>NC_090937.1:1485659063-1487010969 GCF_040938575.1 Ambystoma mexicanum
GTGGTTATCAAGGCATTTTGGAGTGAATGCATTAATGCGCAATTATGAGGTGTTGCTAAAATACTTTGATCAGGAAATGAAGGAGGAAAATGATCCTATAGCGAAATACTGTTTCAAGAAACTGTCTGACCCCACTTATCACATTTCTTTGGCAGTGTTAAATGATATTCTTCGCGATCTAGCGGACTTGTCCAAGTTACTCCAAAAAAGCAGTCTTACCCCAATTGAAGCCATGCAGTTTGCATGCGGCAAGATCAATCAGATCAGGGGACAGTACCTTGGTCCGGAAGTGTTCTGGAGCAGCACAGTTAGAGATCTGATCTCAACATACTCTGACAATGAAAAGGACTTCAGTCCTGTTCCTGTATCTATTCTGAGTTTTATTGGCTTAGTGTGTGAACATATGGAGAAAAGGTTTCCTGAAAACGAACTGAAGGACTGGGCCAGTTTTGATTTTGATTCACTAGCCACTCAACAATGCAGCTTTGACTTTGGAATAGAAAATGTTAAGCATCTTGTTGAAAAATACAAAGACATTTTAGATTGTAAGGAGGTGGACTGTTTAGAATCAGACCCTACCATGCTTGCGGTGGATTCCATCGTTACGCAGTATAATGCCTTAAAGTACGTGGTAGCAGAGAGGAACAAGTGTGGTTCTTTAAAATGTTTTCAAGACATGGTGAATTTCACACTTCAACATGCCATGGAGTACAATGTAGTGGCACAGCTCATGGACATCTGCGCCACATTTCAAGTCTCAAGCGCAGAGTGTGAGCGAGGGTTCAGTCTTATGAACAGCATTAAGACCAAATCAAGGAATCGACTGGAAGAAAGTCACCTGGACATGCTCATGCGAACAAAGGTGTACCTATTACACAATGAAGTAAATCTTGATGATGTGTATCAGCACTGGAAGAGCGGCAAAGACAGAAGAGAGAAGCATGTGAATCAGGGGGAGTCTGACAGGACCTCAAAAGACTCAAGTTTCAGTAGTGCTGCTATGGCGGGCAGTGCACTGCCATTGGCGAGTGGTAACACCACTGAAATGTAGATACAGACACCGTCAACTTCTCATCAATGCCATTGCCAATGCTGACACTTTGTTTGGCCTGACTTCTCACTTTTTGGCTTTTAGAGCTTATTGATGCTTTGCTCACCAGAGAGAACTTTGACATTTAAAAACAAAAGCATATTAGAAAGAAGCTTTCAATGGAAACTTGTTTATGCTGTTGAAATGTTCCAACTTTAACGAACAGCAATTGGTATGTATGCCATTCACATATCCCTTCATTTAAATGAAAATGTTTAGATTTGTATTTTTTCTTGTATTAACATGTCATCAGCTTACAATATATGGCAAAACTGGTGGTGCTCTCTGTCCTGTTGTGATGACATTTGTTTTCTGTGTTATTTATATAATAGTTTAATTTATTTTCTTTATTGATTGTAAAACAATTTATTTTGTTATGTGCTACCTGGCTGCTAGTGCACTGTACCGGTCCCAGAGTCCCCCATGAATCCGATCCCCCAGTTCCTTCATCTTTATATGTATTGTTCATGTTGAATAAAATAGTAAACATAATATAAACCCTTCCTTGTTAGAGTGTTGCCTCTTGCTGTACCTCTGATTTGGTTGCAGACAGTCCTCTGATGCTGTACTAGTAGTCGTATAGGCACCCTTTTATTTGAAGACTCTGAGACTGTCGGGTTAACTAGTTCCAGGACAATCATCTAAGATTACATGATTACATAATTCAGTGCTTTTTATTTAACTGTCAGAGTCCAATGTCCATTCATACCCCCCCTTCTATTAAGTCTTCTTTGTCATTAATCATGTTCATGTACTGTTTATTCATTAAACCAATAGAAAGCATTTCTTTATATTCCATACATTTAGTGAATTTGTGCGGCAGAATCTGTGTTCCACTACAAGAACCCCTCTGTTCTTGTACCAACCCATCATAAAACGAAAGATCTTGCTAATGTTTAGAGAAGTAAAGGGACACATTTCAGATGAGCTAAAGTCTTGGGAGGAGAATAGAGCACCCAAATGTCCCTTGAAGTAAAGCTTTTTGTGCCGCAAATTCGCATTCCTCGCTTGCACACTGTGGAATCTGATCACTAAGCCTTGCTCACTGGTGGGGCGCTGCGCCGCCGCACTGCCGCTGACCACCACCGGTCTGGCAGCGCATCACTCAGTTGCGCACATGACTGAAAAAAAAAGCCCGCACACAACTATTCTTTGGCGCACACAGCCCAAACAAATTAGAGGGAACATTGCTTATCACAGATGTGGCTGTCAAAAAATTCAGATAGGATACAAATGTAGCAAATGGAATAATGGCAACTAGAAGGAAAAACATGCCAATAGGATTTCATGTGCCACTTTAACGATAATTGCATCAGAATAGCTTCCCCACAGAATATGATCAGAGTTCCCGGGCATCTGCTTACTATCCATGTTACATTGTCCTGTGAGTTGTGACAACATTTCTCAAAATGAGCCTTTACAGCTAAGAGGCATATACCCCATGTATGTGCCATGGACTCTAAGCTCATCCTTTTTGCATAGACTTGCCTAATAGCCTGGCACTTAAGGGGTTAAAAACAGGAAAAGGTGCCCTACAAAAAACAGGAATGCATGAACATATAGGAGCCTACCCCCTGCTTCTACCCATAAAGCTCCACTAATATTTTTTCGAATCCGTGACCAGTAGAGCAGTAGCATTGTTAAGCACTCTGATATTACTGCTGATTGGAAGAAGAATTTTAAGGGTAAAGAACATATTTGAATAAGCATGAAATATCCCTATTGGCAAAGCAAATTACTTTCTTACACCTGAAAAAAATCATTTGATTCAAAGTAGGGAGTTAAATAGTATCAGAGCCTTGCTCGTAACCCTGACTAGGTGAACAAACAGGGCACATAATACAGCGTTTAGTTTTGCCCAGCCTTCCTCACCATAGCCTAGATCAAATTCAACAAGGGCCTTACTGAGGTTTCTTTTGGAGCGCCGTTGAAGAAAATCATATATATTTACTGTTCAATAGCAGCAATGCTCACGGGTACAACAGATTGAGTGCCTTCTTCTGTAGGTAGGGACCCCTTTTCTCAAATTCGACTGTTATCAGTCGAACAAGGTACCTGGGAATGCTAGAGGCAATAAACACAAACACATGATCATATTGAAAAGCCCTCAGCAGCAGAGTATAGAAAGAAACATAAGGTGCAGTTTCCCAAACTGTTTCTAGAATTTCATAGCCTTTAGCAAAGAAGCACATTTCCTTCACTGTACTGCCAAATCTTCTGATTTGGTTTTTGAAAGTTGTAGATTTGTTCTTCACCCTGGCGGAGTGTTCTCCTGTGCCCTTCCACTGTACCCATCCACGGCTCCTGTGCTAGCCTCCAAAAATAGTTGACAGGGCTCTGTAAAAGTGAGGGATTGTAGCATTAAAACACTAACTGGGCTATTTGCATGCCAACAATACTTTGCAAGCAAAACATATTTAAAGGCTCACCATGATATTATGAGCAGTCCAAGGAAATGTCATGCATCTGCGTGTGAACAATTAAGTGCATACAATATATTTTGCAACGTACCCCCACCTTTAAATTGTTGGTTTGGGTTATACGAGTGCTCAGTGAAACTGTTTTTGTATAGCAGCATGTTAACATAATTTGTTAGTCTATGCCCCATGGAACTATGAAAACATGGAAAGGATGCAGATTGTGTAAAAAGCAGTCCGGCTATCTTAATATCCATTGCCCTAATACTTTATACAATCAATAGCGGACATAGTCCATACCAGTTATCCCTTGCAGGCCAAGTAAATGATATTGCAATGTTGCTCTCCACTTATAGGGTAATGTTTGTGACACCAAAGTAGAAGACTATGAACATGACATGTGCCTACTCAAACTCCTTAGTGGGTAAATTAATATTTGAGTTTTATAAAATAGGGCAATTTACACAGTAGAACAAGAAAACACGGAACAGAGCTTAGGTGTAAAGATATATAGTTATTTATTTATAAAAACACATCTATGAAAAACACACTGGCACTAATACGGCAAACAACTTCAATTACAATTACTATAAGTATCTCACTCCTCTAACAATATGTCGACAAGTCTAGGCTCAATGGCACCACTTATTTGCAGACAGGTGAATGCTTTAACCTAGATGGCACTCTAGTATTCGTTAGAACGGGAGAGAAAAGGCAGGGTATGAAATCAACTCGGTACCAACACTTTTACGAACAAATGCAAGGCAAGTAAGGCAGGGTCTACTGTAGATCGCAAAGTTCAGAGGCCAGGCCCACTCGGAGAGAGGCAAGGCGATATGTCCCAAAAAGTATCACAGTGGAAATGCACTTCGAGTCTTTGTCGCAAATTATCACAGAAAGATTGGACCAGTTCAGAACAGAAAGTTTAAGAAGGCTTGGAGGCAACCCAATGGAGAGGCGAGGATTAAGACACCTCACGCTAACCGTCACAAGGGAAGCCAGGTGGACACGGTACTTTGTATGTGGAGAGACAGCTCCGGCGGGGGCAGTTGTTCGTGGTGGTGGATGCAAGTCAGGGCTTTGCCAAGAGAAGAGATGCTCTCGTCGTCGAAGGAAAGTTGAAGATCGTTGCACCACCAGGGAAGAGACCAGCCGTGGAGTGCTCCGTCACAAGGCACCACCTTTTGGTCGCGGTACGGGTTAGTGGCTATCCGGTTGCCGGGGTGCTCAGCACGGGCAATTCGACCACTACGCCGTGGAAGCGAAGAAAAAGCAGAGAGGACTGGTTGTTCCCACCAGTCAGGGAAAAAAGACTCTCCAGCCGGAAGATCTCCTCTGTCGTTGGGAAGTGGTGAGTCGGTTCAGCAGGGCTCCACCGGAGGTGTCGTCGTTGCAGGTCGGCTCAGCTTTACCCTCGTCAGATTCTTAGGTCCTGTGGCGACTTCTGAAGATCCAGTCCCAAAAGCCCTGCTTTTATGCAGAAAACCCCCATTCATTCAGCCTAGCTGTCAATCAAAACACGCTAAGTGATGAGCGGGGTGGCTCACCACTTGGGCCAATCACACCAAAGTGCGACTTGAGTTGGCAAGGAAACTCAGTCCAGGGTGCCTAAACCCCCTCCCACACCCCCTGTGGTACCCAGACAGAATGGCACCACTTTGGAGGGCCTCTGTGCAGAAGCCCGCCAAAAGTGGAACAAAGGGCTCAACCTTTGGTTTAGGAGTCACAGAGACGAACACAGATACCATTTTAAAAACAGAGTTCTGGCACAAAATACCAACCGATAGATTTATTTAAGATAAAGAAACCGGTGGTATGTTAGAGATCAATGAGAAAAATTATTAACCTCCAACAATGGGAAGAATCCCATAGAGTTATATTCGGGGTCGAATATAACAAGTAGTTTCCACTGCCACCAGCCAAAACTCGACAAGGGGGGGACGGGACAGTGCCCCCTCGAATAACAGACCCAGGGGTAATCGAATTACCCCTACTAGTACGTCCACAATAGGATGGTTTGTACTAGTTCTGTTAGTAAATTTAGGTCTAGTAAAGCCAATGGTGACTTTACATGCCCTGGGAGACAGTAGTCAGTCCCAGGGTATGGAGTCTATGGTGGGGATCCTCTAGGACGCCCCAGTGTTACGGCACGGAGGGTGCGGTGTAACACACATAGAAAAACATATGAAACCCTATGGAGTAAAAGACCCCATAGAACACATTGTCATTCAAAGGAATTACCCAAATTCATGCCCAAGAGTGGGAGAAAAGAGTCTCACTCTTGGCAGGATGGAAAAAAGCAAACTCCAGAAATCCAGCAAAGCTGCTGGGGTACTCGCTAGGTTAGGAAATTCAGCCTAAACAGAGAATTCTCCCTAACAAGGAAGTACCACCTTCTGACTCAAATGAAATTCAGACACTACCTTATGAAGGAAGGAAAGGCGCACCCTCCGTACAACCCTATCCTCTGGAACACAGTAAAGGGTGGCTTAGATGAAAGTACCTGCAACTCACTCACTCTGCGAGCAGAAGTACTGCAACCAAGAAAATCGTCTCCAAGGACAACCGTCTCAAAGGAAAAGAGTGCAAAGGTTCAAACGGAGCACCCATCAAGAATTTCAAGACTAGGTTCAGATTCCAAACCTGCACCTGAAAAGGGGACGCCAGGAACTCATTCGTGAGTCCTTTTAGAAACGGAGTAATCAAAGGAATCTTAAAATAAGAACGGTCTTCATACACGCGTTTGAAAATAGACCGCGCCGCCAGCTAACGCTTAATGTTAATGGTACCTACTTGAAGACCCTTGTGGGCCAAAGAAAGTCAGAAAGACAGAACCATGGGAATGGAACATTAAAAGGATCGACATTGTGGACCCTGCACCAGTCGCAAAACTTGCGCCAATGGTACCGAGATTTGGTCCCTGGCCGAAAGCAACACCTCCATCACGTCATCCGGGAGGTCCAAATCCTTATTGTAAAGACTGGTAGGGGGTGTCTGTACTTCCGCTCTCTATATGGTAGAGGAGAGGCACAGAGGACCCCAGCCAAGATTCTCTATAAGGTAGCAATGGACGAGCAATCAAGGCCTAGCTTCTCAGGAGGTGATGCAGGCTGGTTCTTAAGTACAGTGTAGTCCCCGAACCCTCACAAAAGAATGTCCACACACTGTATTACTGAAAACAGTCTTTATATAATTAATATTCAAAGGTATGTACACAATCACAATAACGCACTTTGTACTCGGAAGTCAATAATGATAAATATATACAATTCTAAAGTGGTACCACCAATGTTATCAAATCTCCTTAAAGTGCATCAACTGTAAGGTTAAAATGTCAGACACAGATCAATAACGAGGAAACCAGCAATAGAGATAGGAAGGAACGCAAGATGGTTGAAACAATAGGCAGAATGCTGACCCCTACCACTAGGCACAGTTCTGTGTGGAGATCCCCCCACCTGGGCAACCTGTAAATAAAGATATATAACACAAGCCTGGTCCATATATTGTTCAATAGTCTAAGTTCCTCCTATTAAGGTTTTATCCCCCCAATGTACCTGGTGGAGTAGAGTTCTCCGACGATGCTTCGACCGATCCTTCTCGAGTGACTCCCTTTAAGGCAGGAGCCACGGACCGTCGATAGGTGTCGAGGAACTCAGCGTTCGGTGTTGGGGAATCGACGGCCCTTCTTGAATGCCCTCCCTTTAAGGCAGGTGTCACGGGTCGTCGAACGTCTGATGGAGAACAGGTTGAACTACGGCAGGGAAGTGGCAGCTTCCTTCCTAGCGGTGCTCATCGACGACAGAGCATTGGCGTCCTGCAAGGAAGAGGTGTGCGGGGCACCTCGGTGACGATAGTTCTGGACCGCAAAGAGATGATGAAGAACTGTGGCCCAGCAAGGGCGTTGAGTCGTCGGCGTCTCTGTGCTCTTGACGTGGAGGGAAACCCACCGGCGGATGCTCCTCGGCGCATCGACGGTCAGGCCTTCTCCAGCGGGTGACGATGCAGACGAGAGCGTCCGATGATCAATTGAAGTTCTTAGGCAAACGGGAGCACGGCGGCTCCGGTTGGCGACGGCAGTCGTCGACAGTGGCAGACAACAGTCCGAGTGCTTCTCTTTGAGATTCCGTGGCAGTCCCTGTCTCGGGTCGGCAGCCTGTCGCAGTTCTGTCTACCAGGGAGCTTTGGCAAAGATCAGCTGTGCACGATGGTCCTCATAGCTCGGGAAGAGGGCGCCTTACCAGGTACTCTGTGTCAGTCCTTGGAGGCACAGCAGCTTTCAGATTGTGAAGGAGAGCAACAGCAATTCTTCTCATCCAGCAGGGCTTCAAGGTCAAGCTTCAGTTACTCCAGTTACTCGTCGTAGTGGACTTCAGCTTCTGAACACGATTCCTAGCAGTGAGAGGTCACCAGATATACTGTTGATCTCCCATTCATTCCGCTGGGTCACACTCAAGCATCCCATCATGACTAAGGGCATTCATGCAGGCAGGCAGCCAATCAGGCACATGAGGTATTCAGGCCATTCACTTCTCTCCAGACACTCGCAACAAGTTGTGTATTGGGACAAGTACCGAGCCATTCAACACTCCAAGCTGCATTCATACCGGTTTCGGGCAGGGCTGTCTCAGTCATTGTGTCAACCACCAGATACTAGGCATCCACAACACTGAATGCATATTCGTCACACACTCTATTCACCCAGGTCCCACCCACAGGAGGTACCCACAACATACATCACCGGGAAGGCTCCAGCTAGTCTGGCCGGGCCATCACAACAACACCATATATGGCATTTCCACCCAACAGCCAGTCAGGGGGAAGGGACAGAGTCGGGGCTTCCCAGGACGTTGGGAAAACAAGGTAATGGGTAACAGAAAGCAAGAGGCCACAGGGGCCATCTTGTTTTCCATCAGGAATCAACTGATCCCAATGGCAGGGCAGGGGTATCCCAAAATGGAGGATACTCGGCGCACCTGTCAATTTCAGCATGTAGCTGCCACCAGCCCATACCCTGCTCTGTGGGCCTCCCACAGTTGCCCAAAAACATACACTAGGGGCACAGGGTTGTACCCCCACCCATGGGTGCCATAAGGGTATCCCACAGGTCCGTTCACCAAACCAAAAGAGAGAGAGCTGCACCGCCAGGAGTCCCACATGAACTCCTGCGCGGAAAACAAGACAGAACACACGATAAAAAGCAGTAAAGGACAAGGATACGGAGGCCCTGTCCCTCCAATGCATTTCCAGCATCACACTTATATCTCAAGCTTTTAGAAACCAAGCGTGAAGGTTGAGTCTTGACCTCCAGATTGAGAACCCGACTCCCCTCGCTCAAGAGAAGATCTGCTTGGTGGGGAAGACGGTGTGGAGGACAGATGGACATTTCCAGAACAGCGCTCTCCTGGCCGCCCAATCTAGAGCAATGAGGAACATGTGGCCCCAAACCTCCGCAACCTCAGGAATCTGAGGAACGACGGGGACCAGAGGAAATGCGTGCAGAAGTGGGAATGACCAATCCACGATGAATGCGTCCCCTAAAACTCCTCTTGGAGGAAATTCCTTTGAGCAAACTGGTCGCAAACAGATCCACTTGAGGGGGTGCCCCAAAGGGTAGAGATCTCCTTAAGGACTACCTGAGCCAACTCCGACTCGTGGAGACCACCCCTCCTGCTTAGTGTCCACCACCACATTCTCATCTCCGGCCAGTGAACTGCTGAGAGCGAGATTCCATGCTGTATCGCCCAGAACCAGAGCTACACAACGAGAGCGACCCTACACCCCCCTTCTTGTTGAGGTAATGCAGGGCCACTGTGTTGTCCGTCATGATCAGGACAGTCTTTCTGCGCACAAAGTGCAGGAAAGCCATCAGCGCAAGCCTGAGGGCCCGCAGCTCCAAAAGATTTATATAAAGTCTGGACTCCGACGGAGACCAACGACCGCTGGTGGACAGATCGTTGGCGTGAGCACACCATCCTGTGAGGGAAGCATCCGTCACTACCGTCACTTCCACCCACGGTTTCCAAAACAGTTCTCCCTTCATCAGATGCCCTTCATCGCTCCACCACAGGAGATCCTGTACGACCTTGGGCGGAATCATGCCCATTGAAGGACCTCATCCACAGCCTGGCCTCCGGCACCAGAAGAATGCAGGATGCCATGAGACCGAGCAACCTTAAGAATTCGGAAGCCGGGAGGCACTGGACATGTTGAAATTTGCTGACCATCTGGACAATGTGAGGAGCCCTCATCTTGGGAGGTGAGCACTTCCCCAAGGATGTGTCCAACACAGCCCTGATGTGCTGGAGCTGCTGGGAAGGTGTCAGATGTGACTTCTTGAAATTTAGGGAGAAGCCCAGCTTGTGAAGGGAATGGCAGGTGACATTGAGATGAGCCAAGGCTTGTTCGAGAGAACGCGTCCTTATCAGCCATTCGTCCAGATAGGGGTAGACGTGAATCCCCCATCTCCTGAGATATGCTGCCACCAACACTGTGATCTTGGTGAAGACCCTTGAGCGGAGGCCAACCCGAATGGCAGGACCAGAAACTGAAAGTGCAAGCTGCCAACTGCAAACCTCGGGTATTTCCTGTGCTTCGGATGGATCAGCACATGTAAATAAGTATCCTGTAGGTCCAATGACACCAACCAATTCCTGAAGTCAAAGGGCCTGAAGGACCTGAGAAAGAGTGACCATCTTGAACTTGTCCTTCCGGAGGAACTTATTCAAGTGACACAAGTCCAAGATGGGTCTCAGTCTTCGTCTTTCTTGGGAATCAAAAAAATATGGGGAATACCATCCCTTGTTCCTCTCTGCCACAGGCACTAGTTCAATAGCTCCTTTCTCCAGCAGGGTCAACATCTCCTGCACAAGGAGTGGATCCGGAACCCTCGCAGAGAGATTCCCCAGTGGATTGTCATGAGGCCGATGCAATAAGGGTAGAAGGCAGCCGTGGGTTATTGTCTCCACAACCCACACATCAGAAGTAATGGCTCACCACTCTTCGAGATGCTGAGACAGTCTGCCCCCAACCGGCGAAAAATTAGACCTGGCCTCCTGACTGTTTTGGAGCGGCTGCGGCTGCGACAGCGCCGGACGGCAAAAAGGCAGCTGCTTGAGCGGCTTTGGCACCACGACCCCGTCCACTGCGAAGACATCTTCTGTGGTCTCTTTGACTGGCCGCCCCTCTCATCCTACCAAAAGAGTAGTAACGAAAGGAACCCCTCCACTGCTGTCCCCTAGGACGCAAAGGCAGAGGTTAACGTACAGCTGTTCCCAAAGACTTAGCAGCAGCTTTGGAGGACTGCAACCTCTCCAGGCTCTCATCAGCTTTGCTGCCAAACAAATGACAGGGCATGTTGAGAAGACGGGCCTGCACATCAGGTGCAAAGCCTGACTTCCGCAACCACGCAAACCTGTGTATCACGGTGCTTGTAGCCATGGACCGGCTGACACTATCGGCCGTGTCCAACCCAGACTGAAGGGATTCACACATGGTATCCTTGCCATACTGCACAATAGCAAGGAACCCATCCCTTTCTTCCCCCTCGGGAATATTCTCAGCCGCTAGAGAGACACAATTCCACAGTGTGCGAAAACATGGCCAAGGCAGAGGTGGAGTTGCCTGATTTTAGGGCCATACTCCTAGCCAAAAATACCTTGCGCATCCATCAAAGCGATTATTGAAGGGATGGTAGGGTACGCGGTCTGCCTCGAGGTGGCTGAAGCCACCTGAACCACTAAACTCTTAGGAGTGGGGTGTGTGGAGAGGTAGCTGGGGTCACTACTGGATGGGTGGTATTTCTTAGTCAAGGACTTGCTCACAGCCGGAAGAGACTCCAGAGTGGTCCAAGCCACACCCACTCTTTTCTGTAAGGCCATATTGAATGGCAACACCTGGTCAGTGGACAAACCCTGATCCAAAATGTCCATCAGGTCATCCTGATCGAACTCAACTGGAGGAGCGGACCATCCCACGTACTCCGTAACTCGGGACATCAATCTCCAGGCCTGCCAAACTCCATCTCAGGAGAAGTATCCAGGCCACTGGCATCATGCAAAGAATGATGCAGACCCTCCAACTGAGAGTCATCAGAAAATCCCCTGTCAGGAGCACCAGAAGCGCCTTAAAAGGCTCCAACTGCACATCGGAGCGCTCCTAGTAGATATTCTGGAGAGAATGGAAGAACTCCTTCCGGGGCACAGGAGCAGACCTGGGGTCAAGACCAGGCCTTACTGACTTAGATTGGGCCTTTCTCAGAGGATCCACAGCCCTAGGGACCTCCACTGGCAAATCCAGGCAAGCAACACCCGCCGGCGCAGACGGGGGGTTGACTGCTTCGACGTTGACAAGGGCATCCATGGCTCCAAGGGCCTATGCGAGGACAAAACTCTGACATCCGGCCTCGAGGGACACGGCACCGATGGTGACACCTTTCTCAACACCTTCCCAGACGTTGATGGCCTCTTTGGGGACGAAGACCGTGAACGGGATCTGGCACGTCTCTAGCGATCCACCGGAGCCTTGTCCTAACGGGACCTCAACTGCTCCTGATGCTTATCGCGTCGACCACCTGGGCTTGAAGGTGCAGATTGGAAAATCTCCAGCATTTTCAAGCTGAGCTCTTCACACTCCTCCAGAGTAAAGGATTCAGTGGGGCAAGCAACCTTCATTGCGGCGCCATTATCCGATGGGGAAAGCGACCAGTGACGTCGCTTCCAGGAGTGCTGCGACGAGGCGGATGAGTGGCGGGAACTATTACGGGACAGAGAACCCCTGGATTTCTGCCGACGGGGAGAGTCACTGCTGGAATCATCTGTGGAAAGACCAGTGGATTTTTTGGTTTTACTGGGCCTGGGAATCCAACCTACCTGCAGCTTCCCCTTACGCTCCCGCAAGTCCTTGGCAGTCAGCAACTGGAATTTGGAACAGTCGTCCATGTCGTGGCTCTCACCCAGGCACACAAGCAAATGTGGTGCGGGTCATGCTCGACTTCAGTCCTGACTCTTCTTGAAGCCAGAACGCGAGGTTGGTGGGGTAGAAGAAGAAACATAATAGAAGAAGATAACCAGAGGCGCGCCAAGTTCTCAAAGCAAACATGTTTGCGGAAAAAACGGACATGAGGCTACGGGCGCCGTGCGTCCTACTTATAACATCCAATGACGTTACCCTCGATGGAGGCCTTCGAGGGACACCAACCCGATGTCATCGACGCAGGAGGCCCTCTGCTAAAAAATGTCCAAAGCCACACAGCTGTGGCCATTACATGTCAAAGATGTGGAATAGGTTAGAGGACACAATCCATTTGTAACAAGAATTGGGACTTCCTGGATGACTTAATGGAGATCTTGCTTTCGGCCAGAGGCCAGCAACAAAATCTTTGTACGACTGCCATTGGAACAAGTTCAGCATTTGGTGCAGGGTTAAGAATGTGGATCCCTTTCTATGTGACACACCTATGGTGCTTTCTTTTTTGTTGCATTTGGCAAATCTCGGGCTCCAGATTGGAACAATTAAAGGTTACCTGGTGGCGCTATATAATTCCAAGTGTTCTTCAGAGGAGGGTTCATATTTTAAAATCCCTCTGATTCACATTTCCTAAAAGATCTTATTAACGTATTTCCACCAGTTCCATTCAAAGTCCCTGTATGGGTTCTTAACCTGGTGTTGACATTTCTAACATACATTCTTTTTGAACCTATACATTCATGCCCATTAAGGCTGTTAACCTTGAAAACTGTTTTGCTAATCACAATAATGTCAGCCCGCAGGGTAAGCAAGTCACAGGCACTTACTTTCCTGCAAACCCCCACATACGGTGTTCTATAAATACAAGGGTGTTCTCAGGGTAAAAACTTATTTTCTGATTAAAGTAGTCTTCAACTTCCACTTGTCACAAAAGATCTTTTTGCCAACCTTCATTCCACCTCCTCATCCTGGAAAGTAGGAGGAAAGATTACATAGGCTGGGCCCAAAAAGGGCTCTCTGTTTTTATATATCAAGAATGTCTGAATTTCATCACAATGACCAATTATTAATTGGCTATACAGGCCCTAAATTGGGTTTAGCTGTTACAAAACGGATCCTATCCAGATGGATCATCCTGGCTATTGGAGAATGTTACAGGTTAGCGGGCAAAGACCTGCCGGAAGGCTTGAGAGCACATTCCGCAAGGAGCCTGGCAACCTCTGCTGCTCTTCAGAGAGATGTTCCAAAGACATTGGTTCAACTGCCACCATATCACATCTCCACGCTTACTCTCCTCTTTACACCACCACTCAATTAGAACACAGCATTACTATGACACCATTCGGTATTGCTGTTCTCATACCATCATCTGCCTCATACTCCCAATCACCCTAATTAAACACTGCTGGTTACACACCCTCCAACCTAGGTGTTCCTCCTCAGGCCTAGCGCAGCCAGATTCGGTCTGGATAAAAACCTGCCAGAACAAACATACTCCTGATCTCTCAACCACCACACCTACTGCTAAGAAGCAGCTATCACACAAATGCCACACCAGATGCACACATATCAGGTGCTCACACGCACCTTTGACTCTCTCTATTTCTCTCTACTAACTTGAACTTTGGTTCCCAAGGGCGTTCAACCTACCAGCACCTTGAGACTATAACAATGGTACATAAGGCGCTATATAAATGCAAAATAACATAACATATAACATCTATTCACACGTTTGTGAGACATTACTGCCTGGATTGATCTTCTAGTCAGGAAAGGCAATTTGGAAAAGCGGTTCTTCATTTAGTCCATGACAACAGTTAAAACAAAATATAGTTCATACTCCCACCTCCAGATTATTACTGCTTTGGGAGTCTATCATAAAATGAGGAATACGTAGGAGGACACAATCCATTAGAAGAACAAGTTACTTACCACCTCCCAGCATACCCGCCATAGAACGTATGTGACTTTACACTTTACCCTTTCTTGGAGACTACGGTCTATAGTACGCTTCGTAATTCCTTTACAGGAGGGGGGAAAACAGAACTGAAGCCAACGTGTGCTATTTATACTGATGATGACGTTGACAGTCAGAGGTCTTCGAGGGACATCGAAACGACGAGACGACACACCGCGCCCCTGTCTAAAAAGAAATTCCGAAGCAGCCAAAGCTGGAAGGATAATTATCAAAAGATGAGGAATACATGGGAGGAACATCCAAACGAAAGAATGTTACCAGGGGTAACTTGTTCTTCTCATGCGTTAGTCCAGTCCTATGGAATTCCATGCTGGTGGCAATGCATACTACTCCAAGTCTCCTTTCGGAAAAAGTTAACACATGCCTCTTCCAACAACACCTGGATGTATTTTCGATTTTGACTATTGTGTGCAGGACCCCAACTGTATATTGTATTTTTGTATGTAGTATGTGAATTTTTATATTTCATCACAGCAACGGGTTAACATTTCTTGGTGAGGTTAGTGTGTAAGTGCTCCAATTTCGTAGATGAATTTTGTTTGCCGCTTTCTTTTCTTTTCAGTTTTGAATTTTTAATTTTATGCAGGGATTTTTCCTGCTGCTTCTGCTACATTTTGATGCTTCTTGTTTTTTCAGTTTTTAATTTTGTAGGTCAATTTTGCACCTCTCCTTGTTCTAACTGACATGGAATGCCCTTCACATAGAACTCAGATTTTTCATGTTTGCCTCCAACTTGACAGTACAAATATGCAGCAACAATGGAACGCTACCTCTGCACCCTTACTTGTTCGCCTGGGAGCGTGCACTATGCACAGTACGTCTTTGCTTTCCAGTTAAGTTTACGATTTATACATCCAATACACATACACACTTAGCCAGTTTTGGAGTAGCACAACCTCTTCAGTGCCAAAATGACATCTTCACATAGATAAAAGCCATCGGGAAAGGTTTAGCTAATGATGGGTTGTATTCATGCATACTCAGGGGATCTGACCAAGTTATGCTAACTGGGCATAATCGAAACTGGCCTTGATGTACAAAAGTGACATTTAAACTGGAGATGATGTGCTAATTGGGAATTATGGAAACTGTAAGTGATGCTCTAACCGGGAAAAAATACATCTGCCAATTATATATCTTGACATGATTTAAACTGTCCATAATGTATTAACTGCGGGTAATTTAGATCCCATTGATGTGGAAACTGGGCATAATGTAAACTGGTTGTGCCATTCTAACTGGCACATGGAACCTGCTAATGCCTGGATACTTGCTGGTAATCCTACTAAAATGTATGGCTGACCTTACTCATCACTGCTCCTTAAAACAATATTTGGGGGCAGCTGTCTCAAACGCCTACTGTTGGGGAGATTTATCATGTTTATGCTTCATCCCCTCTACTAGTGAGACCCCCAGCACTTTTTGTTTTTTAAAATGTCTTTGCTGTTGGGATCACGTTTGGCTATTGTTTCTATGCCGTTGTATGATTTGAGAACTCTTTTTCTAGATTTAGCAGGACCAAGACTTAGCCATACTATATTTTCAGATTTTCCATACAAAGCAGTACCGGTTAAACAATCTGCTGCTTCATAGGAGCCACATTCTCTATGGGAGAGCATTTTTATGCCCAAGCTGTATAACTTCTGTTTTGTCTGATGACAGGTCATTCCAGAGGTCTTGGAGCTCTGTTTTTTCTGCTTTGGGTAAGTATGCTGTAACATATCGTGCAACTGCAGTGGAATTGTCTGCAATGTACTACACATCTATGTTTGCATTCCACATGTGGGCAATGATTGCATTGTAATCATTGATATATTTTTCTTCTTCTGTTCTTTTTATGTAATATGTATTTTTAGGTGATTTACCTTTAACACTATGTCTAACCGAAGACATGAAGTTCTTTACTTGACCTGTTTTTGTAACTGGTCTAGGCAAACCAAAGCAGCATTTGGTGTAGCATTTCCCTTTGTTTTTGTATTTGTTACGACAATATTTGCCACATTTGTGTCTTTGAAATTGTAAAATTTGTGCATGAAGATCACTATTTGTTGCTTCTGATGGAATTTCACAAGTGACATATGTTTCCCTAAAAGTGTAACACAGTGGCATCATTGTCTTGACTAAATTTAGGAGCATCTTTAATCCATAAAAGCATGTGGATATGTGGTGCTCCTCTGGCTTGGTATTCTTTTCTCCAAAAGAAGTGTTGCACTTCTCCGAGGGGAGGAACAGTTTTATTACAAATAAAGTGTAGCATAGCAATGAAGCGATGGTGAAAATATCTTGAAACATTAACAGGCTCTAGAGAACAAAGGTCTCCAGGTGTTAGTATATCTATGTTTGTTTTGTTTTTGTTTGATATGCGTAGGAAATCATGTAAATCTTCCCATGCATATTCTGCACAACTTAATGTAACAAACCAAGCGGGTGGTCCAAGGTTTATTATCATACAACTTACATCTCCATGACGTCGGAACCAGTACTCTTTAGTACCATGCATGTTTGCTAATAGATTTGTAATACTTGATTGTAAAACCTCGTCTTTTTGTAATAATTGTGTAGCTGACATATTTTGAAAGTGGGTTCCTGATTTTAATGTGTGTGCAACTCTTTAACATAGAGTTGATAGTTCACTTTCAAAGAGTAGGTGGAATAAGTATTCCCATGTGGATCTTCAGAATACATCCATAACAAGCGGTATTCTGATGCTGTTATTTGAATAGGTCTATCATCGTACCTTCCTCCTTTGCCAATAGGAAAGAGTAGAGGAAAAGCACGTGCTTCTATACTTTTTTCCCATATGCTGATTGGTGATCCTTTTGTTTGTTGCATTTGGTACGTTTCTAGTGCATCTTCTACGGTGTCATTAGAGTGCAATGGGTGAATTGTATAATGGTCTAAAGTATTGGATACTGTAGCAGGTTCTAGGAGCTCAAATTGACCAGTTTCTGAATTATTTCAGTGGTTTCCTTCAAGTTTTCTTCAATATTAATTTCTTTGTAGTATTCATTATTGTCTTTTAGATATTGCAAGGCTTGTCTAACTTTATGCAAGTTTACCAGTTGTTGCCAATTTGTTTTGTCTTTTGTAGGTACACCATTTACTAAGATAATTAAAGATTGCTCCAGTGGACGTTGCACTCCCAGAGTGTGCACATTTGTTATAGATCTAATGGTAAATACACTACTTTGCCACAAATGCCTTTCACCAATTCAGAGGGAGGTAATTTTGCTGTTTTTGGATGAAGGCGTATTATTGCTTGAAAGTGGTGCACTGTTTGAATTATGATGCTCTCATATAAATTAAGTTGTTGTAGGGGTTTTGGTAGTGGGAATAATTCCAAATTATTTGTGATAGCACGCGAAGGAGTTTGGTTGTTGTCAAGTTTTGTAGTGCAGTAAATGCAAAGTATAAGGGGTCAGTTATTTCTCATTGTGTTTCTGCTATAAGGTAGATAGCGAATTCAAGCCATTTAGAATCTTTATTGTCTTCTATTTTGTATGTTAGGTCTACAGTTTTTGTGTTACTTTTATAAAAAGTTCTGCGGCAACATACACACACATGGTTTGATACTTCAGCAGATGTACTTTTAAATTTCAGTATTTCTTTTTTGTATGTGTGTAGTAGAAGGTTGCCATGCATAGAATTGTTGCTAATTTGTTGTAAAGCTATTTCATTCTGTAACTGTCTTTCACTTCCAAAATATTTTTTCTGTATATAGTCGATTTCTTCAAGTAGGTCTTTTGCTGTACCATAATTGGCTAGTGCTAAAGTGGGACTTTTAGCATAGTACAGTTTATAGACTAGATTTCTTATAGTTGAATGATGTGTTGATATCATTTTGATATGATGGAAGGTGGTTTTGTAAGTAGGTCCTGAAATACAGGCCAATGAATTTCCTTGTAGTCCTGTGTACTTGCGCACTGGACAAGTATCCATATTTTGCAGTAGTTTAATTTTGATTTTGTCTTTGCCTTTCACATTCTGATTGAGGAATTAGCGTAAAGACTTGAAAGATTTTTTGGGAATGTTGCACATTGACGTGCATGGGCATTTGTATACTAGATGTTCTTGTTCAGTTGAGTGGAGAGGTAATTCTAAGTTTTCTGGGGTTATTTTTGTAAGCAGTATTTCTTGTTCCACTATGGTATTAACTTTTTCATAACCTCGTCCACTGCTATGTATGGCAATTGTATTTGTTTGCTTTTGTTTGTATGCTTCTTCATTAAAGTATGGTTCTGTGCTTGTGGTGTGACTCCACTCACCTCCACAGATATTTAAGAAGTTATTTTTGTTGACATTTCGTTTATTGAGAAGTCTTATTTGTAATTTAGTCATTAGTTTTGTTAGTGGTTTCATTTTGTTTAACACTAAAATAAATAACTTTCTTTTGAGAAGGAATGCACTGTCTATCAAAGCTTCTAAGATTAATTTTCTACGGTAGGTTTTAAGGGTTGTGCATGATTTCTCTCCTGTTTTTGAAGGACTCTGTCACAGAACATTTTTGCTAAAATACTTTTTTTGGTATCCTTACTTGCCACTATATCAAGGTTTATAGGAACAGTTTTAGCAGTAGTGGTAGTTGAATTCTTGTTAATCATTTTCTGTTTCGTTTTACATTTTGATAGAGGAGGCAAAGTTTCTGTACTTGAAGCTTCTTTTGTTTCGCTAAATGACTGTATGAGCTGTTTTGTTTGAACGTCTTGTACAAATTCTGCTAGAGATGGATGCTTATTTTGGACTCTTCTATTTTCATTTGCTCTACTTCTGCGTTGCTTTCTATGGACTTGATTTTTGGTGGGCATTCTTTAGGGTCTGTTGAAAAAAATAAAGAAGGTATGGGTTGGGGTGTTCTGCAATGTATGGGTATTCTTGAATTTATGTGCTACTAAACTGGGGTTCAGATGACAGTAGAAAGTAAGCTAGTGGTGAGGAGAAGCACAAATAGTAAATCTAATGGTATAGAATTAAAACAGTTGTTTGTTCTATAATATTAGGGGCTGAGTTATGTCATTTGTGCGCCGAAAAATGGGGATTTGTGCGCCATTCTGCCTGTAAATCTCTGTTTAACAAATGGAGATTTGTGGACAGAATGGTGAACAATCTCCGTTTTTAGGCACAGAAATAGCATGAATTAACCCTACAGTGTGTTTGAGTAATAGTAAAAATATTATGGTGGTATTTAACTTACTTTTTACTGTTTTCTTCTTAGTTGTTGTTCTTCAAATTCTGCTGCTGCTTTTCAGGAGAGTGGTCTTCACTGCAATTGTAAAGGAAACAAATTAGTAATTTTGTGTGTTTATAGCACTGATGTTAATTTAGACATTGATTTTTATGTTTTTGTTCAAGTATTGTTTGATATTTGAACATAGTGTGTGCATCCAATTTTGTTTGACGATGTGCACTCTTTATATTTTACTTTAAATATGTTAGTTCAACATGCTTTGCAAATGTTTGTGTAAAAAGAAATTAAATAGCAGCTATGTTTGGAAGTGACAGTTGATTATACAAGTTAAAAGTCAGATAATCTGTTTATATGAATGTATAAGAATTGAACATGTACTATACAGAAAATATGCATACCTGTAGTTTGTGTTCATGCATATGGATATGCATCCAGCTGCAAGTAGAAATCTTGGAGACTTGTACCGTATTTCGTGTAGAAGGTGCTTTCCAATGATATGACAAAAGTGTTGATCTATGATGATGCAGTTAGATGTAGAGGTCTTGGATGGGATTGGTGGAAGGTCGTGTGACTTGTTAGTTATATCCAATGAGGGAATGGCACAGAGAGTGAAGTGGAAATGGTAGAAGGGTGGTCCATGTTACGATATGTCAGCGGACATGGTGGTAGTCCGCAGGCATCGCGTGTTACATACAGGAATTTTGGGGTGGGGAGGCATGCAAATGAGAATGAGCAGAGCAAGGGATTGTTCAGTAAAGTTTAGTGGGTGTGTTGTGCCAGGAGAGAGTTTGTCAGATACTCTTTTTCCTGAGAGAAGAACAGATAGCTATGGCTGTGTGTTTCAGAAAACTGATTTTTTGGATTTTGGGAGACTCGTGGATACATTGGTTGAAGGTGCATGCAGAAAGCTGTGGAGTAGCTGTAGATCTTGGATTCCCACATGTGGAAGTGCACTGGCATGGAGTACGTGGAATGAAGTGGTTGGGCTTGCTACCTCTCTGTGCTACTTTGGAGACAGAGCATCATCCAGACATAATTGTAATTCATTGTGGAGGGAACAGTTTAGGACATGTGTCTGGAATTTCTTTGCAATTTGCAATGGAAGAAGTACTTGGGAAGGTCATGGACATGTTTCCAAATTCTCGAGTCATTTTTTCTCGGATTGCGCAGACATAAATGTGGCTGCGTTCTTCTTCATTTGGTCCACAAATGGAGAAAGCGAGGCACAATATCAATAAGGCTGTTTGTGCCTTTCTAAGAGATGTTGGCATGTCCTCTTTTCACAATGAAAATATTATGTTTCGTAGCACATACATTTTTCGCACAGATGGAGTCCAACTTACTTATGCTGGCAATCAGATTTTTCTGAGAAATGTACAAAATGCATTGCAACCTTTTTTGGAATTACAGCATCCATTTTGTAGTAGGTGTTGACCATTTCAAGTTTTTCAAACACAAACAAACACCGCCAAAAGGCTCTTTTCAGAGCCACCATTTCCTCCCAGACAAAAGTGCAATGATTATGATAGGGCAGCACCCCAAAATTTAAGATGTTCGTGAACTGTCCGCGGACTTCTAAAAAAATACAGAAGGCCCTGCTCCATTTATTTTCCACTTCTATTTTTAAACTGTGAAAGGCGGCTCTGAAAAGAGGCTTTTTTTTAGATTTTTGTTGTTTTATATATTTTTTGGGTTTTTTACACATGACACACTAGGATAGGAGGGAAAAGGAGGGTAAGAGGGGACACCAACCACGGGGATAAGAAAGGGTGGGTGGAGAGAGGAAGATGTAGGGTGGGCCTTACTTAGGTAGTGAGCAGGTCTTCTCGTGCTTTGAGACCAGAGTCTCAAAAGCACTTCGAAGTCTCTCCCCCCTGCAGAGTACTGCATCACAGTACATACACACAACTGTGACCCTCGAAAGGTAAGGGTCATCAGCATTGCGAATGGCCTGTGAGGCAGCTGGAGGAATATGCTGTCCCACAGGAGTGTTCCTTGTGGTGACAGGATCAGAAATGGAGGATGTAGTAGAGGAAGACAACCTACTATGCTCCTCGCAAGGTACAACCTTGCGAACGGCCCCAGCCTGGAACGACCTTAGGTGTTGCTTCATAGAAGTCGTACCAAAGCTGTACGAACCAGGCCTCCCATGACTCAGTACTATTTTGCACTGGTTGCAGGTGACTTGGTTTGCACGCACCTTAGGTACGTTACCATGAATGGTAAATAACCGCCACACCCAAGACTCACGGCGAGTGCTGGTAGTATGGACTTCCACTACCTCATTCTCGTCATCCTCTTCATCCTCATCTGCATCCTCACTCCTGTTCCCCTCTTCAGGCCCTTGGGGAGGTGGTGGTGGTGGAGCGGGTGGGGGTGGTGCTGAGGCAGATGTAGCACCAGGTGGCAGTAGTGCAGCCATGGATGCCATTGGGTTTCAGATACAAATCTGGAAAATTGGCAGCAAATATGCACTGTGTTCTGTAAGATAGCCAGAAACACAATGAGGATGAGCTCTGGGGTGTGGCTTTTATAGGGGTGCTAGTGCGCGGTTCGCGGACACTCGCGCTGTCCGCGGTCAGATCGAACACAAAAAAGGATCAAAAAGTCCCAAAAAGTATGTAGAAAGTCAGGATTACTGTCTGTGACTTGTGCTATGGTGATTTATTATTGAAAAATATTGTGGATTGCCTGAAAAGGTAGTTTTAAATTGTTCGGGGACACGAACAGTGTCCGCAGTCAGAACACGCGCTCAGCATGGGCGCGGTCACATGATAGCTTTGCGAACATGTCCGGGAAGGGAACGGGTGTCCGAGGACGCCAACTGCACTGAAAGTGTTTTGCGCATGCGCATTGTTGTTCTACAGACACTGTTCGGGTCCTGAAACTAATTAAAAGTGCGACACAAGCGAAACGAACAGTTACAAACAGGCGTTTGTTCTTAGAACAGTTTCAATCCGCTTGCGAACAATACGGACAGGCATAGCATCCTCAGGACACCCCCATTTTGTTTATTTACGAACATTTCAGGACACCGCGTGTGTTCTTAGAACAATTTCAACTTGCCTATGAACAATACGGACAGGCACAGCGTCCTCAGGACACCCCAATTTTGTTTATTTACGAACATCTCAGGACACTTGATGTGTTCTTAAAACAGTTTCAACTTGCTTACGAACAGTACGGACAGGTATAGTGTTCTCAGGACACCCCCATTTTGTTTATTTACGAACATTTCAGGACACCCGTGTTGTCCGCGGTCAGAACGAACACAACAGGGGTGCCTGCCACCTAAATAAATACAACATTTAACCATTCTCTTACTCCCCCTTTCTCCCCAAACAGTCTTACACACCAACACACTTTACTAAATAGTATTTTTCCACCAAGTTTCACCACGCTGTGTTGGGAAAGATTTCATGATTGTAGGTAATTTTCCTTCCATGTGTTAAGCCCCAAACTTTTTGCATTTGTTTTACACTCTGATCTAGACTTTGCCGGAGAAGCGCAGCCTTTCGCCGCACTCCTCTGGGCTTTCGCTGCATTCTTACGGGGAAACGGACATGCCCTTAAGACAGTCAGTTTCCCTTAGTCCTTTCCTCATGTTGCAGCTTTTGAGCAACATGAAACAAGAATGCACCTTAACTTACATTAACGCGCTCTTGGGTCTCTAGTCATTCCAATGGCCCTAGAAACTCTCTCTGGACTTATCATGAAATGTGCAAGTGTGTCACGGACGGGACTGGTGGCAGCTATTGTTTCTTTGTGTTTTGAACCCCTTTTTGCCATGTTAACCGCTGTTCCCGTGTTTGGCCCAAATGGGTGCCTGGCCTCCAAAATGACCATGCCACGAGGTTCTTTGTCCTGTCCGCTGACTGTCTTGCCCCGTCACCTTTCCCCATGTCGAGCCGACCTGGGGCAGTCCTTATTTGGTCATGCACTTTCCTGCGAAACACAACGCTTTCGCGGGCTTCCGCATGCCTTGTGTGTGACTCCAGGATGTGGGCTGGGATGTCTGCCAGAGAGTCTAGAGTGTCGTGAATGCCTGGGACCACCGTGGTCCATGATAGGTCCACGTATGGTGTGAGTGTTTTGTGAGCAGATCTCCCATTGGGTCCTCTCCATTTTGGCGCAAAGGGAACTCTGGATAAGAGGAGGCTGGAAAAACCACTACCATGTCGATCTCCTGAGTTCTCACGAACAAAGGATAAGGAGCCAAGTATCCTGCAATTAAGAAGCTGAGTCAACGTATCACTGGTGACCCGCTGAAGGTTTGGCACCCTGCACTGCTGTCGTCCTGTGAGACCCCTCTGCCTCTGATCAAACGAGAAGGCCTGTACTGGCGCTTCAACCCTTTAGAATAGTGGGAACAACTATTCTCGGCATCTTCACCAAATCCTATACGTAAGCCTTCGGAAGCGTCCCTGGGCCATCCAGTGGACTGACCAGCCTACACAGGAAACTTGATCTGTCACCACCGTCTGGCTTACTACTAATACCGTGTCCTCGGCACTCTTACACGATTCGTACACTTGGCATTCCCAGGTCTGAAGTGAGACGTGTGCTTTGGGACCGGAATACATGCAATTGCCGAGTTGCCCTGCTGTGGTAACAAACCTGTGCACGTTTGCTGCATGTGGACACCCTCGACCCTGACTCCAGCTGTCGCGAAATCTACACGGCATCGAGACATCCTGCTGATCGCATCTGAACCTGCCAGTACTGAAACGGAACCGGAGAAGCCTGTGTCTGCCTGCAGAGAAGCGGAGAAGCCGGTGAGTAGTCGATACCCTAACCGGTCGCCCTCCCGCAGGAGCCTGTGGCTCACCACCGCTGTCGTAAACAGCAACCCTTTTCCGCACTCGTGCCCTGCTTCTGCCCACAAGTGGAGGCCGCGCTTGAGTAGACGCGAACTGTTCATCATCATTTTGTTCACCTCTCTGAACTGCCTGATCTCCCTGAAGAGAGACTCCTTTGCCCTTTGGCACCCACGTGTGCAGGTACTTTTGAGCACAAGGCTCCACTCTTCATAAGGCTCGGACTTCCTTCTAGTTAGGTGGCCTCTGATGTCGAACTGGGTCTAACAATTACTTGCACTGCCTGTTTTCCTCCCCGTCTAGGTGGTCTGCATATTTCGTACTTCTAACTCTTTAGACCCCTTGGTCTTGTATATATATTGTATTGCTTGTGATGTGTTGGCTTATTGGAGTTTTACTGTGATTCTTTACTATGGTCGATGTTACAAAGGCCTTGTAATAAATGTGTCTATATTTTTAATATAACACCTGTCTGGAGTCATTTGTAAGTGTCCTTGCTTTGTGTGCTCATTGCGGGCTTTGTCTCCCTCACCCCTCTTGAGACCTAGTCTTGACCGCCACCATCGCTACCCTGATTGGTCTGGCTTGTCAAGAGGTTACCCTGTTCCAAGAAATAAGGCTGGCCTTCTGAACCTCTGCCCCTCCAGGACAGAGTTCAGAAATCCATCTTAACACGCTGTCCGTGGATGTACGCGAATCCAAGATGGCAGGCGTTTCCAAAAATCTGACGCACTTCATGCTCTTCACCATCCAATCAGCGAACACGTTGCATGTCCGCAGACATGACGCAAGCCGATTAGCCAATCAGGACACTGTCCGTGGTGCGAACAGGGAAGTGTGTCCGCGGACCGAACATAGATATCACTAATTTTGTGTGACCTACTTTTTCATCATTTTAAAAAAAAAACTACTGGACAGATTTTCACCAAATTTGCAAAAGCTCGCTTTCGTGACCAAGCCGCTGCTCCTGCTGCAAATTTGGTGAATCCGTCCAGCGGTTTGAACTGTAGGCGTATTATGGTTACAAGTAAAACATAAAAACCCCAGAAATTCACCAGTTATGGTAAGCTAAGCAACCATAACTCGCGCCACCACCATGCGCTGCCAAGACAAACACCAATGACATCAAAAATGTCATTTATGACATCACATGTGCATTTACTTTTCATGAAAAGTATCTACAAGTGATTCTTATTATAATGTTGGCAAAAACGTGTCAAGGGTTCTTGGGATAAATATCATGAGCTACGTAGTTCATTAAGCAATGCATTGCTATAAATAGCATTGTATTAAGGAGTTCTTTCCAGTACAGGAACCTACTCATGTAGAAACATAGGCATTGTGTACTGCAAACATGATAGAGGTGCAATATTCACAATCTTGCCATGTTGAATAGTAACATGATAAATGCTTTCGGATTAGAGTTTTGCTTACTGTGAAATATGTAATAAATAGCTAATAAAGCCTGACTTACTACATAATTATATTACTACAGACAAAACATAGAGACGACAACGCATACAAATATGAGCATATACAGGGAAAGTAAAGTGAGAAAAACGCAGCAGAACTACCAGAAAGTATTCATAACCTTATTGATTATCTTCATGCACAGTAATGATTGCTGCGTTTCAAGCCTGCTTCTTCCCCTATGCATATGTATCATATGATGTGACTGGACTCTAAGGAAAGTGGTGTAAGAACATATTTGAAGAGTAACTCTAGAAATATAGTACTTTTTTGAATGTTTTGTTCCTGACTGTTACTAAAGAAAACCATGAGTTCTAGATATGTCAATAAAGAAAAAAAGTGGGTGCCAGACATGTGATGTCATCAATGAAATGTGTGATGTCATCTTTGATGTCATGGGTGTTAGTCTTAGCAGTGCACGGTGGTGGCGTGAGTTATGGTTGCTTAGCTTACCATAACTGGTGAATTTCTGGGGTTTTTCGGTTTTACTTGTAACCATAATAGGGATGGGTTGTTATTAGTGCAAAGTAACTATAACGTCCCTTTAACAACATTTTTGTACTGAATTTCAGATGTTTTTATTAGGGCAACTGAACCATAATGTCCCTTTAACAATGTTTTTTCACTAAATTTCATAGCTTGTTACCATGTATAGATGTATAATACAACATACTGACCCTCCTACCCCCAGGCTGATAACCTCGAGATCCAGGTCCATGGGCCATGCGACTGTCCGCAGACCTCAGGTAGCATCCACACTGCCCAAAAGCTCAGGGGTTCTCTTACAATTTTGTAGCATGCAATAAAGAGACTCAACATGAGCAGCACATAAGTGAATTAAAAAGAAAAATGAAGAAGCTCTACAAACTCTATACTTAAGAAAACAACAGTGCAATTGCATTGGGTTAAGGTATGCAACATATTGAAATGCACCAATAACAAAAATAAACTGTGCTTCCAGTATTTCCTCAGTGCTGCTTTACACAAACTAAAAAGCAACTGTCAGCAGGATAAGGACAAAGTACTGACAGCACAACTGAACTACAAACTGGTAAGTGCACTACATTGTTTCCTAAAAAGAAATTCTTTTTTTTTTTTTACATAGAAATGGCCAGCACCTTGGAGTCGCTTGCAGACAATTTTTCTCGAGATGAAATGAGTGAAGACAGTGACACTATTGGTATGCAGTACAGTTAAAAAATAATACAATTAATACACATTGCTTCACACGTACCTGACAAATATTTTTTTCTTTAACAGTATATGCAGAAAATAAAGGGAATGCCCCAGAAGCAGAAATTCTTCCACAAGTCCATGAGCACATACAATAACAAAGTAACGGTGTACAAAATCACCAACTGAGCGTGGAAGAAAAAATTGATCAATTAATGAACACTTTTGCCCATTTAAAAGATTTTGCAGAAATACATGTCATGGACAAAATTAAATATCACTGCCCCACCTGCACCTGTACCCCTTCTCCCTGCCACAGCCAACCATGTCCGCAAAGTGATGACTTACTTTGATTAGTTTGGGGAACCCACCCATGTCCGGTGGTCACCTGGGCACATGCGCATCCCACCTCCTGGGTCCTACAAACACTGCGCCTGTTCAGAATTGTCTGCTGCATTTGTGTCATACTGTTAATTAGTTTGGGGAGTCCACCCTTATCAGTAGGACACCTATCCACATGCACACAACGAATCCCACGCAATAGGTATCCTACAGACAGCTGTCCCATTTGCGAATGTCCGCGATGTAGCCATGTGACCACACCCACGCTGAGCATAGGCCCTTATTCAGAGACAGGGTTCGGGCCCACAGACACCAAAAATAGTGCGTTTTTGGGCAATCCAAGGTGTTTTACTGTGAAACCTCAAACTTGCAGAGATCCCAAACTATGCCCCTGGTGATCTGGATACTTTTTGAGCCCTCTTTGGGGTTTGAAATGTCCGGGGAGCGTGCACGCGCCTGTTCGCAGAGTGCTTCCCTGCACCTCAATAAAAGGCCACACCACAGAGCTGCTTTTTATTCTGTTTTTGGATACCAGGCCAGAGCATTGCTCCAGAATGCTGGTTTCCTGAGATTGATTTTGCTGCTGTGCTACTTTTGGAGGACTATTCCAGATGGCAACCATGGCTGCTCCAGATGCTGCTGCCTCTGCCTCAGTACCACCCCCACCCCCTCCTCCACCACCACCACCACCACCACCACCACCTTTCCAAGGGCATGGGGAGGGGAAACAGACATGGTGATGTAGAGAGGGATCAAGAAGATGAGGTAGTGAAAGTCCCCACTACCACCGGCCAGCGTGACTCTTGCGTGTGGAGGCTGTTTACCACCGTTGGGGGGGGGGGGTAACCCAAAGCTCCTGCAGACAAGGTGTGCTGCACTGAGTGCCACATCGTGCTCAGTCATGGCAAACCTAGGCTGTACAGTTACGGGACCACCTCCATGTGGCGACACCTGAGGTACAACCACAAGGTGGCAGTTTGGAGGGTCATCCCAGTAGGTTGATTTCCTCTACAGCATCCTCTGTATCTGCTCCTGTCACCACAAGGGACACTCCCGTGGGACAGCAAATCCCTGAACCAGCCTTGAAGGCCATCCGTACTGCAGCACACCCTTACCTTACGAAGGTTACTGTATTGTGCATGTAATGCGATGTAGTACTCTGCAGGGGTGAGCAACTTAGAAGTGCTTTTGAGGCTACGGTCCGGGAGCATGAGGAAGACTGTCACCTTCCTAAATCAGGCCCACCCAACATCTTCCTTTCTCCACCTGTCCTTTCTTACCCCTGTGGTTGGTGCCCCTTCCCGACCTGCCCTTCCTTTCCTTGTGTGTCGTGTATAAAAACAAAAAACAAAAAAAGGCTCTTTTCAAAGCCACCTTTCACAGGTTAAAAATAGAAGTGTCACTGAAATGGTGCAGGCCCCTGTGCAACCTGTGAAGTCTGCAGACTTAAAAAAATGTGGGTAGTGGCGCCATAAAAAACATTGCCCTTTTTTGTGGTGTGTGTTTGTTTTTGGAAGGGATGAAGTGCCCAACACCTACTGGGAAAATGCTTGCTACACTTGCAAAAAGGGCTGCAATGCATTTTGGATATTTTGCAGAAAAAGCTGATTGCCAGCATCAGTAAGATGGACTCCATCTCTGCAAAATATGTTGGTGCTACGAAATGTAATATTTGCATTGTGGAAGGATGACATGCCAACATCTCTCAAAAAGGTGGAAACAGCCTTGTTGACATTGCACTTCAGTTTCTCCATTTGCATACCAAATGAAGAAGAGCGCAGCCATGTCTGTCTCCATGCAATGTGAGAATAAATTTGTTGGAAACATGTCCGTGACTTTCCCAAGTGCCTCCTTCATCGCAAACTGCAGTGGTATTCCGGTAACATGTCCTAAACTGTTCCCTCCACAATGAATAATAATAATGTCTGGATGATGTTGTGTCACCAATGTGGCACAAAGAGGAACCAAATCAGCCACTTCATTCCACGCACTCCACACCAGTGCACATGCACATGATGGAATCCAAAATGTGCAGCCACTCCACAATGCTATGCATACACCGGAAACCAATGTATCCAAGAGTCTCCCAAAATCCAGACACTCTGCCTCCTGAAAGACACAGCCATAGCCATCTGCACTCCTCTCAGCAAACAGACCTTCTCCGACAGTCTCTCCTTACACACCACATCCAGGAAACCTTATTGACCAACCCCCTGGCATCCACAGTCCCATTTCCATGCCTGCCAGCTGCAAAAGCCCCAGATGTGGCATGTGCACACCACAGACTACCCCGGTGTCCATGGACATATCGTGCAGTTCGTGAGGGTGGGGACAGAAATTGCAACTAGGGTAGCCCATTTCCTCTTTAGTGGTGGCTCTGAAAAGAGCATTCTTTAAATTGCTTTTTTCTTCCTTTCCTCCTTTTTTCAGCCTCTCAACAGCATCTCTCAGATTACAAACAAAACTAGCATTCCCCAGAATGGACAACAAAATTCCACCGGCATTAAAATACTGCACAGTAAGATAGTTAATATTGTCATTGCAGAAAAGCAACAAATTTACATACCGCATAACTACACCCATGCCTTCATTCACATGGCGCCTTCCAATACTTTGCTGGGGATTCAACACATTTGGTTGTTTCCATTGTGCTCTCGGTAATATTTGACAAAACACCACCTTTGCACATGGGAATATTTGCATTAGTCTCCCCACAAAGGACTTCAACAAAGGAATCAGACTTGGGTCACTGATGTACCCCAAATACTCTCCTCCATAGTGCACCAAGATATCTGGGCTACCAAAAGTAAAAATTGTTCTACAAAGAGAAATCAGTGCCTCCAAATTGTGTCCAGGCTCACTCCAAAACAAAACCTCCATGCCTGGAAATCAGAAATCTCAAATGACACCTTGATTTTGCATATTTTTCCAATTCAGCAGCAAAAATATTTCCAACTACCCAAACACAAACTGCCAACTTCATCATATAAATTACACAGCAATGGAAGAAGAATAACCCTACCTTCCTGTAAAACACACCCTTAACACTTGATTGGCTAATCCCCACAGTACACTCCCATTTCCATGCTAGGCATGCTGAGAAGCCCCAGATGTGACACTCCCTCTCCACAGACTACTGCCGTGTCCATAGACCTTGTAACACAGGGGCAGCCCTTCTTCCCTTTCCACTTCGCACTCTTCACCACTCCCTCATTGGTTACTGTTAAGCAGTAAGACAACCATCCACCAATCACATCCAATAACTCTACATCTAACTCTGTAATCACAGGTCAGTACTTTAGATCTACTGTTCAACACTCTGAGTACAAATCTCCTGTGATTGCAAAGCACCTCCAGCAATAAGTACTCTAAAACTGTCCAAGAGTTCTGCTTCCAGATTCATCCACATCTGCATCCATCAACACAAACTACAGTTATGCATATAGAGTACTATTGCAACTCTTTTAAAGATGCATATGTACCAGGTACCTGCCACTTACCCTGGATAACCTACTCAATAAGCAATCATACTGTCATTTGTCCCATCTCCTACCATCAAGTGGCACTTACAATGGTGTGTGCTTTCAACATTTTCTTTTACCCATATGACCCATTGTAATGTGCAAACTTTTATTCTCTTCATTCCTTCTGCCATTTTGACAACCACTTCCCCCACTAACACACCTGATATAAAAGGCCTAGAATGCATACAAAAAAGGAAAATTGCATGCATCTTACCAAAGAATAGCAAGTACATAGATCACATGTATGTCAACAGGGTGCCTGCCATTTACTTTGCATAACCTACTAAATAATCATACTGTCATTTTGTCACATCTCCTAACATCAAGTGGCACTTCCTTACAATGCTGTGTGCTTGCAAACTTTTCTTTTAATGCCCACTTGTATAATTCTTTCAAACTTCATATTTACATTTTATCACCACTCTCTCTAATCTATTTGTAAATGAAAAAAGAAAACCCCATTGGAAACATTTTTAAAGCAAGTTGAAATGGCAGGTCCTATGTGAAATGCCCAGAATGCACACAGAAAAGGGAAACTGAATTTATGTTGGCAAAGCATGGCAAGTACATATTTTGCACAACTGACGGAACACACCATTGCTTGAAAAGCAAAGAAATGCATGTGTACATTGGGAACCGTGCCATTTGTAAATGTGGATAAATAAATTAAACAACAGAAATGATTTCTGCACTCATGTAAGCAAGCATCTATGTGCGGGAAAGTTAATGGAATTCCACACATGAAAACATTCTCCTTTCCAATCTGTACATCTTTCTGAGCCTTTGTTTCACCCTACTACAACTTGCACTAATCCATTTCCAAATCAAATAGTTCAACAGCAACTCACACACTTGCAAAAGTACACCTCATAGGACACACTTATAACTACACCACTGGCCCCCATAGCAACAATGCTAATGCTCCTAAATCACCATTCATATACAATGCTGTGCAATTTCACACACACACTAACTCTTCCTGTCAAGAAATCCTCCTACAATTTTAAATAATGTTTTCCAAGTGCAATTACTGTGCCATTAACACACATATGTACTAACGTCCTTCTTTCTTAATTGCAGTGAAGACCAGTCTCCTGAATACCAGTGGCGTCTCAAGAGGAAAATAGAACCCACAAGAAACCTACTCTTCAAATCCAACTCTTTACATCCAACAAAGTAAGTGCAATACTGTTGTAGTGTTCTGCCTATTACTTAGATAGCACAGTGATGTGTATTGTAGGCAACAAAGTTCTTTCAACCCAACAGCATTTGCTTCACTCTTACTCACTGCACCTCAGCAGGTACACCCTTTGTATTGTTATCTGAAAGCCAGTATAGTACCACACAGATAACAGTACAGCCTTCCCAACCTGAAAAAACAGCCCATTCCACAATCACACACCTCTATATGCCAGCCTAGACTCATATTCAGACACTCATGAACAGTGCACACATATACATTGCACAACCTCCAAACCCACACTTTCCTTTTTTCTTCAACAGACGCTAAAGAATGCTTATCAAAAAGCAACTCCATAGAAAGCAACGCAGAAATAGATCAGATCAAATTAAAAGCGTACACAATAGCCATACGCCTCTAGCAAAATGTGTAAGCAAAAGTTTAAAAAAAAACAGCTAAGACAATCACTAAGCAAAACTGAAGCAGCTAACAGGAAAGAAGGAAGTGACTCCTCTTTCAAAATGTAAAACTAAAAAGAAATGTATTAAGAACATTGCAACTACCACTAGTGCTAACACTGCACATAACCAATTTTAATGTAGCCTAAAATTTGTATTCCTAAAAATTAATTATACAATAAATGTTCCAGTCCTTCAGAACCTTATAAAAACAGGGGAGAAATCATGCTCAACCCTTAAAACTTACCACAGAAAACTGATCCTGGAAGCTCTCGTAGACAGTCCAATGCTCCTAAAAAGGAAATTGTTTATATTAATTTTAAACAGAATGAAACCACTAACAAAATGAATTAGTAAACTACAACAACAAATGCAATATCAGCATAGATACCTTTGGAAACATCTGTACAGGTGAGTGGAGTCACACCACCAGCACAGAGCCATATTTCAATGAAGAGGCATACAAACAAGAGCAAACAAACCAAATTGCCATACATAGCAATGGGTGAGGGTATGAAAAGGTAGATTACCATAATGGAAGAAGAAACACCGCTTTCAGAAATATACCCAGCTAACTTGGCATCAACTCTCCATTCCATCAAACCAATACGTCCAGTCTACAACCCGTCTACATACTCATTGATGCCTGTGCACATCAATGTGTAGGGTGAGCAAACAATCTTTCAAATCTTTGCAGCAATTCCTCAATCAGTATGTGAAAGCCAAAGACAAAGTAAACATTTACATATTACAAACTATGGGCTCCTGTCCAGTGCGCAAATACACAGGACTGTGAGGACATTCATTAGCCTGCATTTCTGGACCTGCTTGCAAAAGCATCTTCCACCATATCAAAATGTTAGAAACACACCATTTACTGTACAAAATCTTGTTCACAAACTGTACTATGCAAAAAGTCCTGTTTTAGCACTGGTGGATTGAAATTACATTCTCCTACATGGTACAGCCAAAGAACGGCTTGAAGAAATAGACTGCGTCCAAAGCAAATATTTTGCAACTTAAGAGCAGTTACAAAATCCAGTAACTTTAGAAAAGAGTAGCGACAACCTTGCAGATGTCAACCTTCTACTAGACACATACAAAAAAGAAATAGCAAAGTTTAAAAGCACATCTGCTGAAGTACCAAACCAAGTATGTGTGTGTTGCCGCAGAACTTTTTATACAAAGAGCACCAAAACTGTAGATATAATGTACAAAATCGGAGACAATGAGGAATCCCAATGGTTCCAATTAGCTCTCTACCTTATAGCAGAAAACGAATACAAAATGACTAACCCCTCAATACTGTACACGTACTGCACTGCAAAACTTGACAATAACCAAAAGCCTTTACGTGCCATCAGTAATAACTTGGAAATATTCCCACTGCCGAAACCACTCAAACAGCTTAATTTGTATGAGGGCAATATAATACGTCTTCAACCAGAAAACAGTGAAGTTGCCTCCCTCTGAATTACTGAAAGGCATTTGTGGCAAAGTAGTTCATCTGTGTTTAGATCTCAAACAAAATGTAGACACTCTTTTAGTGCAATGGCCAATAGATCGATCTTTGAGTATCCCAGTGAATGTTGTGCCTACAAAAGACAAAGAAATTTGGCAGCAACTAGTGGACTTAAACAAAGTAAGAGAAGCCCTGGAATATCTTAAAGACAACAATGAATACTACAAAGAAATAAACATTGAAGATAACCTGATGGAAACAACTGAAATAATTCAGAATTCCTCAGCAACTTGGCCAATTTGAACTTCTAGATCCTACTACAGCCTCCAATATTTTAGACCACTATGCAATTCACCCGCTATACTCCAAAGACACCATAGGGGATGCATTAGAAACATATAAAATGCGGCAAGCCAAAGGATCTCCAATCAGCATATGGGAAAAAGTGTAAAAGCACAAGCCTTTCCTCTACTTTTTCCTAATGGAAAAGGTGGAAGGTACGATGAAAGATGCACACAAATAACAGCATCAGAATACTGCTCTTTATGAATGTACCCAAAACAGAATTGAAAGACCACTGGGATGACATATCATCTAACAATTTGCCATAGAGAATTTAGCTGCTACGAAACCGTTTAACCGGCACCGCCTTGTATGGGAAATCTGAAAACATAGCCTGGACCTGCTGCATCCAGAAAAAAAGAGTTCTCAAATCATACCAAGACATAGAAACAATAGCCAAAAATATCCCAACAGCCAAAACATTTTGAAAAACAACTTATTGGACACATCCTACCCAAACGGGATTACTGCTTTGTAAACCGTGTGCCTATACCACGTGGCCCAAAACGTCTCATACAAAAATAATATTAAACCAGATGAGAAATAGGTAAATACATAGTCACAGGTTGTGAGGGCAGCCTGGTTGAACCTACCAAACGCAGCCTGATTAATCATATGAAGCTATCATTTAAAATTCCTCAACATAAAGAACTGTACTACATGGCCCTACTGCAGCTTCTAAACCATGGAGAAAAGAAGATTTATTAGACACCCAGGTGTCCTATGAAGATGCTTTCAATGCAAGTGAAAGCACTATAACAGATCTAAACTTTACGCAGTACAAAACATGTTGGACAATGAACGCCAACAGGAAGAAGAACTTCAAGCACAACTAAATATAGACACTCCTGAGAGCATTCAACCTTCTCTGAAAGGAAGCTAAGAACCACTTGGACAGTCACACATAGCAAATGAGACCGAATTGGCCATGACTGAAGTAGAAAACCCCATGTGTCAGTATGAGCAATCTGCAGAAGACGTTGCTCTACTGAAATCACAACTAAACAATGACCAGCGAAGCATTTTCCTAGAAGTAACTAAAGAAATTGAACATGGTGTGCAGCATGAAACTAAAACATGTACTTGTCATGACTATAAACTTGTACTGCTGTATGTAAGTGGTCAAGCTGGTTCAGGCAAAACATTCTTAATAAAAATCATCAGCAAATTCCTCTGGTCTCAGGAGGCTAGCTTAGGGGCAACGTGCTCGCCTTGGAAGCGAGACGGCACGGAGCAACACAGGTTCGATCCCCGGGTCCACGCTTAGAAACCTGGGTATTAAGCTTGTTATAAATAACCTATCATATATCCAACAATTGACAAAAATAAGCTTTCAGTTTTTGTAACTGCCCCCACAGGCTTAGCGGCCTACAACATAGGTGATGTCACGTTACACTGATTGCTACTCCTTCCAGTAGAACACCAAAACAAATTAGGCTTCTGCAAACTTTCAGCAGAAGCTGCTATGGAGCTACGCAGAGTTTTGAAAAAAATGAAAAAGCTCCTAATAGATTAGGTGAGCATGGTCTCCAACCTATTGTTGGCTTTGATTCACTTCAGATTGCAAAAGGTCCTTAAAACAGACTACGATGAACTCTTTGGAGGAAAACATGTTCTTATTTTCGGAGCTCTCCTTCAATTAACACCTGTGAAAGGTGAACCTATTTTTAAAAGCTTAGGATACAAACTGCCATAAAACTCTTGGCAGCATAGGAAATGTAAATCTCTGGCAACATTTCGAATACAGAGTACTAACTGAAAACATCCATCAGTCTGCAGACCTCCCCTATGCCAACATTTTGAAAAGTATTTGGAATGGTGTACTCTCTAAGGAAGCAGTCTATCTTAAATACCAGGCCTATCAATGTGCTTTACAGGCATAACACATGTGCTACTAATGTCATGGAACAATTAGCGCACAAAATTGTAAACTGTATGTCTTTAATGCCAACTCTAGCAAGCTGTGCACAATTCAATGAAAACAATCCTGAAAAAAGAAATGCAACCACTAGTGCAAATTTACTCCGCAGACAAACTAGACATGCACAGTATGACAGTACCTATGTGTCAACAAACCACAGCACAACTTAATTACCGTAGAAAATTCCATCTCTAATTCAGCTGGTTTGGAACACATTTTAACATTGTGTTTAAACTGTAGAGTAATGCTAAAGCGTAACCTTGATGTGGTGCAAGGTTTAGTTAATGGAGCACTTGGTACAGTTGTTGGCTTCCAGACATACCCACGTGACAACAGCATTCAGTTTGTCAATATTCAATTTGACAAACTTTCAGAAGTTAAAAGGATAGGACGCTCAACAGCCCGATTCCTTCTTTTCAAAGACATGTACATAGAGAACAGTTTTCTCTGTCTCTAGCACAAACAGTCACTATTCATAAATCGCAACATCTAAACCTAGATCAAACATTGATTGATATTGGCAGCACAGTCTTTAAAGAAGAAACGCGTTACATAGCACTGTCATACCTATGTACACTGCAAGGTCTATTGCTAGTCAATTCTGATGCAAGTAGTCAACGCTGACATGCCTTGCATCGTAGAGTACAATAGACTACATGAACTCTACACACCCCATCTCAAAATGTACTCTGTTCCTCACAAAGACAAACTTTGTAAAAGAAAACTAGTGCAAACACAACTTATACATGATCTCCCAACAGTACCACCAAAGGAATTGAAATTAGCTGGTACTCCATCAATTACCACAACCACAGAAGGATGTACTGAAAAGGCAAATGCATAACCAACTGCACAAACAAAGAGACCTACCTCTTCAAAGAAACCAGCTGGACTTCCATCAAATAACTCAGATACAGAACTGTCTGGTCCATTAAAATTTTCCAATACAACTGGTGTAAATTGCTATGCAAATGTAGCAATCGATGTTCTATTCAAATTGGCAACAATTGTTGAAAACATTTACTTAAATGGCGCAGACCAGTTGTGTTTGCAAATGTTACTCCTTCACAGAAATGCAACAAATAATCCTGAAAACACTTGGTGTTTCTGGAATAAGGCAGGAATTGGACTACTGTGCAGGAATGGTGAGATTCACTATAAACACACAAGAAGATCCACAAGAATTTCTAATGTAGTTACTGCAAGTACTGGAAATCAAAAACATAACTACAAATGATATCTTCCAGATTTCATACATGTGGAGACATACATGCACTCTCTGCAGCCATGTGATGCAGGAACAAGTCCCCAATGAGCGCTTTGTGTATGTATCTATACCTAACTGTGAATCCATTCGATTTCAGCAACTTGTAGAGAATGCAAACAATGGCATATTATGTACTACTTGCAATTCCGATAATTGTTCCACCTTACAGATACAATAACATAGCCAATACGTAATAGTAAAGCTTTTAAGATACAATGCAAATGGTACTAAAAACAACTGCAAGCTTACTAGATTCACACATGGGCAAGTATCACTTGGCAAGAGAATCTTCACAACAGTAGGCATGATCTACCACACTAGCACGACAACCAGTGCAGGTCATTATACTGCATACATTAAAAAGAAATGTGGATGATTTGAATGCAATGATATTTCCATTACTCTGAAGCAGATTACCAGCAAATCTTGCAAATGCCTACTTAATATTCTTGAAACCAAAATGTACTCACTGATCTACAAAAGTAGAATAACCTACTGCCAGTACCCACCATCACATATGTAATTGCAAAAGGAAAATAACCTTCTACCCTGTGAAACTAGAACAACTTAGAATACAGCAACTATCCAACAAATACATCAGTTGTGCTGCTATAGAATTTTTCCCCCAATGATTATAGTCACAGAAACAACTGTAGAAAAGACACACTAATATTATTTCCCACATAGTACTCAAGAAGAAACGTACTGAGTATGAGGGTCTACAAACTGTCCTCAACTGTCCTCTGAAACCACCAACTGGTAGACTAAGGTAACAACTGTCTACCAATGCAAAGAATATGCAAATACATGTAACTACACCCATAGGGCTGCTAAGGCACTTCACTATAGTGAAAAATGTAAATCTACCAAGAAAGAATGAACGTGCTTGAAAACATACTCTGCTAAACTGAAAAACTGCAAACAGTTTGTATACGCCAACTGGAATCTAATTGCCATCATAATACCTCAATATTACTTTCCATTCCGACACAATTTGAAATCCACCACCAAAAGAAAAAAGTTTTCCTGAGGAAACCCTTCAACACTTTTTAAGTATAAACAACCAACATACACCAACTGGTATCTTACTGCACCCACAGACATCCTCCATCTTGTCCCCACGACTGAGGTTCAGGAACAGCAGGATCTGCAGGAACTGCCAGGAACCAACGTCTTCAGCTGCATTTTTTTGCTTCACATTAAGGTACTGTGCCATCCGGTTTAGATATCCTAACTCTCGTGGTGAAAGTTTGTGAATCTTTCCCAACTAGCAGGTCTAATCAGCTTGTGACCCAACATATCCTTCTTTTTCCTCTAAACTACATCTAAGAACTTTTACAAAGACTTCTCCTTTTGTTACCAGAACTGTTCTGTCCTATCCAAGAACACTAGACTATTGACTTCGGCCTGGCCTATTGAATTGAACTGACACTCCTGGTACACTGAACCTTTGCATTGCCTAAAAGAAGTGTTTTCTAATCCATTGTACGAACGTATGGCTTTCTACTCCTATTGAAAGTTCTTGGTGCCATTTGGCTCCTTTTTCAGGAGATCACAAACCATCCCTACAACTCAGTTTGTTACTGTAGTATATTGGTGTTTAATATTAAGTTGATTTCTACTGTGTAAATAAATGTATAAGTATTTTTACCAAGAAACCTTGAGTGTGTCTACTTGAACCACTGTGATTGTGATACTTCAGTGTAACTGCCTTTACTGCTCACATTCCCTCTTGGGATAAGCCTGACTGCCCAGCTCGCTACCAATAAGTGTGTGGTACAGACTTATACCAAAGGTTGGTTTTTGCCTACACCTGTAGTTCTAATAGTGTGTGGTGTTCCCAGAGCGTACTGCCTGCAATTCTGCCTAACACTGCGCAAAAGCATTCATTTGAAAATTAGACTTTCTTAATCCCAATGGTTTTGGATCTTTATCTCTTGTTTTCCTTCTTTCTTACCTACTTATGAAGTAGGTCGCTTCTATCAATTTCCTTGCGTTTGCGTTCTTGTTCGTATTTCGAACGCGAGCACCATTTTAGATGTTATATAGTGTTACCATGACAATCATGTTGTAAACATGCTTAAGCGTTACGTTCAGAAGTGCCTGCCACCATATTTTGGGATACTTTATAGTCCATTTGTCAATGGATTTTGCCTCTTTAGCCTTTCAGTTACATTAATTATTCATGTGGCATGAATAGCAACCCTGTGTTGTCATGGGCTTAATTGTTAGAGATAGCCCTAACAATTCAGATTAGCTCTGACTGAGTAAGCGTTATTTAGAAAAATACGGTGTCGTGTAAAACTGAGAACTTAAACATGTCACCAATTGTACATCTGATTTACGCTATGTGATTTTACTTGATTTTAATGTGTTTAACACCTGATGTACATAGAAGCCTTTGACCTATGAGTGGAGAGACTCCCCCCTTATTTCCATGCTTCCCGAGTGTACTTGGCTGCTTCAGGTCCAGGCACTCATGCAGGAACGCCTCTGGGAATCATCACCCCTTTCGTGCAAGTACATCCATGAGTGCTGCCATATTGCGTGCATACCCGGGTACAGCAAAACAAGGACTCCATTTTGTAACATAGAGACTCCATTTGCAAATGGCAAAAGGCCATTTAGATTTCACCCCAGTCTGCAGCCATCTCTGTCAGGCGCACACCCAGCACGGCTCTCCCCCCACCACCTCCTCTATGCCGTCCACATGACTGCCTTGTTCCCATGAGAAGGCTGGCAGCAGGAATGCGACAAAGTCCACACTGTATCACTTGCCGTCCAACTACCTCCCTACATTAATTCAGATGCAGCTCAGGGGGAGAAGGCAAGAGCCAGGGCTATCTATCTATGTAAACCTGCCCTGCACTCCAAAGACCCTGGCCATAAAAACCTAATTCCTGTGTACCCCAGAGCAAAATCAACAACCCAAAGAGACCCTTAAATCAGTGAACGTATTTTCTTTCCTGACCTACACGGCGAAAGGATGTTTTCTCAGTATGTGTACATTCGTATAACCTTGCTGATACCTTAAAAAGGCTAATGAGTAAACAATGTAAATGCGTACACAGGTGCTGCTGGAATTTCCCATGTTAACCTGTTATATTGAAGGTAGAATATATGTTGACTTATAATGTTGAAGTGTGTATATGACTTATTGTAAGATCATAACAAATAATGAACTTTAGACCTGTGCAAGCTCACACAACGCTACCTCATTGTTGATAATGCAAAATGTAATTATATGCTTGCCATTAGAAACCCTCATATAAACTTTAGTCGCTCTCAACTGCCCTTGTTCTGTGATTAGTTGACAGCAATTTCTCTCTTATCATCCCCTGTTTTAGTGTTATGACATTGCCCAAATTGTATGGAGTTAGAGGATGTCATAAGTGTACTTCGCAAAAATAAACCAGCTAAATGTATGTGAGACAATAGCCCATTATGTACAAATATGAAGGCCTCCAGCCATCATGTTGTGTGAAACCAAAAGCCATAAAAGGGGGGCTTAAGCCCACCTCGAATAATCCTGGTCTCATAAAGAGTTATGCTGTTTGGATGCCAAGTGCCTGAAGCCCATCTAAAGAGGTGCACGTCTAAAATGAAATGTATTTCTTGTAATCTAGTTACAGTAACCCTATGCCCTAACCCCTCCCCTTGTCAATATTGAATGATTACCTCCGACCATACATTGACCCTACAACCCCCACCCCCAACTCAGTGTCTGAATATGCTTGAACCAAAGAGTGATATTCTTGATAGAAACATATAATTGATGTTCAGTAATGAATAAGCTTGCCTTGTTTTTTCATGTGCAACCTGCTGGTCTTGCCGCCAGATGAACCGGTCAGACGTATGAATGGATGGCAATATGTGGCCACAAGGGCAAATGTTGCAGGAGTAGAATATCACTGTGTCAACCCATCAGATGTTGGATGGATGAGCCCAGCTGAACGTTTGACCCCACGTATCACATCATCTCGTCACGTGCTCTTGGACCAATCAGCCATCACCGACCATATAGTACCCATAGGTGCCTCCTCTTAGTGACCAATCCCGATCAAACATGTGCCCCTTAGGCCTTCCCCTTGTTGATGACTTAATACGTGCATAAAAATGAAATGCAACATGTTTTCTGCAGAGCGCTCTCGGCGTGAGCAGAGTAGATTCTGTTTGCCCTAACTTTAGATAAAAAGCCTTAAATCGCACTCTCTCTTGGTCTTGGTCTTATTCCCTCCAGGGATGTACCGTTATTGACTCTATTGAGCAATTTACCAACAGGCCTGGGGGCCTCTCACTTTCATTGGTGACCCGATGCGATAGTGTTCGTTCCTGTCCTTCTGGCACGAGACGCCCCCCTGCTTTGACCCTGAGTGCGCTCCCTCAAGAACTTCCCCGCCAATGGCAACCGGTACACCTAGACATGCGCACGCAGTAGGGAAAGTGGGTACGGGATCCCTCTTAACAAAACCCATACGTACCATTCGCTGGAGCGGGGCGTGATCTTTGAGTGATGAGCAGTGCCCCGCCGATCAGGTCCAGAGGGTCTCGGATCAAGACGGACACGTGAGTATTAAGTGCGAGTGATATTAAAGGCACGGGTGGGAGACAGATTAGGTGGTCTTGGGATAAAAGAATATAGTTTGGGTGAGATTGAGGGAGTGTAAAAGCAAATCCAAAAAAAGGGTAAAAAAGGGATTCTAGGGGTCTGGGGTCTTTTCCTATATTTCCTACTATTCTCATTCTATCACATATGGCCATTAGAACGGTAATGAAGTAAAAGGGGACAAGAAGTTAAATAGGAGAGAAATACTGGATCTGTGGCACCTGTTCGAGAAGGTGCCCCCAGGTAAAGATAGTGAGCAGAATGCATCACCCCTGACAACAGCTGGCAGCATAGGGCCACCCACCCAAGATGAAAAGAACATAGAGGTCACACGTGTCTATCCCTTATTGTCAAAACCAGTGCTTGCAGAAGGGTATAGTGACCCTGTTTATGTAGCACAACCCACCACCCCGCCTGCACACAAGCCATCTGCCACTGCACCACCCCCATACGAGAGCCAAAGTATAGCAAGACCCCTAAACACCTCAACAGTTGATATTGGGAACCTGGCCCAAGATTTAGAATCTCAGCTCATAATGGCCCGCACAGAACTGTCCCACATAAGGGCACTGGGGGAAGGAGGAGGGACGCCCACCCCACGGGCAGATCGAGATGAACAGGGGAAGAGGGATGGAAGAAGGGAGAGATCTTGTTCAGAATAAACAACACCCCTACACGAATAATAGAAATAAATACTGCAGACATCGAACGGGAGGCAGAGGAAGAAGGGTCAACATCAGAAAGAGAGGAAGAGTGCTGGAGCGACATAGAAGAAGAGGAGGAAGAGAACAGAAGGTTGGGAATTGCCGCAGGCGGTACCTCGTTTGGAGAAGGGTTGTCTCCTATAGAAGAATGGACAGGGAGGCTGAGAAACAGGGCATGGCGCATAGCAGTGGTTGGAAAGAAAGGAAAGAAGGTGAGTACTAAAAGGGGGGGACATCTACAGCTAGCTCTAACACACCGAGGGGCGGGAAGGCCAAACTACATACCATGGTCTCAAATGGACAAGGCCAACTTGCTTAAACAACTACCCCCACTCTCCGAAGGCGCCAGCAAGTGGATATATGCGTTTGAAACACACACGGCAGGAGTGCCCTTGGCAGTGGGGGATGTTAAAAGCTTGCTTGTGTCGGCAGTGGGAGACCAGGCTAACAGGGTCTGGGCAAAGGCAGGGTTCCCAGGAATAACATTAGACTGTGACCGCCATGATGGGGCCTCGTTCAACACAGTGCGAGCGCGCGTGTGGGATGCGTTGCGGGAAACATTCCCAGACACTCCCGATTTGCAGTCAATGATGCAATGTACCATGAATGATGAGGAAGATGTGATGTCTTTCATTCTCCGGGTGCAGGACATGTGGAGAGCAGAAACGGGTACGGCCTGGGACCAATCAACGTCCCTGTTTTACTTCATTATAAAAAGGGGACTCCCAAAGGAAGTGCAGAAGGCCCTTGATGAAATAGCTGGAATAGAAGCCAAGGGGTAGCCTGAAATTCACTGCATCATAGTGCACCACTGCAAGAGGATCAAAGAGAAGGAGAAGGAGATAGCGCAACAGCGGTTGGCAGACAAAGCTAAATTAGTACAGAGCAAATTGGTGAAGGCCAGTTCAGTGGCAGCTACCAGCGCAGCAGGAGAGGAGCAGGAAGAGGAAGATGGACAGATGGGAATACCAATGCAGATGGTGGCAAACTGGACAGGTAACGGACAGGAGCAGTGGGCAGGAGAAAACTAATATGAGGGACAGCATTGACAGATTAAACTCAAACTTGGAGCTATTCTACCCCAGGTTAAACAATACCTTATATTGAAGGAAGCTGAGGAGGGAATAAAAGACACCATTTATGCACTAATGGTACAAGGCATAATATTTCCCTCAAGCTCACCTTATAACACCTGCATTTACCTGATTAAGAAAGCAAAGGGAGGGGCATGGAGGATGATTCAAGATTTACGCCCCCTCAATGACGTAGTAAAAAACAGTTCCCTCTTGTTCCCAATTCTGCCTCGATAATGTGCAGCATTCCAACAGAGGCCACCCACTTCACAGAGGTGGACCTAAAGAATGCGTTCTTTTCAATTCCCCTCGAACAAGGGTCATGGTATTTAACGGCATTCACGTTGGGGGGGAAAAAGGAATGAACATTGCAGGCTCCCCCAAGGATATTGTGAAAGCCCTAGTATATTTAACAGAATATTGCATGAAGATCTCTGAAACATATCACAGCGAGCCCCATAATTCAATACATAGATGATCTGTTGGCCTGCAGGAAAAATGAGAATGAATGCATAGAAGATTCAATCATCCTGCTGACACATCTTGCAAGAAGGGTGACAAGGTAGACAGACAGAAGCTGCAGTACTGTCTAACAGAAGTACTGTATCTAGGACAACTGATTTCCAAAGATGGTAAAAGAATCATCCCAGACAGAGCAGCAGCAATAAAAGTAGTAAAAGAGCCTAGTACAATAAAGGAAATGCAGAAGTTCCTCGACGTGTGTAATTACTGCCGCGCATGGATACTAGACTACGCATCATACACCAGGCCCCTGCTACAGGCACTCAAAGAAGCACAGAGGGAGAGCACTAAGCTACAATGGACACAAGAAATTCATACAGCTTTTAACACACGCAAAGAACTGATATCCACTGCACCGGTTCTCGTGACCCCAAATTATGAACAGGAATTTCATCTTTTCTCGCACTGCCATGGCACACTCATGAGAGCTGTACTGACACAAAAGACATCCCTGGGCCACAAGCCTTTGGCATTCTATAGTGGAACACTTGGTGCAGTGATGCAAGGACACTTTGCTTCCGAACAGGCTCTTGCAGCCAACGCTTTCGCAATAGAAAAGAGCTCTACCATCGTGATGGGATGCTCCATCACGTTGTATGTAGAACATTCCCTGTTTGCCATACTTGAAAGATCAAAAAGCATGTTGACCACCCAAAGAGCCACAGCATATGAACTGATCATTTCCAGCGCCAATATTCACATAGTGCGGTTTAAAAGTGTAAACCCCACCACGTTCATCACAGAGGTATGCACAGTAGAAGACATGCAACAGCATGATTGCGCCGCATACACTGGGGATGACGAGGACACACAAAAAGCACATGAAACTGCACTATCAGAAGGAGAAGTTTATTTCGTGGACGGGTCTGCCTCCATAGATTGTGAAACAGGAGAAAAGCACGTAGGAGCAGCTGTAGTGCGGGTAGAAGACGGGGAGTTTGAGGTAATACTGCAAAAAAGATTGCCCCCACATTTTTCCGCCCCACGCTGCTGAATTAGTAGCACTGATAGAAGTACTCCATGCAGCAAAAGGATGTATGGTCACTATTTGCACAGATTCCGCATACATGGCAAACATGGTACACGGAGGGTTGGCATGGTGGGGGAGGAGAGGATTCCGGAGAACTGATGGGTCCCCAGTACAACATGCAGCATTACTAGGAGATTTTAGTGATGCTCTGAAGGAACCCACAATCGTCGCGGTCGTGAAATGTCAGGCCCATACTCGAGGTGATGATGTCATCTAATTAGGGAACGCGGCAGCGGACGCTGCTGCCAAAGAAGCCTCCTACCTACCTAAGAGCCTGACAGGTGAGTACATACTGCACAAGGCAGTAGAAGAGCCACAGCCTGAGGGCTTTAACTCATTGCCAGTTTACCAAATAATTGAGCTCCAACATGATGCATCTGGTGAGGAAAAAGAAATGTGGGTAAAAAGGGGATGCAGTCAGTTACCCAATGACTTACTATGGAGACAAAACATCACAGGCAAGGTAGTGATGCCCACAAAATTGCTAGAAGTAGCATTTAAGCAACTGCACTTTCCAGCCCACAACGCAAAACAGCACATCGTTGCAGACATGCAGGGAAATTGGTTCTCCCCGGGGCTACAGGAACACGTTACAAAGCTGATAGTAGAATGTATAACCTGTCAAACATACAATTCTGGTATGACATTACAGACACTCAGAGGAACATTACCAAAGCCTGAAGGGCCCTTTAGAGAGCTGCACATAGATTATGCCGACATGGGAGAGCGGTGTAATGGGGCCAGATACTTGATCGTTGTCCTATGCCCATTCTCCCGGTGCATGGAGGCGGGGCCCTGTGCCCACTGCGACGCACGATGTGCAGCCAGTTTCCTAGTGAGAGAGGTGTTTTCTCGCTGGGGCATTTGTGATGTCATACATTCTGACAACGGAACGCATTTTGTAAATGACATGTTCAAACATATTTCCACAATGCTGGGCATAACCCACAAGCTCTGCATGATTTATCATCCGCAATCAAACGGCTTTGTAGAAAAAATGAACGGATTGCTCAAGAGTAGATTGTGTAACTGTGCCACACACTCGAGAAAAACTGGGTGTATTGCTTAGCCCTAGTGCTTTTTGAAATGCGGATCCAACCTAGCAAGGACCACCACCTGTCACCGCATGAAATTGTGACAGGTAGGAGAAATTCATACAGCCCATTCACCGCTGCGCAGACAGACACCCATCAGAGTGCCACTGTTCTAGGTGAAGAATTCCATGAATACCTCAGAAATTTGACAAAGCAGCACACGCAATAGCAAAACAAATAGCACCCCCCTTCACACAAGATATGCCAACAGACACAGCAACACCTACCACAGAGAACATAGACTGCCAGCTGACAAGTGACATGGTATACGTCAGAAGTTTTGTGAGGAGATGAAACGGGCCAAGATTCCATGGTCCATATAAAGTGATCTTTTGTACACCCACAGCTGTTAAGGTAGAGGGACTGCAGTATTGGGTGCATTTGACAGATGTGCGCAGGGCCCGTGTAAACATAAACGATCAGGATGCCCAAGAAGTTATAGGAGAGGGTGGCACTCAGACATAATATTTGAATGGGGTGAGAAACTGATATCACTTTGAATATTATAGAAAATTCAGGGATGACAACATATGTAAATATTTGCATAAGTATGTTAACAATTATTTTTTTTTAATGATGAGACGAGAGAAGGTTAATGAAAATGGCTGCATTGCACATCCCATGGCCTTGGTTATGGTGTAAAGTAATGATGTATGAATAACACTTTCTTTTCTTTAAGTAATAAAATGGCACAAGGACCCCATGCGCATCCCTCACTTTCCCTCCCCAGACGTAGGCTGTGAGGAGGAGAGAAGGACGGACATGGTATGGACAATGAGTGTATAAAATGCAATCATAATAACAAGAAAAATTATGTGTAAAGCTATGACATTAGAGAGTAGAGTAAAAGTGGCCTATTTATGGTTGTGAATAACGTATAAAAATGCTATGCATGATTAACAAATGCTTGTGTCTCACTTATTAGGAATAGCACTGGGCATGGCCGAGCCTCAAACGACAACTAGTAATAGTGTAGATAGGGGTAGACAGAGGAGAGAGATGTACTCTAGCTATTTGTATGAATGTGTATTTTTGTGTGCAGTGGTGTTCTTTTTACAGTATTTTTTGGTATGTTTTTGTATTGGGTCATAGTGTATATTTCAATTGATGCTGGCCAGGGGGGGTAAGAGCCTGGAGACAATAAAGGAAGGGACCCACCTGATTTGGGATGGGGAAAGATTAATATTGGGTCATTGGACTCCAGAAAATTAACAGAATAATAAGACTAATACAAATGCAACACACAATACACCCTCGCAGGCCACCACATCGTCCCAAATGGCTGTAACGCTCACCTGATTCTCGCAGAGGCGCGCCGGTCTTGACTGGGCGACTACCGTATCTTCAAAAGTGATGTGCACCACCCGGTTGGCTCTTTGGGCTGGACCTCTGTGCACTGTATGCCTGACTCGAAGAGTAAGATGTCTGCAGATAGAAAATATGGGATTAATGAACTGGGGTTATTGGGGTGTCCCTATCTCTTTCCTTTTCTCCTCTCCTGTAGAACCCCAAAGGTTAACGCTCTCACCTTAGGTAAGTGAACGCCGAGCTCTCCATCTGCCTCGGGGCAGGGTGCTGTAACCAGTTTCTTCACTGGATAGGTAGCGCAGGCCTCTTGACTTCAGAGGACTGCTGTCCGTCGTTTACTTCACGAACGGTGAGTTCCGAATATTTCAAATGTCTTTAAAAGTCTTTTGTAATGCTGTCTCTTATTTTGCAGGGTTCCGGCGATGGCGGTTGACTGGCTGCAGTGAGTTGAGGATGGACCCGTATGCGGAATAGAAGCGCCTGGAAGCGCGTAAGTAAGCGCTTGTTGCTTGCTTCACGATGCGCACTAACTGTCTTTTTATTTTGCAGGTACCAGTTCGGAGCTGCTGAAGGATGCCGGAATGCCCACTGAGTTCGGCGTGGATGGAGTAATGGCACGTGAGTATTGAACGTTACCCAATGTCTTTAAACGCACCTTCTTTTGTTTTACAGATGCGGGATGCAGCGCCGAAGGCCTCCGGAGTGTGCGAAGAGTTGGTAAGCTTTTGTCTTTCAGATGGCGGAATGCAGTGCGATGACCTCCGGAGCGCGTGAAGAGTAGGTAAGCCTTTGTCTTTCAGATGCAGGAATGCTGCGCGAGGCGTTGATGACAGCCGATGGACCAGGTAAGAGATGCGCTGTCACTGAAGACCGTAGTGCTAACCTGTTCTTTCTTGTCTTTATAGATGTTGCTGAAGACTGGATTCAGGATGGTAAGCCTTTTTCCTTTAGGCCCAGGATCAGATGCAGAAGACACGATGAGCGTTCTGCTGCAGAGGATGCAGAATAACGCAAAGCAAGATTCATCCATCGGGTGTGGTTTAAATAGCCTCCTGTAGTGCTTAGGTGTCTCCTTCCACAGCCACGCCTAGGTAAGAAAAGAGTTCCTGCTTTCCAGAAGAGTTCCAGTGTTCTGAACCTAGGGAGTGGCTCCTGCCCCACCCAACAGGAAAAGTAGTCCTAAACAGAAGAGGATCAGGGGTTCAACTGGCAGGTAAGTAAGCAGCATGGTCTGCTGCAGGTAAGTCCACCCAAGCATTATGAGCCCGGCGCTTGCAGCGCTGGGACAGGGCATATTTATGAGCCTGGCGCCAGGACAGGGTCCAAAAGGTCCCAATTGGGACTGGCTGGCACTCGGAACCTGGGTTATGGGTCTGCTTCCAAGGGAGTTGGGTAAGTCCTGGCCTTTTGGAAGCAGAGATCATGACAGTGGCAAATGATTCCCATTTTAGCATATACACAATGAACGATAAAACTCCAACAGAACTTACATGGGTGCAGAACCATCCATATCCCACCACTGTAGTGACACAAATACTAGACAGGCCTGCTAGCCCAACGGTTGGGGGAGGGGGTAATGAAGGCTGAACGATGCCAAGTACTGGTGACAACTTTCACGTTGTTGTAAAAAAGGAACAGGGGTGGGGGCTGAAGGAAGGGGGTTAAAAAGGAAACAGAGGGAAACGGAGATAGAACTTTGGGATGAAGAATACAAATTTGGCTTAGATACAGTTGAGAAACCCAGCACCCCATCAAACAAATAAATGGTATGCCAACATGAGCCACAAAGCCCAACAAACAACTAATGAGAGCTGCTATGTCTGCTCCCCCATACCACACGCCTCAGGCACCCCCAAAGTGCTACTGCCACAAGAAATTCCATTTGCAGAGGCCCAATGTCTTCTACATCTCACGCTATGCTGAATCAAAAATATGTTTCAAGCACACACAGTCTCTTTTGAATTACTACAGAATGAACGTACATGCTACTCCCGGCCACAAGGAGTCAGTTGCGTGAAGGAACCATTTTTTTGGTGATAAAGGGCACGTTGCATGCTGACAACAAGTGGCAGAAGCACTCTGAGGCCTGGCTGAAGATAAACTCTCATGGGTACATAGAACATGCGCTCCCATATGGACTGAACACATAAGCAAACCACCATCGAGACGCCCTTCAAGTTACAGAAAAACATTTCATATGAACTATGCTTCCATGGAGAAGGAAAAAGTGACATGGGAAGAAAAGAAAACTGCAGCAAAACACTCATAATTCCTGACATGAAGAAAGGCACTTCAGCCCTAATGGACACGTATTGGGTTTGCGGCAATATGTCCTACCTGCATCTGCTGCAGTCCTGGAAGGGAACATGCTCTCTGGTAACACTGCACTCCGCACAAATGGTAATTCCAGAGAGCCACATTAACGGGAAACGCAACCTTGTAGTGAACAAAGATGCACCTTCCCCAACACCACTCGAGACGGCACCAGCAGATGCCTTAAACGAGGAAGGACGCAAGGCACATACCGGAGAAGGAGAAGGTTGTCCAACTATATCTACACCAAGTCATCTGAACTGCTGGCCCAGATCCTGGATAAATACAGACTATTCAGTTCAGTAGAGAAATTGTTTGCATCCCTTGTTCCCAGCATCCAGGCAAGAGCAAACGCCAAGTGGCTGCAGATCACTCGATGGGAGCACATTCAATTGCCCAACGACACTGAAGAAGGGTTCAACGTCATCAAGGTAGAACTCCGAGCCTTGCGATTGATGATGATGCAGAATCGATATATATTGGATCTTTTGACAGCAATCGATGGAGGTGTTTTTGCCGAAAAATCGGGAGCGCATGTTGCACATTTGCACCTTCTGCGGACGCCGACAATGGCTCACTCTCACACATGATATCCGCGGTACACGACCTTGTGAACGAATGAAGGACAAAGGAGGGGCACAGACCAGCACCTGGTTCGGCAATCTGGTCTCGTGGGTGCCCTCCTGGCTCGGAATGACTGTTAAACTCCTCATACCCCTCATCGTCTTTTTGCTCCTGATTTTTTGTGTGCCAATTGGGACTGTTTGCCCTAACTTTAGATAAAAAGCCTTTAATCACACTCTCACTTGGCCTTGGTCTTATTCCTTCCCGGGATGTACCTTTATTGACTATGTTGGGCAATATACCGACAGGCCTGGGGGCTTCTCACTTTCACCTATAATTCAGTAATTTCTTGAAAAGACTGAGGCCATCTCATTATCGTTGTTCAAACCGAATTAAGGATTGAGTCGCGGGGAAATAGACTGAGAAAAAACCCAAAAGAGTTGTGTAAGGACCTTTTGATGCATGAAGATGTTAGAGTCATTGAGGAGACCACTTCCAAGCTACATGTAGAGATGGAAGAAGACAGGTCATAGGATGTATACATGGAAATCCCTGCACTTGAGTGGACAGTGCATTGATCTGAGATTTCCCATATGGATTTGCTGCTGTCTGTGCAAATGGTTGGTGGTGATCCAGCTAAGGGTAGAGTCTGTGAATCCTATATGTGAAATCATAACTGTCAGAAGTGGTACATGATGAACTGTGTTGAATTACGTTGAGAGATTGAACAGGACTGTGAGGTAAGGGTCCCCTTTGCCCATGATATTCAGTGCATTGTCAACAACTTGCATAGTTGTTGTCTTGGTACTACATCTTGTTCTGCTACTACTAGGACTGCTACTCCTGTAGTAGGCCCTGATGGACCTTGTGTTCATGCAGCTGTAGAGCAAAATGTAGTTTTGATGGCTTTTCCTAGGAATTAACGGTTGTAATCAGTGATAGGTCATCCGGGTGTAGTTTCCCTTTTTGAGCATCAGGCATATTAAGTAAGTCCCATGTGAGACATATGTATTGATTATTTGGTGATGGGTCACGCCCATACAAAGTGTGATGATGGAAATGCGGAGGGCATCATTCCCATATGCTGGAGATCTGAGGGATATAAGGATGTTAGAACATTCCGTGGCTGAGGTGGACATGAAGTTTGATTCATGTATATTCTATGTCCGCATTTGTGGAGATGATGGGTTAGAGAGTGTGGTGTCCTCGATGCAGTCCTTGTTTTTAAGATTTTACTGATAAAGAAATTATTTATAGTTTTGAATTTTTCCACTGATTTTGTAATTGGTGGTTCAGTAAGAATACTACATCCGTTCTTAATTGCCGGAAAGTAAACTCTGCTCTTGTTTACACAATCAGCTACTTTTAATGTGACATTTGTGGTCTTTATGATAGTGTGCATGGTGCTGTGCAGTTTTGTGTACAGTGAATCAGATTGAGATTTGTTTCTGTGCCCGATGTTTTCCTACCTATTGGAGGGTCTGGTTGCTATCCTTGAGTGCTCGGGACTATCACATGGCTTTTCATTTGTCCTTACGCTGTGTTGTTTTATTGTCCAGTAAAAGTCAACGTGAGTGCATATGCTCTGATTAAAAGTGTCGAGGAGCAAATCCATGCCTATTTTAGGGAAGGCACTGTCCATCAGGAAGCCTAGGCTAATAAACAGAGCCTCTGTTTAGTTCTTGAAGAAGCAGTTGGTGATAAATGTGGGAGCTTGTGGTCCTTTGTTTCTGGGTATTATGCAGGTGAATTGGACTGGGATAGCAGCATGGTTTGACTAGTCCAATTTGATGGCTGCAGGACGTTTGACATGCAGGGTGAGGATAGGACCAGGTGTAGCATGCTGGCCTTGAGGTGGATGAGTCCCTGTGATGTCCGGGGAATGGTCAAGGTTTTGAACAAGTCATCGTTCCAATCTGATGGACCTGTAGTGTAAAGTTGCTAAGGAACACATTGGGCCTCACTACAAGTGTGGTGGTCCAGAAACAAGGGTTTTGGTAAGCTCACCATTACCCTTGTTTCTGGACTGCCACACTACGAGTCTGCCTGCTGGGGACTCTGCGCCAGGCAGTTCTGACCCTGGTAGGCAGAGTTGCCACGGAAGCACTGGCACCTTTATCGCTGGTGCTTCCGTCTCCCCACTCCCATGTACACCTATGGGACTCCATGGGAATGGGAACTTACTTACAAAACCCAACGCCTGTCTTCCTGCGCCGCCGGGACTTGAAATGTAGCGGTGGCACCAGGAAGCCAGGCGCTGGATTCGGTGTTACAGGGTTACTGCAAACCTCATATTGAGGCCCATTATGTATGTTGCCGATATGTGCACTAATAGTCAAAAAAAAAAAGTTCTGGTTTATTCTCCAGTTTCATAATAAACAATCTCTTGTTTTAAATGAAAGTTTCACTCACATGATAAATTCGACCAATCGTGATGGCATCTGCATCGCACCATATATCGATATATTACACCTTTTTTCATAGACCTTAACCTACAATTTGAACGGTTAATATATCTGAACTAGCCCTGTTGCCATCCTCAATCTTGTGATAATGTAACTGCAGTGTAAACAACTTGAGGTCAAGTGCCCTGGCGGCAATACATTATAGGAGAAGTCACTGCTTCTGACAGCTGCCACATCCGCCATGGTCGTGACTTTAATGCACTATGCTGCCAAACGTAATGTGTACGCATTTACATAATAACATTTTGTAAATGCAAACGTGAAAGACACTCACTCACTCATGCATGCAATGCGTACCCACATTTTTCCACTGGATTTGCACCCAAAAAAATCTCATTATTATTGTATGTGGAATGAATTAAAGGACTTGTGGCGTTAATGTATCTATATGGTTTGTATTCAAAATGACATGAAGTGAAATACATTGATGTTCAGGTATTCAAACGATGTATAGCTATTACAATAGCAAACCAATCACATCTTTTGAATATACTTTAGTTTAGAAACGAAATCGACACACCTCCAAGAATGTATGTCTATATTAGTTTTTCTTTGTTGTTCTTGTATGCCATTTCCCTTTTCATTTTAATATTTTTCTGCATTTTATTTCCCTCCAAAATTAATGCAAAATATCCAGTTGGTATGCCAAATATCTTGGACATGCAGATTTCAAAAGTCTTACTTGTAATTTGTAATGCCTGCTAGACCCATATTCAAATCCATATCTCTCCAACCGTCTGTGTTCCCACTGGTGGTGGAAACACCCTTTTTTATAGTTGGTGCCCACTGGCATATATGGTCGTGTAGAGGGATTGGTGGATGAGGTAGCTGATTACTTGATGGCAGACAACCTCCAACAGCGTGCTAGTTGTGGTGGTATGCCAAATCTTCTTACAACAGTATTTGAATAGGTGCGTTGTTTTTGATAGTAGGGCTAGTGAAAAGGCAGCCTGTCCTGTTTGCCATATAATATTCATGATCCGACTATTAGCGATTATAGCATTTGCATGTCTGCTGTAAATACAGTTGGCTTGCGTATAATGCTGGGGCAGATATTACTGTTAGTCAATAAGGAAAGCTTTAATATTCTGCCTTATGAATAAACATTACATTACTAGCTGTTTTATTTGTTTGTTAATAAATTAATCCTGCTTTCGGCTGTCCTAATTACATATTACTTTATAAAACTAATACAAAATAAATCATGTACTTCCCACAAAACTTGCCTCTTCATGTTGGTTCTGCAGTGTCGTGAATACTCAACTGAATATGAAACTTTCACATCGTAGAATACAATATGGTCGTTTTCAAACAAAGATGTCCTTATTCTATAATTCAACATTTCGTCCGGTTTCATGATAAACTCTGGTGTTTTTCCATGGTCACGTTTTCAAGGGAATCACTTTGATAACTGACGAAGGTCGTCAAATGACTCTACATGGCCTCCAATTTTTCTTCAAACTTCACAATCTACAAGTGGACATTCATAAATAGTATCAATCGTACCTACTTTGTTGTAACCTCTATTTTGTGTTTGCATATTTTAACAATTGTACATCCATGACCATACGATTATGAGCGCCTAGTCTGCCAGCACATTGCCTAAATCTTTACACAATGAAAACAATTATTTGTTCATTATGACTTCCGGTGAATTTGAATTAGTGTAAAGAGTACATGGTTGTAGAGCCATACCAATAACAAATAAGGTAGTCTTTTTTCATATGTATGTTGCATGTGATCTTGGTCTACACCTTTACTGCCATGTTCCTTTTACTCAACCCGGCACTTACATTTGATGTCACAAACCCCCTTCAAGTAATTAAGGAATAATATTCAAGTAAAGTTACCCATTCTATTCTTGTTTAATATGTCAATAGACCATCAATGGTTTAACAATAACTTTGAAGGGCCTACAGTAAGTTAATGCAGCTGTTGCATACATCTTAGTGGAAGATGAAATCAATAACTTTTAGATTGTTAGATAAGCATCAAAAAATGGTCTTGACAGTCTTGCTATGTCACTGCAGCGTTCATAAGGTGTGATAAGAAAGCAGACATTATCGTTGCTCTAATCCTTTATTTGAAAGGTTGACATGCAGACGTGTTGGAGACAATTTCCATCATGTTACCTCAATGGCGAAAGAGACATCATTGTGAAGCATCATCAGTAACCATGAGAGCAGTTTGCTACCACCATTCGGCTTGACAATTACCAGACCCCAAGACACATTGAGTGGCGTTGAAGTGTGCACCTGCTGTTTGGCTTCAGACAGTTGATATTCATGACCTAGTAATAAACCACACATAACGTGGCAGAAGCTATTATTATTATTATTATTATTTATTATTATTATTGATACTCTACTGTTGCTTTACTAAGTGATTTGCCCTTTTCTCACACACCTCTTCCAATATTGTTTCCTCAGTGTCGTATGGTTTTACATTGTAGACTATTGTCTGTAGTTACTATACTTTCCCTTGCCTTCTTAACAGAAAAGGACAATGATGAATGTTCAAACCTTCATCCCGTTATAGTATTTTTCTAAATGTTTAAATGGTATTTCGAACATTTGGTAAAGCGTTGTGGAAATCTTTGCACATTATAAGTACGGTGGCTTCTCATATCGTTGAACATAGAGGCCTCTTCCTGGGCTAAATAGCTCAAGAAATCTTTTTGTAGCAAACCAATGCTACTGAAAACTACGGTACTTACTTCTCGCACTAGACATGTTTAAATGCCTACTCTTCGGGGAAGACTTCTGTAGACAGAGAAATTCTGAACAAGTTTGATGAAGCAACGAGGAAAAGAAGATTTCGTTAAATTTATCAGGTACGGTACATTGATTCTGACTTGGGAAGCACCAATACAAATACATTTTAACACAATAAAAAAGATGCATGAGTTAGAACACTAGAATTCACATACATGAAACATCGGACAAAGATGATATCTGACAGTTTATTATTCAACAAACATCTCTCCATCGTTCATATTTGTTATTAACAATCGCTTAAAATGCTTAATTTCTATCAAATGACTTGTGCTAATACATATATTACAGGATATATGTGAACAAACCACAATTCTTGATTAGGAAGGAGGCACAATGTATCATACATAATTTCCAATTCCCTTGTAATACATTTTTTAAAACCGTACATTATTACATAGAAAGGCATTTTCGAGCACAATTACATAGAAATGGGCACGGCAACGAGGGTTCGAGGCTGGCTGAAGACAAATGTCTAACTCTGCTATAGACCCCCTCTTAATCAAGAGACAGCCAGGAGCCACATCGTGTGCTGTCCTGGTCAGCGTGGGAGCTGGGAAGAGACAAACAAGAAACAGACATGGATATGACTGAGAAAGCAAGAGAAGGGAAGGGCTGTGAAGGGTTGTGAGTGCAGATCAAGTTATTGGGGCAAAGGAAGGATGGAGAATAGATGGTGCCAATAATTCTTGAGTTCATGAAAGAAATGTGTAGGCGACAACCTCCTTTCCAAGCACTAGTCCACTAAATGTGTGCTAGAGTGAACCAAGCATGGTCTTCCCAGAATATAATGAGAATGAACAAGCACATCTTGCCAAGAGAAAACTGATTTTGAAAATCTTAGCCTAGGAAAGACTGCAGCGCATCTCATCGAATATGCATATTTAATTTCAGCACAACCTAAAGGAACCATGCCCTTGAATTGTGTTCTCTACAGGCATACTCCTGTCGAAACATGCTGCCATTTCCCCTGCATCAACTGTAACATAATTTTACCATTGCATGAAATACGCAGAATAGCCTGAGCATAAGGAAACTGGGAGAAGAAATTGCAGGTACACATTGGCAAGACTGTGAAGCTGAAAAGGATGCCAAATATATACCACCATCGAACCCTCAATGAAAGCCACTGTAAACATAACCTGTCGTGCCATCTAGAAGGAACACACTTTCCACAGTGCGTTTTTTTTTTTAACTTGTAAGGATGTTAGGATGGTTCAACGGGTTAAGCACTTATCTCAAACACCTACAACGCAACAGGTTAAAATCCTGACAAGGCTATTCAACCTTTTATAATTCTGATTTTGTTATGAGTACCATTGAGTTAGTGAGTACTAGCACTGGTAGTTCAGCTCTCGGAAGTGGGATAAATGTGACAGGAAGCATTATTTCAACAACAACAAAAAATGATTTTAGTCTATCACCCAAACCCCTTCCAGTCGGTGTGATTGTTGCATAGTACTCTGTAAATGAATTGCACTCTGGATTATAAAAAGGAGCATTTTTTATTGTAAAGTAATAATGATGGTAACTACAACATTAATTTATCATGACCGTGGGGATTGATGCAGCACTCCTGCATTGGTCAATTTCTGGGTCATGCAAGTCATTAGTACCCAGCGTGGGTGTGTCGACGGGATACACGCAACGTGATTGGCTCGTTTCCGAGCCATACCACGGTGTAATCCCGTGGATGCACCTACGTGCCTGCGTTTGTTCCCAGCAGAGGGCGTGGCAGCCCCTTAGCCAATGAAGAGGCTCGAAACAGGGCAGTGCCCGCTCGAGCCTGCCCCAAGGCTGGAGGCTGCTTTCGTCCCCTGCAGGGGACTCGGGTATGTTTTTATTTTCCTCCAACCCTCCCAACCCCACTTACCTTCTTTTTTCTTCTTTTCTCGGGAACGAACGCACTGGGAACACTTCTGTTATCAACGCATCCGCTCCCGATGGCCGCCATGGAAAGGGAAAACAGACTACATTTTCCCTTTTCCGGCGGCCTTTTTATTTGCCTTTTTTTTTCGAAACATGGCAGCCTTTCGGAACAGAAAAATATGCTATTAGTACCCGGTCTAACGGGCCGGGTTACTAATGGCTACAAGCCCCTCGATGGTGGGCCCATTCCGCCCACGGTAATGCCCCTGGGGCTTCGTCAAGGCCCTAGCTACGCTTAGGCCTGTAACTACAGCCCCGGGGGCATTACCTGGGGCGGTATTGGCCCGCCGTCATGTGGCTTATTGCCACAGTATTACTAGAAAAGCTTATTATGGGCCCGGAAATTTGTCAAAAACAGGAGGTGCTGCTCTTTTGGAGGATTTTGATAAATTTTTAGTTAAATGACCCTTCAAGCACACTTTTTTTATTGTGATCCTTCATAATATTTCTTCAGCCCTCAGGCTTTAACTTGGAACTTTTGGATTTGCCTCACTATGAAATTTGTGGGTGAGTGAGGGATTTCATAGACATGAATGGGTGCAATCTGGGTTAATTGAGGAGAGCAGTTAGTCAACCATACTGCTGGTCAAGCTATAAAGTATACTACGGTAAACCTAATTTCCACATAAATTCTCAAACAAGATAGCAAAGTTGCATCAAAGGTAGAAATCCAGTTATTTTCAGGTGGCATTTACAAAATGTTTAGGCACATTTACAAAATTGCATTTGTCCCTATGAACCTGCGATATGACTAAAATCCCAGGGACCCAGTCCAACACCAAGTCTGGTACATAGATGAGCTGTCATTTTAATGTTTTAATATGATGCGTTTGCAATATAATTGTATTTGTCCACAACGCAGTAAGTATACATGCCACTGTGTTTAATGCAAGGAGGGAGCGAGAGTTCATGGGCACAATGTTTTCTCTTTGGCATGATCTATTTTTCAGTGCAAGTGGTTTATAGTAATATTGTGAGTTAAACAGCGTTTAGAGACATTCTGCTCCATGTTCCCTCCCAGTCCTTTGCACAATGCTGGCTTCTCATTTCACCACTAAAACTCGGGACATCCTGTCCTCACTTTCCTCCTCCACCTCTCTCAGGCCCCCCTCTCCTCTTCCTTTCTCCTTTTTCACTCTGACAACACATGACAATGTCTCTAGACAAGTCCCATCTATGAAAGTGTCGTTCAAACAGGTGCTTCCCTGCTCTTCCAGAACAATCAAGGACCACATTTCCACCCTTGGCAGATTTCTGCTATCACTCGCACCACTGGATCTTTCCCCTCTCTCTTTAAGCACTCCCTTGTGCACCACTTCACTTAAAAAGCCTTCTGCTGATCCTTCCTCCTGGCAAACCATCACCCAAATTCTATCACTCCTTTTTCTGGGCAAACTCCAGGAAGAGCTAGCCATCTCTCAACTTTCTCTCCACCCTAAGTCTGTTGGTTGTCTCCATGACCATCAGAGCAGCCAGAGGCATGGAAACTGCTCTCCTGAACACCCATGAAGATCTGCTCTCTAATCTTGATTCCTGCTCTCCCTCATCCTCCTTGACCTTTCCTCTCCTTTCGACATGGTCAATCATGTCACCCTGATCAATCGACTCTGTGAGAACCTGGGAATCACATATAAGGCCCTGGCATGGCTGACAACCTTCCTCCTAGATGGACCCGCCTAGGTCCAACTTGGGTCCTTTCTCTCCACCACCTCTTTCTCCACATTTGGTGTCTCCCAGGGCTCTATCCTCTCACCCTGGCTCTTCAATGTCCATATGGCCCCTTTGGCCCACTTGATCTCCGCCTCTATTCTAACTTTCAATTTTATGTGGTTGACAGGCTTCTTTCAGCGGCCTCATCTCCTATGCTCATTCCTGACTGTCTATCAGTGATCCTGGATTGATGTGCCTCTGACGCTCTCTCCCTTAATGCCAGTAAGATGGAGATCCTTCTCATGGGGACCCCTGCTTCCACTTTCCCTCTCTCACTCTGGCTACACTCATTAGGGCCCTCTACCGTTGACTTCCTGTGAGGCAAAAAACCTTGGGTATCTTCATCTCCACACTCTCCTCACATGACAGACCTTGCCAAAAGGTCCACTTCCAGCTGCACCTCCTCAGAGGTGTTCTACCTTGTGTCACTTTCCCCAGGACCTCTGTCCTGGGGAAAGTTCAGAGCCCTGGTTCTCTACAGGCTGGACTACTGCAAGAGCCTCTTTCTCAATCTACCTGCCTCTACCCACCGCAACTCATCCAGAACATGGCTGCAAGACTTATCCTTGCCCTCAAGCCCAGGGACCATATCCCACCAGCCCTGAAATCTATCCACTGGCGGTGGCTACAATGATCAAGAGCCTTTGCATCGTCCACAAGACTTTCTGGAGCCGGGGCCCGCACTACATCCAACTCTCTCTGCTGAAGTATTTTCCGACTAGAGCTCTCTGAGGGTCAGATGCTTCACTAGACAGAGTGTCGGTCGATCTCTCTCTCCTCTGTAAGTTTCTCCCTCTGTAAAAGCCTCCCTGTCCCTCTCAGACTTCAGCCGGATCACCTGAAAGTCCAGAAGCAGCTCAAGACCCTCCTTTTTGCCTCTGCCTTCTCTCTCTCGCTTCCCTGCTAACTTACCCGTCTGCTTTGCCATCTGGTTGCCTTGTAGAGGTGCCGGTGGACACTGTCTCCCTGGTCTCTGCCCCCTTAGCACCATCCCATTGGAATGACCGACCATGAGCCACAATTGGGAACCCATGCATGAATCCTTGCAATATTCCTGTACCATGTCAAGTGTATGAGAGACAATATGCCCTCAGGCAAACATTTAGAGTGTACCCACAAGCTGATATAATGGAAGCATTCTACAAAGAAGGATTCCCTTTGCCGAGCTATCGAAATGCAGCCTGAACAGAATGGATGTACCTTAAAACAAAGTCTGAAGACAGCAAAAGAATGTCAATAAGCAGATATAAAAAACTATGCTGAAACGGTATGAAATTACTTAAGAATGACAATGTAACTGGAGCACTAAGAGAAATATAAACCCAGTGATACAGTAATCATGAACAAAAAGAAGAATGACGTGACTTACTGGTCAATAACCTTAAATACGCTGTAGCACAAGGTAGAAAGAACACATATAAGGTGGTTGTTAAGAGGTATATATTCAACATTTCAGATTACCATTTGAAGAAGATGGACGACGGCTTATGTCAATCAACCCAGCTATCTCAAAATATGAGCCCAAGATCATGAAGTGAAAGACAATGAAGAGGCTGTTTTTCCCTTGCAAACATAAAGGAGTACATTGGCCTGGGACCAAGGATGCTATTTCAAGAGATGAAGGCAAAGTACGAAGGGTGTCCAACAAGCAGATCATGTGCGAAGGACCTATTTCTCAAGATTAAGAGGAACAAGAACATTTACAGATGCCAAGTATTGGACAATTAAAAGTGTATGAAGTGTATATGGGATAGAGCATGCAAGTCTCTAAAGGCCAAGAAGAACTGTACCCAATATAATTAAATCGTATAGCGTTAAGTACACTGTCAAAATTGACGGATTCATTGTCTCTTAACACGTGACAAAGAGCTTGCAAACAAGGGCTATTCATTAGACGTGAAACAAAAATAATGGTGTGCCTACACTCCCTTGAATGTTCCCGGACAGTGCAGACTGACAAGGTCAACCTTAAAATAGAGAACACTGTCCACGAGGCCTACCGATGAGATAGGCTAGACTAATTGGGAAAAAAAGGGAAGAGCTGACATATCTCAAAGTACCTGGGTTTCGTTTATATGTATGTGCTGCTAGGGAGCCGAATGGCCAAGGTTGGATTTGGGTTGCCAACCAATCAGAAAAGCCTGAATTGCACTTTTACATACAACATTGCAAATTATTATTCTGCTGCAATATTATCTGCTGTAATCAGTATGCTACGTGTGTAGAAGTAGTTCAGGGCATGCCCTATAGACAAGGGGGTGCCAATGAGAGACTAAAACTCATTCATTTTATATTTAGACACGTTCCCCCTAATCCAATCCCACCCCTCGATAGGTTTTTGTAATATGCCACATAGGATGACATCATAGCTGATGCATCTAGCATTATATACACTAAGTATAATCAAGGAGATGTTCGGCTCCTGCATAAATCAATTTGATGAATGATGATCAAGCCAGCTTTCATTCATTGAGATAAAAACTGTATTTTACCATTTTTGAGTCTGTCTGGTTATTTGTTCTGAGATATTTTATTGTAATTACATCTAGCAAAAAGACGCATCAAGGTGCTAGAGCACATTTGGTAGCAGTGTGGGGGGTTCAGATCTAATCGACCTAGAGCCCAGACCCAAACTCCTGGACCTTCGACGGCTCCTGTCACAAGCCAGACAATCCCAGAGATTCCTGAGGAGAGCAGCGCATAAAGAATCACTTGATCAACATATAGTGGCAGATCCCCCTTTGCCGAAAATTCTTGTCTGGTCACCGCATGTGCCCTGCGGACGAAAGGCGAACTGGTCGATTGTGGGAGAGTCGATCCCGAGGGACTCGAGCTGAGTGACAGAGGTAAGTAGACCATTGCATCTTGTAAAAATATAGAGCGGGAGGTACTGTGAATGTGATTTTGTTGTGTATATTTAAGAGACATAAAGAGGAACTTGGTTTTGGGGATTATAAAAGGAAGAGAGATAAGAATACCTTGAATTCACAGGCCCGAGAGGGATGGAAAGGCCACATGTTATAACTCCATATCGGAGTATAAAAGATTCCTAAAGGCAGCGCCAGTTAGAAGAGCACATCAAAAGACAGGAGTTAGATTTACTAAGACAGTAAAGGAAGATGTATGTAAAGGGAATATATATTGAAACACTTGTGTCTAGGCACGTTATAAATGCCATAACATATATATATCTAGAAAGTGCACATATGTACGCGTCATGATATGTTTGTATAAAGGATAACCTGTTTAAAATGAATGCCAAACAATAAGAAATGATAGCAGAAATAAAAAAAATTAAAAAAGATTTGTTCCTTACTTTTTTAGGACAAAGGATTGATGTCAATCAAATAGTCAGAATTAGACGAAACCAGAATATAAATAAAGAAGACAGCTTTAAGATACTAAAAAACAAAATCTATATAAATGTAATTAATGGAAAGTATAAACAAAGGAGCAAGAAGAACAGTGTCAATAGATTTTTTTCAAACAATAATAAACAAAGGTAGGGAAAATATTATGGTTTTCTGGAATATGAGCCTGCTCAAAAATATTTAAACAATATATTTAATTAACTTGTAAGGAACACATTCATGCAGAACATTACCAAGATATCCAGCCAAAATTAGGCAGTATTTGATGATCTTTTCCTCCAAACACTAGGACTGCTAATGTTGCTGGATTTACTACCAAGCCCCTCTCATTCATATATAAAGCATATATATGGATCTATTGTTGGAGTGAGTTCAGAGTTCTTGCAAGGAGAACACAATTGTCCATCTAAGAAAGGAGCAGGATTTTTTATCTATACAATGAGGGACATTGGTGCTTGACCCGCATAGTGTTGAATACAAAGAATTTGTAAGTAGATTAAACAGAAGGGAGGCTAGGACCCAGTCGTAGCAGCCCCCCCCTTTTTCACAGATATAGAATTATCCACGCTACCATCTTTATGATACCTCAGTAGTGCACGGTTGTGGTCATGAATATTTATTAAAATGTGGAGGAGGTCATGTGTCACTCCTATCTCTGCCAATGTCTTCCATAGACCGGTCCACGCTATCAAACGCTGCAGCCGGTTCCATAAAAGCCATGTACCGGTTCTCCCCTTTGATGTATATAGAGTTGGCTGCCAGTATTTATAAATGTAGGCTCTGGAGGTCTGTACCCATTTCTGCCCTAAAGCCTATCTGTGTCATTGCTAAAGTGGCAATTATGTCAACCCAGTTTTGAAGAATTTCCAGACTCACTTTGACAAAGATTTTAAACACATTAGCTAATAAGTATATTGGCCTATATTTGGCTAGGTTATGCTTGTTCCCTTTTTTTTTAAGACTCGGACAGATTAAAGCCTTTCTCCAATTTATAGGATGCTTTTTAATCACCATTGTATTAAATACTGTCATTGGTATGTGCTGTGGTATCTTATGTACAATACCACATGATGCCCTTTTGGCTCTGTTTCAAAATACATTTATCATTTCACAGCCAAATAGTTGTACTCCCACGCATGCCTATCACTTCTGAAAACTCAATTCACTAAAAATCTATTTATCTTATTTACTTCATGTGGTAATGTGAATTACTGCTTGCAGTTAAATAGGCTTACCTCCTGTTGGACCTCAGTCTATCTGCTAACAATAATCTAGACACATAAAGGTTATGAATCCAATTTGTTTTTCGCTTTTGTGGCTTTATAAAATTTCAAAAATTCATAAAATGACCCAAACAGTTGCATTATGCTGTACTACTTTACAGAGACTTATACGTGAACATGGATAAAATGCATTTTATTAGAGAGCTTGTACACATTAAATGGCTTTTTTAATAATAAGCTTCACTTACACATTTTTGCTGGCTGGCCAGCACACAGTCTAATGAGGAAACCTTGAACGTTTCTCTCCCAATCCTTGGCAGTTAGGAGTATGTTATCTTAACAAAAGCTCACTTCATAAATGGGAATACACGTAAAATATAAATTGTGAATTACTTTAAAAATCAAACATATTTCTATCACACAACCTATAAGCATTTCTCACATATGCTACACACTCCTAAATTACTGTATAATTACCTAATCTGTTGGAAATTTCCCCGCTCTTTCATGTACGGGACAGGATAGGACAGGAGAATTCTTATCACGTCCATTCCCTTTCTGCCTCGAACAAATGAGCCAGCCTTTCAGCTCCCTGAAGACAGCCAGAGATCAGGGCCCTGGAGTCAGCTCTCTCTCTCTGCCAGTCCTTCTGCTACCTTTGCCATTGAGTGAGTGAATGACCCAGCCCTTTCTGTTTCAAGGCTTTTTCTAAAATTCCTGTCATTAAAATAACCTCCCCTTGACAAACCAGTCCATTAGCTAGCATGTGATTTCCTTTTGTGCCTTTGCCCGAGAGTCAGGCTGCAGTGCTGAAAAAAATGTTACATTAATCCGGCTGTTTCCTGCTCTGAAACAATGCAATGTCTTTAGCAGTACAGATCTCACATTCCACAATTTAAGACACAGGACCGCTTTAAGCCTGCACATTTAGTTTATTTCATTTCTAGACCACCATGCATTTCCATGAATCTGCACCAAGTTTATATCATGGTCTGGTTTTCACTAACTGTTAATATGGGAATCTGTAATATGTTAAATGGGTAAGGTAAATTTGTATGTTAGTTTAATGTTAGTTTTATTTTCAGTGCAACTCAGCCCACAACTGTGGTATCGTGGAGCAAAGTGATTTTCTAGCATGTGTTCTGTGCATTGGCATCTCATACCCAGAGTCTCACATCCTTGGCCCTAGTTAAAATTCGGACCTTTGCTAAAATGTGAATGATGACAAATGTGGTGCTACCCTTGCTGAAATTCCCTATCCTGAATTTCAACAAGGGTAGCTCCATGTTTCATCATAATTCATATTTTTTCTTTCATTTGGTAGGACCTGGTCCCTATGCTGATTTTCATTTTCAATGAAGGGAGATCCCCACAAAACCATGTAAAAGTGAAGCAAACTGAAGGCCCCATTTACAATTTCAATGGGGAAGAAATACCTATCGAAGGTGTCACTGAGGTTGACATATAGATACGGAAGCATTGGATGAAACAAGAGGTGTTGGTCACACTCATTAATGAAATACCCTTTCTCATAGGGACGAATTGCATTAAAAGATTATCGCCCCTCTTTGATAGGGTAAACAGAGTATTGTGGTCCTTATTTAAAAAGCCATTGAGACCTAAGAAAATAATGACACAAAGCAGCAGTGTAAAAGAATGCCACACCATTGCTAAATCAGAAAGTGCGATGGAATTATATCTTCAGAATGGTTGTGTGCCTAGCATCACTGTCATTCTCATGTGTCAGGATGGAATGTGATCAGAAAAAGAGAAGCCGTCTTTGGAGATTCATTTAGAGCCTAAGAAAAACTGGCAAACAGAAATAGATGAAAACACATTGCGCTTTTATCTAAATGGAGAAAAATGCAAACCAAATATTACTTCCTAGTTAAATCAGGAAAAACGCATTTCAACAATCTCAGAAATACACATGAGAGAAGGGCAGCCATGGATTCCTATCCATGTGAATGTGCATTCTGAAATGATTGAGGTCACTTTGCGCTTAAGCATGAAACACGTTTTATTAATGAAAAGGTACTCTGGTAAATACTTGAAGCAGAGGAGATCCCAAAATTTAAAATAAAGAACCAACACATCTTTGGCCTAGATGACCCCAAGTTGGACAAAGAATTGTAGGACGATGCATGTTAAATATTGCAATTGGCTCTAAGGGCATTCACCATAATGTGTGGATTGTAGCTGAACACAAAGTAATTTTATTTGCGAAATGACATGTACAGAATGAGTATAGTATTAGACGTTCTAAATCTAAAGGTCGGGCCAGGTTGGGTGAAGCCGCACCTGAATTTGAAGACAAAAGACAAAATTACCATTGTGCCCAAATGACACCATATGCAATTGAGCTTCAGGTGAAAAAGGATGTCATCATTCCCGCATTTACCAGACAATTTACAGAAGCATTAAAATACAGGAAGGAACAACAGATAAAGGATTTTTATGCATTTGTATGCCTAAATGAATCCATAAAGCAGCAAGGATTAGAATACGAATATACACCACTGAGAGTGATTGGCGATGGCCCCATTCAAATCCTGGTGGACAATAAAGGGTGTGAAGACATTCATCTGGAAGAGAATTGAGCATTAGGTATGGCAGTATGGAAGTATTACTACACTGCTGATTTCAGTAACCCATTGATCAGGAAGATCCCTGAAAGCTGTGTGACTGCACAGGGTGAATTACCAAAATCATTGGAGTCTAAGCCTAAATGAATCTTTAAAGTTCAGTCTGTGAAATGGTATACTGCCATCAAGATGATTGTTTTCTATTAGAATTAGGTGAATCTAAAAGGGAAAAACAGCATATTGAAATGGAGGTAAATGTTCCCAAATATTTGAGTATAGCGACTCTCCAGAGAGACACTGCCACATGGTTGGAGGAAAGTACAGTGGTTCCTCTTTGGAGGATTTCGGACAGTTTTCTAAAATGGTAGAAGAGCAAATTCTAGCTGCAGATGCTTGCACAATGAAGGAGAAAAAGACCAATTGAGGAAAATGTTCAACAAGTTCAAACTGGTTTTTGCCAAAGATGCCTATGACTGTGGGCTGACCGATTTGCATGTGGCCACACTACCAGAGGACATGGTAGAGAGCTACTATTTGTGTGACAATATAGGTTAGCCCTGGCATGTTTGGAATCACTAGCTGAAATAATAAACATTTTTCATAGTAAATCAAATACTCCTATATTAGGTGTGCTAAAACCCAATGGAGTATGTGTGAAGATCTACGCGAATTGAACAAAAGGGTGCCTGTTTCAAGGTGGCCCTTTCCATTTATTGATCAGGGCCTTGACAGGTTCCCGGGTCAAAGGTATTTACCACTTTAGACCTTACAGTTGGATACTGATGTGTAACACTCGCTGAAGACATCCAAAATGTATTTGCATTTTCATTTGACAAATCACAATATGCATGGTCCTAGACCACTTTCAGGGTTGTCAATAGTGGGAGTGAGTTTGGGATTTTCCTGAGCAAGGCACACCCGGATGCAGCTGAAAGAGGGACAGTAGTCTATGTGGATGATGTGCTAATCAAAAATGAAGATCTTAAAAGCCACTCAAATGAGATTAGACATGTACTCAGTCAGCTTGAGAATGCTGAGGTAAAAGTATCTTTACAGAAAACACAGTGGTGCAGAAAAAGAGTAAACCTCCTATGCCATGAAGTGACAGAGCATGGATCTAACCCACAAAAGAAAAAAGTGGAAGCAATTCATAAACTAAAAGATCCCACTAACTTGAAAAGTTTAAAGAGCGTGTTAGAAATGACAAGTTACAATAGAACGTTTATTGAAAATTATGCAGAGGTTACACAACCTTTGACGAGATTACTGAAGCATGGTGTACCTTGGAAATGGGAAAAGGAAAAAGTGAGGCAGTGTTCATGCTAAAAGGTTGCCTACTGAAAGCACCATGTTTGGAATATCCAATAAAAAAACAGGAATTGTTTGTAGAACTAGAATTCACAGATCAATGCATGTCAGCAGTGTTCTATAAAAAAAACATGATGCAAATAAGAAAATCATTGCATATGCTAGCAAGGCATTGCCACAGGTATAGACCACATTTGGTGAATGTGAAAAGGTGCTTTTGACCACTGTCTGGGCATTAAAACAGTTCCGTCCCATAATTCACGGGGAGCGAGTGATTGTTGAAACAAATCACCGGCCTCAGCAATTTTTGCAAAGTAAGAGGATCAGATTAGGGAATTTGGCCCAGTCAAGAATCACCTCATGGACATTGGCACTTCAGGGATTTCCAGTTGAAGTGAGATATGGACAAAATAAAAAGAGCCCACTTGCTCAAGGGCTAGCAGAGTTGCATGATTGTGCAGCTGTCTGTGCGCCTGATGACACAGAGCTAGAGACAAGTTTAAATGAATTTGAGCAATCCCCACACAAGGCTTTCAACGAAGAAAAATGTAAAGATTTACCAACTGTATATGTAGATGGATGTGCATACCATTTAGAAAATGACACTGAAAAAAGAATTTGTGGCAGAAATAGTAATGTGTGGTTTAAATGTGACAGCATTCCAAGAGTAAGCATGAGGATAGGCCCGAAAAGCAGTCAAGTGGCAGAACTGGCCGCTATTTATAATGCAATATCTACAGCAGTAGAAAATAGACTCAAAGAAATAGTTTTAATCACTGATTCCAATAATGCACGAAATAGTTTTGTGGAGTATTTAGTAGTTGTGTACCGAATAGCATATTTAGTATTCAGCTGAAAACTGAATCGTTTTTGAAGTAATCAGCCGAATATGAAGCTAAATAGTTGTTTTATTACTCTTTATTTTAATGAAGATATCCTTATTTCAAGCATACATGCTTGGCAAGAAAAGAACAGATTAAAAAGAAAACAGGGATCAAATGTATGGAACAATGTTGTGTATGAAAATCCTGTGATGCACAAAGTGTAGGGCTTCACGTATGCAGATTTCCCAAGAGGCTAGTTTGCCCAAGAGGCTAATATGGTTTGGGAAATGTCAGTCACATATTTCACTGCCTGATATGTATCTGACTTTCCCCCAGCTCTACTGACCTAGAAGAGGCAGCCCACCTGTTGGGACACTTTCCATTTTCCAAATACCCCTGTCCCCCAAATCAATCTTACTAGTAAAACATAGCTCTCAGACTATGTGCTATAGGGTGTCCTCACACCTATGTCTCCATGCCCCTACTCGCAGACTGGCCCCTAGGAAAATGGATAGATTTGTCAACATGAAGTTCCTCAGCGACACCTCTTAGGTGGGGGCACATCACTCTGCCTGGCATAACTGACTACCTGAGACTTACTGTTGTCCACTAACTGTTGTGAATTCTTAGTTTCTCCATAGACATTCCCATTAGAAAAAATATAATACTTGCTTCTCTTTCACTCCAATACACACACAAAATGCACTTTATGCTGACATTTTATCCGGATACTGTCAGACGAAGTGTAAATAGGGTGCAGGGAGCTGCTAACGGTAGCACTTACACACTAGTGGGTCGCTTGCATGCAGTTTTACATGCTAACACAATGGAATGCTAAATGAAAGAGTAATAACAGACACAATCACCTTTACTCTTTCATTTTTCTCTCCTTGGAAAACTTGTAAAGGCTGCCCACAAATTACAATTACAGAAAGCATCCAGAATGGATTGCTATGGAATCAGTCTGCTTTTGACAGGGGCTACATGTAGGTATATTTAAAAGAAATCCATTAGTAAAATGCCAGCATAAAAATGCATGCTGGTTTTAAGCCATGTAGTATATGCAGGTAGAGAAGGAAAGCATGGCAGAAATGTGAATTCTGCTTCATGCCACTTTGTGCCTTGCAATTAAATAAAACAGCCCTAAAGTGTAAACTTGAGGCATAAATGGCTTACGCTTTTCTATTAAGTCTCACTTTTGTACTTTCAGGATTACAAAAAAATGAGCAACATTGCTTCATTCCATTTTTATTTTGTAATCTCCACTATATTTCTGTCTCTCTCAGATGTTGAATTGCATTCAAATCTGAAGACAAAGTATTCGGCAAGAGCCGAATACCAAGAAACGATTTGACCGGGGCTGAATAACTATATTTTAGCTGAAATTCAGCCGAATACTTTTTCGAAGCCGAAGTTCGGTACACCCCTAGTATTTACCTTGCTGGAAGGTTAAAGGGATGCTCACATATAACAAGAAGCCACATATACATGACTAGATGATTCCAGCTACAGACAAACTTGTGTCAGAAAATGACCTGATAATCCATTGGAGAAAAATACGTGATCATTTGAAAACACCAGGTGAGGATAAGGAAGGACATTATAAGGCAGATCAATTAGCCAAAATTGGAGCTGTAAGGGGGTAATTATTATCTATTGAATCCCTTCTTGGTGAAATACAGGTGGATGCGATAACATGCTCAAAAACTCAGAAAACAGTTGAACAGCGTGTGGCACAATGGAGTTTTGATACCCCAGATTAAGACTTGATTAAGGCACAAAAGGAGGATCCTATTCTAGGCCCATTTTAAAAGCATTTTCTTGATGCAGAACAAAATCCACTGACTGAAGAGGACTGCAAAGGGAAAGAGGAATTGAGGGTTTTATTAAAAAACAAAAAGAGAATAGGGTTACAAGATGGACTGATGATTAAAGAATCTGTGACGGGTCAAATCCAATGGGTAGTGTCTTTGTCATTTTGATGATTGATGTTACATCATACCTATGATGCCATAACTGCAGGAAACAGCGGTTACAGATGACTTTTGAAGTGTTAAACGATTGTGCCTATTGGCCACACATGTCTCAAGATACTGAGCTCTACACCAGAGGGTGTTTAGTGTGTGCACAGTTTCAGCATGCGTCACCATCCCATAGAGCACCATGAATGAAAAGAGGTTTGACACTCCCATGGTCCGATTGCAGGTAGATTATGTAGGCCATGTGAGGAGGCCAGCAAAGGGAAACAGGTACATTCTGACAGTCATTTGTTTAATATATAAATGGGTGGACTGCATTCCAGCTCCAGACTACAGTGCGCAAACGGCAAACACTTTACTTGTAAATCATATTATTTCAAGATTTGGTTTACGTCAAAGAATAGAATTGGACCGTGGAAGTCATTTCACTAGTGCATTAAAGACAAAAAGGTGGCAAATCTTGGGTGTGAAGAGGAAGCTGGACATTTCTTACTGGCCCTCCTCTTCAGGGGGAGTGGAACAGTGTAACAGATCGATAGTTGATATGTTGAAAATGTTTATAGCTAAAGCAGGTTCTAGTTGGCATTTGCGGCTTCCATTGGTACTAATGGCTCTTAGGTTGACACCCTTTAAATGAACAAATCTCAGCACCCATGGGATTTTGCCACAATAATTACTCTACAGAACAAATGATCAGGTTCTTGTTAATGCATCCACAATTCATGAATATGTGGAAGAAACGAGAAAGCACTTGCAATATGCGCAGCAACATTTGGAACAGGCTGCTGACAGTACAAAGTTGTATTATTTTATTTTTATTTCATTTAGAGCACTTGCAGCCCAGAGGCATCGAGGCGCTGTTACATGAGATTGTACGTAGACTTCTTTAAATGTAGACAGATGACAATAGTCCACAGGCTTAATTACAGGTGATCAGACAGAGGTACGGAAGAGTTGCATGGAAAGCAAAAACATTCAGGCAGAGTACATTTCATGTGTGAAGGTGTTCTAATTAAACAAAAAGCAAAGTTTGATAGCTCTGCAGAATGCTAGGTGGGAGTTAATCATACGTAGGTGAGTGGGAAGAAAATTCCAGTGTGAGGCGGCCATGGTGGGGAAGCTGGAGCCACCAGCACCGATTCTTTGTGTCTTGGGCGTGATGATATTATGATAGGAAGACATCTGTGAGATAATATGAGATGAGAGACCAGGTGTATACATTTAATTTTGGGAAAGATAAGCACACAAACTCTACATTTCTTGCAGTATGGCCAGACCCATATAGAATTGTAGATGAGGTTTCACCTGTGGTCTACAGAATTGCTAAAAAGGCAGGAGAATTAACAGTGGAACAGTTTGTCCATGTTAATCAAATTAAGCCCTTTCACCCAAAACATGATGTGAAAAGGTCTATAATGAATTGAGACTAGCAGGGTATGTAAAATATGATCGTATGAAAATTAAGCGCTAAACTATTAAATAAAATTACCATAGCAGGTCAATAGGTGTAAATAGTTTGAAGATATCAAAATGAGATTTGAAGAGATAAAAAGGGAAAAATATATCAATTTAGTGAACAAAAATATAAATAAGTAACTAGGAGAAAGGAGTGTTGTGATAAGATTGGTTGTGTCTGAGACTGTTGCCTGAAATGTGCTGTGAACCAGAATAGTCTCATTGGAATTTGTAAAGAAGTTAGATGCCCGCACACAAGTAAGTTTGCCCCGCCTCCACATTCTCTGAAGTTAGCGCCTACGCCAACGGGTTAGCCCTCTCACCCCGAAACTTAAAACTAGATGCCACCCTGGAAGAGGCTGATGTGCGCACTTGCTATCGGCAAAGAGGTGAGGCGGGAAGCCTTTCCTGAAACTGCCGGTATTACAGTTTTAGTTGTGAAGAATCAGAAAAATGTAATTGCACAAATGCAATGAAACTTTAAAGCTGCTACTTTCAAGACTTCAGTCGGCCATCTGACTCAGCAAAATCAGCCCCCTCCCCACCTAAGTGAGCCAACTTATAACCACATTATGTGTAATTTGACATCCAAGTGTAGGGGCTTATGTGCACACTTTCATTTTCGTCAGCATGTGTTATGTGGCTAGAATAGTATTTTGGTAGAGTCAGTCTAGTCACTTATAACTGTGGCATAACCTTATATATTTTTTACTATTTTTAATGGGAACCCATAATAAAGAAGGCATGGCGTCTATTATTACATGGCTACACTGGCATTTTGGTGCAGCCCGTCCAGTCATTTATTACTGTGGCATGACCTTACATGACCTTATATGTACAAGTGTTATGGTGTAGAATTTACTTTTTTCAAGAATTTTTTTTTAAAAGTTGCTGTGCATGGCATATACAAATTATCAAAGCAACTAAATGTGTACGTTGTCTTTAAATCCAATAACATTTTTACTGGCACATATTGTGCTTTAAAATGTACCATTTGATACTTGGTCTCCACACCAGATGGCCCTTTAGGATAGAACAGAGGGGGTGGAGCCTTCAAGTTAGCCCTGCCTATTCTTTTTAAAATGGCCCATCCCAGCACCAGTTAACGCCCCCCCCCCCAAATGTAGGTTTTGTTGCACCCCTGCTGCAAGCCATGCCACAGGAGTAGTGACTGGGCTTGGCCACATGCACAGGATGGATAGCTACATGGGTAAAGCCTTAGTGCCTGGCTTGACGGTGGCCTGCACGTCACAAATTCTACCCTTCCAAAGTTGACCAATCAAGTACCACTAAAACGGGATCATTATAACATTACAACAGGTGGATACTGGAGGAGTCTAGCCAGTGGTCGAATTGGAAAAATAAAAGCAGTGGAACTGTGAACATTGTTGAAAAAAGGGGTGTTGTTGCATGCAGCATAGGTCCAGTATTAAATAAAATGCCCTCTGTTGTGTATATTTCATATATTGAGATACATACATTAGATGCTGAACTAAACACACACTGTACACTGAGATATATACATTCTACACATTCTAAATATGTATATTTGCGATACATGCGTTACCCATCCCTTCCCCCAGCTCTGTGTAATATCCTTTCTCCTGATTTTGGCAAAGAGTATGCGAAACACATGTATCGCTCTCCAGATTCTCTTAACACTGCCTGTTTCAGTGGCAGAAGAAACTTTTCAAAGCTAAAGTTGATCAAAGGTTGTATTTGATCTTCTATGATGCAAGAAATACTTTTTGGGCTAGCAACCTTGTCAATAGAACTTGACAATGCTCAACACATTGATATCAAGAACCTCGTTTCCACATTTGCAAAAAATAAAGCTTGGAAATTTAATTTCTAATGTGCATTTTCACTTGTTTTAACACACATCTGGTATGAAGTCGCATGCATTCCTAGATATATCTGTGATTTATATGTCTGGGTCACCAAAGCCATCATGTACCCTAAACGATGGCTTTTGGGACCCATACACATGTTTCATGGTTTGTCAACAGGTAGCCCACCACTTCTGTTCTCTTGGGTTTTTGGATGATTTTGGAGAGTCACTCACAGAATTGTTGAATGTATACATATCATAGTAAGTAAGTATTGGAACACGTTTAGTATGTTGTACCAGGTAGTGCTGCTTATGTGCTTACAGATGTCTAGTATGTATTACTAAAACTGTTTTCCTACTATCTGTATTGTCTGTATATAATTTACAGAAAGGATTAGATCCACATGCCTGAGTATTACATTTGTTGTTGCTATAGTATCATTGACTTGTTTAATAAACCTGTATTTCTGAAACACAAAGGCTTTAATTTGAATTCTGAGAACGAATACTGTGGGGACATGAGGGTGAGGAAAGAGCAATGGGATTCATCCACAGCAGAAGACGTGAGCAATGTGTTAGGTGGAGGTAATGGGTTTGCGGCAATCAGTTCCAAAATAAGGACGTTTGGTTGAGAACTGTTAGGATCTGGAGGGGACGTGGGGGCGGCGCCAATCTGAGACTTTGCCTAGGATGGCAAAATTCCTTGCACCGGCCCTGTATTCAAGTATACATGTGCCATATTATAATGCATTATCATTCTACTGAGATTATCTCCTGTGAGAGTGCTGTGGTTGTTGGCTCTATTGGTCACCAAACCTGCGTGTTCAAGGCGCTCTCTTGCAGTAAACCAAAGCATTGGTGTTCAGAGTGGAGTGAGGTGTGTGCCTTATTTTGGTTGCTGCCTAGGTAGTTTCTCTGTACGTTTAACTTTCTTTTATGCCAGATATGTATTTCTTCACGCTTTGCGTTCATGGTATTTGTCATTGCATAGGTTGACAAGGGCCTGCTTTACCGTACTGCTGTCATTTACAGTTGTGTTTTCCAGGCAGTTTGATAGGCCTTTACTACTTCAGTACTTACAAGTCCCCATGACATACTCCAGGATACGTTTCTCGACTGCTTATCATAATTGCATGTTGCAAAACATGCTGGACTCATCAGAGTACATTTCATTCCTGTTGCATGCCCATCTTTGCCGTGTAATTTGGAATGACATGCATGTATGCCCATGTTTCAATATTCAGGTCAAGTTCCTTTCCTGTTCCCCTGGTGATTGCAAACACTTCATGCATACTAAGTTCAAGAACCATGTGCTTATTGTCCCCGAACACTGGCGTGGTTTTGTCTATGGAGTTGGATACACAGTTCATTAATACCTTTGGATTTTTGTCTGAAACCACAATTGTATATCAAAGTGCTTATTATCGCTTAGTGTCAAATGTGTTCACTGTTTTAACTGTTATAATTGCTTGTACACAATAGCATGAGTTATACATTTTCCATGTGAAAGAACATTTTGCCTTCAAAAGTAAGCGCACCACATTGCTTATTGTTTTGACTTATCCGCAACCTGCCTTTTCATAAAGGGTGTGCTGTCTAGGTGCTAATTATCATAACTAGGGGTGTGCAAAGGTTTTCGGCCAGTGTGAATTGTAGCGTTCCCGACTGCAAAGCTTGTATTTTTTTATTTTTATTTATAATGTACTACAATCAATAAAAATGACTTTGTACATAAACATATACATCACATCATCAAAACGTGATACTTCCTCATAATGTTATGTCATGTTATTTGGCATTTATATAGCGCTCTAGATATCATTTTAATGACCTCAAAGCTTTAGTGGGTTGAACGCTTTTGGGGACCTTAGTCCAGGTCAGTCGAGAGAGTAAGGTGTCATAGGGTGCTTGGGTGCACTGTTTATGTGCACAGCTGATGTGATTAACTGATGGTAGCTGCATCCTAGCATTAGGTGTGGTGGTGTTGAGATCAGTTGAATGTGTGCAGTCTGGTGGGTGGACACCAAGACTGGGTTCTGGCTGTGTTAGGCCTGTGTAGGATGCTTGTTATGGAGAATTCTCAGAAATGTGCTAATTCCTCTCTACCTTTGAGACCCCCAGCACTTTTGCTGGACTCTAGGACTTTTTAATTTTAAACCTGGAGAGAGTGAGACCTTTTTCCCACTCTCTCATGTATATTTCTGATTGTTAACTCTGTGTTTCCTTATGTTTTTGGAGTCTGACAAACTCCATAGGCATCTTTTTGCATTGTGTCACACCGCTTCTTTAGTGCAGTGACACAGGGAAGTCTTCCAGATTTCCCAAGGTTTAAATACCTTACTCTTGGATTAATTACTGTTTCCAAGAACAGTAAAGTGTCATTGACTTTACTTACATTGTAACTTTCTAGACCCAACACACACTATCTTACAATAGGGTGCTGGAGGAATTACTTAGTAGCCCCTTTGTCTAGATTCCCATGTAACATTTTTTATGTTACCCTTAACACAATTAATGGCTGGTGGCAGTGGTTACTTTTTACTACTGTCGGGGGGGATTCTGCCGGGGTCGGCCGGGCCGTCCGCAGACCTCCGGGCAGGGAGGCCCCAACTCCTCCCGTGTATATCTCGGATCGAGACAGAGTATGAGGCACACACAAGGAGCAAGGCAACTTCTGTCGTTTATTATGCAAACGGCAGGGATGGGTCAAGGAGCGCACGCGTTCGTCCTGACACACACAATAGTGGGGCTCGCAGGCCCTTTTTACTACATTATGACGCGCTACTTGCGTCATTCCAAAAAGTTACCAAAAGAACCTATCGCCACTCTTGATTGGTTGCTCGAGTGGTGGGGTTAGTATAGTACGCCTATAGAGAATGATATTAGTGGTTAAGGTGTAGTCAGGTGGTATATCTGGGTTGTCCCTACAATTAGATACATAAGAATTGTTACATGAAGACCCCTGAGGATTGGCTAACGTTACTGACGTCTGAGATAAGAACCTCATGTTCTGATTGGTGCATCCGTGAGCTCCCCAGCCTGGGACCACCGTTGTTCCCAGCACACGGTGCACCTGTGGTTGCAACAGTGTTTCAGTATGGGTACGTGCAGGCAATGTGAGGATTTATTCATAGGTGGGAGACTGACCGTTCCCACTGTAGCAGGTGTCCATTGAGCCTTTCAAGTGTGTCGGCCTGCGTCTCGTAGCGAGGTACCCAGACGCCTTTTCTCTCCTGGGTTTTGGCATTTCGTCAGGTTCGGCTTGGTCACGTGGGGAGGGACCGTGTTTGAGGCATAATTCTGCACAATTAATATTGTTTTTCCACTGTATGTCTGGTTTAATTTGCAGATATGATTTTAACATTGGTACGTGGAGTGCGAGGTTGCAACATCGTGCCTTTGAAGATTTGTTTCTTGACTGTGGGTTTGCAACAGTACGACCTTGGCTGGTTGCTCCACTGGGTTCTTTCTGCAGGCTCAGCAACCTGACTTTTGCTTTGTTAATGTCCACGGGAACTCTTGCTTGAGGCCTACTTGGGCCTGGTGCACGAGTAATCCATTTAGTGCATGGATGCTTTAGGTTATAGTGGCATACAGTTTCATGGCCAGTATCGTGTTTCCATTATATCTCTCATGATGGTAACGGGTTTCAAGAGAAGCGTGAGCAAGCGTTATAAATGAGCTCATGGTGCGTCTTGCGTTTCTGCATTCTGAAAGCCTATGTAAAAATAATAAAGATGCACGTCCGTGAATAAGCCTGTCGCCTACGTCAGAGCACTGAGTATGTTCTTCGTGTAGATTGGTGTGGAAATGTTCAGCGTGTATAATAGTTCAGCGGTGCTTCCCGTTATCTAGGTCGTCATGGCATCTCTAACGATGTGTAGATTTCAGTCTAGTTGGTCCGTGCCGCAGGTGTCGGCATGGCCAGTGCGGGCTGTTGGGCAGGCAGATGGACACATCCGTATGTTTCTGTACCAGGGTATTTGGTCATCTGGTAAATGGGCAAACTCTTCTCGTGGCGGGTGTCTGGGCCGCGACCCTCTAGGCCAAGCGCGAGAGGTGAAGGACGGGAGTCTGGTTTTCCATTCTCCCACTTCAGTCCCCCCTCTGGTCGACTTGTCGACCACAAACATATCCTTCTCGTTATCTCCTCTTACTCTCCATATCTTGGTTATCCCTCCGAGATGTCCATAATGGTTTACGTGATCTTCAAATGACCAATACATGTATTCGCATGTTCCTCCAGGAGTACAGTACACCCATCTTCCTATGTAGCTCCTAGGGTTCCTTGGGTTCTCGATCTTCACTGATGGTGGGTCTAGATGATTGGCGATGATTTGGGTGCGCAACTTCTCCCTTTCGTGTATTATCACACCTGTGTGCTGGCCGTCATCTGCTGGCATCAAGGGGTGCATTCCCACCATTTCCAGCAACTCATCAGTTGAGCGCGCCTTCCGGGCTTTCCAAAATCTAATTATTATCAGTGCAGCTCCAGCCAAAATAGCACATCCCACTATTATTTTCAGTCCATCTGACAGCCAAGATGGCATCCATGACCATAATAGTGAAAACCAGCTTTTATCCTTGTTTACGCCGGTACTTTCGTCCATCATTTTGGAGTGCATCTGGGCCAATTGTGAAACTGCTTCTGTTAGTGTACCATTGTCGGCATCGTTGGCAGGTATGAACGTGCAGCATGATTGTCCTATCTTTGCACAAACTCCTCCTTCCATTGCTGTGAGAAGGTCCAATACATATCTGTTCTGTAGTGCTACCATCCTTACAGCTCGCAGCTCCTCTTTAATTGCGTTAAACCCATTTACTGTCGAATTTATGGTCATCATTAGTTCCCATCTGGTTATTTGCAGCCATTTTGCGTTTGCGTATGCCTGCAGTCCCGGATGTATTATTGAGGAGAAGAACATTGCTGCTCTGCTGAATAGTCTGTGTTCTGGCGGTATTGAGGTTAGTTCCGTTTCCGACCTTCCCCACAGATAATTTCCTGTTAATGGCTCTCCTTGTCTTTTTCTCCTGTTTAGGACAGTATCATTGCTGTTGGTCCTGTTTTCTTGCTCCTTCTGGAGTGGTGCAGATCTCTTTCTTCTCCTGTCTCCTTCATCCATTTTCGGAAATTTCGCCACATCGACATGCTTCTTAGGTACCACTAGTGATGGTACATTGACGTGTACCATTGTGCACACACCACTCCACAGGGGAGGCAGTGTATGATATGCCTTTTCTCCGCAGGCCCAATAATGGTCCATTATTACTGCTGTTCCCGCTCCCCCCTCAGGTAACTCCATCACACTTGCACAATTGGTGTTATATCCCACGTCCACCTCTCCTTTATGCTGGTAACATACTTTGGGCGCAGTCAATGGTAATATAGTTATCGGGTCTTCATCTTCTTCTACCCACGTGAGCATTGGTACGTACTTGATCCATGTCGTCCAACATCGATGATTGTGTGTTTCGATGGTTGAGATAGTTTCTTTTGTTACCATGTTGCTGCCAACCACTCCTATCTCCCAGCTGGTACCCAGGAACACCTTTCCTGTTATCGTCAGTAATGGCCTCTCCCAGCATCCTTGTTTACCCGGAACTTCCGTGGCGTACCAATCACATGGTAGATACTGCAGTGTTACCTTCTTTGTTTCTCCTTTTTCAGGGCCACTTGTTATGTATCTGAATGCTTCAGCATGTAAACTGGTCTTGTGATAACTCAGATAGGTCTTGAGGAAGTTGTTTTCATATGGGTATGAGTCTCGTGTTTTCCATGTCATGTGCACTACTGTTCCTTGGAATCTTCCTTTCGTTTGGAACAGGGCCAAATATATTATGCACTGTGCTGTTTTTTCATCTATTTCTGTGGCAACAAATGTTCGTGAAGCGCTCATGGCGTATGGTATTAATGAGCAAACGTAACAGCTATCCTCAGTTGTCTGCTTACCAATGCGGGTCATGTGCTGGTACCATATGTTGTTTGTGACGTGTGCTGAATCTTGTACATAATTATCAATACCTTTATTGTCTGAGTATGTGCTGCGTTTAACTTTATTTCGCTTTTGTTCATTGTTACTGTTACCACCTGACGTAACACCTGTTGCAGCAGGGAGGTGGGGTACATTAGGTTTGGGTGCAGCAAAAAAACTCATAGCATAGCTGTACTGCCATACAGAGGCAGCCAAAACTCCGGTGATCATAAAAATCCCTATTATTTTTATTACATATGCTAATCTCACCGACATTTTTGCTCTTACCTTGCTGCAGTCCTGGCAGCGTATTCTTGCGACGTTAAAGTTGCCCGCCTAAAAATTCTCAAAAAGTGCTTGTTATTAAATGTTAGTTTTGTTTCATTAAGCTCTCCCTATCAAATAGTCATTCAGTGCCCAGGTGAAGAGTTGCTCCCACGCTACTCTAAGTGATCGGTCTCTCAAGACCGGCAAGTATGGGCGGAGGTGGGGCATGTAATTTTCTATGGCCAGGAGGAAGGCCGTGTAGTATACACGTACCCTTTTCTTTTTTAAGTATGTTGGCCTTTTTATTTCGTATACAAATTGGTGTGACAATTCTTCTGGGTAACTATCGTCTGGCAGCACCATCTACGCCTGCACACTGAATTTGTTAGATAACTTTTCTTAACAATACAATATTACGCAGCTCCTGTATGTGCGAGAGAAAAAGAGAACATTCACGTGTTTACATGTGTATTGGTGCAAGCGAAGTCCTTAGTTTTTATTACAATTGTATTTAGTAGTCAATGGGGGGGGGGTTTGCTCAGATGGTGGGAGCAGTTTTACTCTTTGAACGTGTGACCATGGGGTGGGCAGTGTGGGGATCGCCCCCTTCTTCGTCCGTTATTCTCTCCGAGGGAACAATTGGGTCGTTGTCTGTGGTTGTGTTTTCTTCCGCTGCCGGGGATGTTGTTGGCGTTTTTCCAATGGACCTGTCGTTGGCGCTGGGGCGGGTCTGCAGTTTGTAGATTTTTACATCATGCAGGTGGTTCCACGCACGCTTATCCTTTAGTTTTACTGCTCTTGTTGATACGTCCTCTACTAAATGGGGGCCAGTGAACCTCTGCTGGTTCCACCTTCTATTAAAATTTCGAAGTAGTACGTGGTCACCTTTGGCAAGTTGGCACAAGTTCTCCTTTTCCAATTCTTTATTTTCGTCTATTTCTTGGTTGCTGGTGGACCCGCCCCGTGTGCGCTCGAGCTGTTGAGACACAAACACAACGCTAGTAATCAAAGAAGACACATATTGATACATTTCATCACCTAACACATTCGCAGAACTTTCTTGGTCGGTGAATGCCCTTGACGTTGGTGTTAGGGGAAGGCGCATTTGGCGTCCAGTAACCACCTCGTGTGGGGTGAGGTGGTGGTCGGACCCTGGCCTGTTTCTAAGTTCGAACAGTGCTAACGGAAGGCAATACAACCAACTTTTCTTTGTTGTTTGCTGTATTTTAGCAATTGCCTCCTTCAATAGGCCATTCAGGCGTTCACATACACCATTGGCCTGTGGGTGGTACGCACATGCAAATTTGTGTTTAATGTTCAGTAGGGATGTGATATGCTGGAACATTTCATTTGCGAAATGGGGTCCGTTGTCTGATCTTAACACCTCGCACACTCCCCACCTGGGGAATACCTCCCTTACTATAAATTTGGCTGCTCTAAACGCATCAGGGTGTGAACAGGGCCCTGCTTCGATCCACCTAGAAAATGGGCATACTACTACTATCATGTATCTATTGCCTTGACAAATGTTGATCATATCAACATAGTCAATGTGGAGGTGCCGAAAAGGTCCTTCTGGTCGGGGTATGGTACCTCTTATCACCTTTAAAGTATGACCGGCCGTGAACTGTTGACATGTAAGGCAATTGCTGATAAAATTTGACACATGGGATGTTAACTCGGGACAGAACCAATCTTCTCTAATTCGTGCTGCTATTATTTCTTTGCCTGTATGGGCAGGGTGATGTAATTGGTTCAAGGCGGTATTTAACAATGCCAATGGTATTACAACTTTCCCAGTGCCACCCTGGCGCCATAGTGCGTCGGTTGGTGACATTGTGCATCCTCTTTTCACCCATACTTCTTTTTCGGCCATTGGTGCAGCCGCTTGTAACTCCATAATCTGGGTGGCTGGGAGATGGGTGTACCCTTCTTTTATTAACATCTCCCTCGCTATTCCCCTCCCTCTCCCTCTCTGTGAGTCTGTGGGGTTCCATATCTCACCAAAATATGCAGCATATTTTGCATGTGCGTCTGCTGCTGCATTTCCTTTTGATATATAGTCTTCTCCATTGGTGTGTGCTGTGCATTTTACTAGGGCTAGTTCTTGGGGATCGTTTATTACTTCAATTAGTTCAGCCAACAAGAGGGCATGTTGTACTGGAGTGCCGTCAGCTCTCCTAAACCCTCTTCTTCTCCACTTTGATAGCCCTGAGTGGACAGTGGATGTAACATATGCACTGTCGGAATATATAGTAACTTTTTTATTAAAACTTTCCTTTAGTGCCAATATGAGTGCAACCAGTTCCGCCGCTTGAGCAGAGTAATGCTGTGGTAATTGTACACACTTAATAGCCACACACACTGGCGCTTCCATCATTTGTACTACTGCTGCCCCAGTCCTCCTTATCCCGTCTCCTTGATCAATAGTTGATGACCCATCAATAAACAAAAGCTCACCTCCCTCTAGTGCGTTTTCTTCAACTTTCCTAGTACATGAGTACATCTCAGTTACTTGGGTGCAGTCGTGGGCGTAATCTCCCTCTTCAATTACTTCTGCTAGGAACCTTGCAGGGTTAACCGTGCTACATCTAACAATTGCCAGTTCAGCTTTGGACAAAATAATCTCATAACCTGTTGCCCTCTGTGTCGTCAGTGTGGACTTAGGTTTATTCAATATCGCAAATAGTGCATGTTCTACAAATAGTGTAGTTGGACACCCCATAGTTATTGATGATGCTTTTTCTACTGCAAATGCAGCTGCAGCAAGACCTTGTTCGCAAGAGAATTGTCCTAACATTATTGGATCTAAGTGACCGCTGTAAAATGCTACTGGTTTATAGCCCATGCTAGTCTTTTGGGCCAATACTGCTTTCATTACTGCTGAGTCGCAATGTGAGAATATAAAAAATCGTCGCTCATAGTCTGGGGATGCTAGTACTGGAGCAGTTGATATTGCTTCTTTTAATTCATCAAATGCCTCCTTCATTTCCATAGTCCATCCCAACTTTTTCTCCCCTTTATTTGCTTCCTTCAAACCCTCAAGCAGGGGTCCTATGTAAGAGCTGTAATCAAATACCCATGCTCTACAGTAGTTGCACAGTCCCAGAAATTGCTGCAGTTCTCTTACAGTTTGTGGCACGGGAGTGCCTGATATTGCCTGTGCTCTTTGTGGTGCAATCCTTCTTCCATATTGTGATATCAGTTGGCCAATGTAAAGTACCTGTTCCTGACAGTATTGTATCTTTTCCATGTCTACCTTGTACCCCTTTTCAGCCAATATCGTCAACATTTTTAATGAGTCCTCTCTACATTTATCTTCATTTGTACTGCAAATTATTATGTCATCCACATACTGTAACACTGTGCTTTCCAACTCAACGTTACCCAAATCCATCTGTATTACCCTATTGAAAATTGAAGGTGATTCACAATATCCCTGTGGTAATCTGGTATGTTTCCACTTCCTATTTCGGTAAGTGAAGCTTGTCAAGTCTTGTGAGTCTGGGTGTAATGGTATTGAGAAAAAAGCATTTTTAAGGTCAATCACTGTAAAACGTGATGCTTCTGCTGGAATGCCACACAAAATTGTGGCCGGGTTTGCTGTTACTGGATACTCTGCTTCTACTATGTTGTTCAACGGTCTGAGGTCCTGTATGAACCGCCAAGACCCTCCTTTAGCCTTGCGCACCGGGTACACAGCTGTGTTGCATGGGGATTCTGAGGGGACCAATATGCCATTGTTTATAAGGGCTGTTATGGTTTCGTATATGCCCTCATCTGCCTCTCTTGACAATGGGTATTGTTTCACTCTTGGTAGTATGGCACCCTTTTTTAATTTTATCTTTACACCCCCTATGCTTTTAATGCATCCTACATCATAAGGGCTAATAGTCCATAATGATTTTGGCACCTTTGACATATCTTCTTTAAAAAATGGTACTGGTGTGCCAGCGGGTGCCTCAAGTGCCATTGCAATTTTCTGTGCCACTTGTTTGTGAGCCACTGTTAGCCACATTTCTACACTCATCATGAACACCATTTCATTTTCCTCCTTTTCTTCTGAAAACAACTCTTCATCTGACACCTGGGTCAGCCTACATCCTTCTGCTAGTGCTATCACCGCCCTCCATGCTCTCCCTTCTTTATCTTGGGCGTGCACAGCAACATAATCAGCTGTTGCAATAATGCTCTCAATGTCCACTGCAATGACCTTCCCTTCCAGTTCATTAGCTGGTGTTTCTGGTCGGAATAGATAGGCTGCTGGTCTCCTCCATATTTTCCCTCCTATCCCTGGCATCCATGCAAATGCCATGTCTGTTCCGTACTGGAATAGCTCGCCGTCTACCGGCTCCGCCCTGATCGCTATCTGTCCACAGTATGCTTGCAAAATCTGTCGTGCTGCAAGCATGTTAATCCCTGGAGTAGAGCAAATTATGCCATCCTCTGTAAAGGAGATCGTCATATTTAATCTGTTCATTATGTCCCTCCCCAGTATGTTTACTGGTGAGGCACTATAATACAAAAGTGGTACTGACAGATCGTAATCTCCAATAGATAGCGGGACGTTATCAGTAAATGGAACCAACCCTTTAGCCCCAGAAAACCCTTGTGTGTTCATGGCTTCGCCTGACATCTTAAACTTACCTTCCCTTATGCAAGACCGGGTTGCCCCGGTGTCAACAAGGAATGATAATTTTTTGTCACCTATCGTTACCTCTATGCGTGGCTCCTCCGCACTATTAGGTGTTACTGACAGGATGGGACACACCAAGGCCGTCTGTGGGCTGTCCTATTGGGGGTACAATGACTGGCCATTCCCTGTGTAAGGGTTGTGCCCCAACACCGTCACCCCACCCAATTGCGTTCGTTCAGGTTGTGGTGGTGGTTGTATTAACGCTGCACCAGTTACTTGTGGCAGGTATTGTTTTATTTGTTGTTGTGGTAGGGAATAGTGTTGGTCACTCCCTTGTGGTGACATCTGCTGTGGTTGTATGCCCTGCTGTTCTTGTGATGTCCTATGTTGTGCTTGTTCGTTCCATGCTGGTGTTCCTGGCCTGACCCTGCATGTACGTGACATGTGTCCTAATAGTCCGCAGCTCCAACACACGGGTGGTTCCCTGTTTTGCCATGGGAAGTTCCCTGTGTTGTCCTGGTATACTGGTTGCCCTGTCTGGTAATTATTTCTGAGTCCCCCAGCCTGTTGTTGGGTATTATATCCGTATCCTCTTCCCCTCATAAACCCTCCTCTCCCTCTATTATAATTATAATACCCAGCTCCTTGCATTGGGTACCCTCCTCCCATGTTCTGTGCGTGTGATTGCAGAGGCAGCACTTGCTCTATTACCTCTTGTGGAGGCGCTATTTGAGCTGGATTTTGTGCAGCCACTACTTGCGTTGGGCTTTGGGCCATTGGTGTTGGCGCAGTTATTAGTGCCCCTTCCATGGTATATTTAGTAAGTTTTTTCTGTACTAATTTGGCCTCTTCTGTTTTCCTGTCCTCTTCCTTTTGTTTCATTTTTCCTTGCCATGTTCTACAGTGATGTACTATAGTCAGTTGTATTTCCGGCCATGGTTTTGCTTCCATCCCCACTACTTTCTTTAATTGTCTCTGAACTCCTTCTGGGAGCCCTTGTACTAGTATATGATAAAATATGGCTGGTGTTTTGTCCCATTGTTCTCTAGTTTCCATGCGCCACTTCTCTTGAATATCCTGGATATAATCAACAGGATCCTCGTTCTCACCCATCTTACGGGAAGTAATGGCTCCTATGTCTGATGTGTCTGGGTACTGCACTCTTAGTGCCTGCCATAGCGCATGTCTGCAGTTTGCAAATGGTGCCCCATCATGCGATGTGTTTGTTATTGTTACCCCATGGAATCCCGCTCTTTTCCAAATGTCATCCGCTCTATCCCCTAATATTGATATTAACAGGCCCTTAACATCTCCCACTGCTAGTTTCTGTCCTGCGGTGTGTTTTTCCATTTCATATATCCATTTACCCGCACCTCCACTTAATGATGGGAGCCTACATTTTATGTTTTCCTTATCCGTATGTTTCCAAGGTACATATTGTGGTCTAACCCCTCCTCTCTCCAGCAGTGGCATTACATTCTGTCTTGTGTCATCCTTTATGCTCCATGATGTTAACTCTTCACACCCCTCCTCTTCCCCCATTCCTTTTACTACTTCAAATCCTTCCTTACTACCTCTTCTCCTACCTCCCTCTTCTTCCTTTCCCCTTTTTTCATCCTTTCCTGTGTTCAATATTGGCACGTCTGTTTGCCTGTCTTGCCTGCGACTAGGGAGGTCCCTAAGCCGACATGCATAAGGTGTAACTTCGTCCATGAAGGGTGCGAGCTTTATTCTGTGCAGAGAGCGTGCAGTTGTTGAACATGTGGGGTGTGGCGTTAGAGAGCGTGATGGTGATGTGGGTGGCGTGTGTTGGTTTGTGAGCGTCGGTGGCGTGTGTTCGTTAGTTTGTGTTTCTCCCATTCTTTTCACTTCCTCCTTACTTCTCTCCAGCTCCTCCCATCTTCTACTCACCCATGGCGAATCTATGTTTGTTCTAGTGAGGTATAGCTTATCTAAGCTTTCCCTTTCACTCTTCCTTCCATCCTCACTACAAAAATCATTCATAAATTGCGCCCCCCACTCTGCCTTTTTTCCTTTTATTGTTACAGTTTTTAAGTCTATTAGGTCTCCCTCTTCCTTTCCGTTGTTACCACCTGTTCCCCTTAGTGCTGACGTTGTTGCTACCTCTCTATTTTTATATACTTCTCCCCATCTTTCACTCTCCCTCTTACTCTCCTCTCTCTCCCCTTCACTCCTCTCCTCCATCTCCCTACTATTTTCCTCTCTTTTCCTTTTTAATTCCTCCATTACTTCGTTGCTCATCTGTTCCAATATCCTTTCATCCTCTCTCCTCCTTTCCCATTTCACCCTTTCTCTTTCTACTATACTCTCTATTACCTTCCCCTCTTCATATTTTTTAGCTGTCTCTGATATTATCCTCCTCCTCCATATTTCCATTTCCTTTTCATTTTCTTCTTCTTCCTTCTTCTTCTCTCTCATCACTACTCTTGATACCCTTTCTGCTGCTGCTTTTACCCTTACAGCTTCCCTCTTTCTCTCCTCACTTTGCTCCCTTAATTTTTCCAATTCGTCCTTATCTTCTTTCCTTTTCCTCACTCTCTCTCTTTCCTCCCCCTCAAGTTGTTTTATCAGTTCATTCTGCTCATCCCTTAGTTTAGCTAATCTTTCCTCCAAAATCTCTTCCTTCTGCCGTAGCAGCTCCTCTCCCCTCATTTCACTCTCTCTTTCACTATCCTCGTTTGTTCTCTTTACCGCCTCCCTTTCCTCTCCAGTTAGTGATCCTCGTAATTTCAACAATATCTGTGCAGCTACCCACTCATCGTTTCCTATCTCTACAGTCTGCTCTTCTCTCCTCCCGTCCCCCATTGGTATCTTTCCATGAGCCACATATGGTGGAGGGCTGTATGCCGGGTTTGAGTATCCTTCAGCCGCCCTTAACTGTCCTTTTATTTCTCCTAATTCTCTTAAAGGGTACAACCCTCCCCCCTCTGTTTTCACTCCCGGTGTTAAGGGTATCTCATTGCTCGGTTCCTGTTTTATGTCAGCTAATTTATCAACCTTTCCTCCACCCAGTTTTTCATTCCCCATATTCTTTGTTCCTTCACTCTCCTTTTCCCCATCCGTTCCTTCTTTCTTAATCTCCTTTTCTTCCGGTGTTTCCCCCATAGTGAACATTCCATTTGGTCCTGGTCTAGACCCCTGGAACATCCTCCATAAGTTAAACACCTCCACATGGTTTGCCAACTTCTTCCCCTTGTATGTATTGTGCAGATGGTTTAATAGTGAATGTTGGGCATATGGGTCAAAGCTACCATTAGGCGGCCATGGTGTCAACATTTTGTTGTCCGTCCCCTGGGTCCACTCTATGCTGTACTTAATTAACTTCTCCCTATGTGGTGGCAGTGTGGTGCATATATGTTGTAGTGGGGTAGTGAGGGTATTCCCCCACCCTCCCAACCCTCTCCCGTCTTACATACTAGCGCACCCTTTCTTACCCTTCCCCTTGCTACCAGTTTGCAACATACAACCTTTTATTGCTTACCTTGCCCCGCAAGTGTGGGGACTTACGACAATCCTTTGACAAATTATGCAATGATAATAATCACACAAAAAAAACAAAAAAAAAAAAAAAAAAATTATAAAACAAATATATTTATATTATATTCCTTCCCCTACGGCCCCCTGCGGCCGAAGCGCACGCAGCCCCCTGCAGCTGCGTACCCCTTACGACGATCTTACACAGTCGTCCTTTTTCCCCGTTCTCCTCCCACCTTTACACTTGCCGTGGCCGGCGTTCTCCGTGCGCAGCCACGCCCCCTTCCCCTTCTCCTCTTTGATCCACTCGTTTATCGTTTATCTCCGTGTCCGCTCCTTTATCATGTTTCTCTTCCCCACCAATGTCAAACCCAAAGCTTCTTGTGTTCACGATATCTTACTAAATCCCTACTGGTGACGTCACCTATTTCTTCGAACTACTGGTATATTCGTGTTATGTTCTTTAAATTCAAAATACACTTGCAATCTACCCCGCTAACCCTACAGCTGTCTTCCTGTCTCTCCTGGAACAAGGTAATCTCATCAATACTATAACCGGACTGCGCACGCTGCGTCGCCTCGCGTGTGATACGCCCCTCAACAGGAGGGCTTAACCAGCCAATTATCTTCCGTTTTGGGCAACTACGTAACTAGCCACCGCCCACAGGGAAACGTCATCTACCTATCGAGTTTCTTGCTCGAACAATAGGGAACCTCATCTACCTATCGAGTTTCTTGCTCGAACAATAGGGAACCTCATCTACTCATTGAATGATAAATGTCAAATCGTAGGAAACCACACACACCCACCCTCACACGTAGTCGCGATTTAGGCCAATCAGTGTCTTTCGAGCGGCTGCACGTGATGTTTTCGTGCCCCGCCCCCCTCTTTCGCGTAACGTTAGCTTTTTGTTGCGAGCGTCTGCACGTGTTGTTCTCGTGCCCTGCCCCCCTCTTTCGCGTAACGTTAGCCGCCTTCTCTCGCACTCAATTCACTACCATTCATTCCATTATCATCACTCAATTAAACCTTCACCCCACCTTTTTACAATACCTCCCTCCTCCCTTATTTACTTCCGCCCCCTCCCTCACAATTTCGCATTGCTTGTTGTGCGTGTCATGCTCACCAAGTTCCCTCGATGCAGGGCCGCTCGACTGCGTGCACCCCTCCAAGCGGCTCGCCACCTCCCCTCGTCTGGACCACGTCTGGACACTCGCCGACCGCGGGCGGGATACTTCTCAACCGGCTCCCGAGGGCCAATATCCGGATTGCGCTGTCCGGTCCTCTCGCAGCTCCGCGATGGTCCTGTAGTCCTCAGAAGGGGGCAACGGCAGAGGGGGCCGCGTCGCCGGGCCTCCCCGCAACGGGAGTGCCTGGAAAAATAAAAAATAAAAGTCGATCTTAAACAGATCTCAGCAGTGCCTCCAACTTGTCGGGGGGGATTCTGCCGGGGTCGGCCGGGCCGTCCGCAGACCTCCGGGCAGGGAGGCCCCAACTCCTCCCGTGTATATCTCGGATCGAGACAGAGTATGAGGCACACACAAGGAGCAAGGCAACTTCTGTCGTTTATTATGCAAACGGCAGGGATGGGTCAAGGAGCGCACGCGTTCGTCCTGACACACACAATAGTGGGGCTCGCAGGCCCTTTTTACTACATTATGACGCGCTACTTGCGTCATTCCAAAAAGTTACCAAAAGAACCTATCGCCACTCTTGATTGGTTGCTCGAGTGGTGGGGTTAGTATAGTACGCCTATAGAGAATGATATTAGTGGTTAAGGTGTAGTCAGGTGGTATATCTGGGTTGTCCCTACAATTAGATACATAAGAATTGTTACATGAAGACCCCTGAGGATTGGCTAACGTTACTGACGTCTGAGATAAGAACCTCATGTTCTGATTGGTGCATCCGTGAGCTCCCCAGCCTGGGACCACCGTTGTTCCCAGCACACGGTGCACCTGTGGTTGCAACAGTGTTTCAGTATGGGTACGTGCAGGCAATGTGAGGATTTATTCATAGGTGGGAGACTGACCGTTCCCACTGTAGCAGGTGTCCATTGAGCCTTTCAAGTGTGTCGGCCTGCGTCTCGTAGCGAGGTACCCAGACGCCTTTTCTCTCCTGGGTTTTGGCATTTCGTCAGGTTCGGCTTGGTCACGTGGGGAGGGACCGTGTTTGAGGCATAATTCTGCACAATTAATATTGTTTTTCCACTGTATGTCTGGTTTAATTTGCAGATATGATTTTAACATTGGTACGTGGAGTGCGAGGTTGCAACATCGTGCCTTTGAAGATTTGTTTCTTGACTGTGGGTTTGCAACAGTACGACCTTGGCTGGTTGCTCCACTGGGTTCTTTCTGCAGGCTCAGCAACCTGACTTTTGCTTTGTTAATGTCCACGGGAACTCTTGCTTGAGGCCTACTTGGGCCTGGTGCACGAGTAATCCATTTAGTGCATGGATGCTTTAGGTTATAGTGGCATACAGTTTCATGGCCAGTATCGTGTTTCCATTATATCTCTCATGATGGTAACGGGTTTCAAGAGAAGCGTGAGCAAGCGTTATAAATGAGCTCATGGTGCGTCTTGCGTTTCTGCATTCTGAAAGCCTATGTAAAAATAATAAAGATGCACGTCCGTGAATAAGCCTGTCGCCTACGTCAGAGCACTGAGTATGTTCTTCGTGTAGATTGGTGTGGAAATGTTCAGCGTGTATAATAGTTCAGCGGTGCTTCCCGTTATCTAGGTCGTCATGGCATCTCTAACGATGTGTAGATTTCAGTCTAGTTGGTCCGTGCCGCAGGTGTCGGCATGGCCAGTGCGGGCTGTTGGGCAGGCAGATGGACACATCCGTATGTTTCTGTACCAGGGTATTTGGTCATCTGGTAAATGGGCAAACTCTTCTCGTGGCGGGTGTCTGGGCCGCGACCCTCTAGGCCAAGCGCGAGAGGTGAAGGACGGGAGTCTGGTTTTCCATTCTCCCACTTCACTACCGTGTCGAGTCTTTACCGTGGGCTGGATTCACAGCTACAGTAAAGCACCCATGGGTGCATTTTTTGGCAAAATGACCCAGTCTTCTTTTTTTTGCCATTTCTTGTTGTTTTGGTCCTTCTTGAGATTTACTCCATGCACCAAACCTGGTTTGATCCCTTTGTTCATTTTGTCTTTGGCAGGCTTCATGAATGAAACCCGCCTCTGGCTCCAGAGAATCTGGTGGGGGCAGGAAGTGAGGGAGGTGCCCGAAACTCCATGGGGGCAGGAAGTGAGGGAGGCGCCCAAAACTCCCTGTGCTCAGTGTCCTAGGAGACAGGAATGCACTCCTTGGTGATTGGCTGGCTGGCTGGCTGTCCGGCAAGGACAGCTACCCGCTGGGTGATTGACAGCTAGGCGGGAATGAATGGGAGAAACCTGCATAAAAGTTAAGGCTGGAAGACAGAGTCAATCACTGGATGAAGGAATCTGAAGAAGAACTTGAAGAGATGCCTGCTGCAACTCCTGGACCGTTGGTTTGCCCGGTGAAACCCTGCTGCTGTGCTGAAGCTCCAAGTTCGCCTCGACATAGAAGCCCTGCAAAGACTACTTCTCCCCTTGAATTGATGGGACCATTCAACTCCCAAGTAAGCCACCTTCACATTCATCTCGGAGCTGGTTGAATTTCCAAAGAGTGCTGCTGGAAACTGTATAGCCAGGGAGAGGAACACCAGTTTGTGTGCGTTGCTTTAAGTTGGCCAAGAGACTCCAGGAAGATCCTCCGGACTCCCAGGAAGCAGGACTGACCAAGCCTGAGCCCCCTCAAAAGAGTGCGGGAACCCAGATGCAAGGAAGGTCCATCTGTGGTGGTGCTGTTTGCGATAGATGCAGGGAGCTGAAACACCAAAGAGCCACTGGGCCTCATTACACGGTAGGCGGTAAGGGATTACCGGCACCGGTAAGGGAACCGGTGCTGGTAATCCCTTACCGCCCTACTACGAGGTCCCTTAGCGGGTCCCTCCCCTAACGCCTGTTTTTACCAGGCGTTATGGAAGGGACCCGCTAAGGGACTTCAGAGCTAATAACGGTATCGCAAATGGCGGTACCGTTATTAGCTCCTTCCCCATTCCTATTGAGCCCTATGGGGGGTCACATGGGAATGGGGAATGGTTCCCAGAATGAGGATTTACCGGGTCCTCCAGGGTCGGAATGACCCGGTAAGTCCCTATTCCGGATACACGGACCCGGAATGCGGTAAGGGGGTAGCCATGACGCTAATAGCGCCATGGCTACCGCCTACCGTGTAATGAGGCCCACTGATTTGAAGTATGCCAGTCGCGGTCGGTGACCATCCCGTTGTAGTGCAATAGTCCCCAGGAGTCCTCCCTCTTGTCCCCACAACTGAGGCTCAGGAACAACAGGATCTGCAGAGCTGCACACGAACCCGGATCACCAGCTGCATCTTTTCTTCAAACCAAAGGTACTGTAAAGTCTGAGAGAACTTACCTCTCACTGCAGATTTGCTTGTAGCTCCTACTTCACAAGTTTTCCGACTTGTGGCCCTACTTTTGATTCTTCTTCTCCAAAGAACTTTTAAAACATTGTGCAAAGACTTTTACTCACCTTAAAGAAGTGCTCCAGTTACCAAGACTTTTGCCCATTGACATTAGCTTAGCCTAGTTCCCTGAAGAGCCCTTCTCTCCTCTGTTATTTTGTTACACCTATCCTTCCAGCACAGGGTTAAACTATTGCGCATTGGGGGGTTCAAAAGTATCTGCCTTTTTTTGCAAAGTGCATTGGAGATCTCGTGTTTATTCTGTTAAAACTTTCTTTTTATATTCTCTCGGCCTACTCTAGATGTAACAATAATATATTAATGCCAACACCATCCTAGTTATTGAAGTCACCTGATGGTGTGGGAAGTGTCTGTATCCATCCACAATGGAAATTACTGAATCTAAAGAAACCTAAGACTGTGTATTTTTTTAAGTGTATTTAAGTGTTGCTTGTATATTGCTCCCTTCTGAAGAAGGCTTGGTTAAATGACTGGCAAATTAAATCATAATTGTTTTATCAAGAAACCTTGAGTATCGGAGTTTATTTAAATACGTGTCACTGTGAATCTCTGTGTAACTGCATTACTGCTCACATTGACCCCTCTTTAGATAAGCCTGGCAGCTCAGCCACACTACCAACCTGTGTAGTTCAGACTTATAACAAAGGTTGGGTCCTATTTCCAGGAGGCTAAGGTTGTTGTAGTGCACCCTAAGGGGCTACATAACACTGGTGGCAAGTGTTGAGGATCTATTGTAGAGTGGTTACACTGAGAAATTGCTCTGATTTGTATTCAAAGCAATTGTAACATACCAAGTATGGATAACCTCAAGCAGGAAGCCTAATAATTTTAACTGTAGATCAACTGAAGGAAATGTCTAAAGATAGGAATCGCCCTGTTAAAGGAAAGAAAAATGAATTGATTACAAGATTTTTAGAAAGTCAAAATGTGGGTAGTAGGCCTGTAACACCTACTAACCCAGGACATGTGGAAAATGATAATGAGGATGTTGATTCAGAGTCTAACTCTAATGTAATAGCAGAGGGAAAGGAGGCTAACAAAGAAAGCCCGTCTAGAACCCAAACTGGCCTTTTGGCTGAGCCTATTTCCACTGGAACCCCAAAAGGATCACCACTGAGTACAGAGTTTGTATCTCTTGAAAAAGTGAGACTTGAACTAGAATTCAAAAGATTACAAATCCAAGCTGAAAACAAACATCAAGATATCAAGCTCAGGGAACTAGAAATGCATCATGCTCTTGAAATGAAGAAACTGTCTCTTGAAAACATTTCTATCCCAGAGTCCTCTAGGTCTTCTAGTCCAAAGAGCCATAGCCTGCCCAAAGAAGCAGTGAGTATGTGTGATATGAAACTTGATACCTTGGATTGGTTGGGTGCTTTTGAATATAATCGTGGGATTTAGGGTCTCACAGGGAATCAGCTGATTCATTGGCTTTTTTCTAGGCTCCCCTAGGTTGTTGTAATGGAGGTGGGGGAACTTTAAAGATTGTAGTATGAGAATGTGAAACTAGCTTTGATAGCTATATTTGGGGAAACTCCTTCCCAGTACATTAAGAGGTTTAGGACCCTCAAATATACTGATGGTACCCATTGGGCTACCTTGGTGTGTGAATGTTTGAAAAACCTAGATGGTTGGGTTAAGGGTTACAGAGTAACTACCTTTGAAGGAATGAGAAATCTGTTTTTTTAGTCTATTTTTGATGCCTGCTCTCCTGAGCTGAGACAGCACTTGGCTGATTCTAAGGAAATAGATCCCAAGAAGTTAGCAAAGGCTGCTGACCTGTGGGTTGCCAACAGGTCCACTCACAAGGATTCTGCGGCCACTCACAAGAAGGATGAAGAGAAGCAGCACAAGAAAGATGACAAAGAGAATTCTAAACCCTCCCATCTAAAAGAGGGCCACAAACATAAGAAGGATAAACACCATGGGAAACCAGGTCAGTCTAGTGAAACCTCTGGTGCTAAACCAGAGGGAGGTCAGCAGAGCCTCCCATTTGTCAGAACATTTGGAAAATGTTATGCTTGTGGGTCTACTGACCATGTGAAAGGGGATCTCAGATGCAAGGGTAAACCTTCAGGGGTCCACACTGCCTCCTTAGCCTTCATCCCAGAGGGAGAAGTTCATATGGCAAGTGGAAACTTTCATCTACTGGCTGAAGACCCCATTGGAGTCTCTGCCAGTGTTTCTTTAGTGTCCCTCTGTCTGGGGGAACAGCAGAATGTAGATATGTATAACTCTCTCTCCCCCTAGCCTTTCCCTTACTGTGGCTACTATCTATCGGTCACCTGGTCAGATCTCCTCCTTTCTCTCTGAGTGGGCGGGCCTCTCCTCTTCTCCTCCTCACTCCTGGCCTCAATCACTCGACTCCTCCTTCTTGGAGACTTCAACATCCACCTGGATGCCTCCTGTCCTCCCTTTAGACTCTTTTGCGACCTCTGCGACTCTCTCTCACTCACTATTCTCCCCTCTGGCCCGACTCACTCTGCAGGGCACACTCTGGATGTTATGATCTCCTCAAACCTTCCCCTTTCTGTCCCTCTTACCACCCCTCTCTCCTGGAGTGATCACTTTCTCCTCTCCTCCCACCTCGCCCTCCTTACCCCTCAGGCCAAGCCACTTCCATCAATGCCACCCAACTTCTCGGTTATCCAACCCATGAAGCGCATATAAGTTGAGGCTTTTGCCGCCACCTTCTCACCCCCCCTTTCGCTGACTGTCACCCTGACAATGCCCTCTCCACGCTCTACTCTGCTATATCTGATAATCTTGATATCCTTGCCCCTGTCATGAAAATCCGCATGAAGCCCAAAGCCAAGTGCAACTCCTGGTACGACACAGACCTCGTCACTCTAAAACGCAAGTGCATGGTGGCCGAGAGGAAATGCAGTGCTTCATGTACATCCTCCGACAAACTGGCCTGCCGCCTACTCCATAGGCAATACGGGCTCTCTGTCCTAACCAAGAAGAGAGCCGACATCCAATCCCGTGTCTCTGAGTCATCTAATAATTCAGTGGAACTCTTTAAAATCTGCAAAGAAGTAGCCAATCCTGCCGCAGTCTCTACCTCTCCTGTCCCTTCCCAGGCCTTCTGCACGGCACTAGCTTCACACTTCATCTCTAAAACTCAGGACATCCTGTCCTCACTCTCCTCCTATCCCCTGCCTCCCTGAACTCCCTGCTCTTCCTCTGGCCCTTCTGCAGCCACCTCTCCTCCCTCCTTCTCTGCCTTTCCCCTGTTCTCCGCAGACAAGGTTTATAGACAAGTCCGATCTCTGAAAGTCTCACCGAAACAGGTTCACCCGTGTTTCTCCAAAACTATCAAGGACCACATCGACTACCTGGCTCCTGCCCTGGCTGATTTCTGCAATCATTCCTTTGCCACTGGAGTTTTCCCATCCCCCCTGAAGCACTCCCTTGTGCACCCTCTTCTTAAGAAACCCTATTCCGACCCCTCCTGCCCGGCTAACTATCACCCAATCTCCATCTCTCCCTTCCTGGGCAGGCTCCTGGAGAAACTGGCCATCTCCCAGCTCAATCTCTACACTGAATCTGTTGGCTGTCTTCATGACCTTCAGTCTGGCTTCAGAGCTTCCAGAAGCACAGAAACTGCTCTCCTGAACATCTGTGAAGACCTGCTCTCCAATCTTGATTCTAACACCCCTTGCGTCCTAATCCTGCTTGATCTCTCTTCTGCCTTTGACACCGTCAACCATGCCATCCTGCTCAACCGTCTCCGTGATAACCTGGGTATCACTGGTCAGGCTCTGGCGCGGCTGACGACTTTCCTCTCTGACTGACCCTGCCTGGTACAACTTGTGTCCTTCCTCTCCGCTATCTTTTTCTCTACCTGTGGTGTCCCCCAGGGGTCTAATCTCTCTCCCTGGCTGTTCAACCAATACCTGGCACTCCTTGCCCCCAGCATCGCCGCTCTCTGCCCCAACTTTCAGTGCTATGCAGATGACACCCAGCTCAATTTCAGGCTACCCTCGGCCTCCTCCTCTCCTTCCCTCACCTCTGACTGTCTGTCTGCTATCCAGGAGTGGTGTGCCGCCAATGACCTCTCCCTTAATGCCAGTAAGGCTGAGATTCTGATCATCAACACACCCACTCCCTCCTTTCCTGTAGCTCTCTGGCCGGCCTCTCTTGGCCCTCTTCCTGCTCCCAGCTGCAAGGCTAAAAACCTTGGTGTCATCTTCGACTCCACACTCTTCTTCTCTCCTCACACCTCTGACGTCTCCGAGAAGTCACACTACCGGCTGCACCTCCTCAGGGGTATTCTTCCTTTCCTCTCCTTCCCCAGAAGCTCACTGTCTCCAGAGCTCTGGTTCTCTCTAGGCTGGCCTATTGCAACAGCCTCTTTCTAAATCTGCCTGCTTCTACTCTCCGCCCTCTGCAACTCATCCAGAACAGGACTGCAAGACTTGTCCTCTGCCTCAAGCCCAGGGATCATATCTCTCCAGGACTGAAATCTCTGCACTGGCTCCCAGTGGCTGCGAGGAGTAAGTTCAAAACCCTCTGCATCGTCCACAAGGCCTTCTGGGGTCTGGGGCCTCAATATCTTCAACTTTCTCTTCCTAAATATCTTCCTTCTCGAGCTTTTCGCTCATCCGCCGCAAACTCACTCAGGGTCAGGCGCTTCTCCAAGCAACGAGTTGGTGGTAGATCTTTCTTTGGCTGGTGACTCCCTCTAGAACAGCCTCCCTGCCTTCCTTGAACTTGAGGAGAACCATCTCCGGTTCCAGAGCACTTCAAAACCTTTCTCTTTGCATCTGCCTTTTCTCCTCCTCTCCTCTGCTGACCTCCTGGCTGTAACCTGATTTGCACTGGCTACCTGGACACCCTCTGATCTCGGGCCCAGGTCCCTCCCCCACCAGCGTCACACACCTGCACTGCCTGTCTGGCAACCCCGCACTTGGGACTTTTTCTATATCCCTACAGTCCCCCTATCAGCCTTTGACACCTGATGTCTGCACTTACCCTTGCACTTGCCACATGTTGGCCATTACTTATTGTTATCATCTATTCCCATGTACTGCACTGTCCCTACCCCCTTCCCACGCACTTGCGCGATCTGAATGATACCTGGCCTAGTAGGATCGTTGTCTGTTCTCCCTTTGTTCCCCTCCCTGCCTCGTCGCGCCTTGAAGCACTTGTGTATAGGTGCGTTATAAATGCCAGATCATATCATATCATATATTCCAGAAAACACAAAACAATATTACAAGGACAGTGTACTTGTGAATGGACAGGAAGCCCCTGCCATCAGACACACTGGGGCCAGCATCACAGTGGTGGATGAAATGTTTTTCAAACCTGAGGATGTTGCTAAGGCACCCAAAGGACCTACTAAGCTTGCTAGAGTCCCTATCCAGATGGTTCCAATACTACCAGCTCTCATCCAGTGCAACACTATGGCCCTCATTACAACACCGGCGGTAACCAATGGCGCTATTAGCACCATGGTTGCTGCTGGTATTGTAACAAGTCCGCCAATGGTAAATGGAGAAATACCGCCCCATTCCAAGGTTGGCGGGGCGGTAATTCCCCATTTACCATTGGCCCTTCCCCATTCCCATTCTTGCCCCATAGGGCTCAATGGGACTGGGGAAGGCAGTAATTACGGTACCACAAATTGCGGTACCGTAATTACCTCGGAAGTCCCTTTGCAGGTCCCTAATTTAACGGCTGGTCCAGACCAGCCATTAAGGTCGGGACCCGCAAAGGGACCTCGTAATCAGGCGCAAAGGGTTTAACGGCACCAACACCTTTTACGGCGCCGTTAAACCCTTAAAGCCAGGGTCGTAATGACCCCCTATGACTGTAAGAATACCTGTCAGTGTAAAAAATGAGGTGCCTGGGAGAGTCCTGTTGTTGAATGACTAAAAAGCTCTTGGAGTTGTGTCAAGCACCTCCAAGCCTCTCAACAAAAGGAAGCAGGAGCAGACTTGGAAGGCCGATGAGCAGACTTTGACTGACTCTCAATGGGAAGTTACTGAGACACCTTTAACTCCCAGTCCATACGAAATACAACCTTCTGAATCCAGGAAGAAAGAGACCAAAGGGAAACCTACAGTCTCAGGAAAACAGAAAAGTGGCACTCCTGTGCACAAAACCAGGACATCCATGAGTGGACATTCCCAAGTCACACTAGTGACTCCTACACCAGCTGAGGCTGAGTGTGAGGTTCAACCAGAGAATGGTGAATCAGCTACTGGGGAATCAGAGCTGGAAGAAGCCCTTCCCTCTTTTGGAGTTCTGGGTCCTATAGACCATCCTGAGCTGCACAATTTAATTGTAGAAGGTGGCCCCTGTAGAGCAGACTTCAGCAGAGATGAAGGAGAGTGTCCTACTCTTGAACGATTTTGCCAACAAGCAGCTTCCCAGCTGGAAGGGCAAGAGCCAGGGAAGCACATGCTGTACTGGGAGGATGGCCTCCTCTACAGTGAGCCTATTGAGATTACCAGGGGACTACAGAAGACTTGTAGTGCCTCAAGAAATAAGACCACAGTTTCAACAGTTAGCCCATGGGATTCCTTTGGCTGTGTTACGCTCACCTGGTATCCATGGGGGCGCCACACTATACTAGATGGAGGTCTAAGAGCTATCCCGGACCCCTCTCTGCTTGGTTATGTGCCAGACGTTGGGTAGCACCTGTAACGGGAGAATGGAGGGTTAAGATACTGGTTCTGTGATGGGTGGACTCCCACCTCCCTCTGGTCCAAATCCCCTCCATTGGGGTTATTGCTCACCTTAGGTTTTTGTGCGTTGAATTCTCTGTCCTGCATCTCTGTGCAGGGGCGCGTGGTTGGTGTGGGCGTTACGTGGACCTAGTTACTTCACTGGTCCGTGTGCCCTATGTCGGGTCCAGACCGGCTGTGACTCTGACTCTGCTTGCTGTCTTCCAGGTGAGTTATAATGTCTTTTCCGTCTTTATTCTGTCTTTCTTTCCCTCCGTTTGTTCTGTCTTCTCGCGTCTTGCTCCACTATGCTGTTCTCTAACAATGTCTCTTTCTGTTTTCAATGGGCTGGTTGCAATCTCGGAATTGCCGCGCCGATGGCGAAGACCACGATGAGTTATTGATGCGCGGAGCGCTGCGCTGTTTATTGGTATAAATTGCTAACCTGCGTTCTCTTCTTTTCGTTGTACAGGTTGCGGTGATGTTCAGGAGTGATGAGTGATCGAAGCGCTGCTTGCCCAGGTAAGTGCTTTGTTAATGCTGACCTTGTTCCTTCTCCCTTGCATGTTGCGGTGAAACCCGGAGATGGGCGAGGTAAGAGAAGCGCAGGGTGCTGCCAGGACTCGCTGCTTGCCCAGGTAAGAATTGTTATTAATGCTGTCCTTGTTTCTTTACCTTTGCAGGTTGCGGTGAACTCCGGAGATGGGCAAGGTAAGCGAAGCACAGGATGGATTCAAGGCCGGTTCCTTTACAGGTAAGTGTTCTTGCTCACGAATGCTGTTCTTGTTCTTCCAGGTAATTAATGGAATCCGGATCTAGAGCTTCAGGATCGGGCCACCAGAGTAGCAGATGAGCAGGAGCTGGACACAGTGAGCATTGCACTGCAGGAGTGCAGAATAACGCAAAGCGTATTCTGCTGTTTGGGTGTGGTTTAAATAGCCTAGGTAAAGTAGTTCCAGGCCAAGTAGTTCCAGGCCCAGCCACCCCCACAACACTAGATCGCATGGCTTGGTTCTAAAGAACTGAGCTGTGTAATAGGCCTCCATGTTGGATTAAGGTCCGCAACTGGTATTCCTTTATTCCTGATAATGAGCCTGACTCCATGCATGTTTCTGATTGAGTTTTAAGGCCTTTGGGCCGGTGTAAAGGGCTTTAGCCCCACTGCTGCCAGGGGGCTGTTATACCTGAGGGGGACAGGGGCATGGATCGTGACAGGCTGGTCAGTTAAGCTTTAAGAAGACCAAGGAAAGGCTTTTTCTCTATTTCTACTGGCCTAAGATGGGGTCTGATGTAGATAAGTATTGTAGAAGCTGTCACACTTGTCAGACATCTAGCAAGAGTAGATCCAAGAACATGGCACCCTTGGTGCCTCTTCCAGTGGTGAGAGTCCCTTTTGAGATGGTAGGGATTGCTGTTGCTGGTCCCATTGACTCTCCCACATCTTCAAGCAACCAATTTATATTGGTTGTGGTGGTCCATGCCACCAGGTACCCTGAAGCCATACCAATGAGGACTGTTACTGCTCAGGCAGTGGCTAAGGGCCTCCTTGGTATTTTTACCAGGGTTGATTTTCCTAAGGAGGTTATCTCAGGAGGCCAATTGTATGTCCTACTACATGCAGACCATGTGGAAAAACTATGGAGTGACCTACGAGTTCTCAACAGCCTACCATCCCCAAACCAATGGGTTCGTAGAGAGATTTAACATAACTCCTTCTATCTTTCCATCTGAAGGTTGTCCCCTGAGGAAGTCAGGTAGAGGCTCACTCTCCTCCTACCCCTGAGCAGAGGCTAGAAGCAGAGCTCCTAGTGCTGGTCTAGGACATAGGCCTTTAGTCGGTTGGTGTGAAAGACCCAGGGGGCATCCTTTGGATTGCCTAAATCCACCACATAATTGACCTCTCCAGGTTTGCCCACAACCTTGAAGGGTCCAATCCATTTGTCCTGTAAGGCCCTATGCCTTGTAGGTACCATAACTAGAACTACCTGGTCTTGAGTATGAAGATAGGTGCTTTAGAGGAACCCCTTTGAAGAAAGCGGAACCTTCTACTGCCATGCCTTCTCTTTGCTTATAGAGTCCCTCAAGAAAGGGTTAGCTTCAGCCCCTTTGAGCTTCTCTATAGTCATCTGGTTAGAGGTCCATTGGCCCTAATCAAGGAAGGATTGGAGAGTGCTCCATCCCACAAGCCAGTGAGGGTCTCCAAAGGAGAATGACACACATGATGACAGAAGCTTCAGATCACTTGAAAGCAGGTCAGGCTCTGGTGAAACATTGGCATGACCAGAAGGCCAACATGGTTGAGTTTACTCAAGACCAGGTAGTTCTAGTTATGGTACCTACAAGGCATAGGGCCTTACAGGACAAATGGATTGGACCCTTCAAGGTTGTGGGCAAACCTGGAGAGGTCAATTGTGTGGTGGATTTAGGCAATCCAAAGGATGCCCCCTGGGTCTTTCACACCAACCGACTAAAGGCCTATGTCCTAGACCAGCACTAGGAGCTCTGCTTCTAGCCTCTGCTCAGGGGTAGGAGGAGAGTGAGCCTCTACCTGACTTCCTCAGGGGACAACCTTCAGATGGAAAGATAGAAGGAGTTAATCTCTCTTCTAATCTGACACTGGAACAACAGGAGGAGTGCAAATATTTGTTAAATCAGTTTGACCCTCAGACACCAGGCTTGACCCTTTGGGGCCAGTGCGATATCCTCACTGGTCACTGTCTGTCTGTCAAAAGCAGGGGTTACAGGATGTCAGACCATGTAAGAACCCACATAAAGGAAGAGGTCAAGAAGATGCTTGACCTTGGGGCAATTGATTCATCTACAAGTCCAAGGGCTAGTCCAGTTCTACTAGTACCAAAGGCATAATCCAAGGAATTGAGATTCTGGGCCTCATTACGAGTATGGAGGTAGCCATGCCGCTAAAAGCAGCATGGCTACCGCCATACTGGGTTCAATGTCTGGGTCCAGAAAAAGGGGATTTACCGGGCCATTTCGACCTTGGAGGGCCTGGTAAATCCCTTTTGCGGGACACAGACCCGGTACATCCCTATTTGCATTTGAGCCCCCATAGGGCCCAATGGGAATGGGGAGGATGCCAACAACAGGCCCATTAATGACGGGCCCGTTGTTAGCATCCTGGACTGCAAGCGAGACCCGCTAACGACTGCTGGCCTGACCAGGTGTTCCTTAACGGGTCCTGCAACAGTCCTCATAATAGGGCAGCCCGTAATGAACGGTGCCGGTCCCGTACAGGCACTGTTCATTACGGGACCACCAGGTTCCTAATGATGACCTCTTTGTGGATTATAGAGCTCTTAATGGAGTCACAAAGACTGATGCCCATCCTTTACCTAGGGCAGATGACCTGGTGGATAAACCTGGTTCAGCCAAGTTCCTCAGTGCATTTGACATAACCTCAGGCTATTGGCAAATAGCTCTGACAGACCATGCCAAGGAGAAAACTGCAGTTTCAACTCCTGGAGGGCTCTACCAGTTTAAGGTTATGCCTTTTGAACTAAAGAATACATGTGCTACATTCTAAAGGATGTTAAATCATGTTATGGCTGTGTTGGAGGACTTCTGCATAGCATACTTGGATGATATTGCAGTGTTCAGCCCTACTTGGAAAGAACATGTTAACCACCTGGGATATGTTTTGCAGGTTCTTGAGCAGGTCAATCTGACCATCAAGGCAAGCAAATGTCAAATGATTCAGAGTAAAGTGGTCTATCTTGAACATGAGGTAGGAGGAAGTGAAATCAGGCCATTGCCTAGCAAGGTACAAGCTGTACAAGGTTGGGCCACCCCCACTAATCAAACCCAAGTGAGAGCCCTTTTATGTCACACAGGTTACTATTGGAACTTCATATAGAACTATGGGACCATAGCTTCTCCCTTAAATGTTATCTCTTCACCAACAAATTCCACAAGAAGGTCAAGTGGAATGAGGAGTGCCCTAAGGCATTTGAAGGACTTAAGAAAGCCCTTTGTCAAGCTCCAGTCTTAAGATCTCCTGACTACACCCAATCCTTTATTATACCAACAGATGCTTCCAATTCAGGTATGGGTGCAGTAGTGAGTCGGCTGGATGAGAAAGGCAGGGAACACCTAATCTGCTGAATCAGTAGGAAACTGAGGGATCCGGAAACAAGGTGGACAACCATAGAATGTGAGTGTTTTGCCATTGTGTGGTCTTTGAAGAAGTTTAGACCACACTTGTGTGGATCTACTTTTGTAATTCAAATAGACCACCAACCCTTGAGGTGGTTAATGCAGATGAAGGTTGGAAAATCCTAATTGTTAAGATGGTCTATCAGCCTACAGGGTTTTGATTTTACCATAGTACACAGGTCCTGGTGTAATCGCCAAAATGCTGATGGTCTCTCCAGAAAGTATGACCGACTGGCGTAAGAAGATTCATCCAGGGGTGGATTAAATCCTCCTGTCCCTTAGTCTGGGGGGTACGAGTGTTAGAGAGAATTCTCAGAAATTTGCTAATTCCGCTCTACCTTAGAGACCCCCATCACTTTTGCTGGACTCTAGGACTTTTTGATTTTGAACCTGGAGAGAGTGAGACCTTTTCCCACTCTCTCATGTATTTTTCTGATTGTTAACTCTGTTTTTCCTTATGTTTTTGGAGTCAGACAAACTCCATAGTTATCTTTTTGCATTGTGTCACACAGCACCATTAGTGCAGTGACACATGGAAGTCTTCTAGATTTCCCAAGGTTTAAATACGTTACTCTTTCATTAACTACTGTTTCCAAGAACAGTAAAGTAAAATTGACTTTGCTTACATTGTAACGTTCTAGACCCAGCACACACTATCTTACATAGGGTGCTGGAGGGATTACTTAGTAGCCCCTTTGTCTAGCTTCGCATGTAACATTTTTTATGTTACCCTTAACATAATTATTGGCTGGTGGCAGTGGTTACTTTTTACTACTGTGTCGTGTGTTTACCACGGGCTGCGTTCGCAGCTACAGTAAAGCACCCATGGGTGCCATTTTTGTCAAAATGGCCCTGGTCTTCTTTTTCCACCATTTCTTGTTGTTTTGGTCCTTCTTGAGATTTAATGTGCGTGCCCAAATCAGGTTTGGTCCCTTTGTTTGTTTTTCACAAGTAAATCCTTCCTCTGGCTCCAAATAGTTTGGTGGGGGCTGGAAGTGGGGGAGGTGCCCGAAAATCCCTGTGCTCAGTCTCCTAGGAGACAGGTATGCACTCCTTGATGATTTGCCGGCCGGCTTTCCGGCTAGGAGAGCCACCCTGCTGGGTGATTGACAGCTTGGCTGGAATGAATAGGAGAATCCTGCAAAAAAGGTGAGGCTTTTTGGCTAGCTAGCCAGGGAGAGGAACACTAGTTTGTATGCGTAGCATTAAGTTGGCAAAGATCCTCCGGACTCCCAGGAAGCAGACCTGACCAAGCCTGAGCCCCATCAACAGCTCCATCTCGACAGCCAGAAACCGTAGTGGTGCCGTTTGCGGTAGACGCGAGGAGCTGAAACACTGAAGAGCCACTGATTTGAAGTTTGCCGGTCGCGGTCGGTGATCATCCCGTTGTTGTGCAGTAGTCCCCAGGAGTCCTATCTCTTGTCCCCTCGACTGAGGCACAGGAACAACAGGATCTGCAGAGCTGCACAGGAACCCGGATCATCAGCTGCATCTTTTCTTCAAACCAAAGGTATTGTTAAGTCTGAGAGAACGCCCCGGGAGGATAGCTTAGCGGCAACGTGATCGCCTTGGAAGCAAGACGACACGAAGCAACACAGGTTCGATCCCAGGTTCCGCGCCTAGAAATCTCTGGGTGTTTAAGCGTGTTATAAATACACAACTAAGACAAACAACTACACAACTAAAGCAAACAATTTCTGTAACAGCGCCTCAATGACTGTGGGCTGCATGAGCGCTTTAAATAAATAAATAAATAAACGTACCTCTCACTGTAGATTTGCTTGAAGCTTCTACTTCACAAGTCTCCTGGCTCGTGGCCCTACTTTTGATTCTTATTCTTCTCCAAAGAACTTGTAAAACATTGTGCAAAGAATTTTACTCACTTTTACTCACCTTCAAGAAGTGATTCAGTTATCAAGACGTTTGCCCATTGACATTGGCTTAGCCTAGTTCCCTGAAGAGCCCTTCTCTCCTTGTTTATAGTGTTACACCTATCCTTCAAGGAAGGGGTTAAACTATTGCGCATTGGGGGGTTCAAAAGTATCTGCCTTGTTTGCAAAGAGCATTTGAGATCTCTTGTTTATTCTGTTAAACCTTTCTTTTTACATTCTCTCTGCCTACTCTAGATGTAACAGTAATATATTAATGCCAACAGCATCCTAGTTATTTAAATCACCTGAGGTTGTAGGAAGTGTCTGTTTGCCATCCCCAATGGGAACTACTGAATCTAAAGAAACCTAAGAGTGTGAATTTTTTTAAGTGTATTCAAGTGTTGCTTGTATATTGCTCCCTTCTGAAGAAGGCTTGGTTAAATGGCTGGTAAATAAATTAATAATTGTTTTATCAAGAAACCTTGAGCATCAGAGTTTATTTGAATACTTGTCACTGTGAACCTCTGTGTAACTGCATTACTGCTCACATTGACCCCTCTTGAGATAAGCCTGGCTGCTCAGCCACACTACCAACCTGTGTAGTTCAGACTTATACCGAAGGTTGGGTCCTATTACCAGAAGGCTAAGGTTGTTGTAGTGCACCCTAAGGGTACTCCCCCACATCTTTACCTAACAACGCCTATGTGTGCAGTTAGGCTGATTTTTCTTGGGGTATAACTGCGTTCTAGCGGAATGTTGAGCTGATCATGGAGTATTGTTTATATGTGAGCAGCTAGGCCGAAATTGATCAAGGGGTGTAGCTGCGCTCTATTACGTGTTGCTGTAGAGTAGAGAGTGAGCATAGTGATAGGAGAGGTGAGTGTCTGGAGTGGAGGTTTTATTTTTATGAGCCCACTATTACTGATTTCAATTTTGCTTTTGCTGCGTTCAGAGTGACCATATTAGTCACTTAATAGTCGCTTTCAGTGGCATCCTTGCTCGGTATCTCTTTGAACATTTGTCAGCAGGTTGCAAGGTCTCAGTGGCCTTAGACGGTCTTAATTTGAATTATGGAAAGAGCCAGGTTTTTAGAGCTTTGCGGAGGCCATGTAGTCATGGGTGTGTCTAATATGTGGGGGGAGCGAGTTCCACATAGTTGGGGCCAAGGTTGAGAAGGCGGATCCTCCGATCCTGTCAGAATTGGAGGTTGGAATCACTAGAATGAGGGCAGTGCTTGATCATAGGGTGCGTGATGGGAGGTAGGGTTTTATCTTCTCTTGTAGGTACGTTGGGCCGGTCTCATGCACTGATCGGTGGGTAATACATAGGGTATTGAAGGTGGCCCTTCGTCCGACAGGGAGCCAGTGGAGGGTGCGTTGAGTGGGGGAGATGTGGTCTGTGTCCCAGGGCGAGGGGGAATTTTGCTGCAGCGTTTTGGGCTCTTTGGAGTATGTTGGGTTGGTATGCCACTGCTCCTAGGTATAAGGAGTTGGCATAGTCCAGTCTTGACATAACAATAGATATAAAAGCATTGAGTCTGTTGGGATAGGTTAAGTAAGAAAACATGCATCTAAGGAGTTTGAGGTGGTAGTGACAGGATTTTGAAACATTATTGATCTGCGGGAGAGGGTTAGGCCTGAGTCCATGCGTCCATAGTGCAGCCAAGTTGTTTTACTATATTGGAAGGGGTGGCCAAGGGAGGGAGGCTATGGGAGCAGTTATGGAAGATGGGCACTACTGCTGCACATCATGATTTCAGTTTCGTCAGGGTTCGAAAGGAGGTGGTTACTTGTCATCCATCGGTCAATATCACTGAGACAAGCTTCAAGGTCGGGTCGTGAGTTGGTGCCTGTCTTAGGATAATTTTGTATCGTCGGCATAGTTCTAACAGGAGAGATTCCTGGTAGAGTGGTCAGATATAGGTTGAAAATGAGAGCAGAGAGGCAGGCACCTTGGGGTACTCCAATGTTCACAGCGTGAGCAGTTGAGATAAAAGATAGAGGAAGGCAATTTTTTTCCTGTTGGTGAGGAAGGAGGCAATCCATTTGGATGCTGATCCACGGATTCCTAGGGAGTGGAGGCGGTCAAGGAGGATTGAATGGTTAACGGTGTCAAAGGCTGCAGAGAGATGGAGGAGAATCAGTGCTGCGCAACCCTCAGTGTCTGCTGAAACCTTGAAATCATCCCAGATCGAGATCAGGGGGGTTTCCGTTCCATGTCGAGGTCTGAAACCTGATTGTGCGGGGTTGAGGAGTTTGTTGGATTCTATGAAGCGGTTGAGCTAGTATGATATTAGGTCAAGGAACTCGTCTCTGGAGATGGGTTTGAAAGAGTCGAAAGTTGGTATAGTGGGCGTCGGAGCAACGGGATTGGGAGGGGTAGATGTAGGGCAGTGGGTGAGGGAGGAAAATTTGGTGTTAAGGGTGGCCATCCTGTCAAGTGTAGTGTTGTAGAAATGTAGCGAGAGGGAGTCGGAAAAGTGATTGTGTGGGAGTGGTTTGGGCAGAGGTGCAAGTAGGTTTCACAAATTCGGAGATGATCTTGTGGAGTTCTTTGCTGCTGCTGCCACTGTTCAGAATTTGTTTATTGTAATACGTTTTTTGGCCTTTCGGAACACCAGTCTATTCCTCCTTTGAATACATGTACAAAATTTCATCTCACCACACACTATCTCCTTTCTTATCATCTACCGTCCACCTGGCCCACTTGGGTCTATCTCTGAGGACATTGACCACCTCCTAGGTCACATCTCACCTAGTTCCACAACACTGATCATGCTTTGTTGACTTTAATCTACATCTCTCCACCACTCACCTTACTTCCCCCTTCCTCTCAATAATTTACTCCTACCTACTTACCCCCCCTCCCTACCTCTTCCACTCACACTTCCGGCTTCACTCTTGACCTAATCTTTATTTCCTCATTCACTGCTTCCTCCGTAGCTGACTTCCCTAAGTATTTGTCGCACCACTCCTTACTCTGTCTCTCCCCCCTTCTCCTCCTCCCATTCCACCCAACCTCCACCTCCTTTTCTCGACGCAACCTACGTAATTTTAATTCTTCACTTTTCTACGACACCTGCACCAACTCTCCTCCCCCTCTCACTCATTTTTCCACTCTCTCTACAAATGAGTCTACACCCACTCTTTCCTCATCTCTCACTTCTAGTCTTGACCAACTCTAACCTCTTGCCACCTTCCTCCCCACTCGCAAACCTGCCCAATTCTGGCTCTCTCCTCATCACTTATCTATGCGCCGCCTCCTCCGCCGCCTTGAAACACGCTGGCACAAGAACCACTCCCCAACCAACCAGGCAACTTACTTATCATACCACACACTCTACTATAACTGCATCAAATCTGCCAAACAACCTACTTTTCTGACTTTCTCCACACTCAATATACTCCCCCTCGTTAGATCTTTCAAACTCTGACACGCCTTCTCTCTCCTCCCATTCCTGACCCTTCTGTTGCTTCACCTCTATCAGCGATTGATCTTGATAACTTTTTCTCCTCCAAAGTACACCCTCTATGTCAAGATATTCTACAATAACCCTCATATATTCCCTCATCCAACTTTCTCAACCCCCCACCATTCTTCCTTACTTTGCTCCTGTCTCAGACTCCAGAGTCTCCCTTCTCCTGTCTAAAACCCACCCCACCGCTGCACCCTGGCGATCCTCTTCCCACCTCTCTCATTCCCAAAGTCTACCCGCTCCTAGTACCTTTCCTTACCTCCTTTTTCAACATCTATCTTGCTACCTCTACCTTTCCCACTGCCTTCAAGCATGCAATCATCATTCCCATCCTGGAGAAACCCACGGAAAACCCCCCTTCAGGTATCAAACTTTTGCCCCATTTCTCTCTTGCCCTTTCCACCCAAACTCCTTGAACGCCTTGTCTACTCTCAACTCTCAGCTCACGATTGTTCTAGAAAGGGCGAGACAAGCTACTTTCAGAGAAGGGAAGGGAAATGAAGGGGAGGTCTGTGGGCTGGGTCGAGTAGGGGCTGAGGGCGGCAGGGAGGTAGGGTGAGACGGTGAGGAGTTCCTCAGTGGGCACAGGTATGGCGTGGTAGTGATGAGGGACTTGTGAGGTTTGGAGCGCCAGTGAGCTCCTCTGGCATGTGAGTTTGATATTGCGCGGGGTGTATGGACTGGGAGTGTGGGGTTGTTTTCAATAGATGCTAGGGGGAAGATGGATGTTGATGTGTTTGGGTGGGTTGAGGTGTGAGGGATGAGTGTTTGAGGAGACTGGTTTTTGGCGCACCAGTGTGCTCCTTTGATCTTAGCGTTGGAGGTGGAATGATGGTAGGGTGGTGGGCAGGGGAGTCCGGGTGTATCGTTGTTCAGGGGCTGGGGTCAGAGGTTGCGACCAGATGTGGGATATAGGTGGGGTTCATGAAGTTGGGTGCTAGAGCAGGGGCTAATGTGCTCGAGCAATGAGTTAATGCGGGTGGGCATGGTGCAGAGGGGCTGGGAATGAGGAGGGGTCAGAGAGGTGGTCTTTTTTGATGTGGGATCTCCATCCTGGGGGCGGGTCAAGGGCAACACCTAGAATTTGGTGTACCTGTAACAGTAAAAGGCAATGACCCTTGAAGTAATACCAACGTCCAGATTTTGGACACCTGGATAGAGGGAGAAAGGCCTGACAAGGGGACAACAGTAAATGCACTAACTCTAGATGCAATAGCAGCGCCTAGATTTGGGACACCTGGATAGTGGCAGAAAGGCCTACCACTAGGACAACAGTAAAGGCAGAAACAGAAACCGCAAATAAACCTAGATGCAACAGCGGTGCCTAGAGTTGGGACACTTGGATAGAGGGCGAGAGGCCTAACAGGGACAACAGTAAAAGCAGAAACTGAAAATGCAATAACCCTAGATGCAACAGCAGCACCTAGACTTGGGATACCTGGATAGAGGGAGAAAGTCCTAACACAGGGACAACAGTAAATGCAGTAACAGAAACCGTAATAACCCTAGTTGCAACAGCCGTGCCTAGAGTTGGGACTCTTGGATAGAGGGCGAGATGCTTAACACGAGGACAACAGTAAAAGCAGATACTGAAAACGCAATAACCCTAGATGCAACATCAGCGCCTAGATTGGAGGCACCTGGGTAGAGGGAGAATGCGTCTAAACATGGGGGGCAACAGTAAATGTAGTGACCATACATGCAATAGCAGCGGCTAGACTTGGGACATCTGGGTAGAAGGAAAAGGTGGGAGGAGGGCTGGGGAACGTGGAAGTGGGTTGGGGCTGTGGGAGCTCTATCGGGGGTCGGGGGGATCAGAATATACACAAATTTAGGCAGGCAGGGCCCAGGAGGCACACCACTCACCTGAACACGCAGAAATAAAGTGGCGTGGAGGAGATGGTGCCGGGGTGCAATGAGCAGAGAGCAACGGACACCCAATCAGGGGAGGTGGGCATGGCTGGGAGGTGGGAGGAGGGCTGCTGGGGAACGAAGAAGTGGATCGGGGGTGGCTCGGGGTTGTGAGAACGTGATCGGGGGTGGGAGATCAGAATATCCACAAATGTATGCAGGGCCCAGAAGGCACACACTCACCTGAACACTCAGAAATAAAGTGGCATGCGGGAGATTGTGCCTGGGTGTTTAGGCCAAGCAGAGAGCAACAGACTCCCAATCAGGGGAGGTGGGTGGGCTGGGAGGAGGGAATGAGGAAGTGGGTCTTGGGGTGACTCGGGATTGTTGGAGCGCGATCGGGGGTGGGGGGAATCAGAATATACACAAATTTACGCAGGCAGGGCCTGGGAGGTACACCACACACCTGAACCAGCGGAAATGAAGTGCCATGCAGGAGATGTTGCCGGGGTGTTTAGGCCAAGCAGAGAGCAATGGACACCCAATCAGGCGAGGTGGGTGGGCTGAGAGGTGGGAGGAGGGCTGGGGAACAGGAAGTGGGTCGGGGTGGCTCGGGGCTGTGAGAGTGCAATGGGGGGTGGGGAATCCAAATATACATAAAATTAGGCAGGCAGGAGGCTCACCACTCACCTGAACACGTGGAAATCAAGTAGCGTGCAGGAGATGTTGCCGGGGTGTTTAGGCCAAGCAGAAAGCAACGGACACCCAATCAGGGGAGCTGGGCGGGAGGAGGGCTGGGGAACAAGGAAGTGGGTCAGGGGGTGGCTTGGGGATGTAGGAGCCGATCGGGTGTGGGGGGGTCATACTATACACACATTTAGGCAGGCAAGGCCTGGGAGGCACACCACTCACCTGGACACACAGAAATAAACTTCTGTAGGTTGCCCCAAAGTATGTTCTATCTGCACCCAGGTAGCGCAGTCTCAGTGAATACAGGAATGGTTTGAGAATGTGCCCATTTTCCCCCGGGATTCTCCTTTCTTTTTCCCTTCTTGTATAGTGCTTTCGGGTTTTTTGCATCTTACTGATGGATACAGATGTGGTAACCAGTGGTGACAGTGGTTGGCAATCATCTGGGGTCAGGTGTGAACGGCACTCTAAAACCTCTGGTGCTCCCTCCTCGGGAAGGTGATGGTTCTCAAGGGCACTTTGAAGCCAGTCACTGTTGGCACTGCGTGTCAGCTGGAGTGACATTCATGGAAATGATAATGTTGAAAATCCTGTGGCTTCGACTGGCAGTGGCTCTGTGGGAGGTGGGAGGTGTCTAAACTGTCCAGTTTGCTGGTAGCTGGCACTTTGATGACAGACTTATTGGAGAGGACGATTAAGTGGGGGTATGTTTGCAAATGTGGAGCAGGTGGTATGTCGCAGAAGCGGTGGTCAAGGTGATGATGATGGTGGAGAGTTTAATTTCACTGTCCAAATAAACATCATCATTTTGGGCAGCGAAGGAAGCGATAACGGAATATGCAATAAGAAGAGTGAAGGAACGTTTTTGGGTGCAGTGGTGAGGTTTAAATTGAGCTTCTTAGCTCAGAGCTTCTGTTTTTACTTCCTTTCTTTTTTTCAATATGGTACGGGTCACACTGGGCAAGTCAGGCGTCGCCCCTGCATCAAGCAGAGTCAGACAGCGATCTCAAACTGAGTCTGATTTCAAATTCGAGTGGCACTCTTTTTTTACATAGATATCATTACTGCCGTACACGTGTACATACTACTTTGTAAAATGAAATGATGCAAAAGCATGTGTGTGTTGGTCCTCTCGGTGCCCTCTAGACGCTGGCACATCAGGCAGCTGCTTGCATGGCCTTATGCAGAAACCGGCCTTGCACCTACTTCACCCACAACACAACCAAGGAGACATCCCATGGCATGGTATGGCAGGTTGTTCAATGCATACATTTGGTGCATGGCCATCTCAAGGGAGCTTACTGGTCAACTCCCAACTCTCTGGGTCACTCTCCCTAGGGAGAGGAACGCGTCAGGGCTGCCCTCTTTCCCCTCTACTGTTTGCAATGTCAATTGAGCCCATGGCAGGCATGATTGGGGAGCGCCATAGGGGTAGGGGAATCCGAGTGAGAGGCCCACCAGATATTATCCCCCTGTACGTCGATGATGGTATGCTGTATGTCCGGGATCCGCACATTAACCTTGGTCCGATAATGAGGGATATTGTTAGGTAGAATTGCACGCAGTACCCTCTGGGACCACCACACACAATTAGGACTACAGGCGGAAGCAAGACCAACCTTTGGTATAAGTCTGTACCACACAGTTTGTTGGTAGGGAGCTGAGCGTCCAGGCTTATCTCAAGAGGGAATGTGACACAGAGGTCTTTCAATCACAGTGGTTCAAGTAGACACTTATACTCAAGGTTTCTTGGTAAAACACTTGAATTTTGTATTACACAATCATTTAGAAAACATTTCACTGGAAGAAGACAACTTAATACTATATACCAATACACTTCAATACAACATTCTAAGCTTTTGAGACAGTTTGAGCTCCCCTGAAATAGGAGCCAAATGGCAGTGAGCCAAAAGGACAAAAGTAAGTAGAATAGATTACATATACTTTCTAGGCAGTGAAGTTTCAGTTCACCAGAAGAGTTCAATTTAAGTCAATAGGCTAGGCCAATGTCAATTGGCTAGTGTTCTGGATAGGAAGGAGCAGTTCTGGTATCAAATGGTAAAGTCTTTGCAAAAGTTCTCAGAAGTAGTTTAGGCAAAAAATAATCCTTTGTGGGGTCACAAGTTGATTAGGCCTGCAAGTTGGGAAAGTTTCACAATCTTTCTCCGCAAGAGTGGCGTTCTCTCAATCGGGTTGGCACAGTAACTTTGTATGATAAAACAAATGTTGCTGAAGTCGTGGTTCCTGGCAGTTCCTGCAGATCTCGCTGTTCCTGAGCCTCAGTCATGGGGACAAGAGATAGGACATCGGGGGACTCCTGCACGGCAAGGGATCGTTGGACAAAGCAAACACAATGGAGTCACTTCAGTTCCAGTAGCTGTAGATTCAAGAGCACAAACTGGTGACCCTCTCCCTGGTTAATCATAACCAGCCTGCGAGACCCTATCTGCCAGATAAATAATAATCAAGCATTCACCGTTCACCTTTTATATAGACCCCCAAACCTCTTAGGCACCTTTGAAGAGGATCTCCATAACCTACTCACTAATAACCTCAAAACCTGTTCTCAACTAATCCTCCTTGGGCACTTTAACTTAGGTTTCCATAACACCACGGATACTAATGCTACAGTGATAGCCAATACTATTCACGCATTAGGCCTAACTCAAAGAGTTGACAAGCCTACACACCTGAAAGGAAGAACGTTAGATTGGATAGCTGACTGTAACTCTTCCGCCACTATTTTGTCCATAATGCCCTTACCTTGGACAGACTATTCTTTGGTGTCCTTTAACCTAGCTACTTCCAGACCTAACCCCATGTCCCTTCCACTAGCGCCACCTTTCTTAGCTAGAAATACAAAATGTATTACTGCAGAGAAAGTGATCCCAGCTATATTACCGACCCTCAACGCATTATCAGCTAATCTAAACCCCAGCACCCTAGTGCAAGAATTTAATAATATCATGCTCTCTACTCTAGATAAACTGGCACCTCTCAAACTTATATCAAGCAAACCGAAAGCTCATCTAAACAAATGGTTTACTCCACAGCTAAGAGACCTACGCATCCTGAAAAGAAAGAGTGAAACCACCTGGAGGCTCTGCCCCTCAGTCGATAACAAAGCTAAATTAACTTCTCTCTCCTCACTTTACAAAAAAGAAGTTTGCTAGGCAAAACGTAACTCGTATGATGATCGTATAGCCAAATCCAATTCCAGTACGAAAGAGCTTTTTTCCATTCTAAAGGAACTTGAGTCTCCTATCGCCACACTGGACACCTGTACCAAGGACAAACCTTGGTGCACAGATATCCAGCAAGCCCTAACAAATAAAATTATCACACTCCAAAATAAAATCCAGCAAAAAAAAAGAAGTATTTAAAATTCAGGATTCGCCTAAAATGCCCCATACCAATAATTTATTGGCGCACAGTAATACCTTCCACTTCTCCAAAATGACCACCTTGGAAGTAGAAAAAATTATCCTGTCGCTTAAACCATCTAATTGTAAAGGTGACATCTGCCCAGCACAATTAATAAAAGACGCTGCCAGAGAATTATCTCCCTTTATCACCAAATTGATTAACGCCTCCTTTGCCTCAGGCACCATCCCTGCCAACCTTAAACAGTCCTGGGTACTCCCCCTCCTTAAAAAGCAGACATTAGACCCCCTCATCCCCACTAATTACCACCCTATGACAAAGCTGCATACAACCAAATTCAAAAATATTTAGAACTACACAACCTCCTAGGAGAGAGACAATCGGACTTCCGTCCCCTACATGGAACAGAAACTGCCCTTATTGACTTGAAATCCCAAATTGACGAGCTGAGAGACAAAGGGAGAACAGTACTTTTGCTACTCCTGGACCTCTCAGCTGCCTTTGATTTGGTGGATCATAAAGTCCTCTGTAGTCACCTGGATTCCACCGCCCATTTCTCCTCGGAAGCCATTAGATGGATTGAGTCATTCCTGAGTGAAAGAACGATGAGTCTTCTTCCCCTCAGCAGTGACAGATCCCACCTCCATCTCATGCGGTGTCCCCCAGGGCTCTTGTATCTCCCCAACTCTACAATATCTTCACCAAGCCCTTGTTTGATGATTTGGACCATCTCGGTATCACCTACACTAATTATGCAGATGATACACAGATCCTCCTCCCGCTTTCTGGGGATCATGCGAAAGACACGGAATTGGTGAACAAGGTATATTTTATCATCCAGGCATGGATGGCCACTCATGGCCTCTGTCTGAATGATGATAAAACAGAGTTGATTATCCTGGGCACCCAAGTCAATATAAAAATCTATGCCAGGAATTCTCCTCATTCAACATAGATCGGAATATCATCCAAGTGTCCAAGGATGTAAAAACCCTGGGATTCTATCTTCATTCTACCCTATCACTTGATAAACAGCTAAAATCCCTTGCCTCCTCCACGGCTTACACGTGCAAACTGATAAGAGCCGGTAAACCATTCCTCTCCAATAAGAGCTGCTTAATCCTGGCCAGAGCCTTAATACTCTCCAGAATTGATTACTGCAAGGCTCTAAATTCCGGAGCTAATAAAACAATAACTCAAAGACTACAAATACTACAAAATAATGCCCTGAGAGCAGCACTAGGCATAAACAAAAGATCCCATATCTCCTCCGCCAGATGCCATCACAATTGGTTGATCACAAAGAACAAAATAAAACTCAAGATGTTTTCCCTGAACCACAAAGCCCTTAATAACTCCGCCCCTAGATACCTGATTGACAAATTCCACAGGAGAACATCTCTCAGACCGACCAGAGCTGTCAATTCTAATTGTTTGACAATACTGAACTTTAGACTCACTACGATTGGAGGAAATAGCTTCCCGGTAAAGGCTGCAAAAACCTGGAACTCACTACCACAAGACTTGAGAGTGGACTTGCCCTACCTTCATTTTAGAAAAAATGTCATTCAATTCCTCACCTCGACTGACCTCAGTTGACCTGTATCACCTACCTCCTACTGGAATCACTTGCACTAATTCTTGACTCTATACATCTGCAATCCTGATTGACCTTACTTGAACTTTGTATATTTTGTAATTATTTGTGTTCTAGAGACCTTATTGTATTTTCTATGGTACGTTATGCTATGATGTAGCCTGTAAGTTTTGCATTTTCTTGCCACTGCGCCCTGCTCCCCTTAGGTCTGGCGCGCATAAAAAGTGAATAAAACAAACAAACAAACAGCCTTGAGAATGGTGTCCAGGTGTACTATGAGTTGATTGGTCCCACCAACTCAAAGGAAGAAGCCGTCCTTGAAGGAGCTTCTCTGTCGAATGGAGTTTGGCAATTTGGACCTGCAGCAGGGCCTCACTGGGCAAACCAATGGTCCAGGAGCTGCAGTAGCCGTCTTCTTCCAGCTCGTCTTCGGTTATTTCGTTCCAATGGTCGACTCTGCCTTCCAGTCCTGGAGACTCGCCTTTTAAAAACGTTTCTCCCTTTCATTCCAGCCTTGCTGTCACTCATCCAGCAGGGTGGCTGTCCTTGCCGGACAGTCAGCCAGCCAATCACACCACAGTGTATTTGGGTCTCCTAGGAGACTAAGCACGGAGTTACAGGCACCTCCCTCACTTCCTGCCCACCCCAGACACTCAGACGCCAAGGGCGGACTTCAGTCCAGAAGCTCGCCAAAGGCACACAAAGAGACCAAACCTGGTTTGGCACGCAGAGACAAACACTAGAAGGACCTTTCCAAAAAGAAATGGCGAAAAAAGAAGACCAGGACCGTTTAAACAAAGGGGCTTAAGACGCCATCTTGCAAAACATGGCTCCCGTGATTTTTAGCTACTGGTGTTCGCAGTCGGGAAAAATCATGGTAGTTTGTTTTAAAACCACTCCCACCAGCCTTTTCAATAGGAAATGGTAGCATTTGACTGCTACATAAGTGTTTAGACACAGGGGATACTATGTAACCCCTCCAGCACTCCATTGTAAGATGGTGCGTGCTGGGTCTATGAATTTGGAAAAGACTAGTAAATTCAATTTCACTTTACATTCTCTGGAAAACTGCAGATGATCCCATAGAAGGTATTCAAACCTTGGGGAAGTCTAAAAGACAACCCTGTGTCACTGCACTGAGGGTGCTGTGTAACACACATGAGAAGATGATGCCTATGGATTTATCTAAAACTCCATAATCAAAGAACACAAACACAGAAAACAAACAGAAATGAAAAGTTCAAAGTCCCAATGTTCAGCAAAAGAGCTGGGGGTCTCTAAGTTAGAGAGGAATTACCACATTTATGAGAATTCTCCCTAACAGATATTACGGAGTTCGGCAGTCATTCTGGGCTTGTCGTCAACTACTCAGTCTGAGATTTTCCCCTTCACGGATATTATGACTTGGCTCCTGAACGAATACTCTCTGCAGTGGGGTCTTGACGGCATTAATTAAATGGGCGTCTGGATAGCCAGAGATCCTGCTTCTCTCCCCTCCCTGAATTATACAGCCTATGAAGCGTACATTGTCGACAGAGTGAGGAGATGGAAGAACATACCACTCTCCCTTGCAGACAGACTGGTGTTATTAAAAATGATCCTGCTACCCAAGCTCCTATACTTGTGTACCAATGTTGACTAGCAAGGAATACTTCGCTACACTCCATCGGTCTCTGTTATTTCTGTGGCATGTGGGCGCAGTCCAAAAGAAGTGTGAAGAACTAGTGCAACCATACTCTAAGGGGGGGTTTCATTGCACCTCCTTTAGAAAAATATTGGCTTGCTGCCAAGGCACAATTTGCGTTGTTCTGGCAGGGAGGAGAGGACTCCACCCCCACACGTTCAGTTTTGAGCGCTTGGCAGCAGACAAATCCGATTTAATAACCCCCCTTCTTAATACCATATACTCTAATAACCTCCCATTTGACCCTGTCCAAGCTACTGTTGAGGCCTGGAGGAGAATATTTCACCTGATCGGTGCAGCATACCGTTGTTGTAAGTCACTCCTGCTGTGGTGATTCCCCGGTTTGGAACCTACTTGGGATAATGCAATCTGCACCTCCTGGGAAAAAATAAGCTACATGAGACTAGAGAATTTGTTTCCTGGGGGCATCTAATCAACATGCAGACATGGAAACAGGGACATATGGGCACCACAACTGAGATTTTACAATTCTTTAGACTCAGAGCAGCAACATCCAAGTTGTCAGCTCTTCCCTTATCGAATCCCTAGAGTGCAAGCTCTTGGCTTATATATCCAGGTCCAACCGATGTTGCAGAATACTAGCTACACTATACAGCATGATCTTGGACAAGCCAGTAACCCATGCTAAAACACAATGGGGGGGACTTGCAAACTGTCATCTCTGATGAACAATGGGACAAAATGTGCTCTCTGACTGGGTCCATGTTGTTGAATGCTAGGTTGTGGCTAATACAATACAAACTATTGCACAGAATACAATACACCCCCCCGTAGGCTCAAGCTTATATATCCGGACAATGATAGTAAAGGCCCCTGATGCCATGTAGAAGATACACATGTTCTAGGACTTGCATAGATTACAAGAATTTTGGAAATATGTGTTTGACTCTCACAGATAGTGAACCTAAGCCTGCTATGCTCACCTATGGGTGTCATGTTCGGCCTTTGGGAATGGGTCTCATAGAGGAGAACCAGATCCCTTTTGAATGTGGGCTGCATAGTGGCCAAACAATGTATACTTAAGAAATGGAAGGATGCAGTAGCACCGACAGGGAAAGAGTGGTTGTCCGACCAAATTTGGGTGGACAATGGTGAAGATATAATATGTTACCATGCTACCATACTCTTCCAAGCCTAAGAACATATGGAACAATTTCTGAACCTACCATGCCAGCCTCCTGGCTATGCCTGAAACCCTCTGTGGACCTCCTACAGTGATGAAACTGTTTGGAATGTCGCTGGAATGTTGAGCAATTACTGAGGGTTGATATGTATAATAACATGCCAGTTGTGGCTTCCTACTGTGTTCTTGCTGCTCTGTATCTGAAATCCTTTACCTCGCTGTATGAATGTAATAAACTGTTATTTTTCCACCTATTGCTGCCTTTTATGAAACTGCTATATATGTTTATGCCTGCCAAGAGTAAATAAAGGTTTAAAAGAAAAAAAAGGGAAATGATGGTAAACCACAACCTACACAGACTGAGCCCACCCCTAATAGGTAGTTCAGAGCAAGTTCAAACTGAGACAATCCCTAACCCGCAAATGTTATAGCGTGCACTCTCCGAAAAACAAGAATGTTGGGACAAACAATAAAAAATGTCCTAGGTCTTCCATTGGTGCATTGCAAAAAAATACATGATTGGTTTCCATTGCCATTGCATCAGGCTGCCACCACTGCTCTTAAATGGATACAACTGACACGTGACCTGGTAATAACAATGTGCTGAGAAGGGTTCTGTGCCCATTGCAAATATTTCTGGATATCTGGACTTGCAATAATCACATGTTTCCTGTTAGCGTGCCTCAGGATCTCAAATAACTCCCTCGTATCCAAAATAGTCTGGGATTCCCTTACTTTGTTAGATCACTGAACATTGCCGCCATAACATCTGGCATATAAAAACATTGTGCCATGTCTACTTCTGGCCTTGCTTTTACATGCCTAAGACAGTGAATCTTCAATTAGGGGTCCCTAGAGACCAAGTGTTTACTTAGCTCATGGGTTATACCAGCAGTACTGTTCCCCCAAACTCTAAGGCAATGATTTACAGGCTGATCTGCGATAAAATCACTAATAAACCTGCAGCCCGATTCCTGGTGCACCGCGAAATTCGGGGCCAATCCTGGATGACCGAATACGCATTTCAGAAAGTTATTCTCTGCCACCGGAATAGACTCAACATTACTATAACCCCACAGCTCCATGCCATACCTAGCAACAGAAATGGCTTTCCCATTATAAACCTTGAGCACCTGCTCAACCGGAGCTTTGAACATGCCCATAGCACATGCCACCCCCCTATTGCCTGTTTAAATATTGCAGTCTGCTTGATAACATGGGATTCAGCACAAAGGTTTGAAGAAAATCTAACCCCCAGAAGTCGAAACTGGTGGCTCTGGGGATCAGAACTCACTTGCTGAACATGGCCTGTAATGATGGTGGACGCTTCCCCCTACTGCAGATTTCTGGGCATTAACCTTTACGTCCAATGAATTCATTAATGGAAAATAATCATCAATCAGGCGTTGCAAGGCACTGGGAGTGTGGGTCAGCTAAACCGTGTTGTCTGCATAAGCCACAAGCGACTACCCAACCTGTGGACATCTGAAATGGAAGTAAATGGGCATAAAGACCATTGATGCACAAAAAGAAGAGCAGGGGGGCCAGCACACAACCCTGGCTCACTGCTCGCTCCACCTGGAAAAAAGCCGTGCCTTGTCCCTGCACCCCGCTCCTCACACATGCTACTGTGGAAGAATGCAATCTCTCCAGAAGATCTACCAGTGGACCTTGCCATTTCATGGGTCTACATGTAACCCCTAAACTACATACACCAGAACACAAGTAGGAAGGCACCATACAACATGGAATTTACTAACCAACACATATTAGGATTGCCCCGGACCCCTTATGTGTGTAATACAGGTTGAGTGGCCTATCCATTCCCTAAAAACAAGTATGCGCACAATACACATACACATCAAAATAGTCATGCAGACTTTGACAAATGCGAACGCACTGCATTAAAGAAGCACATCTCACCTCACACGTTTCACCCTGTGAGCCGGTACCAGCTGCAACCTGGAGTTCACGGATGCACCCCTCAGTAGGCCTGCAAACCACCAAAATCAGATGATGTGTCCTGTAAACGCGCACAACAGCAACGTCCCCTTCAATTTCAGCAACCTATCCTACCAGTAGAATGCCTATGTAGAGAAAAACAACACACATTCAGGGGCATGCAACACATCCATCCACCGATTACACAACAATTAGTGAGCCCCCTGAGTGAAATGCAACACATGCAAACAAGAACTCACCAACCAACCTTCACCATGTGTCCCTGCACCAAAGCAGCCATATCCGCCCACCTCACGGCAATGCAATGCTAAGAACCTACATAATGACACCTTACCCACCCAGAACACACACACCCCCACTGCCAGCCCCCTTGTGATCCATGCAGTGATGGACCAGGTCTCACTTACCCCATGTCACAGTGATGGAACTTTGTGAAAACTCTGATCCGGACACAGTCAGTATGACACTGAGAGGAATCCCAAAAGATCACTGAGAAGATGGAAACCCAGATCTCCATAGGAAGTACTTCTACTGCAACCCTATGGCTTCCCCTCATTTAAGTGGCAGCTTGGCCGGTGCAGTAAACACTGGCAGGGGAGCTGATGATGCAAAGTATAAGATGACAGGATGCAAACATATCATCAATTGCAGTGAAGGCAGGATCCAGCAGAAGGTAGCTGTTCACAGAGGCAGCAGTCATACAGGGAGACAGGGCACACAGGCAACTGGCATGAAAGAGAGAAGCAGATATGAGACATGAATGAGAAACTGAGGCCAAGGATCTTGCTACACAAAAGGGAGCAGACAACATGCAAGAGGAATGGAATGGACACTTCACTAGGACTGCATTGAACGTTGAACAGTGTGTTTGGAACTGAATGGAGCGTGGAGATGCACAGGCTGCAAAACATCTGCTGGTGTTCCATGCATGGTACATGTCCACCATGGGAAAAAAACAGCTGGCCACTGGCGTATGCCAGGTGTCTGTGTTGGACATGTCATTCCCCAAATGGCCCTCGAAGCTGTGCCGTGTGTGGATTTGTCTCGGGAAAGCACCACCAGAAGGGACAGAGGGACCAAGAGTGGGCTGCCTGCGTGGGTAGACATAACTAGAATAGCTCAGTGAATGGGATGCCACATGGCAGGCAAGATACATGCAAAACCTGCAAGGAAACACTTCCCATCACGCACATCACCATGTGTCCCTGCCACATACATCTGGACCTGCCACCCTTATGACAACTCGCCAACAACGGCCCTACATTCACAACTCCACTCACAAAAATACCCCAGCACTCAGTCTTTATAAACAGCATGCATAGACAGACAAGCCTACCATCACCATGTGTCACCGGCACCCATTATGTTGGACCCACTCACCTCAGTACAAGTAAATGAAAAATAAACACACACAGTGTCAGAGTCACTGATACCAACGTCAACAAAAGTGGCACCCTGAGTGTCTTTGACTCACCTGCACATTATACACACCTGGCTCCCATCCACTGCATCACAACAGGAGAGATATATTGAACTTGCAAAGACATGCATTGCACCAGCGTAAAGATACTGAACAGGCACGTCAGCTCCCGTATGGAACGAGGAAGTAGGCATGGATCACCCAGTGTCAACATCTGGAACTACAAACTACCAAGTGTGACCAACCATCACTAGCACTACAGCAAAACAGACCAACAGAGAAATCACAGGCAGGAAAGTACATAGATTCCATACCCAGCACTACATGTACCCTGGGTAGAGGTGTCACTCAGCCCTGGGAAGTGTGCTTAAGTCATGACATTGATTGCCGGCATACAAATCCTGCACACCCACTCCAGGTCCAATGTGTACCTTTTGGTCAAGCATGGATGCACGGAAGGAAAAGGACACCAAGTGAGGAGGTGATGTTGTGTGAGCAGAAGTACAAGTGTAGTAGTTGATGAGAAGAGAGAGCGAGAGAGGGAGAGAGGAAGGAACATATAGTACAGGGCCTGCCGTATCGACTCTATAGTTATGGTTAATTTGCTCAACCCATAGGAAGAGCACTTTTTGGGCGGCCTATAACTTTGCCCCCCTGGATGAATCCATACGAAACTTTGCAAAAGAAGTATATGTCCCCGAAAAATTGATTCTGCAAAGTTTGGTGAGGTTTTGTCAAGGGGGGCAACGTTTTAGGGGGGGGCTGCCAAAATGTGTGGTTTTTCCCATAGACTCAATGGAAAAACATGTTTGCTCACGCCTACAGCCCAAACCGCTGGACGGATTTTCACCAAGTTTGCGACAGAAGCACGGCTTGGTCCCGAAAGTGTGCTTTTGTACATTTGGTGTAAATCCGTCCAGTCGTTTTTTTTAAATGACCCAAAAGTAGGTAAAAGAAAATTTGTGATATTTGGGTTTTGTCCGCAGACTTACTGCTCTGTTCAGTCTGCAGAATGGCCTCCTATTGGTCCGGAGGGCGACGTGATGTTGGTGGACATCGGACACGCTGGCCAATTGGATGGTGGAAAGATTATAGATCCAACCTTGAATGTTTGTGCAAAGTCTGAATGGATTTCATCAAGTGGGGGTTAAGTTATATGAATATTGTATGAACGTACATTTTGACACTTTTGAAAAAATAAAACATGGGCGGATTTGCAGCAAACTTATGTAAGGAGCATTGGCAAGTACCTGAAGGATGGTTTTGCAAATGTGTCAGTGTTTTATTTGTGAAAAGTGTTATAATGTAGGTACAAAAAAATACTGATATACCTTTGGTAACTGAGGTATAGCTTGTAAGCATGGGCAGTGGCCAGATTATATGTGGCATGGCCTAGGGCCATGACCCGGACAATCAGACTACTGGCCATGACCACGAGGGACCAGCAATGGGGTTAAAGTGGGCATGGCCACCAGGGACCGTTTATGTGGTAAAGTCTTTCGAAATTGGGATAGGTTTCAATGGGAAAATAAATTCCTCGTGAGTACAGGTTGAAGTGCTGGATGGGATTGCAGCAATATGCACGAGGAGGGTCAGCAAGACTTGAAAGCATGGTTTTGCAAATATGTCCTGTGTTTTTTTTTTCAAAAGTGTAAAATGTATGTACACAACACAGTGATATAACATTGGCCTCTGGGCAAAGGGCTTGTCCATTAGCAAGGCGAAATGTGTACTGTTATTGGGGCATGCGTCATTGCCGTAGCAGTAGGTTTGAATGGGACAAAATATTCTGTTTGCAGTTACAGCCTGAGTGGTGGACTAGATTACAAGAAACATGCGCTACAAGCATTAGCAAGGAGGTGAAAGCATGTTTTTGTAAATTTGTCTTGGTTTTATTTGTCAAACGAATGTAAGTATAAAAACTAGTGATATACATTTGGTGTGTGGGTAGTGCGCCTGGCCCTCGGCATGTGCAAATGTGTACTCTAATTTGCTCATTGGGGAATGCAGCATGGCCGAAGCCTATGCCCCATGGATTTGGAGACTGGCCATGTCTGCAAGTCAGGAGCACTGGCCATTGGTTACATTATTATGGTATAGTGGAAACCAAGCTAAGATGCAGGGTAGGTGCAGTGAATAATAGGGGTGGTTTTGTTTTGGCTGGGGTCATGGAGGAGCCTTATGCTGGACGCAATTGAACAATGATTTCCATCCACATCAGGCACTGCTGATAATGACAGAAATACATATGTGCTGAAAAAATATGTTTCTTAAAGGAGGTTTATAGTTATTTTATATATATATGAAAAGAGGAATTATTAATAACTTATATACAGTGATGTAACACCATTACACATTTTGAGTTACTAAAAGCTATTAAATTGACAGAAAAAAAACATTTTAAAGGGATGTTACGGTTAAGATGCATCCCACCCTTGGTACTCCTCTGTTCCAGTAGTTAGCCAGTGGCGTCTCACCTTGGCACCCCTTGGCATTTCCCTCCTAGGTTCTCATGAGCACTTGCCGATTCATATTGACCCCTCATTTTATGTACTTCTCTTAATGCACAATGCATAAGTGCATGTATGGGAGTACTGTGTACAATTCTGTTGTAAAAGTAAGGGAAATGCAGATGCAAAATATTTGAAGAAGATTGTTAAGATTGTTAAGTGGCAGTTGGTGTGTGGAGGCCTAGTATGGCCATAGGGTTATATGGACATTTTATTGGAATTGATTGATTGGTGGATGGATGTGTGACTGTTTGAAAGCAGGCATTGAGGGAGTGTTACAAATATAAAAATAAAAAGGGTAGAAGTGCTGCCCTGTGCAATGGTGTCTATGTGCCATCTGCATCTTTTAATGATTCATTGCCTGGAAAGTGGACTGTGGAGACCGTGGATAGTTATAAAGGTTAATCGATTATGGTCCTTATTGTATGCTAGAGAAAAGTATTTGGGACAGAAAATAGTTTCTGTGCTTTTATATTTTTCTCTAGTATACAATTAACCGTTAACACACTGGGCGGGGGAGCCAGCTAATTAGGTGGCTAGGACCGCAGGCTTGAACCCCCCCTTCTTACCATATTTCGACAGTGGCTGCCACATTCGCTTCTTCTATTCACCTCCTGCAGGCCACCATGGAAACAGAAGAGGAGCTCTGTACTGAGCCCCACATTCCCGTTCAATGGTGGCCATATTGGAAAAAGACTTTCCTTCCTATAGGGGGATGCCACGCAAGTTGCGCTGAAGGAAGCATCCCGGATTACCATTTTGGAAACCCAGGGTGCTAATGGCCTTCATCCCACGTTGCAGGGGGCTTTGCTTGGGCCAATAACTTAGCTGCCAAGTCTTTTTCCCGCATTCCAGCCTCCGGGATGGTGGATGAACACCACATTATTCCCATTAGCATAACACAAAATGCTAATGGGAATGTTGGTGGACAATCTTATTGAGAAATGTAAAGTAGATAGAGTCTATATGATAATTTTTTTTAGTTCTATTTTTTAACTGTGAATGGTGGTTCCTATGGAACCTTGTTTTTTTTTTTGCAGGAGAGGTCAGAAAGTAATGTGGGGAGGGAAATGAGGGAAGAGGCACCAATTACTAATATGGAGGAGCAGGTGACCAGGGGAAGATGTTACATCAACAGCCTGGATCAACAGCCTCTTTTATTGCTTGCAAGGTAGCTGGTAGGATTTTGTGTCCCACAGAAGTATGCTGTGTGGTTACAGTTTTGGTTGAAGAAGATGAGGTGGAGGAAGACAGCCTACTACTTGCTAAGAAAGGAACAACCTTTCTGAGAGCATTGCAGTGGTTGGATTTGGTGTGGCGGTGCATGAAGGTGGTCCCCTAGGAGTACTGTCCAGATATTCGGCGACTGCACTCAGTGCATTTTACTTTGGTAGCTTTAGCCTTTGGTACATTCTCAAAAGTGGTAAAGAACTTCCACTCTCTGGGTGCTAGAGGTAGGCACTTCCTGTACCACATATTATTGGTCCTCTTCATTGTATTTGGAAGTACTGCGCTCTTTTTGATGTGTTAGGTCCTGCAGCTGGTGGTGGTTCTTGGGGAAGAGGGATGGTAATAGCTGATGTCATTTTTAAGAAAAATAGCAGTGTTGCTACTAATATTAAAAGTATGTGCACTTTGCTAGATTGTTAATGGATAATGAGTAAGAATAGATGTAGGAGCTGTGCAAAGGAAAATGTTGAGCTTGAAAGTTCCTAGATCAACAGGAAATAAAGTTCCAAATTGTCCATGAAGCACGGACCTGTTCGGAAGTGCAGACGTGTTTGCGGACATGTCATCATTCCACACTCGTGGTCACGTGACACTGTCCATAAAGTCAGAGATGACGTCAGATGTTTGTGGATGTCAACAAACACAGAAAAAGTTGCTAAACGTGTATAGAAGTGTTAAAAATGATGTTAGAAAGTGGAGAACGGCAGAGTTTGAAGGTGAAACTTTGTAAATTGGACACAAATGTTGCTCTATTGTGGTAAGTATAATATTAGTAAGTTGTAGGAAATTAAGGGTGCACTGGTAAAAACCTATGAATTTCACTGAAAAACATTGTTAAATGCACGTTATGGTTAAGTTGCACTAATAGAAATCTATGAAATTGAATTAATAACTTTGTTAAAGCGACGTTATGGTTAAGTTGCACTAAGAAAGACCTATGACATTCACAGAAAAAACTTTGCTAAAGGGATAATATGGTTACAAGTAAAACCAAAAAAACTCTGAAATCCAGCAGTTATAGTAAGGTAACTCGCGCCACCACCGTGCACTGATAAGACTATCACTAACAATATATACATATATATGCAAGTAGGAAACTGGCTGGTGGGCAAATAAGAATGGATGTGCTTAACATCACAATATGTGAGGGCTGAGAGAAGATGGCCAAGAGAGGGAGATAGAGGCATTAATACTTGTGAAAGAGGCTGCCTGGACAGAGAGCCTGTAAGGCACATACATGGTAAAATAGCACACATGTAGTGGGCATTGAAGGACAAAAGCGGGTCATGGAGAAGGGCAGCCAGGTGAAGAAATGCCATCTGTGAAAGTAAAATAAGCAGCTGCACATCAAAGTATCAACATGCACTACCCACCATGGCATGCTAAGCATAAACAGTGTCATGTACGCAACATTCCCGCAAATAAGTGCCTACAACCACATAACTCTACCCAGAACCAACCACAAACCCACCGCTGTACAACAACAATGTAAATGGACCACAGCACAATGTGCAGATGTCCACTCACCCTCCAACAGACCACACACCCTGTGGAAGACAGTACCAGTAAGTGTGAATGGATACCAGGGTGCATTGAAAACTCCTACAGGGAGAACACATGAAGGCAAACTGGGGGTATTGGACGATGTACCACATGCATAGGCAAACACCATGCACTTACTCATAGTTCTGGATCAGATGACCATGGGAAGAAAACAAAAAATCATGCAACACTTCTAGGTGTAGAGAACATAATGAAAAGAAAAATGTACTACAAGTGACCAGATTGTGGAACACAGAAGCAGTCTGTTAGGTGTACACATGTGCATATCTGTAGAAGTCGACATGCAGCAAGTGCAACAAACCTGTCCTGATCACAAATGGCCAGAACTGAGTCACCATGAAGCAGAGTATACCTGACAATGGTTGTGTTCATTAAATGTGGAATAGTGGTAGAGTAGGTCATGTGACTAGATTAGTGATTGGAGTGGACAGTGGCACAAGCCAAAGAGTACAGTGTACATGGACTGCAGCTGCATGGCCGCATATTAAAACATGGCTACTGGTTAGTTGAATGTTGGCAGTAAGAAGATAGCTACATATCCAGTGGGGCAAGTGGCACAGAACCAAATCACACAGAGTACAGATGCACAGAGAATGCCTGTTCTCAATTGGCATGTACATCCTGGTTGTTGTAAACATTGCCATTGGCTACAGTGTCACAAAAGCAGCACATTCCCATAAATCAATCCAGTCAATTGTGAAATTGCTTCCTTAAAACCAAAGCATGCCCATCTCAGTGTAAATGCACAGACACACGCATGCATGCTGACAGTCAGACATCTGCAGCAACATATACCGTTAATCAAGGAATACACCCCCAGCTTGCACAAATGTGGTATGCATGAAAAGACCATGGTGACAAAAATTCCACACATAACATGAGAGAAAGTGCACATGCTAACCTGCACACAGAGCTGGCATGATGTGATTTCCTCATTGCCTCCACCAGTAACAACTGCACCTCCAAATTTGCGAAAGGAGGAAATATAAAGAAATGAAGGAAAAAGTAGTCCTTCTTGGACTGGGTGAATAAAACATCACCTGCATCCATCCTTCACAGGTGTATCAAAACATTAAAAAAATGTCCACTCCAATCAAGCAACAAATAAAAAATAGAAAAAAAAGAAAAACAAAAAAAAAAGAATTCCATCCTGGACTGCGGGGGGGGGGGAAAGTCCACCCTGGAGGGGAAAGGGAGAGGGTTCATGTCAACTTCTACATGAGTGGAAATCCCTCCATGGGCTCACAGACATCACAGCAACAGTGGTTAAGGAGGTGTCAGTGTTCTGGGCCCCCATCCGGTAGTTGACCTGATGGTGGATGTGGTGGTGGATCTAATCCATACATTGCCAAGGCATGGTCTTCATTGGCCATTGCCAGCCGTGACACAGAAGCATGCACCAGCACACCAATGGACTTATTCATGTGCTTCCTCACGAATGGCAACGGAATCTGTATGCGCACTAAGACATGAGGCATCAAGTTGCTGGGACAGCGTCTGCCTCAAGGCATCCATCTCCTTGTGGAGCAGTGTCCTTGTGGCAGAGAGTTCGTCATGCAGGGCAGTCCTCAAATTCTCCATCTCTTGGCAATGCATAACAAGAGATGCCTCCATCTCATGCTTCGAGCCTCTCTATTTGCCTGAGCATCTGCCTGCAGGGACTGCTGCAGACACCCAAGATCAGCCGTCTCCCCTTGATTTTGGCATCCATGCCCTGTCTGTCGGATAGGCTTGAGGACTGCATAACCTGCAGCCGTAGCGCATCTCGGGCTGCTGGCGGGGTCATCGTCTTGGCCATTTTATCCATGCCCTCTGCAATCCTGTCCACACATTGCCATGTCGGATGGCAGCAGACAACATATGCTGTTCCCATACTGTCTCTCCAGGCTGCACACATCCACCAGGTATGCAAGGACCATGCCTGTTGCTGCGGTGCCCTTGTCATTGCCTGCAGGTCTACAACCCTCTATTGGACATCAGCCCCAGAACCTGTTGCCAACTCATGGGAGAGTGGTCTTGCAGCAGGAACCACTGAGGACGTGGGTACCACCACTGACTAGTCCTGTGAAGGCAGCTGCACAGCTGCAGCCTTACTGGCCCTATCTGACCTGCCCATTGGGGCACTCAACCCTACCTATGTGAGGCACAAACCTCTGGTTCTGCATCCAAGTCAGCTGAGTCAGAAGAGTCTGAAGGGGCCCCTGCACGAAGATGACGTTCTGGAGCACCAGTAGGTTCTCATGGCAAACTAAACCATGACCTCCACTGGTGGTCTTATGTACCAAGAGCTTATCCTCATCCTCACCCTCTTCCTCCTCCTCAGCATCAGGTGCATCCTCAGCTGCACATGAGCAGAGAATGACACAGAAAGACATGTTCCTCCAAACAAAAATGCATATTTTCATCAAAGTGCAGACAGACACGAAATGGCAGGTCATGCAAGCAACTAATAATGTGAGACAGGATTATGGATGGTGGGTAGGGACTAGGCACTCCCGTTTACACAATACGTTATGCAGTAATCAAATGTGTCTTGATTAAGAGATTTATACAAATCGCATATGCTTGCTTTTGATAAATGAGTTTATTCGAAGTTTGGACAGCCGACTTGTGTTTCGACCTACGGGTCATCCTCAAGGCTGTATAGGTCCCACATTTCATATATTAACACATCATGAAATGCCACGGTTTGAAATACAAAAATAAAATAAAAGAGTAATCCAATTGAAGAATGGATAACATACATTACCAAAATAATGCATTAAGTGAGCATCAGTATTCATTAACAAAAACACATACCACATTCCAATTGTAGATGGGACGTTTCAAGTGAATGAAGGTCACATACAAAAAAAAAAGAATTTTTGAAAGAAATAACATGAGGCCAAAGTAGAGACAAAATTCAAAATTCTCCAATTTAACCAATCCTGAGTGGGCAAGTCTTTGACTAAAGATAAGTTTAACACAGTGAGTAATTCAATCTAATTTAGGCATAGAGTTGGGCAAGACTCTATATAGTGAATTCAGTGGATTGAGCCCTGTGCTTAGTAAAATTAACCCAGTAGGATTTGTCACCAAAAGTGCCATGCTCAATTAACCCAATATGGGAATCACTTCATACGTTATATGTATATGTGATAGCACCAATATTGACCAATTACCACAGTGTGACTACCCAAGTCACGTTAAAGTAAGAGAAAGGCACTCTTACCGAAACAGTCAATTCCAGTTCAAATACTTGCTATAAATAAAATGGATAGCAATTGAACATCACATCATAATGTGTCCAAATGCTAGTGGTTGCATCAAGGAAAAGGAAAATACAATTGAATGTAAAATGCTGCAGCATACCTGCAAATATGTTGCCGTTCCCTCATTCAGGGGAATAGATTACATGCATTGAATTGCCAGCGAATATTGCATAGCTCCCAACCTTTTTTGTCACCAAGGCGGGTGAAAACACCCTATTTTCTTTTTGGCGGGTGAGAGGCCCATAGAAGTGAATGGGCGTATGAGGAGCTTGGCGGGTGATTCATCAGCTTTCAAGGCGGGTGACACCCGCTAAAAGCGGGTGAGTTGAGAGCTATGATATTGTATTCCCTTCAATAGGATCAGTCAAAATCAGTAGTTCAATCTAATGAATAACCTGGAATTGAAATAAAATAAACCTGTGTTGAGCTACAATAATCCAACTGCTCTATATACAAGTACCATTACAACTGTATTCAAACGTTCCTAACAGTTATAGTATAGCAGTGACAACCTAAATCCAATGACCAACTCACCTGGGAATCGGCGAGACTTGAAATATAAATGGGCCAGATCCCAGCAAAAGATGTCTAAGAGCCCGGACCGCAATTCCGTGTCGCAATAAAGGGCCGATGCGCCACAGAAGTGACGCAAATAACGTGATGACGTCACGTGTTTACCGCGGCTGATGTCAAAACGTAAACAAAACAATAAGATTCAAATGTGAATAAGTATCCAGTGCGTAAAGCTTTTATTAATACAGAAACAGCTAATTGTTAAGTAGCCACATGCAAGGAAGGCAAGTGAAAGGGCCCTCTTTCCCATTACGCATAATCTAAAGTCCAGGACCAGCAAAGAAATGTGCCAATTTGCTCAATATCATAAAGTAAAGGCATGGACCAGGTGGCAAATCCTAATGCTTCAAAAGTAATGTACTGAAACCAAAGAGTATTCTTGGCTTGTACATGACAGATGACTGGTCAGGAGCACTCAAAAGACCTAACATTGATCATGTAAACATATTATTATTTTCTCACAGTTGTTATAAGAATATGGTATAACAGTCATTGTATTTGGGATCCATTTGTCCACAAGTTATTTATCATTAATACCACACAGCGTCCTACCTGGACAGCATGAAACATTCACTCCACAGTGCTATAAGCTAATGCAATATGCACTTCAATAATACAGATTCCATAATGTGCCAAATCAACTGAAACAAATGCTAAATATAGTCGTTCTTTGCAGGTAAATTATAGAAACACATGCATCTCATGATCAGTGTTGAGGCCCCTTTCAGTACATCTCAGAAACCAAATAAGTATAGATTCCATCTGTCTAAGTCGGAGTTGAATATTACCCTCTCTCTTGCTCCTACTCGCTTTCATTAGACCCACAAATCTGAGGCTTGCTTTATCGCTCAATTGGTGTTCCAATTGCCAATGTAAGGCTAAAGGTGATTTGGCCTCAGGGACCCTGAGACTGGCTAGATGTTCCCTGATGCTAATTCTCAATTGTCGGATGGTGCTACCAATATAAAGTTTACCGCACACACAGACAATTGCATACACAATATAACATGACTTGCAGTTGATGAAACTGTTAATTTTGACCACTATTCCATACATATCAGTAAAAGATTGACAATTATCATAGGCATATGAACATTGATTGCAGTTTCCACATTTGAAAAAAACCATTGGCTGCTTTTAGCCAGCCACCCCCCACAGGACTGGCACCAGTAGTGTCCAAAAAGGATGGACATATTTTTTGTTTAATTGTGGGAGCTCTGGTGAACGTGAATTTAGGCTTCTCAGATAAAAAATGCACTAAGTCCTTATCCAATCGCAGGATGTGCCAATGCTTTTCAACTAATTTGTAAAGTGTTGTGGAATCTTTCGAATATCTAGTAATGATAGAAATGTGAGATGGTGTTTCTTTAGGTGATCCTCGTTTAACCAATAAGTCATCCTGATTGATGTCTGCAAATTAAGATGCATCTTTATTGATGGTATGCATTTTGTACCCTCTGTTTACAAATCTCTCTTTTAAAATGTCACATTCATTGGCATAATTTGAAGTCCTACTGCAATTCCTTCTCACTCTATGGAATTCCCCACTGGGTATATTATTTATTGTGGCCCTTTGATGGCTGCTCAGAGCAAGTAGCACTGAGATAACCTCAGTAGGTTTACAAAAAGTTTTTGTGTGAATCATATTGTTCTCAATGAAAATATGCCAGTCCAAAAAGTCAATTTCTAGAGGACTACAATTCCCTGTGCGTTTGATTCCAAAAGAATTATTGTTGATATACTCAAGGAAAACCTGAAAAGATTCTGGTGTTCCCTTCCAGATTATTAAAATGACATCAATAAAGCGTTGCCACAAGATTAGATTCTGACCATATACAACATTCTTGAGAACATGCGACTCATCATACTGTGCCATAAAAAGATTGGCAAGCGATGGTGCAAATTTCGCACCCATTGCAACTCCCTTTTGTTGTGCGTAGTATTAATTATCAAATACGAAGACATTATTGCATTGTAACGCTCACCTGTCTCCCACGGAGGCGCTGGTCTAGTCTGGGTTGCTGTGGCCTCTTCGAGCGTAATGCGCAGAACTCGGAACACCGACTGAACAGGACCCTCAAATCTTGCTTGTCTGGCCAGTAGGAATATCCTTCTGCAGATGAGAAAGGGGATTAACAGTCTGCAGAATAGTGTGCTTGCTCCCCCCTTCCCCTCTTCGTTCTTCTCTAACTTCCTCCGAAATCCCCGGTTGAAGCTCACCTTATGTTTTGAAAGGATGAACTCTCCATCCTGCTTCTGGTGCAGGGGCGCGTGTTTGTCCAGTTATTTCACTGGTTTTCAGAATGGCGCTGGCAAAATCCACTTGACTTTTCAGAGCGGAACGCCGTAATTATGAAGATTACAAAAGTTCAAGTGTTGAGCCTCCATTTCTGGTGCCTTCTTAACCTGTGATCTGTCCTTTCTTTCAGGTGCAGAATGAAGGCGATACGTTGAGGGATTGAATTGCCGATGGTAAACTCAGGTGAGTTAGCGATGGGGGCGATCCCTCTTAATGTCTTTATATTCCCCCAGTAATGTCTTTTGTCCTTTCCCCATAGGGGCCGGGTGCGGTACCTGCCAACGAAGCGGCGCCAACCCGAAATGAGGAATGGTCCACCAACAGAAGACCGGTAAGTGTTATGGCGGAAAATTAGGCTTTCCTCATATGTTCCTTCTGCTCACCTTTTGTCTCTTCTTCTCTCCCCTAGGCGCAGAGATGTGGCGACTGGTGCAGACAGTCGCGGTGGAGCCAGAAGAACTCCCGACGACAGGTGAGTGAAGCGCGGCGCTGCAGCGAGCAACGCGGTGCTTTTAAATGAAAGTCTTTTCTCAGGAACGCTGGCGTGAAGGTTCCGGATGCAGGTAAGTTTTATAAAATTCTTGGTTTTCACCTTTCGCTTCTCTTCTTTCCTTACAGGTGTTCCAAGATCGAGGCGGGCGTGGCTGGAGACCAGATGCAGGAGCAGACATGGTGAGCGTTCAGCTGCTTGGATGCAGAACAACGCGAAGCGTGAGCTACTGTCTGGGCGTGGCTTAAATAGCCCCCAAAGTAGTTCCAGGTAAGTATCCTTCCCTGGCCACGCCCGAGTGGCAAAATAGTCCCAATGAAAAAATAGTCCCTTTCAGGTCTCAGGGAGGCCTGAATCTTGCAGCATGGTCTGCATCAGGTAAGTGCACAAAACACCTTCCTTTATGAGCCTGGCGCCAGGACTGATGTCCAACATGAGCCTGGCGCCAACGGCGCCAGGACAGAGTCCAAATAGCCCCTATAAGGGGCCGCTGGGCTTTTACCCGGGGGCATGATGCCTGCTCCCGGGGGTGCTGGGCCTGGCCTGGTGCTCCGGGGGTAGGCATCATGACATGCATAAAACAAATCTGTGTTAAATACATCTGTAGTCGAAGACTTGTCCACTCAGGGTTGGTTAAATTGGAGAATTTTGAATTTTGTCTCTACTTTGGCCTCATGTTATTTCTTTCTAAATATTCTTTTTTTTTTGTATGTGACCTTCATTCACTTGAACCCTCCCATCTGCAACTGGAATGTGGTATGTGTTTTTGTTAATGAATACTGATGCTCACTTAATGCATTATTTTGGTAATGTATGTTATCCATTCTTCAATTGGATTACTCTTTTATTTTTATTTTTTATTTCAAACCGTGGCATTTCATGTTAATATGTGAAATGTGGGACCTATACAGCCTTGAGGACGACCCGTAGGTCGAAACACATGTCGGCTGTCCAAACTTCAAATAAACTCATTTATCAAAAGCAGGCATATTTTTTTTAAAACATTTTTTAATACAGTTTGTTACAAACTTTTTAAAAAGTAAAAAAGATTTTTTATTTCAAACTTAAGTCCTCACGAGCACTCGTCATATTTTTTTTAATTTTTTTATACTAAGTATCAACTCATTACGCACACATTTACATTAATATAGCATATGCGATTTGTAGAAATCTCTTAGTCAAGACACATTTGATTACTGCATAACGTATTGTGTAAACGGGAGCGCGTAGTCCCTACCCACCATCCATAATCCTGTCTTTTCAATTTTACCAGCTCCTGATGGATGAGCTGGAGGGTTGGTGATAACACTGCCAGTTATACGGAATTTACCAATACTGTTCATTTATTCTAGAAGTGGTCAAGAGCGCAAAGCATAATTTTATCGAATCCATGACTCTTTAATCCTTCCTCAACTAATAATGTGAGCTGCAACACTATGAGCAGTAACCCATGGATGTATGGCATTTGATGACATTCAGCACCCCACAACCCTCCAGTCCAGTCGATGCCGTCAGTGGACACATTGACACACAGAAGTACCATACACATTGACTGATGGTCCATGTAGATGTCTTGGCAGCACACAACACAGGAACAAGTACTGCACATGGGGTATTAAAATGGTGAAGGTTATCACATAGCATCAGTGATGCACCCAAGTCCACATATACTACCGCCATCAAAACATGACACACAAGACAAAATGTCAACCGAGAAGTGGACAACCATTTCAAGTCAATATACACTTGATAGAGTGCAAATATTTTTCACCATTGATACTAATGCTGCTTGCCTGAGATGGCTAAATGTCAAATCCTTTGAAAAGTGATCCTGTGATTACATTGGTACACGTCATACATACCTTCCCTCCCCATTGCCATCCACCACATCCAAACTACATCACAACCACTGCTGCATGTAAACTTAATGTAATCATGCAGACTGACCAGGACAGCATAGCCCATTGCATTGTTGTGCGGAGCATAGTACATGAACAATGTATTTGGTAAGATGTGTGTGGCTAACATGTGTGCCCTGTGCAAATCACATACCTCTCAGTGTAGTGCTCCCAGGGCATGCAAGCAAAGCGACCACACATATGGCTGTTACCGTGTGCATTGTCACATCAATGTGACCGTCAGGTATCTCAGCACTCTGTGTGTGGCTCGTCAGCATGAGTTCCCTGATGTATGCCTAGCAGGACTCATGAAAAAGCATTGTATATTGACATTGTGTGAGATGACATTGCCAATGACATTACCAATGACATGACATTGTCATATGAAACTTCATTTGATGGGTGGCCATGGGTGAGTGTCCAACAGTCACTGACTGCTGTTTTGGATGACGCCGTCAGGCAACGGCCACTGTCATCTCATACAATGCAAACTGCTACTGTATGTAATGGGGTCTGGTAAATTGCACATGTAGTTGACATTGATAACCTGCATGCAGGTACTGTCACTGCTGTTTAGGCCAGCAGACAGTGTTGTGTACCAACACACTGACATTTGCCACACATGTCCACCACACAGGATGCCCCCTGATTAAAGCCCATGTGACATGAGACTGAACGTTACCAAACATGCATCACTCAAGGTTGTTTTGCGACTTCAGGCAGATGTTAGCAATGTACCAGATCTAGACAGAATTTTGAACACTAGCCTGCGTCACATCTAGATAGGACTGTGAATGTTAGCAATGTGTCACACCTAGACATCATTTCGAACACAAGCCTGCATCACATCTAGATAGGACTGTGAATTTTAGCAATGTGCCACACCTAGACAGAAATTTGAACACAAGCTTGTGTCGCATATAGAAAGGACTGTGAGCGTTAGAAATGTGCCACAACCAAACAGAATTTTGAACACTAGCCTGCGTCACATCTAGATAGGACTGTGAATATTAGCATGTGCCACACTTAGATAGAATTGTGAACAACACCCTGCATTGCATCTAGATAGGACTATGAATGTTAGCAAGTGCAGCATATGTGAATATTAGCATGTGCCACATTTAGATACAATTGTGAACATTAACCTCTAATGTCTAATGTCATACTAATGTGAACATTAGCCTGTGTCACACCCAGACCGATTTGTGAATGTTGGCAAGTGCCACACTTAGACATAATTGTGAACATCAGACTACGTCGCATCCACCCTGCAGGATTCTCAAATCTAGGTATAGACTCCATCTCTGTTTATTACATGTTAAAAACCACTCACTGCAGAACCAAGGTATCCCCCGCTATACAGGGCACCCAATACAGATATAGCGCCCATCAATGTCTATTGTATGGTGTAATGTATTGTGAAACCTAGGCCTCTCCCCCACCCTACAGAATCCCCGAATCCAGGTGTAGCCTCCATCCCTGTCTATCATGGGCAGAAACCCACTTACTTTGGAACCGATGCCTTTGCACACTGTACAGGACTCTCAATTCTAGGTATAGCCTCCGTCTTTGTCTATTGTATGGTGACACATAGTGCCTCTGCCCCACCATACATACAGGATTCTTAACACTAGGCAATTAGCCGAACTGCAAAGGTCAGCTGCGAGACATATAACCCACTATCCAAAAAAGATCAAAAAAGATCTGCATACCTAACTCATACAAAAACCTACACAACCACCTCTCCCACAGCAGGCCGCATGCACTTCGCAACACCAAACAAACAACACATAAGCTGCACCAACAGCACACAAGTCCTGACATTGATCCAATAGTCGCATCAAAGCTCAGCGCGCCCATGCCCACTTGAGCATTCTCAATGTCACTGGGCCTAGTAAGATCGTTGTTTTGTTCTTCCCTGTTCCCCTCCCTTGCCTTGTTGCGCTCTGAAACACTTGTGTACGAGCGCAATAGAAATCAAATATAAATTCAATTCAATTCAATGTTTGTAGTTACGCCCTTATGTATGCAGCTTGTGTGTTTCAGTGATCCACAGCAGCACGCAGTCCCCAGAAAATTATCCCCGTTGTGATATCTGTTCATTGGACATGTGCTAATATTTGAGGTGTGTGTAGTTGTACAGTTTCGCAAAACATGCACATGCAATGTCATTTGAAGTTTGGACATGCGTGGACAGTAAGGTACCCAGATGAGGATGTGGGGGCCATTTGAGGTGCATGCATGATGGACTTGAGGTGTCTTCCGGGCCACATACAAGCACGGCCCCTTGTGCACCAGTTCCTTCCCCAATGGCCTGTCTGGTGAAGCTAATGTCCCCTGCCCGAGGTAGGAGTCCAAAGTACATCAGCTGTGGTGGACACTGTGCCTACCCATGCACTGACAGGGGAACAGGCAATGGAGGGACAGCACAGGTACCTCAGAGCAGTGCAGGTGCCATACGCCCGTGACAATTGTCATCATGTCGGAGGGCGTACCGATAGAGTCTGCACTGGTCACAACGGAGGCAGACTGTTGCAGAGCAAACCACCCCAAGGAGGCAGATGGCTACTATGAGGCAGGAGGACAATGTGGAGGTGTTGAACTCCATATCTATCATGCTCCGGTGGTATGAGGAGCATCTGCTGGCAGAAAGGCAGGGAACACGGAAGGCAGGGCAGAGGTGGCGCTGCGTCGGGCAAAGATGTGGGCTGTCATCCTGGAGGTGAATTGCAGGTCAGCCCAGAATGCAGAACACCAATTGTTATCCACCTTGCAAGCCCTCCAGGAAACAATGGCTAACCACCTGAGTATGGAGGACGTAGCGTCTGAGTCAGCCCTGGTTGACAGGTTGGCAGAGATCGGTGATGAGGCATAGCCCACTGCCTTTGTATATCATTATTTAGGTATAGGTTTCATTTCAGTTTTCATCATTTACCCCTGACTTCAGTGACTTTCCTTCCCGGTTTTTGTTGTATATAGTTTTATTGAATGCAGGTGTTATCTGGTTACATTTCACACTACATGCAGTTCATTTGTGTGTCTTCACATTTTATTGTTTTCATTTCAACCAGTGCATCTCGTCATTGCATGTCATGTGCATTGTGGCATGCCTCTGTGTGTCATGTTGCTGTGATGTTTGAGGACGAGAGATGAACATGTCCCTGATATGTGCTGGTGAGGCCATCCGACGACTTGAGGCTAAACTGGATGTTTGCAATTTCCATTACATGTGCAGCATCACTGCCTGATTTGCATCAGTGTTCGGTTGTGTGTGTGATGATGTACATACAGGTATGGTTGCAGTGATGCGTGGATGTGTTGGAAGTCTGATTCATGGTGATGGCTAACCACAGAGGTTCAGGTGAGTTACAGCCATGTATTGGACTGGTAAGATGGGATACTGTCAGGGGGCTGCCTGGTGTAGTGTCAGAGGTGAGGGCTAGAGGGGACTTCCTGGGCTAGTTCTGGAGGTGAGGGGGTTTGGTGGGTGGTGTCATGATTTGAGGGGGCTGCCTGCAGTAGTGGCAGAGGTCAGTGGGGCTGGTGTGTGATATCAGGACTTGTAGGGGCTGCCTGGGGTACTGCCAGAGATGAGGGCGGTGTGGGGAGGGGTTTGAAAGGTCAGGGAGCTGCCTGGTGTAGAGGCAGTGGTGGGGGGGGCTGGTAGGTGATGTGAGGACTTGAGGGGGCTGTCTTGGGGTAGTGCCTGAGGTGAGTGGGGCTGGTGGGTGGTCTCAGGACATGAGGGGGCTGCCTGGATTAGTGGCAGAGGTGTAGGGGCCTGGTGGGTGGTGTCAGGAGTTGAGGGTGCTGCCTGAGGTTGTGGCAGAGGTGAGGATGCTATGGGAAGCAATTGTACTGTCAAGGGGTTGCCTGTTCTGGTGGCAGAGGTGAGGGGGGCTGGTGGGTGGTGTGAGGACTTGAGGGCGCTGCCTGGGGTAGTGGCAGAAGTGAGGGGGCTGGTGAGTTGTCAAGACTTGAGGGAGCTGCATGGGGTAGTGGCAGAGGTCGGGGGCTAGTGTGTGGTATCAGGACCTGAGGGCGCTGCCTGGGGTTAGTGGAGGATGCCACGAGGAACTAGTGGGTGGTATCAAGACTTGAGGGAGCAGCCTGGGGTAGTGGTGGAAATCAAGGGCACTGGTGGGTGGTGTCAGCCCTTGAACGGGCTGTTGTGCAGTAGGGGTATATGCCGTCAGTTTGGGTGTAGGGTGGAGGGCTGGCAATTTTGCAGGGGTGCAGCCATAATTTATGTGAGGGCTTGTTAATTTTGGGTGGGGTGCAGCCTTGATTTATGTGGGAGCTTGTGCGTGTTTGCAGCGGTATAGCCTTGACATAGGAAGGTGCTAGTGTGTTTTTGCAGGGGTGCAGCCTTTACTTAAGAGAGAGCTTGCGTGTTTTTGCAGGATTTCCGCCTTGACTTACGATGTGTCTTGTGCGTTTTCACAGGGATACAGCCTTGACTTACGAGGGGTCTCATATGTTTTTGCAGGGGAGCAGCCTTCACTTACGATGGTGTGTGTATTTTTTTGTAGGGGTGCCACCTTGATGTACAAGGGGGCTTGCGTGTTTTCGAGGGGTGCAGCCTTAACTTATGAGGGTTCTTGCATGTTTTCATAGGGGTGCGGCCTTGACTTATGAAGGGGCTTGCATGTTTTCACAGGGGTGCAGCCTTAACTTACCTGGGTGTTTGAACATTTTTGCAGGGGTGATGCCTTGACTTACGAGGGAGCGTGCTGTATGGTGGGTCAGGGATGGACGCAAATATTTGAGCTGAGGTTGGGATATGGCTTGGTTTTTGGTTTGCGTGGGGGCGTGTTGTGGGCATTCATCATGCAGCTCGTTTTTCTTTGCGGGTCGAGTTGAAATGCGCTTTGGAATCTATGAATATGCCAAGCGTGCATTGGGAGCTTTGCGCATAGGGCCACGCAGAGTCATTCTTTGCACGCAGACCTCAATGTGTCCTTTCCCATGAATCGGCCTTATATGTTCAAGCAGTCTGTATTTATCGCAATAGTGGGATGAGCCCCTGGAATTCCATGTGTTAGGTACAACCTGGTGCACTCAGAAAGTGAGATCTAAATAGTTTGGCAACCATTGCCAATAGACTTCCTGTTACGCTCACCTGGTATCCACGGGGACGCCACTCACTTGCGGGGACTCTGGTACCCTTCTGAGCCGCTCCCTGGTATTATCAGCGGGGAAGTTCTGCCTGGAAAACAGGTGGGCAATGTTCAATACTGGGCAACAGGGGTGAGAGCCTCCCAACACCCGGTATGCCCGCAGTCCCCTCCCCGGACCTTTCCTCACCTTGTTATCTGTTTTGGCGTGCTCTCTGTCCTGCCTTCTTGGCAGGGGCGTGTTGTCCTTGTGGGGGTGAGCGATCTAGTTACTTCACTGATGCTCCCCTTAAAGTCTTTCAGGTAGGTCTTATTACTGGTATACTGTAAGCCTTTCTTGCACTAATGTCTTTTCTCTCTCCTTAGATGCGCGAAAGTTCGCGGTGGGCCGTGGGCTGAGTTTGGAATCGCCGGCAGATGATGATGGTGTTTGCGAGCGTCTTGATGCAGTAAGCAGGCACTTGTGCGTGGCGCTAAAATGCCTTGCCTTTTCTAATAATGTCTTTTCTCTCTCCTCAGCTGCAAGGGAGTTCGTGGTGGGACGTTTGTTGAATTCGGGATCACCGACGGGTGATTATGGTGAGAGCACCTTGAGGCGGTAGGTAAGCGCTATGCGCAGTGCTCAAATGCCTTGCCTTTGCTAACCTGTTTGTCCTTTGTTCCCGTAGGGTGCAGCGCTCACCAGAGCAAGAAGTTCCTAGGCGGTGCTGGTCGATGGGCAACTCGAGAGGTAAGCCGCCGGTGCAATTGTAAAAGTCTAATGTCTTGTTTTTCCTCCTTTTGCAGGTCCGACGATTCGGGAGGCTCGCTGTTCCTTGGATGTTGTTTGCAGGAGCTCAGGGCAGCTAGCAGTGGAATCACAGGTAAGCTGCTGTGAATAACGATGTTCATTTGTCTTTCAGGTGCGGTTCTTTCCTGGTTCGCAGATGCTGCTGGACACGATGAGCGTCACGCTGCAGGACTGCAGAGTAACACGAAGCGTGTTCTCTAAATCGGGCGTGGTTTAAATAGCCTCAGGAAAAGTAGTCCAGGTAAAGTAGTCCCTAGGCTACCACACCCAAAACACTATACCGCATAGCTTGGTTCCAAGGAACCAAGCTATGTGGATGCCTCCATGTTGACTGGCATCAAGTAAGGTAGTTCCCAAGCAGTCCTCATTAAGCCAGAACTGGCCCCAAGAGGGCCGGGACAAAGGAGGCTTCAGCTTGGTGGGGGCCCGAGTCGGGACCCCTCTAGTTTATGGGCCTGCCTGGGAGATTTTAAGAGGTGGGTCGTGACACTTCCACAGCGTGTTGCAGATTATTGTGTCAATAGTTGTTTCTTGCTGTTTATCAATATTCTCAGATCTTACCCTGTTATTTGACACCACAGATTTTACACTCACAAAGTTGGCACCATTATTGGGCACAGCATGCATGTACTGCTGTTTAGCAAGCGGCCGAATAGATGGGACACTGTGATTTCCAAATTTACATTTAGGCATTAGGACATTACAAAATTGGTAGGCCCTCTTAAAGAGTTCCACCTCATGTGCCTTGATAAAATAAATAAAAATGTGGGCTGTGAACAGCATACTCGATCTAGGTAGTTTACCCTTCTCCACCTGATCTACTATCAAGATGTCATTAGAGGTAATACCTTTAAGAGGGATTACACTTGGTAGAATGCGCAGAAAGGTGGCATGGTTTACTGAAGGATGTTCAATGCATTTATCTGCAAAACCATTAACATGTCCTCAGACTGTCCTTTGTCATTCTCATTAACACCGAATGGTTGAGATAGAGCCAGTGGTTGAGATCAAGGAGGTATAAATTCACTCACCATAGAAGGCCCATACATTTGTGAAAAATCATCCTGCAGATATGAGAAAAACAATTGCAACCCATCCAATCCGGTCTCCTCCTCAAACCCAGTCACATGCAACACCTCTACATGACTCATCGGCTGCCCTACCTGTGTACCTGTGTCCTGCCTAGTGTTCTTAGTACCCTGTTTGCAATACGCATTGGAATATCATTTCTTAAAGTAGTTGGATTTTGCAAATTCCCTTTGCTGTTACTATCTTTGTTTTTTCTCAGTGTTTTCTTCTTATAACTTATATCCTCCTCTATAGACAGCAGAGTCTCCCTCTCCTCATTCCCATGACTCTTTTCCAACAATTCAGCTTTTTTCTTCTTAGACGCCTTGTGATTCGCATACATAAAAGCCTGACGCATTGTCTTTTGCTTCTAATTCTTGTTTAAACGTTTTTCTGTGCCCATATTTTTGTCCTTCACGGAAATCACCCTTCCTTCATTACACAGTTCTCCCAAAGATTCATCTAAACATACACAATTGCTAATCAAATTGTATTAGGATCAATTATCTTTGTTGCAGATTTTATTGGAATTCATTGATGCATTTACTGTAGCCACCTGAGTAATACCTTTGCCAGATTTGAAATAAGCGTTATCAGCATTACTTGTCTCAACCAACATCAGAACATAGGGACCAGAGAGAGCATTTACATCATCATCATTGGTATTCAAAGAATGGCCTGTACATTGCAATGAGAGCGAAATCAATATTTCAGCCTGCTTTTCTAATTAACCCTCTATTTTTTCATATTTAAGCACCAGTGTAATTAGCAGATTATGCAAAGCCATAAATACAGTAGTTGAACTACGACAGTCAAAACTGGCATTCAACTCAGTATTGTCATAAAACCTCAGTCATCACCATCTCAGGGGACCTACTAGCCACAGGGCTAAGAAGATGTTGAACAGTCTTACCCTCATGATGGTACAAATCAACTAGTGTTACTGACAAGTCATGTACAATCACATGTCACCTTTCAGTTGCTGCCCCACCTCCTACAACATTAGGTAGGCCCTCAGAGCTACTACAGTCACCTATCATTCCAACATCTGATGCCACCACCATTCAACTAGAACCAGCCCTAGACTCAAAGTTGCTTTCTGTGTTCACCGTCAAGGGTGGAGCAACCACTGCAGATTGCAAACTGTTAACAATGCTTTTGGTCATTTTAGAGCCCAAACAGGCCAAGGAAGAAGAAAAGCCAACGCCATCAGAAGGAACCTCACCATGCAACACCCTTTCGCATGGAGGAAAAATTCAGTAATTTTCAGTATGTCTTTAATTTTAATTTCAAGTGTTGGAGCCCGGATAACTTTCGACATGCATACTTTACGGTGCCTAATTAAAAACACATTTAATTTACACTGCCTTCTCAGTATGTTCAGCAATTCTAATCAATTCTTCATGTAGGGAAGGCATGGTATCAAACAGAAAGACAGACACAGTTATCTCAGTTCAAGGGTGTTTATTGAACTTCAATAGGGTTTGAAAAATGCCGTTGTAATCCTAAATCTAAAGATGGGACCAAGCTAGGACTATCAAATAATAATACAGAAGTTCTAGTTGAGTCTGTCAAAATAAAAGGGCCTATATTTATAAATCTATTGCCAATCCTTACTTTTAAATACAAATAGTGTGAGAAACAATGTTATGCAAATGAAAAGTGTTCAAGAAATCATATGTCAGGATATTCATGCCGTTGGCTTCCCTTCCACAAGTTTTTAGCATGGGACAAGGTGGCACAATCGAGCTTAGGACACTCTCTAGCTTCTCTAGCATGAGGATGCAGTTTAAATCTTCACATCAGGGCCTTCTGTGCCAAAGTCTCTTTGCCATGCAAAGTCTCTTATTTCAGAGGGCCTGATGCAACATAACTAAACATTAAAGTTCCTTTCTTCTGAGGATTTTCACTTATACAACTTCTTGGGTCATTTACTGTTTACCCTGTGTCTCTCTCTGCTGGGCTCAGACCCACTTTAATACAAAACCTGCTGAGCTCGGACCTAATTCATGTATTTTTCCAAACTTTCTCTACTTCATCAAAAATTGAAGACTTTCGATTGCGTGCATGTTTTAGCTTGACCCGTTGCAGGACCCCGTCAATTCACCTTTATTTGTTCTTTTTCAATTGGTCTCCCTCTGCCAGGATCAGACCAAATGTATCTACTTTTGTCACTTCTCAGCTCGATACCTTACAGAGACCTTCGATTGAGCACCCACACTGTGCTGGACCACTCTGTCAAAGATATTGTAGCTTGCTTTAAAGTTCATTCACTCATCAGCAGTTCAACTTCGCTTGCATCTCTTATCACACATGGTTTACCAATGTTCATTCCAGCACTCGCCATACCATGTTGCTGCTTGCAACCTTGGCCTCAACACAGACCGGTATCGGTATCCCCAACTCACCGGCTGTGCTGATTTCACTGAAGCTGTTTTGTTCTTGGAACCAAGGACAGTACTCCATCAGCTGATGATTCTCCCCGCCTTGATTATTGACGTGGGAAGGTCCAGGGTATCTCTGACACACAATGCAGGACTCTTCAGCCTGGTTTCCTGGTCTTACGCTTTCTATTCTCGAGGTCCCAGGAAAGTAACATTTCCTTGTCGAAAAGGTCAAGAGAATTTCCCTCCTTGCGATCCCCTTCAGTTTTTCCGTCTTTCCTATCTTGCTCAGCTGCCATCTCAAAACTGCTGTTTCCTCATGTGCTTTGCCTCCCTCAGAGCATGCTCTCGTGCTCTGCCTTTTATCTGTGTGGGGAAGTTTAATGGAAGTCAGGTGTGTGTGTGTGCTGATCAGTAATTGCCTGACCTGGCTTGACCATTGTATTGGGACATGTCAGGTATACTTCTCGGGTGTTAGTCTGTTTTCTCTCATCCTGTCCATGAGAAAGTGTTTGTTGAGAAGAGGGGAGGGAGAAGAGTTCATAAATATCCTACCTGGTAGGATGGGGTAAAGGTTTTACAAGGAAGGGGATACCGCTTTTTACCATCCGTTGTCCCACTCCCACTCCCTGAAGACCACTCACCCAGGTGATCCTCCTGCAATGGTACACCACCAGGAACTGGATACAAAATTGATGGCCGTGTCCTGGGCACCTGGAAGGCAGATCCCTGTGGACTAGTGGGTGAGAGATTTTCTAGTTTCTCACATTCCTCATCTATCAGTTGGGTATCGGGTATAATGAGGTCTGTATCCGAACCCAGGATATTTTCGCCTATGCACTCTGTCATATCGCCTAACAGTCAGTTTGTGATGTGCTTTGAACGCTTCGCACTCAATGCAGGCATCACAGTCGCTCTGGAAATGCACTGCTTCAGCTTTCTTCTTGAAGTTATATGTGCTATGAACTGAACGGTTCAAAGGGATTAAACCCAGCAGTCACTGCCACTCACTGCATAGCAGCCTGGATCACGTAATCTCTACTATCAAAAGGTAAGAAACAGCCTCACAAGAAAACCACAGCCACCGATTCGTAAGATATATAAAGGCTCAGTTTTAGCTACCTGTATAGAGTGTGTTGTGGAGTTGGCGTCTCAAAGTGCTAACCCAACAGTCACTGCCACTCACTGCACAGCAGCCTGGTCAGTAGCTCCCACATAAGCAGTAACCAGGCATACAACTGTTATTTAATGAGCAATTCCTTACAACAGCACAATAGCTAAACATAACAGGAGAAGAACATATGCCAGTATCAGCCGCTTACCTGAAAGAACAGCCGTGAAAGAGCAGCGGTTCAGCAGCACAACTGCACTAGAAGCGATCATGGCCAGAAATCCATTCTGCTCGATATCAGGGCCTCAGCCACAGCTTTATAGTTCAACACTTCAAAAGGGCAAATGGCTCAGTGCCTATCCTGACCCCCCACCCAACCTGCAAGGGCCCCTGGGCAAACCTCCCGTACCAACAACAGGGATTTCGATCTCTCTGGACCAGCTCACATCCAACTCCTCCGAGCTTCATACGATACGCCACAACTTCTCCAACAGCAGACCTGAGCTCCAAAAGATAGAGGAAGGGACCTAGAAACGAGCATTCATCAAGCCGTACCAGCTACTGGAACCTCACTGGATGCTTCTGACAAAGCTATCCCACTTCATACTGTATTACAAGGTTTGTATTGTATTTGCATTTGGGCTTCTGTTAGTGGAGAATTCCATTTTGGACGGTTCTGTTGTCCAAATGTGTGGGACTTCTAGATGTTTGCTTTTTGTCCCTTTACCATTTGAGATCTCAGACTTAATTTTATGGTTTGAGGGACTTCTCCTGAAGCCTTCTGTCACTGCAACCCTTCTTACATGTATATGGTCCTATGTTATCCCAGGTAGTTTTAAGAAACTCGTTTTGGTCCTTTCATCCTACATTGTTTTTAGAGAACAGTCTGCAGCTTTAATTTTGGCTTCACAAGGTGTTCAGTCAATTCGACTGAATTAGTGTCAGTCTAGAAAAATGGATACCTCCACTGTGTGACCGCAAACGTATGTTGATGGCCGTGGGCCAACCGTCTCATGCACGATATGACAGAATATAGGTTTTCGAGTTTGCCAATGAAAGGCCATTTTGATGTAATAAGAATCGCCATTTTGTTTTCCTAACCATTGCTCATTGCTTTCTGTTCTTATCGCTTCGCAGTGCATTTTCCGCTTACACTGCTCAACTGTAAAACATTGTTGTCTGCACGTGAAAGGACAATGCCGCAGGCCCGCGAGGATAACAAGAGTTTGTTGAAACACAACGTAAGCAGCGCCAGGAAGAATGCCCGGCTCCCTCCCGAAAGTAGCCTTGAAGCAGAGCTGCAGGGCATTTAATCATTTCGCAGCTGCCAGCCAGTCTCGTTATATGGTAGAATATGTTAGAATAAAGCAGCTAAAGGCTTGAATTATGCTCTTCTTACGGGCCCCCTTTGCTGAGCCCCGTTAGAGCGTGTCGGCTCCCAGGACACGAATAGCACCTCATAGATAGCAAGGTCTGGAATGCAACTCTCCCCCCGTATGTAGCTCGCTTACAAGAACAGAAGTGTTGTGTTCTGTTCAACAACTGAAAGATGCCCACATACTCACAAATTGCAAATTGTTACTAGAATAGATGTTTGAAGGTGTCATAGTTGTCGAAAATGTCCATCATCACATCAAGTTCAAAGAAACCCAATAAAGGGGGGTGTTAAACATGTCATAGCTGATTGTTTGATATGCATTTTGTATATATGTAACTGATGTACGTAATTCACTCTCTTGCGTCCCTCGAGGTCTAGAGATACTCGTCGCGGGGCATGAGACCGAGTTGGCCAGCTGAGACTTTTGCTTTGCAATAAACCCTAACTTTGGGAATATAACCTTGTGTCTGGCGTATCTATCGTGTGTGGTGACTTGCCTTGTTTCCATAGACATTAGGGACCCCTAGGGGCCCCTTTTAAGATGGCGCCCGAATAGGGACCCTCCCCCACTTGTTCCATCGCGTAACATTGTAATTGAGTAAGGCGGAGAACGGCGAGGACGGGACGATTGAGCCGGGATCAAGAGGTGTTCGGCACGCCCTGTAGAAGTGATGAAAGACTCCTTTGCAGATCTGCACACATCTTATCCCTGATCGACGTGCCTGGCTAGAGAACAAGGAGGCGAGGGTCCCGAAACAAGGCGGAAGCCAAGAAACGCAGACACGACGTCATTTGGTGCGTCAGTATACGGACGACTTGATTTATCAGGTGAGTCATTCCCCGATTCAAAGTAATCCTGATATTGGTTGAAAGTTGACTTCGCAAAATTAAACGCCCTAGGTAAGGTTGATTAACCAGGGGGAAGGTTGAAACATGCCTGGGGTATTGTCCACCCTAGCAGGGTTTTTCCGCTGTGGTAGACAATCTTTGGAAGATGGCCAAATTGTACCACCTAGCGGAACGCCGGCGTATGAGATGTATGTGAAGTATGGAGTGGGTGCGATAATATTCTGTGAGACTTGGCTTAGGCAAACCAGAAAGCAACAAGACCATCAGTGGCCGATTAATGGTGAGATAGCGAGAAAAGATACCTTGGAAAGGGTGTTGATAAGAAAGAAAGCGCGTCCTGCAGCATTTGAGACTATTAGAGACTGGAGAAGGGAAGCAATGCTCCGATTTAGAAGTAGAGCAAAGCATGCACGCAGGCATACACCGAAAGGTGAAGTAGCGGAAGAGAAAGAAGAGGAGGAGTGGACTGAGAGTCTAAGAAGGGCAGGTAGGCGTGACCAGTTGAATATAGAAAAAATACACCCACAACGAGAGTTACACATAGCAGAAGAATTGATAGAAAACATATTGACCCATACAAAACAAGGCCCAAGATCAGAAGTGAGACCAGACACGTCAGTAACTATTGCCCAAACCCAGCCGTAGCCCAAGCTCTCCCCCCGGTAGCTCAAGCCCTCCCACAGCCACAGACCACGCACGTAACACTTCCTATTAGCCAACCAGGCCCACAAAAGACACTCCCTATTCCCATTGTCCCATCCGCACCTCCCGCCTCAGACACAGACTCGGTACCGTCCGTTCCTCCCGGGGTTGGGGTTGAAGTTGAAACCACGGGGGCAAGAGGCGGGACTGAACAACGGGGATGCACGAGGGTAACTCGCAGCACGATCAGCAAAATAAGAAAGGTGGAATTGCAGCAACAGGCAGAGATGTATATAGACGGGAATGATGGGACAACAACATTGGCTTCGATATATGACTTCCGAAGAAGCAACGAAAGACAGGTAGTGTTGGAATGCATGGGTGAATATTTGGTGGAGAAATGGAAACAGTTGGGAAATTAGCACCGCAGCGATTGTTAGATTTGAATGCATTAGGACGCTGTAGGGAGAGGGATGAAGAAGTGAGAGAACATGTATATGGACTTTTTGAACTTAAAGATGAATTAGATAATGATTATGCTGAAATGTTTACTACACCTAGATACAGGGGTAAGGATATTGGGAGACATCAGAAGGGGAAAAGGGGGGCACATAATAAACGGCAGCAGTTCCCATCACCGGGGCAGAAGGAAATGGTGGACGAATTATTGTTGCTAAAACAGATGGGGGCAGACTTGAAAGAATGCCTATTGAAAACACAGGTACTACTGCAGCAAGTAGTAGGACACGATAGAGGGAGAGGGAATGCACAAGGAAGGATTATTTTGAATATGCATGGGGGAACAGTGGGACCAAATCAGTGTGCGTATTGTAAGGAGGAAGGACACTGGTGAGCGCAATGTCCGCATCTACAGAATAGAAATGGGTCTGGTCAGAGGAGGCAGCATAGAGGACACCAAGGAGCGAATGGACCAAATAGGAATAGTATGCAGCAGCACCACAATAACAGAGGTAATCAAAACCAAGCCGAAACCCAAAATGCCCCTAACCAGAGCCAGGGACAGCAAAACCAACAGTATGGAAACCATAGTGGGGGAAAGATAGGACAGAGTGGGAACGTTTTCGATACACAGACAAACACGTATTACAGTAACAGCAATGATTACACATCGGACGATGTGTTATTTCCCCAATAGTACAGCTCAGGACAGGGGTCGGAACCAGTGTCTATTCCCGGGAATCAGAGAGGACCCTACGTAGAAATGAGAGTCGGGAATGAGGAGCACCGCTTTCTTGTAGACACAGGAGCGCAGAAGTGTTCAATAGACCGGCACTTGGTTCCGGATATACCACTGTCAGGGCAAAAGAATGTTTCCGTAGGGTTCGCAGGTACACCAGTCATAAACCCAGTGTCAAACCAGTCCCAGTTACTATAGGACCATTTACTGAACATTGTCCTTTCCTTTTAACAGAAAATTGTGGGGAGAACCTGTTGGGATTAAATTTGTCGAAAAAATTAGGTTCCGTTATATATTGCACGGCAGACGGAGTGTTCCTAACGATTTGGCCACACGATGCCCCAGTGTCAGAATTCATGTCCGAAACTTTAACAGGAGAACGAAGTAAAGTGCCAACCTGTGTATGGGAATGCATGACAACGATGTAGGATGCTTGAAAATAGACCCAGTAAAGATCGTTTTGAAAGAAGGTGTTACCCTACCGCGAATTCCCCAATACAGAATTTCGGCTGAAGGTGAGAAAGGATTGAAGAGTATTGTTACAGATTTGGTGAAATTAGGGGTAATTGAAGAAATTACAGGCAGTACATGCAAGAGCCCGAATCTTTCCAGTTTATAAAAACGGAGGCAATGAAGTACCATACCGTTTTATAATTCATTTGCGCGCATTAACCAAGGTAGTACATCCACAATTTTCTTTAGTGCCAGATGTCACTACAATATTGACAATGTGTCACGATGCCCGCTCCCGGGGAGCATCCCCGAAAGCGGACATCAAGTCCCCGGGGAAGGTCCCAGCAACCCCTTATAGGGGCCCTTTGGACAGCGTCCTGGTGCCTATGGCGCCAGGCTCATAGAAAACGTCAGTCCTGGCGCCATAGGCGCCAGGATCATTATGAACGTGTTTGGGTGCACTTACCTGATGCAGACCATGCTGCAGAACCTTGAGGCCTGAAAGGAACTACTTTACCTGTGGGACTCATTTACCACCCGGGCGTGGTCGGGGAAGGATACATACCTGATTGGAGGAAGGACACATTCTAGGAACTTCTTCCAAGGCTATTTAAACCACACCTGATCAGCCACAAGTGCTTCGAATTGTTCTGCATCTAGCAGCTGGACGCTCACCGTGTCTGCTCCTGCATCTTGACTTCTGCCACACCTGCCAGCATCCTGAATCACCTGCAAAGGAAGGGAACAAGAGAACAGAAGAAGGAAAAGGCCTCACCTGCTAAATCTGCATCCCAGAGACATTTCGCCGACAATCCTGAAAAGGAAGACATTTATTTTTAAAAGCACATCGCATCGATCGCTGCAGCGCCGCATTCTACTCACCTTTACATGGCGCCTCCATGTTCAGCAGTGACCATCCGGATTTGCAGTCGCGCCCCCGCGCCTAGGGAGAAAAAGACAAGAACAAAGGTGAGAGAAAGAAGGGAAAAGGGAAGCTAAAACTCCATGTCAAGACTTACCTGTTGGGTCATTCCCTTTTCATTTCGGGTCCGCGCCGCCTCCAGGCATTTCCGGACCCCGGCCCCTAAGGGGAAAAAGACATCCGCGTTAATGAGTGAATGAAAAGACATTACCAAAACACTCATTAAAGACTTACCTGATTTCCACAAGGATTTCACCGCTCACCTCGGGTCGGTTCCTGTTCCCCGGCATTCCGTACCCCGGCCCCTATGGGGAAAAAGACACTAGCATTAGAACATTAATGCATGGACACAAGGGGAACCACTTATAGAAAAACTTACCTGGAAGCCAAGCAAGTTTGGTTCTCACCCATCCGAAAATCCAGTGACGTAACTGGATACCAACGCACCCCTGCATCAGAAGCAGGATGGAGAGCTCGTCCTTCCAGACCCTAAGGTGAGACGCTATGGGGAAGAACAGAAGGGTTTTGAGGAGGGTGAGAGGGGTAAGTGGGAGGCCGATTGCATTACCCCGCAGACAGTTAACCCCCTATTCTCACCTACAGAAGGATACTTCTGCGAGCCAGACAAGCCAGATCTTGGGCCCGGTCCAGTCCGTCTTCCGAACCCTGCGCATCACCTTAGACGAGGTCACAGCAGCGCGAACCAGGCCAGCGCCCCCGTGGGAGTCAGGTGAGCGTTACACAATGATACCTGTTTCAGCAGAATTTTTTAGTGTAGTGGATTTGAAAAACGCGTTCTTCAGCATTCCAGTGGACAAGGACAGCAGATATTTATTCGCGTTCACATTAGGATGACGATCATTTACATTCACGCGGATTCCGCAATGTTACACGGAAAGTCCAAGTATTTACACTAGAGCATTAAAAGAGCAGCTAGACATGCTAGAATTACCAGTGGGTTGTGTACTCTTGCAATACATAGATGATCTATTGTTAGCTGCAGACACAGAGGAGATTTGTAAAGAAAGCACTGTATTACTACTGTCACACCTAGCGGCACATGGCCATAAAGCTAGTTTGAAGAAATTTCAATATAATCGAAAGGAGGTGGCCTATTTGGGCTACCTACTTTCGAAAGAAGGGAGAAGGCTAATGCCAGAACGCATAGAAAGTATTTCTTGTATGCCTATTCCAAAGACACAAAATGGAGTCAGAGCCATAATAGGCTTGGTTTCATATTGCCGACAATGGATTGGTAATTTTGCGTTAATTGTGAAACAGATGGTGAATATGGCTAAAAAAGATGCGGTTATGCCGTTACAGTGGGATGAGGAATGTCAGAAAGCATTTGATCAATTGAAAACTGCATTATGCTCGGCAGCAGTCTTGGGCATGCCGAATTATGAGAAGGTTTTTAGACTGTTTGTGTGTGAAAGTGAAGGATGTGCATTGGCGGTTTTGACACAGGAACAAGGTGGAAGAAATAGGCCATGCGGCTATTTTTCTTCTGCGCTGGACCCTGTAGCGTGTGCACTACCACAATGTTTGCGATCTGTCGCGGCGGCTGCTGCATCAGTGAAACAAACGGAAGGGATGGTATTGGGGTACACTTTAATTCTGATGGTGCCACATGCCATAGACGTTCTATTAAATAGGACACAGATGCAACACCTCACCTCTGCTAGACTGACAAGATATGAGATGGTCTTGTTTGCTCCCCATATCCAAATTATGAGGTGTAGCGCTTTGAATCCTGCAGAATTAATGCCACTACCCATAAAAGAAATTGGGGAGGATGAATCACCCCCCTACGATTGCTTAATGGTCACTGAGGAAGAAACCAAGGGGAGAGTTGATTTAAGTGATACCCCACAAAAAGAGCCAGATGGAGAGTTATTTTGTGACGGCTCATGTTTTAAATTACCAGATGGCACGACAACTGCCGCATATGCTATCACTACCCTAGAGAGTGTTGTAGAAAGCAAAAGAATCCCCTACAATTCGGCAGAAGCCGCAGAGATAATAGGATTAACCAGAGCCTGCGAGATTTCTGAAAATTTGAATGTGAATATATATACTGATAGCCAGTATGCTTTTGGGGTGGTTCATAACTTTGGTCGACTCTGGGCTGAGAGAGGGTTTTTGACATCACATGGTGCCAGAATTCAACATGACCCTTTGATTGTACGATTGCTGTCTGCACTCACGCTTCCAAAGCGCCTAGCAATAGTGAAATGCGAGGCACACAAGAAGGTAACATGCAAACTAGGAGAGGGAAACGCGTTTGCAGACAGAATTGCAAAACAAACTGCCACTGATTTAAATACAAAAATGATGACGGTTCAGACTGAGGAAGTACCCTGTATGATAGAAAATAGAGTTGCCACTGTCAAAGAAATGCAGGCCGAAGCTACGGCCGATGAAATACAAGGGTGGGCAGAGGGCTCTGCTGAGTTAGATCTGGAAGGTTGTTGGGTGGACAAGGGAACTAGAAACTGGATGTTGCCAAATTCCTATGTGACTGCAATGGTCACAATGGCCCACAGCCCTACCCACATCTGTGCGAAAAAGATAATACTGCACCTATCCACAGTATGGCAGAATGTAAACATAAAGAAGAATGCAGAAAGGTTGGTGCAGAACTGTATCACATGTTTACAACACAATGTAGGAAAGGGAACAGTGACTCCAATAGGCAGTTTTGGCCCACCCTGTATGCCATTTGAGGTGATCCATTTTGATTTCATAGAGATGGAGAGATGCCAAAACTTAAAATACGTCTTGGTGGTGATCTGTGCATTCAGTAAGTGGGTGGAGTCATATCCCTTGAAGGACTACACAGCAATGAGCACGGCAAAAGTAATGCTCAAGGAATACTTTTCGAGATTCGGCTTGCACCGTGTCCTATGGTCCGATAATGGAAGGCGATACAACTTGCGACCTCGAAAGGCAAAGTGATCCACAGTTCTTTGGTGTTTATATCAACCTCTGGTTCAGCTCATGGACGGAGAAGGAACTAGAGGTGTAGAGGAGAGAAGTGAGAGAATTGTGCAAGTCGGACAATTCAAGACTCGCGGCTCCTCGGTGTGATCATAAAAAGTACATGTGTCAGGAACCAGAGCGGACTAGCTGGGAATCAATACACCCATTAGAAATGTTTTTAACAATAGTTAATATATCCACTACTGAAAGCCCGGTTCAAGTGATTACTTATACCCTCCCCCCAATGGAAGAAAGACACAGGGAAGGTTTCGGGAATAACAAATTGTTATTTATCATGAACATGACACATGCAATTCTGAAGAAAACAAATTGCTGGGTATGTGCCCATTTACCACAGCATGCTGGGAAAGGAATAGGGTGGTATGTACAGCCATTACCATTAAGTTCTGCATGTAGTGCATCTTTAGGTGCAATGTTCTATGGGAAATGGAATGAGAGTAGTACGGGTCAATTAGACAGAACCAAAATGCATGATTTTGAGGAAGTAATAATGAAACCTGTGGGTTGTTCCATATTCCATAAAGCACAAGTAATGGCCCCAGAGCCCACGAGGAAAAATACGAGAAAGATAACACGACAAAATAGACGAGATAGATTGTCCCCCCCAAAGACATCTGTAATAACGTTTCGTGTAAGAACAGGAGGGGACAAAGATGCAATCCCCCCATTTTACACAGTGAATTATAGCCCAAGAACTGTCCCTTTTTGTCCAAAAAAGAAAGGCTCTTTTTCAGTCGGAACATTTACTGGATGCATGAATACAGTGGTATTAAAATGGCAAATTGAACCAGTATATGTAGGAGATCCAGTTTATTTTATATGTGAAGAGAAACCATATCCTTGGTTGCCCAAAAACTGGGGAGGTACATGTTACCTAGGTCTACTGTTCCCAGGAGTATTCCTCTTAGAAACAGCAGACATGGCCAGACTATCCAGAACTAGAGTCAAAAGGACTGACGAGGGTGTTTTGATAGCAACTGATGTAGCAAAATCATTCATTCCAGGCTTAGGGCAGATAGTGAACTCCTACAATATAAGGCAGCTGTCCAGAAAACTAAAAAATACCATAAACACAACGACAGATATACTATTTAATATGACATTGTAAGAAAGAGGAATCAGGTTAATGACGCTGCAAAATAGAATGACTCTCGATGTAATCCTGGTTGATCGTGGGGGAATTTGCAAAATAGTGGGATCAGCGTGTTGTGTATATGTCGATGACTATTCCCCTACGATCTTTGAAGCGATAAAGAAAATGCATGTCCTAAGCTCCGAACTCCCTACACAAGAAGGAGGCTGGGGAATAGGGTCTTGCTTTTGGGGAATACTGAGTTCTTGGGGATGGAAGTTGATTTCGATATTAGTAGTGGTGTTTGGAATATTCCTAACGTGCTGTTGTTGCATACATTGCCTACCAATAGTTTGCGCTGAGGTAACAGGGATGTACGGAGGGATGTATGCATATGATGACAAAGAAAAAACAACCTCATGGTCGAGCTGACCAAGACACAAATGAGATGAAAACAGTAAAAGAGTTGATGGCAATAGATATTGATGAAGACGATGATGATGTTTACGACAGCATGCAAAATTCAGACATAGGTACTTCAGACTCATCATCACTAGAGGAGGTTTCAATAAATAGATGAGACGTTTGGCATACGGCCAAAGGAGGGTTTGTCAGTCTAGAAAAATGGATACCTCCACTGTGTGACTGCAAACGTATTTTGATGGCCGTGGGCCAACCGTCTCATGCACGATATGACAGAATATAGGTTTTCGAGTTTGCCAATGAACGGCCATTTTGATGTAATAAGAATCGCCATTTTGTTTTCCTAACCATTGCTCATTGCTTTCTGTTCTTATTGCTTTGCAGTACATTTTCCGCTTACACTGCTCGACTGTAAAACATTGTTGTCTGCACGTGAAAGGACAAGGCCACAGGGCCGCGAGGATAACAAGAGTTTGTTGAAACACAACGTAGGCAGCTCCAGGAAGAATGCCCGGCTCTCTCCCGAATGTAGCCTTGAAGCAGAGATGCAGGGCATTTAATCATTTCGCAGCTGCCAGCCAGTCTCGTTATATGGTAGAATATGTTAGAATAAAGCAGCTAAAGGCTTTAATTATGCTCTTCTTACGGCCCTTTGCTGAGCTCCGTTAGAGCGTGTCGGCTCCCAGGACACGAATAGCACCTCATAGATAGCAAGGTCTGGAATGTGACTTTTCCCCCCGTATGTAGCTCGCTTCCAAGAACAGAAGCGCTGTGTTCTGTTCAACAACTGAAAGATGCCTCTGCACTCACAAATTGCAAATTGTTACTAGAATAGATGTTTGAAGGTGTCATAGTTGTCAAAAATTTCCATCATCACACCAAGTTCAAAGAAACCCAATAAAGGGGGTTGTTAAACATGTCATAGCTGATTGTTTGATATGCATTTTTGTATATATGTAACTGATGTACGTAATTCACTCTCTTGTGTCCCTCGAGGTCTAGAGATACACGTCGCGGGGCGTGAGACCGAGTTGGCCATCTGAGACTTTTGCTTTGCAATAAACCCTAGCTTTGGGAATACAACCTCGTGTCTGGCGTATCTATCATGTGTGGTGACTTCCCTTGTTTCCATAGACGTTAGGGACCCCTAGGGGCCCCTTTCAAGTGGACAAATGAAGATTTTTGGTAGCCATTGGGGTACTCATTTTTGTTTAAGTCCTGCTGTTGGCTGTTTTATCTTTGGGCCTTGTCTTTCTTTCAGTAAACCCCAGGCAGACCTAAAATGGCCACTGTGAAAGCTTTGGATCACTCTAAGGCCAGCTCTGCTCCCCCATAGCAGTTTGGTCTGGTCAACACACATACTGTGTGGGTGAACCTGGATGAATGGTGGTTTTTAGGTTCAGGCTAATTGGATGTGAAAACCTTTGTCTGAGTGCTCTTGTGTGAGCTTGGATGGTAGACCTAGGTCATCCTATGAGTTCTTGGGTATATCTATAGAAGAAGCTGAGCCTTCCTGAATTCAGCTGGGATTTTGATATGCTATTTTGCTCATGGATTTTCACCTAGAAGATGTGCTGCTCAATTGTAGGGCAGGTCTGGCCATGACGGCTTTGTCTGTACCCTTAGCTCTGGTCATCATTTTCTAGTGTTGGACTGCCTTTCTGGGCTGTCTTCATCATCCGGCTGGCCCTCCACACTAGAAAGGCAGGGATTGACATGTTGGACAGCTTATGGCCCGTTTTATCATTGTCATCCTTAATTATTCTTTTGGTTGTGTGCATTGGGATATAAATATGCCATCATTCAGAAGGGTTGTGGGACACCAAAACCCACTCTGCTTTTGTTTTTGTTTTCTGCTGGCTGGCTTCTCCTCTCCCCCCCCCTGGGCCATCAACACCCACTTGTTCACGTTACAGTGCCATCCAGGGGACATCTTTAGCATGGATTTCTCTTTTGGCGGGTGGGTCCCAATCCTGTAAAAGCTCTGTATTATACTTTTAGTTCGTAGTTGGTCCACCATTGAAGGCCTATGATGACCAGACCCAGTCACTGTAACTGAAAAGGAAGAATGTTACTCGCTGGGTTGTTTTGCCGCTCATGAGGAACATCCACATTGAGTACTTACCTCTGGTTTTTGGGCTGGTGGCTTATTTTTTATACTTATCCTGCCGGGTACCTTGATATGATATGATATGTCAATTATAACGCTCCTATACACAAGTGTTTCAAGGTGTGACGAGGCAACGGAGGGGAAATAGAGCGAAGACAGAGACAGCGATCCTAATGGGCCAGGTGAAATTGAGATTGCGCAAGTGCAGGGGAGGGAGGAAGGGGAAAAGTGCTGAGGGAAAGGGGAGGCGGCAGTGCAGTATATTGAATAACAGAAAATAAATAAATAATAAATAATAAATAAAAGTGCGGCCAGCTGGTGGCAAGTGCAAGGGTAAGTGCAGACATCAGGTGTTAATTGCTAGTAGGGTCTGCAGGGATACAGAAAAAGTTCCCAAGTGCAAATGTTGGAAGGGGGCAGTGCAGGTGTGCAACTGGTGGGGGAGGGCACCTGGGCCCGAGATAAGAGGGTAGCGAGGTGACTAGTGCAGTTTCAGTTTCAGACAGAAGTTCAGCAGGGGAGAGGAGGAGAGAAAGCAGAAGCAAACAGGAAGGTCTTGAGGTGCTTCCGGAACCAGAGATGGTTCTCCTCAAGTTTCAGAGAGGCAGGGCGGCTGTTCAAGAGGGAGGCCCCAGCAGAAGAAAGAGATCTACCACCAACTAGCTGCTTGGAGAAGCAACCCTGAGGGAGTTGGAGGCGGATGAGCAAAGAGCTTGAGAAGGAAGATATTTAGGAAGAGAGAGTTGAAGGTATTGAGGCCCGAGGTCCAAGAACGCCTTGTGGACAATGCAGAGGGTTGTGAACTTAATCCTCGCCGCCACTGGGAGCCAGTGCAGAGATTTCAGTCTTGGAGAGATACAATCCCTGGGCTTGAGGCCAAGGACAAGTCTCGCAGTCCTGTTTTAGATGAGTGTCAGAGGGCAGAGAGTAGAGGCAGGCAGATTTAGAAAGATGCTGTTTCAGTAGTCCAGCCTAGAGATAATCGGAGCTCTGGAGACAATGAGCTTCTGGGGGAAGGAGAGGAAAGGGTGAATACTTCTGAGGAGGTGTAGCTGGTAGTGTGACTTCTTAGAGATGTCAGAGATGTGAGGAGAGAAGGAAAGTGTGGAGTCGAAGATGACCCAGAGGTTTTTAGCCTCACAGGTGGGAGCAGGAAGAGGGCCAAGAGAGGCTGGCCAGAGAGTGACAGGAAAAGAGGGAGCAGGTGTGCCGTTGAGGAAAATCTCGGTCTTACTGGCATTAAGCCAGAGATCATTGCCGGCACACCGCTCCTGGATGGCGGACAGACAGTCAGAGATGAGAGAAGGAGAAGAGGTGGCAGAAGGGAGTCTGAAAATGTGTTGAGTGTCATCCGCATAGCACTGAACGTTGGGGTAGAGAGCGGCAATGCAGTGGGCAAGAAGTGCCAGGTATTGGTTGAAAAGCCAGGGAGAGAGGTTAGACCCCTGAAGTACACCACAGGGGACACATGGGACAACACAAGGGACACCTTGTGTCCTTGGTCATAGGTTGCTGAAGGGCCCTGGCTACTACAGGTTGCCAGAGACTTCCATTGGCACATATCCTTTTTGGTTTCTTCCTTGGGTTGCTGTGCCCCAAACCTGGCACTGGAACTCTTTAAGAGGGTCTCCTTTGGTATCCCCTGGCCTGGTGGCTGCCTTCTCTACACCTGTGGGTTAGAACTCATTTATTACCAGACTTCTCTCCATAACTATGGTTCTGTCTACAGACTTTGGCCCATTACACCCTTCTGGAAATCATTACCACCTTGGAAAGCACCTAAATGTCTTTGAAGGTTGCTTACTGGAAAACTGACATTTTTCCTAGGTCCCACTTGGGACCCTCGAAGTTCCTACGAAAGACTGGAAGTTTCACATGTAGTCCAGATATTATCTGATTTTCTGAAGTCATGGTGTTACACTCCTCTCTACTGAAAGTTATATTGCATAAATCTTGGTTTTTACTGTATCTATGTTCTAGGAGTGGAATCAGACCTTGGGGGTCTGCTACTATATGTCTGACCTAGTCATTATTTTGGTGGCCCTCGAAGCTTTAGCTAATATTTGGAGTAGGTCGGGTCTTCACTGACAATGTTTTCTTACCTATGATGGAGCTTGGTGCATGGCTGGCCCATTAAGTTTTACCCTTACATGCAAACAGGTTCCCTCCCTGCAGTTTTAATTATATGCATTATAAAGCTCTAAACAAGGTGTAAATGCAGGTATGCTTATGGTTTCCCACTTGCTAATGGACATTTCGTAAATGGTAACAGCCATGTACATACCTCTCACCTCACATTCTTTTGGCGGGTGTCACCCGCTATATAAGCAGCTGTTTCGCCCACCAAGCCCCATACACGACCATATAAGCCAATGGGCTTTCACACGCCAAAAGCAAAATCCAGTGTTTTCACATGCCCTGGGGCCTCAAGAGGTTGAGAGGTATGCATGGCGTGGCAGGCAGCACTTACAATGGATCCTAATGGAAGCTGCTTGCTTTTCTGCAGGCTTTAACAAGCTAGCAGATTTGGATGGCATAAATCCAAGCAGTTTTGGTAGGCGGAGGAGACATTAGAGGCAAAATCTATCTTCAGCACATTTATTCATGCTCAGGACTTGTAAAAGGAGCCTCACTGTGTTTTACTATGGGCCTCATTACATCCCTGGCGGCAGCCGTGTATGTACAACAGGCACGGCTGCTGCCAGAGTTGCATTTTTTCTGGCGTCCAGAAATGGGGAATTACCGGGTCATAACATCCTTGCCGGACCCGGTATTTGCCCATTCCTGGGTGACGGAAAAAATTCTTCCCCATTCCCATTTGAGCCCAATAGGGCTGAAATGGGACCTGAAAGGCACCCGTGAGCACAACTCAGAGGGCCTCATTACAACCCTGGAGGCAGCCGTTCCCTTATTAAGGGCACGGGTGCCACCGGTAATGATTTTTTATCGGGTCCAACCTTGGCGGACCCGGTAATTGCCCTTTCCTTGGACCCGGTAAAAATCAATCCCCATTCCCATTTGAGCTCGGTAGGGATCAAATGGGAATGGGGAGGATGCTAACAACGGCCCGTTAATGACGGGCCCGTTGTTAGCATCCTGGCCTGCTAGCGGGTCCCACTTTTCGCGTCTGGTCAGACCAGGCCTCGTAATAGGGCATCCTGTAATGAACGGTGCCGGTCCCATACCGGCACCGTTCATTCCGGGAGCGCCAGGGTCCTAACAGGGTCGGATTGGGTCGTCGGCCCATCGGCCCGTGGCCGATGCAAAATCATGGCTGGAGACCTGGGGGCCGGTTCCTGAAGACCATGTGGGCCGGTTTCGGCCCAGGCATGGGCTTCATTGTGAAGCCTTCACACTTCAGGAACCAGCCCCCAGGGCCTCAGCCTCGCCGGACGGATGGATGCAAGTTGCAAAGGATCTGTAAGTAAGCAACTTACAGATCCTTTGCAATTGCAGCCCTGCGCCCGCCGCCGCCAGCCCACTGAAGTGTTACCTTTCTTTGATAAATGCGGCGGGCCGGCGGCCAACTGCCGCGGCCCGGCCGCGACACCCTGGCGCCAGCAGCAGTCAGTGTTACAAAACACTGGGAGGGAGCGGCAATGCTGGGCGGAGCTGCCTCAGCCCGGCCTGATCCCTCCCAGTGTTTTGTATTACACTGGAGCCTGCCGTTGCTGGAACCCAAGGACAGCCCGGCACCATTGGCGATCCTTCGACTGCAGGCAAGCAGGAGTTCCTTTCGTTAGAGGAAGGGCCCTCTTAACGCTCTTTGCGTGGCGACGCACATGGAACCTTACAGTAAAGAAGAAGTGACAGGCGTAAGAGGCGTACTCGAGAAGAGGCTTCCCTGGAGTTCGGGATAAAAAAGAGCTTAAGCGTAAGTGCTATACAATAACATATTATCATTTGGCCTTGGACGATTGCTTGCATTCACAGTAATTTGACAATATAGATCTATACACACAGATATTAATGATACATATCGTGATCCATTCTTGTATGCAAAGTTACGATATTTTATGAGCTGTGATGTAATGTGGGAAACTCATGAACGCTCCATAAGTAGCATTTTCTGTAAAGTCGTGAATTGACACGATTCACAGATGATGGCTTGAGGGCCACTTTTTTTGAGGCGAGGGGTGGGCCACTTTTGTGAGGCGAGGGGTGGGCCACTTTTTTTTCAGTGTCCGGGCCTATTTCTTATCCCAGTCCGACCCTGGGTCCTAATGAGGCCCAGAGTTTGCCGGTCCGTGTACAATGGTACCAGCAAGCTTACCGGTACCGTTGTATCCGGACCGGCAGGCTCGTAATGATGCCCAGTTTCAACCGAAATACTTATATAATTTAATATGATATTCTATATTTGAATTGTTTTTAAAGGTTTAAAGGTTTATGCTGTTCAGTATACCAGTGTTGTGTATTCTTAAGGGGTAAGAGTGGAAGGTTAACTGTTTTTCACTTACAGCCTGCATTCCTCCTTGAGTTTCGCATGATGCTCTGTCACACTACGCCATTTTAGAAATTGGTCTTTCTATTTGGCTGGAGACCCGTTCTACATGTAGGTTAGATGGATTTACATCATTCACCAGAGAGCTGAGGAAAACTTTCTCTAACAACTAGGCGTTAGCCTAGCTGGCAATCAACAGAGGACTGTACAATATTATTGAGCATTACAAGAACAGTGTAAGACCGCACCAGAGGGGATTCATTCCAACTGTGGCTCTGGGAGGTCATGACCCATAGATAGTTCGGATGTTCTGCTGAGAGCCGGATCTGAGGGTTGTATGTGTGTCCCAGGTACTACCCGAAGAGCAGGGTCTTGAGGTCTTTACTGAACTTTAAGAGAGCTGGAGCCATAATTGCAAATGGATAGTGTTCCATTAGACTTGTGTGCCGCAAGAACATGTTTGTTATTGTTTTTCTTTAAGTGCCAGATTTGTTCTCAATCTTTGTGGTGGTCTGACCACTGGTGGTACACATGCCACCTGAGCGGGTGAGTTTTGTATTGAGGGAGGTGGGCCTCTGCCTTGAATGTGATACAGGCTACCTTGTAGAGTATCCTAGCTGGGATAGGAAATTAGTGCAGTTCTGTTAGGATGCAGTGCTGTGGTCACATTTCTTTGATGCTGTGATCAAGTGAGTGGCTGCATGTGGAATAACACTGAGGAAAGGGGGGCTCTGTGAGTGTGCCCGAAGCATATCCTCTGTTGAAATATGAGATTAGTATGGCTTGGACCAGGTTTCTCTAGTCCTTTGAGGGGAGTATGTTTTTTTTTTCTTCCGAGTGATGGTTGTGGTGTTTCTTTTTGATAAGGTGCTTGTAGAAGGAGTTTCAAAGTTTGCCTTTTCCCCTCCTTACACCGACATCAGAGTATTTGTACTTGCACTACTTATCTCGCCCCTTTTTCCTCCTCTCCTGCTGCTCTCTCCTGTGGGGTTCCTCATGGGTCTTCCCTATCCCTGCTTCTTTTTAATATTTATCTACGGCCGCTAGCAGGTCTTATTCACGAGCACGAGGTGCGCTTTTACACATATGCTGATGACACCCAGCTGCTCTTCTGATTGGATTCTCTGATCTCGCCCCCTCCCCCAATCTTAGAAATTGCTTTTCTGCAACAGGGAAATGGATGGCCAAAAACTAGCTTAAACCTAAGGGTGAAAAAAACGAGATCATGGTGATTGGGCCCACCCGAACAGAGACTTCTTAGACTACAGAGTTCTGGCCTGAATCTTTAGGATAATGGGCCTCATTACAAGTGTGGCTGTCTGGAAATAAGGGGGCCAATAGCAATGTACCAGCACCCTTTCTGGACCGCCACAATAGAAGCCTGTCTGCAGGAGGGGCTTTTTGTGTCCGACAGGTCAGACCTGCCGGGCGCACCGGTTCTAGTAGGCAGGCTTGTCACAGAAACACCAGCACTGTTAGCAACGGTGCCGGTGCTTCCGTCTCCCCACTCCAATGGGTCCTATGGGACTCCACAGGAATGTTGAACAACATTTTCCAGCGCCTGATTTCCCGATCTGCAGGGACTTGCAATGTCCCGGTTGCACCAGTGCTGTTCTCGTAATGAGGCCCATTTGTTCAGCTCCTAGTAAATCGGTTAAAAGCCTGGGGGCCTCATTACAACTCTGGAGGTAGGACCCGGTAATTGCCCATTTGCCGGTGCCGGAATCAAGGGCGTCCCGATCCCCATTCTGCCCCATAGGGCTTAATGGGGGTGGGGACGTCGGATGCACTGGCACATTCAGAGTTGTGCCGGTGCATCCGACGTGCTCTGCTCGAGGGTGCCATTACACCGGCCAGGAAAAACCTGGTGAAACGGCACCGGCGAACAGAGCATGTAGTATGGCAGTCCGGGAACTATGGTACCGGCATGCTTACCGGTACCGTAGTTCCCGGACCACCATGGTTGTAATGAGGCCCTGGGAGTAAAACTTCTTCACTCTGGCTCCTGAGAACTGAAGATCTCCTCTGTGTGCAACACAGGTTTTTTAAATTAAAAACCTTAAAAAAAGACCTACCTTTCATTCCTCCGCAGTCCTGTGCCAGAGCGGTGGCGGCATCTATCCTGGGGTCCCTGGATTATTGTTATGGAATCTACTTGGCACAACCAGCCTTTGTAATCCAGCAGCTCCAAATAGTCCAAAATGCCACTGCATGGCTAGCCCTCGCTGCCACTCATTTGGCCAGTTCTCATGATCTTCTGATCCAGCTACATTGACTCCTAGATAGCAGCTGCATCAAATTTAAGATGCTCTGTTGTTCACTGGGCAGTTCATTCCGCAGCAGCGGAGTATGCTCAAGAAAGATTGATCCCTTATGCCCCACTCAGAAGTTGTTGGTAGTGCCTAGATTCCAGAGAACCCGGGCAGGAGGGAGAGCTTTTTCTTGTCTCGCCCCCTCAATGTGAATCTCTCTCCCATGCCAGCTTTGCGAAATTGTGGATCACCTTGGATTTCGGAAAGCTTTGAAGACTCTTTTGTTCTGAGCTTTTTCACCTTTCTTTAACTTTCTTTAACAGATTGATTATCCCTTCCTGCATTGTAGGTGGCAAAACTCCTGCCTCAAGGCCTTCGGCCCACACTTCCTGCAAATATTTTGCAACCTCAGGCCCGAATTCCTTTAAAAATTCTGAAGTGATCCCATCTGATTCCAGTGCCTTGCCCGACGGGAGATCTCCAATTGCTTTAAGGACATCTTCTGTGGTAATTTCGGCACTCGGAGCCTCCACAGCCAGATCACTGAGCAGTTTTACGGTGGCTGGCATCACGCCCAAGACTACGTAAATTGTCCGGGTGCCCCATAGCCCTTGCAGCATATAAATTCTCATAGAAGCTGCGAAATTCCACTAGGATGTCTCCGGGGTCCGTCACCAAATACCTGTCTGAGCAAAGTATTGCCGATATATCAGTCTGACCTCTGGTGCTACTCAACATTTTTGCTAGGTAGCTGCCCGGCTTGCCTTCTTCCCGGTATCTATGGGTTAATTGTGGTGTGGCCAAGAACCGCACCTCCCTGTCGGCCTCTGCATTAAATTTACTCAAAACCTCTTGGGTGTCCGCAAGGGATTCAGAGCGGCCAGCCTTACCACTGCCGCTTTCCATATTTACAGGGGTGCATTCTAACCCATCCAATCTGTCTCAGATGCTTTTTAATAGACTTGATTGAAATGCAGTGACCCCTCAGTGACTTTAAACACCTCCCATAGAGTACAGGCAGTCTTTACAGAGCCCACATTTATCATAAAATATGATGTACCGATTTCTTGTACTTCACTACGATAAACCATGTCTAGCAAAGCTTGAACCACCAGCATGGTCGTACTATCGTTAGGCCAGCCAATTGGAACTGCCATACCAAAGGGGAGTGATCTGACAATGTCCACAGTAGCATTGTACAAGATATACTGCTCGAATCAACTCTGGCCTAGCTAAGATATAGTCGATGCACAAACTTGTGTTGTGCACTGAGGATAAGAGGAGTAACTCCTCTCTTCTGGATGTAAAGCCTTTCAAACATCATTCGGGCCCAGCTATGACATCCCCCCTTGAATAGCCTTAGCGACTAAGGAGTCTGGTCGTGCCCCCGGCCACAACTAAGTGCGCATGCAAATACTTCATGCATTTTACACAAAAGGCTAAATAAAATCATGGTTTTTCCACATTTGTCCCATAAACGTTCACCAATGTGATCGAACACACAGCGAGCTCCCCAGAAATAATAACATACCTCCCCTCAGGATCACAGTTTTTGAAATAATTATTGACACCCCTCGTGAGTAAGAGGAAAAGGAAGTGTAATATCTGGTGTCCCCCCATGATGTTGCGAGTCCCACATTCAGACTGCCCAGCAGGTGTCTTTCCTGGAGGAACAATATTTTAGCACCATGTTGCTATCTGTAAGCCATGACTTTGCACAGTTTTGCATAATTCTTGAGGCCTCTGATGGTCCAGCTAAGGAGGGTACAGCTATCAGAGCCTATAACCTTTCGCCATTAGGTTTGCTGACTAAACTGCTTTCCATCGCAAATAACCCACATTGGCATAACCATTTGGTGCACTCAACATTTACAATGCCAGACACATGAACCTTTTTCCATGAACCTTAATAACTTACATCCTCCTCTGACCCCTCCCTGACACCCCCATTCCTCCCATCCATTCCCTTATCAAGACCCTCTCAACTGTGGGCGTCCACCCCCAAACCCCAAAAGGCAGTGAAAACCCAACCACCCTTCCCCAAAAAATATGATAAAACATTTTGAAATAGGGCACCTACAGGGGACACCGGAAAAAGCAAACACTTACAATCCACCCACATCAGCTCTCCCTTCTGAGAGGAGAAGGCCCTTTGCAAAAGGATATCAAGCAAACGTCCTTATTCGTTACATTATGTTATCATGCCCTGCTGTGGGGTCAAGTATTCCCAATTCACCTGGGTGAGGCAAAACCCAGCCCATCTCGCAGAACGAATAGAAGCATGCCATATATTGACCAACCACCATTGAATAACCGAGACCCTCAATGCTTAGGCACGGCCTCCACAAAGACAGCAACCTCAGCTGGGTCTGTACAGAATAGGGTCTTATTGTCATGCATGACTCTCAACTTAGAAGGATATAACATTGCATACTGTATTTGTTTATCCTGTAGGAGTTTCTTCACTGCCAAAAAGGTCAAACATGCTCTTTGCACTGTTGGCGTACAATCTTGAAAAAAGGATACTCTCACCCCCTCATACTGTACATTACCTAATTCCCGTGCTCTTCGCAGGATGATGCCTCTGTCTTGGAAATTTAAATGTTTTGCAGTCTCGGTTTTGCCCTGGTCCCAGTATCTGTCCTGAAATTCTATGTGCTCTTTCCACCAAGAACTGGGGAGACAGCCCCAGGTCTCGAAGCCCCTCTGTAAAGAAGGTTTCCATAAGATGCTCCATGTTGTGTGATGATATTGATTCCAGGATCCCTGTAACCCAGACATTGTTATGACAGGATGGCACCTCCAAATCTTCATTTTTATCTCAAATTCCCTTGACCTCAATCTGTAAACCCCAAACCACAGCTGTAACCTCGCCACCTGTATCCTAGAGCACGCCAACCCTGTCCTCCCCTTCTCTAAGGCATCCACTTTCATTTTCTATTCTCTCCTGCATTTGGTCCATTTTATACTCCAGACGGTCTAATTTGGTGTTGACAGCAGCAAATCCAGTCTTCATTTCAGCTAGCACCAGACTCAGCTCGGAGGGGCAGTCCAGCACGTGCTCTGCCACAGCTTTATGTGGGTCAGAGATTGTTGCAGCTTCAGTCCCGGACATTCTGGGTGAGGTCAATGTGCCTCTATGTAGCACCAGCTCCTCCTTTTGGGTAAACTGCGGTCAGCCCTGCTTCTTGCCTCCCTTTTCCATTCAACAGCAGCAACCCTCCACATAATTCTGTTTCAATAACTCCTTAAGGGCTCACCTCTACTCGCAGCCTGAGATAATCTGGCGTCCAAATGGTATCACACAGGAGGCAGGCTAACCATTACAGGGTCACATCTTACAACACGTCTATCAACTTCACTCTTCTTATTGCAGCTGTCGTATATACCTAAAGTGGAGCTCCTGGGGTTGTTTTCAGTTATAAACTCCAATCCCCATTGTTTCAAACAGCAAGGGGGCTGCTTCACAAAGTTACCACAATCACAGTCTCTCATGTGCTTGCAGCCGCACCGGAGGGCATCCACACACATTCCGTCCTCTATCCCTTTCAAATTGCCCCCAGTTGCATACTGTTGTGCATCCACTTTAATTTGCTGTCGTATCTTGCCCTTCTCGCACCTCTCACCACTGCCCTTGCAGTTCTGTGCCACACTCCTGCTTGCAAAGAAGGACACTCTAGTGGTTACCAAGCCTATCTTCAGTATGCTTCACCCACCTATTCCAGTCAGTAAGGGGGCCAGCCCTTTAACAACCATACAGAGCTGGACCCGGCCTCCTCTGGAGACCAGGTGCTCAGGTCTCATCACAGCAGGGACCCCTGCTCGATCCCGGTGCCTCACAGCATAACTCAGCAGTCGTTGCTCAGAGTATGCCCGCAGGCTCTCCTCCTACCCCAGCACTTTCAAAAACTTTCATATCCTCTCCTCCTCGACGGGACATCCTCTTCACCTTCTCGGGGTCTCCAAGCTCTTTCACAGCGCCATTGGGCTTCTAATGCCACACTTCCTATCCCTCAATCTGAGGCGCACCCACCTACGGCCGGGGAGAGTGGAACCAGATGGGCAGATGGGCGTATCTCTGTGCCGCCTCCACCGTTCATGCCCACCAAAGAGGCAGAGGGTCGCTAATGTCTCCCGACTCCTCACAGCAAGTTGCAGGCGTCACAGCCTGATCAAAGCGTGCATGGGCCTCCCCCTCCTCTGAGTCGTTAGCAAAGCTAAGATGCTGGCGGCCCTCTTGGTTGGCGTCTCTTGAGCGCCCCCAGAACAGCTTCCATCTTTAACCAGAAAGTAGAGCCCTTCTTGGATTCTTTGTATGACCATGAAAAGAGTCAAGTAATTCACCCTCTAGAATTTTTTAATTTATTACATTTAATCCAGCAAGGTTTTAACAATGAAATTGCCTCTGGCTTCAGAAATCCACTCCTTTTTGGAATCAAGCTTTTGATAATAAAGTAGCTCTGAGAAAGAAGCAATTAAAGGAAGATCTTCGCCGTTTGAAGTACCCTTACTAGCTGTGATTTATGAGGTGATAAATTAAAACAAGTTTACAGAAATGGGCTGAAAGCCCTTACATTTTTGTTAATCCAGGCATGTAGTTACAATATACTCCAGATTATTTTGAAAAACCAAACATATTCATTTTGGGAACTTATTAATTGTACAAATTCAAGTCAGAAGGATTTACAATGATACACTTTTTCTAAATCAACTTGGAATCCCCTTTTGTAATGGCTTGGCTGGTGAAGAAGGATGGTCTGGAGGGTTTTCCAGAGCAATGCCAGAGTTTAAGATTAATTGTAAAAATTCCAGCTATCACCTCTTTTGTTTTGCTGAACTTGCCATGCATACTTCAATTACCTTTATTCTGCAACTAAACTAACATTTGTTAATTTCCCATTCTAGCCATACTGCTTCTTGGCATTTAGACTCCTTTTCAGAACATGTTGCTTTAATAATTAAGTTATCTAAGAAATGTAAACCTTCTGGACATATTGGTCTTCCAATTATCATTTTCACAGAAGACCCTACATTTTGGGCAAATATTCTTACAACTGTTTCCCCCTGGTTTATCCAACCATCTTGGTCCTCTGCTTTTGTACTCCCAAAATGTTTGGTCAATTACATTAATGAATGTTAGCTGCAAAACATTCTCTGCCACTTTTTTAGAACATCTTGAAAATTGGGCTATTGCCTTGTCTAAACTGTTACGCTCACCTGACTCCCACGGAGGCGCAGGCCTGGTTTGGAGTGCTGTTGCCTCTTCTATGGTGAAGCGCAGGACTCGGAAGATGGACAGGACCGGACCTTCAAATCTGGCTTGTCTGACTCGCAGAAATATCCTTCTGTGTGTGAAAAGGGAGTATTAACAATCTGCGGGATAATGTGTAAGCCTCCCACACCCTTCTCACACTCCACGAAACCCTTCTGCGATGCCCCGTGAAGTCTCACCTTAGGGTCTGAAAGGACGAGCTCTCCATCCTGCTTCTGATGCAGGGGCGCGTTGTAATCCAGTTACTTCACTGGATCATGGATTGTAGAGAGTTCAAGTTTGCTTGACCTTACCGGTAAAGTACTGTGAGAATTCTGTTTATAAGTATGAGCCCGAAATAATAATTGTCTGTTGTCTCTATTTCAGGTGCAGAACAAAGATTCCGAGATGAGCAATGGAACCGACGAAGGAAACTCAGGTGAGTTGTTTCATGAGAGGTTCCTTTAGTGTCCTTGCATTAATGCACTAATGCTTGTGTCTTTTTTCCCCATAGGGGCTGGGGTTCGGAAATGCCGGAGATATGGCACCGACCCGAAGTGAAAGGTGCAGTTCCAGTAGATATCAGGTAAGTCTTTAATGAGCGTTCAGGTAATGTCTTAGCATTCGCTCACTAACGCTGATGTCTCTTTTTCCCCTTAGGGGCCGGGGTCCGGAAATGCCAGGATGCGGCACCGACCCGAAATGAAGTGGGAATGACCCAACAGGTAAGTCTTATGATGGCAAGTTAAGGCTTTCTTATTCTCTTCCCTAGCTCACCTTTGTTCTTGTCTTTTTCTCCCTAGGCGCTGAAATGTGGTTGCGGATCCAGATGGTCGCTGATGAACATGGAGGCGCCTAGTAAAGGTGAGTGGAATGCGGCGCTGCAGCGATCGATGCGATGTGCTTTTAAAATGAATGTCTTCCTTTTCAGGATCGTCGGCGAAATGTCTCCAGAATGCGGATTTAGCAGGTAAGGACTCTTCTTCCTCCTATTCTCTTCTCTTCTCCCTTTGCAGGTGTTCCAGGATGCTGGCGGGCGTGGCAGAAGTCAGGATGCAGGAGCAGACACAGTGAGCGTCCAGCTGCTAGATGCAGAACAACGCGAAGCGTGAGTTGCTGCTTGGGCGTGGTTTAAATAGCCTTCAAAGTAGTTCCAGGTATGTATCCTTCCTCTAAGGTATGTATTCTTCCTCCGGCCACACCCGTGTTGTTAAGTAGTCCCCAAAGATAAAGTAGTCCCATTCAGGCCTCTAGATGGCCCGGATGTTGCAGAATGGTCTGCATCAGGTAGGTTTACACCAAGCACCTTTAAACACAAAGGGCCTCATTACGACCCTGGCGGTAAGGGGTTTACGCCAGCGTTAGCTGCGCCGACCCCTTACCGCCAATTACGAGGTCCCCTAGCGCCATGGTGCTTTTAACACCTGCTTTTAGCAGGTGTTAAAATCCATGGCGCTAAGGGACCATGGAGTTAATTACGCCACCGTAATTTACGGTGGCGTAATTAACGCCTTCCCCACTCCCATTATGCCCTATGGGGCAAAAATGGGAATGGGGAAGGGTAAATGGGGATTGGGGACTTACCGCCCCGCCAAGGTCGGAATGGGGCGGTAAGTCCGCCAACCACCATGGCGTAAACATAGTTTACGCCATGGTGGTAAAGTCACGCCCCAGGCGGTAACTTACCGCCTGGGTCGTAATGAGGCCCAAAGTCATCTTTTATGAGCCTGGCGCCTACGGCGCCAGGACTGTTGTCCAATATGAGCCTGGCGCCAAAGGCGCCAGGACTGAGTCCAAAGGGCCCCTACTTAGGGCTGCTGAGACTTCCCTCGGGGACATGATGTCTGCCTCTGGGGTAGCTGGGCCTGGTCTTGCTCCTTGGAGGTAGGCATCATGACATAAACTAGCTGTACAACAGTATGGTTTTAGAAAGGGAATAGGAACCCGCCAGAATGGTCTCACAATACATATTTTACAAGAACATGCCAGGTGTTTTAAAACATTGCTTTATATGATCTATGTTGATTTATCAAGGGCGCTTGACTGTTTCAGCAGGTCAAAATTGTGGTTGAAATTAAAGTGTTGGAATCTGCCCATCCATCTTAGATATACAAATTTATTTGCACGCCAACACCTCTTTACAGATCATATTAAGCTCTTAGGTCATATGTCTACCAAAGTAAATACTGCAGAAGGCTTACGACAGGGTTGTGTATTGGCACTTGCTTAATCAATCTTCATATTTCTGATCTGAATAACTTTTTATGTAAGGTGAACTTAACTTATATCCTCCCAAATTGGGCCTCATCCCTATAAAATGGCTGGGTTTTATTTGATAAAGCTCCCATTGGATTGCAGGGAATGTTACATGTACTGCAAGAATATATAGCATCATCATCTTTGTATTAACACATTGAAGCCACAAATATTAACTCTCTGTAATAAGAGGAAAAGCAATCAATGTTCCTGTAATGTGGGACAGGACAAATTCAAGTTTGTTAGTGACTACACTTATTTGCGTTTCTGTATTTGGTCAAATATCAATGCATCCAAGATTTAAAATCACATGCAATCTAGAGCCCAAATGATTAAATTAGATAGGAAATATGGAAAAATTGTTGCTCTTCTATTCTTCGCAGAATTCATCCCCACTAATCATAGCATCAGCTGACATAGGATTGAGGGCTTGCTATTAGGGATGGTGCAATCTTTGCCTAAGTGTGTCTTCGGCTCATTACTCTGGTAAGAATTAGGCCTTACCTCTTTTGAGGCCATAATTAAATGGCGTAAACTGTTTTTGTATTTAAGCACGTTTTTAGCTTGTCCCGCTTATTCATTGTGTCCATCTTTGTGAATAGCACTACAACAAAAAAACTCCATAACTCGTATACTTTGGGCAGATCCCTGTGATGAGATTCTAAAGGAAGTGATAGCCTCTGAAGACACTCTGATTAATAATTCTTTGGAGGCCAGAAGAGGTATCAGAAATGGTGATTGGTGCAGAACACATAACTCCTTGACACACTATAAAATATTTAGGGATTTGGCTTTTGGTGAGAGGAAAAGAGGTTTCCTCCAGATTACCTAATAAAATCACCTTCCAAGGCAATTAAGAATTCTTTTTTGCGCATTAGATTTAACCTTCTTTATTACAAATGAAATTTTGGTATCTCGCATGGGAAATAATGATGTTGGATTGCAATGCTAATTATGTAATTTAGAGGAGGTTGAGTGCTTAGAACACCTTTTTATAGAATATTATTCATTATCTGATTTGAGGTTTTACATAATTGGTAGTTTTGTATACAAGTAATTGTCTTTGTATTGAAACAACTCTTCGCAAGGCAGTTGCGGTAGTTGTGATTGGGTGGCCAGCGTGCAGTTCCTTAAAGCCCCAAGTGAAGTGGTGCGCATATGGTCTTCTATCTCTCCACTGGTCCACATGTCCAGTGCCACATTTATTTATTGGTGGTTTATAAAGTGTGAACTGCAACAATATCACATTGTAGCTCCTCCAAACTTAGAGGGACAAGGGAAGGGGAATCTGATTATTTACAGTTTCAAGGAGATTCAGATCAGCTGAGGGCACCAAGGACAGAGAAAATCAAATATAAGTGTTTTTCTGATTTTCACTAAACATATTCTATGAATATCATACACCGCAACTGCGCAAATAGATGTGAGGCTGTGTTGCGGATATTTTGAATGAAAAGGTTTGACAAATTTACATAATCCTTTGGTGTCTAACAAATAATAGGGCACGGGTTGAATAGGCAGCATTTTGGCCAGCTTCCCATTGTAGAATGCATTAATGTATGGTTTCCATGCTATTCTGTAGACGTGGCGCAAAGATGTTTGATGCTGGCTTGTTTAGGAGGCTGTGAAAGTGTGCTATGACCATGAACGAGCATGGGTGACATCTCTGTGCTGCATGTTGGGTACAGTGGTCATAGGGATGGAGGCCACGCTCACGTCTTGTGGATCTCTTTGGACAGCTCCTTCACCAGAATCATCTTCTTCTTCCAGCAGACCCACTTTCACTCTGTTCTTGATGAGCACGCAATTCCTCTTGATGATTATTTTCCAATTGACTCCACATTCACCCAGTGCCATAATATTTGCCCTGCTACGGAGGGTTCTTTTTGTTGTGGGCTATGGTTTAATTTTTCCTGAGTTGTGCTTGCACTCACTTGTTCAGAGCTAACAACAGCAGCAATATAGTCATCATCATCATCACCATACTGCTTTGTCGCTTCTTGCATCTTTCTTTTGTCAGGGCCTGTAGCGGTCCACTTAGTATCACTGGTAACATCACCTTGAAGGGGTGATGGGAAAGAATGGCTGCCCTTGGCCTGTTCTTCGCTTTCATCAGCATTCCCACCACCGTCTGAAGAAATTCCTTAGCTGGATCTTATTACCCTTTTCTAGTGCTTACCCTACCTCCTGTGACTGTACCTCAACACCGAAGGTTGCCATAATGCTACATAGTTAGTTACAAGAGGCACCTTCTTTACCCAACATGTTAAATGGCATGGCCCTTTGGACTCTGCAGAACTTCCTTATTCACTTCCGGGTCTTATTCAAGTAATTGCACCAGGTAGATCAGATTGTGACTGCTCTGGTTGACTTTTTCTAAAGGAATGGGATAGTTTGATGTCAAACAGACAAACTACTGTTTTTCTTGGAGATGAACACATCCGTCTTAAATAGTGGGAGCAGAAGAAGAGGCTTGGTGCAAATACTGAGAGTTTGATTAATGCATATTTGGAGGAGTCTGCTGTCTGTGTGAAAGGGAGATTCTCAGCAAAGGAGACAGATGTGGTCTGTACTTCCATAAGGACCCCAAGTGTTCCATTGTACTAACAAGATTCATTCTGGATATAAAATGTTGGCATGGTAGAAAGAAGTGTGGAGTGTTTTGTTGGTCGCTATGTACACAGCCAATCCTCTTCTCAGTGTGCTCTAGCTGTTTGGTGTAGGGAGTGCAAGGTGGAGAAGAGATCATGATGATGGTGATGATGATGAATATTTTAGGGTGTTGGTAATGTTGATTATGTGAGTTTATGTCTGGGGTGGTAGGTGTCTTTTGACAAGTGTTAATGTTCAGTACATAACAGTAATTAAAAAAACTTGCCTGGCAAATCTGTGAACACTTTTGTTCATAGACTGTGGAGCCTCACCTACTCCATAGGCATCATCTTTTTACTGTGTGTCACACAGCACCTTCAGAGCAGTGACACAGGGTTGTCTTTTTGACTTCCCAACACTGACTCCATTTTCTGGGACTGACTACTGTCTCCCAGAACATGTAAAGTTGCCATTGACTTTATTAGTCTCTTTTAAAACTCACAGACCCAGTACAAACTATCCTAAATAGAGTTCTGTAAAGGGTTAATACTTATCCCTTTATGTCTGTTTCTCTTGGAGCATTGTTTTGCTCCCTTTTCATTAAGACTTGGCTGGTGGCAGTGGTAACTACCCTATTTTTCCTACTGCGGTTATCTTAAATAGCCTTGGTCTTGTTTTAGGCTATCTTGGTAGCCTTGAACTTAAACCCGCTAGAGCATATACATTTGTATACGGTTCCGGCTGGGTTTAGTCACCATTTCTTTTTGTAAAAGGCTTTCTCGTATTTTACTCTGCGCGCCAAACCAGGTTTGGTTCCTTTGTTTGCCGTCCTTTCACAGGCTTCTGCACAGAAGCCTGCGAAAGGGGCCAGTATGTCTGGGCGTGGGAGGGACAGGATGTGAGGGAGGGGTTTAGGACTCCCTCACAGAGTCTCCTTGGAGACCCATCTAACACTCTGATATGATTGGCTGTGGTGACTGTCCCGGCGGGACAGCCACCCTGCTGTGTGATTGACAGCCAGGCTGTGTGAATGGGGGAAAACTGCATAAAAAGCAGGCCTCTGGGTCTGGAAAGGCAGAGTCGCCACTGGAACGAGAGAACCAAAGAGGAGCTGACAGAAGAGGACCCCTACCATGACGGAACCTCCCGGTGAAGCCCTGCTGCAGGTCCCAATCTTCATACGCCAATGACAGGGAAGATCTGCAAGGAATCTTCTCCCCTTGAGCTGGTGGGAACAACCGGTTTACCAAACTTCTCGCCAGGCCTCCCTTCTCTGGTCGAATTTGCTTTACAGAGCTACAGTGAACCGGAAAGCCAGGAGGAATGGACCCTGCTTGCGTTTTAAGGAGCGCACCTTTTATTCGTTTCTTTGCTCTGCTGCTTGTTTCTTTCCCAAGCAGTGCAGGACCCTCCAGTCTTCCTACTTCATGTCAGTCTGACAGTCACTTCAGGAATCGTGAGCCTGCAGGACCTGCTTGGACCGTCCGCCTCAGCTACAGCCTTCTTCTCCATTTAAGGTATTGTTCAAACCTGGTTGTTCGTTTCGTCCAGCCACAGTGAAAGTGTGCAAAACCTTTCACCGATCCAAGGGCTTATCCTTCTCCATTCTTCAAGCTAACTTTTCTGCCGACCAACTATGTCCTGAACTCTTGGCAAAGACTTAACCGTGAACTACTCTGAACTGTGTGGTCTTGAGCAACAGATTTGACCCATTAACATTGGCCCAGGCCTATTGAATTGATTTCCTCACTGTAGTTCCTTTTTCTAGATTTCCCTGCCTATTACTTGTTGTTACTGCTACATTTTTTGATAACTTTGTCTTTTCCTCCCTTTTTGAATTACTGGAGTGCCATTTTGCTCACACTTTTTGAGCCTAACTTGTTCAGAATCTATTTGGGGCGGTGTAGTGTATTAAGAGTGTATTTTTTCAACTGCTTTACTTTAGTGATATGTTGAAATGATGTGTAAATAAATGTATTCTTTTACTCAGAAACCTTGTTTGTTTGAATCATAGTAATTGCTGTCCTTTGTGTAACTATTGATACTGCTCACTTACTTTTGAGATAAGTATGGCTGCTCAGCCATCACTACCACTTTACTGTGTAGTACAGACTTGTACCAAAGGTGAATTTGTACTGTCACTTGTAGTCCTAATTGTGTGTGGTGTACCCAAAGGGTACTGCATATAATTCTGCCTAACATCCACCAACACAACCATGCTGCCTCTCTCAGTGGTAGCAATGGATGTGGAGGCGCTGCAAGCTGCAGTGCAGCTGCATGAGCTGTAGCAGGACTAATGGTGGCAGGAGGCCAGGGAGAGGAGGAGCAGGAGGATGGTGATGGTGATGGTGGTGATGATGATGATGATGATGATGTCTGGGATGCAAGTGGCGAGGTGGAGGCAAGCAGGCATAACCGGCACAAGGGCCACACCATGGGTGGCCCTTGTGCTGGTTATGCCTGCTTGCCTCCACCTCGCCACTTGCATCCCAGACGTCACAGAGGAGGTGTACACGAACTGCAAGCAGTACCATTCCCTCAATGTACAGATGACCTGTGATGCCAACCTCACCGTGACGTACTGCCATGCACGGTTCCCAGGGTCAACCCATGATACCATGGTTCTACGAAACAGCATCATGCTAGCATACATGGCATGGCACAGCAGTCAAAGGACCTGGATGTTGAGTGAATACGTAGACTAGTACACACACATTGCTGCATGGCACGCATGCCAAAGGGGGTAAGGTGGGCATGACACCAATGCATGAACCACAACCACCAAGCATCAGAGGTTATGACCAGTGCATGCTAAAAGTCAGTCCACGAAACACAGGTGTAACACCAGAATATTGCCGTGTCAATCAAGTACATACATTGACCTACATGCATCGACCCTGAGGAATCAAACCAGCAACACACTACAGGTACCAGAATACCACACTGCTGCACCCAATAATCCATACATGCATTGGACTGTCCCATCCAGGCCAATGAAGGCATGGCCTAGCAAGGTGCAGGCATGCACAGGTCGTGCAGAACCCTCAGTCACAGGCAACACCAATGCCGTGCACCACCTACCATGCATTCACACAATCAAAGCGAAAGTCAAAGTGCCACATGCAGTGCACCATTGACACTCCTGTGATTGCCAGTGTATAATTGTGACTGCTATCCAACAGGCACAGGGGTGTTGGTCACTGGCATAGGATTGGAGACAAACAACATGTCCATGGAGTGCCTTTGGCAGCTACCGTGATGACAAAGTAGAAATGTGTAAACTGTGCCTACTGTGCATGTGTGCCCTCATGCTGTGTAGATGCATGTCAGTGCATGTCCAGACCACAGCCTAGGTGTCATGTGGTCTGTGCAGACACTGTATGGGTGGTGGTGTGGGGATTAGCACACCACACCATGGGGATATGAATGCCGGGCCTGTCAGTGTCTATTGCATTCCCACCCACATTAATCTACCCCAGGGAGTACAACACATCTTGGTGTGGATGGCACACAAACGCTATCACAGGGTACCTCACAATGCATGACTGAAATACTTACCATGGTACTGAATACAAGGAGTATCAGTGTATCGAATAATGTGCTGTTGCAATGTCAGTCCTGCTGCATGCATGCCTTGGCTCACCTTGTGCCCCTTCCTTGCAGGTGATTCTGGATATCCACTGCTGTCCTGGCTTATGACTCTGCTGAGGGATCCACAGTCATTGGAGGACGTGGCATACAACCGTGCCCATGTGCGAACAAAGACAACCATTGAGCAGACATTTGGACTCCTAAAGGCACGTTTCAGGTGCCTACACTGGTCGGGGAGGCACTTATGTACAGGCCAGAGAAGGTGGGTCAGTTAGTCTTGGCTTGCGCAATGTTGCATAATATCTGCATCAGGCAAAACATACCCCAGCCCACAGACCTCGACATTCCACCACCAGAGGGCGTAATAATGGCTGTCCACTCATTGTTGGAATGTATTGAACATGATTACATAGTACAGGTCAAACACCCTGCCCGTCACCCCCTCCCCACATGCCCCCACTCCCCTCCACACACAATGTAACTATGAACTGTTTTATGTCCCAGTCAATTGTTTCACTCCATGTGTCTCTTGGCATGAGGACCCTTGCCATGGGCAGGCACAACTAAATGTCTCTGGGAGCGGCACCTGGGGCTGCTCTGTGCTGAGCTGGCTGGGGTGGCTGGGCTGGAGGTGTGGTCTGATCCTTGTGCACCCATGCCTTCCTGGTTGGCGCACACAGACAGTGCCGAAACTCCCTCATTCCCCACACGGACCTTCTGGGCGAGTTGAAGTGCCACAGTGGTATGGCCCAGGGCACGGGCACAGTGGCGGACATTAGCCTGTATGGCTCCCTAATGAGCTGGGCCTCCGCTAGCTGCTGCCATTGTATGCCAACCATATCCTCATGGCGGGCCTCCATCTGCTGTATGCGCTCGTCCATCTCCACGATGGACGGCATTTGTGGACGTGGTGGGCCGTGGAAGGTGGATGGTCTGAAAGTGGGGGAGGGATAGGTGGAGCAAGGGGCGTGTCGTCCGTGTCTTTCCCATCATCTGCCACCTCAGGCTCATCAGAGATGGTGCCATTTGATGCAGGAGCCTGATCACTGCTGGCATACATGGACGAGCCCCTGCCTGGGCCTATGGAGCATGCTGCTGTTCTGGGGAAGCTGGCTGGGCTTGCAGTGGTGACTGGCCCTGCGGTGGTGGCAGGGCCTGCGGTAGTGGCAGGGCCTGTGGTGGCTGCTCCTACTGTGCAGCTGGCTGGGCATGTGGGGCCGGTGTTGCCACAGTTGTTGGACGGGTGGGCCATTGGGCAGCCTGGCTGGGCCTTCCATGGCCTGTGGATGGACCTGCGCCCTTGCTGTCAGTTGATGTTGCTGTTAGGGTGAGACAATATGTCAGTTAGAAGCATGTGTGTGACTTTGTTCCACTTGCATTACGCTACTTGGACATTGCATGTTTCCGGGCCTGTTCAAGATGTGGGGGGGCCGATTGTGCATTGCCACGTGCATGCATGCATATATGGGGTCTGTCGGTTCTGGGTGGACTCATGGCATGGGGGTTTCTTTTTGTGTGTACAATGGCTAGTGTTAACTGTTCACTCATGTCATGGTGCACGTGACATGTGCACATGGGCATGGTAACTTGTTGGGTACGATGGTATAGCATTTGCTATATTGGGCCCGATCCCTGCCATATATGTGTGCATGGGGACTTTAAATGTTGATGTCACTACTACTGTCCCTTTTCTTGGGCATGTTTCCCTCCCGGAACTGTTTTGTGTGCAGCTTTAATGTAGTGCAGGGCATTATGGTTTGGCTTGTTGTAATCACTGCCATCCCCTTGGGTCGCAGCCCCGACTTCTGCTCCTCCAACGCCCCTTATGCCCCCAGATGCATGATAGAGCAGCTGCATAGCTCTTCCCAGTGCATCAGTCAGATGGGTGAGACTGTCCTGCCTCCTGTGGCCATTAATTCACGTAGGTAGGCTGCCACACCCGGAGCCACAAGTCATCCCACCTTCTGCGTCAGTCCTTTAATGTTCTGGGGACGGGCTCCACCGCAGTGACTCGACTGGCCACCTCCAGCAATATGGCCGATTTACGCCGCTGTCTGGTGTGGCGGTTGTCCCTGTCACACATTTTTGGTCTTTTTATAATATATTCCAACTGATCTCACCCCTAATCCAGTGTTGAATATTCAACTGTATAGATACCAGTGCCTATGTGCATTCATATAATAATGGTCATATGCTTATAATGATCATTTCAACTGTTCATACTCTAGAATAAGTACCATATTAAGGCTGTATGGGTGACAGTGCCGCTATGTCCATTTCTACAATTTGGGCAGACGCCATCACTACAGCGTAATGTGGTGCAGGCGTGAGTTTGCTGCAGTGGGGCTTAATGCAATTTAACAAATGGGAAATGTCGCAACTTTCAAGGCTCACATATGCACTAACTTTGTACTAATATGGCTAATACTTTTATTGTCCTGTTAACATGGGGACTCTGGGATGCGTAAGTGGCAACAGAAGTGTCAACCTTCAAATGGAAGGCATATCTCCACCAACTAGTTAGAACCACAATTTTTTAGGTTCATAACACTATATATTGGTTTTTGCAGTATTCACTGTTAAGTAATTAGGGCTTTCAATTAGTTTTAGGCCAGACGCTGACCGTATGGTTCCACAAGTCGAATGTACCCATTATAATTGAGGATGACTAGTGAGGTAGCAATAGCTAAGAGAGCGGGCATGGAAATTTGCCTCATGCAAGATGGCGGGCTGAGTTGGGAATACTCTGTTCGCATAACTCTCCACACTCTTGTGCGAGTGCATATACATGCACCAACCGCGGCCATGGCTCCCTTCACAACATGGAAGCAAGCCGAAAGGCAAGGTAAGAATTATTTGGAGTTTGGATACGTTCTCCTAGCGGTAGTCGACAAGCCACTTCGGGTCTGATACGTCTTTTAATTGGATTTATCTCCTTGAGTTAAGTCCTGTTTTCTTATTTTCTGTCTCTTCTATATGCATCGTTATGAACGCTACGCAGGCGTCATTCACTGAGCCGCAACGGCAAAGAACATATAGGTAAAAGGCTGACGTGTCACGTCTCACTGTTACTTACTGAGCGTCTGGCCTTAGACATTGTATGTCTATGGGTTGGTAATTATTAATGTATTACTTGGTTATCATTAGTGTTTTCATATGTGGATTGACATAACTATTGGTTATATGATCTCTTTCAGAGCTGCCAACACTATATATAATTGAGTCAAACCGCCAATCTGTAAGCACAATCAGCAATGTGGTAATTCTAGGGGATTGGAACACCGAAAATTAGGCCCTTTCTAGTACATGGTCTGGTAACACCCACCATTATTATTTTAGAGAGCACTTAAGGTACATTTTCCGCATAACTCACTCCTACACACCCCCACTACTTGTCATTAATTTTGCTTGTATTTTTCTTTCTTTTTTTTGTTTTTTTTCTCTTTTTTTCTCTTCTCCCTCTCTCAATGTATGTGTGTCTTTACCTTATGGGGCAATCTTAAAAATATGGAATCTATGTATTTGCACAAATGATCTATGAACGGTTGCAACATTATTTGCTCATATGGTCAATGTATACTTTACCCTTTGCCTCTGTTCTTGGTTTGTGTCGCCTGTATCATTGAATATTTTTTGTCATGACCATTTGAATTATCTGTGTAATTATTTGTGTTGTAACTAATCAGCCTCAGAGGAAGAGCACGGCTTGAAACGTGTGTTAGGCTGATGTCCAGTCTAATAAATGATTTGCAATTACGCATGTTAATCACAGTCTTTGTGCGCAGTGTGATTGTACCTATCCAAATTCATCATTGGTTCCAGGCTTGACTACTGTAACGTTCCCTTCGCAGGTAACTTGGAGCACAAAATATGGGAAGATGCAGGTGATCCAAAATAACACGCTTAGAGCTTCCCTCAACATTCCAAAACTAGAGCACATCCCCTCAGCTAAGAGAAAAGCCGACTGGCTAACTGTTCGTGAACGGATCCTATTCAAAACGCTATCACCCACAGATGCCTCTCCAAGGCAGCTCCCCCCTACCTTTCTCAGATTATCAAGAAAGCAAACATGTCCAGACCTACTAGAGTCGCATCTGCTTACGGCCTCGTCCAACCCAAATTTCAAACGAGCTAAAACGGATAGATCGAGATTTGCGACTATTGCAGCCAAACAATAGAACTTACTTCCGTGGGCTCTGCGAGCCGAGCAATCATACTGGACCTTGCGAAAATCACAAAAAACCTGGCTGTTGGCATAATCTCATGGCCCTATCCTATGTACTTGATGTATATGTAACTTATGTGTGAACGAGTAGTGTGTAACAGTGCCTTGATTCTGATGATTTTAGTGCGCCTTATAAATGGAAAAATAAATACTGCCACTGGATTAATATGCCCTGTCCACTCCACACTATATTAACAGCATAGCACTGCTTTGTGAAGATAGGTCCATGGTGTATACACGGGCAAATACGATAAAATAAATATATCCATTTGATTTTAGAGCTGTTCACTAGTCTTCCAGTTACTCTTAGAAGAGGAACTGACAGTATCTCTCGGCCTGTCACACTGAGTGGCCAACAAATGGGATTTACAGTCTGAAACAACAAAGATGGAATGACTACAGAATCTGTTTTCAGAGCAATAATATGGCTTTAATAAGGATCTTGTGTTATAAATCAATACAGTCTGCTACAAATGTCTATTTGGTGGGGGAGTTGTGCCAGATCTAGCATTGGTCAAAGCATGGAACAGACCGTAAACCAGAAACTATATTGGGACTGAAGGCAGTGTCATGGCACATATTTTTTAACAGCATTATAGACTAACCATCAAGCAGTCATTTAGCTACACAAATCAAATACGTTCTGGCACTAATCATGGAAATCCGTCTTTGACATGTATCATGTGACTGTGCCAGCATGAAAAGAACCTAATACCATGCCATCTTTTTGCTATCTTTTTGCTATTGTTAGAAGGTTAAGCTGTAAGAGTTCTGTGAGGCACATTGCTGATGTTTTTTGTTAGGAAAAAAAATGTGATTCTCTAAGTTTCTAGTTCATTGGTATTCTGCCTGTAACAATCACAGAAAAGAAAGAATTGAATCAAGCTGAAGACATTTCAGCCGGTCATGCATCAATACGGCTGTTTTCGAACAACTAGCTTTGGAATTCATTGAATGGAGAAAGACTGCCGTGCAGAGATTGTGTACGCGTGCATTGGGGTGTACCGTACGAGCATCCTGAGCGAGAAGGAATCTATTGTGCTCCCTGGCCACTGCTTTGCATCCCCATTCTCTGAATTTTTTGGATGCGTACTTTCAGCAGCTATTTTTTTCCATAAACACTTTGATGTCAGTCAGCATTTACCTGAGTGGAGAATGTTGTTTGATCTTTGACATTTAGGTCTACCATGTGAATGCAGAAGTAGTAAGTCAGTGTCTAGGACGACCGTGTACCGGCATAGCCTCCTTTTGAGCAGTTGACTTAACAGAAGTTCACAAAGTCAGGTTCCAAAACTCCATATGGCAGGTAAACGTTTGGACTAGACAACAGTAAGGCCAGCACACCTCTGGTAAACCTTTACTCACCCAAATTTCCACTGATTCAGTGAAACCAAACTTTCTTTATTTTTATTTATTTAATACTTTTGACTAGTAAATTAAGCCTCTTGCATGCAGTACAAAGTAATATGTGAATTGAAAAAATAACAAACTGTACTCTGCACTTAAGATCAACGATGCAAAGGGAAAAAAGAAAACGATCATCAAACATCAGACACAATGCTAAGAAATTCACATCCAAACATCAATGTCTAAAATCCTCTGTCAATTCATTTACTACGATTTAATGGCGGATGTTTAATCCTAAAATACCTATATACTTAAATTATTACAATAAATATCAGTTTCCATACTAACTCCTGACACTATGAGCCTCATTACGAGGTTGGCGGTCACCCTGTAACACTGTGTCACGGGGACAGTACAAGTCCCGGCGGTCCGGAAAGTCAGGCGGTGGAAAATGTTAGTCCCCATTCCCATAGGACTCCAGGGGAATGGGGACTCGGAAGCACTGGCACCGTTGCTAACTGTGCCAGTGCTTCTGTGACAACTCTGCTTTCCAGAGCAGCTGCGCTCGGCAGGTCAGACCTGCCAGGTGCAGAGTCCCCGGAAAGCAGAGTTGTAGTCTGCCGGTCCGGAAAGGGTGTTGTTACGTTGCTACTGGCACCCTTATTTCCAAACCGGCAGACTTGTAATGAGGCCCTATGTCTGTATTTGACTATTATGTACTTCTGTTTCTATCCTTTTTCGTAAAAGGCAAGGCACGTTTTAACTAGTTATAGAATTCAATTCGATCCCAGTATTCTTAGTTAATAAAATGCATTGAATGGACTCCCAGATGTGCATTGTTGCAGCAGTAATCACAAGGGAGGCAGTGGCTACAATGGCAGACCAAAACTGATCTGTTGCAATACTGCCTGGCTGAGTGCAAACACGTTCATATCCTTTAAAATAAAGGTTCATTAACTTTATACATGCAGTCAATATATGCCTTCTAGATTCTATAGACTTTGCACATATGCGTCATAGTCTTTTTTTGCGGAAAAAAGTTCTGCCAAGCACCAATATACTCCATGACCGGCAGAATATTTAAGCACAGATACATGGTAAAATGCCTTAAAGCACTAGTGCAGTCCTTGATGAGGTAACTGCAAGGCTTGAGATATAAGAAATGTTGCTTTACATACTCTTCGTAGCATCACATTTTCTCAAGTGTCTCAATAGGTCTTACTTTGTCCCATTCTTGTGTTTTTATACTTCAATCCATGCAGATAATAACCAATATCAACGGCCCCTGCCAGAGGTAATCTAATATTCCCCAAATGATCCTGAACTAGTGCAGCCAGTTAGAGGTGTGCTGTGTTATCCCTCCGGTATTGGGCAAGTGCTTTACACATCGAGAATATGTCTGGTGTATCCATTGTGGAGCTGGCTCTGTCCATTTTTAGGAATAATTTACTACTGGTAAGTTTTCTGGAAGTGCATAAGGATGTCATAACAAGTTCCATTCTCACAGCAGCCACTGGAACTGCCGACAGGAGACCCAAAAGTGACCTGAGTATTTTCCCTTCAAACCAGTCTAGCCTGCCCACATGCTTTTCTGGAATTGTTCCATGCCATATAAAATGCAGGGGCTATTGCTTGGGAGCAGTATCCTTAAGTCCTGCTATTGAGTTTCCGCCCACTCTTTTGATAAAGCTCCTCAGCACCAACCAAAACTCCATCTAGTAGGTAAACATTTTGACTAGACAACAGTAAGGCCCACAAACCGCTGGTAAACTTTAACTCACCCAAATTTCCACTGATTCAGCCAAACCAAACTTTCTCAAACTTCCTGTGAGGATTTTGGCTGGCTGGCTCAGGTGACTATGGCCTCACATGTTAAATGAGATAGTACAGTTGTGATCAGTCCTGTAGCCGGGAGCAAAGCAATGAAGTTGCCAGGGTACTTGAGGTAGAGGTAGAAAAGCTAAATAGGCCACATGTCTGGATGCATCACAATAATACAAAATAATTTAAAAAATAGACTTTATTGGTGGGAGAAGAAGAAACTGGGCAGGTAGAAAACCGAAATAGGATGTATGGATATGTTTTTCAACATCCCAGAGTTGGTTGTAGGCAGGCAAATGACATGATCAGGCAGTGATAATAACTGAAGGACCATCGTTTTGTAACTAGTACTAGGGAGGAGCGAATTTCACTGACTATTGCACGTGATTTTAGTTTTCATTGACTTAAGGAGTAGGGCTCAGATAGGAGAAAATCCCAGATTTATTTCGAAGCTGGTAGGATGTTAAGAGGGTTTTTCTGAACCTCCTTTGGTGAGGGCTTCTGAGAAGCCAAGTTATAGGTGCAGTCAGGGAACACTTAAGTCTTTGATAAAACTCTCTAGGTCATGCTTAGATTCGGAAGGAGCTATGATTGATGTGAAGTATGTAGTAAGGAGGTGACACACTGGGAAGTTAAGGAACAGCTTTATTGCAGACAACCCGAGACCAGCAGAACTTCACCACCACCTCTATCAACTGCCGTCCTTTGGAACTTGGAACCCTCTTGGGGGTAAACAAGAAGTGTACGGAAAGCATGTAATCCCACCATGGCAGGATTCTAGGTAAGCAAATACACACATCATAACACTTCTCCCACCCCCATAATAATACCAATACAAAAGAGCTGATGCAAACGATGCACACGGGCAGACACACGTAATAACACCCCCCCCCACTATTCACCCAAAACAAATGAAAAGGACACACCTAATGTCACACACCCACACCCACAGACCATCCATACACTACGCACCCTCATCTATACCCTCATTCAGACACATACATAAGGAGGAGGAAAGGACTAAAATGAACCATATGGTAGAGGCTAATCCCCAACAGCACTAAAATGAACCATACGGTAGGGGCTAATCCCCAACGGCACCTACTACATAATCATTGAATTTGGAAGGCATCTTCCGCTCCCGCACAGGATGAGCATTGACCTTAGCTGGATCAGAGGGATTTGAGGGATCAAGGGGCGTACAGATGCGTGGACCCCCTTCAGCACGGTCACCCTCACTGGGAGTACCTCTTGTACCAGGATCCAGACACCCTGACTGGACACTAGGAATATCGACACCCAGCATGTGGAAATTCACACCTGCAGCAACCTCAGAACTGGAAATCCAGGAATCATCTTCCCCAGCGACGCCAGGAGGGAACACACCTGAAAAGTTCTCATTGGGTTCACCACCCACACACATTCTCTCCACCACCACAACCCGTCTCTTGCTCCACCTGGAACCGTCATCAAGCTTGACATACCCTCGCCCTACTTTTGCCACCACTCGGGGTTGCATATATATGCTACAACCTTTGGGCACAAACCTCGGATTCTTAACCTGGACGCGATCACCATCCTCCACGGCCCAAGGCTTTTTAGCCGCATATCGCTGACACGTGTACACCACTTGTTTAGAACGCACCCCATCTAAAACTTCTTGCATGTTAACTTCTGAGCGGACCATTAGCATGGGCAAGCTGTATCGCTCCCTTCACAAAGCGGTTCATTCTTTCTACCAGACTGTTGGCTGATGGATTGTACAGTGAAACCTTGTGATGACGTATCCCTAGGTTCCTTAAAAACTCTTGCATGCATTCCGACATGAACTGCGCCCCATTATCGGTAACCACACTGGCAGGTACCCCTTCTCTGTCAAAAACACTGCTCAGGAAATCAACAACCTTCTCAGATGTCACGGTAGCTAGTGCCGTCGCCTCCACCCACCTATAAGTGTAATCGATGAGTACAACTATAAATCGGAGTCCACCACCTAGGATATCGATGGGACCCATATGTCGACCACCACTTTTGACCAAACTTCTCTCGGGACCTCATCAGGATATATAGGTTGGGGACACGGGGTCTTACTCTTGTCGCTCATGGCACACGCCGCACAATCCCTCACCTCCTCCTCCACTTCCCTGTCCATCTTGGGCCACCAATACGACTCTCTTAGCCTCCTCTTTGTCATAGATCTTCCTAAATGACCCTCATGGGCCAATGTCACCAGCTTACCTTTGAGAGATAACGGAGGTACCAGTCTCTGGCCCCTAGCAATTCCCCACGGACCCTCTGACAACTCCTGCCAGACATGGCCATAATGCTTGCTCAAGCCCTCATCCAATACACCTCTCCTAAGGGAGGACCTGATCTTTATAAGGGTGGGATCATCATTATACTCTTTGCACCAGACTTGCTCATCAACAGCCGGAATGACACTAGCCACCAAAGCGCACTCCTCATCCTCCATTTTGCGCCCATCATCAGCGTTGCCAACCCGGGGGAGACATGATAAACAGTCTGCAAAACAGTCTGCAACAGCATTCTTTGCCCCAGGAATGTACTCTATTCTGAAATTGAATTCACTCATGTCTGCCATCCACCTCATGATTCTGGATTACGCACGCGAAAGACCCCTTGTGGTCAAAACATGCACTAAGGGCTTCTGATAGTGTATTCCACTCTCCACAGAAAAGTTCTGAAGTGTTTTGAGGCCCAATCAGCTGCCAAAGCCTCCCTCTCAATGACCGCGTGCCTCTGTTCCGCCTCTCTCAAAGCCCTGGAGGCGAACGCGATTGGGCGCTACTCCCCCCCACTCCATTGTTCTAACACGGCACCAACGCCAATCTCACTAGCATCCACTGTCAAAACTGTCTTCCTGCTGGGGGAAAATGAACCTAGGGAAGGGGCCTGATTCACCACCGTTTTCAACCCCTCAAATTCGGTTTCACACTCACTGGACCAGTCAAAGCGAACACCCTTTTTTAACAAAGCTCTCATTTTGACAGTTCTGTCGGCATAGGACACCACAAAATGGCTATAATATTCGGCAAGGCCCATGAACGACCTAAGTTGTTCCTTGCTCACGAGAGCTGGGGCATCTTTCAACACTTTTACTAGGTCCTCCTTGGCGTGAATCCCGGTTGCATCCAAAGTGTGTCCCAGGTATGTTACGCTGGACACAACCACCTTGCACTTGCTTAACTTTACAGTGAGGCCACTACTTTTCAATACTTCCATTACTTTCAGCAGCACTCTGCCGTCATGTTCAGCGCAATTCTTTCCCCAGACCAAAATGTCATCCTGAAAACATTCCACACCCTGAATGTTCTCAAATAGCTTCTGCATGATCCTTTGGAACACTGCAGATGCAAAGGCTAATCCAAAAGGCATCCTGCAGAATCGAAAGGCTCCGAAGGGAGTCACAAATGATGTTAGCGGGCAGGACTCTACGTGAAGATCAATTTGGTGATATGCTGACGAAAGGTCAAAGGTGGAAAAACAAGAAGCTTCCCCTACCAGAGTAAGAATTTCGTTATATTAGGAAGGGGGTGTCTATCTACCCAAATTCTAGCGTTAAGGTCTCTGAGGTCCACGCATATCCTCATGTTCCAATCAGCCTTACACGCCAACACCACTGAATCCAACCATTCGGAACTCTATACTTCTTTGATTACACCGGCCTCCTGGAGTTTAGAAAGTTCACTCTTGAGCCCATCCCGAGCTAGTATGGGAACCCTTCTAACCTTATGTACGCTGGGTGTAACTCCCTTCTTCAGTATTATCTTGTGAGCAAAGCCCTTTAGTTTGCCTAATGTTGAACTAAAAACAGAAGGAAACCTAGCCTCGAGATTTTCTGCAGTTAGGCCGACAGCCTTCACAGACCTTGTCCCATCTTCACCTTCACTTACACTCAAAATAGGAATGGCTTTCCCAGGATGTATCTCAATCTCTAAGGCAGCTTGTTCGTCCCATCCAAGCACAGAATCTCCCTTGTGAGCTACATATAGCTTGCCTCAGGTTCTGCGTCCTTCAAACTCAATAGTGACCCACTCATATCCCAAGACTTTTATTGGGACCCAGCCATACGCACATGGATTGATGTCTGAAGGAGACCATTCTGTTAATTGCTTGTGAAAACTAGACAGGTACAGTTCCGGAGAAATCATTGTATAGTGAGACCCTGAGTCAACCATCATTTCCATGGGTACCTCATTCACTGTGAGGGTGGCCCAAGCACCCCTCCTGCCATGATTGTTGCTCACACTCAACAGCAACCCTTCATTCACATCTTCACTCAAACTAGCGTTACCCACATATCCCACCACCATTACATCTTCTTCCTCTTGTTCGGGATCTACCATCCTGACCATGGCCCTCATTCCGAGTATGGAGGTAGTCATGGTGCTATTTGCGCCATGACTGCCTCCCATACCGGTACCGACTCCGGTTTGGTGAAAGGGGGACATACCAGTCCAGTCCGACCTTGGCGGGACCGGTAAGTCCCCATTCACCAAACCATTCCCCATTCCCATTGAGCCTCATAGGGCTCAATGGGAATGGGGAAGTAGCTAAAAACAGTACCGCAAATTGCGTTACCGTTATTAGCTCTAAAGTCCCTTAACGGGTCCCGTCCTAAACACCTGGTCAGACCAGGATGAAATGCTTTTTGAAGACAAAATATATATTTTTTCAATTTTTATTCTTCCAAACCAGCCCAGGCATGGCCAGAAACCGGCCCCCACCCTCCAGGGATGATTTCGGCCCGGCCACGGGCTGAAAGGCCGAGGGGCCAATCCGACCCTGGATAGCAGGATAGCAGTGAGTGGCAGCAAGCCAGGTAAATTCAGGATGCTTCCCCAAAACACCACAGCACTTCCCTTGGTTATGGGGATTATTTTTAGAATTGAGGTCTAGCTGAAGCAGGATCGGCAATTGCTTGGCCTTGTGGTTGGGATTTGGAGTTTAGATGGGTAGATGCAAGATGAAGACAGAAACAGACAGGCACAGGACGCCGGAGTAGGAATCAGGAATCAGTTTGTGTGTCCTGAGTGTTAGTCAGGGGCCCTTATTTATAATGCCAGATGACATCATTACAGTATATAACAGGGGCAGGATTCACTACCCACACCCCTAACAATAGGATTGGGCAAGGGCATAGTCTCCGCCTTGCTCACAATTGGTTGGATATCAGAAAATTGATGTCATGTTTATGAGGTGATTTTTACTGTATCTAGAAACTCCCACATTTCCTTTACTGAAAATGCGATTTTGCAAAAAACAGATCTGTATGCAGTTGCCACCTCTTAGTAAATCAGATACACAGGTTACATATGTTGTGCAGCACAAATTACTCAAAACCTCCAATCTGTGTGACCTTGTTTTATCTTTCTGACACATTTTCCTAATTTTACACATTAAGATTTTGCCCACAATTTCCCAATTTTATATACAGATGCAAATTGTCCCCAGGGATGTATGTACACATTTGACGTTTGCAACATGGATGCTTTTCTGGTAATACAACATATATCACCATTTCTGTCCAGAGTGTCTCATGACATTCTACCAAGTTTTCAAACACAGCCCACAATTCCACTTTTACGCTGTGAAAATTCCCCATTTTTACCAATTTTAACAGCTGAGATAAACGTTTTTTTTTTAAAGTTTTTTATAAAATAGTCTTAAGACAAATGGTAGTCATTGTCTGTCATTTTTTCTTCCCAGCTAACACCAACTGGCAGTTTCTTTCAAGCAGGATGGGGGCCTCTCTCTTAATTGAAGGTTTTATTGCCCTTCCCCCTTGACAGGTGAGTGTCCCAGGACTGATATTGTCCCAGCCTGGAGCAAAGACGAATGTCTGATTGGCATGTGAACTGTCATTGTCCTATCCCATTCAAAGTTTTTCAAGCTGGTGCTTCGCACCTAAGTGTCCTGGATTTGGGATGTATCTATCTTCCTAGGAGTTGTTCCATAGCTGGCAACTGGAATTACAGGTTTCTGAGAGCTTGCAACTCCAGCCTATGTGTTTTAAATTGTTTAATTTGTTACCTTAATTCGGTTTGCAGCTCCTCAGATTGCCACTGTCTTGGCAGCTGTAGTCATTTTCCTTGCAGCAGCACTCTTATCTACAGCATAGCTACAGTTCTCCTTGACCTGGCTCAGAGGGTAAAAAGTCTCTTTGAACTGCTGTGCCTGGATACATTTTGTCAAGAAATAAATGTGTGTTTCCTGTGTGAGTGAAAATGAAGTTGCTTTTGATTTCTCAGAGAGTTGCTTTTAACTGGGCCTTTTTACTCACACTGGTTTTTGAATGACAGATGAAATTGGCATCAAAGCAGCATTTTGAAGGGGTGAAAACGGTTTCATTTTGAAGGGGATTTTGGCTTTTGCAGCAATGGCAGGCTTTCCTTTTCACTTGATTCCATATATGTTTCAGAACACACTGGCATATTTTCCAGTGTGTCCCCTTGTTCCATTTTGCCCAAAGTGTGTGAGGCAAAATGGTGCAGCCATTTTTCTGTTGTTGCTGCCAAACGCCATTTATGAGATCCTGGTGCGGACATGAGCCAGCGCATCCAGGTTACTGTTTCTTGCACACAGGCCGCTCAGTGATGTAAGGCAATGCCGTTGAGAGGGTCAATATATCCTACAAAGGCCTGCCACCTTATAATCTGCACAACAAGAGGACGTACCCTGGCGGTAGTGTCCCAACGGACCAGACAGAACCAAGACACAGTTCCAAAAATTCACTCACACACAAAGCTCTGACATTGGCTGGACTGCCACGAAAGTGCATGCCCTTGTATTGCAATTTCTGTCCTGTAGCACAAAGTAAAGGGCTTAAACTACGATGAACAATCATTTTGACTATATTGTAATAGGTTACTTCACTGCCACTGGATCGTTCAGTGCCCTTTACAAAAGTAACTGGAATGTTCCCTAGAGAAAAGTGGGCCTGCCAGTTACATCAAAGGGTGGCCGCCGACCTCGTAACACTTTTTCCGCCGCCTGATATCATGGTTCCACAGGGATTTTACAGGTGGCGACAGGCCAGGATGTCAGGCGGCAGAAAGTGTAAATCCCTATGGGAACATGGAAGCACCAGCACTGTTTATTTATATATTTTTTCATTTGTATAGACGCACAAGCCTTCAGTCATCAGGACGCTAGGTTGAACCGGTTACATGAGGCCCTTGGCACAATAGGCAGTATACATAGTTACAGTGTTACAGTCATATAAGTACATGCTTTACAGTCATAGGAGTAAATGCATGAGGCAACAGAGTCAGGATGCGGTTGGATGCATGAATCAGAGAGGGTTAGTTGAAGAAACATGTTTAAAGGGCTTTGCAGCAATCTTAGTAGTAGAAGTCCTCTGATCTGAGTTTGAGTAGGAGGGAGTTCCATTGATTCGCTGCTATAACTGGGAAGCTTGAGCCACCTGCTTGAGCCACCTGTTGCTAATGGTACCAGTGTTTAAGTGAAAACCATGCCTGTCAATCTTGTTGTCTAGCGGACTGGAAAGGGAGCTGGTACGTTGCTACCGGCACCCTTATTTCAGGACGACCAGACTTAGAATGAGGCCCAGTGTCCCTACAGCACTCCACTGAAGGTGGCTTGTGCTATAGTCTAAGCACAAAGTTAAACAAAATAATGTGAGAAACGTTCCCTGCACTGATAGCCATCGGATCTGACTGGTGAACACCAAACAGAATCAGTGAAGCAAAAAAGTTTGTTAAAAAGGACTCATGCCGGAGACCACTAGTGGGCATGAGTTAAGATGTCTCCCTAAAGCTGAGCTCTGGCGTGCCCCCATTTCATGAGCCTGTTGGTGCGTTAATGGTACCTGAGTAAGAGTGGCGAGAGGTTCCTAGGAGTCCCAGGTCCCGGTGTGAAGTTCTCTTTAATAGGGACGGTTGGGTGCTGAGGATCAGAGCCTGTGACGTGGGAGCGGTTGTGTTGGGTCGGATCATAAGGAGACCAGATCCGCTAATGAGTGAATCTCAGAGAGAGAGTGCATGGCTCCGGATTACGTCTGAGCAAATGTGCGGTGAATGAGACAGCTTTGGTGGTGCTGGGGAGGCATTGTGTTGCCGTACTGCCGGCAAGCCCACCCTCCCATGAAGATTGAATGGAGCTGGTGGAGGCCATGAGGAAGTAGTGAATGGCAATTGAAAAGCAGATGCCTTGCGAGAGCTGAATCTGAAGCAGAAGGGGCAGTGCACCCAGAGCGTAATACGCTGTGTCGGAGGTCTGGAGACAGCGTGCTGACCCCTTGGAACGGTCTCATCATGTCTGAAGCCCTTGACACTGGGCGAGAAGAGATCTTGCCACAGTGGCCGGTGAGGAGCTTGGGGAGGCCCAGGTGAGGAAGCATTTGTTGAAGGAACCCTGGGCGTCATGGAATATCTTAAGCAGAAGGCAGTCGGAGTGACCGTGGTAGGTCGGAGTAACTCCTTCGTTATGCTGCAGAAATCAACAAGGGCATGCTGGAGGGCAAAGGCCTTCAGGGTGTGCATGCCCTATAACAAGTCTGTCAGAATGTGAAGCAGTGGTGTTGGTAGCAAGAAATGTACAAGAAGGAGGGTGAGCTGAGTGGGCCCTCAGTGGTAGCCACGAAAGGCATACTTAATTCAATTAAAGTCAGGATAGGTGACATACAGTCCTCAATCTTGGACTTGAAGGTGCAGGTGGACTCGCTGGAGAATAGGATAGAAGACACGGAGAATAGCCAGATTAGTGGAGACCTGCTTGAAATGCAGTACGATGCACGGCAGTAGGAATTGGAGAACAGAGCGCAGGACAACCGGCTGAAACTGCACGATTTAGAAAACAGGCAGAGTCCTCGGTCTCAAGGAGCAGCCAGGTGAAAAAGCAGGTGATGTGGAGGTGAAGGGGGAGGGGGAAAAGGTCATAGATCAGTGCTGGTTCACTTTCATTACTATGCAGAAATGGCTGCAGTGTGGGAGAGAGCTAGACATCACCCAGATCTTCAATACGAGGGAGAGCGGATGAGCATTATTTGTGGGTATCAGGGGAGGCGACAAAAGGGGTATGCAGTGATAAAATCACTGCAAAAATGTTGCCTGTGCAAAAAATCACAGTAAAATTACTGTGGTTTGGCCCGGTAAAGGTGTACCCCATTATACTATTTAAGGGGAGTAGTGGTTGCAGGAGTGTCCCCAGTTTCCCTTAAATGGTATAATGGGTCCAGGGGTTGTGGGGGTGTCGCCCGCATCCTTTACATGGATGGCAGTAGCAAAGCCACTGCCTTTTTGCCATGATATTTTGTGTCCACAGCCATGTTTGCCACGATTTTAACACATGGAACCACGAAAGGGGGCGTAGGAGTCCTGTTTCACAAGAGGTTAGGACTGTCGGTCCTCAAGTGTTGAGGGCTAGTGAGGCAAGGATGCTGGTGATTAGAGGCGGTATTCAGGGGGTCAATATGATGGGGGAAACAATACACTTCCCCATTGAAGGGCAGGCAGTAATCTGTGCAGAGGCTCTGAACCTGATATTGAAAGGGACACAGAGCCCAGTAGTGCTAATGGGGGGTCTTTAATATGTGGACTGACAAGGAGCTGGATAGGAAGGTGATTCATAGTGGTGGCCCCCAGAAGTAAAGGTCCAGTAGGTATTCTTTGGGAGGGTTGCTGGAATCTCAGGGGCTGCGTGATGTATGCAAATGGAAGCATTCAAGACAATTGAATTATGTGAAGTTGTACCGATAGGATGATCGGACAACAATATAGTGGTTATTGAGGTAGCATTGTGGGGTTTGGCTTCTCAGGACACACAGTGGATGTGCAACAATTTTCTATGGAGGGATGTTGCTTTCGCAAATGAATTGCAAAAAGAAATAGCAGAATACTTTGGGCCTCGTCAAAAGTGTAGCAGTAGCCCTTAAATGCTGCAGCATTTAAGGGTTCACTCAAACATAAGTCTGGCGTGTTTACCACCAGCTCAGAGCTGGGGGTAAATGTGTGGGAAAAATGCCAATTTCGGGCGCAATTAGCGCTGCACATTTAGCGTGCTATTTGTGCCTAAAATTCCCCATTGGGTACAATGGACCCAGTGGGGAATGGGGAATTACATTTACCAACCTGTGATCCGACGGTAATAGCGCTGGACGGGTGGGCCGCAATGCAAATACAGGGGCCGATTCATGGAATAAATGTGCACCGAAAAGGGGAGCGCAAGCGTGAAAATCGCAGAGCAAGCGTGAATATCGCACACTAAACAGCATGCGCTACGCGCACAGGGAAAGCACACATAGCGCAGCGATCACAAGAAAAGTGGGCGTAACACGGGGCGTAACACGTGGAATGGGGAACAACGCGTGAAAATGTGGGTGTTACGGGGGAAGTACAGGAGGTAAATGCTCGCAACGCCCACACGCGCGCTACCAACACGTATTCATGGAATCGAACAGGGGAAAGGCGTGCGCCAAAAAAGATGCGCTAATCCGGAAACACCGCCAGCAGGAAGCAGGTGTAAGCGGCCCCACGCAGCATAAATGTGTGCGCAAACAACAAACAAGCTCAGACGCTATGATGAATATACCGTTCCTCGCAGCAGTGGTTGTGGGACACCGCAGGAGGAGGAGGATAGCCAGGCCCCGCATTTTTTTTACCCAGGACCAGTCTTTTTGGGATGCTTGATGAACAGGTGTATGGGAGGTACAGGTTTCCACCACACATAATCCTAGAGGGAGTGGGAGGATGACCTCACATCACCCACCCTGTGCTCGCAAGCACTGAGCCCCTTGGAAAAGGTGCTCAATGTACGGCACTTCTTGGCTACTGGTTCATTTCAGCGGACAAGTGCCATAGTGGGGGGTGTGTCACAGGCCACGCAGTCACGCTGCCTACACCAGGTGTTGGCCATCATGACTGCACACCCCTCAGTCCGCAGGCACACATACATGCCCAGAACGCCTGCAGAAAGGCAGGCCGTGGTCCAGGAATTTTACGGAGTGGCACACTTCCCCAAAGTGCCAGGTGCCATTGATTGCACCCATGTGGCTCTACGTCCCCCCAGGGCCACTGAGCACATCTATCGAAACCGCAAGCACTGGCATTCAATCAACGTGCAGGTAGTATGTGATGCCAAGGGAATCATCACTTCATTATATGCCAACTATCCAGGGTCAAGCCATGATAGATTCATATTCAGAATGTCACCCCTAAACCGGGACCTGGATGCTGGGCGGCATGGCGACACCTGGCTGATTGGTGAGTATAAATGCCTCTGCACATGCATGCATGTCAGACACTGAGTAATGTGCAAACCCCACTAATGATAGCCATTATCACCTCCCCAGGAGACTGTGCCTACCCTCTGAGCACCTACATGATGACGCCAATTCGGAACCCCACCACACCACCCGAGGTAATATACAACACAGCCCATATTGCAACCCGGGGCATAGTGGAGCGCATATTTGGAGTGCTCAAGTCACGCTTTCGCTTCCTTGGCCGCTCTGGTGGGCAGCTGTTACATGCACCCCCAGTAGTGTGCAGGATCATAGTGGCAGCATGTGTCCTGCACAATGTTGCAACCCGGTGGGGCGTGCCGATGGACATGGTGGTGCCCCCACAACCCCAACCACATGCACGGCCGCTGCGCATGGGAGGTGAAAGGGCACGTGCTGAGGCAGCCCGTACCCAGCTTGTGGCAAATTACTTCACCTAAAATCCCCCCCCCCCCCTTGCGGAGTGCACACAGCCCTGGCACATACCAGCTGACAATCAATGATGATGACAAAAGGGACAGTCAACTGTCACAACCATACCAGCCTGAGATTTTTCACCCGGAAGTGTTACATTGTGTGCATCCCTAGCTACTCAAAGACACCCAATGCTGTGTCACAAAAAGACACACATTCATGCAGCATGATCGACTACCCCCTTGCAAAATACCACATCAAAATAGTGCCATGTCACCCAACCCCTCCCCATCTCAGCTACCCAACACACCATGGCATGGCATGCAATGTGAAAGCAACCAAATGAATGCACAACACATGACACAAGTGTCACAAAGTGCACTGTCCCTAATGGAAACAGGCCACAGACAATACGCTCTTAGTAATCAATAAGAAACAGCACACATAAACAAATACTTACCGGCAACACAAAACATCAGTACATGATGAAACAGTGGCAATATATGACAGTAAAAAATTAAAGTAGTGCAAGTGTCACAACCTGACTAAGGCAGCACATCCAACTGCAGAGTGTTGCTGTCAGGCAAACGTGTCAGTGTACTGCATACAACATGAACTGCATCTACAAAGGAGATGGGCTTGTTAAGACATGAAGAAGCTACATGTATATAAGGATAAAGACATGGATGCACAAGCAAATATCAATCCACCATGCAGTGGAGAATCGAACAACAATCCCCACTAGGGATGTACACACAGTTTTGACTACAGACTGGCCACACAACTCATGGGAGCCCAATGTCACTGTGTAAGTTACTGTTACTTGGTCACACCCTTTGCAAGCCCATGGAAAGGGGAAGCAGGAGGGGTGTGTCTGTGTCAGGAACCCAAGCATCTAACCCAAAGACAGGACAAGCCTGCATGTGCCCAGCTGGAATACATAATGGATGCCTACGGGAGCCACACAAAGCAACACACTGTAAAAAAAAATGTATAAAAAAAAATCAAAAGTGGCCATGTGTGGACCAGGGGGGATGGGAGGCCACCCATGAGGGACGAGGTACAGGGTGCACCCCAACACCCACATGCGTGGATGTTGAGAGAAAAAAAAACCTCCATGGGCTCATGGCCTGCACGGCTAGGCTACAGTGGGAGAACTGTCGTCGCTGTCATCACCCTCTGCTGCTACATCAGGAGGTGGCTGTGATATGGGAGACAGACCAGGCAAAGCCCTGGTATGGTCCTCCATGGCAGCAAGCATGCAGGTCTGGAAGGTTTGTTTATGGAGAATAATGGTACGGAGATCCCCATGCAGCACCTCACGGGTAGCACGCATTTCTGCCTGCATGGCCTCGCGTGATGCCCGGATCTCCTGACGGGTTGGTTGGAGCTCAGCTGACAGTGTACGTGTCCGCTGCTCCAGCTGCTGTTCTGCCCTTGTACTCCGGGACACCTCAAGTTCACCCAGAGTATCTCTGAGGGACCTGTGTTCTAACCTGAGGGCTTCCCTGTGCGCCTGTGACTCTACAGATATGGCTGTGCGCAGAGTCTCCAGTCCAGCCCGTCGGTCCCTGTCGGACGCCAACATGTCCTCCCTGTGTGAGTGGCAAATGGAGTCTGTTGCCTGCTGCTGGAGCTCCATCTGCCTTTCAGGGGGGAGAATGGAAGTGGCCACCCTATCCATTGCCTGAGCCATCATTTCACACGATGCCCCGTGTTGTGCTGCTATACTGTACAAGGAGTTCTCACACACAGTATTGCCTGGTGGCACACGGCCACCGCGTTGGCGGGCACCAGACCTGTTTATGGCAAGACGATGTGCACCTTGCTGTGCTGGCACTGCCTGAGGCTGCAGGACTGCATTCCTCCTTTGATCTGCTGGCCCAGGAACAGGAGCAAATATTGTGGAGTGTGACCCTGCATCTGTAACTGCCACAAGCAGACTTTCCAAAACTGAAATCCCCATAGAGGGGTCTACCCCCGGTGCAGGTGGGTTGGACAGAACAGCATCCCTGCCAGAAACACTCACCTGCGATGGCACATATGTCTCAATGTCCGATTCAGCACCTGATTCATAGAGGTCTCCAGAGGTGTACCCAGAGACACCCATGGACAGCATGGTCTGTAGGAGAAATGGGTTTTCACGCACCACCACCTTCCCACGTCCTCCACTCATGCCCTGTTGTGGCTGTGATTCCTCCTCGGTCTGCACCATCTCCTCCTCCTCAACAGCATGAAGTGCCTCATCACCTGCAACAACATGAGAGATAACAAATGGAAACAGGCATGAGCACCATAGCACACACACATAGGCCTGACGAGGCAGAGATCCAGTACATAAATGACACATGTCCCACGTAACAATAACCCTGGTATGCATGCACTGTCAGTGAGTTGGAAGGGGAGGCAAAAAGCAGACACTGAGGTCTCCAAGATGGAAAAGCAACACATGTGCTGCATGCTGGATAGCACTGGCATCACACATTAGCCTGTGAGTGGCATGTCCAATACACATACATGACACATGCCAGCACACAGCTGGCACGTAGCATAGCCATGGTACATTTGACAAGTACAGCCATATGGTAGTAAATAAGTACTGTCACCCATCCATGTGAGATGGACATCATGAGATAAAACATGCAAAATAGTGTGACAAAACACGTTTGTGCCACACGCTGCAACACATCCAGTGTTCACTGATGCAGTGATGACAGGCACATGGATACATCAATGGTTGGTCACTTCAACATGACAGAAGACAACAGTTATGTTCAACATTCAAACAGGGCCCAAAAATGATTGTGTGCAGGCCATGTGTAGGTGCACATTACTCAATCAGCCTGAATGGTGAAATCATTCCCATAACAAGGTAATAAATGTGGGCCATTGTGGGGTGTCATCTATGACTGAAGTATGTTACATTTGTGGCAGTATGGCAAACAAATGTGTGGTAAAAATGGCAAGGATTAAAACAATCAGGCTGAATGAACAGGAAAACAGTTTGAACAATGTTGTTGCAAGATGACAGTTGAAGGGCAACTGCAGTAATCGGGTGCAAAATACCAGTCATGACTACACAGCCTCACCTGGCACTCAATCAGAACACATCACCCAAGCAAAATACATATGGATTGCACACACATGCATGTGCACTCACCGGACAAAGCTTCAAGATCTGGTAGGTCACCCACGCCTCGGATCTGATCCTTTATGATGAAGCGTACAGCGACAGACTCATGTTCAGTGAGTTGGTCATCCTCTGGTGGAGACCCACCGCCAGTCACCAGAGTAGAGGCATGATTGGAAGACAGCTTGTTCTTTGCTCTGCGTTTCAGGTCATTCCACCGCTTAGAGCAATTATCAGCTGTGCGCTTCACGAATCCAAGGGAACTAATGCGGTCTGCGATGGTCTGCCAGTGGGCCCTACGTTGAGCAGGCGTAGTCTTGCACCCTGCAGTCACCACCATTTTGCGGCTATGTGCCGACACATAGGCCACAAGTGCATCTAGTTCAGCGTCATTGAAACTAGGCTTCCTTGACATGCCGGAGTATGTAGCCATGTCTGGGGTACCACCCTGTACTGCAAGAGCACCCTTCTTCTTCTTGGAAGGTGGTGCGGACCCTGAGTGGCTTGCGCCGCTCTGGTTGTTAGGGGCAGAAGCGCAGGTGGACTGGGCACTGGAAGTTTCCAAAGGCACAATTACCAAAGGTCTCACTGCAGGCATTGGCTGCAGGGTGATGTTGGCAGGACCAACCTCGGTGTGATGGACTTGGACCGACACTGTCCCAGCTGGGAGACTCGGAGCTGGGGTGGATTGAGCTGCAGCTGCCCCTGCAGCCTCCTCACCCTGGCTACTTGGGGCAGCAGATGACATTGCTGCCCCATATCCACGTGGTCTGGTGACAGCAACTTTCACCGCCACACGTGGCTTAGACTTGGTGACACGGAAGTCAGCCTGGGAGTAATCCTGTGTCGGTTCAGTTGACAATATGGCCAGTTTAATAAGGGCTGAGCTGGGATGGTGTCAGCTACATTTCTCCCAACCATGGGGGGGGCATAGGTGTCCCTGATTGGTCCTCCACACACTGGCCTCTTGGGTCATCCTGCACATCCTGCCCACGTCCCCTACCGTGCCCACCTCTTTGAGCTCGGCCACCTTTGCCTCCCTTACTGCTTGGTCGCCTTCCAACCATGACACTGATGTTGTTGTCCATATGGGAGTTGCAGTAAACAATTGTACTGGGCAATTGGGGTGAAAGGAGTAGGGTACTAGATGGAATTCACACCCTAGTGCTCTAGCAAGGCTGTCTGTGACCCCTGGGGGAAGATGACGGGTCACGCAACGCACAGGCACCCTGAAAACAATATTTAACATGCACCCACCCCTGGTAGAGCACATGCGTGGAAAAATGAACCCGCACAACGCTGTGGCACCCAGAAACACACAAATAAGCGTACGCGTGGTACACGCAGCCTACAATGACCTCGGAACGGGTACGCGACACACGGGGGCAACCACAGTTGGAAAATTCGTGCGAGACTCACCATCTGCCTGGAAAAAGAACGTGGAAAAGAGGCGCATGTGCGTGTTGGCAACATCCCCGCCAAAAGAATTGAACGCTGTAAACAGGGAGTACGAACTGGAACCGTTGTGAAGTTATCGCGTGTGAACTGACAAGAAGTACAAGAATCACCCGCTCGCTCTCCACAAAAAAGCACATACAAGGAAACGGCATCCTACGCGTACCTTTTGAGCCAGCCCACACGTGCAACGTCACTTACGCACGCTAAGGCCCTTTCCTCCAATTGCATGCAGTCACACCCGGATGTGCAGTTTTTGCACGTGTACAATCAACATGCAACCGTGTTGAGGGAAACGCCCTTGCGCGTCACGTCACAGATGTGCTTACGCGCTAAGAGCCTTACCTCGAATTACACGCTGACATGCAGTTTTTTCACGTGCCAAATCACTCCGTATCAAGCTGGCCACGCAACAACAAAACACAGAAGACCACGCTCCTGCTCAGAAGGCCATTTTCCTGCCCCCCGGAGCCCTGAGCACGCTCCCACCTGCCATCTGCTGCTGCCTGCTGCCCACGTGCCCTGCTATTTGGTGCCTGGACGTCACCCATCTGCAGGGGTGCAGTTGCTGTGACTACCCCTGCTGGAACTGAAGACTCCCGAATGGGATACCATCGCTCCACAGCCCAGCCCCGGGACCCAGTTGCCCACCCACACCTGCCTGTGGGGTTGCCATGTCGGACACAATACCATCTGTCACCACTGGCAACCCCCCAGCCAGAGAGGCAGAGGGCTACCACCTTCAGTGCCAGTGATGTTGGTATCCTGGTGGAGCAAGTCATGGTATGATGTCCACTTTGGAAGTTCGTGCGCCGACAATGAAGGATGGAAGAGGTTCTGGATGGACATCGTGACTGCCATCAACGAGGAGGGGGTGGCAGTCCGCGACATTCAACACGTCTGGAAGCGCTGGGGGGACTTTAGGTCCAGGACCCTCAACAAGGCCCGGCGCCTCTTGAAGGCAGCGGATGCCAATGGTTGCTGAGTCTGCCTAACCAATGTATACGCCCAGCACTCCACCTCCAGGTCCTTGAGAGACAGATCCATCTGGAGTCGAGCGGTAAGTGTACATGTGTACTGATTGGCCGCTGTGCATGTTGAGGTGTGGCAGGAGTGTGCAGGTTGTACATATTTCTGTGTAGGTCCAAGAGGCGAAGGTTGGAGGTGGACTGCTCGGCAGCAGAAGGGGCAGCTGGGACCCCACAGGGTCTGATGTAGGAAGATGGCATGGAGTCATCCAGGTTGGTGGAGGGTTTGGTTGAGGAGGAGGCTGTGGAAAGGTCACACACGGGGTCTGGTGGGGGGATTCCACTGGTGCTAGTGGTGCAGTCCAGGGGCAGGGACAGGAGGCAGCACAGGCCGCATGGAGGTGCCTGTGTGTAATCCTGCCCCCGATCCTGTGACTGCATCATCCCGAACCAACCCGTTTTCAGGGAGGGGATGAGCGTGCAACAACTGGCCTTCCTCTCCGTGCGCATGTTGCAATCCGGGACCGGGTTGAGCCTGTCCTGGCTGGGATGGCGTTGCGTCAACAGGGCATGCGAGGTGACCTGCATTGTTTTCGTGAAGACACTGCACGTCATCTCGGATGCCTCTTTGACCGCGTCGACCTACTGGGACAGGTCACCAGAACTGGATTCCTCTGTCTGCTGGACCTTCTTCCGACCCCCTCCTCACCTGAACCCCCTATGTGCCAGTCGTACTCTGTGCCATCTTCCGGCCCATGTATCACCTGGGTACCCTGTGGAGCTGCCTCTGACCCAGCAGCCAGGATGGTGGAGGAACTATACCTGCCACAGTTGGGAGTCAGAGGTCCAGCAGGGGTGGCCACACCAACAACTGCACCCCAGCAGGAGGAGGGCGTGCAGACATCAAGAGCCAGGGCACAGGCACAGCAGCAGCAGGCTCAAGGTGGGAGCGATGATGGCTCGGGGCCATCAACATCAGAGGGACAGGCATCGGCCGGAGGGCAGGAGGACCCTGGATTGGGAGTGTCTTCCGTGTGGCAGAGGTTGGGCCAGCACATAGATGCGGAGCGGCGGCGGGCGGAAGAGGCACGGCTCACTATGGTCAGGGCGGAGAACTCTATGCGCAGGGCGCAGAGGCGGGCCGAGTGCCTCGAGGCAATTCACAGGGAGTTGGAGTTGGACATGGCGTCATCCCTGCGAAACCTCGGGGCCATGGAACATGCCCGCCTCTAGGACATAGAACAGGAGTTCGATGATGCCCTGGCCCGGGAAATCGGCAAGTGAGCCGTAGGACTTGCCCGCCGCCATTGTATATAATTAGTTAGTGTTTGGTTTCATTTATGTTTTTCTTTCATTTGGTGTGCTTGGACTATGCCCCACCTTTTTGTAGACAGTTCTTCATTAGGTAGTATTTTTTGTAGGTTTAATTTCAATGGTTGGGCTCATGGACCCTGGATTTGTTATTTGTATATAGTTGAACAGTGGATATTTCGTCTTTTCTTTTTTTCACCATGGAGCAATGGATTTTACTTATTTCTTTCAGTTTGGATTTGCTTTGTTGGACGGTGACTTTGGACACATTTTCATTTGGATTTATTTGGATTCTGATTTCATTTTTTTTTCACTTTGGAACATGATGCATTTTATTTATTATTTCCATTATTGTGTGATTTCATTTCATTCACTTAATTTTGTGTTGAATACATTTTTGTTTCATACTTCAATGTGTGGTATTCTCTCATTGGTTTCATGCATGTCACAATCTGGGTTTTCACATTCAATGGCACCCATTGTGTGTGTGTGACGGACATGTGTTGATGTACATACATGCCATTTGGGTTGTTTCGTGTAATGGGCATTTCAATGTGCGGTGGATGTAATACTTGTTTGGTTCTTTGGTCAGGGGTGGCGTGTGTTGGGATTTTGGTGGCCATGAGGGCCATAATTGTGGATTATGATGACGTGTTTGAGGGGGACATGAGCCGGGGCCTGCTGGCAGGTGTCTGTCACTGCCGGGTGGGTGGGGGTGCAGGGGGACAGGAGTCAGGGCCTGCTTGCAGGTGCCCGTCACTGCCAGGTGGGAGGGGTGCAGAGGGGGACATGAGTTGGGCTCTGCTGGCAGGTGCCTGTCACTGCTGAGTGGGTGGGGGTGCAGGGGGACATGAGTCAGGGCCTGCTAGCAGGTGCTCCTCACTGCCACGTGGGTGGGGGGGCAGGGGGACATGAGTCAGGGCCTGCTGGCAGGTGCCTGTCACTGCTGGATAGGTAGGGGGTGCAGGGGGACATGAGTCGGGCCTGCTGGCAGGTACCTCTCACTGCCAGGTGGGTGGGGGTGCAGGGGGACATGAGTCGGGGCCTGCTGGCAGGTGCCTGTCACTACCAGGTGGGTGGGGGTGCAGGGGGACATGAGTCGGGGCCTGCTGGAAGGTGCCCCTCACTGCCAGGTGGGTGGGGGTGCAAGGGGACATGAGTCAGGGCCTGCTGGCAGGTGCCTGTCACTGCCGGGTGGGTGGGGGTGCAGGGGGACATGAGTCGGGGCCTGCTGTCAGGTGCCTGTCACTGCCTGGTGGGTGGGGGTGCAGGGGGACATGAGTCGGGGGCCTGCTGGCAGGTGCCCCTCACTGCCAGGTGGGTGGGGGTGCAGGGGGACATGAGTCAGGGCCTGCTGGCAGGTGCCTGTCACTGCTGGATAGGTAGGGGGTGCAGGGGGACATGAGTCGGGCCTGCTGGCAGGTACCCCTCACTGCCAGGTGGGTGGGGGTGCAGGGGGACATGAGTCGGGGCCCGCTGGCAGGTGCCCCTCACTGCCAGGTGGGTGGGGGTGCAAGGGGACATGAGTCAGGGCCTGCTGGCAGGTGCCTGTCACTGCCGGGTGGGTGGGGGTGCAGGGGGACATGAGTCGGGGCCTGCTGTCAGGTGCCTGTCACTGCCTGGTGGGTGGGGGTGCAGGGGGGCATGAGTTGGGGGCCTGCTGGCAGGTGCCCCTCACTGCCAGGTGGGTGGGGGTGCAGGGGGACATAAGTCGGTGCTCACTGGTGCATGGTGACATGTCGGCTGGCTGGGGGGCATGCCCAGGGTTGATGGGCTACCTGTGGGGCATTCCCAAGGTGGATGGGCTGCCTGCGGGGCATAGCCTGGGGTGCAGGGTAGTCCCCTGTGGTGTGGGCTGCCTGCAGGGCCTGGGGGGGGAGAGGGCGCACCTGGGAGGTCCCACACTGCCAATTCGCATGTGATACTTCCTGCGCACCCCCAAGATACCCGTACCCCACTCGCCCAAGGCCTATCGCATGTGATTCTCCCCGGCGCACCCCTCCGAATACACGTACCCCGCTCGCCCAGCTAAATCGCATGTGAAACTGCACACGCACCCCTCAGAATACACATACCCCGCTCGCCCAGCTAAATCACGTGTGAAACTGCATGTGTACCCCTCAGAATACACATACCCCGCTCGCACAAGGCCTATCGCGTGTGATACTCCCCACGCACCCCTCAGTATACATGTATCCCGCTCGCACAAGCCCTATCGCGTGTTACTCCCCGCGCACCCCTCAGAATACACGTACCCCGCTCGCACAAACCCTATCGCGTGTGATACTCGCAGTGCACCCCTCAGAATACACGTACCCCACTCGCCCAAGGCCTATCGCGTGTGATACTCCCGGCGCCCCCTCAGAATACACGCACCACACTTGCACAAGGCCTATCGCGTGCGATGCTCCCCGCTCACCCCTCAGAATACACGTACCCCGCTCGCCCAAGGCCTATCGCGTGTGATACTCCCCACGCACCCCTCAGAATACACGTACTCCGCTCGCCCAAGGCCTATCGTGTGTGATACTCCCTGCGCACCCCTCAGAATACACGTGCCACACTCGCACAAGGCCTATCGCATGTGTTGCTCCCGGCGCACCCCTCAGAATACACGTACCCCGCTCGCCCAAGGCCTATCGCGTGTGATACTCCCCGCGCACCCCTCAGAATACACATACCCCGCTCGCACAAGACCTATCGCGTGTGATACTCCCCACGCACCCCTCAGTATACACGTAACCCACTCGCACAAGCCCTATCACGTGTGATACTCCCCGCGCACCCCTCAGAATACACGTACCCCGCTCGCACAAACCCTATCGCGTGTGATACTCCCAGAGCACCCCTCAGAATACACGTACCCCGCTCGCCCAAGGCCTATCGCCTGTGATACTCCGTGCGCACCCCTCAGAATACACGTACCACGCTTACCCAAGGCCTATCGCGTGTGATACTCCCCGTGCACCCCTCAGAATACACGTACCACACTCGCACAAGGCCTATCGCGTGTGATGCTCCCCGCGAACCCCTCAGAATACACGTACCCCGCTCGCCCAAGGCCTATCGCGTGTGATACTCCCTGCGCACCCCTCAGAATACACGTACTCCGCTCACCCAAGACCTATCGCGTGTGATACTCCCTGCTCACCCCTCAGAATACACGTACCCCGATCGCACAAACCCTATTGCATGTGATACTCCCCGCGCACCCCTCAGAATACATGTACCCCGCTTGCACAAGCCCTATCGCGTGTGATACTCCCCGCGCACCCCTCAAAATACACATACCCTGCTCGCCCAAGCCCTATCGCGTGTGAAACTTCCCAAACACCACCCAAATGCCCTGTCCCGGCCCTGTGAACTGGTGCAGGGTTAGCGCGGCCCTTTGCGCTGAATTGGAGATTTCAATGCGTTATCCATGCGCAAGGGGCGTTCTTGGGGGCGTAACTGACGCTGCAGGATGTTCTCTGCGCCAGCGCTCAAAATGGCTTTGATGTTCCATGAATACGCGGTGCGCCAGAATGCTGTTTAGTGCACACAGACGGCGCATGCTGGCGCGCGCTACCTCTCTGCGCTGCTCACGTGCACTGCCTCTGCGCTGAAATCTATGAATTACCCTGACAGTTGGGTGGTGTCCCATTCGGGATACCGCCCAACTCGTGATGAGGCTGTTTGTGTCCAATGATACTTGGGAGGTGGACCTCACTGTACTTTGGGAGGCAGCATAGGTGACATGGAGGGGTCTATTCAATAGGGAGTGTGTATGAAAAAAAGGTATATCGTTCTTTCATCGATGGGTGCAATTTCAAATGGGGGGTCAGGAATCGGTAAAAAAAAAACAATAGAAGATGTCGGGCTTGGGTGGAGGAACCCCCACAAAAATAAAAATAATCTAGTTCAATGAGTTTTTTCAGTAAACATACTCGGGAAAAAAAACATCGAAATTTGACAGAACTGAAAAAAGAGGGAAAGGTTGTTAATTGGAGATATGTTACACTGAGAGAAAGAAGGCCCTATAACATAGAATACATAGTTTGGAAGTGGTGGAGGAAGGGCCACTCACAGAAGCAAAGGAACAAAGGTGGGAACTTAAGGAATTGGGGATGTGATCCAGAAACTGCAATACTTAAAACAGAAGTTTTATGAAATGTGGGAAAAGGCTGCTTCTTTTGCTAGCTGTTAGGCATAGAGCGCAAAGGACAGAGAGATGGATTGAAGAACTGAAGATGCCAGTAGGGGGCTTGAGTTTAGAACCTGGTGAGATATTACAGGAATTTGCAGCATTTTACGAGGCACTTTATGGAGAGGACAGGGGGTCGGATTAGGAGAGTATTGATCATTATTTGGGAGACACATCCTGCTGAGGTTGAGCCCTTTGTGGGCTCAGTTTGCCATTTCAGTTTCTGAAAGCCCCTTTCACCCTGGAAGAAAACCAGAAAGTCATATCTAAAATGCCAGCTGGAAAGGCGGATGATGTTTTTTCTGTTGGATTTTATAAGATGTTCTCACCCTTATCTCCCTGTTCCTGGTGAAGCTGTTCAACTCGATTGTTGAAACAGGCTGAGCTCCTCCCACGTTTGCAGTTATCCCAAAGGTGGACAAGGATCCCAAAAGGTGTCCGTCATATTGGCCAATATTTTCATGAGGGCCATAGCATATAGATTTGAACAGGTTATGCCACAACTGGGTCACCCGGTCCAAGTACGATTTATTCCAGGGAGGCAGGGGGGCAGACACACTGTGTAAAATGTTGAGTCTTATAGACTTGGAGAGAGGGAAGGTGGGTAACCCAGCAACCCGCATCTTAGACACATCTTTGGTAGGGTTAGATGCAAGTTCATTTTCGTAGTCTTGGAGATATTTGGTTTTGGGAACAGATTCCTTAAGAGGATAAGGGCTAAACTGACCCTATCGAGGGAGTTACAGTTAATAGGAAGGTTTCAAAGCGACTTGTCTAACAATGAGGGACGAGACAAGGATTTCCCTTGTCTCCAATGTTGTTCGCCAGAACGGATAAGGGCTTCCTCTCAGGTGGAGGATTTGTGGGTGGGGAATAAAGAGTTAAACTGGGGATGTATGCAGACAACATCCTTTTACATCCGCAGAAGCTCAGTCCCGGCTCTGTTGGACAAAATTGCAGCAAAGGGGTTGTTAACAGGCTTCGAAATGAATAAGAACAAATCAGTTATCTTCCCATTTGATGAAGACTCGAAAAGGGAGTTGGGGACCCCAGAGCCTTTGGAGCTGAAGATATGCTTGGACTTATTAATTACTTAGGGGTCACAGTGGCCAGGTCTTTGAGTGCGCTGCTGAAAGCACATTTTCACCTGCATTTGAACAATTGTACAGTGAAATGGACATCTGGGTAAATTATTTTCCTGGATGGGCCCCTTCAATGCCCTGAAGATTCATTTTCTTCCCAGGGTACGTTATTTGTTCCAAATGCTGCTGGAACAGATCCTGAGGGAGGGAAAGGGAAGGATGCTGAGGTTTTATGACAGGCTAAGACATGTAGGGTTGCATATAGTATGTTAATTTTGCCTAATGATATGGGAGGGGTTGGTTTCCTGGATCTGAGGACCTATTATAGGGCAGCTCAATTAAGAGAATTGGTCCCTCACCTGAAGAAAGATCCGCAGAAGCAAAGGGTATTTTTGGAAAATTATCAGATGGGGCCTGTTCCGATATGGGAGTGGTTATGGTTTCTATGGGGGAAAATCCAAAGAAGGATTAGAGAACATGGTATCCTTGGGGTATTGTGGGACATTTGAAGACAGCACCTGGGGGTGAAGGGGATTATGTCATGGCCATTTCCTTTTGAGTTACCTTTGGGCACCCCATTGAGAGATGGGTTGTCCGTACCGTTTGAGATTTCAGGAATGGTTTGAGACAGGGTTAGAAAGGGTGTGCCAACTGTGGGTAAAGGTAAAATGTATTTTGATACAAGAGCTGGAGATCACCCTAGAGATTGGGAAGCTTTCAGTATTTTTATATTTGCAATTTAAAGGAGTGGTGACAGCGAAGAAGTGGTAGGACAAGCTACATTGGGAATTGACAAAGATAGAAATTATCTAGGCTAAATTCGTGGGGAATAGGGGAGTGAAATTGGCCCTTTATGGGGGACGTAGTCAACAAGGGGTAAAAGTATTGAGAATATTAATGTCAGAGAGGAAAGGGATCTGGGGATTGAGATTGATAAGGCCCTGTGGGGGGCAATGTGTAGGGGGATTCAAGCAATATATATTTCAGGTCAATATAAGATGCATGGGATAAAGCTGAAGAGGGAGACCCAAACATGTCCCTCGTTGCACCCATCCTGCTCTCAGCCTGGCGACAGAGAAACGAGAGATGTACATTGCTTCTGGGCCCTTCCTTCCCATCATTGATGTATTGCAGGTGTGAGAAGCGCTACTCACTCAGACAACCGTTCAAACCATAACCGGATGACAGTATTGAAGAGATACAGCTGCCATCAATTGAACAAGTTTACTGACTGCAACCTCGAAGAACACACATGACGACACGACTGACATTATGACACAGATACGTTATACATGAAGCACATAGGCATCCCTGCATGAAGTTACACTGACATTTAGATTTATTGCTGATAGACACAACTAATATGTTTATGACTCGCATAGAGGACTGACACACTTATACCTTTTGCTATGCGGAAACCGCAAGACGCACAAGAATACATATGGACTGCTTGCTGACACTTAAACACAACTAACATGGGTAGCCATGCAAACAAGATGGAAGCCACAGGTACATTGGAGTGAAAGGGAGAAACAGAACAAATTCAAGAACACAGAGAAAGGCTGACAAGCTGATCCTGCTGAAGCATGCAGACCAGGTTTTCAGCGCGGCCACCATGCACAGCCTCATCAAGGACACTGAGAGAAGGAGGATTTCAAGTTAGCAAGATAGATAGGACACCTGCTGGAAACCCGAGCCAAAAATCTGCATAATTACAAGCAAGAGAAATTAATTTCCTGCTAACTACACACGTGATTTGAACCTAAAAGGCAGAGCCAATTAATTATTGCCAGACTGAGGTGGCTGTTCTCATCGAATTGAATGCAGGAGGATACAAAAGTAATACACGCTCAAAACCAAATGTTCTGTCTCGTGGCCTAGGAGATCAGAGATGGTAACTTATTGGGAACATGAAGCACCTTTTTGGTCATTCTCACTACCTTGAATAGTTGCACTTGGCCTGGTAACTGCCCAAAGCTCCAAGGCTGAAAAGACTCCAGGTCCAATCTCCAGTGCCTAATCACCTTTGCGTTAAGCGTACACTTTGTTGCCCTGGCCACTCACCTTACACTAACCTTCAACTTTGTATTCACAACATGTAGAGGTGGACTCAGAAGGAGCCACCAAATATGGCTGACATAATAATCGCACTAACCCCTCATAGAATGTGTAAATAGTTCATCACACTAACAAATCCCCACCCCTGTTAGGTTTTTTGGGATGTAACTTCATTTTGTGACATCATGTACTAACAAAACTGGACGACAGGCTCGAGATCAACAAGAGCGAGTGTGGAGATTGTTGCATTGTTCAGGCTGCAATCCCCGTCATTGGGCCTCATTACGATATATGATATGCAACACTATATTATGCAATGCAATGCTATACTATGGTATGCTACATTAGACTCTCCAATACAGTTAGGCCTCAGACCCATTTGTTCAAGTCCCTTCCGCGGTATGAAGACAAAATATGCAAGTATAGCGTGGAATGGACTCGCAATACAGAGGTCAAAATGGCAAAGCCATGGCCCTAAAATATGTGCTGCAACAGATGACCACGTATTTGCATGCCGCCTGTTAAGGGAAAAAATGCAGTAACAGATTAGCTATATTAGAGCTATGGAAAATGTTTGAGGACATGGAAGAGGACCGACCCAAGAAGGAGTGGATGTTGAGTGGAAGTTGAGCCAGCGTGCTGTGGGGGGCGAAGATCCCACTGCTCCTTCTCCCCCCTCCTCCAACCGCAGACTCCACAGTGGATAGCCAAGGATTTTACCCCTTGAAGGAGTTAAAAGCAGCAGCAGGATATACCAATCCTGTTGATGCACCACCTGCATAAATCAGCGAGGACACGCTTAGTGACGTGAAGCAGGCAAACAAGGGAAAAGAGGCTATAAATGACACATATAAGGATCGTAGCAACCTGCAAACAATACTGGTGGGAGATGACAAAGGGATATTGGGTCGTGGTGGGGATAACGAAGGTACAGTCCCACCAAACGTGAGGGTAGGAGGAAAGATACTCCTCAAATTGGACATAAGGAATGCAGGCAAGCATAGAAGTTCAGAGGAGGAAGTTCAGTAATGCAAGGGGACAGAAGAAGAGGACAGAGAATGGGCAGAGATAATGGAGGCAGAGAAGAGATGGAAGAGAAAGAGAAACAAGAGCGGCTGAAAGGGGAGAATGAGAAAGCAGAAGAAAATGAAATGGAGGAAAGACAGGAGAGGCAACTGCAAGTGAAGAGAGAGAAAGAGAAATAGGAAATTGAAAGCTTGTTAGAGTGTTCATAAAGAGAAGAAGGGAGGGATAGGAGACAGGAGCAGGAAAGAGACTGAAGCATAGTGAGACACCTCAGGGAGGTGTCAGAATTCAAGACAGGACCAACACATCTAAATGGCAATGAGGGAGAGGGGATACAAAGAAGTACAGGGATACTGTATAGGAGCAGGAGAGATAGCGCCTATGCAGGAGTATAGCAGGGTCTCCATTGAGGGGGGAGAGCAATTCACTGGACAGGGTAATGGGAAAATGACAGGGGAAATGCATGTTAAGGAGACTGAATTTTGAAGATGAAGAAGAGGACAGCAATGTCAGCATCGGACTCAGGGGGTCAGATGAGGAGCTATGAGAAAGTAATGATGATGAAGGGAGGAGGCCATTCCGCCCCTCCTGGGAAGTAAGCCCAGAGAGAGAGATGCTGTGGGTCAGGAGGAAGACACTGAGAAAAGTATGCAAGAACCCGAAGGATGCCTTGAGCGTCCAAAATGCATATTGCATAGCGTAGATGAATTTACTCCATGTACATAGAGGCTGAGACCCTTACCAGGATGGAAAAGAGCAAGTATGACAAGAGCATTCACTGACACCAAAGATGTAGGGAAGCATGCCAGCGGAGTAGAATTGATACAGTTCCCATTGCCAGAAAGGCTGGACGATAACCACACTATATACCCTGGCAGCAGATGGATAAAGATAATTTGAGGTCTAAGTTGTCCTCGTTGACTGCAGGAGTGAGGAAATGAATATATGAGTTAGAATGACTGATGGCAGGGACAACACTGGCAGTGGACGACATGAAGAGTTTACTCTCAGCCATTTTTGGGGAGGTAGCTCACAGTTTTTGGAAATGGGCAGGGTAACCTTTAGTGATGGCACAGAACACAGTGCATGATAGGGCACTGTTTAATAACTGCAGAGCAGCCCTATGGCAGGCTCTTAGAGTACAGTACCCATAGACATCTGACATAAGTGTGATTATGGCACGCAAAATGCATAAGGATGAAGAACCACTTCAATACATTCAGGAGATACAATAACATTGGTGTCTCAAGATGAGATAGCCATGGGATGAATCCGTGGGGTTATTCTACAACATACTCATCCAACGGCTACCAGAGCAGGTACAGAAGCAATTACAGAAGATAGTGGGGATGGAAACAAAACCATTGTCATAAAGTAAAACAGACAATACATGATTCCCAATATCCACTCATGAATCCAGCCCATAACATATCTGTCGACAACAACTCTTTTACCATAGCCGCCAGTCGTGTTTTCCTCCGAAAATCCTGACGAGATCTACAATACATGAAGATATGTTAAGCAGTTTCCAGACAAGATTCCCCACATTAGTGACAATGGGCCTCATGACAAGTTTGCCTTTGCGGATATAAGAGTGCCGGTAAATTCACCGGCACCCTTGTTTCCGCAATGGCAAACTATGTGTTTGCCTGCCGGAACCGCTCTGCCTGACAGGTCAGAGTTCCGTGTCACCACTACCATAGAGTTCTATCGGATCCCATGGGAATGGGGATTAACACATTTGTCTGCACCTGATTTCCCTGCCGCCGGACGGTTAATGGGCCGGTGGCGCTGGGAAGTCAGGCGCCGGTATATTTTTACGGGTCCGGCAGCAACCCACCGGTAGCACTGGCAGGGTTACCACCGGACCGGTCATGAGGGCCTATGTCTTTTATTCTTCTGTGCTTCTACCCAGGCCCCCACAATCTCCTTGATATTTACAATGCTAAACTTCAGTTTTATTTAATCCCATATCAGATTGTTTCCCACAAAACATTGTATATATGAAGGTATTGCTTCCCACTGCTGTAAATATTCCTCAAAGGATGCCACATGCTTCTTTGTGCCAAAATAATAAGGAGTTGGCCATGAGTGTGCAGAAAGTAGCTTGTTCATGCATTTCTTATAAAGGCCATATGGCAAACTCTGCACGCTATCAGGCACCTGAGTAAGCCACTGTACTGCAATACGTTGTATTTGCGAGACATTGCACAAGATCATAGCCTGAGCTCTCAACTGAGGCGCTGAGTGCAGAATGCCCACGAGAGTTTGTGGGGCAGCATTAGCCAGTTTCCAAGCCAACATTGGACAACAAAGGTGCAGTTTAACCAGAATAGGCACGATATTAAACTCCAAATGCACCAATTCAATTGCCACATTGGAGGGCAGGCTAGGGGGCCGTTTAAGCAAAATACGTTCCAGTTGACGCATCTCAGTTAGATTAGCAAGAGACAGAATTTCGGACCCATACATAATAATTGATAGAATTTTGTCCCTTTAAAGCTGGAGTATAGCCCTGATAAAATACCATGGCGAGCAAGCAAACCAATAGCACCAACCGTCGATACAGTTTTTACTTGTACTTGTTCTAGATGTTGAGTTCCCCACAGCCTATAGTCCAGGTCAATCCCCAGGTATTTATATTCTAAAACAACCTCGACTACCATCCCATCCAGCATCCATTTTTTTATCCTTATCTTTGCCTTTTTTGGAGTCGGTCTAAAGACCATTATTTTTGACTTTGCATTATTCACAATCAGTGAATTTAAGGTGGTATACACTTTTAGTTGATCCAGGGAGGACTGAAGACCCATGGGGTCAAGTCCAAAAGAGCCTAATCATCTGCATATCCCGACCATTGCATGTGCCGGAAACCCATTTTTTGTGGGATTGAAGATGAGTTGGCCATAGCAATGCCCAGGTCGGAAAGGTCAAGGTTGAAAGTGTTGGCACTAGTATAAAAACTTGTTTGAGCCCTGTATAAGTTGGTAACCAATCCGTATTCCTACCCTGTTGGTCCAGATGAACCTTCATCCTCATATGATCATGTAACTGAATGATCATTTTCAGTAACCATGAAGGAAGGTCCCCAGACCTGAAGTTTTCTCCATAATATACCTCTTTCCACTGTGTCAAACGTGGCACTAAAACCAAAAATGCCACAAATACTGTCATTTTTCACATAGACCATGCTTGCTGAATGATAGTAATCAATGACAGGCTGTTGACAGTGGTATTAGATCCTTTGCGAAATCCTATTTGACTAAACATGATCTAAACAGGATTATATTACCAGTTACTGCCCATTCCTCCCGCTCCATTAAGAGAGTACAGGCAACGTTTTTTGCTGGTACATCGATCATGGCAAGTAATCGGTAGTTACGTGGGTCTGCATGGTCTCCTTTCTTGAACGCCGGAACAGTTATACTGTTCTGCCAAGAATTAGGAATTCTTTGAGTAAATCCAATCCAATGGAAGAGCGAATGCAAAGCAATGGTCCAAAGCCAAGGATTATTCTTAATCAAAGTGCTACAGATTCCATCCGAACCTGGGGCACGGGAGGCCTTAGTAGCCGGGATGATCTATTAAATATCCTGCAGACTTTTCAAAGATGACCAATTATTTGAATTAGCCACTATCACAAAGTGATTGACCACCCCCCCTTGACCAAAGATTCGCTTTACATGCAGGACCCAGTTTAGCTCGCTTACACCACTGATGTCTCAAGTCTTTGGAGAATTGCCACCAACAATTCTCCGAAATGTTTGTGAATCTTTTTCAAGGTAAGATTGCACCAGTGCATGCCACAAGCAGTCTCCTTCAGAAACGTATGGCTCTTAAGCCTTTTTCATCACTTTTGCCTTTCGGGCATGAATAAAAGGATCAACCTTCTGTTTAGCCAAAGCTCTCATGCATTGCCGAAGCTCACCCCTTTTTCCTTGATAATTTTATCAAAGTGATATCTATGAAGTTTTTTGGGACCAATGCCAGCCCTACTATAAGAAGCAGACCCCACTAAAGAATTAATTTTAATTTTGCCCAAATCATTTTCAAAGATGCTTATGGCTATTGCTCCAGCCTCTTGGAAATGAATGTTTTATTGAGGTCCATGCCCTTGTATATTGATTAAGTATTTCCAGTGCTGCAGCTGATGCCTGCCCTATCTTTTGATCACTGTTGGAGATCCGATTAAGTGGAGCATTAATATGCAAGAAGTCAGAGGAGAAAAGCACCTCTTACTCAGAGCAAGTTCAAGGAAACAACATAAAGGATAAAGATCACTTTCATCGCGTTGACAGATACACATATCAATGCTCAAGGAAGAGAAGTTAGTGATTTTGGATTTCTGGCATGTATGTGTGCATTTAGGAGGGTTGTCAGAAGGGTACGCACTGATTACCATTGTAAAACTGTCAGAATACAACAACCTAGCCCAGCTCTTACCCGATGGCAGTTCATCTGAAGAGCCTTGTCCCCATCTAACAACGAAGGAGAGTACAAATCGCCATACCAAGCTGGAGATTCTGAGGGATCTTGAAATTGAAATCCCCACAGATAATCACCGGAAAAGCAGCCTCCAAGTAATTTACAAAAACCTCAAAATCCTTAATAATCCCCATGTTTCTTATATGGAGGATGGTATATATTAATAATAAGGAAATCTCACACAAAATGGAAAGCATGCTTCAATGGCAGGGACCACTCTTACAATTAGTACATAATTCGTCACACAAGTAATCTCAACAATACCCCAAGATTTTCTTGTGCTTAGAATTAACAATTAACCCTCCTTTTTGGCCAACTCTGAGGACTATGGATGGACACTCAAGAGACAATGGACCATCCATTGATATAAAGCAGTTTTGTGAGCCAGGTTTCCTGCAGAGCAACGACTGAGAATCCATCTATATTATCCAATAAGCCATCTGCTTAATGCAGATGGATATTCCCATGAGTGTTCCAGTTAAGGAGAACAGGAGAGAGATTACAATCTTGGCTAGGTACGGGAAAGCCCACTGCTCCACCATGTTAGCTGACCAGGCCCAGTGCGACTCTTCCCTCTTAAATCCAGCATTACTATCAACCCCTTCATGGTTCACACTTGTGGCAGATCTTAATACTTTCATTTGGTCAGACGTTGCGCTGAGTGAAAATACTTTGGGCTGCGTCAAACCACACCAGTTTCCTTCACCATTCAGGTCTTCTCTATACTTACATGTTTGATTTCCAACCACCTCCAGCTGCGTGCATTCATAGCCCTATTTGTTTATTAGAAATCTGTGGCCATTATGTAAGCAAGAGTTCCCTCCATTTGGAAAAATATTAGTGAAGTGGCTTTGTTGACATTCTCACAAACGTCCACAAGCGGAATGTCATCACTAGTGATACATCGAAGGGGGATCACAGAGTGGAGTAGTTCCATTAGCCTCGATCGGTTTAGAAATAAGCTTGTGCTACTAGTGAAAATACTTGTACTCATGACAAGTTGGAACGCTATTACTGCTGCATTTAAGGGTTGGCCAAATCTTGAGTTGGGCGGTAGGCGTCAGATTTAGCTCCAGCCTTTTGCTTGAAGTAAAAACTGGCACTTACCACCCATTTTCAGTAATAGCGCCACCCCAACCCCATTGGGTCAAATGGTCGGAATGGGGATTTACAGTCATACCACTACTCGTGATCCGGTGCAAATTGAGCTGGACTGAGTAGCAGTAACACTAATAGCATTGGCCGGTATCCCGGTGCAACTAGCGCCGGGATACTGACCAACTTGTGATGAGGACTCTTGTATTTGCAAGACCTTGGGCCTCATACCGAGATTGGAGGTAGCCATGGCGCTGGTCTGGTTCAATGGGGACTTACCGGTGCATTCCGACCCTGGAGGGACTGGTAAGTCCCCATTGAACCAACCATTCCCCATTCCCATTTGAGCCCCCATAGGGCTCAACGGGAATGTGGAGGGTGCTAATAACAGGCTCGCGAGTAGCGGGACCCATAAAGGACGTGTGGTCCGACCACACATGCCTTGCGGTTCCCGCTAAGGGACATTGGAATTGGGCGGTAAGGGATTACCGGCACCACTCTCCTTACCGGTGCCCGGTATCCCTTACTGCCCAACTTGTAATGACCCCCTTGATTTTATCTTTATTTGTTAGGTAAAATCCAAATAAGGGTTGGAAGGCAGTCTTTTCACTGCTAATATTCTCCACGTCCGTTTGAACCATAGCTTCCAGCTTGCTGCTGCATGTAAAGACTGGAGGGGGTATCTATGCTTCTGCCTCTATATGGCAGAGTCACAGAGCACCCCACCCAAGGTTCTCTATTGTGGTAGCAATGGACAAGCAACCAGACTTACGCTCTCAGGAGGTGACGTGGGCTGGTTCTTTTTTAAAAAAAATTTAAAAACATATTTTTATTATTTTCAATACCGTATAACTAGAACCATTACATTGTAAAACGTTCAACCAAGGAAGTAAAATTCCCCCTCCTCCTTCCCCCCCGACCGGGGTAATCTCCGTCCATGCAAGTCTTCACTAGGAAGTTCATTTCACCTTTCACATAAATAGGTCCAGTATCCTTATTTTGTGTGGACACCATTGTTCTTTATAGTCAGATTGGAGGAACTCCAGAACTAGCCCCCAGTCATTCTGAACCTTCCGTGTTCTCCTTGGATGTTGTAGGTTAATAGTTCCATGGCTAGATGTGTCCAAACCCTTCTCGTCCAGTCTACTGCTAGTGGTGGGGATTTATGTTTCCAATTATATGCAATTTCCAGCCAAGCCCCTATAAGTAGGCCTATAAAGTTCCCCTTCTGCGTAGTATTTAGACTTTTATCCCTGGGATCCCATAGGCCCCCTAGTCACACTTTGTCTCCCAAGTGTTCCGTCCCCGGGAACATTTTATGCATTTGGATTTTTATCTCCTCCCAGTAAGAGCTTAACTTCGGGCATTCCCACCTTATATGTCGCCAGCCCCCTTTCCCGCCACATTCCCTCCAGCATTTATTTTGGGAGCTAGCGAACATCGTGTGCAGTCTCTCCGGGGTGTAGTGCCATTGCATCATTATTTTCACCCACATTTCTCTAGTTTGGATGGCTCTCGTCAATTTTGGTATCAGGCGCCATAAGTATTCCCATCGATCCCTGGGGAGTGTGTAGCCCAGGGTTTTCTCCCACCTTTTCATGTATTGCCAAGTGGCTGGTTCATCTTGTGCATTTACATATTTGTATGTATTGGAGACAAAGTTGCGGGTACCTGTATGCGCCATAATGTAGGTTTCGAAGGGGGTCAAATCCCTGGACGCTGCTTCTTTTATGTGGGGTGTGCTCAACCAGTGATGGAGTTGTTCATATTTATAACAGTCTTTCGGTGTTAAGTTCAGTAGTGCTAGTGCTGTGCAATCCGCGAATTACCTTACCTGCTGGTCTTGATGCATATCTCCCACCATCTTGCACCCTGCCTCTTCCCATTTTCAGAAAGCTCCCCTTTTCATCCTTGGTGGGAATTCTGGGATACCAAACAGTGGCATGAACGGGGCTGGATCTTTAGTTAGGGTTTCTTTTTTTGTATCGTCGTCCCACACCCCCAGTGTTGTCTTCATTATCTCACTTATGGGCGTGTTAACATGTCTGAATCGTCTGTTGATCCATAATAAATGTCTGGTGGAGGTTGTTGCTACTGCCCTATCCTGCATCTCCCAGATCCCCACCCCCCCGTTCCGGGATCCATTCCCTCAAGCCCCAGAGCTTCATAGTATTTCTTAAAATGTGGCATGGCACCCCCCATCCCTTCTATGATTGTCAGGACCGCATTTGAGACTCTAGGGGTTTTGTTCTGCCAAATGTAGTTTGAGACCATCTTCCTGAGTGCCTTAAAGAACACAGTGGGGGGTCTTATCGTGAGGGCTTGAAATATGTACATTCATTTTGAGAGTATAGTCCTTTTCACCGCTGTGATTCTACCCCACAAAGAGATTGTTAATGGGTTCCATTTTAGCAGGTCTTTTTTAATATTTGCTAGGAGTTGTGGGTAATTATGGGCATACAATTCATCTAATTTCCCGGTGAGCGTGATTCCCAGATATTTAATTCCTGTGGTCGCTATCTTCAGTTGGCAATCCGTTGCGATTGCTGGGATTTCTTCTCTATTACCAGCCAGGATCAGTAACTCCGATTTCTGCCTATTTATTTTTAGCCCTGAGATCTCTCCAAACGTTTCTATGACTTCCATTGAATGCGGGAGGGATTTTCCCGGGTCCCCTATTGCCATTAGCATGTCGTCTGCATACGCAACCGCTTTATGCGCCTGTCCTGCCATTTCTATGCCCTTTAGCTCCGGTAGCTCCCTAATTTTTGCCAGTAGGGGTTCTAAGTAGATTACATATAGGAGGGGGGAAAGCGGGCATCCTTGTTTCGTCCCTCTTTCTAAATGTACCATGTCCGGTAGACCTCCATTTACCGCTATCCTTATTGACGGGGAGTTGTAATTGGTGCGGACCATATCTATATATCCTTTGCCCATCCCCATTTTCTTTAGAACCTGGAATAGAAATTACCATTCTACTCGGTCAAACACTTTCTCCACATCCAGGGCAATCAATGCAGCTGGGGACTGTTTGATTCCTATCTTTTCAACTAGATGCAGAACCCTGCGTATGTTATTGTGAGGCTGCCGATTTGGGGAAAATCCTGATTGGTCTTGGTGGATCAACTTAGGAAGGAGTGGTGCCAGTCTTGCTGCTTCGCATCTAGGTTAATTAAAGCTATGAGGCGATATGCGGTGGGGAGTTGTTCTTCCTTCCCCTTTTATGGAACACCAACACTTTTGCCTCATTCATTGTTTGGGTCACGCTTACCCTACCCCCAAACGTGTTAAACATGGATGTGAGTGGTGGGGCGAGGATATCTTTGTACGTCTTATAAAAGAGGGCGGTATATCCGTCTGGGCCTGGGGCTTTGTTTTTCGGGAGGGACTGAATAGCTGCATAGACTTCTTGTATAGTGATTTCCCTTTCTAGAGTTTGCTTGTCTTCCTCTTCCAGTAAGGGGAGCTGCACCCCAGCAAGAAAGGCTTCTTGCTGTTCCCTTCTCGGGAGATCCGTGGAATACAGTTTTTGGTAAAATTTTTGAAATATCTGTCCTATCTCAGAAGTCTGGGTCTTGAGCTGGCCTGACTCGTCTTTTAAAGTCCTTATTGTCTGTGCTTGCTGCTTGCCTTTCAGTTGTCTTGCTAACAGTTTGTCGGCTTTGTTCACCTTCACGTAATACCAATGTTTTGTGTGTAGGAGTGCCCTTTCTGCTTTTTTTGTGTGGAGTGCTTCCAGCTGCCCCTGGACCTGTCTTAATGCTTGCGTGAGTTTTCTGGTTGGGGTCTGGATCAGTTTGGCTTGGATTGCACCTATTTTTGCCTCTAGTTCCTTTTCCCATTGGCGGTTCATTTTCTCTCTCTGTGCTTTGAGCGCTATTAGGTGTCCTCTTGTTGCCGCCTTTAGGGCGTCCCATAATGTGCCCTTGTTTGTTTGCAAGAGGTCATTGCTATCCAAATAGTCTATGATGTGTTCTCTAAGCATCTGACCCATTACCTGATCCCTGATTATATCCTCTGGGAGGCGCGAATTCCATAGCCGGGGGTAGTTTTTTGACCAGTTTATGGATGCCCATAGGGGGGCATGATCCGAGAGTGTAATGGGATCTATCTCTGTATATTTTATCTTCCCAAGGAGGCCCACCGAGACCCATAAATAATCTATTCTCGAGGCCGTATTGTGTACATGCGAGTAGTATGTATAGCTTTTCTGTTTGCCGTTGCCATTGCGCCATGCATCAGCCAGCCCGAGGTATGCCATTTTCTGCTTTAGATTTTTGGAGGGGGTGCCCTGATCCTGTTGCCTAGGTCCGGACCTATCTAGGGGTGGGTCCCAAGCCATGTTGAACCCCTCCCAATATAATATCCCCTGTGGCTTGCTGCTCTAATTTGTCAAGCATATCCCTTAAGAAGCCTACTTGGCCTGTGTTAGGGGCATATACTGTGGCCAACGTAAGGGGCCTACCTTCGATTGTTATTGTCACTATTAGAAATCTCCCTTGTTTGTCTCCCCATGTGGACTTTACCTGTGCATGCAATGATTCTCTGATCGCTATGAGCACCCCTGCCTTTTTTTCTTGTGCGTTCGCCTGGTGGATTTGATTGTACCCCTTGAAGCAGAGTTTATGTTTGTCTTGGGCTCTTATGTGCATCTCCTGGAGCATTAGGATATCGAATGCTCGCTGCTTGAGGGATTGCTCCACCTTTTTATGCTTGACTGGGTAGTTTAGTCCCCTAATGTTATGTGTCAGGATCTTTATCCCATCCCTTCTTCTGTAGGTGGTGTCTTCCCTTAGGTTCTTTTCCCCCTTTTGCAATTTTGGAGTTATTCCCAGTCTTCCCCTGTCCCCAACTCACCCTGCCCACACCTTGTGTCGCGCAACCCCCAACTGGTGCTTTTCCTCCCTCACCCCCCAACTGCCCTGAGGATGGCATGATTCTCTACTGTCGCTCAGGCGTATCGCCGTGTGCTTCACGCCCTCAAACACTCTCAGGGATAACTTTTAAGGGAGTCCTAAACCCTTCCCCATGACTTCAGTGACTACCGGATCTTCACCCCGCTCCCCTCCCGGCACCTGTTAATTGGACTCTCAATTCTTCTTCTGCCGTGGTTGAGTCCCCTTTGTTTGCTACTATGTCGTCATCTGCTCCTGCTTTCGGGGTACGTCTCTGATCTTTATTTCCTTCTGCTCGGGCGTCTCACCCTCCTATTCGTCGTTTTCCATTCCCAGTGGCTCTTTCTGGCTGAGGGGTCCGTGCCGCTTGCCTGTGGGGAATCATCTTCCTGATCCTGTAGATTCAGTAGTCTCTGTCCGTCTTCCCTTGATGTTATTCTTTTTTGCGTCCCCTCCAATGTGAACAGCAGACCAAATGGGAATGTCCACTTATATCTGATTTGGCGTGAGGCCAGTTCCCTTGTTATCTTGGCCATGTCTCTTCTCTTCTGGAGCGTTGACTATGCTAGATCCTGAAACAACTGTATGTCCTCCCCATTCTTTCGAATATGGTCCATTAACCTGGCCTTCCTTAGGATCTGTTTCTTTTTTGTGTATCTGTTGAGGGCCACCAGCACGTCTCTTGGGCGGCGCCTTGGGACGCCGATCTCTTTGGTCCCACACTATGGATTCGGTCAATCAGGACTTCTTCCTCCTCCACCTGGTCTAGGATGTCTTTGAAGACTTGCTGCACTGCCGATTTGAGATCTTTATCCTGCACAGACTCTGGCATATTTTTAATTCTAATGTTTCATCTTCGTGATCTGTTTTCTAAGTCTTCGCACTGGAGTTCCAGGTTGTGCGTTAGGCGGACCAGATATTCCTGCGTTATTTGCCACTTGTTGCGTCTCTTCTTCCATGTTCTGCACTATCTTCTCGAGGGTGTCAGTTCTTTTTCCTAGCCCTGCTACTTCAGTTTTTAGTTCCTGCAACTCTGATTTGAATTCACTCTTCTTGGAATCCAGGTGCGTGTTCATGGAGTCCATGAATTGCGCCTGGAACTCCCCGAACCACATCTTTAAGTCTTCTTTCGTGGCCATCCCTTCGTGGGGGGGATCTGTGTCCGGGCCGCCTTTTGATCCTTTAGTCGTTTTTGCCTTGTCTGGGATCCCTTTGTTTCCCCCCCCAGAGGTGGACTAAGTTCTGGTCTTGCTTCGGCTGTTGGGTCAGAGGGTTTGTTTGTCCTTGCTTCCCTCTAGATTTTGACATTTGGCCCAATGCGTAAATACTTTCCGAAGGGGTCTTGTGGTGGCGGAGTGGTGTCCTGTATCGAATCTCTCTGGGTCATCTCCATTTGTTATCAATCCAGGATGTGGCACGTATTTTCCCAGTCCGATAGTTCCCCTTCTAGTTACCCCAGGGTGATATGATATGATATGGCATTTGTAACGCGCCTATACACAGGTGTTTCAAGGCGCGACGAGGCAGGGAGGGGAGGAACAAGGGGAGACAGACAACGATCCTACTAGGCCAGGTGTCATTCAGGGAAGGTCAGAAGAGATCAGAGCATCAAGAGTGTGCCCAGCAGAGTTAGTAGGCCCAGACGGGAGAATAGAGAGTGAGAGAGAGTGAGAGAGAGTCGCAGAGGTCACGAAAGAGACAAGTGGGGGGACTGGAGGCATCAAGGTGGATGTTGAAGTCGCCAAGAAAGAGGGGTTGAGGACAGGAGTGAGGAGGAGAGGTCAGCCCACTCAGAGAGGAAGGAGGAAATTTGACCAGGTGGCCGATAGATAGTAGCCACGGTAAGGGAATGGCTAGGAGAGAGAGAGAGTCGGCAGACAAGACAATCAAAAGAGGAGTAGGTCTGCGTAGGAGTGACAGTGGCAGGAATCCACTCAGGGAAGATAAGGGCAACACCACCCCCTGCACGGTTAGGCCTGGGCATGGAGAGGATCTTGTAACCGTCAGGTAGGAGTGTGTCAAAGCTAGTGGCAGAGCTGGCTGTGAACCATGTCTCAGTGAGACAGAGGACGTCGAGGTCCAGTTCCTCAAGAAGGTGACAGATATCAGAGGAGTGCTTGATGGCAGAGCGAGAATTTAGAGTGGCAATGTGGAGAAGGTTGCCATCCTTGAAGAACTTCCGGGGGGGTACAGATCAGAGGTACGCCCTGTGGAGGTGTTGAAGAAGGAGGTGAAGAAGGAGCACGAGAGGGGGCAGGGAGGGAGGGTAGAGGCAAGGTAGCCAAGGACAGAGGAGGGGGGACAGCAGGAGAGGAAAGGAAGTTGATGAGGCATGGGAAGCGTCTATCAAAGAGGTGAAGGTTGGCCTGAGGGCCTTGGACCAAGATGGTCCCATTAGCGTAGACATTAATGATGGCCTTAGAGGAGCGGATGGGGGCCAAGAGGACATCCCAACGGGTGCCACCATTAATGGGAGAGGAGGAGAAAGGAGAGAGCACAGAGACCATATGAAGGGTCCATAGGTCAGGCGAAGGCACGAAAAAGAGGATGTCAGTGAGAGTTTCCTTAGAGCAGGCACTAGTGTAGGTGTCAGCGATAGGGAGGCCTGGGTTGGAGACCAGGATGTCCTTTTTAAACTTTTTCCTACCAGATTTAGTGAGGAGAGCAGGATAGTCAATGGAGAAGCAGTTAGAGAAGATAGGCGAGACAGAGAGCACCATGGAGTAGGAGGGAGGGGGGGGAGACAGACGAAACGAGAGCACGCAGACAGGAAGTGAGCGGCAAGCACAAGTTACCACAATTAAAGCAAACAAACAGTAAAGCGTATTAGGTACCGGGCCACCTAAGTTTGAGAATCCTGCGAGGGGAGAAAAAAAAAAAATAAAAAAATAACACCCTAGTTTACCTCAACTGTGAATACAGTGAGGCAAGGCCCCATGCGGATGTAACCAGGAGTAGGAGGGGTGGGCCGGGGAACGGAGAACAGGTGGAACTGGCACCTGGCGTCCCCTGCGGACACCTGCAGACACAACAGGGAGCCGCACTGTAGGAGTTGGCCTGGGGCCCTTAGCCGCGGGGGCTGCCGGGCAGAGGGCTGTCCAGGAGGGGGGAGGTTATAGGCAGAGGGAGAGGAAGGGGGGTGTGGGCGGGCAGGGAGGCGGGGAGGGAGAGGAGGAGCAGGAAGTGGGAGGGGGGAGCAGGAGCAGGCCAAACACCGCGCTCAGAGCGCGAAAGCAATTATACAATATTTTTTTTCAAAATCACTCACGGAGGCCCAGGCAGGGCTTCCCAGGCCTGCTGTTCCCCTTCGGGCCACCGGCGACCGCTCTCCACGCTCAGCTGAAGAAAGAAGCGAGCGGGGGGAACGGCCGTCGAGTAGGCCAGAGGGGAAGCAGGCACACAGCCAATCAGAGGGGGGGTGGGCGGGCAGGGAGGCGGGGAGGGAGAGGAGGACCAGGAAGTGGGAGGGGGGAGCAGGAGCAGGCCAAACACCGCGCTCAGAGCGCGAAAGCAATTATACAATATTTTTTTTCCAAAATCACTCACGGAGGCCCAGGCAGGGCTTCCCAGGCCTGCTGTTCCCCTCGGGCCACCGGCGACCGCTCTCCACGCTCAGCTGAAGAAGAAGCGAGCGGGGGGAACGGCCGTCGAGTAGGCCAGAGGGGAAGCAGGCACACAGCCAATCAGAGGGGGGGTGGGCAGGGAGGCGGGGAGGGAGAGGAGGACCAGGAAGTGGGAGGGGGGAGCAGGAGCAGGCCAAACACCGCGCTCAGAGCGCGAAAACAATTATACAATATTTTTTTCAAAATCACTCACGGAGGCCCAGGCAGGGCTTCCCAGGCCTGCTGTTCCCCTCGGGCCACCGGCGACCGCTCTCCACGCTCAGCTGAAGAAGAAGCGAGCGGGGGGAACGGCCGTCGAGTAGGCCAGAGGGGAAGCAGGCACACAGCCAATCAGAGGGGGGGTGGGCGGGCAGGGAGGCGGGGAGGGAGAGGAGGACCAGGAAGTGGGAGGGGGGAGCAGGAGTAGGCCAAACACCGGATTAGAGCGCAAAAGCAATTATACAATATTTCTTTTCAAAATCACTCACGGAGGCCCAGGCAGGGCTTCCCAGGCCTGCTATTCCCCTCGGGCCACCGGCGACCGCTCTCCACGCTCAGCTGAAGAAAAAAGAGGTGGGTGGGACAGACATAGCTGTATGGGTCCTCACTCCTATCTTGGTTCCACCTTAAGAAGGGAGTGGGGGGGCACTCCAACTGAGAGTGTCTGTACCTTTGTATCCTGCCGGGGAGGTCTCTCACTACCTCTCTGTGGGCAGTCTATGTCCCCTTCTCTATGTGCCTTGTTTCAGGCCATGCTCCTCTCAAAGTGTACATGAAGTGAGGGGGGTAGGGAGCAGGGTGGGTCTGGTGTTATTATATTTGGGCGCCCAAGGTGCCCGTACTTCTTGGCGTTCCTCGTGGCCCCCTCGCCGCTGCGCTGCCCATATATGGCCGCTGGCCATTTGTGCCGCCATGTAGAATTTCCCTCAGGCTGCGGCCCGTGTGTTTCTTCCGGCGCCTGGACACCGCTCCGGCGGTCTGGGGGAGGGACTGATCTCTCTCCCCCACCGTCACCTACCAAAACCACACGGGGCTCACCTTCATCGCTGCCCCCATCTCGCTGGCTGTCTGGAGTTGGCTAGTTTCGGGTGGCGAGTCTCTTCGTTTCCCTGAAGGGCTGCCTGGGGTGTTTACTCTAGCTGGGGCCGCCACTGGGGGAGCGTCCCTCCCGGCTTCCTCCTCTTGCAGGATCCACTTTGTTGTCCTCTCGGCGTGGGTTTGCTGTTCTGTAGGCACCGGGGGCCCAGTCTCTGATACCTCTCTCCGCCGATGGGCGGTCTCGTTGCTGGATCGCTTCAGGGTTCCTCCACCGTGTGGGTTGCACTCGGCGGGAACCGCTGCTCTTTCGTGCCACTCCTCCTTCCTCTATCCGACAGTTCTAGGGTGTGCATACCTGCTCCTGTCTGTGCTGGAGGCCTCGTCGGCAGGTTCAGGGGATCTTTTCTCGGATTATTCACATCGAGAGTTCCGCTTCATTGTCTGGCTTCTGCTGCAGCCCAGGAGGGGGGACGGAGCTCTGCTCACGCACGTCTTCCCTCCACGGCAGAACATCTTGAACCCCTCGGGCTGGTTCTTAAGTACAGTGAGTCCCCAATCATCCACAAAGGAATTTCCACACACTATGTTATGTGCTAACACGGTTCTTTATCTAAAAATAAAGTTCAGAGATATATACACAATTAGTAACACACTTTGTACTCTGGTAATTCTGGCATCCAATCATGCATCCAATCATGCAGCAATGTGTAACAGCATAAATCATAAATCATAGGAATACTTATTTTGCTACTAAGATACAATTCTGAGTGAGGATCCCTCTACCTGGGTAATACAATTATTATCAAACCCAGTCCATAAATGTTTAACCAGTCTTGTTTCCTGGTCAAAAACTTCAACTACCCCAATGTACCTGAGGTAGAAGAGATTCCTCGATGGTTCGCCGACGGATGCCTCGAGGATGGACTCCCTTTAAATCAGGAGCCACAGGGTGTCGAGATTCCTTCAAGAAATGTGGAACAATGGCGTTGATGCAGCAGCTTTGATCTTAGCAGTGCTCTTCGACGATCATTTGAGGAAGTCCTGGGAAGATGAGGTGTGCGGTCCACCTCGATACAAAGTGTTTGGTGCCGCAAAGAAGACTCGATGATGGATGTAGGCCCAGCAGCGGGTGTCTGGTGTCGGGAGATGCTTCAGCAGTCCTCTGGCCTGTTGGCGCTGCAGCAACAGCACGTACCTCAGGATAGATTCAGCAACTGGGACCATGGGCTGGACTTCGGATATTCACTCCGTCAGTGTCCTCGGGACGTCTTTGTCAGCTTCGGGGTGGCGGGAATCCCACCGGCAGACTTTCCTCAGTAGCCAACAACCTCGACTTTCTCCAACGGGACAAAGCGGTCGACAGTGATGGCAAAGGAGCCCTTCTTTCAAATGTTCTTAGGCATGGTGGAGCTTTGCGACTCGGACATCCAGCAGCACAGCGTCAAGCTGTCCCTGCTTCTGGGCGACACGACTCGACTGGCTTCCGGTGGTAATGGAAATCCTCCGAACTCCGGTCGACAGCAGTAGACTTTGATGGCCTCAATTTCCTGGCGCTTTACTTCAAGATTCTCGGTGGACCCCCTCCCCGGTCAACAGCCTTTCAGGACTGGCTTCCAGGGTGCCTGGATAAAGATCAGCTTTTGCACAATGGCCCCTCGTATCTCGGGGAGAGGGCTCTTAGGCAGGTCTTCTCTCAGATCAGTTCTCGACAGACTCAACAGCTTTTAAATTTTGTCAAAGGAAATGCAGCAGCAATTCTTCTTCTTCCAGCTGGGCTTCAAGGATGAGCTTCAAGTTTCGACATTTGCTTCTGAATAAATTGGTAAGTGAAAGGTCCCCAGATATACACATCTGTTCCTCATTCACACTGGCTGAGCCGTGCTCCATCAGCCAATCACACAGAAGGGCATTCATGCAGGCAGGCAGCCAATCAGGCTGACAGGCATTCAGGCTAGTCACTTCCAGCGAGACACCCATAACAAGGAATGTGGATTGGGGCAAGCACCCAGCCTTTCAGCACACCACACTGCATTCACGTCAGTTTCAGGCAGGGCTGTCTTATTCATAGTGTTATACACAAAGAAACCAGACACCCATAACATAGAATGCATATTTGTCACACACTCTATTCACACAGGTCCTACCCCAAGGGTGTACCAACAACACACAGTCACTGGGAAGGCTCCATCCAGTCTGGCCTGGATTTCCCCACAATACAATAGTTCTTCCACCCAACAGCCAGTTAGGGGAAGGGACAGAATCAGGACTTCCCAGGACTTTGAGAAAACGAGGTAACAGGTAATAGAAACCAAAAGGCCCCAGGGGCCTTCTTGCCTTCAATCAGGAATCCACTGATTCCAATGGCAAGGCCTGGGTATCCCGAAATGGAGGATGCTCAGAGCACCTGTCACATTCAGCATGTATTTGTATTTGTATTTATTTATTTATAAAGCGCAGCCAGGCCCGGGGGCATAAGGGCGCGTAAGTTAGATCTGATTACAGTTGCAATTAAAACAGTCAGCAATGGTTACGTTACAGTTACAGAGAGGTACAAACATAGTATTGCAAGTGCGTACAAATATACATTAATGTCATGATCTCTGCTTCCAAAAGGCCAGGACTTACCCAACTCCCTTGGAAGCAGACCCATAACCCAGGTTCCGAGTGCCAGCCAGTCCCAATCGGGACCTTTTGGACCCTGTCCTGGCGCCAGTGGCGCCAGGCTCATAAATATGCCCAGTCCCAACGCTGCAAGCGCCGGGCTCATAATGCTTGGGTGGACTTACCTGCAGCAGACCATGCTGCTTACTTACCTGCCAGTTGAACCCCTGATCCTCTTCTGTTTGGGACTACTTTTCCTGTTGGGTGGGGCAGGAGCCACTCCCTAGGTTCAGAACACTGGAACTCTTCTGGAAAGCAGGAACTCTTTTCTTACCTAGGCGTGGCTGTGGAAGGAGACACCTAAGCACTACAGGAGGCTATTTAAACCACACCCGATGGATGAATCTTGCTTTGCGTTATTCTGCATCCTCTGGAGCAGAACGCTCATCGTGTCTTCTGCATCTGATCCTGGGCCTAAAGGAAAAAGGCTTACCATCCTGAATCCAGTCTTCAGCAACATCTATAAAGACAAGAAAGAACAGGTTAGCACTACGGTCTTCAGTGACGGCGCATCTCTTACCTGGTCCATCGGCTATCATCAACGCCTCGCGCAGCATTCCTGCATCTGAAAGACAAAGGCTTACCTACTCTTCACGCGCTCCGGTGGTCATCGCACTGCATTCCGGCATCTGAAAGACAAAAGCTTACCAACTCTTTGCACGCTCCGGAGGCCTTCGGCGCTGCATCCCGCATCTGTAAGCCAAAAGAAGGTGCGTTTAAAGACATTGGGTAACGTTAAATACTCATGTGCCATTACTCCATCCATGCCGAACTCAATGGGCATTCCGGCATCCTTCAGCAGCTCCGAACTGGTACCTGCAAAATAAAAGGACAGTTAGTGCGCATCGTGAAGCAAGCAACAAGCGCTTACTTGCGCGCTTCCAGGCGCTTCTATTCCGCATACGGGTCCATCCTCAACTCACTTCAGCCAGTCAACCGCCATCGCCGGAACCCTGCAAAATAAGAGACAGCATTACAAAAGACTTTTAAAGACATTTGAAATACTTGGAACTCACCGTTCGTGAAGTAAACGACGGACAGCAGTCCTCTGAAGTCAAGAGGCCTGCGCTACCTATCCAGTGAAGAAACTGGTTACAGCACCCTGCCCCGAGGCAGATGGAGAGCTCGGCGTTCACTTACCTAAGGTGAGAGCGTTAACCTTTGGGGTTCTACAGGAGAGGAGAAAAGGAAAGAGATAGGGACACCCCAATAACCCCAGTTCATTAATCCCAGACATCTTACTCTTCGAGTCAGGCATACAGTGCACAGAGGTCCAGCCCAAAGAGCCAACCAGGTGCTGCACATCATTTTTGAAGATACGGTAGTCGCCCAGTCAAGACCAGCGCCTCTGCGAGAATCAGGTGAGCGTTACAGAACGCAAAGCCTACCGCAAAACTCTCGCCCAGGCGCTATGGAAACCTCGGATACCGACCACCTAGGCCGGTTACTTGGGGAACTAAGGGCAGAAGTGCATGCAGCTCGTCAGGAAACGAATGCTCTAAGAAGGGAACTAATTATTTCCAAGGAGCGTACAGACGATCTTGCTAGACAATTGCTACAGTCACAAGCCGGACAGACCCCGTTACCCGCATCAGGGGCAAATCGTCCTTCAACATCCCCTATGAATCCAGTGCATATCAACCTACCTGGGAATGTACGTCTGGCTCCGCCCGAACAATTTTCTGGTGACCCAAAGAGGTTTGCAGTATTTATCAATCAGTGCCGGTTGCATTTTTTATGCCGGCCAGCAGCCTTTCCAACTGATCAAGCTAAAGTAGCTTTTGTGCTTTCGTACCTTAGTGGCAATGCGGCAGACTGGTCGATCCCTCTAGTTAATCAAGATGATCCGGTTCTCCATGATTTTCAAGCCTTTCAGCTTAGTATGGAAAAACTGTTCGCAAGACATTCACAGGGGCAGGCCTTGGACAATGAGCTTCTTTCGTTGCGACAGGGTAATCAAGACCTTTTGGCTTATATTGCATCTTTCAACAGACTAATAGTGGAAACTCAATGGCCTGAGGACAAAAGGATTACGCTGTTTTATAGAGGTCTACGTGGAGAGCTCAAAGACGTTTTAGCCCAAGTAGTGAATCCCCCACAAGACTGTTCGGACTACATAGACTTAGTCGTTCAAATAGATCACAGACTGCAGAACAGGAAGGCCGATAGTTCCAAGTTTGATGCTCGAGTATTTTCCAAACCACCAACTCCTTCCAAAGGAGTAGACTCCGGGGAACCCATGCAAATAGGGGGCCTGAAAGGACCACTAACACAAAAGGAGCGGGAAAGGAGAAAACAGTTGCAATTATGCCTCTATTGCGGAAACTCAGGGCACTTTCATCGAGACTGGACGGTGAAACCAGCCAAGAAGGCGGTAGGAGCTGCAGTTACCAAGGTCACAAACTCTGAGCAGGGAAACGACCTCGCCCGACAAGAATAGAGGTCCTCTTGCCGAGCGTTAAAACCAGTTCCGTGACCTCGCATTTCGTGATACCTATGGTCCTCATTAGCCCTGATCATCCGGATCGATTACATGCGATTGAAGCTTACGTCGACAGCGGTGCCATCGGCAATTATGTGGATCATGAAATGGTTTTGAGGATGAATCTAACTCTTTGTCCCAAGGCTGTAAAGGACGTCATTACTACGGTGGATGGTACGGAGATAGCCTCCGGACCAGTAACGCATACCACTCAAGAAGTGACGCTAGTAAGTCAAGATGGACACCATGAGAAGATCGTGTTCGATGTGATCAAGGCCCCTCAGTTCCAGATTATTCTAGGGATACCTTGGTTAGAGAAACACAATCCTCGGATCGATTGGCGAGCAAGAACGGTTCAGTTCCCAGAATGTGTCTCTACTTGTCACCCTCCACCTGGTGTTGCTCTAGCAGCAATTTCTTCGGAGACTCCCCAGTTACCTCCCGAATACCTAGAATTCCAAGATGTTTTCCGGAAGGATCAGGCTAACTCTCTACCTCCTCATAGGTCCTATGACTGCCAGATAGACCTGATACCTGGATCTACTCCTCCGTGTAGCAGAATTTATGCCCTCACCGAGCCTGAGAACCTTCACCTCCGACAATACCTGGATCAATACCTAGCAAATGGGTTTATTCGTCCTTCTAAGTCCCCTGCTTCTTCAGCTTTGTTCTTTGTTCCAAAAAAAGAAGGGGACCTTAGAACTTGTATAGATTACCGCGCCCTGAACCAGATCACCGTTAAGAATAGATATCTGTTACCTTTAATCCCTGAACTCCTGGACCAAGTCAGAAGAGCATGCATATATACAAAGCTGGATCTTAGAGGAGCCTACCACTTGGTACGAGTAAAAGAGGGCGATGAATGGAAGACGGCCTTCCGCACCAAGTATGGGCTATTTGAATATCAGGTCATGCCCTTCGGACTTTGCAATGCCCCGGCCGCCTTTCAATATTTTATGAACGATGTCCTCAGAGAACTCATAGATGTATGTGTTGTCGTTTACATTGACGACATCCTCGTTTATTCTTCATCGGAATCTGAACATCGGAAACACGTGAAAATGGTCCTCGAGAGGTTGCGTCAACACAGACTTTTCGCTAAGTTGGAAAAATGTGTTTTCAACGTGACTGAAGTTGAATTCTTGGGATTCATATTATCACCTAGCGGAGTGCGTATCGATTCAAGGAAGGTCGATGCAATTCTCAAATGGCCATCACCATCCTCCGTAAAAGGGGTTCAAAGCATGTTAGGCTTTGCCAACTTTTACCGCAGGTTTATCCCTGAATTCTCTCGAATAGTCCAGCCCATCACCGCCTTGTTAAAGAAAAACAAACGTTTTGAATGGTCTGCCGAGGCGGAACAAGCTTTCCAGAATTTGAAGACAAAATTTATCTCTGCACCAATTCTAAAACATCCTCGCCCCGAACTCCCCTACATCGTTGAAACTGATGCTTCGAGCCTTGCCATGGGGGCAGTTCTATCACAGAAGGACCCAGTAACCAATCAGTTACATCCCGTGGCATTCTGGTCTTGCAAATTCTCGCCTCCTGAGATCAATTACACTATTACTGATAAGGTACTTCTGGCTATCAAGTCTGCCTTTAAGGCTTTGCGGCATTATCTTCTGGGGGCCCGACACACCGTTACTGTGATTACGGATCACCGAAACCTGCAATATTTGAAAACCGCAAAAGCTCAATCCTCTAGACAACTCTGTTGGGCACTATTCTTTGCCGAGTTTGACTTCATAATTACCTATCGACCTGGTACAAAAAAACGGTAAAGCTGATGCCCTTTCTCGGATGGGAGTGGAGGAACACTTGACCAACCCTAAACCTGTACCTATCATTCCCGAACAAAGAATTCTGGGAGTAATAACCACACAATCCATAGAGGAAATTAAGGATAAAACCAGGCAACTTATAATCCAGCAGAAATACAGAATTGGCAGCTGCAGGGAAAGGACTTTGCAGTAAAGGACAACTTATTGTATTTCCAAGAACGATTATACCTGCCCAGCACAGATTTACAGAAAAAGGTGATCTCTTGTTATCACGAGTCTCTAATGGAAGGACATCCCGGTATGGCCAAAACCTCAGAAAAGATCAAGCGCTACTTCTGGTGGCCGTCTTGGAAAAAAGATATCAGAGACTTTATAATGTCCTGTGGAGTATGCGCCCAAAACAAGAGTCAAAAGGAAAGACCAGCCGGCCTCTTACGCCCTATTGACATCCCACCTCGCCCTTGGCATACGCTTTCTATGGACTTCATCACCGACCTACCTCTATGCTCCGGATACAATACGATCCTGGTAATCGTGGACTTATTCTCCAAGATGGCGCATTTCATTCCACTCAAAGGCTTGCCAACAGCAACAACTCTGGCCCGAGAATTTCTCGAAAACATCGTCCGACTGCACGGTTTTCCTTCAGTGCTAATTTCGGATCGAGGTAGTCAATTTATTTCTCATTTTTGGCGAAGTTGTTGTCGGTCGGCTCAGATTAATGTGAGATTATCGACCAGTCACCACCCTCAAACCGACGGGCAAACCGAGAGGACCAATCAAACTCTGGACCAGTATTTACGCTGCATGCTGCAACAAACTGAAAAAACTTGGAAAGATATCCTTTGGATAGCCGAATATGCCTACAACAACTCTGTCCACTCAGGAACTGGGAAAACCCCGTTTTTTCTTTTATACGGCTGTCACCCTCGAACCTCAGAGTTGGATCCACCCCAAGATCTTGGAACACCAGCAGTAGACTACCTGCACTCTACAATCACCCAAGCTTTTAAGGAAGCCGTTTCTCACCTTCAAAGGGCTAAGGAACAATATAAGAAAGGAGCAGATCAACATCGGAAGGAAGCCCCCCAATATCAAGTAGGAGATCAAGTCTGGTTATCCACCAAATATCTACTTCTAAAAGGACCACGCACATTCAACCCAAGATACCTTGGTCCCTATTCCATCACTACCATAGTAAACCCAGTAGCGGTCAAGTTGGACTTGCCCCCTCACATGAAGATACATCCGGTCTTCCACGTCTCTCTTTTAAAACCCGTGCAACCTCAAACCCGACTAACTAAATCCCCAAAACCTATCCTAGTTGATGGAGAACTCGAGTTTGAAGTCAAAAGCATCCTGGACTCCAAGATCTCCAAATCTAACGTATTTTACCTAATTGACTGGAAAGGCTACGGCCCTCAAGAAAGATCCTGGGAACCTGCAGAATATGTCCACGCTCCTCGTCTAATCAAAAGATTTCATCAAACATTTCCTGACAAGCCAAAACCCCCGGGGAAGCCCGGTTTGGGAGGGGCCTTGAGGGGGGGTACTGTCATGATCTCTGCTTCCAAAAGGCCAGGACTTACCCAACTCCCTTGGAAGCAGACCCATAACTCAGGTTCCGAGTGCCAGCCAGTCCCAATTGGGACCTTTTGGACCCTGTCCTGGCGCCAGTGGCGCCAGGCTCATAAATATGCCCAGTCCCAGCTCTGCAAGCGCCGGGCTCATAATGCTTGGGTGGACTTACCTGCAGCAGACCATGCTGCTTACTTACCTGCCAGTTGAACCCCTGATCCTCTTCTGTTTGGGACTACTTTTCCTGTTGGGTGGGGCAGGTGCCACTCCCTAGGTTCAGAACACTGGAACTCTTCTGGAAAGCAGGAACTCTTTTCTTACCTAGGCGTGGCTGTGGAAGGAGACACCTAAGCACTACAGGAGGCTATTTAAACCACAACCGATGGATGAATCTTGCTTTGCGTTATTCTGCATCCTCTGCAGCAGAACGCTCATCGTGTCTTCTGCATCTGATCCTGGGCCTAAAGGAAAAAGGCTTACCATCCTGAATCCAGTCTTCAGCAACCTCTATAAAGACAAGAAAGAACAGGTTAGCACTACGGTCTTCAGTGACAGCGCATCTCTTACCTGGTCCATCGGCTGTCATCAACGCCTCGCGCAGCATTCCTGCATCTGAAAGACAAAGGCTTACCTACTCTTCACGCGCTCCGGTGGTCATCGCACTGCATTCCGGCATCTGAAAGACAAAAGCTTACCAACTCTTCGCACGCTCCGGAGGCCTTCGGCGCTGCATCCCGCATCTGTAAGACAAAAGAAGGTGCGTTTAAAGACATTGGGTAACGTTAAATACTCACGTGCCATTACTCCATCCATGCCGAACTCAATGGGCATTCCGGCATCCTTCAGCAGCTCCGAACTGGTACCTGCAAAATAAAAGGACAGTTAGTGCGCATCGTGAAGCAAGCAACAAGCGCTTACTTACGCGCTTCCAGGCGCTTCTATTCCGCATACGGGTCCATCCTCAACTCACTTCAGCCAGTCAACCGCCATCCCCGGAACCCTGCAAAATAAGAGACAGCATTACAAAAGACTTTTAAAGACATTTGAAATACTTGGAACTCACCGTTCGTGAAGTAAACGACAGACAGCAGTCCTCTGAAGTCAAGAGGCCTGCGCTACCTATCCAGTGAAGAATCTGGTTACAGCACCCTTCCCCGAGGCAGATGGAGAGCTTGGCGTTCACTTACCTAAGGTGAGAGCGTTAACCTTTGGGGTTCTACAGGAGAGGAGAAAAGGAAACAGATACGGACACCCCAATAACCCCAGTTCATTAATCCCATATTTTCTATCTGCAGACATCTACTCTTCGAGTCAGGCATACAGTGCACAGAGGTCCAGCCCAAAGAGCCAACCGGGTGCTGCACATCACTTTTGAAGATACGGTAGTCGCCCAGTCAAGACCGGCGCCTCTGCGAGAATCAGGTGAGCGTTACAATTAAATTACAAGGTGTGTCAGCGGCAGTCAGGAGGTTAGGCTGTCATAGAGTCCAAATTATGAAGCCAGCACTTAGTGTTGTTTTTGAACAGGTTGAATGAGGATTCTGCTCGCAATGGATGCAGAGATAGTGTTCCATAATTTGGAAGCTTGTACAGGGAAGCTAGCTCCACCCGAGTTATGAAGTTTGAATCTCGGTATGGTCATGGTGTTAGTTTGTGCTGCTCTGAGTGGTCTTAAAGAGGTGTGTGGTGTAAGTTGGTTCGTAAGGTATGCTGGCGCAAGTTTGGCCCTGGCTTTGTGTATAAGGGCCAGCGTTTTAAGGGATATTCTATGTTCGACAGGGAGCCAGCGTAGTTTACGTCTGGTCTCAGATATATGTGCCTTTTTGGGAATGTTGAGGGCAGCCCTGATGGCATTGTTTTGGACAACTTGCAATTTGTTGATATTTTTGTGACTAGTGCCCAAGTAAAGAGCGTTACAGTAGTCTATTTTGGATAGGACTAATGCTCGGGCAAGAGTAATGCAATTGGGTGCGGAGATGAACGGCGAACATGCGGTGATCAGCATACAGGTGTATGCGGCTGATGATGCTACTGCATTGGTTTGTTTGGAGAAGGATAAGGTGGCATCGATGTAGATACCAAGGGTTTTAGTGTTATTTAACACAGGGATAAGATTGCCATCAATGGTAAAGGCTTTGAATGAGGGGTTAAGATTTTTGAGTTTGGCATGAGTGCCCAGGATGATCAACTCGGTTTTTTCGTAATTGAGACACAGTCCATGGTGTGCCATCCATGCTTGTATTACAGAGTAGATTTCATAAAGGGTGGTGCTGTCAGTTTCGTAATCACCCGTAATAGGAATGAGTATCTGGTGTCATCCGCGTAATTGGTATATGTGACACCCAGATAATCAAGGATATCGAAAAGGGGTTTCGTGAATACATTATAAAGTGTCGGGGACACGCAGGAGCCTTGCGGGACTCCACAGGGTACAGATGAAGGTTCGGCAGAATCCGTTGGAGAGAAGACCCTCATGGTTCTGTTCGCCAGGAAGGAGCTGATCCAAGCCGTGGCTGCATCTGAAAAGTGTGCTGCAGATTTCAAATAGTGACAGAGTGTTTGGTGATTGACCAGGTCGAAAGCAGCTGACAGGTCAAGCAGTAAGAGGAGTGCGAGTTTGCCATTGTCTTTCAGGATTTGGATCTGGGTAGTAAGGTCTACCACCAGCCCATACCCTGCTCTGTGGGCAACACACAAGTGCTGAAAACATACACCTGTGTTACACGGTTGTACCCCCACCCATGGGTGCAATAAGAGTATCCTAAGGGTCTATGTTCAACATGACCAAAAAAAAAGGAAGAGCTGCACTGCCAGGAGTCCCAATTGGACTCCTGTGCTGAAAACAGCAAAGAACACCCATGATAAGGGAGTACAGGACAGGGACATGGCGGCCCTGTCCCTCCAAAGGATTCCCAGCATCACACTGCACACTCTGCTTCTATTCTAACAGGAGTGATTTTTGAAAAGAGTCTTGAAATTATAAGACAAGGTTTTCACTTCTATTGGAAGCACCTTACTTGCCTTGGCTATGTTATTAGTAGAGTTTTGTTGACCATTGTGGCAATGTTTATAACTTGGAAGCATCATGGATAACTGGAAGCCTTCTTGCCTCTTCGCTGCATCACAACCTTTAGATCTAGTTGGTCGCCCATTATTTAGATTTAAACACACATCCTAAATCACTTGTGGGACCAGAGTAGCACCATTAGACATGGTTAGACCCTTCTTCTGCAAGACCTCAATCTTTTTCCTTTGGAGCTCTGTTGTTGCTCTGAGTGGGAGAAGGAGAATTAACCTGGCTGCCTTTGCCATTGTCTCCTGCGTTTCCCTTTTCCTCTTAGTGGAGAGTTCTTCATACATACAGGCCTGTTGTACTATCTTTCTTTTCATTTTTTTACATTCATACCAAGCTGCAGGCACAAGGTCCGTTTGAATGGCATCCAAACATGGCTGTAAGCATGCAGATGTTAGCTGATCCTCAATCCTTTTGAGTGTGGTTTCAACATGAACATTTTGAGGACTTTACTGAGTTTGTAAGCTGATTTATAGAATGCTGAACTTTTCTCAGGGTGCCTGATATAGTATCCGGCATACTCTGTTGTCTATCCAACCGAATAATAATATCATCACATTTAGTGAGCAGCTGTTCCAATAGGGTTTCCAAAATGCCAAATATTGCCTCAGAAGAATTACTATCAGTGGTTATTTGGAGGTTGTTAAATTCTACCCCATTCCCGCTGAGATCAGATTGAATCTATCAGAGTTTTAATTATTTAAATCGTATATCTACGTACCACTGATACAGAATGTGACCTTCAGTTGAAGGCAGTACTACTGGACTGATTGGAAACGTCATGGTTTGTGTAGCTCTCTTAAGGGTTGCATTTACATAGAAGGGAAACCTTAAGTTCTAGCATCCACATCTAATCTAACAGTATCATAAGGGTTACCCATTGATATACTATATTGTAAATTACAACTAGTGTCCATTGCCATCTTATCTGAATTTTCATTCTAATTAGTGACACTCGATGCTTCTATATGGACACATGTCCATATAGAAGCATACATCAATTTCGATGAACCAAGTTACCTCATTTATGATAGAAGCACTGTCTGAACTATGCAGACATTACTTATCTAGTCCTTACTTTCGAGCAACCAACATCCAATGCGTTATTCACCTGGAATTTACAAAGATGGGCATACAAAGAGCAAGATGGCATACATATTCTCATGATATATAGTTGGTGTAAGGTAACAACAGTAGCCCGTATACGTTATACCAATACTTGGGCATTTATACCTACATGACACCTCGCAGCAGAGAGCTGAGGAGTTCTGCATCGTTACTTGACAGTTCTAATAACATCGTGTTTGGAATAAGGTTAGTTACATCGATATTGGCTGCATCAGGATATTGGCCGCATTAGGCATACATAACGAGGGATTTACAACATTCAATAAAAGTTGTAAATATTTACATTATGATGAGATGGTAACATCACAGGGGTAAATAATAGCCGTTGAGCGTGATGACGTCATCACGTCGGTCACACACTTACTTAATGGCGGCTGTTGTAGTCCACTGCCTTTCGGCCTGAATACACGGCTAGGAATCTCGTGAACAGATTAAACGCGCGCATGCAGATAAAGATACTGTGGGTGACCCTAGATTAGTTTAGAGCGATGCACGTTTAACATATATCTAGTGATTATACACAAGCTTGAATATCTGTAACCATTTCTGATTATTTTATAGAGCTGGCTAACATTGAATGGTGGCGTTACTCGCATGAGGAAATATAATACCAAGCTGAATTGGATTACTTTTGGCCTTGGGTGAGTGATATATTACTTACCTTACTTACCTTATACGTCATCCTGTACCTACTTAACCATGGTATGGCAGTAGACTTATTTGATTAGATCGGTAGAGTTTAAATCAGTGACACATACATTCTTTAGACTTTTTAGATTTCACAATCCCTTGTGACAACTGGGACGAATTTCCCAACATTAGACTGCTCTTAATTTGTGGTATACATCTGCAGAGAGGTGAGAAGTTCTAGCCTAATCTTGTTACTGTACCTGTTGGACAGTTAGCATAGAGGCAGAACACAATACCATCAATCATTGGGACCATGTAGAGATTAGAATGGGATATTACTGATGATTCAAGAAATATATTAGAGGAAGCTTCACTTTCTGTACTAAATGAGAGTAATCATGTGAATTTGAGTAACGTTCGAGTTCTGCAGTGATTAGAACTAATTAGCACTCAAGTGGATTTATCACATGCAAAAATGAACAAAAGGTTAGAAGTGGATGGCTAAGTTAATGTCCATATGTTGATTAGATGCTACGGAAGACATATTAGATTGTATAGATCAGTGTATATTGACTGATATTATAAGTTTACTTACATCTCAGATCGATTTTAAATATTCCATGGATGACATATTGGATTGGTGTATATTGACTGATGTTATAAGTTGATTTACATTTTAGATCGATTTAAATATTTCATGGATGACACATTAGATTGGTGTATATTGACTGATGTTAAAAGTTGACTTTCATTTTAGATCGATCTAAATATTCCACTAAAATGCACATTATGTATATTTCTCTTCAGAATTGAAGTATAACACAGCCCCTGATGAAGACATATGTGATCTTGAAACGCGCTGGGCATGACGAATAACATTTTATGAAAAGTCTATGATACTGTTATTCTATGAATTTCTGTACTCTAAGGACAACTGCTTTTCATAAAAACTGTTTTGAAATACAACTGATCATATGAAAGAGAATACTATAAAAAGACTGGCTACATTTTACCTACAATCTATCTAAAATATCTTAACATATAATCTATTCATTGAAAAATGTGTCTTTGTTTACTTAGCCTTAGAAAGTGTCCAAGGGACGGGAGTTCCCTAATTGGGGACTTTGTTTTGTTCTATGGTAGAAAGACTTCACAGGCAATGCCACTTCAGAAGTCAGGCAGCGAGGCATCGAAACACTGCAAAACACTCCTCACAGTCTGCTCGCTCCACTCCAAATGGGTTAAAAATAGCAGAGTGGAATCTTCCAAGCCTCAGAGTGAATAAGGATGGTAGAAAGATTTCACAGGCCATGTTACTTGAGAATTGAGGCAGCGAGTCACCAAAACTTTGCAAAACACTCCTCTTAAAAAAAACTCGTAGCCACATCTGGACAAATGATACCATGTAGGCCATTCTTTTATGCTTTCCTTTTTTATGTGGCACATACCTACCCAATATTAACTCGAGGCAACACACCTGTTATTTATTGCATTACTCAATAGCGCCCAAGTACGATTTGCTTGGGAGTGACTGTTTCTTTCTGCATTGGCTTCGCACTACCGCAGGAAAGCTTGACTAACACAACAAAGCAATAACAATGCATCTTAGATACATTTTCAAGTGGTTCTGTGAACTCTATGGACAATATAGAAGGCATGCAGCATTACATAGAATGGAATTTGCTGTGAGATCCATTTTGTTGATATTATTTGCTTCCTGCTGTCTCTACCTCTTTACCCTCTTTGCATTAAAAAGGGTTGTATTGTCTCATGCACACGCTTTGATACCAGTTAACACAACCCTTATTACTGCTTTTACCGAATCCATATCTGGGTGGGTGACCAGCGTTGACCAATAAGTAAAATGATTCTGGCGGAGCGCAGATATAGATTTTGAATGTGTAAACGCATGTATAGGTGATTCGGCCAACGTGTTTAACAATGTGTGGTATCAGCACATGACAAAGGTGGGGAGAAAGACAATGAAAGAGAGCTGCTATGTGTGCTCTTCCCTCCCATCCCTATGCCATGAGTACTTCCAGAAAATTCATAGCAACAGAAATCCCAGCAGCCAGAGCACAATGCCTAATGCACCTATCGCTCTGCATGACAAGAGGTTGATTCCAAGGAAGATGGGCTACACTAAGATGGATGTTGCAGTATATGTTCCTGTATGAAGATAACTATATCAAGACTCAGGAAATGATAGATGACTATTGACAAGACAATGGAGTAAGTTCCTGATGGCCCAACCAAAGGGGAAGCAAGAATAGTGACACAAAAGGAGTTGCAATGCCCAAAGACAGGACAAAGAGATAGGAGGAATGCCCAGATGCTGGGAAAGACCTCAGCTACTCGTATACATACAGATATTCAGAGGCGAAGGATGGAAGGAAGGGATGGTATGGTGCAAAGCACTCACACTCCTGACAGTTCCAGTAGAAGTGGTGGAAAAAGAAAATGAGGATTGTCTCAAGGAATGGGCAGCAAGTGCAAAACTGCTCACCTGGGTGGAGAATGAAGCAAGTCTCAAGCCAATCATACCACTCAAGAATGATTCCTTATGCTTCCAGATTGACGGTCCAGAAGGATTGGAGAAAATAGAGGATCCAAGGCATACATACAACTGCCATCAAACTGGCTAGAGATAAGCTGACTGGTGCAACTGAACACATCAGCCCTGGTAGTACCTCAAAAAAGACATACAAGTAGATAGATTCCCTGAAATGGATACCAACCAAAGGAGGACAAGATCTGTGGAGCTAATAAGAGTAAAGAGAGGGAACTATGTGTTGACAAGGATGGAGAATTCACTAGACGCGATATCACCAGAACACACATTGTTCAGCAGGACAGAGATGTTCTTTGTCTCTTTTATTCCAGGAGTTCAGGCTATGAGGAACTCATGGTGACAACAAGTAAGAACGACAGAAGTGATCACAGTTCAAGGGTGTTTATTAAACAATGAATTTTCTATGAGGGTTGGAAAAACACCTATTCTAAACCTAAATCTAAGATGGGAGCAAGCGTAGCCCTTCACATGAAAAATAAGGCAGTCCTAGTGGTGTTGTGTCAAATCAAAAAGCCCTATACTAAGAAAACTATTTCCAAACCTCAAAGCTAATATAAAAAAGGGTGTGGGATAGTTCTCAAGAAAAGAAAGAAGTGTTCTTAAATAATTTGTCAGGATGCGGTAGCCTGGTTCTCCCTTCCCCGCGTTTTGACCACAGGGTAGGATGGGAGCTTGGAGCACAGTACAGACCCTGGCTTCTCCAGCACGAGACGACGGCGCCAATGGCAGCTTGAAAGACTGTCGATGGCTATGTCTTGTTTCTCCTGAAAGTCTCTTACCTTCGAGGACCTGGCGTGGTCAGCTGGCAAAAACAAAAGTTCCTTTAACAAATGAAAGTTTGTTTCCAATATTTGTTGGGGGATGGGTGCACCCCTAGGTCCCCGCCTCTTCTGGGCACTGACCCCTCTTGACTTCTCATTCACTTTACTCTCAAGTGTTATGGGATTAGCTTCCCTTGCTTTCTCTCGATGTGGGATTCACGTCCCTTGTTTTTCTTAAAGCTGGATTCACTTCCCTTGCCCTCAAAGTCCTTGCAAATCAAAATATTTTGATTGTACAGGGATTTTGCCCGACCCTCTGTATGACTACTTTGACCTGTTTTGCTGGCCTTCATACGGCCTTCTGGTTCTTGTAGTTTCTCTCATATGGGCCTCGAACAGAGTCTCTTGAGTTAGCAACCACGTGGTGCCGGTTTCCATCTGCCGCCGTTCTCCCCTTCAAACTTTTTACAGTTTATTCAAAGTTCATCAGCTATGGTTTAAAACTTGCCACTTTGTGATTCCTATTCAACACAGCCCGGTTCTTATTGGTTCTCTCCTCGACTCACCGGCTTTGATGAACCGCTTGGCTGTTGGCTTCTCTGGAGTGAAGGCCAGTAGCACGGGACAGGAGCTTCCCTCGTCCTGCTTATCGGCATATGTTTGCCCTGTGTACCTTTGAATCTGCTGCAGAACACTTCAGCTATTTTTCACAGTTTTAGGCTCTCTTCCACGAAGGCTCTACGGGTCTGGGACAAAAAGGTCAAGGTCACTTCTCTGCTCGACACCCTCTTGATTTCTGCTGCCTTTCTCCTTCTCTTGAACTGCCGCGTGATAGTCGTCTTGTTGTGCTGTCTGCCCTGCTCGCCTTGTTCAAACTTTGTACTCTGGCTCTACCTTTTATCCCTGTGGGGAAGGGAACGGGCCGCCTGGTGTGTGTGATTCTGATCAATTGCCTGACTTTGCCTGATCCTTCTATTGGGACATGTCATGTAAATGGCTCTGGTGTTAGTCCGTTGTCCTTTGTGTTGTGCGAAAGTGTTTGTGTTGGAAGGGACTGAATGATCCCATGGGCATTATTTGCAGTGAGAACAAACCCTCAAGCCTCCACAGGTTTCTCTCTTAGACTCTTAGACTAGGGGCCTCATTATGACTCAGGCGCAAAGTGTTTAACGGCGCCGTAAAAGGCTGCGGCGCCGTTAAACACTTAACGCCTAATTACGAGATCCTTTTGCGGGACCCGACCTTAATGGCTGGTTTTACCAGCCGTTAAAGTAGGGACCTGCAAAGGGACCTTGGTGCTAATTACGGCAATTTGCGGTACCGTAATTAGCGCCTTCCCCATTCCCATTGAGCCCTATGGGGCAAAAATGGGAATGGGGAAGGGCCATGGCGGCATGGGGAATTACCGCCCCACCAACCTCGGAATGGGGTGGTAATTCCCCATTCCGCCATGGCGGACTCCGGCATGGACCATGGTGCTAATAGCACCATGGTTTAGCGCCGGAGTCCTAATGAGGCCCTAGGAGTCTTAGACTCCAGTGGGGAAGGAATGGTTGCAGAAGTCAGCCAGAGCAGGAACCAGGGTGTCAATATGGTCCGTGATGGTATTAGAGGAACAGGGGAAAACCTGTTTTGGCAAGACTTTCATAGATTGGACTTGTATAGAAACCTTGTCTGGGGAGAAGAGGGGAAAGGCAGAGAAGGGTGGGGAGAGCTGTCCACAGAAGGGCCAGAGGAAGAGAGTGGAGTAGAGGGATGAGGAGGAGAGGAAGAGAGAGAGGACCGGATGTCCTGAGTTTTAGAGATGAAATGAGAAGCCAGGGCTGTGCAGAGCGCCTAGGAGGGGACAGGAGAGGTAGACACTGTAGCAGGATTGGCCAGCTCCTTGCAGATTTTAAACAGTTTGGCCGAGAGGCTTGGATAGGGCTCTCTTCTTGGTGTGGACAGAGAGCTGGGTTAGGCTTTGGAACAGGCGGCAGGCCAGTTTGTCAGAGGATGTACAGGAAGCACGCCATTTCCTCTCAGTCACCCTGCACTTGTGTTTAAGTGTGACGAGGTCTGGATCATAACAGGAGTTGCACTTGGCTTTGGGCTTCAAGTGATCCTCATGACAGGGACAAGAACATCAAGAGTATCAGATATAGCAGAGTGGAGCACAGAAAGGGCTATGTCAGGGTGCGAGTCAGCTGAAGGGGGGATGGGGATGAGAATGTGGTGGCAAAAGCCTCAACTGACACACGCTTCATGGGTGGGATAACCGAGAAGGTAGGTGGCAGTGCTGGAGTTGGCTTGGCCTGAGGGGTAGACAGAGTGAGCTGGGAGGAAAGGAGAAAGTGATCACTCCAGGAGAGAGGAGTGGTGAGAGGGATAGCAAGGGGAAGTTGTGTAGGATGAGGATTCTAGTACATCCCAAAGAAGAGGTCATAACCAAATTCCAGCAGTTTACCAGGTGCTGAGAGAAGAGAAATAGAGCTGAACAGAGAAGGGATGAATCCAGAATGAGATTAGCAGAATTAAGTGGAGGAGGCACCACAACGTTTTGTAGAGTGGATCCTAGTAGAGATGTCAAGGAAGGCACAGAGTAATGGGAAGGAAGATCAATACTTTGGGAAGGGGCATATCGCTATGTGGATAGGAATACAATACAACAAGCAAGAAAGAAGTCTGATGGCAGGGATACTCTGCAATTATAGTATAGATGTCCTTGATTTGTATAACAAAGAAAGTATAGCGATCACTAGCTTGCTTGTGCAGCATTTAATGAGTTTGTAAGATCTGGTGCGGCTGTCAATCAGTGAATACTGGTGAAATATGTGATTGCTACAGCCATAGTTTAAAATTTGTCAGTATGGAAAAGCTAGAGTAAAGGAGAACAAGGTCCATAGCTCGGGCTAGAAGACTCTTAATAATAGGGTAATTGTAAGATTGAAGCCAATATGCAACTAAAATGATCTGCACATTTGGAGTGAATTTAAATTAAAATGGATTCTATAGTGAAGGAGTGAGATAATATGATAATGATATGATAGGTTCTTTATAACGCACTTAATACCCAAAGGTTTCTAAGCGCGGACCCAGCTATCAAACCTTCGTTGCTCCGTGTTGTCTTGTTTCCAAGGCGAGCATGTTGCCGCTGAGCTATCATCCCGAGACAATTTGCTTATTTGATGTGGGTCTTTGAAAACTACTGCTACTCCACTGCAAGGACGATGAGGATGGTCCTTTTGTAGCAACTCTAAGCCATTAGACATGACATGGTGTAAGCCTACTATTGAGTAGGGTAATACACCAGGCTTAATTAATTACTGCCAAGCCAGATGTACGTGGATTACGAATCACAAAGAAATAGCCAATAAGGCAAATCTCAAAGGTGGGGTGACAGTGTTTCAGCACTTTTTTGTTAATGCTTTCTTGCTGCATTCTGTTTCAAACTGTCTTGGGGGAGAGATGCAGCTATACTAGTTAGCTGGAAATAAGCTGGAGCAGAATTTCACATGGGTTTGTGATATGAGGCCCGATGAAAAAAGGGTTATGTGGGGTGGGATAGCAAGCACCAATACAGACTTCGAATGGACCTGCACAGATGTGCTTACATCTGGCACACCTCCAGGATGCAGACTGCATGTCTGTTGCAACTGACTGCTATGCCGATGTATTACTGTTAAACAAATGAAAAGTGCGAGATTCACATGACAGTATCAGGTGACCATCTCGGCCCTTCTCACATAGACAAAGGTGACAGTCCTATTCGTAAGTGAAATAGAACAGAACATATTTGGAGGTGGAGCACAGAAATTCTGCAGACCAGTAAATCCTTTAGGTTAGCAACAAAGTGAAATAAAGAAAACTCCGGCAACCCCAGCTCTCAAGACGGTGATCCCTATTTCAAACCTTTTCCCTTCTTTGCTTCAAGGGTCCCATACTGAACTGGGTGTTATTCTATGTCTCTAACCACTCCTTCCGCATCACATGGGATTCCAGCAGCACCTCCCCAAACCCTTTCCAGTGTGTGTCCCTTAAGGAACAGTGCTGGGCCCACTACTCTTCGCCCTATATACCTTTTTTTAAATTAATTGTTTAATGTTTCTCAGAATAACTTTATTTTTGTGAACTTCACCACATACAAGTGTGCCCCAATAATTGTCAGAGAATTTCATCCGCAAAATGAATAGTGAGTGCAAAGAACTTTGTTCTTGGCATAGTTACAAAAACAGGAAACTTTGCCAGTTGATATAGTTGAAAGATTGGGGACTTTGCTGCACACATTTGATGGTAGAAAAAAAACCTCTGCTGTCCCTTAGGGAGGAAGCACTTTTTCTTTCACTGGGAACGAGGATGGAATGGTAGGCCGGAGTTTCAGGATTCCATTCAGCGCTGCTGGGGCGGGGGGGGGGGGGTCGGGTTGGTCAGCAAGAGAAGCAGCAAGTTGGGGACACTGCCCAGGGCTAACTTTCCCCACACATAGGTCGGCACTTCCTCGCTGGGAGGCCAGCGCACCGTGACCAGCCAGTAGCGTAAAGGTAGTTTCCTAGCGTTCCAGGACGGAGCTGAAGGCAGCCAACATTGATGGAGACTCCTGTTATGTGGGGCCAGCGCCAGCGTTCAGGAAACCGCCTGTTGTTCACCGTATATACCTTCTTCCTTGGCAAACTCGTTTCATCCTTTGGCTTCAATTTCTCCTCTTGGTTGACAATACTCGGATATTCACCCTACTGTCCTTCACCCCTGAAATCTCCAGCAGCCTAACTGCCAGCCGCCATTGGATATGCTCTGCGCTGCCTCATGTTTATTCTTCAAGGACGGAAGCCATCTTTATACTTGCCTCCAATGCCAATCTCACTCTCCCTCCCCACGGCCTTCTCACTCCCTCACCTATGACTTGCAGCCTTGAGGCTCTTTTTGGCAGTGACCTGAAACTACCAGTTCATCATAGCCACTGAAGCCAGACTCATATTTTTAAATATTAGAACAATCTGCTCACAGCTCACTCTGCACTCAACCCCTTAGCTCTACTCTCATGCTCAGAAAACTGGACAAACGTGAAAGCCCACTTCTTGGCCTATTCCTCTACTCTTTTGCTTTCCTCAACAAAATCCTCAACCGAGTGACACACTGCCTTATCAGCCTACCCGCATCCTCCCCCACTTCTACCTACTGTCTGGATGAATGGGCTTTCATGAAAAATTCCTGTACCCATCTATGAAACCCTTCGTGGTATTGCCCCCACACTGCCTCTCTGAATGAATCTCACTGCTTTAGTCCCCCAGTACATTTTCCTCCTCCCATTTTCACACCTTTTCCTTAGTTGTCCCACTGCACTGCAATGCTCCCCCCACAACCATCACCGCCATCTATTCGTGGAATGCGTAAAATGAGGCTTCACCTGCGAGCAGAAGGACTCCCATATTTTTCATCCCTCCTATCCTTACTAACCACCCAGACCACCTCTCCTGCCTTCAGCCCTCACAACACTATCTAATTTGTAAATATGTAAATACTGTCTCATGGCTCCTAATGCTAAATATGGCAGTACTGTCCCTCTGTCCCTGTCCTCAGTTTATATCCCCTACCTCTTCACCACCCCGTACTGGTTATTCAATCCAACAATGCTCTTATATAAAAGCACATTTCCCAGGTGCATTACATAATGATGTAGTAGTGTTATCGTAGTAAAAGTAACCATAGAACGGCAACATGTGAAAAGCCTGACCTTTAGTCCTTGGAGAGATGAGCCCAGCTGACCCCATGTGAGAAGAGACAAGCAGACAAGGCCACAGTCAATCATAGCCTGGAATCCCCTATGGAGCAGGCCCACGTAGAGGGCCCAACCAACCAGTCATGTGATTTCTGACTACATGTGATGATGCAATTGATGATGCCAGACACCCTTATAATGTGTTGTTCGTGCAGACCCTGGCAAAATGTTCTCAATCATAAGAGTCCTTTGCTTGCACCTTTGCCTTTTGTGCGATTAAAACTTTTTATCTTTGCAAGCAATCTATTGGCCGTTTTTCCCTAGTGGGTTGCATTTATTCTGGCGTGAACGTACAGGGGCGTGCCTTCACCTGCTCCACTTAACATTATTTATTTGGGAAAGAAGTGAAGCACCCTCTTTTTAAAGAGTGCTGCTCATGGTGTCGGAAGCTCAAAGTGCTTAAACCTGTACATTCCTCCCCCTCTCCATCATCCTAAGAGACAACCACAGAGGGATTCCTATCTGCGTTTGCACTATACAAATACCACTCGGGGCTGCAAACTGCTGCTCTCAAGATGGCCTGGTCTTCCATTGCCATGAACTCTCACCATTCACTCTACTGGCTAGGGCTGTTGGAAGTTGTAGTCCAAACAAATAAAGAGACAGAGGTTGCAAACCCCTACATGCCATACACATGCGTCTCTGGCACTAGCACTCTACCCTAAAGCAACAACAGCACCCGCCCACGTGCCTGATCTCCAGGCTGCTTACTGGAGCCCTGCCAGCCCACCTGTCAAAATGCACACACTCAATCAATTTATAGAATCTCCCACACATGGCCTATGATGCCCGAGGGCGTTCCAACCACAAAGCGCATTGAGGCCATACAAATGGGGAAAGGGCGCTTTAAACATGATGAATGCAATGCAATACAATATTTCCATAAATATCCGGAAGTCATATCAGTTTGGCATAAGCAGCATAGTTTTATTTGGGAGGCTCGCCTTATGCAGTGATGTATTTAATTTTACGGGGCGTTATACAGACAAGAGGGGTAACCAGTGCATGCGGGGTGTGCCAATACAATACGTGGCTCATCACGCTCGATCGCCATTTCCATTTTGCTGCGTTCACTGTGTCTTTACCGGCGTCAGCATGAAACACGTGCTGCTCCTTTCTGCATTTACGTCAGACAGAAGTTGCACCTCCAGGGAGATGCCACGCAGCGCATACGAAATCTAACAAGCCATTTGGAAAAGGGATAGGTGCCTGTTGACATTTCGCTAATTACAGATATCATTATTGCAATTAGGTAAATAGATCGGTGCGGCTCAGTGACAGGATCCCAGCGTTCGTGCAGACCAGGCGCTGCGGGGCGTCTAATAAATTCGACGTATTCCAAGCAGCAGACATTCCCCCCGGGCCTGGCAGCCGCTGACTAATGTGAGGCGAGAAAAGCTACCGCATTTGAATATATGGTTAGCTGACAAGAAGAGCGAGGGCTTGTTCTGCCTCTATATTTAACATGGCTTAAGAATGTCTGAAATCATTTGTCTCAGACTGAGAAAGTTAATCCAGTTGCGCGTTAGCGTCTGAAGAAGTCGGCAGTCTCTGCCTGATTCCAGCGCTGTTCTAAATTATCCCAATTCCGCCCGAATTTCCGTTAAGTGCAACTGAACAATCGGCTCATTAGGTCTGATGGGATGCTATTGCAAATAAGGTTAAAGGGCACATGTCATGGGTAAGTGTTTTAATCAAAGTGTTGCTAATTCAAGAGTGATTTGCCGCTCAGGGATTTGATTGAAAAATAAACCCCACGGCTCAGCTGTCTGCATTCAGCTGTCTGGAATCACAAAAAGTTAACACTGACTAGAGTTTGTATTTTTTGCTGCAGCGGTAGGCTGCACTGGAACTGCTAAACCTCAAAGATATTTATTTCTGAACACGTCGATGCCACCATTTTGTACTACGTGGTATGAAATTATCCTCCTAGTAGAGCTGTATCCATTGTGCTATTCTTATAGTCTGAAAAGCTGCCATTGCTCAAGCAGCAGTCATAAATGTACTCCCTTTGATAAACAAGTATTGGCAATCCTAACGGGTCTGATTTATTTCATGTTATGTTATGCTTTTGTCGTGTTATTGGGCATTTGTGTAGCGTCTTTCACCATTGGTATGATCTCAATGCGCTGTGGGTTGAACGCCCTCGGGGACTGTAGTCCAGGTCAGTTCAGAAATTAGGGTGGTAAGTTATGCATGTGTGCACTCAGTGTGTGTGCAGCTAGACGGAGTTTGTGGTGGGGAGCTGCATTCTAATGCTAGGAGTAGGGCCGAGGCTGTGTGCGACCGGTAGTATGTGTGCAGCTAGGCCAAATTGTCTTGAGTACATGCATTCCAGCTGAGGTGCACCAGTGCCATTTTCATGGTCTCCAGGCGCCCAGGATCGGAAAAGGAAGGGGGTTGGGGTGGGTTAGTTAGTTGGATTAAGAGGGGATGTGCTGTTGGTGACTTTATTCTGGAAGAAAATGTCACTGTGTGCTGGCATGTTTATAATTGATCGGCATTTGTGTGGTGTTTGGTGGGTTGTTGCATTCAGGTGTTTTATGTGCGGCTTAGTTGTTCTGGAGCGGTACTAGAGTGCCTTTAGTGTGGGTGATTTTGGTTTTGTGTCGAAGGTATGTGTCTTGTTTCTTCAATGTGGGGTGGTGGGTGTGCATAGTATTAAAGAGTTTTTTTAGTAGGGTTATTCAGGGTTCACAGGGTCTATTTCTGTGCATTGGGTGTATCTTTAGGGCTAGTCTTATTTGGGCTTGAGTTTCCTTTGGTTGATTTGGTTTCATTTGTTCTTATAGTGTTGCATTGGCAGTTTTTCTCTCTTCGGTGTTCTTTTCTTTAGCTTGGTGCACTAAAGAGCCAAGTTTTTTCCATTTTTTTCTGATTTTTAGTTGATCTTCTGTTATTCGTATTTCCTTTTTGGAGTGAGTTCCAAAGTCTCACTGCTATTGATTGATTGTTTGTTTATTTATATAGCGCCTATACACAATCTGTTTCAAAGCGCTTCAAGGCAGGGAGGGAACCTGGGAGAATACAGTGACATTCTTACAAGTCCTTGATACATTCATACATACAACATGGGGGATCCGAGGGGGAAGGGGGGCGCAGAGTGACAGCATGGGGGACCAGAGGGGGGCACAGAGGGACAGCATGGGGGACCAGAAGGGGGTGCAGAGGGACAACACGGGGGACCAGAAAGGGGATTGGGATGCAGAGGGGCAACATGGGGGACCTAGAGGGGAGGGGGTCACAGAGGGAAAACACAGGGAGCAGAGGGAGGCGCAGAGGGACAATACAGGGAACCAGAGGGGGGCGCAGAGGGACAACACGAGGGACCAGAGGGCGGAGGGGGCACAGATGGACAACTCAAGGGACCAGAGGGGGGAGGGGGTGCAGAGGGATAACATAGGGGACCAGAGGGGGTTGTGGGGCACAGAGGGACAACACAGGGGACCAGAGTGGGGGATGAGGGCACAGAGGGACAACACAGGGGACCAGAGGGGGAGGGGGGCACAGAGGGACAACAGAAGGGACTGGAGTGACACGACGGGGTCCCAGAGGGGAAGGAGGGCACAGAGGGACAACACAAGGGACCAGAGGGGGGAACAGAGGTACAACACGGGGGATCAGTGGGGGGTACAGGGAGACAACACAGGGGACCCAAGGAGGGTGCAGGGGGGCAACACAGGGGACCAGAGGGGCAGGGGGCGCAGAGGCACAACACAGGACCAGAGGGGGGCACAGAAGGACAACACGGGGGCAAGAGGGGCGGAGGGGGCACAGAGGGACAACACGGGGGACCAGAAAGGGGATTGGGGTGCAGAGGGACAACATAGAGGACCAGAGAGGGGAGGGTGTCACAGAGGTACAACACAGGGGATCAGAGAGAGGCACAGAGGTACAGCACGGGGGACCAGAGGGGGCACAGAGGGATAAAACAGGGGACCAGACGGGGGAGGGGGGCACAGAGGGCCAACACAGGGGACCAGAGGGGGCACAGAGGGACAACACGGGGGACCAGAAAGGGGATTGGGGGGCAGAGCGACAACATGGAGGACCAGAGAGGGGAGGGTGTCACAGAGGGACAACACAGGGGAGGAGAGAGAGGCGCAGAGGGACAACACGGGGGACCAGAGGGGGGCGCAGGGGGACAACATGGTGGACCAGAGGGGGGAGGGGGCACAGACGGACAAAACGGGGGACGAGAGGGGGGATGGGGCACATAGGGACAACATGGATCAGATTGGGGAGGGGTGCACAGAGGGACAACATGAGGGACCAGAGGAGGGCACAGTGGGACAGCATGGGGGACCAGAGGGGGTGCAGGGGGACAACACAGGGGACCAGAAATGAGATTGTGATGCAGAGGGACAACATGGGGGACCAGAGAGGGAAGGGGGTCACAGAGGGACAAAACGGTGGAGCAGAGGGGCGAGGGGGTCACAGAGGGACAACATGGGGAGCAGAGGGGGGCTCAGATGGACAACACGGGACCAGAGGGGGAGGGGGCACAGATGGACAACACAGGGGACCAGAGGGGGGGCGCAGAGGGACAACACAAGGGACCAGAGGGGGGCACAGAGGTACAACACGGGGGATCAGAGGGGGGCACAGGGGGACAACACAGGGGACCAGAGGAGGGTGCAGGGGGCAACACAGGGGACCAGAGGGGGAGGGGGGCGCAGAGGCACAACACAGGACCAGAGGGGGGCACAGAAGGACAACACAGGGATTAGAGGGGTGAGGGGGACACAGAGCGAAAACACGGGGACCAGAGGGGGAGCAGAGGGACAACATGGAGGACCAGAGAGGGGAGGGTGTCACAGAGGGACAACACAGGGGCGCAGAGAGAGGCGCAGAGGGACAACACAGGGGACCAAAGGGGGGCACAGGGGGACAACATGGTGGACCAGAAGGGGGAGGGTACACAGAGAGACAAAACAGGGGACGAGAGGGGGGATGGGGCACATAGGGACAACACAGGGGATCAGAGTGGTGAGGGGGACACAGAGGGACAACATGGGAGACCAGAGGAGGGCACAGAGGCACATCATGAGGGACCAGAGGGGGGTGCAGGGGGACAACACAGGGGACCAGAAAGGAGATTGGGGTGCAGAAGGACAACATGGGGGACCAGAGAGGGGAGGGGTCACAGAGGGACAACACGGGGAGCAGAGGGGGGCACAGAGGGACAACAGAGGGGACCAGAGGGGGTGCAGAGGGACAACCCAGGGGACCAGAGGGGCAGGGGGGCACAGAGGGACAACAGAGAGGACCAGAGGGCACCAGAGGGCGTGCAGAGGGACAACACAGGGGACCAGAGGGGGGAGGGGGGCACAGATGGACAACACAGGGGACCAGAAGGGGGATGGGGTGCAGAGGGACAACACAGGGGACCAAAGGGGGGCGGCAGGCACAGAGGGACAACACAGGAGACCAGAGGGGGGAGGAGGGAACAGAGGGACAACACAGGGGACTGGACGGGGGAGGGGGGAGCATAGGGGCAACACAGGGGGGACTGGAGTGACACGACGGGGGACCAGAGGGGAAGGGGGGCACAGAGGGACAACACAAGGGACCAGAGGGGGGAACAGAGGTACAACACGGGGGATCAGAGGGGGGCACAAGGGGACAACACAGGGGACCCGAGGAGGGTGCAGGGGGGCAACACAGGGGACCAGAGGGGCAAGGGGGCGCAGAGGCACAACACAGGACCAGAGGGGGGCACAGAAGGACAACACAGGGGACCAGAGGGGGCACAGAGGGACAACACGGGGACCAGAAAGGGGATTGGGGGGCAGAGCGACAACATGGAGGACCAGAGAGGGGAGGGTGTCACAGAGGGACAACACAGGGGAGGAGAGAGAGCCGCAGAGGGACAACACGGGGGACCAGAGGGAGGTGCAGGGGGACAACATGGTGGACCAGAGGGGGGAGGGGGCAGAGACAGACAAAACGGGGGACGAGAGTGGGGATGGGGCACATAGGGACAACATGGATCAGATTGGCGAGGGGGGCACAGAGGGACAACATGAGGGACCAGAGGAGGGCACAGAGGGACAGCATGGTGGACCAGAAGGGGGAGGGGACACAGAGAGACAAAACAGGGGATGAGAGGGGGGATGGGGCACATAGGGACAACACGGGGGATCGGAGCGGTGAGGGGACACAGAGGGACAACATGGGAGACCAGAGGAGGGCACAGAGGGACATCATGGGGGACCAGAAAGGAGATTGGGGTGCAGAAGGACAACATGGGGGACCAGAGAGGGGAGTTGGTCACAGAGGGACAACACGGGGGAGCAGAGGGGGGCACAGAGGACAACAGAGGGGACCAGAGGGGGTGCAGAGGGATAATCCCGGGGACCAGAGGGGCAGGGGGGCACAGAGGGACAACATGAGGGACCAGAGGAGGGCACAGAGGGACAGCATGGTGGACCAGAAGGGGGAGGGGACACAGAGAGACAAAACAGGGGATGAGAGGGGGGATGGGGCACATAGGGACAACACGGGGGATCGGAGCGGTGAGGGGACACAGAGGGACAACATGGGAGACCAGAGGAGGGCACAGAGGGACATCATGGGGGACCAGAGGGGGGTGCAGGGGAATAACACAGGGGACCAGAAAGGAGATTGGGGTGCAGAAGGACAACATGGGGGACCAGAGAGGGGAGTTGGTCACAGAGGGACAACACGGGGGAGCAGAGGGGGGCACAGAGGACAACAGAGGGGACCAGAGGGGGTGCAGAGGGATAATCCCGGGGACCAGAGGGGCAGGGGGGCACAGAGGGACAACAGAGGGGACCAGAGGGCGTGCAGAGGGACAACACAGGGGACCAGAGGGGGCAGGGGGGCACAGATGGACAACACAGGGGACCAGAAGGGGGATGGGGTGCAGAGGGACAACACAGAGGACCAAAGGGGGGTGGCGGGCACAGAGGGACAACACAGGAGACCAGAGGGGGGAGGAGGGCACAGAGGGACAACACAGGGGACTGGAGGGGGGAGGGGGGAGCAGAGGGACAACACAGGGGACCGGAGGGGGCACAGAGGGACAACACAGGGGACCAGAGGAACACGATGATGCATAGTTGTGTTAAAGGAGGTTGAAGTCCTATTGGCTCATTTTGCACGCATGAGTTATGTCAAATGGCTTGGGCATACAAGCGTTAATACATCACAACGTTTGATTGGATCATTTGTTGATGCTCATAAAAGTGACGTGTAGGCGTGGGGATAGAGCACGTGATATGATTGGCTGGTGGATTAGGCATGAAGATGTTTAGCTACGTTGAAGGATTTCAACATCCTGTTGGCTCATATCATGCATCTTTGGTAGGTGCAGCTATAAAAACTTTAATATATATATATTTATTTATTTATTCATGGAAAAAAGTTCAGTTGCAGGGATGTTAAGGTGAGTAAAAACTTGAAATTCAAGGACAAAAGCTTAGTTGCAGGGACGTTATTGGATAAAATGCAATAAGTGATGGCCTTCGGCCGTGCCCACTGTGCATTATACAACACTCACCAGCTACTAACTGTGGTCTTTTGTTGTGCCCACTGTATATTATATATACTAACCAGCCACTAACCATGGACTTGAGCACAATACTGGCCTGTGGCCATAATATTTGGCTGTGCCCACTATGTATTCTAACATATATATGGCCCATTAGCTATGGCCTTTGACCTTCAGCAGTTTTTACATCCTATGACAACTGTATATTTAAAAAAAATAAAATGCAATAAGCAATGGCCTTTGGCCATGCCCACTTTGTATTATACAACACTAACCAGCCACTACCTATGGCCTTCGGCCATGCCCTCTCTATATTATATACACTAACCAGCCACTAGCCATGATCTTCAACACAATAGTAGCCAGTGGCCACAGCCTTTGGCTCTGCTGACTATATTTTAAGACAGTCCCCATCAGCTGGAGCATGAGGATGTTGACTGCCTCCCTCGGGTAGCATGCCTGGAGGTGTTCCTGCAGCCACACGACCCTGCAGAGAGGTAGGAGGATTCCCTTGTCCTTCAAGAAGTAGCGCTGCATCATCTCTGTTATTTATAATTGATACGTTTGGAAAAAAGAAAAGCACAAATAAATCTTTATTTCGGATGAAAATAATGTAAGTATTGCAGGATATCGCAGGGCTGACCTGCTTTTGCCATCTTGTTTCTCTCATCTCTCTGTAGACCTGCGGCAGGGAAGGTCAGAAATCCTTTGGGCATCTTCTGCCATCCTAGCAGCATTTCAGAGATGGCTGCTGCCTTTGCTGGGCTCTGAGGGCTGCCCAAGAGCTCTTTCCAGCTGCACTGTCTGTTCCCCTGTCTGTTGCTTAGCTGGGCTTGTTGGTCCTCACCTGAACCCCGCCTTACGCATATGGAAGCTGAAGAAAATTCCATGTTCGCTGGATACACTGTAAACATTGGACTACCTAACATTTCTCAAAGGTCAGTGCCCTTATCTAATTGTTTAGATCCTTCCTTCGCACCTGCATCTATTCGACCCCTCACTTCACCTCATCTGGACTCCTACTAATCTAGCCTTGCCCAGTTGCTGTATGTATTTCACCTGTTTTGCTCAAATTCGATTTTAGCATTTCCCACTACTGAATGTTTTTCACCTTGCCCTGCTGAAAACCCAATTTAGTTGTGCCTTGGGGCTGCTTGAGTTCTTCACTAGCTGGCAAGCTTCCCTTTGGGTCCCCCTTTACCCCCTATCTCCTAGTGCATCAGTGTGTCTGATTGGGAAGTGTCCCCCCCACTGCAGCCAACCATGTCGCTATCAATCTCTTCTATTCTCTCCAACTGCTTCACTATCTCCTATCCTATCACTAAATCTGGCTGGAAGAAACTTAAGGAGGACATACAGGGCACCAACCCAGGCCTTTCTATTGCAGACACATATGTCACAGCTTCCGCCAGAGAGACTATCAACAACATCCTCTTCTTCGTTAACGCACCTGATCTGTGGACTCGAGACATGGTCGTCTTTCTCTCTCCTATCGCCTCTTCTTCCATTAATGGTGGCACTTGGTGGGAGGTTCTCCTTGACCTCTTCGCCATTTCCAGAGTCATCATTAATGTTTATCTCCATGGAGCCCTCATGGTTAAGGGTCCTGGACCAAAACGCCTTCTCTCTGACAGGCTCCTCCCTTGCCTCTCTAACCTCACCTCTCCCTCCAGCCAGGCTCCCTTGCCTTTTGTGCCTTCCTCCTCCTCTGCACAGGCTCCCTTGCCTTCTGTGCTTTCTTCCTCCTCTGCACAGGCTCCCTTTCCTTTCCTCACTGTCGCAGCTCCCTTGTCGGCCTCGGCTCCTCTGCCATCCTCCACTATCCCCTGACCCCTTGTCTCCCTCTGGGAGGACCACTGTCCCCTGCGCCCCCCGAGGAAGCCCCTCAAAGATGGCAAGCTGCTCCACATTGCCACTGTAAACATCCGCTCTGTTGTCAACCACTCGTCTGACATATGCAACCTCCTCAAACTCATGGATCTTTATTTGCTCGCCATCACAGAGACCTGGTTCAAGGATAGCTCTGTCACAAGCTTTGACACACTCCTCCCTGAAGACTACAAAATCCTCTCTGCGCCCAGGCCTAAGAAGACAGGTGGGGCAGTGGCGCTTATCTTCCCAGAATGGATACCTGTGTCCATCATCCCTACTTAGGCCTACCCTCCTCTCAATATCCCCTTAATATTCTCTTAATATTCTCTCATTATGGCCACCTTCTATCAGCCACCAGGCCAGTCCACTCTCTTCTTCTCTGAATGGGCTGCCCTGGCTTCCTCCCTACTTCACTCCCCCTCTTAACTCCTCCTGATGGTTAATCTTAACATTCATCTGGACTCGCTTGATTCCTCAGGTCCTTTCGGCAACCTTTGTGTCTCTCTCACCCTTTCTATCCTTCCCTCTGGCTCCACAAACACAGTGGGCCACACCGTGGATGCTCTCCTCTCTACTAACATACCCCTCGCTATCCCTCTCACTACCTCCCTCTCTTGGACTGACCACTCTCTTCTTGCAACACACCTGAAGCTCTCCTCTCCTCTTGCAGCAATACATCCGGCACAGCCACTTGGCTTCAATGTCATCAGACCCATGTAAAAAGTGACAATGGCTACCTTTGTTGCCTCCTACTCTCCTCCACCCAACCCTTCGGCTGACTCCTACCCTGATACAGTCCTCGCTAACCTCAATCTCTCTATCTCCAACACTCTTGACATTCTTGCCCCTGTCATGAGGGTCTGACTGAAGCCTCCAAAAAGTCTAACTCTTGGTACGACTCTGACCTGGCTGCCCTTAAACGCAATTGTCGGGCAGCTGAGGGGAAATGAAATGCATCGGGTGAACCATCTGACAAATTGTTCTGCAGCCTCTTCAAAGGAATTATCGACTCTGCATCCACATCAAGAAAAGAGTCTTTATTGAAGCCTGCATCTCCGCGGCTCCAAACAACACAGCCTAACTTTTCAAAGCCTGCAAGGAACTGGCCAATCCTGCAGCAGCCTCTTCTTCTGTCACACCCACCGAGGACATTTGCTTGGCCCTGGCTGCACATTTCACCACAAAAACCCAAGACATCCTTTCCACCCTCGCTTCCACACCACAGCATACACCAACACCGGAGCCTCCCTTGGTCACTCCTCCTCTTACCCTCTCTTCTTTATCACACTCGATGAGGTCACCAGACAAGTCTGATCTATGATGGCTTCATCCAAACAGGTGGACCCCTGCCACTCCAAAACCATTAAAGACAATATTGACTCCCTCGTATCAGCCTTGACTGATCTCTGCAATCTCTCCTTTTTGCCTGGAGCTTTCCCAACTGCCCTGAAGCACTCCCTTGTGCACCCTCTGCTCAAAAAACCCTCTGTCAACCCCACCATTCCGGCCTATCTCCATCACTCATTTCTTGGGAAAACTCCTGGAAAAACTGGCTTTCTCTCAGCTGATCCTCCACACTGAACCTATTGGTTGCTTCCACAACCATCAATCCGGCTTTAGAGCATCCAGAGGTACGGAAACTGCTCTTCTGAACACCCGTGAAGACCTGCTCTGAAATCTTGACACTAACACCCACTCTATCCTCATTCTCCTTGACCTCTGCTCTGCCTGAGGCACAGTTAGCCATGAAATACTGATTGCATGTATCCATGACACCCTGGGAATCAAAGGTCAGACTCTGGCGTGGTTAACCTCCTTCCTCTCTGACCCCCCTTCCGAGCTGGAACTCGGAGCCTTTCACTCAACTATCACTCTCTAAACCTGTGGCATTCCCCAGCGATCTAACCTATCCCCCTGGTTCGTCTATATGGCTGCCCTGGCATGTGTGATTGCCACTTTCACCTCTAACTTCCAGTGCTATGCTAATGACACACAACTATCTTTCAGGCTACCCTCACATGCCTCTACCTTTTCGCTCATATCTGGCTGCCTGTCCGCTGTTCACTCTTGGTGTGCTGCAAATAACCTCTGCCTCAATGCCACTAAGACTGAGATAATTCGCTCCCGCTTCCCACTCTCACTCTGTCCCATCTCCCTTGGCCCTGCGCTCACACTCACCTGCGAAGCAACTTGAAACTTGGGGGTGATATTTGATTCGACTCTCTCCTTCTCCTCTCCTATTTCAGGCATCTCTAAAAAATCAAACTATCAGCTTCACCTCCTCAGAGGTACTCTACCTTTCTCACTTTCCCCCAGAGGCTCACTGTCTCCAGGCTGGACTATTGCAACAGCCTCTTCCTCAACATCCCTTCTTCTGTCCTGCTTCCTCTGCAACTCATCCAAAACAGAGCTGCACGACCTATCCTTGGCCTCAAGCCCAGGGACCGCATCTCACTGGCGCTGAAATCCCTCCACTTGCTCCCTGTGGCTGCAAGGATCAAATTCAAGACCCTTTGCATTGTTCACAAAGCTTTGTAGGGCCTTGGACCTACCTACCTGCAACACTACCTACCTAAATATTGTCCCTCACGAGCGCTCTGCTCATCTACCTCCAACCTTCTGCGTGTGAACCAGTCCTCCAAGCAGAGATTTGGAGGGAGATTCTTATAATAATAATCATTTAGCATTGATATTGCACTACGAACCCTCAGGTATCTGAGCGCTGCTTATTATTACCCACGGTGTGTGGTGCTCATTTATCAACCTCAGAAGGATGAAAGGCTGAGTTTGGCCCTGCCGGGATTCGAACTTGCGTTAGCAAGCTCTGCACGGATGTCAAAGCGAGTGCTCTACTCGCTGTGCCACTTGACCTTATCCTCAGCAGGTGCCTACCTCTGGAATAGCCTCCCTGCTGCCCTCCATCTTGAGCCAGATCTCCTTAAATTCCAGAAACACCCCAAGACTTTCCTCTTCTCCTCTTCCTTCTCTCTCCCTCTACCCTGCTAACCCAGTTCTCTGTTTTTCCCCTCTCTCCCTCCTCTTCCTTACAGCACGCTGACAGGCCGCCGGGTGTGCCACAGACTCTTACCAGTCCCCGGCACCCCCGCCAGACCTCTTTCACACTTGCCTCAGGGCCCTACGCCCCTCCCACACTCAATGCACTTGAGAAATTAATCCTAGGGAGTGCCTCCAACTGCACTTACCCCAGTCGCAACCGACAGGGTGCACTTGATCCTCCCTCCCCCCTGTGAACGTCTGTGCACTTGCTTGATCCGTACACACCATGTCTGATAATCATATGTCTGTTCTCTCTTACTTCACCCCTTAATTGCACCATTAAACTGCAGAATCTCTGCCAGGCCTATTTGCTGTCTCCCAAAATGTTAAATGTATTTTTCACTCACTTACTCCGCCGGAGCAGACTATTATCGTCTCAGAATTTTCTCTGAGCGACTGTTTGTTTTTTCCCCATGTTCCCACCCTCCTTGAACGCTTTGAAACACTTGCCTGTGTATAGGCACTATATAAATAAACAATACCATACCATACAATACCATACTATTAATGGGCACTCGTTACGGGCTTTAACAATGCCACTGACCACAGCTTTCAACATTGCCCACTCTATGTTGTAAAAGAGTGATGGGCTACTAGGCATGGCTTTTAACCATACACATTGGTATTTTTTAACACTAACCAACCACTATGGTCTTTGGTCTGGCCCATGACCCAGCCTTTGTCATGACCAAATCCACAGCCTAAATTGTTATTAAGGTAATCAAAGATTTCATGAACTAACTTATAAATTATGTTATGTCTAATTTCATTATTGATATAATCAGTTATATATAATGTAATTAGTGTTGTCACCAGTGATGGCATCAGTGAGGTGATTTGTAATGTCATCAGAGTTCTTATACAACATGTAATTAGTGATGTCATCAGTAATATGATCTGTGATGTCATCATTGTGCTCATAGGCTGCGCAATAGAGGGCGCAAAGTTAAGGTGGCTTCAGCTGAATTTCATGGTTTTGTTTCATTAAGTTCTCACCTTAACATCCCTTCAACTAAAGTTCTTTTTTCAATAAATATATATATATGTGTATATATATTCAATTCAAAAACTTTGTTAAATGGACGTTATGGTTACAAGTAAAACTGAAAAACCTCAGAAATAATCCAGTTATGGTAAGTTAAGCAACCATAACTTACGCCACCACCGTGCAATGCTAAGACTAACAAACAGGACATCAAAGATGACATCACTAATATAATTGATGACATCACTGATGACATCACATAACTGGGCCACTTGTTTTTGTTCACTGACATATCAAGACCATGTGGTTTTGTTCACTGACAGTCATAATATTAAAATTCAAAAGTTGCTATATATCTAGACATGAATCTTGTTGTATGTTCTTAAAGTACTTTCCTTAGGGTTTATCTCAGCTCATGGTGGACATACATGGGGTAATAAGCAGGCCTCAATCACACAATTCATTTGTGTACATTAAGATGAACTTTAATGTTATTAATATTTTCTGGTGATACTGTTTCTTTCTTCCCTACTTTAGTTTCCCTATGTGAGCCTCTGATTTGTATGCATTGTCTGTCTGCATTTGTATTGTTTGTACTAGCACAAGGTAGTAAGGCTTGAATTGTTAGCTAGTTATTACATGTTTAACATTACTCAAAACTCTGATAAGGTAGAATTCATTATGTTACTATCCAAAATTACATGATTATAAATATTGTACTTTATGGTCCATGCTGCAGCCGTTGCCTAAATTTATGCATGATTAGGTTCCTGTATTAACAACACTTCATTATAATGTTTTGTTTAGATGAGTACATTCTTAGTTCTTGATAGGTCTCCCAATCACCCATGGCATCTTGTTACTAATATTATAAACACAACCCCTTGTAGAGACTTTTCATCAAAATTATTTTCATATGTGATGTCATCAGTGATGTCATCAATGACATTTGCGATGTCATCTTTGATGTCCTGATGTTAGTCTTAGCAGTGCACGGTGGTGGCACGAGTTATAGTTGCTTTTAACGTTTTTTCATTCACTTTCATGTGTTTTAATTTGTGCAACTTAATGATTACATCCCTTTAACACAGGTTTTTCAGTGAATTTCATGAGTTTTTACCAGTGCATGCTAATTTCCTAAATATCATACTTACCCCAATATAGAAACATTTTTGTCCAATTTACAAAGTTTCACCTTAAACCTCTGTCATTTCCAACCTTCTAGCATGATTTTTGACACTTCTACACATTTCTTTGCAACTTTTTACACTGTTTTTGTGTCCGTTAATGTCCACGAATGTCTGACGTCATCGCAGACTTTTCGGACAGTGTCATGTGACCGCACATGTGCGCATGGCATGACGACTTCACAATTGGGTTCATACTTCACGGACAGTTCGGAACTTCACTTTCTACTCATCTAGGAACTTTCAAGTTCAAAATGTTCCCCTTGCACAGCTCCTACACTTATTCTTACTCATTATCCATTAACAATCTAGTACAGAGAACACACTTGGAAGAATATTAACAAAATTTCTATTTATCTTAAAAAGGACATAAGCTATTGCCATCCCTCTTCCCGAAGATGCACCTCCACCAGCTAGGGGACCTTCACAACAAAAAAAGCACAGTACTTCCAAAGACAATGAAGAGGACCAAGAAGATGAGGTAGAGGAAGTGCCTACCTCTAACACCAAGAGAGAATCATGGCTGTGGCAGTTCTTTACCACTATTGGAAATGTACCAAAAGCTAAAGCTACCAAAGTGAAATGCACTCACGGACTACCTGGACAGTACTCCTATGGGACCACATACATGTGACCCCACACCTAATCCCACCACTGCAATGCTCTCAGAAAGGCTCTTCCTTTCTTAGCAAGTAGTGGGCTGTCTTCCTCCACCTCATCTTCCTCAACCAATACTATAATTATACAGCCTACTTCTGTGGGACACGCAATCCCACCAGCTACCTTGCAAGCAATAAAAGAGGCTCTTGATCCATATCTTTCAAAGGCAACAGTCCTCTTTATATACTAGAACACACCACTCTGCAGGGGAGAGCCATTTTGAAGTGCTTTTGAAGCTGTAATCAAGGAGCATGCGAAACACTGCCCCATACCTTAGATCTAATGCACACACAACATCTTCCCCTGTCCACCTGACCCTCCATATTAGTGCTTGGAGCCTCTTCCCTCATTTCCCTCCCCACCTTAGGTTCTAACCTCTCCTGCAAAAATAATCATAAAACTGAAAAAAGGTTCCTTTAGGAACCACCTTTCACAGTTAAAAAATAGAACTAAAAGAAAAAATCTCATAGCCTCCATCTACTTTACATTTCTCAGTAAATTACATAGACTCAATAAGATTTTCCAACATTTCAATTAGCATTTTGAGTTATGCTACTGTGAATAATGAGGCGTTCATCACCCATTCCAGGTACTAGAACAGGGGATAATGGCCCGCCAGCCCAAGTTATCAGCCCAACCGAAGTGAGGGTGGATAACGAGGGATCAGGAGCATTATCCTTTGTTCCAGCCCCTGCAATGGGGGATGAAGGCCATTAGCACCCCAGGTTGCAAAGAGGTAATCCAAGGTTCTAAAAAAAAGATTTTTCTTCCTAAACTGGGACGTGCGTGGCATCCCGCCGTAGAAAGGAAAATCCTTTTCCAAGATGGCCACCATGGAAAGGGAAGGTGGGGCTCGGTACAGAGCACCTCTTCCCTTTCCATGGCGGCCTGCAGAAGTCAAAGAGAAAACCCTATGACTTCCATGCACTTGCGCTTTCTTAACGCCACTGGGCCTAGTAAGATTGTTTATTTTTGTTCTCCCTTGTTCCTCTCCCTTTGTTTTGTCTCGCTCTGAAACACTTGTGTATGAGGGCGATATAAATAAAATATCATGTCATATATTACCACAAGCACTTTTTTTTTCCCTTTCATACCTATCCCAATTTTGAAAAACTTTACCACATAGCTGGTGCCTGGTGGACATGGCCACTTTATCCCCATTGCTCGTCCCTCTTGGTCATGGCCAGTAGCCAGATTGTCCGGGTCATGATCTTATGCCATGACCTGGAAAATCTGGCCACTGCCCATGGCCACAGGCTATACTTCAGTCACCAAAGGTATATCACTATGTTTTGTACCTACATTATGACACTTGTCAAAAAAATAAAACAAGGCACATTTGCCAATCCTTGCTTTCAGGTCCTTGCCAATACTCCTTACACGAGTTTGCTGGAAATCTGCCAATGTTTTATTTTTTCAAAACTTTCAAAATGCATGGGCATACAATAGTCATATAACTTAACCCCCACTTGACAAAATCCATTCAGAGTTTGCACAGACATTCAAAGTTGGGTCTCTAATCTTTCTAAAAACCTGTGTCCACATTTGTCAAACAGCAACAAAATTATAAGCCATTTAAACATGTTGATATCCCCCCTCTAGTTTAGACCCCTCTTGACAAAATCCCACCAAACTTTGCAAAATCATTTATATCTAGTGCTAAAATATTTTTGCAAACGTTTGCGCAGATTCATAAAATGGCACCACATTTATAAGCCAAACTTATAAACTATACAAAAACTGCTTTTTACCAACCCTGTAATGCACAAATAAGCATAGATGCCCCTGACACACAGGACTGTCCCAGACTGTGTGCGGACTTCGGAGAAGAAACATGCACTTTTTTTGCTTTTTAAGGCCATATCCCATCCCGTCCTCATCACCCGTCACCTCCACAGATATTGATTGATTTGTTTGACAAGTGTAATTTTGTGTTTTTAAATATGTTTTACCTGCGAAGTTTGCAGTCACCAGCACCTGTCTGTGAATCCGACATGACGGGTGTTTCCAAAAATCAAATGCACTTCCCACTTTTTAACATCCAATCAGTGGGTGAGCCTGAGTTTGCGGACCTCACGTCGGCCCCTGGTCCAATCGGAGGCCGGTTCGCAGACTGAACAGGGAAGTGAGTCCGTGGACCGAACCCAGATATCACTAATAATTGTTTACTTACTTTTTGGTCATTTTAAAAATAAATACTGGACCGATGTACATCAAATTTACAAAAGCACACTCATGGGGCCAAGCAGCCGCTCCTGCCGCACATTTGGTGAAAATCCATCCAGCAATTTGGGCTGCAGGCGTGAGCAAATATGTTTCCTGGGAGTCTATTGGAAAAACCACACATTTCGGAACCCCTCTATAATGTTGCCTCCCCTTGATGAAACCTCACCAAACATCACAAGATCAATCCGATGGGGCCATATACTTATTTTGCAAAGTTTTGTGAGGATTCATTCAGGGGCGGCAAAGTTATAAGCCGCCAAAAAAGTGCTCTTCCTATGGGTTGAGCAACTCAACCCACTGTAATATATTACAGGGCCTGCGATAGCGGCCCTATAGTTATGGTTAAGTTGCGCAACTCATAGGAAAAGCACTTTTTGGACCGCTTATAACTTTGCTCCCTCAGAATGAATCCTTACCAAACCTTCCCAAAAAGTATATGGCCCATCTGAATTTTCCTGGCAAGTTTGGTTAGGTATCATCAAGGGGGGGCAAAGTTATAAGGGGGGTCCCAACATTTTATTTTTTCCATAGATGCAATGGAAAACATATTTTGCTCACGCCTACAGCCCAAACCGCCGGATGGATTTTCACCAAAATTGCATCAGCTGCGTCGGCTTGGTCCTGAAAGCATTCTTTTGTACATTTTGGTGTAAATCCGACCAGTAGTTTTCTTTAAAATGGGTTAAAAGAAGGTAAAACAAAAATGTGTAATATCTGGGTTCGGTTTGCGGACTCATTTCCCTGTGCGCTCTGTGGACAGGCCTACGATTGCCCCAGGGGGTGGCGTGATGTCCCGAACACCCGACGTGCCCTCTGATTGGTTGGCGAAAAGCGTGTGGTGCATAAAACTTTCCAAAAGACCCGCCATGTTGTATCCACATACAGCCGCACTGTCTGTGGATAGCGCAGTGGGGCTCAAGGCTGTGAAAAAACATTTTAAGTCATTTGGTGTTGTAAAAGAGTCTGGGAAGGGTTGGGGAGTGAAAGAGAGATGATATAGGACTATTTTGTTTAGGTGGAAGAAGAGCATATGGGAGGTGTAGCGGTCCGCGGACACCGCAGTAGTCCGCCGATAGTGTCTTGTGCGGGCAGCTTACTTGCTGATTGCAAGCTGTCTTTGTTACGGTAGGGCAGTGGAATCTAGATGATATGGGGATATTTGCATAGGTGAAAAATAGGTCATGTAACAGAGGATTTAGGCACTGACACAACCACCACAGCATAATGCGGCCATGCACCCAAGAATCTGGCCAGTGCTCACAAGCATTGTAATAATAAGTCTTCAGTGGGCCGTTTCAGAAACCTGTTTAGGGTTAGTTGGTGCCTCCAAGAGGGCTTAGTTAGAGTAGGGGAGTGGAATCTAGATGATATGGGGATATTAATATAAGTGAAAAATAGGGTCGGTGGTATATTTCGATGTCTGCAGATATCATTTGTCTTGGCAATTACTGGCAAGTTGTGGTGTGGTGTTTGTGGCCACCACAGTATAATACGGCCATGCATCCAAGAATCTGGCCACTGCCCACAGCCATTGTAATAATATGTGTAGAAATGGAATCTGACCATTACAAACCATCATTATAATAGTATGATATAGAAATTATACATAGTGTGTGGGCAGTGTATTGTATTTGCAACATGGTGACACAATAAAATGTAAGTAAAAATGGTACTTATGATTGATGTACCAGTGGGGGTACAGGTTGATGTTGTTGTACATGGTAAAGCAGGCAAAATCTTTGCTTCTTTTTCTGTGAAAAAAACATAGCATAATATGTTAGGTAGGATAGTTCACAATGTCACATTGCATACAATCTCACATATTCATGTACTTTTTAGACCCTCATAATTAGTACATTCCAAGTACTATACTTCAAACAACTTTACTGTGCATTTTGCACAGTAGTCCAATTCTTGCCGTATTCCTGAGACACTGTAAGTGTCGTCAGGATTATTTGTGGCATTTCTATGAAGGACGAGTATTTGTAAACACAACTGGTATGAGCCGTTCAAGTAAATGTTTATTTTTCATTCTTTTTTGAACAATTGGTGGCAATTGAAATAGAAGGATCATTTCTACATTTGCATAGCAATTTACACCAGTTGTGTTAGAAAATTTAAATGACCTGAGAGTTCTGTCTCTGTGTCATTTGCTGGGCATGCACTTGTTTTTTTAGAAGAGATATTTCTTTTTTTTCTGCAGATAGATGTGCACTTGTGTTTGCACTAAATCGTTTTGTGGTTGTACTACTTGATGGAGTGGCAGTTGTTTTTAGTTTCTGGTGGTATTGTTGGGAGATCTCCTATAAGTTCTGTTTGCATTCATTTTCTTAAGAATTTTAACTTTTTGAGGAACAAGGTACATATCGAGATGGGTTGTGTAGAGTGCACGTAATCTGTTGTACTCTATGATGTAAGGAATGTCAGCCTTGACTTTGTTTGCATCAGAATTGACTAGAAATAGTCCTTTGAGTGTACGTAGATGTGCAAGTGGTACATAACTCATACCTTATTTAAAGACTGTGCTGCCAATGTCAACTAATGTCTGATCTAGGATTAGACCTTGCGATTTGTGAATAGTGACTGCATATGCAAGAGAGAGAAAGAATTGCTCTCTACGTATATATGTGTCTTTGAAAAGAAGGAATAGTGCTGTTGAGCATCCTATCCTTTTAACTTCTGAAAGTTAGTCAAAGTGGATGTTGACAAACTGAATGTTGTTGTAACGTGGATATGTCTGGAAGCCAACAACTATACCAATTGCTCCATTGACTAAAGCTTGCTCCATGTCAAGGTTACATTTTAGAATTACTTTGCTGTTTAAACACAATGTTAACATTTTCTCCAATCAAGGGGTGTTGGAGATACATTTTTCTAAGCTATTTGGTTGTGCTGTTGATTGTTGACAGATAGGGAGTGTCAAGATGTGCACTTTCAGTTTGTCTGTGAAGCTAATATGCACTATTGGTTGCATTTAATTTTTGTATACCTTCTTTGTTTTGGTTTGCTATGCTTAGGAAGTCGTGCAAGTCATCCCATGCATATTGTGCACAACTTAATGTCACATACCGTATGGTTGGGCCAAGGATCCTTAGCATACACCGTACATCAGCGTGATGTCAGAACAATTATTCTTTTGTACCATGCATGTTTCCCAAGAGATTTGTGATTCTTGACTGCAAAACTTCATCTTTGTCTTTTATCTTTTGAATTAGTTGGGTAGCAGATATGTTTAAAAAATTCCGTAACATAGAGTTGCTAGTTCTCTTTTGAACAGTAGGTGGAATATGTATTGAACATTTTGTCTGAATCTGGGGTCTTCAGAATACATCCGTAAAGAGCGGTATTCTGATGCTATTTGTGTGCATCTTTCATCATATCTTCCCCCTTTTTCTGTAGGAAAGAGTAGAGGAAATATGCTGATAGGAGATCCTTTGGCTTGACACAGTTGATATGTTTCTAAAGCATCGTCTATGGTATCTTTAGAGTATATTGAGTGAATTGTATACTGGTCTAAAATATTGGATGCCATAATCGGATCTACAAGTTCAAATTGGCCAGTTGGTGGGGAATCCTTAATTATTTTGGTGGTTTCCCTTAAGTTTGGTTCAATGTTAATATCTTTGTAGTAGACATTGTTTTCTTTAAGATATTGTAGAGCTTTTCTAACTTTAAGTCTACTAGTTGTTGCCAATTATTTTTGTCTTTCAATGGTACACCATTCACTAGGATAATCAAAGATTGATCTATTGGCCGTTGCACTCCTAGAGTTTCTACATATTCTTTAAGATCTAATGGCAAATAAACTACTTTGCCACAAATGCCTTTTAGTAATTCTGAAGGAGGCAATGTGGCTGTTTTCGTTTGAAAGCGTATTATAGTTTGAAATGTGTGTTCTATTTGGATTATAGTGCTCTCATACAAATTAAGCTGTTGGAGAGGTTTTGGAAGTGGGAATATTTCTCAGTTATTACTGATAGCCCGTGAAGGCACTTGGTTATTATCAAGCTTTGTATTGCAGTATGCGCAAAGTATTGAGGGGTTAGTTATTTTGTATTTGTTTTCTGTTATAAGATATAGAGCTAATTGGAACCATTGGGATTGCTCATTGTCTTCTATTTTGTAAGTTATATCCACAGTTTTGGTGCTCTTTTTATAAAAAGTTCTGCGACAACACACACCTACTTCGTACTTCGGCAGATGTGCTTTTAAACTTTGCTATTTCTTTTTTGTACGTGTTTATTAGAAGATTGGCATTTGTAAGGTTTTCGCTACATCTTCCCTTCCAAAATATTTACTTTGGATGTGGTCTATCTGTTGAAGTAGTTCTTTGGCTGTGCCATGTAGGAGAATTTTATTAAAGCAGGTCCTGAACTGCAGGCTAATGAATGTCCTCGTAGTCCAGTGTAATTGCGCTTTGGACAGGAGTCCATGGTTTGTAAAGTTATTATTCTAATTTTGTATTTTACTTTCACATAGTGATTGAGGAATTGGTGTAAATATTTGAAGGATATTTTCCGTATGTTACACATTGAGGTGCAGGGCCATTTGTAGACTAGATGGATTAGTTTGGAAGGATGATGACATGATTGTAAGTTCATTTGGGAAGTTTTTTCAATGAGGTTTTCTTGTGACATAATGGTGTTATCTACCATTTTATATGCTTGGCCATTACAATGTACGGAAATTTTCTGCTTTTGTTTATATGCCTCTTCATTGAAATATTGTTCTGTGCTGTTTGTATAATCCATTCACCTGCACAGAAGTTCACAAAGGTATCTATGTTGACATTGCGCATGTTTAGAAGTACCTTTTGTAATTTACTGATTAATTTTGTTAGTGGTTTCATTCTGGTTAAAATTAATATAAACAATTTTCTTTTGAGGAGCATTGTGCCGTCAATGAGGGCTTCTAGGATTAGTGTTCTACAGTAATTTCTAAGGGTTGAGCGTGAATTTTATGTGTTTTTTATAAGATTTTGAAGTACTCTATGGTAGAAAGATTTTTGTAAAATTATTTATTTTGTATGTTTAACTGTGGCTACGTTAACATTGGTAGATATAGTGGTAGCGCTATTAGTAGTTTTATTCTTCTTTATGCATTTTTTTTATTTTTACTTCTTGGAAGAGGGGCCCTAGTTTCTTTTACTGCTAGCTGTTTCAATTTTGTTGACTGACTGGATTAGCAGTTTAGTTTTAAAATTTGCTATAAATTATGCTAGAGGTGGATAAATATTTTGCATGCTTTTAGTTTTATCTGCTCTATTTATTTGTTGTTTTCTACAGAGTTGCATTTAGTAGGCATTCTGTTCTGTCTGTTGGAGGACAATAGAAAAGTGTGGGTTTGAACGTTGTGGAATTTATTTGCGTGCATTGTGAATGACTGTACTAAAATTAGAATTGCTAGTTATTGTTAAAACCTGTCTGGTCCACCTAGTTTTAGTCATGATCCATCTGGCCTTTATTGAAGACCTGTGACTCAAAAGCTTTTTACCCGTGGATTGTTGCACTAGAAGCAACAGTAAGCAGCGTGAGGAATAGTTTACGCCCACAGCTGCACCAAACTACAATACCCATCAGGATTGTAGTCCGGAAGGGTCTTTTGTGTAGAAAACCGGCGCGAACGTGCCGGCGCGAACGAGAAGGAGCCAGTCTGCGGCAGTCTGCGGCTGCACACGGCCATACATCTTAGCCGTCTCTCCAGGAAACCCCATCAGTGCTACAGTAAGCAACACTCTTTATCTGGGTGAGTTCACTCTTCCAGCCATTAGACTGCATAGAAGGCCACCTCAGGGATTGCTGCACCGGGCAACTGAGTGTTGCCTCGAGCATGACATCCTCACTAAGGGAGGCGTCAGGGGCCAGCAATACAAATATAAAGACATCGTATTCTGATGCCCTTATAATTCAAGCTAGCACTAAGGAAAATAAACAAAAAAACAATGGTACTGAGCAAATAATCCTCCAACAGCCAAACCTGGGGACTCTTGGAGTCTGTTTATTAATTACCTGGTCCCTCTCTAAACATTCTGAGAACATTCATGATCTCATTGTAGATGAAAAGCTAGACATGTTATTTTTAACAGAAACATGGCTTAAAGACCCAATTGGAACTGTGTGTATTAAAGCAGTCCCGGAGGGATATACTTTATAACATCAGAACAGGGAAAAAGGGGTAGGAGGTGGAGTGGCCCTAATTGCAAAAGAAGCATTTAGTCTTTTCAAAGCCTCTATAGCTTGTACTGGCTGTGAAATACTACACATTAAATACTCCCCTACCCCTATAGTATGCATCAACTTCATTGTATTGTATAGACCCCCTTCATTGGTATCAGACTTCAGCTGTGAGATCACTCAGCAGCTAAATGCTCTGAAATCCACTAACTCTTCCTCAATCTTAGTCGGCAACCTCAATAGACGGTTCCAAAACCCCTTAGATAAAGAAGCCATCAGTCTCGAAAAATAGTTAAAAAATATTGATTTTGTAGTCCAGAACAACGACCCTACTACTATGAAGGGAAATCAGTTAGATTGGGTTGTGACTCATAATCTTGTTATTCAGAACATATCTACCAAGCCGTGCATCTGGTCAGACCATTTTAAAGTTCTTTTTGAGATCTGTATACCAGCTGCCCCCAGCCACAAACATAGTCCTCACATTACAACTACGAGCAGAAATTTTAAAGGTATAGGCCCAGAACAGCTAGAACCATGTCTCCGCCAAATTGGGGAATGTTTTCAAACCGGGGACACCTGTGAGCAACTACTACTTATTTATACTAACCACATCTCAGAGATGGTTAATCAATATGCTCCCCTCAAATCTAAAATGGTTAGAAAAATCAGTAATCGTCAAAGCTGGTTTAATGGTACACTCCAGGACCTCAAGATTGAGAAACAGCGACTAGAAAGAATATGGCGATCCTTCTCCTAATTCCAAGGAGCAATGGAATCAGGCGAACGTCAAGTACAGACACTGCATTACAACTGCTAAGGCAGAATACTATAATAAGCATATTGAGGCTGCACCAAACGCATCTTTGATATCCTTAAATCCTACGAGAAACCTAAATCCATGTCTCCTCCTTACACGCTTACAGAGGAAGACTGTGAAAAGGTAAAAAAAGCTTTTGAAATTAAAACCCCAAAAGCTAGAGAAGCCATCATCCTGGCCAGAGAAACATCTAAAGAACCCCTTCCATCAACAGTGGCCAATTTACAGCCATACGAACTGGATAACTAACTTTCTACCAATTTCAGAGGCCGAAATGGTGAAATTGCTGGCCAAGATGAAACCATCCTCTTGCGCAGAAAATCTAAACCCCCCCAAAATTATCGTGGAATACAAAGAACTGTTCGCACCAGTGTTATCCAAGATAATTAATGCATCTTTCCTTGATGGCAAGATTCCCAAAGCTATAAAAAAGGTGACTATCACACCGCTGTTAAAAAAGCCAGTCCTGGATCCTAAAGATCCCACCAATATGTGCCCTATCACTAATACCAATTTCGTACTGAAAATTATGGATAAAGTTGCTACAGGATAACTGCAGGCACATGTGGAAGCCAACAATATTCTGCATGAGCAACTGTCGGGTTTTCGCGCTGCTCATAGCACGGAAACTGCCATGCTGGATCTTCAAACACGCATGCTTTCCATAATAGATAAGGGCAAATCAGGGATCTTAATGCTTTTAGATCTAAGTGCTGCTTTTGATCTTGTTGACCACTCACACCTACAACAAGTTCTGGAGAAAACAGTGGGGTCTCTAAGGCAGCCCTGGCATGGTTAACATCGTTTCTCACAGATCGGATAGCCAGAATTCACTAGGAGGCAAAGTTTTCAACACCTTCACCCATAAACGCAGGTGTACCGCAGGGAGCCAGCATTTCTCCTCTCCTTTTCAATCTATTCATGAAATATCTCTGTGTATTGTTAGAATCCATCGGTGTTCACTTTACCAACTACGCCGATGATACACAGCTGGTGATAGAGTTGGAAGGAGATTATCAAATAGACAAGGAAAAGATCACACTACATACAACTTGATAGACAGATGGATGGAAGACAATTGGATATGCTTGAACTGCAAAAAAAACGAACTAATGATTTTTGGTTCCAGTCAAGCAAGGGGTAAGCTTGGTAAAGAGTTTGAAGAATTCACCATCAAAGACTCAAGCATTAAGGTGGTCCTTCATGTGAAAAAACTTAGGATGATGCTGGAGGCGTCCCTGGGATCTGAATCCCAAACCAATTATCTCCATAAAAATAATGCCTACTACATTAGGCTACTGAGAGCCATACGCCCACTACTAACAGAAGACAATACGGCTACAATCACCAGGGCCATTATACTGGCACGCCTTGACTATGGCAACTCATTGCTACTTGGAGCATCAAAAAAGTGCATAAACAAATGCCAGATAATGGAGAACAATGCCGTTCGGATCATAAAAAAGATAGACAAAAGAAGCCATGTGACAGAGGCCAGAAGATCCCTCCATTGGCTCAGAATAGAGGATAGAATCCTTTTTAAGTCCATGACCCTAGTACACAGGTGTCTATATGGAGTGGCTCCTTCCTACCTCAGAACCAAATTCACCCAATATACTCCAAAATGGCTTTAAGATCCCAAACACAAGGCAAGTTACAGATACCCCAGGCACTCTGAGCAACTGGTGCTGGGAAATCCTTCCCGACCCGTGCTGCTCTGCAGTGGAACAACCTCCCAGTTTCCATCAGAGCAGAGCCAAATCTGCTTATTTTTAGAATAAAAATGAAGACCTATCTTTTTAAATAATGTGTCATTCCTTAACTGTTCCTCTTCCTTCGGCTTAAGATGAACCTGTCTCTCTGCGCCCTGATGCCTGCGGGCTACCGACGCATTATAAATAAACAAATAAATAAAATAAAAAAGTGTGTGAATATGAGGGCAGACATAAATAGAGGGCTGCTTGATTGTTCAATGGGCTGTTAGTTCTGGTTGGGACGGTTGAAAGAGTATCTCTGTGAGTAGATGTGTGAAGGGATTGGGTTAGTGCGTAAGACAGTGTAGTGTGCATGACTATGTAAGGACATTATGATGTTTTCACAATAATAGTGGGAGTTATGATAATGGTGTTTAGATGAGAATACAGAGTGTACCTGCTGAGGTGCAATGAGGAGGTGCAATGAGTAAGAGTGAAGTAAATGTTGATGGTTTGAAAAGAATTTTGTAGGCTAGTATACGGCTACACTGTACTATATGAGTAACATTAAGAATAGTACTACATTAGTGCACTTACTTTGTAGGATGTTAAGAGTAGTTTTCTTCTGGTTGTTGTCTTCTAGGAGGTTGTTCTTCACTGCAATTGGGAAAGAAGAAAATGAGTGGGTATGTATGGTAATGGCAACGTAATCGTAGTACAAGAAGACAATATTTTGCAATGTAGGAGCAGTTGTTGGGAAGAAGAGTTAGTAATATTGGATGTGATTATGAGTATGGTGGTCACACTGCCATTGCTGCAGACGGGTTGCCACCAGATTCCTAGTAATTGTTCAGTCACCTGCTTCCTAGTGTCACTAGGACATTACAGGTCATGTTGGCCTGGAAAGTTATGTGGTAGAAAATGTTAGTCTCTATTTCTGTGCAGTTGCATAGCACTGTATGGGAAGGAGGACATGGGAGCACCAGAAGTGTTGGTAATGGGGCCGGTGGTTCCATGATAAGTATGCCCTACGGGACTGGAGTAAGGAAGTGTGGGAGTTGTGGTTGCACTATTTGTTTTAGAAATGGTGCACTACAAGTCCCAGAATGCAGAGAAAAATTGAGAAGTCAAGAAGCATGTACAGATTAGAAAGGAGAATATTAGCTAGCAAGTATGCAGGCGTGGACAAGTTAATGAAATTGCACTCACTGATTGCTATTGCAATATGTTGGATAAATCGTTTCCATTTTGTTGAATTTATTTATTAAAAATTACATACAGCACTGTTGTAAATGTATACATGCATTTATTTGTTTTACTTGAAATCGTGCTGAAATAAATAGTTTTAAACGCATTGGATTTTGCCATTTTTCATTCCATGTACATGCCAAGCTTTAGAACATACATGAATTTTTCGTTTTGAGTGTGCATTGTGGGAGTTTTAGTGTTAGTGGGAGAAGTGAATAACAGTTTGTAAATTAGAATGGGTAATATGGGCAAGCATGCATGTCTTGGTGATATATTGAAGTTTCACACAGGATCTGGCACTTAAAAATACTGTGGAAATGTTTCAAATGTGGTTTTCTTTTCTTTCACAAAAAAACACAGAGAGTGCTGCTGCAATTGCAAATATGTGTTTTGAAAGTGTTATGAAAATCTTCATTAAAAGAAAGGTTTGCAACTACACAGCATTGTGAGTGCTATTTGATGTCAGGAGGTGGGACAAACGAGAGTTAGATTATTGAGTAGGATAATGTAGGGTAAGTGGTAGGAACCCTGTTTACATGCATTTGTAAAAGGCTTGGAAATGTAATTTTAAAAATATATGCATACCTGTACTTTGTGTTGATAGATGCAGATGTGGATGAATCTGCAAGTAAATATCTTGGAGAGTTATACAGCAGTTTTTGATGCAGGTGCTTGGAATAACAGGAGACCTGTACTATGAGTGTTCAACAGTACATCTGAAGTGTTGAAGTGAGATTACAGAGTTAGAGGTAGAGTTCTTGGATGTGATTGGTGGATGGGGGTGTGACTGCTTGACAGTAGCCAATGAGGAAGTACTGCAAAGATTAAAGTGGAAAGGAAAGAAGGGCAATCCTGTGTAACAGTGTCCGCGGAAAGGGAGTGCCACATCCGGGTCCTTTCCGGATGCCTGGCATGGAAAGAAGACTATGGGGATTAGCCAATCAGGTGTTCAGGTTGTGCTTTATAGGAAGAGAGGGTGATTGTTTTTTTCATTGCTGTGTGTAATGAAGATGGCTGTGGTTGCAAAGACGAAGAGGCTCAGTGTGTGGATGCTGGGAGCTTATTTTATGATTAATTTGCAGAGGTACAGAAACATATGTGGTATTGGACTGGAGGGAGTGGAGGCTCTGTGGTGTGGTGCACCTGGGTAAAACTTGAAAGGTGTATTTGCACTTTGCAAAAATATGGCAGTTTTCAACACTCCAGGTGGAATTGTGGTGAATTGTGGAAGACTGCATTTAGGGTACATTAGTGCAAAAAGTTTGCAGAGTCAGTGAAAAAATTGTTGAAGATACTAATGGAGCTGTTTCCATGTGGAAAGGTGATATTTTCTTGTATACCACCTAGGGCATTATGGACCTGCCCCAGCGTCTTTTGCCCTTGACAAGACATAAAAGGCATCTTGTCAACAAAGGGATATCTTCTTTTTTGTGCAGTGTTGGGATGTCATTGTTCCCAAATGACAACGGAAGTCCTTTGTTTACTGATACGCCCAAATCCAGGTTGTCACGGCATAGGTTACAAGATTAAAGTAATGCTTTCTACTTACAAGGGAAGCATTACAAACATTAATTAATTATGGCAGTGTGGCATTGTTGCAGTTAATTGGTACAGTACAATAATGCTTTCTGTATGCAAGAAAGGAGTGTCAGGTGGTGGCATTTGACATTGAAGTTACAATCATTTATCATGGCAGTGTGACAGTATGCCAGTTATTTGGTACATTATGGGAAGCATGTGGTTTAAAATTTGTTGAACAGCAAGGTTTTTAGTAGTTTCTTGAAGTGAGTGTGGGAAGGCTCGTTGCTTATGTTAGAGGGGAGTGAGTTTCAAATTATAGGAGCTGCTACAGAGAAGCTGGAGATACCTGTTCTGGAATTCTTGAAGCAAGGGATGAGTAAGTGAGTGCTAGTGTTAGATCTGAGGGATTTAGTTGGTGTTTTGCGAGTAAGGCATTGGTTGAGATAAATTGGGGCATTTTGGGTGATACATTTATGTGTGGTGGACCTACTATGAGGATCTCTGTCTTTTCACCGTTCAGGCAAAGACTGTTGCCATCCAATTTTGGATGAGAGAGTAGATTTTGTTTGAGAATAGTGTCTCCTTGAATTCCAGTGATTGGAATGAGTATCTGCGTATCATCCGCAAAGTTAGTGTATATTGCTCCCATGGCATCTAATGCTGCGAAAAGGAGATTTGTGTAAGCATTGTAGAGGGTGGGGTAGAGGCATGAACCTTGAGGTACACCTATGGGAACTGAAATTGGATCAGCCGCCTCCTCGCCTTCGGTTACTCTGGACATGCGTTCTGATAAGAATGATTTGATCCATGTGGTTGCATCGTTTGCAAAATTAACATTTTTTGATAGTGCTAGGCATTATTTGTTGTGGTCCGCTAAGTCGAATGCTGCAGACAGATCAATTAATAGTAAGATGGAGAGGTTTCCTGAATCTCTGATAGCGTTCATCTGTTTTTTAGGTCAAGTAATGCTGTCTCTGTGCTGTGTTTGGGCCGAAATCCGGATCGTCTGTCGCCTAATAAGTGATTGTTTTCTAGGTAGGTGTAAGCAATTTTGTAAATTATTTTCAGGAGGAAGGGGACTGTGGTGATCAGTCTATAGTTAGTGGTAATAGTGGAATCCAATGTAGGTTTTTTGAGTAGGGGCGTGAACCAGGCTTCTTTGATATTTGAAGGGATGGAGTAGTACTGAAGGATGCATTTATAAAGTTGTTGATAATAGGTGATAGAGTGGGACGCACAGGTCTTAACTTGTTTTGTGTGAAAGCTATCTCCTTTACAATCAGATGGTTTGAGGGAAGCGATAGTCTTGAGTACTTGGGATTGGGTAGCCGAGGTAAAGTTGATCTGGGGTGATGATACTATGTTACCGGTTAAGACAATAGGGGCGTTCTTGGCAGCGTGAGCCAGTAGCTTTCTTTTTATTATGATTTTATCTTGGAGTGAGTTGATTTTGGTGGCTAGGGCATTCTGAATGGTGGTACACCATGGTTTACTCACAATAGCTGGGCCGGGGGGTGGGATGGGTGTTTCCAGTTCTCTAAGCATTGAGAACAGTTTTTTACTGTTCAAAGCAGCATTGGTAATACGTAAATACTGGAAGCTGGCTTTGTGGGTGATCACTGCGTGTTTATATTTTTTTTAGATTGCCTGGAGCTCTTTTTTGGACTCAAATTCTGCCGGGGTCGGCCGGGCCGTCCGCAGACCTCCGGGCAGGGAGGCCCCAACTCCTCCCGTATATCCCAGGCGAGATAGAGTATGAGACACACACAAGGAGCAAGGTGACTCTGCTGTTTATTTAGACAAAACGGCAGGGATGGGTCAAGGATCGTACGCGTCCGTCCTGACACACACACAATCGTGGGGCTCGCAGGCCCTTTTTACTGCATTATGACGCGCTACTTGCGTCACTTCAGAAAGTTAACAAAAAACCTATCGCCACTCTTAATTGGTTGCTCGAGTGGTAGGGTTAGTATAGTACACATATAGAGAATAATATTAGTGGACAAGGTGTAGTCAGGTGGTATATCTGGGTTGTCCCTACAATTAGATACATAAGAATTGTTACGTGACGACTCCTGAGGATTGGCTAGTATTACTGACGTCTGAGATAAGAGCCCCATGTTCTGATTGGTGCATCCGTGAGCTTCCCAGCCTGGGACCACCGTTGTTCCCAGCTCTCGGTGTACCTATGTTTGCAACAATGTTTCAATATGGGTACGTGCAGACAATGTGAGGATTTATTCATAGGTGGAAGGCTGACCGCTCCCACTGTAGCAGATGTCCATTGAGCCTTTCAAGTGTATCGGCCTGTGTCTCGTAGTGAGGGACCCAGACGCCTTTTCTCTCCTGGGTTTTGGCATCTCGTCAGGTTCGGCTTGGTCACGTGGGGAGGGACCGTGAAAGAGGCAGAATTCTGCACAATTAATATTGTTTTTTCTACTGCGCGTCTGGTTTAATTTGTCGGCGTGCCTTTATCGTTGAGGCGCGGAGTGCGAGGTTGCAACATCGTGCCTTTGATGATTTGTTCTTGGATGTGGGTTTGCAACATTGCGACCTTGGCTAGTTGCTCCACCGGGTTCTTTCTGCAGGATCAGCAACCTGACTCTTGCTTTGTTAATGTCCACGGGAGCTCTTGTTTGAGGCCTACTCGGGCCTGGTGCTTAAGTAGTCTGTTTGGTGCATAGGTGCTTTAGGTTATAGTAGCATATATTTCCATGACCAGTATCGTGTTTCCATTATACCTCTCATGGTGGTAACGGGTTTCAAGAGAAGCGTGAGCAAGCGTTATAGATGAGTTCGTGATGCGTCTTGCGTTTCTGCATTCTGAAAGCCTATGTAAAAATAATAAAGACGCACGTCCGTGAATATGCCTGTCGCCTACGTCAGAGCACTGAGTATGTTCTTCGTGTAGATTGGTGTGGAAATGTTAAGTGTGTATATTTGTACAGATGTGCTTCCCGTTGTCTAGGTCGTCATGGCATCTCTAACGACGTGTGGTTTTTAGTCTAGCTGATCCGAGCCGCAGGTGTCGGCATGGCCAGTGCGGGCTGCTGGGCAGGCAGGTGGACACATCCGTATGTTCCTGTACCAGGGTACCTGGTCGTCTGGTAAATGGACAAACTCTTCTCGCGGCGGGTGTCTGGGCCGTGACCCTCTAGGCCAAGCGCGAGAGGTGAAGGACGGGAGCCTGGTCTTCCATTCTCCCACTTCAGTCCCCCCTCTGGTCGACTTGTCGACCACAAACATATCCTTCTCGTTATCTCCTCTTACCCTCCATATCTTAGTTATCCCTCCGAGATGTCCATAATGGTTTACATGATCTTCAAATGACCAATACATGTATTCACATGTTCCTCCAGGAGTACAGTATACCCATCTTCCTATGTAGCTCCTGGGGTTCCTTGGGTTCTCGATCTTCACTGATGGTGGGTCTAGATGATTGGTGATGATTTGGGTGCGCAACTTCTCCCTTTCTTGTATTATCACACCTGTATGCTGGCCGTCATCTGCTGGCATTAAGGGGTGCATTCCCACCATTTCCAGCAATTCGTCAGTCGTGCGTGCCTTCCGGGCCTTCCAAAATCTAATTATGATCAGGGTAGCTCCAGCCAAAATAGTACACCCCACTATTATTTTCAGTCCATCTGACAGCCAAGATGGCATCCATGACCATAATAGTGAAAACCAGCTCTTATCCTTGTCTACACCGTTACTTTCGTCCATCATTTTGGAGTGCATCTGGGCCAATTGTGAAACTGCTTCTGTCAGTGTACCATTGTCAGCATCGTTGGCAGGTATGAACGTGCAGCAAGATTGTCCTATCTTTGCACAAACTCCTCCTTCCATTGCTGTGAGAAGGTCCAATACATATCTGTTCTGGAGTGCTACCATCCTTACAGCTCGCAGCTCCTCTTTAATTGCGTTGAACCCATTTACTGTTGAATTGATGGTCATCATTAGTTCCCATCTGGTTATTTGGAGCCATTTTGCGTTTGCGTATGCCTGCAGTCCCGGATGTATTATTGAGGAGAAGAACATTGCTGCTCTGCTGAATAGTCTGTGTTCTGGCGGTATTGATGTTAGTTCCGTTTCCGACCTTCCCCACAGGTAATTTCCTGTCAGTGGCTCTCCTTGTCTTTTTCTCCTATTTAGGACAGTATCATTGCTGTTGGTCCTGTTCTCTTGCTCCTTCTGAAGTGGTGCAGATCTCTTTCTTCTCCTATCCCCTTCATCCATTTTAGGAAATTTCGCCACATCGACATGCTTCTTAGGTACCACTAGTGATGGTACATTGACGTGTACCATTGTGCACACACCATTCCACAGGGGAGGCAGTGTATGATATGCCTTTTCTCCACAGGCCCAATAATGGTCCATTATTACTGCTGTTCCCGCTCCCCCCTCAGGTAACTCCATCACGCTTGCACAATTGGTGTTATATCCTACGTCCACCTCTCCTTTATGCTCTTTATGCTGGTAGCATATTTTGGGCGCAGTCAATGGTAATATAGTTATTGGGTCTTCATCTTCTTCTACCCACGTGAGCATTGGTACATACTTGATCCACGTCGTCCAACATCGATGATTGTGTGTCTCGATAGTTGAGATAGTTTCTTTTGTTACCATGTTGCTGCCAATCACTCCTATCTCCCAGCTGTTGCCCAGATACACCTTTCCTGTTATCGTCAGTAGCGGCCTCTCCCAGCATCCTTGTTTACCCGGAACTTCAGTGGCGTACCAATCACATGGTAGATACTGCAGTGTTACCTTCTTTGTTTCTCCTTTTGCAGGGCCACTTGTTATGTACCTGAATGCTTCAGCATGTAAACTGGTCTTATGATAACTCAGATAGGTCTTGAGGAAGTTGTTTTCATATGGGTATGAGTCTCTTGTTTTCCATGTCATGTGCACTACTGTTCCTTGAAATCTTCCTTTCGTTTGGAACAGGGCCAAATATATTATGCACTGTGCTGTTTTTTCATCTATTTCTGTGGCAACAAATGTTTGTGAAGCGCTCATGGCGTATGGTATTAATGAGCAAACGTAACAGCTATCCTCAGTTGTCTGCTTACCAATGCGGGTCATGTGCTGGTACCATATGTTGTTTGTGACGTGTGCTGAATCTTGTACATAATTATCAATACCTTTATTGTCTGAGTATGTGCTGCGTTTAACTCTATTTTGCTTGGGTGCAAAATTACTATTACCACCTGACGTAACACCTGTTGCAGCAGGGAACGGGGGTATATTAGGTTTGGGTGCAGCAATAAAATCAATAGCATAGCTGTACTGCCAGACAGAGGCAGCCAAGAACCCGGTGATCATAAAAATCCCTATTATTTTTATTACATATGCTAATCTCACCGGCATTTTGCTCTTACCTTGCTGCAGTCCTGGCAGCGTATTCTTGCGACGTTAAAGTTGCCCGCCTAAAAATTCTCAAAAGTGCTCGTTATTAAATGTTAGTTTTGTTTCCTTTAAGCTCTCCCTATCAAGTAGTCATTCAGTGCCCAGGCGAAGAGCTGCTCCCACGCTACTCTAAGTGATCGGTCTCTTAGGACCGGCAAGTACGGGCGGAGGTGGGGCATGGAATATTCTATGGCCAGGAGGAAGGCTGTGTAGTAGACACGTACCCTTCTCCTTTTTAGGTATGTTGGCCTTTTTATTTCGTATACAAATTGGTGTGACAATTCTTCTGGGTAGTTATCGTCTGGGAGTACCATCAACGCCTGTACACTGAACTTGTTAATTAGCTTTCTCTTAACAATACAATATTACGCAGTTCCTGTATGTGCGAGAGAAAAAAGAGAACATTCACGTGTTTACATGTGTATTGGTGCAAGCAATGTCCTTCGGTTTTAGTTACAACTGTACTTGGCAGTCAATGGGGGGGGTTTGCGCTCAGATGGCGGAAGTATTTTTACTCTTTGAGCGTGTGACCATGGGGTGGGCAGTATGGGGATCACCCCCTTCTTCGTCAGTTATCGTCTCCAAGGGAACAATTGGGTCGTTGTCTGTGGTGGAACTTTCTTCCGCTGTCGGGGATGTTGTTGCTGTTCTTCCAATGGACCTGTCGTTGGCGCTGGGGCGGGTCTGCAGTTTGTAGATCTTTACGTCATGTAGGTGGTTCCAGGCACGCTTATCCTTTAGTTTTACTGCTCTTGTTGATACGTCCTCTACCAGATGGGGGCCAGTGAACCTCTTCTCGTTCCACTTTCTATTGAAATTGCGAAGTAGCACGTGGTCACCTTTGGCAAGTTTGCACAAGTTCTCCTTTCCCAATTCTGTACTTGCGCCTTTTTCTTGATTGCTGGTAGACCCGCCCCGTGTGCGCTCGAGCTGTTGAGACACAAATACGACACTAGTAATCAAAGAAGACACATATTGATACATTTCATCACCTAACACACTCGCTGAACTTTCGTGGTCGGTGAATGCCCTTGACGTTGGGGTTAGGGGAAGGCGCATTTGACGTCCAGTAACCACTTCGTGGGGGGTGAGGTGGTGGTCGGACCCTGGCCTATTTCTAAGTTCAAATAAAGCTAACGGAAGGCAATACAACCAACTTTTCTTTGTTGTTTGTTGTATTTTTGCAATTGCCTCCTTCAATAAGCCATTCAGGCGTTCACATACGCCATTAGCCTGTGGGTGGTATGCACATGCAAATTTGTGTTTAATGTTCAGCAGGGATGTGATATGTTGGAACATTTCGTTTGCGAAATGTGGGCCGTTGTCTGATCTTAACACCTCGCACACTCCCCACCTGGGGAAGACCTCCCTTACTATGAATTTGGCTGCTCTAAACGCATCAGGGTGTGAACAGGGCCCTGCTTCAATCCACCTAGAAAATGGGCATACTACTACAATCATATACCTATTACCTTGACATATGTTGATCATATCAACATAGTCAATGTGAAGGTGCCGAAAAGGTCCTTCTGGCCGGGGTATGGTACCTCTTATCACTTTTAAAGTATGACCGGCCGTAAACTGTTGACATGTGAGGCAATTGCTGATAAAATTTGACACATGAGAGTTTAACTCAGGACAAAACCAATCTTCTCTAATTCGTGCTGCGATTATTTCCTTGCCTGTATGGGCAGGGTGATGTAATTGGCTCAGGGCGGTATTTAACAGTGCCAACGGTATTACAACTTTCCCCGTGCCACCCTGGCGCCATAGTGCGTCGGTTGGGGACATTGTACATCCTCTTTTTACCCATATTTCTTTTTCGGCCATTGGTGCAGCCGCTTGTAGTTCCATAATCTGTGTGGCTGGGAGATGGGTGTACCCTTCTTTTATTAACATCTCCCTAGCTATTCCCCTCCCTCTCCCTCTCTGTGAGTCTGTGGGGTTCCATATCTCACCAAAGTATGCAGCATATTTCGCATGTGCGTCTGCTGCTGCATTCCCTTTTGAGACATGGTCTTCACCATTGGTGTGTGCGGTGCATTTTACTAGGGCTAGCTCTTGGGGGTCGTTTATTACTTCAATTAATTCAGCCAACAAGAGGGCATGTTGCACTGGAGTGCCGTCAGCTCTCCTAAACCCTCTTCTCCTCCATTTTGTTAGCCCCGAGTGGACAGTGGATGTAACATATGCACTGTCGGAATATATTGTTACACGTTTGTTAAAACTTTCTTTCAGTGCCAATATTAGTGCAACTAGTTCAGCGGCTTGAGCAGAGTAATGCTGTGGTAACTGCACACATTTCATAGCCACACACACCGGAGCCTCCATCATTTTTACCACTGCTGCCCCAGTCCTTCGTATCCCATCTCCTTGATCAATAGTTGATGACCCATCAATAAACAAAAGCTCACCTCCCTCTAGTGCGTTTTCTTCAACTTTTCTAGTACATGAGTACATTTTAGTTATTTGGGTGCAGTCGTGGGCGTAATCTCCCTCTTCAATTACTTCTGCTAGGAATCTTGCAGGGTTAACAGTGCTACATCTAACAATCGCTAGTTCAGCCCTAGACAAAATGATCTCATAACCTGATGCCCTTTGTGTCGTTAGTGTGGACTTGGGTTTATTCAATATTGCAAATAATGCATGTTCCACAAACAGTGTAGTTGGACACCCCATAGTTATTGCTGATGCTTTTTCTACTGCAAAGGCAGCTGCAGCGAGACCTTGTTCACAAGGGAAGTGGCCTAACATCACAGGGTCTAAGTGTCCGCTGTAAAATGCTACTGGTTTATATCCCATGCTCGTTTTTTGTGCCAATACTGCCTTCATCACTGCTGAGTCGCAATGTGAAAATATAAAAAAGCGTCGCTCATAGTCTGGGGATGCCAGTACTGGAGCAGTTGATATCGCGTCTTTCAATTCGTCAAATGCCTCCCTCATTTCCATAGTCCATCCCAACTTTTTCTCCCCTTTATTTGCTTCCTTCAAACCCTCAAGCAGGGGTCCTATGTATGAGCTGTAATCAAATACCCATGCTCTACAGTAGTTGCACAGCCCCAGAAATTGCTGCAGTTCTCTCACAGTCTGTGGCACGGGAGTGCTTGAGATGGCCTGTGCTCTTTGTGGTGCAATCCTTCTTCCATGTTGGGATATCAGTTGGCCAATGTAAAGTACCTGTTCCTGACAGTATTGTATCTTTTCCATGTCTACCTTGTACCCCTTTTCAGCCAATATTGTCAACATCTTTAAGGAGTCCTCTCTACATTTACTTTCGTTTGTACTGCAAATTATTATGTCATCCACATACTGTAACACTGTGCTTTCCACCTCAACGTTACCCAAATCCATCTGTATTACTCTATTGAAAATTGAGGGTGATTCACAATACCCCTGTGGTAATCTGGTATGTTTCCACTTTGTATTTCGGTAAGTGAAGCTTGTCAAATCTTGTGAGTCTGGGTGTAATGGTATTGAGAAAAAAGCATTTTTAAGGTCAATCACTGTAAATCGTGATGCTTCTGCTGGAATGCCACACAATATTGTGGCCGGGTTTGCTGTTACTGGATACTCTGCTTCTACTATGTTGTTCAAGGGTCTGAGGTCCTGTATGAAGCGCCAAGACCCCCCTTTAGCCTTGCACACCGGGTACACAGCTGTGTTACATGGTGATTCTGAGGGGACCAATATGCCATTGTTTATAAGGGCCGTTATGGTTTCATATATGCCTTCATCTGCCTCTTTTGACAATGGGTACTGTTTCACTCTTGGTAGTATGGCACCTTTTTTCAATTTTATCCTTACACCCCCTATGCTTTTTATGCATCCCACGTCATAAGGGCTAATAGTCCATAATGATTTGGGCACCTTTGACATATCCTCCTTAAAAAACGGGACTGGGGTGCCTGCGGGTGCCTCAAGTGCCATTGCAATTTTCTGTGCTACTTGTTTGTGAGCCACTCTTAGCCATATTTCTACACTCATCATGAACACCATTTCATCTTCTTCCTTTTCTTCTGAGAACAGCTCTTCATCTGACACCTGGGTCAGCCTACATCCTTCTGCTAGTGCTATCACCGCCCTCCATGCTCTCCCTTCTTTATCTTGGGCGTGCACAGCAACATAATCAGCTGTTGCAATAATGCTCTCAATGTCCATTACAAACACCTTCCCTTCCAGTTCATTAACTGGTGTTTCTGGTCGGAACAGATAGGCTGCTGGCCTCCTCCATATTTTCCCTTCTATCCCTGGCATCCATGCAAATGCTATGTCTGTGCCATACTGGAATAGCTCGCCATCTACTGGCTCCGCCCTAATCGCTGTCTGTCCACAGTATGCTTGTAAAATCTGTCGTGCTGCGAGCATGTTAATCCCTGGAGTAGAGCAAATTATGCCATCCTCTGTAAAGGAGATCGTCATATTCAACCTGTTCATTATGTCTCTCCCCAGTATATTTACTGGTGAGGCACTATAATACAAAAGTGGAACTGACAGATCATAATCTCCAATAGATAAGGGAACGTTATCAGTAAATGGAACCAACCCTTTAGCCCCAGAAAATCCTTGGGTGTTCATGGCTTCGACTGACATCTTAAATTTACCTTCCCTTATGCAAGACCGGGTTGCCCCGGTGTCAACAAGAAATGATAATTTTTTGTCACCTATCGTTACCTCTATGCGTGGTTCCTCCGCACTATTAGGTGTTACTGACAGGATGGGACACACCAAGGCCGTCTGTGGGCTGGCCTATTGGGGGTACAATGATTGGCCATTCCCTGTGTAAGGGTTGTGTCCCAACACCATCACCCTACCCAATTGCGTTTGTTGAGCTTGGGGTGGTGGTTGTATTAACGCTACTTGTTGTTGTGGCGGTGGCAGTTGCTGTGTTATTTGTTGTTGTGGCAGTGAATAGGTTTGTGGCTGTTGTGTTGTTTGTTGTTGTGGGTCACTCCCTTTTTGTGACATCTGCTGTTGTTGTATGCCCTGCTGTTCTTGTAAGGTCCTAGGTTGTGCTTGTTCATTCCATGCTGGTGTTCCTGGCCTGACCCTACATGTACGTGACATGTGTCCTAATAGTCCGCAGCTCCAACACACGGGTGGTTCCCTGCTTTGCCATGGGAAGCTCCATGTGTTGTCCTGGTATACGGGTTGCCCTGTGGGGTAGTAATTTCTAAGTCCCCCAGCCTGTTTTTGGGTATTATATCCGTATCCTCTCCCCCTCATAAACCCTCCTCTCCCTCTGTTATAACTATAATACCCAGTTCCTTGCATTGGGTACCCTCCTCCCATGTTTGGTGCGTGTAATTGCAGAGGCGGTACTTGCTGTATTACACCTTGTGGAGGCGCTATTTGGGCGGGATCTTGTGCAGCCACTACTTGCGTTGGGCGTTGGGCTTTGGGCCATTGGTGTGGGCGTAGTTATTAGTGCCCCTTCCATTGTGTATTTAGTAAGTTTTTTCTGCACTAGTTTGGCCTCTTCTGTTTTCCTATCCTCTTCCTTTTGTTTCATTTTTCCTTGCCATGTCCTGCAGTGATGTACTATAGTCAGTTGTATTTCTGGCCATGGTTTTGCTTCCATCCCCACTACTTTCTTTAGTTGTTTCTGAACCCCTTCTGGGAGCCCTTGTACTAGTATATGATAAAATATGGCTGGTGTTTTGTCCCATTGTTCTCTAGTTTCCATGCGCCACTTCTCTTGAATATCCTGGATATAATCAACAGGGTCCTCATTTTCACCCATCTTACGGGAAGTAATGGCTCCTATGTCTGATGTGTCTGGGTACTGCACTCTCAGTGCCTGCCATAGCGCATGTCTACAGTTTGCAAATGGTGCCCCATCATGCGATGTGTTCGTTATTGTTACCCCATGGAATCCCGCTCTTTTCCAAATGTCATCCGCTCTATCCCCTAATATTGATATTAACAGGCCCTTCACATCTCCTACTGCTAGTTTCTGTCCTGCGGTGTGTTTTTCCATTTCATATATCCACTTACCCGCACCTCCACTTAGTGATGGGAGCCTACATTTTATATTTTCTTTATCCGTATGTTTCCAAGGTACATACTGTGGTCTAACCCCTCCTCTCTCCAACAGTGGCATTAAATTCTGTCTCGTGTCACCCTTTACGCTCCATAATATTGAGTCTTCACACCCCTCCTCTTCCCCCGTTTCCTTTACTACTTCAAATTCATCCTTACTACCTCTGCTCCTACCTCCCTCTTCTGCCTTTCCCTTTTTTTCGTCATTTCCTGTGTTCAATATGGGTATGTCTATTTGTCTGTCTTGCCTGCGACTAGGGAGGTCCCTAAGCCGACATGCATAAGGTGTAATTTCGTTCATGAAGGGCGCGAGCTTTATTCTGTGCAGTGAGCGTGCGGTGGTTGAACATGTATGGTGTGACGTGGGAGGGCGTGATGGAGATGTGGGTGGCGTGGTTTCATGGGTTTGTGTTTCCCCTATTCTTTTCACTCCCTCCTTACTTCTCTCCAGCTCCTCCCATCTTCTACTCATCCAGGGCGAATCTATGTTTGTCCTAGTGAGGTATAGCTTATCTAAGCTTTCCCTTTCACTCTTTCTTCCATCCTTCTCCACTCCTTCTTCCTCCTCACTGCAAAAGTCATTCATAAATGGCACCCCCCACTCTGCCTTTTTTCCTTTTATTGTTACTGTTTTTAAGTCTATTAAGTCTCTTTCTCCCCTTTCGTTGTTACCAACTGTTCCCCCTAGTGCTGATGTTGTTGCTACCTCTCTACTTTTATATACATCTCCCCATCTTTCACTCTCCCTACTCCTCCCTTCTCTTCCCCCTTCACTTCTCTCCTCCATTTCCCTACTATTTTCCTCCCTTTTTCTTTTCAATTCCTCCATTACTTCGTTGCTCATCTGTTCCAATATTCTTTCATCCTCTTTCTTCCTTTCCCATTTCACCCTTTCTCTTTCTACTATGCTCTCTATTACCTTCCCCTCTTCATATTTCTTAGCTGTCTCTGATAGTACCCTCCTTCTCCATATTTCCATTTCCTTTTCCTTTTCTTCTTCTTCCTTCTTCTTCTCCCTCAGCACTACTCTTGATACCCTATCTGCTGCTGCTTTTACCCTTTCAGCTTCTCTCTTTTGCTCCTCATTTCGTTCTCTTAATTTTTCCAATTCGTTCTTACCTTCTTTCCTTTTCCTCACTCTCTCTCTTTCCTCCCTCTCAAGTTGTTTGATCAATTCATTCTGCTCATCCCTTAGTTTTGCAAATCTTTCCTCCAAAATCTCTTCCTTCTGCCATAGTAGCTCCTCTCCCCTCATTTCACTCTCTCTGGCACTATCCTCGTCTGTTCTCCTTACCGCCTCCCTTTCTTCTCCAGTTAGTGAACCTCGTAATTTCAATAATATCTGTGCAGCTACCCACTCATCGTTTCCTATCTCTACAGTCTGCTCTTCTCCAATCCTTTCTTCCCCCATTGGTATCTTCCTATGAGCCACATATGGTGGAGGGCTGTATGCCGGGTTCGAGTATCCTTCAGCCGCCCTGAACTGTCCTTCTATTTCTCCTAATTCTCTTAAAGGGTACAACCCTCCTCCCTCTGTTTTCACTCCCGGTGTTATGGGTGTCTCATTGTTCCGTTCCTTTTTTATGTCGTTTAATTTATCAATCTTTTCTCCTCCCTGTCCTCTGTTCCCCGTATTCTTTGTGCTTTCGCACCCCTTTTCCCCATCCGTTCCTTCTTTCTTAATCTCCTTTTCTTCCGGTGCTTCCCCCATAGTGAACATTCCATTTGGTCCTGGTCGGGACCCCTGGAACATCCTCCATAAGTTAAACACCTCCACATGGTTTGCCAACTTCTTCCCCTTGTATGTATTGTGCAGATGGTTTAGTAGTGAATGTTGGGCATAGGGATCGAAACTACCATTAGGCGGCCATGGTGTTAACATTTTGTTGTCCGTCCCCTGGGTCCACTCTATGCTGTACTTAATTAATTTCTCCCTATGTGGTGGCAGTGTGGTGCATATGTGTTGTAATGGGGTAGTGAGGGTGTTCCCCCCACCCTCCCGACCCTCTCCCGTATGACATAGTGGCCCTCCCCTTGTTACCCTTCTCTTTACCAGCAGTTTACAATATACAACCTCGTATTGCTTACCTTGCCCCCAAGTGTGGGGACTTACGACAATCCCTTGACAGATTATGCAATAATAATAAATATGATGTTATATTATATTCCTTCCCCTACGGCCCCCTGCGGCCGAAGCGCACGCAGCCCCCTGCGGCTGCGTACCCCTTACGACGATCTTATACAGTCGTCCTGTTTCTCCGTTCTCTCCCCCTTTTACACTTGCCGTGGCCGGCGTTCTCCGTGCGCAGCCACGCCCCTTTCCCCTTCTCCTTTTCCGATCCTCTAGACTATCCGTTATCTCCGTGTCTGCTCCCTTATCATCTTTCTCTTCCTCCCCACTCTCAACCCAAAGTTCCTTATGCACGCGATATCCTATTAAAACCCTATTGGTGACGTCACCGATTTCTTCGAGCTACTGGTATATTCTTGTTATGTTCTTTAAGTTCAAAATACACTTGCAATCTACCCCGCTAACCCTACAGCTGTCTTCCTGTCTCTCCTGGAACAAGGTAATCTCATCAATAATATAACCGGACTGCGCACGCTGCGTCGCCTCGCGTGTGATACGCCCCTCAACAGGAGGGCTTAACCAGCCAATTATCTTCCGTTTTGGGCAACTATGTAACTAGCTACCGCCCACAGGGAAACGTCATCTACCTATCGAGTTTCTTACTCGAACAATAGGAAACCTCATCTACTCATTGATCAATAAATGTCAAGTCGTAGGAAACCACACACACCCACCCTCACACGTAGTCGCAATTTAGGCCATCAGTGTCTTACGAGCGGCTGCACGTGATGTTTTCGTGCCCCGCCCCCCTCTGTTGCGTAACGTTAGTCGCCTGTTCTCGCACTCGTTTCGCTACCATTCATTCCATTGGCAACACTCAGTTAAACCTTCGCCGCACATCTGTACAATACCTCCCTCCTCCCTTATTTACTTCCTCCCCCTCCCTCACAATTTCGCATTGCTTGTTGTGCGTGTCATGCTCACCAAGTTCTCTCGATGCAGGGCCGCTCGACTGCGTGCACCCCTCCAAGCGGCTCGCCACCTCCCCTCGTCTGGACCACGTCTGGACACTCGCCGACCGCGGGCGGGATACTTCTCAACCGGCTCCCGAGGGCCAATATCCGGATTGCGCTGTCCGGTCTTCTCGCAGCTCCGCGATGGTCCTGTAGTCCTCAGAAGGGGGCAACGGCAGAGGGGGCCGCGCCGCCGGGCCTCCTCACAACGGGAGTGCCTGGAAAAACTAAAAATAAAAGTTGATCTTAAACAGATCTCAGCAGTGCCTCCAACTTGTCGGGGGGAAATTCTGCCGGGGTCGGCCGGGCCGTCCGCAGACCTCCGGGCAGGGAGGCCCCAACTCCTCCCGTATATCCCAGGCGAGATAGAGTATGAGACACACACAAGGAGCAAGGTGACTCTGCTGTTTATTTAGACAAAACGGCAGGGATGGGTCAAGGATCGTACGCGTCCGTCCTGACACACACACAATCGTGGGGCTCGCAGGCCCTTTTTACTGCATTATGACGCGCTACTTGCGTCACTTCAGAAAGTTAACAAAAAACCTATCGCCACTCTTAATTGGTTGCTCGAGTGGTAGGGTTAGTATAGTACACATATAGAGAATAATATTAGTGGACAAGGTGTAGTCAGGTGGTATATCTGGGTTGTCCCTACAATTAGATACATAAGAATTGTTACGTGACGACTCCTGAGGATTGGCTAGTATTACTGACGTCTGAGATAAGAGCCCCATGTTCTGATTGGTGCATCCGTGAGCTTCCCAGCCTGGGACCACCGTTGTTCCCAGCTCTCGGTGTACCTATGTTTGCAACAATGTTTCAATATGGGTACGTGCAGACAATGTGAGGATTTATTCATAGGTGGAAGGCTGACCGCTCCCACTGTAGCAGATGTCCATTGAGCCTTTCAAGTGTATCGGCCTGTGTCTCGTAGTGAGGGACCCAGACGCCTTTTCTCTCCTGGGTTTTGGCATCTCGTCAGGTTCGGCTTGGTCACGTGGGGAGGGACCGTGAAAGAGGCAGAATTCTGCACAATTAATATTGTTTTTTCTACTGCGCGTCTGGTTTAATTTGTCGGCGTGCCTTTATCGTTGAGGCGCGGAGTGCGAGGTTGCAACATCGTGCCTTTGATGATTTTTTCTTGGATGTGGGTTTGCAACATTGCGACCTTGGCTAGTTGCTCCACCGGGTTCTTTCTGCAGGATCAGCAACCTGACTCTTGCTTTGTTAATGTCCACGGGAGCTCTTGTTTGAGGCCTACTCGGGCCTGGTGCTTAAGTAGTCTGTTTGGTGCATAGGTGCTTTAGGTTATAGTAGCATATATTTCCATGACCAGTATCGTGTTTCCATTATACCTCTCATGGTGGTAACGGGTTTCAAGAGAAGCGTGAGCAAGCGTTATAGATGAGTTTGTGATGCGTCTTGCGTTTCTGCATTCTGAAAGCCTATGTAAAAATAATAAAGATGCACGTCCGTGAATATGCCTGTCGCCTACGTCAGAGCACTGAGTATGTTCTTCGTGTAGATTGGTGTGGAAATGTTAAGTGTGTATATTTGTACAGATGTGCTTCCCGTTGTCTAGGTCGTCATGGCATCTCTAACGACGTGTGGTTTTTAGTCTAGCTGATCCGAGCCGCAGGTGTCGGCATGGCCAGTGCGGGCTGCTGGGCAGGCAGGTGGACACATCCGTATGTTCCTGTACCAGGGTACCTGGTCGTCTGGTAAATGGACAAACTCTTCTCGCGGCGGGTGTCTGGGCCGTGACCCTCTAGGCCAAGCGCGAGAGGTGAAGGACGGGAGCCTGGTCTTCCATTCTCCCACTTCAGGATGTTAAGAGTAGTTTTCTTCTGGTTGTTGTCTTCTAGGAGGTTGTTCTTCACTGCAATTGGGAAAGAAGAAAATGAGTGGGTATGTATGGTAATGGCAACGTAATCGTAGTACAAGAAGACAATATTTTGCAATGTAGGAGCAGTTGTTGGGAAGAAGAGTTAGTAATATTGGATGTGATTATGAGTATGGTGGTCACACTGCCATTGCTGCAGACGGGTTGCCACCAGATTCCTAGTAATTGTTCAGTCACCTGCTTCCTAGTGTCACTAGGACATTACAGGTCATGTTGGCCTGGAAAGTTATGTGGTAGAAAATGTTAGTCTCTATTTCTGTGCAGTTGCATAGCACTGTATGGGAAGGAGGACATGGGAGCACCAGAAGTGTTGGTAATGGGGCCGGTGGTTCCATGATAAGTATGCCCTACGGGACTGGAGTAAGGAAGTGTGGGAGTTGTGGTTGCACTATTTGTTTTAGAAATGGTGCACTACAAGTCCCAGAATGCAGAGAAAAATTGAGAAGTCAAGAAGCATGTACAGATTAGAAAGGAGAATATTAGCTAGCAAGTATGCATGCGTGGAAAAGTTAATGAAATTGCACTCACTGATTGCTATTGCAATATGTTGGATAAATCGTTTCCATTTTGTTGAATTTATTTATTAAAAATTACATACAGCACTGTTGTAAATGTATACATGCATTTATTTGTTTTACTTGAAATCGTGCTGAAATAAATAGTTTTAAACGCATTGGATTTTGCCATTTTTCATTCCATGTACATGCCAAGCTTTAGAACATACATGAATTTTTCGTTTTGAGTGTGCATTGTGGGAGTTTTAGTGTTAGTGGGAGAAGTGAATAACAGTTTGTAAATTAGAATGGGTAATATGGGCAAGCATGCATGTCTTGGTGATATATTGAAGTTTCACACAGGATCTGGCACTTAAAAATACTGTGGAAATGTTTCAAATGTGGTTTTCTTTTCTTTCACAAAAAAACACAGAGAGTGCTGCTGCAAATGCAAATATGTGTTTTGAAAGTGTTATGAAAATCTTCATTAAAAGAAAGGTTTGCAACTACACAGCATTGTGAGTGCTATTTGATGTCAGGAGGTGGGACAAACGAGAGTTAGATTATTGAGTAGGATAATGTAGGGTAAGTGGTAGGAACCCTGTTTACATGCATTTGTAAAAGGCTTGGAAATGTAATTTTAAAAATATATGCATACCTGTACTTTGTGTTGATAGATGCAGATGTGGATGAATCTGCAAGTAAAAATCTTGGAGAGTTATACAGCAGTTTTTGATGCAGGTGCTTGGAATAACAGGAGACCTGTACTATGAGTGTTCAACAGTACATCTGAAGTGTTGAAGTGAGATTACAGAGTTAGAGGTAGAGTTCTTGGATGTGATTGGTGGATGGGGGTGTGACTGCTTGACAGTAGCCAATGAGGAAGTACTGCAAAGATTAAAGTGGAAAGGAAAGAAGGGCAATCCTGTGTAACAGTGTCCGCGGAAAGGGAGTGCCACATCGGGGTCCTTTCCGGATGCCTGGCATGGAAAGAAGACTATGGGGATTAGCCAATCAGGTGTTCAGGTTGTGCTTTATAGGAAGAGAGGGTGATTGTTTTTTTCATTGCTGTGTGTAATGAAGATGGCTGTGGTTGCAAAGACGAAGAGGCTCAGTGTGTGGATGCTGGGAGCTTATTTTATGATTAATTTGCAGAGGTACAGAAACATATGTGGTATTGGACTGGAGGGAGTGGAGGCTCTGTGGTGTGGTGCACCTGGGTAAAACTTGAAAGGTGTATTTGCACTTTGCAAAAATATGGCAGTTTTCAACACTCCAGGTGGAATTGTGGTGAATTGTGGAAGACTGCATTTAGGGTACATTAGTGCAAAAAGTTTGCAGAGTCAGTGAAAAAATTGTTGAAGATACTAATGGAGCTGTTTCCATGTGGAAAGGTGATATTTTCTTGTATACCACCCAGGGCATTATGGACCTGCCCCAGCGTCTTTTGCCCTTGACAAGACATAAAAGGCATCTTGTCAACAAAGGGATATCTTCTTTTTTGTGCAGTGTTGGGATGTCATTGTTCCCAAATGACAACGGAAGTCCTTTGTTTACTGATACGCCCAAATCCAGGTTGTCACGGCATAGGTTACAAGATTAAAGTAATGCTTTCTACTTACAAGGGAAGCATTACAAACATTAATTAATTATGGCAGTGTGGCATTGTTGCAGTTAATTGGTACAGTACAATAATGCTTTCTGTATGCAAGAAAGGAGTGTCAGGTGGTGGCATTTGACATTGAAGTTACAATCATTTATCATGGCAGTGTGACAGTATGCCAGTTATTTGGTACATTATGGGAAGCATGTGGTTTAAAATTTGTTGAACAGCAAGGTTTTTAGTAGTTTCTTGAAGTGAGTGTGGGAAGGCTCGTTGCTTATGTTAGAGGGGAGTGAGTTTCAAATTATAGGAGCTGCTACAGAGAAGCTGGAGATACCTGTTCTGGAATTCTTGAAGCAAGGGATGAGTAAGTGAGTGCTAGTGTTAGATCTGAGGGATTTAGTTGGTGTTTTGCGAGTAAGGCATTGGTTGAGATAAATTGGGGCATTTTGGGTGATACATTTATGTGTGGTGGACCTACTATGAGGATCTCTGTCTTTTCACCGTTCAGGCAAAGACTGTTGCCATCCAATTTTGGATGAGAGAGTAGATTTTGTTTGAGAATAGTGTCTCCTTGAATTCCAGTGATTGGAATGAGTATCTGCGTATCATCCGCAAAGTTAGTGTATATTGCTCCCATGGCATCTAATGCTGCGAAAAGGAGATTTGTGTAAGCATTGTAGAGGGTGGGGTAGAGGCATGAACCTTGAGGTACACCTATGGGAACGGAAATTGGATCAGCCGCCTCCTCGCCTTCGGCTACTCTGGACATGCGTTCTGATAAGAATGATTTGATCCATGTGGTTGCATCGTTTGCAAAATTAACATTTTTTGATAGTGCTAGGCATTATTTGTTGTGGTCCGCTAAGTCGAATGCTGCAGACAGATCAAGTAATAGTAAGATGGAGAGGTTTCCTGAATCTCTGATAGCGTTCATCTGTTTTTTAGGTCAAGTAATGCTGTCTCTGTGCTGTGTTTGGGCCAAAATCCGGATCGTCTGTCGCCTAATAAGTGATTGTTTTCTAGGTAGGTGTAAGCAATTTTGTAAATTATTTTCAGGAGGAAGGGGACTGTGGTGATCAGTCTATAGTTAGTGGTAATAGTGGAATCCAATGTAGGTTTTTTGAGTAGGGGCGTGAACCAGGCTTCTTTGATATTTGAAGGGATGGAGTAGTACTGAAGGATGCATTTATAAAGTTGGTGATAATAGGTGATAGAGTGGGACGCACAGGTCTTAACTTGTTTTGTGTGAAAGCTATCTCCTTTACAATCAGATGGTTTGAGGGAAGCGATAGTCTTGAGTACTTGGGATTGGGTAGCCGAGGTAAAGTTGATCTGGGGTGATGATACTATGTTACCGGTTAAGACAATAGGGGCGTTCTTGGCAGCGTGAGCCAGTAGCTTTCTTTTTATTATGATTTTATCTTGGAGTGAGTTGATTTTGGTGGCTAGGGCATTCTGAATGGTGGTACACCATGGTTTACTCACAATAGCTGGGCCGGGGGGTGGGATGGGTGTTTCAGTTCTCTAAGCATTGAGAACAGTTTTTTACTGTTCAAAGCAGCATTGGTAATACGTAAATACTGGAAGCTGGCTTTGTGGGTGATCACTGCGTGTTTATATTTTTTTTAGATTGCCTGGAGCTCTTTTTTGGACTCATTAGAGGTTTGTTTTATAGTTAAAGGGGTAGTCCAGCTAAAATTTAATTAAAAAATAGATAGGCAACATTAAAAAAAAAAACTAAAATACTAGCAGATTTAGGCAGAAACACTGCAGTGTTTAGCATTTCCCATTTGGGGCTCTCAGGCCCCCCGTGGGGAGCCCGAGAGCCCAAATGGGAAATCAGCTGTAGGCAGAAACACCGCAGCATGTAAACACAACCGCGTTGTGTTTCTGCCTGCCTTGGTTTTTACTTTGGGTCTTCGGTGCTCTCCTGGGGGAGCACCGGAGACCCAAAGTGATGGCCACAGCAGGCAGAACCACAACACGGTTGTGTTTGAAAATGCTGCGGTTTTTCTTTCCGAGTTTCTCAGGCTCCTCTGAGCCGGAGGAGCCTGAGAAACTTGGAAAGAAAAACCGCAGCGTTTTCAAACACAATAACGTTGTATTTATGTGTGCGGTAGCTTCAAAAGCGACCGCAAACATAAATACAACGTTTTTAAAGCTGCGGTTTTATTTCTAAGTTTTCCGGGCTGGATAAATGGCACTTACCGAGATTCAGCTGCAGCTTTCCTGCTCTGGTCTCCGGTCCCCGTCCTCCGTGTACAGCACCAATGAAGGCAAAGCCACCCAGCGGTAGCTTTTGTTTACTACAGCTGGCTGGCTTTTCCTTCATTAGTGCCGCAAAAGCAAAAGCCAGCACAGGCGGGCATCCATTTCACAAAATGGATGCGCCCATGTGCTTGCTTTTGCAAATTTTGAGCTTAAATAGCTCAAAATTTTACATAGGAAGTTTTAAAAAATAGTGCTAGTATTTTTTTTTTTAATGTTGCCTATCTATTTTTTAAATACATTTTTTAGCTGGACTCCCCCTTTAAATGTTGTAGAGCTATTTTGATTCTTCTAAGTTCAATAGTTTTGTCATTGAACCAGGAGTTGCTACATTTAGATCTGGGTAGTTTGGACTTGCATGGAGCTACTTCGTTGATAGCAGTTTTCGGGCAGGTGTGATAGAGAAGAGAGATGCTGTCAGGGTTGGTGTTCATTATGGGCTGTGCATAGAGGAGTTTGTTTAGTACTGGAGTCAGGTTTTCTGGTGTGAGCTTACATGAGTTTCTCACCAAGATTGGCATGGGCGGTGGCGATGGTGATTCTTGGGCTTTAGTAGTAGATAAGTTAAAGCGAACTAGGTAATGATCAGACTAGGATATCTTTAGGATATCTTCAAGGGTTGCATTGATGTTCAATGTTAGGATCCAATCTAGAATTCTCCCTTTTGTGTGGGTAGGTGCGTTGCCAATTTGGAAGAACTGCATTTCTTGTAATGCATTATGGAAGGTTTTAGCTTTGTGATCTCGTACGTCATTGAAGCCTAAATTAATGTCTCCTAATGTTATGAATTGAGTCTTGAGTATGATGAGGGGGTAATAAGTAAGGGGATATGGTAAGGGACCTGGGTGGTTAGAGGATCTCGGTGCTCTATAAAGTACGAGGAAGTTGATGGTTGTTTCAGGGTCAGTAGTTAGTTTAAGGGCTAGGATCTCATATCCGTCTATTGTCTCAGTTTTACAAGCTCTGAACTTTAAGGAGGTTTTGGTAATAATGGCTACACCTCCTCCCGTTGCATCTGGCAGTCAGTTCTAAGAATGGTGTAGTTGGGTGGGATGGCTAGAGTTAGTAAAGGAACTGATGCTGGGTGGAGCCAAGTTTCAGTCGTATTTAGGAAGTCTAGTTGGTATTCTAAGATTATGTCATGGAAATCTAGGGCATGTTCCCCTAGGGACGCACGTTCAATAGGGCACCGTTCAAAAGTGTGTTGGGAGAGGAAGTATGCAGAGTATGTGTGGAGGGTGGAGCTGAGTGGATTGTATTCTGGGCTGTGTTCTGTGAAGGGAGTATTGGAGTTTGGGTTGCGGTATGGTAGCTGAGGTGGTAACCTTGTGGGTGGGGGATTTGAATAACCTGTGTGTGTTGTTGTTAGATGTATGGATGTGGTTGCATTGTGGCCTAATATGTTTCCTGTTTACTGCAGGGAGAGTCTAAATCTCCTGGTAGCCCCCAGTATGGGACTCAAGAGTGTGGGGGTGTGGATTTGGATCCTTGAACTGAGTCATGACCGGAGCGTGGAACCTAGGCAAAGGGTGGTGAAATTATTGGTATGAGTGCTATAGTTTGCTGAGGGGGGAAGGCTGCTATATTGGGCAGGAATGGTGTGGGGCAGGGGAGTGGGTGATGGCTGGGACAGCAGATGTGGGCCAGGCTTGTGCCTAGATGGATGTAGGCACCTTTGGAGCAGGTACTAGTGCAGTTACGGCTAATGCCCTGTAGGGGGACATGACTGACTGGAGTAGCTGAGTGCGGTTATTGTGGGATTTGGTATGCCCGGCTGTTAGGTGGAGTAAGCAAGTTAAAATAATGGAAGCTAGCATGAAAATGATGGCTAGGTGAGTTAACCTGGTAAAAATAAGGTACATTTGTTAAGACCTCCATGTGAATAAGTAAAAGGCAACAGATCAAGTGGATTATCGGCTAAGTTTCCAATAATGCTAATGCGAACGTAAACAATATACAGTCGTTTAGCATTTCAGTAGTGTCTATATAGAATACACAATGGGTGGGCAGGAAAATGATGGAAAACACAGTACAAGGCAGATAATTTAATTGCAGTAACAGTTAATCTAGCGAAGCAGGCGTGGCTAAGTACATGGTGAGGTTAATATAAGCAATTTTGGGACTGAACATCAACAACTGGGTGCACAAAAATGCTTGGTATTGTGATGAGCAGTTAGTATGGCAATACGACTAATAATGTCAATGAAGTTGTACAATACATGAAAAACCACCTGATTAAAAATGTTCTTTGACACTGTCCCACTTGTACCTGTACCCCTTCACCCCAGCAGTCATACCCAGCCAGTTCTGAACATTTTACGCAAAGACGATTTGACGAAACCTCAGTCCTTCCATCCCCTTATGATTATTCTACACACATGCCTAATTCTCCCAATTATGTTTCCCATTATGCTACCCCATTTGTACCACAAATGTTTTCTTCATTGTTGTGTGGTATTCCCTTGTTTTTTTAAAGTCCCATTATGAGTCAGGGGACCATGCGACTGTCCGATACATTCACAGTCAAAATGGAGGTGACCCCGGACATGTCCGTGTTCACATGATGCACTTTTAATTAGTCCGCTGGCACAGCACATGTCCTACAGCCATCCAGCACAGGCATGCTGAAATTTACCACCCGACGGGTGTCCAGGGACAGATATCAGGGCTGGAGACATCTGGGGACGTCACCACCTTAAAGGTGGGCTACTATAAAGCTAGCATGATCATTTTGTATGGCAGGATTAGGCTACTAAAGGTAGACAGAAGGGCTACCATTAGGAAATTGTGACATGTTAGCATGTGTCCCTTTTTTACAAAGATTTTTCACTGAATTTGATTTTAATTAGTGCAACTTAACCAATATATATATATAGTGACACAACTTTGTTAAAGGAACATTATGGTTACAAATAAAACCAGAAATCCTCAGAAGTCCGATATTTATGGTAAACTAAGCAACCATAACTCGCACCACCACCGTGCACTGCTAAGACTATCACCCAGGACAAGACAGATGACATCACAAATGTAATTGAAGTTTTTCACAGAATTTCATAGGTTTTTGCTAGTGCACCTTTCCTCTGCTACAAGTCCCTTATATTGTATCCCCCCAATGTGGCCGCAATGGAGGTCGCAAACAGCACAGTAGTCTGCGGACGGTATTTGCAAGCCTTCAAATCGTAGGGTAGACCCAAAAAAGATGTACCCATCAACCAACACACAGATGTTCCTAAAACCACAAATAATGTTTACAACGTGTAAGTATACCTTTTTGTACAAATACTCACGTTACTAATATTATTTGAGGTAACAAACATTGCAATGGAATGCACCAATCACAAACCATAAATGTCTACTTCACAACCCCCCCCCTATGTACAACTCTGGATACCGATTGAAAACAGCAGCTGCTTACTGGACAACACATTCTTATTAAATTGCAAGTGCATTGCATTTTTTTTTCATTGATTAGCTTTCATTACATAAATATGTGTTGTGAAACAGAAGCCATTTTCTTTCTCACAGAAATAGCAAGCACACTAGAATGGTTGGAAGAGAACTTCCCAAGAGATGAAATGAGTGACGATAACATCTCCATTGGCATGCAATACATATTTTACTGTCAACAAAGAATATACTTTGTATACACCATACTAAAATAATTATTTCTATTTCTCTTAAAGTACATAGTGTTCATGACGAAAGCATGCCCCATGTTCATCATTTTCAGTCCCCACAATCAGAAACAGAAGTCCCATCTCCAAATGTAAATAGGCAAATCAAGAACTTGTCAACAAAATTGGATACAATAACTAATAATGTCAATGAACTTTTACAATTTCCCGCCAGACGGGTGTCTAGGGACAGGTAACAGGGCTGCAGACATCTGGGGATGTCATCATGTGACCACGACCACATGGCGTAATGGTGACCATGACCACATGGCGTAATGGTGTGGACAGTGTAAAAGTGCTTTTACAGACATTCTAGGGTGTTTCAAGCAGAAACCTTACCCTTGCACAGCTTGCAGGCCCATTGTATATTGATGTGGCAGCTTTTTACAACTTTCCTACCCTTATTTTTTACTCGGTAGTGAGCGAACAGCACAACTGCCTGCGGACAGTTCCTCTAAAGAGGTCCACCCATTACTTTTCCTCATTCTTAGTCTGGCTGTCCAGGAGAGAGCATCTGGAGAACAAACGTTTTGCAAATCTCCGAAAACCCGCTGCAATGGCATCTCCTCTCCCATGGCCATCTTTGCTTCCCAATCACCCCCACCTCAACTACTTGGAGGGCCTGAAGAGGGGAACAGGCGCAGTGTTACAGAGGAGGATCAAGAAAAAGAAGAGGAAGAAGTGGAGGAAGTCCCGGTCAACAGTACTCAGATTGAGTTCTGGGTGTGGCAATTATTCTCCACCATTGGAAATGTTCCAAAGGCACATGCAAGCAAGGTTTGATGCACTCTGTGCAAAGTTGTACTGAGTCGCAGGAAGCCTGGCTTGTATTCTTATGGGACTACTTCCTTGAGGCGCCATGCCAAATAGGCCCACCAGAGTGCTCTGAGAAAGGCAATACCTTTCTCAGGTAAGAGCAGGTTGACTTCCTCCTCCCCATCATCTTCATCTGCTCCTGTCACCACAGCGGCGGCTTTGCAGGCATACGAAATACTGTGAGCCTTACCTTTCCCAGTGCTACAAACATAACAACTTCCAAACTATCAACAGTTAGAATACAGCCACAGGTATCTAACTCCCCCCACAATTCTGCAATATTACTGTGCAATACCACAGTACTTACAAAACATCAACAGCAACGAAACGCAGAAAGAAATACTGCTAAAAAGAGGAAACAGATAAACAGTTAGAATACACCAACTGGTAACTAACTGCAACCACGCTACCACAACTTCCAAAAGAAAACTCAAACACCATTTCAATTCCTCCTACTGCAACAGTGCACCTTAAACATTTCTATAACTAGTGCACACGTTACTAAAACAGACTGTGCAACATAACAAATAAACGCAGACTTTTTTTTGTTGAGTCCTGCATGGATTTGTTTTCCCACAGACACAATGATTATGCGAACAAACACAGGAACTGAGCATATTGCATAGTACACTTGTTTAAAGCATAGTACTTATGAAGTACTAATTATGAGGGCCCACAAAGTATACAAATGTCTGAAATGCAATGCAATGCAATACAACATTCCTAAGTACCTACCCAAACATGTTATGTTTTCTTTTATCAAAGAGAGTGAAACAACGATTGCTCCTACATTTCCACATACCATGCAAATGCAAAAAAACGGCATAGGTCTTCAACAATACAAACAGTAAGCAAACAATTATTTGTGTCATACTTCTTTATAATCTGCAAATTGCAATCTGTACACATATTTGTGCAATCCATATACCAGTATCACAATGTTGAATGCATAGCTATATTATACTGCAGTGCTTGTACCCAGGGCCTAGACTCTTGAGTGCATAGCCTATTGGCAACAACGTCCAGCCATGCACCCAATACTGTAGACCCTGGCCAAAACCGCCACAGCATAATACAGCCGTGCATGCAAAACATCTGCCCACTTACCATAACCCTCAAACATAACAAAGCCACCTGAGCCCCTATCCACTTCATTTCACGTAGTATCGCAGTACTTCCAGCCAGTGGACAAACTCTTTGATGCATGGCATCTGCACCCAAGACTCTACTAACAGCCCACAACCAATATATCGTAATATAGTAAGCTACTGATGAATCTGCCCAGTGGCCAGAACCTAAACCCAGAAGGCATCCACTTCAGACCCTGTCCACTTCTGTACACATAGTATTCCAGTACATGCAACCAGTCAGCACACTCTTGAGTCTAATAAGCCAGCTGGCTGAGGCTCTGTCTACTTTTCTACACATACAATTAAAGTACTTTAACCAGTGGGCACACTCATGGACTCTTCAGTACATCACCTCTGGCCATGCACCCAATACTCTAGTATCTGGTCCCAATCACCACAGCATAACACAGCCATGCACCCACTAATCAGTGCACTGGCCACAACCCACAAACATAACCCAGCCCCCTGAGGCCCTGTCCACTTCTGTACACATAGTATTCCAGTATGTGCAACCACTCAGCACACTCTACACATAAGCCAGCCACCTGAGACCCTATCCACTTTTCTACATATACCATTACAGTACTTCAAGCCAGTGCACACACTCTTGGGTACATGGCCTCCAGCCATACACCCAAGAGTACAGTAACTTTACAGTACTTCAACCAGTGGATGGATTTTCATCAGATTTGCGGCAGGAGCAGAGGCTTGGTCGCGAAAGCGTGCTTTTGTTAATTTGGTGTAAATCCATCCAATAGTTTTTTTTAAAACGACCAAAATGTAAGGCAAAATAATTAGTGATATCTATGTCTGGACACACACTTACATGTTCGCTCCGCGACAGGACTCTGATTGGCTTAAAGGGCAACATGGACGCTGATTGGATGGTGAAAAGCGTGAGGTGCGTCACATTTTCTCGATGGGCCCGCCATCTTGGATTCACAGACATAGGCCGGTGTCCGCAGACATTGCGGTAAAAAAATATTAAACACAACATTGCACTTGTCAAACTTATCAAATAATCTTTGGGGACGAGAGGTGTGATGAGGATGGGATGGGATATGGCTGCAATAATCAAAAAAATGAGCGTTTTTCACAGCAAAAGCCGGCAAACAGTTTGGATGTTCACGAACAGTCCTGTGAGGTTCGCGGACACCTCTGCATTACAGGTTTGCCCAAAAGCAGTTCCTGGATGGCTTATAACTTTGGCGCCACTTAATTAAACTACATGATATTTTGTACTCCTATTCTTGACCTCATCCCAAATAAGTATGCATAGTTTGGTGGGATTCTGTCAAGAGGGGGCGAAATTAGAGGTGGGTCCCAAAATAATATAAAAGCTCATAAATGAGGTACCAGTTGACGAATCTACACTTAAGTTGGGGAACTGACAATGTTCTAGGTATAAATGCTTTTGCAGAGTTTGGTGGGATTTTGTAGAGAGGAGCAAAATTAGAGGGGGGTCCGTAATTATTTTAAAGGCTTATAAATGTGATGCTGTTTGACAAATCTACACAAAGGTTTGGAAATAGATTAAAGATCTAGATATAAATGTTTTTGCAAAGTTTGGTGGGACTCTGTCAAGAGGGGGCAAAATTAGAAGGGCGTCCCAAATTATTTTAAAGGCTCATAAATGTGGTGCCATTTAACGAATCTACACAAAGGTGTGCAAATACATTATAGATCTAGATATACATGTTTTTGCAATGTTTGGTGGGATTTTGTCAAGAGGGGGAAAAAATTAGAGGGGGGTCCCAAAATATTGTAAAGGTTTATAAATGTGGTGCAATTTCACAAATCTACACAAAAGTTTGCAAAAAGATTTTAGATCTAGATATGAATGTTTTCATAAAGTCTATATGGATTTTGCCAAGTGGGGGCTAGGATATATGGCTATTGTATGTGCATACATTTGACACTTTTTAAAGAATAAAACGTGTGGATTTCCAGCAAACATGTGGAAGGAGCATTGGCAAGGATCTGAAAGCATGGTTTTGCAAATGTGCCGTGTTTTATTTCTGAACAAGTGTCATAATGTAGGTACAAAAAATAGTGATATACCTTTTTGGTGACTGAGGTATAGCCAGTAGCCATGGGCAGTGGCCAGATTGTCCCGATCATGGAATAAGGTCTTTATCCGGACAATCTGGCTACTGGTCATGACCATGAGGGACAACACATGAGGTTAAAGTGGCCATGTCACCTGGTACTGGCTTTGTGGTAAAGTTGTTAGAAATTGGGATAGGTTTGAAAGGGAAGATAAATGTGCTTGTAGTAATATGGTCATAGGGTTTTCTGTTCCCCTTCTGCAGGCTGCCATGGAAAGTGAAGAGGGGTCCTGTATGGAACCCCACCTTCCTTTTCCATGGTGGCCATCGAAGGAAAAGGGTTTTCCTTCCTACACCGGGACACCTTTGGTGTCCCGGTGTAGGAAAGAAAATCCTTTTTTGGCACTCCGGGTTCACGCTTTGGGAACCTAGGGTGCTAATGGCCTTCATCCCTCATTATAGGGGCTGGAATGGGGGGCGAATGGTCCGGAGACCTTGTTATCCACCCTCGCTTCGCTTGGGCTGATAACTTGGGTTGCTCGGCCGGTATCCACTGTTCCAGTCCCTGGAATGGAGGATGAACGCCACAATATTGCCATTAGCATAACACAAAATGCAAATGGAAATGTTGGAAAATCTAATTGAGTCTATGTACTTTACTGAGAAATGTAAAGTAGATGGAGTCTATACTTTTTTTTTTTGTTCTATTTTTTAACTGTGAACAGTGGTTCCTAAAGGAACATTTCTTTTGCTGTTTTTGTATGTATTTTGTTTTTTATTCAGGATTAGCTAAAGGAGGTGTAGGGAACAAAGGGGGAGGATGAGGAAGAAGCTGTTGCAGTAGTCCAGCCTAGAGAGGACCCAGGGATCTGGATACATTGAGATTCTGGGGAAGGTGAGGAAAGGTAGAATGCCTATAAGGAGGCAAAGATAAATGTGGGCCTTTTTGAAATAGTTCAATATGTGAGCAGTGAAGGAAAGAGAGGAGTCGAAAATGGCCTCACAGGATGGTGACTGTAGGGGGCCTAAGGAGAGCAGCCAGAGGGTAGCAGGGAAACAGAGCAAACGTGTCCCAATAAGAAGTATCTCCAAATTACTGCCATTGAGATGGAGATAATTCGCAGCACACCATGCCTGGACAGGGGTCACACAATCGGGGATGACAGAGGGGGATCAACAAGTAGTACAGTGAAGATTCAAGGAAAGCTGTGTGTCATTGGCATAACACTCTAAATGACGAGAGAAGGAGGAGATCAGGTGAACCAGAGGGACGCGGAAGAGCCACAGCAATAGGATACAATCCTGGGAAATGCTGCAAGTAGAGAGTGAGGTGGCGGAGGAGAAATGGCCAAGTTGCAGTTGGGAAGGACGGTTCATGACATAAGAGATCAGTCAGACCAGTGCCCGGTCTGTGATGCCAAAGGTATCATTGAGCCGTTTAATAAGGATAGAATGGTTAACCGTGTCAAAGGCGAAAGAGAGATCAATGATCACTATCCTCAATTATACCGCAATCATAAATACCATATACACTTCAATTATATCATGCCACCATATTACAAATATGGTATACTCCTGCTATAGTACCTATACTAACTATATACATATTACTATAGTTCATGTGGCCAGTGGCCACATCCACCATAATAGAATTAAATCATATACCCTTCCAGGATTCCTAGACCCACTCATACTCAATCTGTCAACTTTTTACAACTTTCCAACGCCAATTTTCAGCTCATTAACCCTCAGACAGTCGCGCAGTTCACAGACAGGTCCTCTAAAGTGACCCACCCATTACTTTTAATCATTCTTAATCTAGCACACCAGAAGAGAGGGTATCTTGTCAATTCATCTAAACCCATTCCATCTAATACCATTCCATTTAAATGTTTCCATCTAGAAAATGTCCATCTAATGCATGTTTTTGGGGGGTAAAGGGTTAATTTTTGTTCAGGTGCATTTTTAAGGGTAAAAAACGAGGGTTTGGGGGAGACCCCCCAAAAAAAAAGAAAAAAGGAAAAAAATGCATTAGATAGACATTTTTTTTAGGTGGGAAAATGTTGATGGAATGACATTAGATGCAATGGTTTTAGATGATATGACCATAAACCGAAGAGAGCATCTTCCAGGAGAGCAACTCCCAAGAGACTTCCAGAAGTTTATCAGTGGCATCTCTTATGGCCATCCCTCCTTGCCAGGGACCAACACCACCACAACCACCAAGTGGAGAGCCTGAACAGGGCAACAGGCACGGTAATGCGGATGAGGATGGCGAGGAACAGGAAGAGCAGGTAGAGGAAGAGAATACATCCAGCACCAAGAGAGAGTCATGGGTGTGTATTTTGTTTTCACTATTGGGGAGTACCGGAGGCTTGTGCAGCCCTGGTGAAAAGCATCGAGTGCGGGGACGTACTTAGTCGCAGACAACCTGTGCAGTACTCCTTTGGGACCAACTCTATGCGCCACCACACCAGATCCAACCAAACGGGTGCTCGGAGAAAGTCTGTTCCTTTCTCCTTGAGAAGCAGTTAACATCCTATACCCCATCTTCCTCATCCACTCCTGCCACAACACAGGCCACTCATGTTTGGCAGAGGATTCTGCCAGCTGCATAGCAGGCCATACTGTAGTCTGTCAATCCTTACTTTTCGAGGGTCAAAGTTATCTGTATGTACCACGACACACTGCTCTGCAGTGGGGAGCAGTTTCGAAGTGCTTTCGAAGCCCCGGGCAAGGAGTGCGAGAAACACTGCCCCCTACCTTATATTTAAGATCTGCCCAACATCTTCCCCTGTCCACCTACACCTCCGTATTTGTGGTCGGTACCCCTTCCCTCACCCACCATAGCCCCTCACCTCTCCGACAAAAAAAATCAAAATAAATGGAACTAAAAAAAAATTCAGAGGGCCCTTTTCAGCCTGTAAGGTCCACCAACACTATTATAGTCTGTGGACACCTCAAACATAACAGGCGTGGGGCGTGGGAAATAAAATCAATCAACTTGATTTTCATAAAAAATGGTAGCTCTTAAAAGAACCTTTTTTTCTTTCTGGCTTTTATATTTTTTGAAATGATTTGGTTTTATATACTGAAGTAACAAATGTTCTTCTGAACTTCATTATTTTTTCTAACTTTCAAAAAAAGTGCTTCTAATTACTTTTGTTGAGTTATGCAAATCCTACATTTCGCAATGCGCTCAATTTCAAGGGTTTTGTTGCGTTACATTTACTCACTTTAACTGCGCTATAACTAAAGTATTTCCTTGAATTTCAATGGTTTTGTTATACCATAGTGTTTTCGTGCCTACTATATATTTTTCAGTGACACTTTATATGGCCTTTCGCCATTGCCATGTGCACTATATATTTGTTTGCACCACTGGCCATGCCTACTGTATCTTTTTTAGTAACACTGTCCACGGCATTCGGCCGTGGCCACTCAATATTTTTAAAATCACTACCTGCTCATTAAATATGGCCTTTGGCCATGGCCAGTTGCCAAAATATTTAACAGCACAGCCTTTGACCATGTCTACTCTCTATTCTTTTAACACTAACAGGACAATTACCACTTTATATTTTACAACACTAGCAGCCATTTAAAATGCTATCAAGGCCATGGCCAGTGATTTTTCACCCCCAACGTCACTCAAATTGTATACATATGTACATTTATTTAATAACTTTTTTTCTATAGCCGTGTTTACATTGCAATGAACTACATATACCCTCAGTTATACCCTTGGTTATTTGTAGTCATTATACCCGTGGTTATCAGGAAAATTGAAAGTAAAAATTATGCTTTTTTTGCCCTGCCAGGCACTCATTTGTCCCCCTCAGCTGTGCCTGCTCCTCCCACTCGCCTCATGGACTCCTCACCTCTCCTGCTTTCTCCAATTGCCCCCACAACGCTCATCATTTCTGTAGTGCAGTTTCAGTTGAAATGTCTGGTAGCCACAGTTATATGCAGGAATGTTATTTGGGAGTCACCAGAGGTCGCAGCTGCGACTCCTGTGTCCTGTCTTGCTACCCCTGCAATCTCCCTTGCTATCCCTGTAAATAAATACATTATATATATATATTTATTTATATGAAGGTCCTGGAGTAGCCATGCCCGCTACACCGGGTCTGGCGGTCAGGGTGAAGCCTGGGCAGGGGCTTGCAGCACGAGAAGGAAGCACCCAGTAGGGGTTGGAGCTGACCGTGACATGCTGCACGCGTCACATGCCACTTTCAGCTCCAACCCCTTCTCCCCAGACTTCCTCGCAGCTCATATTCAGTAGCCAGGTAGCTCTCCTAGCTTCCTGGTTCCTGTTTTTGAGCATCACAGAGGATCCGCGGGTGGCCTGGAGTGATGGACCAAAGCTAGAAAACGGGTAAGAGGGCTTTGCATGTGTAAAGTGCATGTCAGATGTATGTAAGTGCTATGGGTCAGTAAGTGGTGGGTGAATGAGATGAAATGTGATACTGTGTGTGTTTGAATGTTCTGGGTGGGTGGGTGAATGTGTGCCTATGTAGAGAATGCACTCAGAGTGGATGTAAGTGAAGGTGTATTAACTGGTGTGTGAATGAGAATGAATGGGATAGTGTGTTCTGGATGGGTACGTGTCTGTGTGGAGAATGCAGTATGAGTGGACGCGAGAGAAAGTGCATGGGTCAGTGAGTGGTGGGTGAATGAGTAGGAATATGACAGTGTGTGTTTGAATGTTCTGGGTGGTTGGGTGTATTCCTGTGTGGAGAATGCAGTGCAAGTGGACGTGAGAGGTTTATGGTTGAGTGAATGGTGGGTGAGTGAGTAGGAATGCAAATGTGTGTGTGTGTGTGTGTACATGTTCTTGGTGGGTGGTGCCAGTGTTAGTGTATGTAAGAGAAGGTATATGGGTGAGTGACTGGTGGGTGAATGGGTATGAATGGGTATGAATGTGACTGTGTGTGTGAATGTTCTGCATGGGTGGGTGCATGCCTGTGTGGTAAATGCAGTGTGAAGCAATGTGAGAGGAGATATATGGGTCAGTGAAAGAGGGGTGGGTGCAAGTGTTTGTGTGTGTGCATCACTACAGCATATTTGACACATCCTTTATTGACTTTGAATGTTTTACTGGCATTTCCGTGCAAAGCCACGTTCATGTGTGGCATGTTGGTACACCCAGTCTAGCCATTGCTTACTGTGGCTTGACATTTCTTACTCAGCATCTTTGATAAAGCAAGCATGATAAGTAGTATTACCTCGTTAGACTGATGTTTTGGTCTAGCAGCCTGTATATTTCTATTGTAGCATGACTTTTTATTAACTGAGCATCTATGATGAAGCAAGGATGATAAGTGTTATTTTGGGTCTAGACTGGCTTACATTGGAACCAGTTTGGACATGTATTTTTACTGTGACATGCCATGTTTAATGGCCAAACCAAGAGAGTATTTTCTTACATAGGAGTTATTTATTGGCAGAGCCAGCTTTGGGCCTAATGCCAGTAATGTTACTATAAAAAACATCTCAAAGCAACCATGATTATGTTCTTATATGGGAATACTACTATATGTTGGTGTAGCCAGCATGGAAATGTATGGGCACAATCAGCATAAACATGTTTTTTTATACTGGCATATTATGAAGGGACCGACATGACAATGCATTGAGACTTACATCTATTGTACTTTTTTTCATGAGTTACCCGACACCATACAAAACTGATGGCAAACTGTCAGGCCTTCTACGCACATTTTCACATAAAGTGTGCTGTGTAATGCACCATTTTAGCCCATTATTCAAAACATTTTCTCAAGGGGTGGAGAATCCCCCTGCCTCCCCAACCCCGTTTTTCTTAGTTCTTGGCCCCCTCGCTGTGCATGTGCATATTTGTGGCAAATACTTACACCCACCTCTGGTGGCTGGTATATTTCTATGCTAGGTGAAACATTTAAGCTTTGATTAAAAAAACATATTTACTTCTTTCACTTGGAGTATTGTGTGCCCCTGCAGTGGCATAATCATCATGGACATTGCACACACGTGGTGGTCTGGGCCGACCTGTGGTAGTGTGGACTATGCTTTGTTAAGGACCTTGGGGGAGGGGCCACAGCATGGCTGGTAGTGGAGCCCCCAAATGTTCTGCCAAATGTTCTGCTAAGCCACTGATTGGGCTCTGCTCAACTTGAACGTATTGAGTGTGATGTGAATGGTTGAGAGGGACTGCAAAATCGACCAGGAGCCTACTCTGGTGAAACGTAAGCATTGAACAAAGAGTCTCAGAAGTGACAGAGCCATGGAGTGACATACCCTTCCCAATTAAATGTACCTTCATAGATAAAGCTATTTATTTTGGAGAAGCAGGCACTGCCTTCTACGTCAAATATTTGAATGGAATAACCCCAAACCACAAAAAGATTGCGAGTCAACGCTTCATGCCCAAGTTGTTTCAAACGTAGCCCAAATCCATCCAGTTGTTTGTGTGGTGGAACACAAATTGCCATTTTTTGCCTATGAAAAATAAATGGTGACTATGCCAAAAGAGTGTTTTCTTTTGTTTTTCTAGTAACTTTTTAGCGGGGGTGGTGAGCCCAGGCATACATAATTGTCTGCAGTATTTCAGCCACATCCGTCACTCAAGTCAAAATGTATTAAGTGATTCATTTCTTTCAATTTCCTATGTAACTCTGACTCACCTTAACTCTAGAGCAGCAACCTTTTTTCCTATTTTCCTGAATGAGGGGAGTCTTTTTCCCATCATTACTTATTTTTGCTCTGACCAAGGAAACCCTGTTCATTGTATTTTTACTTTATTTTATGAAGTTTTGCTTTCCTCCATGCCTTTTTAAAGGCATCTTTGTTTCACTTTTGCAGCACACAGCACCAGTGTTGCTGGGAGCCCTTTGGGCTCTCCTTGTTATATTATTTTATTTGCCTTAAGAACTACTGTTATCAAGGTTAAAGGGATACTTTTTATCCTTAGCGTTTCCTTTTCAGAGATAAGCACACTACCTTATGTGGAGTGCTGTAGGGTTACTTAGTATTCAATTTCTCTCTGCTCCTGTAACAATTTGGTTACAGTAACAAGTAAACAAGCATGGCTGGTGGCAGTGGACGTGTTCAACCAACATTTGTGCTATTTCTGCGTGAAGGCTACATTCATTGCTGCGACTATGCAGAGAAGGGTCAACTTTGCTCCAATATCGTGGCTTCTTTCTTTTTTGCCCATTTCTTGTGTGGTTGTTCTTTATTGGTTAGTTCTAATACTACCATCCTGGGAAGACCTGATTTCAGTTTTGTCTTCAGAGGAACCCTTTGTGTAGCCTGCCGAGGCTCCAGTGTGTCTGCGAGGACAGGAAGCATTGGAAGATCCCGAAATGCTGCTATTCTTTGTCTTTGATGTGCCTGAAAGGATCCAGTTTTCAAGTGGGGCTGGCTATCTTGATTGGACGGCCACCTGTCCCTTTCTGTAAACTGCAATGGGACAGAGGATGCACAGAACATGATGACCAGAGACACCTGCAGCCCTTCTATTAACGGTGACGAGATCACTTCTGTCCTGACCCCGTGTGTAAATCTACAGAGGAGCTCTGTAGAGGACAACTGCTTCCCTTTGGGTGATGGGACCAATTTGCCATTAGTCAACCAACAGAACGAGCCAGCCCCCAACGTGCTGTGACCTTCCTGGGCTGAAAACTTCCAATACCAGGGGAATTCCAACCCAATTGCAGTGCATTGTCTCTCGTGACCAAATCCACTCAGGAATTTGGTGTACTCCAGTTTGACCTTCAGAGGCAAAACCCCCCTCCTCAAAGTCCCCTCACACAGTGCAGGACCAACAATTCAAGGCAGATTACTGGGTGGTAAACTTTCATCCTTGGAACCTGTGAAAAGGCACCAAAACTACAGACTGGGATAGTACATTTGCTGAGAGTCATTTCGGGTAGTACTTACCTCAAGCCATTTTGTCACTCCTATGCTGCTGGAGTGCTGATTCCAGTGTTTGGGTGTTCAACCATACCGTTCACCCAGGCATAATTCTTGTGTGTTTATAGGGAGCCTTTCACAAGGTCCCTGATATTTCGTTGACCAACAAAAGCATACTAACTACTTGCAATCAAAGAATCCTTTGGAACATTACCTTTTCTGCATTCCCTCCAAACTGACTTTGAAGAACCATACCTCGTTAGGGATGGACTGCTAAAGCCTTGAGGCCATTGGAAATGTTACAAGCACATGCAAAGAGTCAAACTGCTATTGCTGGTAATGAATAACCCTTTGTATTCCTACAACAGAACATTTTCTGAGTTGCTATAACAAGTGATCTTACTTACCAATGAACTGTGTTCATGATGTGTATAATTCCCTTCTATTGGTATACTCACCAAAAGTATTGCTTATGTTTTCTACAGTCTTCATTAGTTGAAATAGTACTTCCATAACTGAATATAATTTGGCCTTCTGTATATAAAGTAAATGTCTATTTTACTATAAGTGTGTGAGAGTTTCTTTGGGCCTATGTATTTACTGAGTTCATTGTACTTACCTATAGCTCACATCCTCCTCCTAAGATGAGCATGGCTGCTCTGCCATTCTACAAAAGCTTTAGGTAGTAGAGACTTATATTAATATGTTTGAATGCCAAGGGGTAGTTTTATTGAGTCTCAACTGTTGGTAGACTTAAGAAAACTCCTCTAACAGTGTGTTTGAAGTTTTCTGTTGTGTGTTATGGGACATGTGTTTGTTTTTGTGTATACATTATCCTCTCAGGTGGCTTCATGGTGATTGTTGGTGGTGGTGTGTATTTTCGGAAATTCTTGGGGTTATTTATGCATTTTTGTCTTTGCGTAACTTCTGCCTTTGATGGAAGTTCTGTTTCAATATGTACTCTTTTTCAAGACTTCTGTCTTTCTGTGAAATTCACGTAAGTCCTTTTGGTAAATATGTGTAAGTTACCTCCATGTAAGTTATGACTCATTTTGGGCATAAACTGGATTTATGACTCGTATCTTCCTTAGTAAATTTGTACCATATATATATATATATATATATATTCAGTGAAACAACTTTGTTAAAGGGACGTTGTGGATAAGTTGCGCTACTAAAAACTTATGAAATTCAGTGAAAAAAACTTTGTTAAAGGGACGTTATGGTTCAAAGTAAAACCGAAAAACCCCTGAAATTCGACAGTTATGGTAAGATAAGCAACCATAACTCGCGCCACCGTGCACTGCTAACACTAACACCCAGGACATCAAAGATGACATCACAAATGTCATTGATGACATCACTGATGACATCACATGTCTGGCTTCCCCTTTTTTTCCTTTACTGACATATCTAGGCCACATGGTTTTGCTCAGTAACAGTCAAGGGGCCTCATTACGACCCTGGCGCTAAGGGATTACCGGTACCGGTAATCCCTTAGCGCCTGATTACAAGGTCCCTTTGTGGGTTCCAACCTTAACGGCTGGTCTTACCAGCCGTTAAGGATTGGACCCGCAAAGGGACCTTGGTGCTAATTACGGTACCTTCACAGTACGCAAAACTCTAATAAGAAAGCAGTTATCATTTCACTATTCAACATGGCAAGATTATGAATATTACACCTTCATCATGTTTGCTGCACACACTGCCTATGTTTCTGCATAAGTAGCTTAGTATACTGGATAGAACTTCATAATAGAATGCTATTTATATCAATGCATTGCTTAATGCCCTAATTAGCTCATGATATTTATCCCAATGATCCTTGACAGTTTTTGGTCAGCATTATAAGAATCCCTTGTACAGAGTTTTCATGAAAAGTAAATGCACATGTGATGTCATCAGTGATGTCATCAATGACATTTGTGATGTCATCTTTGATGTCTTGGGTGTTAGTGTTAGCAGTGCACGGTGGCGCGAGTTATGGTTGCTTATCTTACCATAACTGCCGAATTTCAGGGGTTTTTCGGTTTTACTTTGAACCATAACGTTCCTTTAACAAAGTTTTTTTCACTGAATTTCATAAGTTTTTAGTAGCGCAACTTAACCATAACGTCCCTTTAACAACGTTTTTTCACTGAATTTCATAGGTTTTTAGTAGCGCAACTTAACCATAATGTCCCATTAACAAAGTTTTTTCACTGAATTTCATAGGTTTTTAGTAGCACAACTTAACCATAATATCCCTGACATCATATACATGTAACATAGAACATACTGAACCCCCACGTAGTGATTTTGATGTCCGCAGACTACTGCCATGTCCGCGGACATATCGAGAATCTGAGCGTGGTGAATGTAAATTTAAATAGTGTGCCCCATGTCCCCTTTGAAGTTGGCTCTAAAAAGAGCCGTTTTTTGTGTTTTTTTTACAGATGCTTGACAGACACCTGTTATTTTGTATTTTTTTTCTTGTTTTTTTTTCTTACTTTACTCCTAAAATCTTCACATAACCTTCTCCAAAGCAACCCTTACATTCCAAAATAGAAAGGCATTTCCCGTAAAAGATAAAGAGATGCCATCTTCTTTAAAATTAACAGTATTACTGGCATCAATATTCTCATTATTACAGAAGAACATTCCAGCTCTAAGCATGAAGGCACACATGCCTCGGTTGATGACACACCTAGCAATGTTTTGCTGAGGACAAAAAACTGAACTATTGTCCCATATTGCCCTGGATAGTAATCGAGAAAAAATTGCTTTCGCATTTGGAAGGATCTTCATTACGGCTTGAACCAAGCGTTCCAAATCAGCCAACAAAGTAGGGGCACTGACGTTGCCCAAATGGAAAGCACCATAGTGCAAAACTACTACATGCGGACTGTTCATCGTGGCCATATCCTCACAAACTTGTACAATTCCCTGTACATTGCAATCAGGCACAGTGCTCCACACCACCTCCACTCCTTTCACGTCAAAGTTATTTTCAACATGCCTGCATCGAGCGTACTGTTGTAAACCATGCACAAACATATCTCCAAGCACCAACACCCTGACTTTCTCTACTTCTGCCATCTTCACCAAACACAGTCTCTTTCAACACAAATCCACAACCTCGACATCTGATTGGCTAATCCGTACAGTCTTCTTTCCATGTTGGATTTGCTGGAAAACCCCGGATGTAGCACGCCCTATCCACGGACAGCCACGGTGTCCGCGGACCGCGTAACTCTTCGACACCCCTTCTACCATTTCCACTTTACTCTCTGTGCCATTCCCTCCTTGCATACAGCTAAGCAGTCACACAATATGGAGAACGTCCTCAGAACACCCCCATTTTGTTTATTTTCGAACATTTCAGGACAATTATCATTTAATTATTCAACATATTAACATTACAAATATTATACTTTCATCTTGTACGCTGCACACAATGCTATGTTTCTCCATTAGTAGCTCAGTATACTAGATAGAACCCCATAATACAATGCTATTCATATCAATGCATCGTTCAAAGCACTAATTACGGTATGATATTTATTGCAATGATCCTTGACACTTTTTTCGCAACATTATAATAAAAATCCCTAGTACACAAATTTCATGAAAAGTAAATGCACATGTGATGTCATCAGTGATGTCATCAATGACATTTGCGATGTCATCTTTGATGCCCTGGGTGTTAGTCTTAGCAGTGCACGGTGGTGGCGCGAGTTATGGTTGCTTAGCTTACCATAACTGGTGAATTTCAGGGGTTTTTTGGCTTTACTTGGAACCATAACGTCCCTTAAACAAACTTTTTTTATTAGCATGCAAACAATATACAAAGATGTAGTGTAAACAGCAAGTTCTCATAGATGCCTTTACACTGAATGTTGCAAAGTAAGCATTTATGCTCGTTCACAGTGAAGGTCAGCTGCTTCCATTTTATTCTCACGGCCCGGAGAGGCCCACGACTCCCAGTATAAGGTTCTATTTTTTTTTTACCTTGACAGACAGAGATTGTGCTGAAAGACTTCTTTTGAAGAAGTGTAGCAAAAACGTAAGACACGATAAAGATGAAATTTCTGAAACGAAACCACTTTTGTATATTATATCTTTTTGGGAAAGATCGTTGGCACACGCGGAGTCGTATTTTGGGACTGCACTACACTTGGACAATGGAAAATGCAATTATAATGTAAGTAACCATTTATATTATTTTATACCGGAATATAATAATAATAGCGTGGCATTAAAGCCCGGTCAAGTTGTACTTCTTCGTTCAATGTGGCATATTGTTTTCTACCGCGCACTATCACTGCTGAATTGATCCCCTGTCGTTTAGAGGGCCCTGAAAAAGGCAGACGACACAGGGTGGGTTAATAGAAATAATTTAACCGGTCTGTAGCCGGTCAAGCGCTCTACTCGCTGTGCCACTTCACTGTAGCCGGTCAAGTGGCACAGCGAGTAGAGTGCTCGCTTTGACATCCGTGCACAGCTTGCTAACGCAGGTTCGAATCCCGGCACGGCCAAACTCAGCCTTTCATCCTTCCGTGTTCGATAAATGAGCACCACACACCGTGGGTAATAATAAGCAGCGCTGAGATACCTGACGGTTCGTAGCGCTATATAAATGCGAAAATATTATTATTTTGTTAACATACTCCGTTGCACTATCTCCGCTAGCAAATAGTTTCACACCCTAATAAATAAAATGAATATTTTTAATAAAGATCGGCTGGTGAGACTAATTTATGTTTTTTAAAACAGGTATGTTGCCCCATTTTGCCAATGTCATGATTTTCAGACTCCAGCGGATGGATTTTTCAACTGCCAGGTGCAGCTCCATGTAAGCAACTTCATGACCCTCACCATTTTATGGGACAATCGCCAAGGACCAATATGCCCTTACCCAGTACTAGCGGCTAGAAGCAACATACCAACCATTATGGTGGTCTAATGCCTCGTTGTTGGAGCAACCTTCCGATTATCAGTGCGACCATTTACTGCTTTTATCATAAACCAACAGCCTATCTACCGCAAAGGAACAATGCGTGGCTCAAAATAAACTTTTGCTGATCGACAGCGGAGACAATTGCAAATCGCTGAATATTCACTAAACATTTCATGTGAAATAAATGTACTTTACCAAATGTACAATCCTGCTGTTTACTTTGAAACCACAGTTTCATATTCTGAATTGTGGCGCACTGTATTCTAAGATGATCCAACACCCTCTGTACTGCAAAGGAACATCGCGTGGCTCAACATGAACTTTTGCGGATCGACAACAAAGACAAATGCAAATTGCTGAATATTCTCTAAACATTTGATGTCAAATAAATGTACTTTACAAAATTTACAATCTTGCTGTTTGCTTTTAAATCACAGTTTCATATTCCGAATTGTGGTGCGCTGTGTTGTGACATAATGTGTGTTGTCTTCCGGGTTCTGTGTAAAGTCGCGTAGGACTGGAGACGACTGGGCGCATATGATGACGCACCCTGTAATGTCACGGAGAGAGGCTGGGAATATGAATGCTTTCATAATGTCAGGCTTAGGGGCGGGAGATATGATTTAGTGTCGCAAAAGCAAGTCAGCCAGGTCAAAAGCGCCAGTCATAGAATTATCACATAATGTCGGCGCACACCAGCCTGATTTATCATTTCTTTAGTGGACAAAAAGTCGGGTGAGGCCCATAGGAAATTGTACTATCAGCGGACAAAAGGAGGGTTCGTAGAACACTTTCAACCTGACAACGAACAATACAAACAACGTTCTCAGAACACCCCCATTTTGTGTAATTGCAACCATTTCGGGACACCGCGAATGTTCTTAGAGCACATTCAACTTGACAGATTACAATACGGACAGCGTCCTCAGGACAACCCCAGTTTGTGTATTTACGAACATTTAAATACACTGCAAGTGTTTTTAGCTCAATTTTACCTTCCTTGCGAACAAAAAGGACACATACTCCGTCCTCTGAACACCCCGCCATTTAGTTTATTTATAAAATGTCAGAACAGTTGTGTTCTCCGTGGACAAATCGAACACAACAAAAGCCTATAGCACATAAAAAAAAAAAAACATTGAACCTATCTCATACTCCCCCACCCTCCCCAAACACTCTTACACACCAACACACTCCACTAAATACAATTTCTAATCCAAGTTTCACCGCACTGTCCGCGGTCGATGGTGAATGCAAGATTTCGGGTGCCACAGAAAATCTGACGAGCTCCACGCCCCACGCTGTCCAATCAGTGAACACGTCGCATGTCCACGGACATGACGCAAGCCCATGGGCCAATCGGGGTGCTGTCCGCGGAGCGAACATGGAAGTCCGTCCGCGAAGCAAACACAGATATCACTAATTTTTTTGCCTTACATTTTGGTCCTTTTTAAAAAAAAACTACTGGACGGATTTACACCAAATTTGCAAAAGCACGCTTTCTGGACCAAGCCGCCGCTCCTGCCACAAATTTGGTGTAAATCCGTCCAGCGGTTCGGGCTGTAGCCGTGCGCAAAGTTTTTTCCCATTATGTCTATGGGAAAAAACAAAAGTTTTGAGACCCCCCCATAACTTTGCCCCACCTGGACCAAACCTCTCAGAACTTTGCAAAACAATTCAGAGTGGGCCATATACCTTTTTTGCAAAGTTTGGTGAGGATTCTTCCAGAGGGAGCGAAGTTATAAGCCACCCAAAAAGTGTTCTTCCTATGGAAACACCAATTTAACCAAAACAACATGGACGCTACCGCGTCCATGTAATATATATATTCAGTGAAAAATCTTTGTTAAAGGGACGTTATGGTTAAGTTGCGCTACTAAAAACCTATGAAATTCAGTGAAAAAAACTTGTTAAAGGGACGTTATGGTTACAAGTAAAACCAAAAACCCCCTGAAATTCGCCAGTTATGGTAAGCTAAGCAACCGTAACTCACGCCACCACCGTGCACTGCTAAGACTAACACCCACGACATCAAAGATGACATCACAAATGTCATTTCAGAGCCGCCTTTCACAGTTAAAAAATAGAAGTGAAAATAAATGAAGCAGGGCCCTTTGTATTTTTTAGAAGTCCACGGACAGTCCGCAGACATCTAAAATCTTGGGGTGCTACCCTATCATAAGCATTGGGAGGAAGTGGTGGCTCTGAAAAGAGCCTGTGGGAGGTGTTTGTGTTTCAAAAATTATAAATACTCAACACCTACTTCAAAATGGATGCTGTAATTCTAAAAAAGGTTGCAATGCATTTTGTATGTTTCTTAGAAAAATCAGATTGCCAGCATAAATTAGATGTACTCCATCTCTGCGAAAAATGTATTTATTACGAAACAAACAGGGTAATTCATAGAATTTCGCACAAAAGTGGCGCACGCGGCTGGCGCACAGTGTGCGTGCGCGAATGTCTGCGCCAGCCGCGTGCACTAAAATCGATATCCACGCACAGCGTATTCATGGATTTCAGCCTCCAAAACCAGCCATGGCGCAGAGTGGCGCAGCAACCCTGCAGCTGCGCCAGTTACGCCCCCAAAAACGCCCTCGCGCAAGGAAAAGCCATCAAAATTCTCAATTCATTGCAAAGGGCTGCGCTAACCCTGGACCAGTATACAGGGCTGCCAAACAGCAAATGGCGAGCGGGGAACGTGTATTACTGGGGTGCGCGGGAAGTTCCACACGCGATTTCAGCAGCGTACGTGTATTTCTGGGGTGTGGGGAAGTTCAACATGCAATTACAGCAGGGTACGTGTATTACAGGGGTGCACGGGAAGTTCCACACACGATTCCAGCAGGGTACGTGTATTTCTGGGGTGCGGGGAATTTTTACACGCGATTTCAGCACGGTACCAGTATTACTGGGGAGCGCGGGAAGTTCCACACGCGATTTCAGCAGGGTATGTGTATTTCTGGGGTGCGGGGAACTTTTACACGCAATTTCAGCAGGGTACATGTATTACTGGGGTGCGCGGGAAGTTACACTCCGTGATTTCAGCAGGGTATGTGTATTTCTGGGGTGCGGGGAAGTTCAACACACGATTACAGCAGGGTACGTGTATTACAGGGGTGCGTGGGAAGTCCCACACGCGATTCCAGCAGGGTACGTGTATTTCTGGGGTGCAGGGAAGTTTCACACGTGATTACAGCAGGGTACGTGTATTACAGGGGTGCGTGGGAAGTCCCACAGGCGATTCCAGCAGGGTATGTGTATTTCTGGGGTGCGGGGAAGTTTCACACGCGATTACAGCAGGGTACGTGTATTTCTGGGGTGCGTGGAAGTGTAACACGCGATCACAGCAGGGTACCTGTATTACTGGGGTGCGCGGGAAGTCCCACACGCGATTCCAGCAGGGTACGTGTATTTCTGGGGCGCGGGGAAGTTTCACACGCAATTTCAGCAGGGTACCTGTATTTCTGGGGTGCGCAGGAAGTTCCCCACGCGATTACAGCAGGGTACATGTATTTCTGGGGCGCGGGGAAGTTTCACACGCGATCACAGCAGGGTACCTGTATTACTAGGGTGCGCAGGAAGTTCGACACACGATTTCAGCAGGGTGCGTGTATTACTGGGGTGCACGGGAAGTTCCACACGCGATTTCATCAGGGTGCGTGTATTACTGGGGTGCGCGGGAAGTTCCACACGCGATTTCAGCAGGGTACGTGTATTACTGGGGTGCGGGCAAGTTTCACACACGATAGGCCCTGTGCGAGTGGGGTACGTGTATTTCGGGGGTGCAGGGGAGTCCTACACGTGAATTGGCAGTGTGGGTACTCCCAGGTGTTCCGTCTACACCCTCGACGGCCCCTGCAGGCAGACCACACCACAGGGGTCATGTCCCGCAGGCAGCCCATCCACCATGGGCATGCCCCCCCAGCCAAGCCACATGTCACCTTGCACTAGTGATCACCAACGCATTACCCCCTTGCACCCCCACCACACAGCAGTGCAGGGCACCTGCCAGCAGGCACACACTCATCTCCCCCCAGCACCCCCACCCCCAGCAGTGCAGGGCACCTACCAGCAGGCCCCCACTCATGTCCCCTTGCACCCCCACCCCCCAGCACTGAGGGTCACCTGCCAGCAGGCCCCCACTCATGTCCCCTTGCACACCCACCCCCCAGCAGTGCAGGGCACCTGCCAGCAGGCCCCCACTCATGTACTACTCATGTCCCCTTGCACCCCCCACCCCCCAGCAGTCAGGGGCACCTGGCAGAAGGCCCCAACTCATGTACCATTGCAGCACCACCCCCAGCAGTGCAGGGCACCTGCCAGCAGGCCCCCACTCATGTCCCACTCATGTCCCCCTGTACCCCACCCCCCAGCAGTGCAGGGCACCTGCCAGCAGGCCCCCACTCATGTCCCCTTGCACCCCCAGCACTGAGGGGCACCTGCCAGAAGGCCCCCACTTATGTCACCTTGCACCCCCACAACCCAGCAGTGCGGGGCACCTGCCAGCAGGCCCCCACTCATGTCCCACTCATGTCCCCCTGCACCCCCACCCCCCAGCAGTGTGGGGCACCTGCCAGCAGGCCCCCACTCTTGTCGCACTCATGTCCCCTTGCACCCCCACTCCCCAGCAGTGCAGGGCACCTGCCAGCAGGCCCCCACTCATGTCCCCTTGCACACCCCCCCCAGCAGTGCGGGGCACCTGCCAGCAGGCACCCACTCATGTCCCACTAATGTCCCCTTGGACCCCAACCTCCCAGCAGTGCGGGGCACCTGCCAACAGGCCCCGACACATGTCCCCTACACCCCCACCCCCCAGCAGTGCGGTGCACCTACCAGCAGGCCCTGTCAAATGTCCCCCAGCCAACACGTCATCACAATCTAGATCCCTGGCCCTTATGGCCACCCTCCACATGCCAAAGACCTACCCAAGTATTGCATCCACCCACATAGAAATGCCAATTACATGACACAACCCCAATGGCAAGTATGTAAATGAAAACATGTCCCTCACACACACACAATGGGTGCAAGTGAATCTCAAAACCCATATCATGACATGCATGAAACACATCGAAGTTTGAAGAAAAAAATATATTAAAAGAAACATGAATGGAATTAAAATCAAACAAACGACAATGGAAATTAAAAAAGAAAAGCTGCATGTCTGTAAAATAATGAAACACAACAAATCATAATCTAAAGGAAAGGTGTCCAAAGTCACAGTTCCGAAAATGAAATCCAAGGGAAAAACAAAAGTGAAAACCATTGCTCCATGGGGAAATCCAAACAAAAAAGTAGAATCCAAAAGTCAACTATATACAGATGAACAATCCAGGGTCCATGATCCCATCTGAAGAAATGAAACCTATCAAAAACTCCTACCTATTAAAAAAACTATATACAAAAATGTGGTCCATTGTCCAAAAGGTCCAAAATAAAGAAAAAACCAAAGGAAACCTAATACTAACTTAAATAACTATTTACAAGGGCAGCGGGAAAGTCCAACGGCTCACATGTTGATGTTCCGGGCCAGGGCATCATCGAACTCCTGCTCAATGTCCCAGAGGCGGTCCTCTTCCATGGCCCCGAGAGTTCGCAGGGCCGATAACATCTGGAACTCCAGGTCCCTGCGAATGGCCTCGAGGCAATCGGCCCGCCTCAGGGCCCTACGCCTGGAGTTCTCCACCCTGACCATCGTGAGCCGTGCCTCTTCCGCCCGCTGCCGCTCCACATCTATCGCATGGCCCAACCCGCTGCTACACAGAAGACACTTCCCGTCCAGGATCCTCCTGCCCTCGGGCCGATGCCTGCCCCTCTGATGTTGATGGCCCCGAGCCATCATTGCTCCCACCTACAGCCTGCTCCTGCTGCTGCTGCAGTCCATGTGCCCTGTCCGATGGTGCATGCACATCCTCCATCTGCTGGTTTCCAGTTGTGGTGTCCACCCCTGCTGGACCGCCAACTCCCGACTGTGGCAGGGATGGGATCTCCACCAAGCTGGCTGTGTTGGTCAGGCCAGGACCACAGGGGGCCCTGGTGGAATCTGGGCCGGAAGACGATGTGGAGAACGACAGGCGCACAGCCTCCACAGAGGACGAGAGGTCCGCCAGAGTGCGCGTCACATGTAGGAACCCTCCGACCAGGGCCCCTCCCAGCAGTGCCATGTCACGACGCTGCTCTTCGTGATGGCGTGCGTTTTCCGCCCAGGAAGAACGCACGTCATCTCGAATGACACGTGTGCGCAACGCAACATCCACCAGGATGGATCACATATGGTCGCGGGACCCCTCGCCCGCAGGTAGTGGAGAGGCAGGTGATATGGCACTCTCCCCTACCTGCGGACGGGCCTGGGACGGGGCTTCCCTGCTCGTGCATGATGGTGCAGTCACAGGGTCATGGACAGCGACATGCACAGGCCCCTCCGCGGTGACCTGTGCTGCCTCCTGACCCTGGACTGCACCACTTGCACCAGTGGTACTACCCCCACCAGGCCCCATGTGCGGCTCAGTAGCAGGCTCCTCCTCCTCTGTGGCGACCACCAACCTGGATGTCTCCACACCGTCTTCTGCCATTGGAAGCCCCTGTGGCGGCTCACCCGGCCCTTCCGCCACAGCCGTTGTGGCAGACGCAGCACCAGCCCCCTCGCTCCCATATGATGGTAATTCCTGGGAGGGTGGCTGGGCCTTGCGTCACCGCCCATTGGAGGCATCCCCGCCGCTTGGCTCCACAGCGCCGTCTCCGCCCTCTTCTTCACTTGATGCTGCGTAGAGGGAGACATAGAACACAAGCATCAGTGTACAGTACATAATACCCTAGACAGGAAGCAATAACACATGAGTGGCACTGTCAAATGTCACTTCCATCCTGTCATTCCACAACACATGGGTGAATGCACACAACAAACATGCAGAAACAGTCCGGGCCCCTGCAATCAACATCCATGTAGAAGGGCCCCTGTAAACCAAGATGTTGCCTTCAAAGTCACATGCATCCATGGCGTGTCAAAGTCAAATACACACTTCTCAGGCACACACACACACACGTGTACCATACATGTACATGACATCAGCACCCATTCCTCACCCCCCCCTCCATGTCCAGGAACAGAGACAGCCATGCATTCATGTGTGCATTCCACATAGAGCTCCCCATGTTGCTTTAAAACACATGCACCAACCATGTGGCTCACACATAACTGGTCTCACATGCATGACCATGATGTCCCTGCACACACACATATCCATACATGGCCTATGTCACACATACAGGCAAGCATCAGACTACCAGCACACTGCAACATGCACTGTCTCACACAGCAATGCTTGGCCACTTACCGCTCAACTCCAGACGGGTCTGCCTCCCAAGGATCTGGGCGTGGAGCGCTGGGCCTACGCGTTCCAGGACCCTCATCTGGATGGCACTTCTAAAAAAGGTCGCAATGCATTTTGTATGTTTCTTAGAAAAATCAGATTGCCAGCATAAATTAGATGTACTCCATCTCTGCGAAAAATGTATTTATTACGAAACAAACAGGGTAATTCATAGAATTTCGCACAAAAGTGGCGCACGCGGCTGGCGCACAGTGTGCGCGTGCGAATGTCTGCGCCAGCCGCGTGCGCTAAAATCAATATCCGCGCACAGCGTATTCATGGATTTCAGCCTCCAAAACCAGCCATGGCGCAGAGTGGCGCAGCAACCCTGCAGCTGCGCCAGTTACGACCCCAAAAACGCCCTCGCGCAAGGAAAAGCCATCAAAATTCTCAATTCATCGCAAAGGGCTGCGCTAACCCTGGACCAGTATACAGGGCTGCCAAACAGCAAATGGCGAGCGGGGAACGTGTATTACTGGGGTGCGCAGGAAGTTCCACACGCGATTTCAGCAGCGTACGTGTATTTCTGGGGTGTGGGGAAGTTCAACACGCAATTACAGCAGGGTATGTGTATTACAGGGGTGCACGGGAAGTTCCACACACGATTCCAGCAGGGTACGTGTATTTCTGGGGTGCGGGGAATTTTTACACGCAATTTCAGCACGGTACCAGTATTACTGGGGAGCGCGGGAAGTTCCACACGCGATTTCAGCAGGGTATGTGTATTTCTGGGGTGCGGGGAACTTTTACACGCAATTTCAGCAGGGTACCTGTATTACTGGGGTGCGCGGGAAGTTACACTCTGCGATTTCAGCAGGGTATGTGTATTTCTGGGGTGCGAGGAAGTTCAACACACGATTACTGCAGGGTACGTGTATTACAGGGGTGCGTGGAAGTGTAAAACGCGATCACAGCAGGGTACCTGTATTACTGGGGTGCGCGGGAAGTCCCACACGCGATTCCAGCAGGGTACGTGTATTTCTGGGGCGCGGGGAAGTTTCACACGCGATTTCAGCAGGGTACCTGTATTTCTGGGTTGCGCGGGAAGTTCCCCACGCGATTACAGCAGGGTACATGTATTTCTGGGGCGCGGGGAAGTTTCACACGCGATCACAGCAGGGTACCTGTATTACTGGGGTGCGCAGGAAGTTCGACACACGATTTCAGCAGGGTGCGTGTATTACTGGGGTGCACGGGAAGTTCCACACGCGATTTCATCAGGGTGCGTGTATTTCTGGGGTGCGGGGAAGTTTCACACGCGATTAAAGCAGGGTACGTGTATTTCTGGGGTGCGTGGAAGTGTAACACGCGATCACAGCAGGGTACCTGTATTACTGGGGTGCGCGGGAAGTCCCACACGCGATTCCAGCAGGGTACGTGTATTTCTGGGGCGCGGGGAAGTTTCACACGCGATTTCAGCAGGGTACATGTATTTCTGGGGCGCGGGGAAGTTTCACACGCGATCACAGCAGGGTACCTGTATTACTGGGGTGCGCAGGAAGTTCGACACACGATTTCAGCAGGGTGCGTGTATTACTGGGGTGCACGGGAAGTTCCACACGCGATTTCATCAGGGTGCGTGTATTACTGGGGTGCGCGGGAAGTTCCACACGCGATTTCAGCAGGGTACGTGTATTACTGGGGTGCGGGCAAGTTTCACACGCGATAGGCCCTGTGCGAGTGGGGTACGTGTATTTCGGGGGTGCAGGGGAGTCCTACACGTGAATTGGCAGTGTGGGTACTCCCAGGTGTTCCGTCTACACCCTCGACGGCCCCTGCAGGCAGACCACACCACAAGGGCCATGTCCCGCAGGCAGCCCATCCACCATGGGCATGCCCCCCCATCCAAGCCACATGTCACCTTGGACTAGTGATCACCAACGCATTACCCCCTTGCACCCCCACCACGCAGCAGTGCAGGGCACCTGCCAGCAGGCACACACTCATCTCCCCCCAGCACCCCCACCCCCAGCAGTGCAGGGCACCTGCCAGCAGGCCCCCACTCATGTCCCCTTGCACCCCCACCCCCCAGCACTGAGGGTCACCTGCCAGCAGGCCCCCACTCATGTCCCCTTGCACACCCACCCCCCAGCAGTGCAGGGCACCTGCCAGCAGGCCTCCACTCATGTACCACTCATGTCCCCTTGCACCCCCCGCCCCCCAGCAGTCAGGGGCACCTGGCAGAAGGCCCCCACTCATGTCCCATTGCAGCACCACCCCCAGCAGTGCAGGGCACCTGCCAGCAGGCCCCCACTCATGTCCCACTCATGTCCCCCTGCACCCCACCCCCCAGCAGTGCAGGGCACCTGCCAGCAGGCCCCCACTCATGTCCCCTTGCACCCCCAGCACTGAGGGGCACCTGCCAGAAGGCCCCCACTTATGTCACCTTGCACCCCCACCCCCCAGCAGTGCGGGGCACCTGCCAGCAGGCCCCCACTCATGTCCCTCTCATGTCCCCCTGCACCCCCACCCCCCAGCAGTGCGGGGCACCTGCCAGCAGGCCCCCACTCATGTCCCCTTGCACCCCCACCCCCCAGCAGTGTGGGGCACCTGCCAGCAGGCCCCCACTCTTGTCGCACTCATGTCCCCTTACACCCCCACTCCCCAGCAATGCAGGGCACCTGCCAGCAGGCCCCCACCCATGTCCCCTTGCACACCCCCCCAGCAGTGCGGGGCACCTGCCAGCAGGCACCCACTCATGTCCCACTAATGTCCCCTTGGACCCCAACCTCCCAGCAGTGCGGGGCACCTGCCAATAGGCCCCGACACATGTCCCCTACACCCCCACCCCCCAGCAGTGCAGTGCACCTACCAGCAGGCCCTGTCACATGTCCCCTAGCCAACACGTCATCACAATCTAGATCCCTGGCCCTTATGGCCACCCTCCACATGCCAAAGACCTACCCAAGTATTGCATCCACCCACATAGAAATGCCAATTACATGACACAACCCCAATGGCAAGTATGTAAATGAAAACATGTCCCTCACACACACACAATGGGTGCAAATGAATCTCAAAACCTATATCATGACATGCATGAAACACATCGAAGTTTGAAGAAAAAAATGTATTAAAAGAAACATGAATGGAATTAAAATCAAACAAACGACAATGGAAATTAAAAAAGAAAAGCTGCATGTTTGTAAAGTAATGAAACACAACAAATCATAATCTAAAGGAAAGGTGTCCAAAGTCACAGTTCCGAAAATGAAATCCAAGGGAAAAACAAAAGTGAAAACCATTGCTCCATGGGGAAATCCAAACAAAAAAGTAGAATCCAAAAGTCAACTATATACAGATGAACAATCCAGGGTCCATGATCCCATCTGAAGAAATGAAACCTATCAAAAACTCCTACCTAATAAAAAAACTATATACAAAAATGTGGTCCATTGTCCAAAAGGTCCAAAATAAAGAAAAAACCAAAGGCAACCTAATACTAACTTAAATAACTATTTACAAGGGCAGCGGGAAAGTCCAACGGCTCACAAGTTGATGTTCCGGGCCAGGGCATCATCGAACTCCTGCTCGATGTCCCGGAGGCGGTCCTCTTCCATGGCCCCGAGAGTTCGCAGGGACGATAACATCTGGAACTCCAGGTCCCTGCGAATGGCCTCGAGGCAATCGGCCCGCCTCAGGGCCCTACGCATGGAGTTCTCCACCCTGACCATCGTGAGCCGTGCCTCTTCCGCCCGCTGCCGCTCCACATCTATCGCATGGCCCAACCGCTGCTACACAGAAGCCACTTCCCGTCCAGGATCCTCCTGCCCTCCGGCCGATGCCTGCCCCTCTGATGTTGATGGCCCCGAGCCATCATTGCTCCCACCTACAGCCTGCTCCTGCTGCTGCTGCAGTCCATGTGCCCTGTCCGATGGTGCATGCACATCCTCCATCTGCTGGTTTCCAGTTGTGGTGTCCACCCCTGCTGGACCGCCAACTCCCGACTGTGGCAGGGATGGGATCTCCACCAAGCTGGCTGTGTTGGTCAGGCCAGGACCACAGGGGGCGCTGGTGGAATCTGGGCTGGAAGACGATGTGGAGAACGACCGGCGCACAGCCTCCACAGAGGACGAGAGGTCCGCCAGAGTGCGCGTCACATGTAGGAACCCTCCGACCAGGGCCCCTCCCAGCAGTGCCATGTCACGACGCTGCTCTTCGTGATGGCGTGCGTTTTCCGCCCAGGAAGAACCCACGTCATCTCGAATGACACGCGTGCGCAACGCGACATCCACCAGGATGGATCACATATGGTCGCGGGACCCCTCGCCCGCAGGTAGTGGAGAGGCAGGTGATATGGCACTCTCCCCTACCTGCGGATGGGCCTGGGATGGGGCTTCCCTGCTCGTGCAGCATGATGGTGCAGTCACAGGGTCATGGACAGCGATGCACAGGCCCCTCCGCGGTGACTTGTGCTGCCTCCTGACCCTGGCCCTGGCCTGCACCACTTGCACCAGTGGTACTACCCCCACGAGGCCCCACGTGCGGCTCAGTAGCGGGCTCCTCCTCCTCTGTGGAGACCACCAACCTGGATGTCTCAACACCGTCTTCTGCCATTGGAAGCCCCTGTGGCGGCTCACCCGGCCCTTCCGCCACAGCCGTTGTGGCAGATGCAGCACCAGCCCCCTCGCTCCCGTATGATGGTAATTCCTGGGAGGGTGGCTGGGCCTTGCGTCACCGCCCAGTGGAGGCATCCCCGCCGCTTGGCTCCACAGCGCCGTCTCCGCCCTCTTCTTCACTTGATGCTGCGTAGAGGGAGACATGGAACACAAGCATCAGTGTACAGTACAAAATACCCTAGACAGGAAGCAATAACACATTAGTGGCACTGTCAAATGTCACTTCCATCCTGTCATTCCACAACACATGGGTGAATGCACACAACACACATGCAGAAACAGTCCGGGCCCCTGCAATCAACATCCATGAAGAAGGGCCCCTGTAAACCAAGATGTTGCTTCAAAGTCACATGCATCCATGGCGTTTCAAAGTCACATACACACTTCTCAGGCACACACACACACGTGTACCATACATGTACATGACATCAGCACCCATTCCTCACCCCCCCTCCATGTCTAGGAACAGAGACAGCCATGCATTCATGTGTGCATTCCACATAGAGCTCCCCATGTTGCTTTAAAACACATGCACCAACCATGTGGCTCACACATAACTGGTCTCACATGCATGACCATGATTTCCCTGCACACACACATATCCATACATGGCCTATGTCACACATACAGGCAAGCATCAGACTACCAGCACACTGCAACATGCACTGTCTCACACAGCAATGCTTGGCCACTTACCGCTCAACTCCAGACGGGTCTGCCTCCCAAGGATCTGGGCGTGGAGCGCTGGGCCTACGCGTTCCAGGACCCTCATCTGGATGGCACTCAGGCGTGCCCGGCCCCCCTCCGCGAGGCGCCGGGCCTTGTGGAGGGTCCTGGACCTAAAGTCCTCCCAGCGCTTCTTGACGTGCTTGATGTCGCGGGTTGCTACCCACTCCGCATTGATGGCAACCACTACGACGTCCCAGATCCTCTCCCATCCTTCCTTGTTGGCACGTGATGTTCCAGGAAATGCTCCACCAGGACACCAACTTCGGTGGCAGTGAAGCTGGTGGCCCTCTGCCTCTCTGGCTGGGGGTTGCCAGTGGTGCCAGATGGTGTAGTGCCCGACATGGCAAACCCAGAGGCAGGAGTGGGTGGGCAACTGGGTCCTGGGGCTGGGCTGTGGAGCGATGGAATCCCAGTCGGGAGTCTTCTGTTCCAGCAGGGGTGGACACAGCAACTGGACCCCTGCAGATGGCGGACGTGCAGGCACCAAATAGCAGGGCACGTGGGCAGCAGGCAAACAGGCAGCAGCAGATGGCTGGTGGGAGCGTGCTCAGGGCTCTGGGGGGCAGGAAAATGGCCTTCTGGGCAGGAGCGTGGTCTTCCATGTGTGTACGCGTGGCCAGCTTGATACGGAGTGATTTGGCACATGAAAATCTTGCACGTTACCGTGTAATTCGAGGAAAGGCCCTTAGCGCGTAAGCGCGTCAGCACACGTACGCGATATCATTGGACCAAAGGCCCTTAGTGCATAAGCGCGTCAGCACACGTACGCGATATCATTGGACCAGAGGCCCTTAGCGCGTAGGCGCGTCTGTGACGTATTGTACACGGGCATTGCCCTTTCGCGTGTAAAACTTGCCGTGCACCCCTGAAATTCACGTACTACCTCGACCAGGCCCCTTTCGCGGGTGAAACTTCACGCGAACCCCAGGAATACACGTACCCTGCTGAAATCGCGGTTGAAACTTCACGTGAAGCCCAGGAATACACGTGCCCCGCTCCCTCGCACAGGGCCAATATTACTGGGTTTCGCGTGAAGTTTCACACGCGATAGGCCATGTGCGAGTGGGTTACGTGCATTACTGGTGTTCGCAGGAATTTTCACCCGCGATAGGCCCTGTGCGAGTGGGGTATGTGTATTTCGGGGGTTCGCATAAAGTTTCACACGCGATAGGCCATGTGCGTGTGGGGTACGTGCATTACTGGTGTTCGTGGGAAGTTTCACCCACGATAGGCCCTGTGCGAGTGGGGTACGTGTATTTCTGTGGTTCGCGTGAAGTTTCACACGCGATAGGCCATGTGCGAGTGGGGTACGTGCATTACTGGTGTTCGCGGGAAGTTTCACCCGCGATAGGCCCTGTGCGAGTGGGGTATGCGTATTTCAGGGGTTTGCGTGAATTTTCACACGCGATAGGCCATGTGCGAGTGGGGTACGTGCATTACTGGTGTTCGTGGGAAGTTTCACCCGCGATAGGCCCTGTGCGAGTGGGGTACATGTATTTCAGGGGTTTGCATGAATTTTCACATGCGATAGGCCCTGTGCTAGTGGGGTACGTGTATTTCAGAGGTTCGCGTGAAGTTTCACACGCGATAGGCCCTCTGCGAGTGGAGTACAGGTTTGTGGGAAGTTTCACACGCGATTTAGCTGTCAGAGCGGGGTATGTGAATTCCGGGGGTGAACGGGGAATCCTACATGTGAATTGGCAGTGTGGGTCCTCCTAGGTGTTCCCTCCACACCCCCTGCAGGCAGACCACACCACAGGGTACTACCACGCACCCCTGTTCATGTCCCACAGCCCATCCACCATGGCCATGCACCCCAGACAAGCCACCTGTCCGCTTGCACCACTGATCAACAACTCATGTCCACCTGCACCCCCACCCCCCAGCAGTGTGGGGCACCTGCCAGCAGGCCCCCACTCATGTCCCACTCATGTCCCCTTGCACCCCCACCCCCCAGCAGTGTGGGGCACCTGCCAGCAGGCCCCCACACATATCCCACTCATGTCCCCTTGCACCCCCACCCCCCGCAGTGTGGGGCACCTGCCAGCAGGCCCCCACTCATGTCCCCTTGCACCCACACCCCCCAGCAGTGTGGGGCACCTGCCAGCAAGCCCCCACTCATGTCCCACTCATGTCCCCTTGAACTCCCACCCCCCAGCAGTGTGGGGCACCTGCCAGCAGGCCCCCACTCCTGTCCCCTTGCACCCCCACCCCCAGCAGTGTGGGGCACCTGCCAGTAGGCCCCCACTCAAGTCCCACTCATGTCCCCTTGAACCCCCAACCACCAGCAGTGTGGGGCACCTGCCAGCAGGCCCCCACTCATGTCCCCTTACACCCCCACCCCCAGCAGTGTGGGGCACCTGCCAGCAGGCCCCCACTCATGTCCCCTTGCACCCCCACCCCCCAGCAGTGCGGGGCACCTGCCAGCAGGCCCCCACTCATGTCCCACTCATGTCCCCTTGCACCCCCACCCCCCAGCAGTGTGGGGCACCTGCCAGCAGGTCCCCACTCATGTCCCACTCATATCCCCTTGCACCCCCACCCCCCAGCAGTGCGGGGCACCTGCCAGCAGGCCCCCACTCATGTCCCCTTGCAACCCCACCCCCCAGCAGTGTGGGGTGTTAAGCGTAAACCTGTGAAGTTCCCTCTGGGACCACTGCAAAAGATTTAGGCCTACAGGTGTTTGGCAGTAAAGCCACTTGGTAGCAGTCTGTACCACACAGATTCACTTGGTAGCTGTGGCTGAGCAGTCAGACTTCTCTCAAGAAGAGTTAGGCAGTATGTGCAGTATACAAAATAGGGCAATTTACACAGTAGAACAAGCAGACTCGGAACAGAGCTTGGGTGTAAAGATATATAGTTATTTATTTATAAAAACATATCTATGACAAACACACTGGCACTAATACGGCAAACAACTTCAATTACAATTACTATAAGTATCTCACTCCTCTAACAATATTTCGACAAGTCTAGGTTTCCCGGCACCACTTATTTGCAGACAGAGGTGAATGCTTTGACCTAGATGGCACTCCTTAATATTCGTTAGAACGGGAGAGAAAAGGCAGGGTAAGAAACCAACTCGGTACCAATACTTTTACGAAGCAAATGCAAGGCAAGTAAGGCAGGGTCTACTGTGGATCACAAAGTTCAGAGGCCAGGCCCACTCGGAAAGAGGCAAGGCGATATGTCCCAAAAAGTATCACAGTGGAAATGCACTTCGAGTCTTTGTAGCAAATTGTCAAAGAAAGGTTGGACCAGTTTAGAACAGAAAGTTACGAAGGTCTGGAGGCGACCCAATGGAAAGGTAAGGATTTAAGACACCCCACGCTAACCGTCACAAGGGAAGCCAGACGGACACGGTACCTTGTAAGTGCAGGGATAGCTCCGGCGGGCGCAGTTGTTCCAGGTGGTGGATGCAAGTCGGGGCTTTGCCAAGAGATGAGATGATCTCGTCATCAAAGAAAAGTTGAAGGTCGTTGCACCACCAGGGAAGAGACCAGCTGTGGAGTGCTCTGTCATAAGGCACCACCTTTTGGTCGCAGTACAGGCTAGTGGCTATCCGGTTGCCGGGGTGCTCCGCACGGGCAATTCGATGACTATGCCCTCGAAGCGTAGAAAAAGCAAAGGGACTGGTTGTTCCCACCATTCAGGGGAAGAAGACTCTCCAGCCGGGAGATCTCCTCTGTCGTTGGGAAGTGGTGAGTCGGTTCAGCAGGGCTCCACCGGAGGTGTCGTCGTTGCAGGTAGGCTCAGCTTTACCCTCGTCGGATTCTTAGGTCCTGTGGCGACTTCTGAAGATCCAGTCCCAAAAGCCCTGCTTTTATGCAGAAAGCCCCCATTCATTCGGCCTAGCCGTCAAACAAAACGCGCTAAGTGGTGAGCGGGGTGGCTCACCACTTGGGCCAATCACACCAGAGTGCGACTGGAGTTGGCAAGGCAACTCAGTCCAGGGTGCCTAAACCCCCTCCCACACCCCCTGTGGTACCCAAACAGAATGGCACCACTCTGGAGGGCTTCTGTGCAGAAGCCCCCCAAAAGTGGAACAAATGGCTCAACCTTTGGTTCGGAGTTACAGAGGCGAACAGAGATGCAGAAAATACCAACCGGTAGATTTATTTAAGACAAATAAACCGGCGGTATGTTAGAGACTAACGGGAAAAAGTATTAGCCTCCAACAATGGGAAGAATCCCATAGAATTATATTCGGGATCGAATATAACAAGTAGTTTCCACTGCCACCAGCCAAAACTCGACGAGGGGGGACGGGACAGTGCCCCCTCGAACAACAGACCCAGGGGTAATCGAATTACCCCTACCAGTACGTCCACAATAGGATGGTTTGTACTAGTTCTGTTTGTAAATTTAGGTCTAGTAAAGCCAATGGTGACTTTACATGCCCTGGGAGACAGTAGTCAGTCCCAGGGTATGGAGTCTATGGTGGGGATCCTCTAGGACTCCCCAGTGTTACGGCACGGAGGGTGCGGTGTAACACACATAGCAAAACACATGAGACCCTATGGAGTAAAAGACCCCATAGCCCATAGAACACATTGACATTCAAAGGAATTAACCACATTTATGTCCAAGAGTGGGAGAAAAGAGTCTCACTCTTGGCAGGATGGAAAAAACAAACTCCAGAAATCCAGCAAAGCTGCTGGTGGACTCACCAGGTTAGGAAATTCAGCCTAAACAGAGAATTCTCCCTAACATGGGGCACCTGCCAGCAGACCCCCACTCATGTCAACTTGTACCCCCACCCCCCAGCAGTGTGGGGTACCTGCCAGCAGGCCCTGAAACATGTCCCCGAGCCAACATGTCATCACAATCGAGAGCCCTGGGCCTTATGGCCAGCCTCCACATGCCAAAGAACCACCCAAGCATTGCATCCACCCATATAGAAATGCCAATTTCATGATACAACCCCAATGGCAAGTATGTAAATGAACACATGTCCGTCAAACACACACAATGGGTGCAAGTGAATGTCAAAACCCATAACATGACACGCATGAAACCAATGAGATAATACCACACATCGAAGTATTAAGAAATAAATGTATTAAAAGCAACATGAATGGAATTAAAAACAAATAAACGACAATGGGAATTAAAAACGAAAAGCTGCATGTCCGTAAAATAATGAAAAACAACAAATGATAATCCAAAGGAAAGGTGTCCAAAGTCACAGTTCAAAAAATCAAATCCAAGGGAAAAACAAAAGTGAAAACCATTGCTCCATGGGTAAATAAAATAATAAAAAAGATGAATCCAATAGTGAACTATATACAGAAGAACAATCCAGGGTCCATGATCCCAACTGAAGAAATGAAACCTATCAAAAATACTACCTAATGAAAAACTATATACATGTCCCCGAGGGTTCGCAGGGACGATGACATCTGGAACTCCAGGTCCCTGCGAATGGCCTCGAGGCACTCGGCCCGCCTCAGGGCCCTACGCATAGAGTTCTCCGCCCTGACCATTGTGAGCCGTGCCTCTTCCGCCCGCTGCCGCTCCGCATCTATCGCATGGCCCAACCGCTGCCACACAGAAGACACTTCCCATCCAGGGTCCTCCTGCCTTCCGGTCGATGCCTGCCCCTCCGATGATGAAGGCCCCGAGCCATTATGGCTCCCACCTTGTTGCTGCTGCTGCAGTGCCACTGCCTGTGCCCTGTCTCCTGCTGCCTTCACATCCTCCTCCAGCTGGGGTGCAGTTGTTGAGGTGCCCACCCCTGCTGGACGTCCGACTCCCGACTGTGGCAGGGATGTGTCCTCCACCAGCCTGGCCGCAGGGTCTGAGGCAGCTCCACAGGGCACCCAGGTGACACATGGGTGGAAAGATGGCACGGAGGACGACTGGTGCATAGGGGGTTCAGTTTAGGAGGGGGTCGGAACAAGGTCCACAAAACGGAGGAATCCGCCCATGGTGAGCTGTCGCAGTGGGTCAACGCGGTCAACGAGCCATGCGAGAAGACGTGCAGTCTCCTCATGAAAAGACTGCAGGCCAGCTCACATGGCACGTTGACGCAATGCCACCCCACCCAGGACAGGCTCAACCCAGTGCCGGATAGCCACATCCGCAGGGAGAGGAAGGTCAGTTGGTGTAAGCCAATCCCCTCCCTGAGAACGGGTCTGGACGTAGGTATCCCTGCTGGTGCAAGATGATGCAGTCACAGGATCGGGGACAGGATTACACACAGGCACCTCTGAGGCAGCCTGTGCTGCCTCCTGTCCCTGCCCCTGCACTGCACCACTAGCACCAGTGGAATCCCCACCTCCAGACCCCGTCTCTGTCCCTTGCACGGCCTCCTCCTCCACCAAACCCCCCACCAACCTGGATGACTCTGTGCCATCTTCTTCCATTGGGCCCTGTGGGGTCTCAGCTGCTCCTTCGGCTGCTGAGGAGTCCAACTCCAACCTCTGCCTCTTGGACCTCCCCTCGGCAGCTGCGACCTGGGACGCGGCACTGGACTCCTCACTCCCCGACGAGATGACAACCTGGGAGGGGAGCCGGGCCTTGCGTCTCCGGCTGGCGGTGCAATCCCTGCCGCTGTGCTCCACAGCACCTTCTCCGCCCTCTTCATCTGTTGACGCTGCAGACAGGGAGAGATAGGAGACAGGCATCAGGGCACTGTACAATGGACTCATACACACATGACAGTTGTACATGAGTGGCATTGTGCAACTTCAGACATGGCATCACAATCCCCAACACACATGTCATTGCAACTCACACACATGAGCTATTCCACAGCCATATTGCAACAGCCAGCAACATCCATACACATACATACAGCATGAGCAGCCAAAGGTAAGCCAGACATCACATGAAACACAGGGAGTGCACTAGACATGCACACACGCCACCACAATTACATGCATGTGTACACCTCCGCCTACTGTCGCAGTGATGAGATTGGCATCTATGTCACATCTGGCAATCAGTCTTCTACATATCAGTCTCACATGCATCCATGTTGCATCACTGTTGCACCCATGTCAAATACACACACATGCACGTGTACACGTGCAGATAGATGCAGCTGGAACCAACATCCATGTGTGACACCACAACCATGCCAACTTACATACACAGTAATCAAAACATGTGTGCTCACAGATCTGCATTTGGCCTGTATGCTTACCCACACACACACCATCCATGTGTCTCACACATGAAAGGACTTGCATGTGTCAGCCCCACAGCCCTGTACAGACACATCCATACATGGCTCTACAAAACCACATGTACAACCTGCACACTACTGGCACACCACCACACGCACAGCTTCCAATCAGTATGCATCTACACTTACCGCTCGAATCCAGACGGGTCTGTCTCTCAAGGACCTAGACGTGGAGCGCTGGGCGTATGTGTTCCAGGACCCTCATCTGATGTTCTGACAGGTGGCCACGGCGCCCCTTAGCATCCGCTGCCTTCAAGAGGCGCCGGGCCCTGTTGAGGGTCCTGGACCTGAAGTCCTCGCAGCGCTTCTTGACATGTTGGAAGTCGCGGACTGCCACCCCCTCCGCGTTGATGGCAGTCATGATGTCCGTCCAGATCCGAGTCCGTCCTTCCTTGTCGGCAGCCGACCTTCCGAAGAGGGCATCATACTGCCCCAGGACTTGCTCCACCAGGACACCAACTTCGGTGGCAGTGAAGCTGGTGGCCCTCTGCCTCTCTGGCTGGGGGTTGCCAGTGGTGCCAGATTGTGTAGTGCCCGACCTGGCAACCCCAGAGGCAGGTGTGGGTGGTCAACTGGGTCCTGGGGCTGGGCTGTGGAGCAATGGAATAGCAGTTGGGAGTCTTCGGTTCCAGCAGGGGTGGTCACAGCAACAGCACCCTGGGCTGACGTGAAGGCAGCAAATGGCAGGGCACGTGGGCAGCAGGCAATCTGGCAGCAGCAGATGGCGGGTGGGAGCGTACTCGGGGCTCTGGGGGGCAGTAATTCGGCCTTCTGGGCAGGAGTTTGGTCTTCCGTGCGCGTACGTGTCGCCAGCTTGATACAGAGTGATTTGGCACGTGAAAATCCAGCACATCAGCGTGTAATTTGAGGAAAAGCCCTTAGCGCGTAAGCGCGTCAGCACGCATACGCGATTTCATTGGACAAAAGGCCCTTAGCGCATAAGCGCGTCTGTGACGTGCGCGCGTGGGCGTTTCCCTGAACCCGGGTGCATGTTACACATCCAAGAACTGCACGTCCGAGTGTCAGCTCGTGTAGTTGGAGGTTAGGGCCTTAGCGCGTACACGCGTAAGTGACGTTGGACGTGTGGGCCGGTTCAAAAGGTGCGTGTAGGACGTTATTTCCTTGTACGTGCTTTTTGTGGAGAGCGAGTGGGTGAATTCTGTACTTCTTGTCGGTTCACACGCGATTTACTTCACAGCATTTCTAGTTCGTACTCCCTGTTACCTCTGACAGCTTTTTTCTGATTTTCTGTTGGGCCTGTTTCCTCAAACAGCGTTCACTTCTTCTTTTGTCCTGTCTCCTCAGACAGTGTACAATTCTTCTTTTGGCGGGGGTGTTGCCAACGCGCACACGCGCATATTTTTCACGCTCATTTTCCAGGCAGACTGTGAGTTGCGCACATATTTACCAACTGTGCTTGCCCAGTGTGTCGCGTACCCCTTCAGAGGTCATTGTAGGCTGTGTGTAACACGTGTACTTTCATTTTTGTGTTTCTGGGTGCCACAGCGTAGTGCGGGTTCATTTTTCCACGCATGTGGTCTACGAGGGGTTGCGTGCATGTTATTTTCTGTTTTTGGGGTGCCTGTGCATTGCGTGACCCATCATCTTTCCCCAGGGGTCACATACAGCCTTGCTAGAGCACTAGGGTACGAATTCCATCTAGTACCCTACCCCTCTGAACCCCAATTGCCCAGGACAATAGTTTACTGCAACTCCATACGCACAACAACATCAGTGCCATGGTTGGAAGGCTTCCAAGCCTTAAAGGTGGCAAAGGTGGCCGAGCCTCAAGAGGTAGCCATGGTGGACGCGGTAGGGGACGTGGCTGGGATTTGCAGGGTAGCCCTAGCCCCCCATGTTTGAAGGACCAGTCAGGGACACCCATGCCACCCCCCCCCCCATAGTTGAGGGAAACGTGGCTGACACCATCTCTGCTCAGCCCTTATTGGACCGGCCCGTTTTGGCACCTGACCTGGCAGAGGGTGACTCCCAGACTGACTTCCAGGTCACCAAGTCTAGGCCACGTGTGGTGGTGCAAATTGGTGTCACCAGGCCACGTGGATCAGGGGCAGCTATGTTATCTGCAGCCCCGAGTAGGCAGGGTGGGGAGGCTACAGGGGCAGCTGCAGCTCCATCCACCCCAGCTCTGACTCTCCCAGCCAGGGCAGTGTTGGTCCCAGTCCATCTTGCTAACGTTCCCCCTGACTACGTAACACTTCAGCCAATGCCTGCACCAAGTCCCATGCTCAGTGTGCATTCCCACACTCCAACTAGCCAGTCCACCGGTGCTCCTGCCCCTAGTGGCCAGAGTGGCGTAGGCCACTCAGGATCCCCACCACCTTCCAAAAAAAAGAGGAAGAGTGCTCGTCCACTACAGGCTGATACCCCAGACACGGCTACGCAGTCCGGCACGCAAAGGAAGCCTAGCTTCAATGATGCCGAACGTGATGCACTTGTGCAGTATGTGTCCACACATGACAGCAAAATGTTGATCACTTCAGGGTGCAAGTCCACACCTGCTCAACGTCAGGCACACTGGCAGACTGTTGCGAACATCATATGTGCCCTTCGATTAGTGAGGCGCACAGCTGGTGAGTGCTACAAGCGCTGGAAGGACCTTAAGCGCAGGGCAAAGAAAAAGCTGGCCTCAAGTCATGTCACTACTCTGGTGACTGGAGGTGGGTCTCCACAAGAGGACATTTAACTCACTGTACATGAGTCTGTTGTTGGGACCTACATCACAGAGGAACAGATCCAAGGTGTGGGGGAACTGCCAGATAACGAGGCATTGTCCGGTGAGTGCACATGCATGTGTGTGTGATCCATGTGTATGTTGTGTGTGTGAGGGGTTCTGATTGAGTGCCAGGTGAGGGTGTGTGTGTGTGCCTGAGTGGTTTGGGTCACCCATGTGCTTCATCCAAAACATTCTGCGCCCCTGGATTTGGGTATTACAGTATCCCTTCTGCCCACAGTAGACATTTTATGCAGCATCACGCCAGTTGCCCTTGAAGTGGCATCTTGCAACAACATTGTTCCGTATGTCTCATTGTTCATTCAGGCTGATTGTTTCGATCCCCCCACTTTCACTACGCATTTCTCAGCCCTATTGTCAAACGATATGTGACATGGCTATGGTACATGCCATCTGTGTGATGGCATGTGTCATGTATGTGGATTGGACATGCCACTCACAGGCCAATGTGTGATGGCTCTGCTAGCCAGAATGCAGCTAATGTGTTGCTCTTCCATCTTGGTGTCATCAGTGTCTGACATTTTCCTCCCCTTCAAACTCAGTGACAGTGCATGCATGTGAGGGTTATAGTCATGTGGGACATGTGTCAATCAAGTACTGGTTCTGTAGCTTGTGAGGCCTAATTGTGTGCCATGGTGCTAATGCCTGTTTCCATTTTTTGTCTTTCATGTTTCTGCAGGGGATGACGCACTTGATGCTGTTGAGGGTGAGGAGATTGTGCAGACCCAGGAGGGATCTCAGGCAGGACTGGGCACCCGTGGGGGACGGGGTGTGGTGGTGGGTGAAAACCCACTCTTGCTGCAGACCGTTCTCACCAGGGGTGTCTCTGGGTGCACCTCCCCAGACCTCTATTCATGTCAGGGGCAGACCTGGGGGGGCACGCAAAAAGCATGCAGCAAAGCATGTAGCGAAACCTAAAGTGAAGAAACTGGTGGCTGCCCTGCACTATGGGCCACATGTTGTGGATGTGTGTAGTGTTCAGGTAGGATGGGGAAGGGTGCTGCCATACAGGAGACTGCTTTGTCCTCCCTGTAGGCTTCAGGCACTGCAAGTGCATCGAGACTACACTTCCCAGCATGCCTCGCGCACAGACAGCCAATCAGGGATCGGATTGGGCGTGGTACGCCCCAACGCGCATGCGCGAAAACACCGGTACGGGGCTTGTGCTCGAGATCGCTGGGGAGAAGGACGTGAGACACCGAGCTCCGCAGGAAAACTTGTGCGAGGGGCTCCGCCCCGCCTGTTTGAGAATCCGGCCCCTCGCCTATACTCAGATAAGTTGGGGACGCATACCCAGGGAATCGAAGCCGCGCAATACTCAGTCCTGAGAAAGCCCGTAGAGAGAGTTTTGGGAAGCGCAGGGGGCACAGTCTCCCAGTCCATATCGCTCGCCCCTGCGCCGGCATACGAGATAAGTACAAGCCCTGGGATAAAGAGTGTTTAGCAGCGCGAGTCATGCAGATATGAGGAACGCAACATTGGCATTGTGACACGGAGAATACCCGCGCCCCAAGCCACGCGCGGCGAAGTTCGCGCTGGCATTTTTACTAACGACTTGTTTGCTAAAAAGACAAGCACGGCGAGCGGCATAGTCCGTGGGGAGCCGTATCATTAAGCCTGGGAAGAAAGTATGAATGCGGCATGGAGTGAATGACCGTGTGTATGTGTGACCAAGAATAACACATATTCTTTCTTTGTAGCGGAAGACGTGACCAGTCTACACCGTTTTCAGAGACGCAGCACAGACTGACAGCTTTCCAAGGACCGAGCACTTGGACCGGACAATGACCCAAGCTAAGTGTTGCATGCTAGTCTAACTGTGACAGTGGTTGCCCACTGCCAATTGCACTGCTCAAAGGGGTCAAATGTTGTTTATGTGATTCATACTTCAGAAGCCTACTGTTTGGCCCAGCCTGTAGGCACTGCAGGAATTATAATGTGGTGTGTTATGAAGATGACGATGAAGGTGTGCAGCAGTTGAGCCTCACCCAATTTCCTTCTACCTACCCATTACCTCGCCCTACTCCTTTTCCTGGTTTTCCCACAACCCCCAACCTATCCAATCAACGAGACCCTAACCCTCTTTCCCTGCCCTGGTCGCGAAGGCCTGCGTAAGCTTCGTCTTGCAGGTATCAAGACCAGTGTGGGGGTAGTTGGTACATCCACTCCTGCGCCTGGTACTGGTGTGCAACCCTGACAGAAGCACAAGCCCACGAATAATTACGGCGCCTGAGTGGGTTTGATACCCTCCCCCGTTTCTCGCAACATGGAGGAGATTGCTAAAGTCCTGCAGGATCTGCAGAACGAATTGGCAGCATCTCAACAGGAATACGCTGCCTTATCGGTTCAAGTCCGAAGTCTGGCAGCGCAGACCTCGCCCTTGCCTGGTTCAGCCCCGGTCCCCGTCCAAGTGCAAGTGTCACCAGAACCCACAGTTCCTCTTGCACCCCCAGAGCGTTATGCTGGGGACCCTCAGAAGTTTACTACCTTCATCACTCAGTGCCGCCTTCAGTTTCTTACTAAACCCACAGCCTACCGGTCCACCCATTCTAGGACCGCCTTCGTCATTTCGTATCTCACGGGGGATGCTGCTGCATGGGCCAATCCTTTGGTGCATAAGGACGACCCACTACTCTATGACTGGGATAGGTTTCTGGGTGAGTTTGAGAAGGTATTCAATCGACGGGCAGCCACCCTTTATAAGGATAGAGAGCTTTTGACGCTCAGGCAGGGCAACAAGGAACTGGTAACTTACGTTACACACTTCAACCGCTTAGTAGCGGAAGCTGAGTGGCCTGCAGACAAGCGAATATCTCTATTCTATCAAGGCCTGCAGGACGATCTGAAAGATCTAATTGCCCAGGTTGATCCACAGCCGGTGGAATGCTCCGACATGATCGATCTTGCTTTATGGTTGGATCATCGCCAGGCTGAGAGACGGGGGGATAAAAGAAAAGGTGTACCTCGCCCAATGGTCCGGTTAGACCAGTCTCGTGGACCTCGTGGGCCGGTAGAAAGGTCTGGTGGGGATGAACCCATGCAAATAGGTTCTGTCCGAGGACCCTTATCCAAGGAAGAGAAGGAGCGACGGAGGAAAGAAGGTGTTTGCCTTTATTGTGGTTTAGCCGGGCATTTCGTGCGAGAGTGCCCCACAAAGCCTAAGAGTCAGGGAAACGTATCCGCTCGGCGGTAGTGGGGGTCACCCGACCAAGCTTTCCGGAGATTAGGGCCCCAGTCACGGACAATCCTAATTATGCTCCCCATATTAAGATATCGGGTCAATTGAGCTATTCAGGGCACCAGAGGATGGTATCCATGCTGGTGGACTCGGGAGCAACGGGAAATTTTATTGATACCAAGTGTGTTGTAGCATTAGGGATCTCCGTTTACCCGAAAGAAACACCAGAGCCAGTTCAGGCGGTTGATGGCTCCCCTCTCAGTTCAGGTCCTATTACTCATTGTACCCAAAAATTGACCCTACAATGTGGGGAATCACATTGGGAATAGATCATCTTTGACGTGATTGCCGCCCCACAGTTCGGGATTATTCTTGGACTACCTTGGTTACGTAAACATGATCCAGATATTCGGTGGCTTACTGGTCGGGTCGCATTGAACTCCACTTATTGCCAAACACATTGTAGACCAAAACCCCTCATAGCTTCGTGCACCATTGGTACTGTAGAGGACCAGCCGGCCAAGACATGTTTCACAGATCTACCCAAAGAATACTCCGACTTTGCGGATGAGTTCAATAAAAAGGCTGCAGGGACTCTGCCTCCGCACAGATCGTTCGACTGCAGAATAGATCTTGAACCGGGAGCTGTTCTCCCGTGCAGTCGTATCTATGCACTGACAGAGGGAGAAAATGAGCATCTTCGTGAGTATATTGCTATAAACTTGCAGAGCGGTTTTATTCGCCATTCCAACTCGCCAGTCTCTTCCCCCTTATTCTTCGTTCCCAAGAAGTCCGGGGAGCTCCGGACTTGTATCGTTTACCGCGGGGTAAACCGGATTACCATCAAAAACCGTTACCCCCTTCCTCTCATACCAGTTCTGTTAGACCAGGTACGAGATGCGGTCATCTACACCAAGTTGGACCTTAGAGGCGCTTACCATCTAGTGCGGGTGCGTGAGGGGGACGAATGGAAAACCGCCTTCCGTACAAAATTCGGATTGTATAAATACCAGGTTATGCCATTCGGCCTCTGTAATGCACCCGCAGCCTTCCAACACTTCTTGGACGAAGTCCTCCGAGAGTTTCTAGACATCTGTGCAGTTGTCTATATAGATGACATTTTAATTTACTCTCGTAGTCCTCAGGAACACGTCCAGCACGTTCGCGCCATATTATCTAAATTGCGGGAACATCAACTCTACGCTAAGTTAGAGAAGTGTGAGTTTCATCGTACCACAGTTGAATTTTTGGGGTATTTCCTGACACCCACCAGGGTACAAATGGACCAGAAAAAGGTGCAAGCGATACTAAGTTGGCCATCCCCTACTAACGTGAAAGAGGTACAATCCTTCCTGGGATTTGCCAACTTCTATCGGCGCTTCGTAAAGAATTTTTCGGAATTGGTAACACCAATCACCAAATTACTACGTAAAGGATGTACCTTTGTGTGGGATCAAACCGCTGAACATGGTTTTCGACTACTTAAGAGCGCTTTTACTAACGCACCTGTCCTGAGGCACCCTGACTTAGCTCAACCATTTATAGTGGAGACCGATGCCTCCAGCTATGCACTAGGGGCCATATTGTCTCAAAGGAATCCAGAATCAGGCTTACTCCATCCAGTGGCCTACTATTCGCGAAGACTGTTACCAGCTGAGGCAAATTACACCATTGCTGACCGTGAATTACTTGCCATCAAAGCCGCCTTTGATGAGTGGCGACATTATCTGATGGGGGCTCGGCACACAGTAACTGTAATAACCGATCACCGGAACTTGCAATTTATCCGGACTGCTAAAAACTTGAGCCCGCAGCAATTGCGTTGGGCCCTGTTCTTCGCGGAATTTGATTTTATAATTACATATAGGCCGGGCACTAATAACCGAAAGGCTGACATTCTGTCACGGTATCCTGATCCTGTCAATAAGACAGAAAGTGTTCCACAGACCATAGTTCCACTGGCACGCATAGTTGGTGCTACGACTGGACTATTTGAGATGATTCAGCAAGAATTATCCATGCAGGACTTGCACAAGTGGTGTGCAGAAGACCCGCAACATCAGGTAGTTGCTGGACTCCCGTATCACGGCCAGCAACTCTTCTTACCCGCTACCAAACTCCAGAAAAAAGCCATGTCTTGGTGCCACGATTCCCCTCTAGCGGGCCTTCCAGGTAGGACAAAGACCCAAGAACTGGTATCACAGTATTTCTGGTGGCCTAATTGGCGGCGAGACGTACAACAGTATGTGAGTGACTGCGATACGTGATCACGTAATAAATCCGACCACTGTAAACCAGCAGGGTTGTTGTGCCCATTACCAACACCTTCTGCACCCTAGCGCTCCATCACTATGGATCTCATAGTAGATCTACCTGCAGTCCAGGGGTTTACCTCCATCATGGTGGTGGTTGATACGTTTTCTAAAATGGCACACTTTATCCCTTTTATGGGAGTACCAACTGCAGGGCAAGTCGCAGAGCTATTTCTTCAGCATATTGTACGCCTCCATGGACTGCCCACCCACATAATTACGAATAGAGGACCACAATTCACCTCTCGCTTCTGGCATGAATTCTGCAAAATCATAGGAATGGATGTGGGCCTGTCATCGGGCTATCATCCGGAAACAGACGGCCAAACAGAGAGAGTCAATCAGGGGCTAGAACAGTACCTACGCTGTTTTATTGCCAGTCGGGAAGCAACTTGGTTGCAACATGTGTGGTTGGCGGAGCTAGCGTATAACAACGCAAAACATACTTCCACAAAGCAATCACCCTTTTACTGCCTTTATGGCTACCATCCCATGGTACTCCCTGTTGCATTGGCAGAATCCAAGCCGACCCTTCCAACCATAATAGGACGGAGGAAGTGCATGGAACAAGTGTGGAAAGAGGCGCAGGATAATCTTGTACAATCCAAGACCATCTACAAAAAGTATGCTGACAAACATCGTCGAGCCTGCCCTCAATATCAAGTGGGAGACATGGTTTGGCTCTCCACTCGAAATATAACTTTACATGGACCACGTAAATTACAACCACGATATCCGGGGCCATTCCCCATAGAACGAATCATCAATCCAGTAGCCGTGCGTTTGAAATTGCCCCCTCAAATGAGAATACATCCAACGTTCCATACCTCATTATTGAAGCCAGCCCCCAAGACCACCAAGACCCAAAACCCACCACCCGTCCTAGTACAAGGAGAACCTGAATATGAGGTCCAAGCAATCCTAAATTCTAAACGGGATAGGGCAGGACGGGTTTTGTATCTGGTAGATTGGGTCGGGTATGGGCCTGAAGACCGCTCTTGGGAGCCATCCGCTCATATACATGCCCCAAGACTGCTGCGCACCTTCCATCTCAACTTCCCAGATAAACCCCGGCCTCTACCGGCCTTCCGTGGGGGGGAGTGATGTCAGGGGCAGACCTGGGGGGCACGCAAAAAGCATGCAGCAAAGCATGTAGCGAAACCTAAAGTGAAGAAACTGGTGGGTGCCCTGCACTATGGGCCACATGTTGTGGAAGTGTGTAGTGTTCAGGTAGGATGGGGAAGGGTGCTGCCATACAGGAGACTGCTTTGTCCTCCCTGTAGGCTGCAGGCACTGCAAGTGCATCGAGACTACACTTCCCAGCATGCCTCGCGCACAGACAGCCGATCAGGGATCGGATCGGGCGTGGTACGCACCAACGCGCATGCGCGAAAACACCGGTACGGGGCTTGTGCTCGAGATCGCTGGGGAGAAGGACGTGAGACACCGAGCTCCGCAGGAAAACTCGTGCGAGGGGCCCCGCCCCACCTGATTGAGAATCCGGCCCCTCACCTATACTCAGATAAGTTGGGGACGCATACCCAGGGAATCGAAGCCGCGCAATACTCAGTCCTGAGAAAGCCCGTAGAGCGAGTTTTGGGAAGCGCAGGGGGCACAGTCTCCCAGTCCATATCGCTCGCCCCTGCGCCGGCATACGAGATAAGTACAAGCCCTGGGATAAAGAGGGTTTAGCAGCGCAAGTCATGCAGATATGAGGAACGCAACATTGGCACTGTGACACGGAGAATACTCGCGCCCCAAGCCACACGCGGCGAAGTTCGCGCTGGCATTTTTACTAACAACTTGTTTGCTAAAAAGACAAGCACGGCGAGCGGCATAGTCCGTGGGGAGCCGTATCATTAAGCCTGGGAAGAAAGTATGAATGCGGCATGGAGTGAATGACCGTGTGTATATGTGACCAAGAATAACACATATTCTTTCTTTGTAGCGGAAGACGTGACCAGTCTACACCGTTTTCAGAGACGCAGCACAGACTGACAGCTTTCCAAGGACCGAGCACTTGGACCGGACAATGAACCCAAGCTAAGTGTTGCATGCTAGTCTAACTGTGACAGTGGTTGCCCACTGCCAATTGCACTGCTCAAAGGGGTCAAATGTTGTTTATGTGATTCATACTTCAGAAAGCGTACTGTTTGGCCCAGCCTGTAGGCACTGCAGGAATTATAATGTGGTGTGTTATGAAGATGACGATGAAGGTGTGCAGCAGTTGAGCCTCACCCAATTTCCCTCTACCTACCCATTACCTCGCCCTACTCCTTTTCCCAGTTTTCCCACAACCCCCAACCTATCCAATCAACGAGACCCTAACCCTCTTTCCTGCCCTGGTCGCGAAGGCCTGCGTAAGCTTCGTCTTGCAGGTATCAAGACCAGTGTTGGGGTAGTTGGTACATCCACTCCTGCACCTGGTACCGGTGTGCAACCCTGACAATTCAGGTGTTGATTCGGATGATGAGACCTATGTGGCTTCGCAGGTAGGTTTTTCTGGGAAGGATTCTGTTCTGTCCGACCCACCTGAACCAGGGGTACAGCCCACTATGGGGATGTCAGTGTGGGTAGGTCTGCCTTTGGTGGTTACGGATGCAGGGCCACACTCCGCAACATCTGATCCTGTTTCTGGGCCAGCAGATCAGAGGGGGAATGCAGTCCTGTAGCCTCAGGCAGTGCCGACACAGCAAGGCACAGTTCGCCTTGCCCCAGACAGGTGTGGTGCCCGCCAACGCGGTGGCCGTACGCCACCAGGCAATACCGCATGGGAGAAATCCATATACGGTATGGCAAACCAACAGGCAGCAGCATCTGAGATGATGGCTCAAGCTATGGAGAGGGTGGCCACTTCCATTGTCCCCCCAGAAAGGCAGATGGAGCAACTGCAGCAGGCAACAGACTCCATTTGCCGATTACTCAGGGAGGACATGTTGGCGTCCAACAGGGACAGGCGGGTGGCCCTGGACACTCTGCGGGAAGCCATTTCTTTAGAGTCCCAGGGCCAGAGGGAAGCCCTGAGGGTTGAAGTCCATCACCTCAGGCAGACTCTTGTGGACCTTGAGGCTTCCACTGTCACAAGGACAGAACAGCTGCTGGAGCGGCTCACACATACGCTCTCAGCAGAGATGCAGGCAACGCGGGAGGAGGTCCGGGCATCACGTCAGGTAGTGCATGGGGATCTCCGCACCATATTCCTCCAGAAAGAGACCTTCCACACCTGCATGCTTGCTGCCATGGAGGACCAGACTAGGGCTTTGCGTGGGCTGCCTCCCATAGCACCACCACCTCCTGTGGTGGCAGCAGCACAGGGTGATGAGAACGACCACAGCGATTCTGAATCTCTCACGATAGCATAGCCGTGCAGGCCATGAGCCCATGGAAGTGTTTTTTTTTTTTTGCAACATCCACACAGGTGGCTGTTGGTGTGCACCCTGTCCTTGGACCTCCTGAGTGGCCTCCCCCACCCCCCTGACCCCCACATGGCCATTTTTGATTTTTGTTACAGTGTGTTGCCTTGTGTGGCTCCTGTGGGCATCCACTGTATTCCGGCTGGGCACATGCAGGCTTGTCCTGAGTTTGGGTTAGATGCTTGGGTTCGTGAGACACACACCCCTCCTGCATCCCGTTTCCATGGGCTTGAAAAGGGTGTATCCAAGTGACATTGACTTACACAGTGACGTTGGACTCCCATGACATGTGTGGGCAGTCTGTAGTGAATACTGTGTATACATTCCTAGTGCATATTGTTGTAGTATTGTACACTGCATGGTGTATTGATGTGTGCTTGTGCATCCATGTCTCCCTCCTAGTTTGCAGGTTCATTCCTCATGTCTTCACAAGGCTGTCTACTTTGGAGATGGAGTTCATGTTGTAAGCAATGCACTTCCAGATTTGCGTGGCACCAACACTGTACAGTTGGAAGTGGTCGATGTGCTAGCATCACCAGGTTGTAAGACTACATATCCTTTAACTTAGTACTGTCATGTGAATGCTAAGTTTGGGGTTGGCTAGCTGCATTGTATTGTGGTAAGTCTTTGGTCATGTGTGTTGTCAGTTCTACATTAATGGGAGCATATTGTGTGTGGCCATTTTCCATTCGGGACACTGTACTTTGTGACACTTGTGTCAAGTTTTGGGAATTCCTTTGTTTGCTCTCACATAGCATGACATGCCATGGTGTGTTGGGTGGCGGTGCTGGGGAGGTGTTGGGTGACATGGCACTGTTGTCATGTTGTATCTTGCAAGGGGGTAATGATGTTGGCAGCATACAAGTGTGTCTTTTGATTGTCAATCTGGAAAAATGAATACCCTTCATTTGGATGATAGATGTATCTTGATGGCCGAAAGCCAACCGTCTTATGCACTGAATTATAGAAATACAGACTGCTGAGCTTGACCAACAAGCGGCCATTTTAAAATGTAGCAAGAATCGCCATTTTGCTTGTTAACCATTGCTCATTGCTTTCTGTCTAAACTGCTTTGCAGCTTGCAATTCTTGCGAATTCTGCTTACTCTGCTCAACTGTTAACATTGTTGTCTGAATATGAAAGGGCAAGGCCGGGGGACTGAGGAGTTCGTTGAAACTCCTCATGAGCAGCCCAGAAAGGAATGCCCACGCTCCCTCTCTGTAGCCTTGAGGGAGAGCTGCAGGGCATTTAATCATTTCACAGCTGCCAGCCAGTCTCGTACTGTGGTAGAATATGTTAGAATAAAGCAGCTAAAGGCTTGAATTATGCCCTTCTTACGGCCCCCCTTCACAAAACCCTTTAGAGCGTGTCGGCTCCCAGGACACGAATAGCACCTCATAGATAGCAAAGCTTGGAATGTGACTCTTCCCCCGTGTACAGCTTGCTTCCAAGAACAGAAGCACTGTGTTCTGTTCAACAACTAGAAGATGCCTCCGCACTTTCTAATTTGCACATTGTTACTAGAATAGACATCGAAAGTGTCATAATTGTCATACTCGTCGGAAATGTCCATCATCATCCCGAGTTCAAAGAAACTCAATAAAAGGGGGGTGTTAAACATGACATAGCTGATTGTATGATATGCATTTTGTATATATGTAACTGATGTACGTAATTCGCTCTCTTGCATCCCTCGAGGTCTAAGAGAATACACGTTGCGGGGTGTGAGACCACAGTTGGCCAATTGGGACTATTTTGCTTGCAATAAACCCTAGCATTGGGAATTTGAACCTCGTGTCTGGCGCATCCTTTCGTGTATGGTTATTGCCTTGTTTACATATCGCGATGACCCCTAAGGGCCCCTTTCAAGATGGCGCCCGAATAGGGACCCTCCCCCACTTGCCCCATCGTATACGTTGTAACAGAATAAAGACGATCGAGCCGGGATCAAGCGGTGTACGGGGCACCCTGTAGAAGTGAGGAGAGATTCCTTCCGCAGATCTGCACACATCTGATCCCTGATCGACGTACCGGGTCAGAGGGCAAAGGAGGCGAGGGTCCCGAAATGAGGCAGAAGCCAGAGAAGCGCAGTCACGACGTTGGGAGAGGTTGCGACAGGAAACAGGTGACTTGTTTTATCAGGTGAGTCATTCCCCGATTCAAACGAAACCCTGATTATTGGTAGAGTGTTGATTTTGCAAATTCAAACATCTAGAGTAAGGTTGGTTAACCAACGGGAAGGTTAAAAACATGCGTGGAGTATTGTCCACTTTAGCGGGGCTGTTCCGCTGCGGTAGACAGTCCTTGGAAAATGGGCAAAGTGCATCGCCCGGGGGAACGCCCGCTTATGACATGTATGCAAAATATGGCGTGGGTGCGATAATGTTTTGTGAAATTTGGCATAGGCAAACTAGAAAGCAACAGGACCATAAGTGGCCGAATAATGGTAGCTTTGAGATTGCGAGGACAGATAACTTAGAAAGGTTGCAAGTGTTGATAAGGGAAAAAGCGCGACCCGCAGCTTTTGAGACTATCAAAGATTGGAGGAGGGAAGCAATGCTCCGATTTAGGAGTAGAGAGAAGCATGCGGGTAAGCACAAATCGAAGCTTGAGGTAGCAGAAGAAAAGGAGGAGGAGGAGTGGACGGCAAGTCTAAGACGGGAAGGGAGACGTGACCAAATGAACATAGAAGGAATATACCCGCAGCGGGAACTACACATAGCAGACAAATTAATGGAACATTTGTTAACCCATACGGGTCGAGGCCCAAAACCAGGATCGAAACCAAACACGCCAGTAGTGACTGCGCAGGCCCAACCAGTAGCTCTCATACCCCCTCCCGCAGCCCAAGCACTTCCCCTCATGCAAGCATTAACCCATGCCCCACCCACAGCTCGAGCCATCCCACAAGCGCAGACGCGCAATTTCCCAGCACCCAGGAAGGCCCTTCACAGATACCACCTGTGTCACTTGTCCCATCCGCACCTCCCACTCCAGAGACAGATTCAGCACCATCCGCCCCTCCCGAAGTCGAAATTGAGACCGGGGAGGCGAGAGGCGGCGCTGAAGGAACAGGATTTGGACGGGTAACCCGCAGCGCGATCAGCAAAGAAAGAAAGATTGAATTACAGCAAGAGGCAGAAATGTACATAGAAGGAAATGATGGGACGGCAGCATTGGCCTCATTATATGGGTACCGAAGAAGCAACGAGAGACAGGTAGTGTTGGAATGCATGGGGGAATTTTTGGTGGGAGAATGGAAAAAGATACTTGAGAATTTACCGCCACAACGATTGTTAGATTTGAATAAGTTAGCACGCAGTGAGCAAAGAGATGAAGATGTAAGAGAACATGTGTACAAACTCATTGAACTGAAAAATGAAATGGAAGATAGATATGCTGAAATGTTTGCTACACCTGAATATAGTTATGAGTGCATTAAGAAAGGTAGGAAGGAGGTGTCGAGGTTGTATAAGCAAAAATCGAGGCCGACAGTTTTTCCAGGTGGTGCAAAGCATTTGCCGGCAACGGGACAAATAAGTGATAAACAAAGATTGCAGGCATGGGTGGGAGAAACAATGCGATGGATGTCGAACAAAAGAACGTCAGTGAAGGAAGTAAGTGAGATGTGTAATGGGTACCCATTGGAGATGAGAAAAGAAGCGATGCGAACGATGGTAGGGGTGTTACTGCAGCAGGTAATTGGATATAATAGAGGTAGAGGAAATGCACAAAGCAGGGGAAATTTGAACAATATGCATGGGGTGTCACTGGGATTAAATCAATGTGCGTACTGTAAAGAGGAAGGACACTGGCGAGCGCAATGCCCACACATACAGAATAGAGTTGGGTTTGGCCAGAGAAGGCCTCATAGAGGACATCAGGGGTGAAATGGCCCAAGCAGAAATAGAATGCAGCAGCAGCAGGGATATACCAATGGAGGTAATCAAAACCAATCCTATGGTCAAAACCAAGCTCAACAGAACCAGGCATTGAACCAAAGTGTTCCGAACCAAAATCAGGGCGGGCAGGGCCAACAGAGAAATGATCAGAGTGGAGGACACCGAGGGGGAAATGGGAATATTTTTGATACACATCCAAACACGCATTATAGTAGCAGTGGTGACTACACATCGGACGATGTGTTATTTTCGCAATAGGACAGCCCACGGCAGGGGTCGGAACCAGTGTCTATTCCCATGAATCAGAGAGGACCCTACGTAGAAATGAGAGTCGGGAATAGGGAGCACCGTTTCCTTGTAGATACAGGGGCACAGAAGTGTTCGATAGACCACCACTTGGTTCTGGAGATCCCACTGTCGGGGCAAAATAATGTTTATGTAGGGTTCGCAGGTACACCAGTAATTAACCCCATGTCCGAAGCTGTCCCAATTACAATAGGACCATTTACGGAACAGTGTCCATTTCTTCTGACAGAAAATTGTGGGGAGAACTTGCTAGGATTAAACTTGTTGAGAAAATTGGGGGCAGTTATACATTGTACGGCATATGGGGTGTTCCTCACGATTTGGCCTCACGATGCACCGGTGATGGAATTTATGTCAAAAGCGTTACCAGAAGAGCTAAGTAGAGTACCAACCTTTCTGTGGGCAATGCATGATAACGATGTTGGATGCTTGAAAATAGAGCCAGCAAAAATAACTTTGAAAGAAGGTGTTACATTACCACGAATTCCCCAGTATAAAATGTCTGTTGAAGGTGAGAAGGGATTAAAGAGTATTGTTACTGACCTGGTTAGATTGGGGGTGGTTGAAGAAATTGCAGTTAGCACGTGCAACAGCCCGATTCTTCCAGTTTGCAAGAAAGGAGGCAATGAAGTACCATATCGTTTCATAATTGAGCTGCGCGCATTGAACAAAGTGGTAGACCCACAATTCCCTTTGGTCCCAGATTTCATAACAATACTGACAATGATACCGGCCACTGCAGAATACTTTAGTGTAGTTGATCTGAAGAACGCGTTCTTTAGCATTCCAGTGGATAAAAGCAGTAGATATCTGTTTGCGTTCACTCTAGGAGGTCGATCATTAACATTCACACGCATTCCACAAGGATACACAGAAAGTCTGAGTATTTACAGCAGAGCGCTAAAAGAGCAACTAGACATGCTAGAATTACCTGAAGGTTGCGTACTCTTGCGGTACATAGATGACTTGATACTAGATGCTGACACAAAAGAGATCTGCAAAGAAAGTGCTATATTACTATTGACACACCTAGCGACCCATGGTCACAAGGCAAGTTTGAAGAAATTCCAGTATAATCAAAAGGAGGTGTCTTATTTGGGTTACCTACTTTTGAAAGAAGGGAGAAGATTAACACCAGAACACATAGAAAGTATTTCTAGTATGCCTATTCCAAAAACTCAAAAAGGAGTAAGAGCTGTAATAGGCATGGCCTCTTATTGTCGGCAGTGGATCAGTAATTTTGTGTTGATTGTGAAGCTGATGATAAAATTAACTAAAAAGGTTGTGCAGCTATTATTCTTCCGCGCTGGACCCTGTAGCGCGCGCACTACCACGATGTTTGCGATCTGTTGCAGCGGCTGCTGCGTCAGTGAAACAAACGGAAGGAATGGTATTGGGGCATACTTTAATTCTGATGGTGCCACATGCCATAGACGTTCTATTAAACAGAACACATGCGCAACACCTCACCTCTACTAGACTAACAAGATCTGAGCTCATCTTGTTTGCACTCCACATCCAAATTATGAGGTGTAGCGCATTGAATCCTGCAGAATTAATGCCACTGCCCATAGCAGAAATTGGTGACAACGAATCACCACCCCATGATTGTTTAATGGTCACTGAAGAAGAAACAAAGGGAAGAGTTGACTTGAGCGACATCCCACAGAAAGAGCCAGATGGGGAGTTGTTTTGTGACGGCTCTTGTTTTAAATTACCTGATGGGAACATCAATGGCCGCATATGCAATTACTACCGTAGAGAGTATTGTAGAAAGCAGAAGAATCCCCTACAATTCGGCACAAGCCGCAGAAATAATAGCGCTGACCCGAGCCTGTGAACTCTCTGAGAATTTGAACGTGAATATTTATACTGACAGCCAGTACGCCTTTGGCGTGGTTCATAACTTTGGCCGACTCTGGCCTGAGAGGGGCTTCTTGACATCACATGGGGCCAGGATTCAGCATGGCCCTTTGATTGTACGATTGTTGTCTGCACTCACGTTTCCAAAGCGCTTAGCTATAGTAAAATGCGAGGCGCATAAAAAAGTAACATGCGAAGTGGGAGAGGGAAACGCATTTGCAGACAGGATTGCGAAACAAACAGCCACTGATTTGAGTACTAGAATGATGACAGTACAAACAGAGGAAGTACCTTGTATGATAGAGAATGGAGTTGGCACAGTCAAAGAAATGCAGGCTGAGGCCACGACCAAAGAGATTCAGGGGTGGGCTGAGGGCTCTGCTGAGTTAGATTTGGAAGGATGTTGGGTGGACAAAGAGACCAAGAACTGGATGTTGCCAAATTGTTACGTAACCGCAATGGTTACAATGGCGCATAAACCTACACACGTTTGCGCGAAGAAAATGGTACAGCATTTATCCACAGTATGGAAAAATTAGCACATAAAAAAGAATGCAGAAAGGCTAGTGCAGAATTGTATTACGTGCCTGCAACACAATGTAGGGAAGGGAACCGTGACTCCAGTAAGTAGTTTTGGCCCACCCTCTATGCCATTCGAGGTGATCCATTTTGATTTCATAGAAATGGAAAGGTGCCAGAACTACAAATATGTGTTAGTGGTGATTTGTGTATTTAGCAAGTGGGTGGAGGCATATCCTTTAAAAGACTGTACTGCCATGTCAACGGCAAAAGTAATGTTGAAGGAGTATTTCTCCCAGTTTGGGCTGCCCTGTGTCCTGTGGTCAGATAACGGCCCACATTTTGTGGGCGCAGTGGTGTTACAGATCTCTGCAGGTCTACAGATAGAGAAACGATTCCACAGTTCCAGGCATCCGAGTTCCGCCGGACTTGTTGAGAGACATAACGGTATCTTAAAGTCAAAGATAGCTAAAATCTGTGCTGGGAGCAAGTTGAGTTGGGTGGATGCATTACCCCTAGCGCTATTGTGCATGCGCACGTCTGTGCAGGCTAAAACTGGGCTCTCCCCCTATGAAATTATAATGGGGAGGCCAGCAAATGTATGGTGCGCACCGCAGCCCAAAAGATTATCTGAGGTCGAGCATCCTGTGTTAAGCACGTACTGTGGCCTTTTAATGCAGAAGTTGCGTATGATTCATCAGCAGGTGCAGGAGGCGTTACCAGTGCGATACACCGGACCGGGGCACGCGCTGGAGCCTGGAAGCTGGGTCCTGATTAAGAACTTTGAGCGGAAGACAGCATTAGCACCCACGTGGCGCGGCCCCTATCAAGTGTTGCTGGCGACGCAGACGGCCATACGGGTGGACGGCCGCAAAGCCTGGATTCATGCTACCCAATCCAAAAGGTTCCCAGTTTCACTGAAAACTTTGTCTGATCCAGACGACCAGAAAGAGACAACGGTCCTGAAAAAGAAAGAACTGTTGCCAGTCCACTGCCGCAGCATCAGCCTGAGCGAGAAGTGAAAGTTAAAAAAAAGCCTAAGCGAGAAGTGAAACTCGAAACAGAGCCTGAGGAGGCTGCCAGGAAGGGGAAAGGGCGAAAAGTGCCCCAACGTTGCTCAGCAGAAACAACATCACTGCCAAGCGACACAAACTCTGCATTGCAAACACGAGCAGAAACAACGTGTGTACCCCTTTGGCGCCCACCGGCTTCTGCAAACGCACCAAAGCCAAAGGAAGAAACTACATCATTGCCACGGCACTCATCGCTACCCATCATTGCGCCGCAGGCTGAAATTGAGCCTGATACTGGAAGTGCAACGGCACTATTCACGGATCATACAATACCAGGAGTGAAACGGTATAATTTGCGGCCTCGACAGGCAAAGTGATCCACAGATCTTTGGTGCTTTTCTTTTGCCTTTGGTTCCACTCACGGACGGAGTAGGAACCAGGGGCGTAGAGGAGAGAAGTGTGAGAGTTGTGCAAGTCGGACAATTCAAGACTCACGGCTCCTCGGTGCGCTTATAATAAAGTACATGTGTCAGGAGCCAGAGCAGGACAAGCTGGACGCACATAGGTACTAAGGCTGATAGAGTACATGTGTCCTAAACCAGAGCGGGACAAGCTGGATGCACATAGTACTCTGTCAATAAAGAACTGTTCACAAATCATCTGAGCAGTGGGAGAAAGAACAACTAATTTTGCTCGGAGGGGATAAGTGATCTAGGCTGTGAAAGGGTTGGCAGAATTGAACTGTGACATTTTCATTGAACTTTTGGCATCAAGAACGAGAGACATTTGCGACCAACTTTGCCAGCAAGAAGAAGGACGATGAAGAACAAATCAAGACCGGTTTCAGCCTCCTCCTGCACCCCTGCTGAAAAGATGATAGTTTTTTAGACTGTAAATTTAGGGAAAAAGCATGGTAAAAGGAATAAGGTACTGATTTGGACATTGGTCCTGTGTTCTCTAAGTATGGTAGTACCAACAATAATAGCTATTACACTATGGTTCCTGGAGTCCGCGCACCCATTAGAAACACTTTTGCCAAAAGCAGCTACTGAAAGCCCGGTTCATGTAATCACTGGTAATTTGTCCCAAATGGAAGAAAGACATAGAGAAGGATATGGCAACAATACATTGTTGCTCATCATGAACATGACCCATGCAGTTTTAAAGAAAAAAGATTGCTGGGTTTGTGCCCATTTACCACAGCACGGTGAGAAAGGGATAGGCTGGTATGTACAACCGTTATCATTGGTTTATTCATGTGAAGTATCATTGAGTGCAATGTTCTTTGGGAAATGGAACAAGAGTAATACGGGTCAGCTAGATGAGACCAATATGAATGAATTTGAGGAAGTGATCATGAAACTTGTGGGTTGTTCCATATTCCACAAAGCAGGCGTGTTTTCACCAGATCCCATGAGGAAAAATACACGAAAGACAACAAGACTAGATAGATTATATAGGCAGAATAGACCGACCCCGCCAGCAGAAGAAACATCAGTAATGACATTTCGAATAAGGGATGAATGGAATAAAGATGCTGTGCCCCCTGCCTATACAGTGGATTACAGCCCCAAAACTGCTCCCCTATGTTTAAAGAAAAAAGGTCCCTATAAAGTAGGAACGTTTAGCAGCTGCCTGAACACAGTGGTTTTAAAGCACGAAATGGAACCCGTGTACGTAGGGGACCCTGTTTACTTTATATTTGGGGAAAAAGCATATCCATGGTTACCTAGGAACTGGGGAGGTACGTGTTACTTGGGTCTACTATTCCCAGGAGTGTTCCTCTTAGAAACTGCAGAAGTAGTGAGGTGATTAAAAGGTAGAACCCGAAGGAGTAGTGAAGATGGAATGATAGCAATGGATGTAGCCAAATCGTTTATACCATTCTTGGCCCAAATAGAAAATTCCTATAACATAAGGAAACTGTCCAGAATACTAAAAAATACAATAGATACAACAACGGATATCTTATACAACATGACATTGGAAGAAAAAGGAATTAGGCTAGTGGCACTACAAAACAGAATGGCTCTTGATATAATATTAGTCGATCGTGGGGGAGTTTGCAAACTCGTAAAAACTGCATGCTGTGTGTTTATAGATGATTACTCCCCTACGATATTTAAAGCAATCCGGAAATTACATGTCCTAAGTTCCACACTCTCTACTGAAGAAGGGGTTTGGGGGATAGGATCCTAGTTTTGGGGACTATTGCGGTCCTGGGGATGGAAGCTAATTTCAATACTTGTGGTGGTACTTGGTATATTCATAACATGTTGCTGTTGCATGCAATGCCTACCAATAGTTTGCACTGAGATAACTGAGGGATGTACTAAGGGATGTATGCACATAGTGATGAGAGGAAAACAAATGCATGGCCGAAATAACAGAGACACTGATGAAACAAAAACAGTAAACAATTCATGGCTATAGACATTTATGATGAAGATGATGCTTATGATAGCATGAAAGGTTTAGACATAGATACCCCAGACTTATCCTCATCAGAGGAGGATACATTGAATGATTAAGCCGTTTGGCATACGGCCAAAGGAGGGTTTGTCAATCTGGAAAAATGAATACCCTTCATTTGGATGATAGACGTATCTTGATGGCCGAAGGCCAACTGTCTTATGCACAGAATTATAGAAATACAGACTGCTATGCTTGACCAGCAAGCGGCCATTTTAAACGAAGCAAGAATCGCCATTTTGCTTGTTAACCATTGCTCATTGCTTTCTGTCTAAACTGCTTTGCTGCTTGCAATTCTTGCGAATTCTGCTTACTCTGCTCAACTGTTAACATTGTTGTCTGAATATGAAAAGGGCAAGGCCGCGGGACTGAGGAGTTCGTTGAAACTCCTTATGAGTAGCCCAGAAAGGAATGCCCACGCTCCCTCTCTGTATCCTTGAGGGAGAGCTGCAGGGCATTTAATCATTTCACAGCTGCCAGCCAGTCTCGTACTGTGGTAGAATATGTTAGATTAAAGCAGCTAAAGGCTTGAATTATGCTCTTCTTACGGCTTCCGTTCACAAAACCCTTTAGACCGTGTCTGCTCCCAGGACACGAATAGCACCTCATAGATGGCAAAGCTTGGAATGTGACTCTTCCCCCGTGTACAGCTTGCTTCCAAGAACAGAAGCACCGTGTTCTGTTCAACAACTAGAAGATGCCTCCGCACTTTCTAATTTGCACATTGTTACTAGAATAGACATTGCAAGTGTCATAATTGTCATATTCGTCGGAAATGTCCATCATCATCCCAAGTTCAAAGAAACTCAATAAAAGGGGGGTGTTAAACATGACATAGCTGATTGTATGATATGCATTTTGTATATATGCAACTGATGTACGTAATTTGCTCTCTTGCGTCCCTCGAGGTCTAAGAGAATACACGTCGCGGGGCGTGAGACCACAGTTGGCCAATTGGGACTATTTTGCTTGCAATAAACCCTAGCATTGGGAATTTCAACCTCGTGTCTGGTGCCTTGTTTCCATATCGCGAGGGACCCCTACGGGCCCCTTTCATGATGACACAGCATTGGTGGTGTTTGTTTAGGTAGGGATGCACACTTCCAGGTGAACAATCTCAGGCTGGTATGGTTGTGACAGTTGACTGTCACTTGACTCATCATCATTGATAGTCAGCTGGTATGTGCCAGGGCTGTGTGCACTCCACAGGGGTGTGATTTTAGGTGAAGTAATTAGCCACCAGCTGCGTACGGGTTGCCTCACCCCGTGCCCTTTCCCCTCCCATGCGCAGCGGGCGTGCATGTGGTTGGGGATGTGGGGGCACCACCATGTCCACGGGCAGGCCCCGGCGTGTTGCAACGTTGTGCAGGACACATGCTGCCACTATGATCCTGCACACTACTGGAGGAGCGTATAACAGCTGCCCGCCAGAACGGTCAAGGGAGCGAAAGCGTGGTTTGAGCACTCCGAATGTGCGCTCCACTATGCCCTGGGTTGCAATATGGGCTGTGTTGTATCTTACCTCGGGTGGCGTGCTGGGGTTCCGAATTGGCATCATCATGTGGGTGCTCAGAGGGTAGGCACTGTCCCTTGGGGAGGTGGTGATGGGTATCATTAGTGGGGTTGTGACATTACTCAGTATCTGACATGCATGCATGTGCTGTGGCATTTATACTCACCGATCAGCCAAGTATCGCCATGCCGCCCAGCTTCTAGGTCCCGGTTTAGGGTTGACATTCTGTAAATTAAACTGTCGTGGGTGGACCCTGGATAGTTGGCATATACTGAGGTGATGATTCCCTTGGCATCACATACTACCTGGACGTTGATGGAATGCCAGTGCTTGCGGTTTCTATAGATGTGCTCATATGCCCTGGGGGGACGTAGAGCTACATGGGTGCAGTCAATGGCACCTAGCACTTTGGGGAAGTCTGCCACCCCGTAAAAATCTTGGACGACAGCCTGCCTTTCTGCAGGTGTTCTGGGCAGGTATATGTGCCTGCGTACTGATGGGCGTGCAGTCATGATGGCCAAGACCTGGTGTAGGCAGCGTGACTGCGTGGCCTGTGACAACCCCCCACTATGGCACTTGTCCGCTGAAATGATCCAGTGGCCAAGAAGTGCAGTACATTAAGGACCTTCTCCAGGGGGCTGAGTGCTTGGGAGCAGAGGGTGGGGGATGTGAGGTCATCCTCCCACTCACTGACCAGGTCGAGTATTATGTGAGGTGGAAACCTGTACCTCCCATACACGTGGTCATCATGCATCCCAAAAAGGCTGGTTATGGGTGTAAAAATTCTGGCCCTGACTATCCTCCTCCTCCTCCTGCGGTATCCCACGGCCACTGCTGCTAGGAACGGTATATTCATCCTGGCGTCTGAGCTTGTTTGTTGTTTGCGTGCACTTTTATGCTGCGCGGGTCGATGTACGCCTGCTTCCTGCTGGGGTAGGTATTTCTGTATTAGCGCGTCTTTTTTGGCATGTGCGTGTGGGCGTTCCGCACATTTGCCTCCTGTACTTCCACGCCCACCACAGTAATACACGTACCCCGCTCGCCCAGGCCCAATCGCGTGTAAAACTTCCCGTGAGCCCCTGAAATACACGTACCCCGCTCGTACAGGCCCAATCGCGTGTACAACTTCAGGCGAGCCCCTGAAGTACACGTACCCCGCTCGCCCGGGCCCAATCGCGTGTACAACTTCCCGCGAGCCCCTGAAGTACACGTACCCCGCTCGCCCGGGCCTAATCGTGTGTAAAACTTCCCGCGAGCCCCTGGAGTACACGTACCCCGCTCGCCCAGGCCCAATCACGTGTAAAACTTCCAGCAAGCCCCTGAAGTACACGTACTCCGATCGCCCAGGCCCAATCACGTGTAAAACTTCCCGCAAGCCCCTGAAGTACATGTACCCCGCTCGCCCAGGCACAATCGCGTGTGAAACTTCCCGCGAGCCCCTGAAGTACACGTACCCCGCTCGCCCGGGCGCAATCGCGTGTAAAACTTCCCGCAAGCCCCTGAAATACACGTACCCCGCTCCCCCAGGCACAATCGCGTGTGAAACTTCCCGCGAGCCCCTGAAGTACATGTACCCCGCTCGCCCAGGCCCAATCATGTTTGAAACTTCCCGCGAACCCCTGGAATACACGTATCTCGCTCCCCCAGGCACGATCGCGTGTAAAACTTCCCTCGCACACACGAAATACACGCACAAGCTAATTTTTCACACAGCGGGTGTCGCTGTTTGTCGCGTACCCCTTTGCACGTCATTTGTCCTAGGAGGCCACAGTATGGGACATTCATCAGAGCTGTATATTTGTGCTTTTTGTTAGCGCACATTTTGGCGCAGATTTTTTTCAAGCGCAGGGACGCTACTGCCTGCCTTCGTGTGGCGGATGGGTTTGGGTCAGTGCGCGTCTTTGCCTGTGCGCCGGTTTGCCCTATTCGATTCCATGAATACGTGTTGTAGGCGAGTGTGTGGGCGTTCCGCGCACTTGCCTCCTGTGCTTCCCCCGTGATGCCCACATTTTCACGAGTTGTTCCCCATTCCGAGTGTTACGCCCCGTGTTCTGCCTACTTTTGTTATGTGCGCCGCGCTATGTGCGCTTTCGCTATGGCCTTAGCGCACGCCGTTAGATAACCTGTGCGCCGGCGTGTGCAGTGCACTTTTTCAGCGCACATCCCTGATTTTACTCGCGCACAGACTTCCATGAATAGATGTGCGCTGGTTTCCCTGCGATATTCGCACTTGCACTGCGAGTTTCGCTCTTTCATTGCGAATTGCACGTTTTCGCACGCTTGCGCCGGAATTTTCGGCACACATTAATTCCATGAATCGGCCTGTTAATATTTTCATTGTGAAAAGAGGACATGCCAAAATCTCTTAGAAAGGCACAAACAGCCTTATTGACAATGTGCCTTGCTTTCTCCATTTGTGGACCAAATGAAGAAGAACAAAGCCACATTTGTCTCTGCGCAATCCGTGAAAAAATTACTTGAGAATTTGGAAACATGTCCATGACCTTCCCAAGTCGTTTTTTCATTGCAAATTGCAAAGAAATTCCAGACACATGTCCTAAACTGTTCCCTCCACAATGAATTATAATTATATCTGGATGTTGCTGTGTCTCAAAGTACCACAGAGAGGTAACAAGTCCAGCCACTTCATTCCACGTACTCCATGCCAGTGTACTTCCACATGTGGGAATCCAAGATCTACAGCTACTCCACAGGTTTCTGCATGCACCTTCAACCAATGTATCCACAAGTCTCCCAAAATCCAAACAATCTGTTTTCTGAAACACACAGCCATAGCTATTTGTTCTTCTCTCAGCAAAAAGAGTAAAAAAAGAGAAACTCTCTCCTGGCACAACACACCCCCTAAACTTTCCTGACCAATCCCTTTCAGTGCTCATTCTCATTTGCATGACTTCTGAACCCAAAAATCCTCGGATGTAACACCCGATGTCCGCGAACTACCGCCATGTCTGCGGACATATCGTAACATGAACAGCCCTTCTACCATTTCCACTTCACTCTCTATGTCATTCCCTCATTGGATGTAGCTAAGAAGTCACATGACCATCCACCAATCACATTCAAGACCTCTACATCTAACTGCATCATCATAGATCAGCACTGAAAATGTACTGTGAATCTCTCTGAGTACAAGTGTCATATCATTGGCAAGCACCATCTACAAGAAATACTGTACAAGTCTCCAAGATTTCTACTTGCAGCTCCATGCATATCCATATGCATGAACACAAACTACAGGTATACATATTTTCTGTACAGTACATGAACACATTTTCTAACTGACTTTTAGCTTGTATAATCTGTAAAATGAATCTACTGTCTTTTTTTCAATCTCCTAAAATCAACTGTCACTTACAAACCTTTATACTATTTAATTTCTTTATACACACACACTCAAATCATGTTAAACTTACATTTTTTAAATGAAATATATAGACGACATATAGTCAAACAAAATTGCATGCACACTCTATATTCAAATCTCAAATAATAATACTTGTACAATTACATATTTATTTTATTTCTTTATTTATTTAATTACTTACATTTATATAGGACAAGCAGCCTATTACATATAGGCACTATTACTTGGAAGAGCTTAGTTACAGGAATAATGGTATTCAGTGCTACATTATAAATTTTACAAGATATAGTAAAGATATTTTGTTTGCTACAGTTAGTAATTGCAATACAATTTGTTCATTAAGAACATATCATATGTATTCAACTGGTGCGACGTATCTTATGTAAATAAGATAGTTTTAATGGTTTTGAGAAAGGCGCCTAGGATGCCAATTAAAAATTAAAAACAGTGCTATATACAAACAAAATTACTAATTTGTTTCTTTTACAATTGCAGTGAAGACCATTCTCCTGAAAAGAAGCAGCCGAATTTGAAGTACAAAGAAGAACTAAGAAGTAACCTGCTCATTTTAGAAAAAAAGTAAGAAGAATATCACCAAAATGTATGTATTATTACTCAAACACACTGTAAGGTTAATTCATGCTATTTCTGTGCCTAAAAATAGAGATTCTGCACCATTCTGTCCACAAACCCCCATGTCTTGAACAGCAATTTACAGTCAGAATGGCCCACAAATTCCTATTTTTCGACACACAAATTACCCAACTCAACCGCTAGAATTTAGAAGCTATAGAACAAACAACTGTTTTAATTGTATAGCATTAGATATACTATTTATACTTCTCCAAACCACTAGCTTACTTTTTTCTGTCTTCTGAACCCCAGTTTAGTAACACATTAATTCAATAATATCCATCCCTACTAGTTGTAGTTCCTAATGCACAATCACACACCATTACATACATCTTTATCATCTTACTCAAACACTCATGCACACAGCACACATACATTGCAGAACACCCCAACCCATACCTTCTTTATTTTTTTCAACAGACCCTAAAGAATGCCTACCAAAAATGAAGTCTGTAGAAAGCAACACAGAAGTAGAGCAAATGAAAATAAAAGTGTCCAACATAAGCATCCATCTCTAGCACAATTTGTAAAGAAAGTTGAAACAAAACAGCTAATACAGTCATTTAGTGAAACGAAAGAAGTTTCAAGTACAAAAACGTTGCCTCCTCTATCAAAATGTAAACCAAACCAAAAAACAATTAACAGAAAATCAGCTATAACTACAGATAAAACTGCTTCTTTAAATCTTGATATAGTTCAAAGTAGTCATATCAAGAAAAGTATTTTAGCAAAAATGTTCCGTCACAAAGTCCTTCAAAATCTTATAAAAACAGGAGAGAAACCAGGTTTAACGCTTAAAACCTATTGTAGGAAATTAATCTTAGAAGCATTGCTAGACAGTGCAATTCTTCTCAAAAGAAAGTTATTTATTTTAATGTTAAACAAAATGAAACCACTAACAAAACTAATAACTAAATTACAAAAATACAAAAAAAAGTTCTCAATAAATTAAATGTCAACAGAAAGAACTTCTTAAGTATCTGCGGAGGTGAATGGAGTCACACTACGAGCACAGAACCATACTTTAATGAAGAAGCATACAAACAAAAGCAAACAAATACAATTGCCATATATAGCAGTGGTCGAGGTTATGAAAAAGTTAATAATACCATAATGGAGCAAGAAGTACTCCTTACAAAAATATGCCCTAAAAACTCAGAATTACCCCTCCATTCAACTGAATCAGAACGTCTAGTGTACAAATGGCCATGCACGTCAATGTGTAACATTCCCAAACAATTTTTCAAGTCTTTACGCCAATTCCTTAATCAATATGTGAAAAGCAAAGACAAAATCAAAATTAAACTACTTCAAAATATGGATACCTGTCCAGTACGCAAGTACATAGGACTACAAGGACATTCATTGGCCTGCATTACAGGACCTACTTGCAAAACCACCTTACATGATATCATAAGGATATCAACACATCAATCAACTATAAGACATCTAGTTTATAAACTGTACTATGCTAAAAGTCCTGCTTTAGCACTAGCCAAATTAAATAACATTCTTCTACATGGTACAGCAAAAGACCTACTAAAAGAAATCGACTATATTCAGAAAAAATATTTTGGAAGTGAAACCCACTTACAGAATGAAATAGCTGTAAACCAAATTAGTAACAATTCTACACATGGCAAACTTTTACTACACACATACAAAAGAGAAATACTAAAATATAAAAGTACATCAGCTGAAGTACCAAACATGTGTGTGTATGTTGCCGCAGACCTTTTTTATAAAAGTAACACAAAAACTGTAGACCTATCATACAAAATAGAAGACAATGAAGATTCTAAATGGTTTGAATTAGCTCTCTACCTTATAGCAGAAAACAAATACGAAATAACTGACCCGTAATACTTTGTAGTTACTGCACTACAAAACTTGACAACAACCAAACTCCTTCACGTGCTATCACAAATAATTTGGAATTATATCCAATACCAAAACCCCTTCAACAACTTAATTTATATGAGAGCATCATAATTCAAACAGTGCACCCATTTCAAGCAATAATACGCCTTCAACCAAAAATTGCAAAATTGCCTCCCTCTGAATTAGTGAAAGGTATTCATGGAAAAGTAGTGTATTTACCATTAGATCTAAAAGAAAATATGCACACTCTAGGAGTGCAACGTCCAATGCAACAATCTTTAATTGTCTTGGTAAATGGAGTACCTAGAAAATAAAAAAACAATTTGGCAACAGCTGGTAGATTTACATAAAGTTAGAGAAGCCTTGCAATATCTTAAAGAGAATAATGAATATTACAAAGAAATTAATATTGAAGAAAATTTGAATGATACAACTGAAATAATTCAAGAGACACAGAAGCTGGTCAATTTCAGCTACTAGATCCTGCTACAATATCAAACACTTTAGACCATTATACAATTCATCCATTGCACTCTAATGACACCATAGAAGATGCACTGGAAACATACCAAATGCGTCAAACAAAAGGATCACCAATCAGCATATGGGAAAAAAGTATAGAAGCACGTTCTTTTCCTCTACTCTTTCCTACTGGCAAAGGAGGAAGGTACGATGATAGACCTATTCAAATATCAGCATCAAAATACCGCTCATTACGGATGTATTCTGAAGATCCCAGATTTAGACAAAATGTGGAATACATATTCCACCTACTCTTTGAAAGTGAACTAGCAACTTTATGTTACGGAGTTGCACACATATTAAAATCAGGATCACACTTTCAAAATATGATAGCTACACAATTATTACAAAAAGTGCAACAAAAAGATGAGGTTTTACAATCAAATATTACAAATCTATTAGCAAATATGCGTGGTACTAAAGAGTACTGGTTTCAATGTCATGGAGATGTACGTTGCATGATCAGAAATCTTGGGCCCCCCACTTGGTTTGTTACATTAAGTTGTGCAGAATATGCATGGGAAGATTTACATGATTTCCTACGCATATCAAACAAAAACAAAACAAACATAGATATACAAACTTCTGGAGAACTTTGTTCTCTGGATCCTGTTAATGTTTCAAGATATTTTCACCATCGTTTCATTGCTATGCTACATTTTATTTGTGGTAAAACTGTTCCTCCCCTTGGAGAAGTGCAACACTTCTTTTGGAGAAAAGAATACCAAGCCAGAGCACCACCACATATCCACATGCTTTTATGGATTAAAGATGCTCCTAAATTTGGTCAAGACAGTGATGCCATTGTTTTACAGTTTATTGAAAAATACAGTTTATTGTGAAATTCCATCGGAATCCAAAAATAGTGATCTTCATGCACAAATTTTACAATTTCAAAGACACAAATGTGGCAAATATTGTTGTCGCAAATACAAAAACAAAGGGAAATACTACACCAAATGCCGATTTGGTTCCCTATACCAGTTACAAATACAGGTCAAGTGAACAACCTCAAGTCTTCAGTTAGACATAGTGTTAAAGGTAAGTCACCTAAAAATACATATTACATAAAAAGAAAAGAAGAAAAATATATCAATGATTACAATGTAATCGTTGCACACTTATGGAATGTAAACATAGATGTGCAGTACATTGCAGACAATTCTACTGCAGTTGCACGATATGTCACAGCATACTTAACCAAAGCAGAAAAGACAGAGCTGCAAGACCTCTGGAATGACCTGTCATCAGATAAAACAGTATCTCAAAAATTATACAGCTTGGGCATAAAAATGCTGTCTCATAGAGAATGTGGATCCTATGAAGCAGCTGATCATTTAACTGGTACTGCGCTGTATGGTAAATCTGAAAATATAGTATGGCTAAGTCTTGGTCCAGCTAAATCTAGAAAACGAGTTCTAAAATCATACGAAGATATAGAAACAATAGCCAAACATGATCCCAACAGCCAAGACATTTTAAAAAACAATTTATTGGACACCCTACCCAAACAGGAGTACCACTTTGGAAACCATGTGTCTATACCACATAGCCCAAAACTACGCATAAAAAAATAATATAAAACCTGATGAAAAAAACAGTAAATACAGAGTGACAAACTGTGAAGGCAGCTTAGTAAAACTCACCAAACCAAATTTAATTAATCATATCAAATTGTCATTAAAGACCCCTCAACATAAAGAAGTATATTACATGTCCCTGCTAAACTCTTTAAACCATGGAGAAAAGAAGAAGAAATACTAGATAACTATGACTCACATGAAGACGCTTTCAAAGCAAATGAAAGCACTATAACTGATGTAAACTTTACACAGTACAAAACAATGTTGCACAATGAACAGCAACACGAAGAAGAACTCCAGGCCCAACTAGATAAGGACACTCCTGACAGTAGACAACCTTCTGTAACAGGAAGCCAAGAGCCACTAATAGCAAATGAGGCATAATTAGCTATGACAGAAGTAGAAAACACCATGTGTCAATATGAAGATAAAGAAGACTTAACTATACTACAATCAAAACTAAACAATGAGCAATGTAGCATTTTTCAAGAAGTAAGAAAAGAAATTGCACATGGTGTACAACATGAAAACAAAGAATGCACCTGCCAAAATGACAAACCTATACTATTGTATGTCAGTGGTGAAGCTGGTTCTGGCAAAACATGCCTAATCAAAATCATCAGTAAGTTCCTTCAACAATTGACAAACTGTCAGCTGTTGTCACTGCCCCCACAGGTTTAGCTGCCTACAACATAGGTGGTGTCACTTTACACCATTTACTACTCCTGCCAGTAGAACACCCAAACAAATTAGACTATTACAAACGTTCTACAGAAGCTGCAATGGAACTACGCAGAGTATTGAAACAAATGAAAATGCTACTAATAGATCAAGTGAGCATGGTGTCCAACCTAATGTTGGCTTTGATTCACCTCAGATTACAAGAAGTACTCAAAACAAACTATGAAGAGCTCTTTGCAGGAAAACACATTATTTTTTTCAGAGATCTTCTTCAATTGACACCAGTAAAAAGTGAGCCTATTTTTAAAACATTAGGACACACACTCTGCCGTAAAACTGTTGGCAGCAATGGAAATGTCAACCTTTGGCAACATTTCCAATACAGAGAATTAACAGAAAACATGCGGCAATCTACAGATCTCACTTATGCCAACATCTTAAAAAGTATCAGAGTTGGTATACTTTCTAAAGAAGCAGAAGCAATATTGAAAACCCGACACATTCATGCACTTTATGGTGCTAATGCATGTGCTACAGATGTTATGGAACAATTAGCCCACAAACATGTCAATTTTATGGCCTTAATGCCAACTCTTGCAAGCTGTTTAAAATTCAATTAAATAATGTTAAGTAAAGAAATGCAACCAATAATGGAAATTAGCACCACAGACAAACTAGATGTACATGGTATGACACTACCCATGTGTGAGCAAGCCTCAACAAGACTTGGGGGCCGATTCATGGAACAAACGTGCGCCGAAAATCTTTGCGCAAGCAGGCGCAAGCAGGCGCAAGCGGAAAAAAACAGGCGCACGCGTGCGATTCATGGAAGTCCCTGCGCGTGTTCACCCCGGGATGTGCGCCAAACCCATGCATGGCGCACAAGTCACTGCAACATCCCGAAAGGCGTGCGTGACGCGCACAGTGAAAGCGCACAACCTCGGCGCATACACCAGAAAGTGGGCGGGACATGGGGCGTAACGCGCGGAATGGGGAACAACGCGCGAAAATAAGGGCGTAACTGGGGAAGCAGACGGAATGCCCACACGCACTCGAACCACATGTATTCATGGAATCGAATAGGGCAAAGCCACGCACAGCCAAAGACACGCACAAGCCGAAACATGTCCGCCACACGAAGGCAGACGGTAGCGTCCCTGCGCATTACAAAAGTGGCAACATACAGCAATTGGGCCTGTGCGAGCGGGCTACGTGTATTTCAGGGGTTCGCGTGAACTTTTTCATGCGATCGGGCCTGGGGGAGCGGGCTACCTGTATTTCAGGGGTTCGCGTGAACTTTTTCACGCGATCGGGCTTGGGGGAGCGGGCTACGTGTATTTCAGGGGTTCGCGTGAAGTTTTTCATGCGATCGGGCCTGGGGGAGCGGGCTACGTGTATTTCAGGGGTTCGCATGAAGTTTTTCACGCGATCGGGCCTGGGGGAGCGGGCTACATGTATTGTGGGGGTTCGCGGGAAGCAACACACGCGATCGAGCGGGGTACGTGTATTTCGGGGGCGCGCGGGAAGTTACACACGCGATTGAGCGGGGTACGTGTATTTCAGGGGTGCGCGGGAAGTTACACACGCGATTGAGCAGGGTACGTGTATATCGGGGGTGCGCGGCAAGTTAAATACGCGATTGAGTGGGGTACGTGTATTTCGGAGGTGCGCGGGAAGATACACACGCGATTGAGCGAGGTACGTGTATTTCGGGGGTGCGCGGGAAGTTACACACGTGATTGAGCGGAGTACGTGTATTTCGGGGGTGCGCGGGAAGTTACACACGCGATTGAGCGGGGTACGTGTATTTCGGGGGTGCGCGGGAAGTTACACACGCGATTGAGCGGGGTACGTGTATTACTGGGGTGCGGGGGAAGTCACACACACGATCTCATCAGGGTACATGTATTTCAGGGTGCGGGGGAAGTATCCCACGCAACATCAGTAGGGTACGTGTATTCCAGGGGTGCGCGGGAAGTTCCACACGCAATTCCATCAGGGTACGTGTATTACAGGGGTGCGCGGGAAGTTCCACACGCAATATCATCAGGGTACGTGTATTACAGGGGTGCGCGGGAAGTCACACACGCGATCTTATCAGGGTACGTGTATTTCGGGGTGCGGGGGAAGTATCCCACGCAACATCAGCAGGGTACGTGTATTCCAGGGGTGCGCGGGAAGTTCCACACGCAATTCCATCAGGGTACGTGTATTACAGGGGTGCGCGGGAAGTTCCACACACGATATCATCAGGGTACGTGTATTACAGGGGTGCGCGGGGAGCAGCACATGTGAATTGCACGTGTGGGTCCTCCCAGGTGTTTCCTCTACACCCTCCACGGCCCCTGCAGGTGGCTCACACCACAGGGGCCTACCCAGCACATGTCATGCAGGCACCCCATCCACCATGGCCATGCCCACCAGCCAACCCACATGTCAACTTGCACTACTGCCCACCAACGCATGTCCCCCTGCACCCACAGCCACCAGGGGCAGCCTCCACCATGCCCCCACCCATGTCTCCCACCACCCCCACCCCCCAGTCACCAGGGGCAGCCTCCACCAGGCCCCCACCCATGTCTCCCACCACCCCCACCCCCCAGCCACCAGGGGCACCCACCACCAGGCCCCCACCCATGTCTCCCACCACCCCCACCTCCCAGCAGTGCAGGGGCAGCCTCCACCAGGCCCCCACCCATGTCTCACACCACCCCCACCCCCCAGCACTGTGGGGCACCTGCCAGCAGGCCCCCACCCATGTCCAACTCATGTTCCCCACCACCCCCACCCCCCAGCACTGTGGGGCACCTGCCAGCAGGCCCCCACCCATGTCTCCTACCACCCCCACCCCCCAGCCACCAGGGGCAGCCTCCACCAGGCCCCCACCCATGTCTCCCACCACCCCCACCCCCCAGTCACCAGGGGCAGCCTCCACCAGGCCCCCACCCATGTCTCCCACCACCCCCACCCCCCAGTCACCAGGGGCAGCCTCCACCAGGCCCCCACCCATGTCTCCCACCACCCCCACCCCCCAGTCACCAGGGGCAGCCTCCACCAGGCCCCCACCCATGTCTCCCACCACCCCCACCCCCCAGCAGTGCAGGGGCAGCCTCCACCAGGCCCCCACCCATGTCTCCCACCACCCCCACTCCCCAGTCACCAGGGGCAGCCTCCACCAGGCCCCCACCCATGTCTCCCAGCACCCCCCAGCCACCGGGGGCAGCCTCCACCAGGCCCCCACCCATGTCTCCCAGCACCCCCACCCCCCAGCCACCAGGGGCAGCCTCCACCAGGCCCCCACCCATGTCTCCCACCACCCCCACCCCCCAGCCACCAGGGGCAGCCTCCACCAGGCCCCCACCCATGTCTCCCACCCCCCCCACCCTCCAGCAGTGCAGGAGCAGCCTCTACCAGGCCCCCACCCATGTCTACCACCCCCCCACCCCCCAGCCACCAGGGGCACCCACTACCAGGCCCCCACCCATGTCTCCCACCACCCCCACCCCCCAGCAGTGCAGGGGCAGCCTCCACCAGGCCCCCACCCATGTCTCACACCACCCCCACCCCCCAGCACTGTGGGGCACCTGCCAGCAGGCCCCCACCCATGTCCATTTCATGTTCCCCTCCACCTCCACCCCCCAGCACTGTGGGGCACCTGTCAGCAGGCCCCCACCCATGTCTCCCACCACCCCCACCCCCCAGCCACCAGGGGCAGCCTCCACCAGGCCCCCACCCATGTCTCCCACCACCCCCACCCCCCAGCACTGTGGGGCACCTGCCAGCAGGCCCCCACCCATGTCCAACTCATGTTCCCCACCACCCCCACCCCCCAGCACTGTGGGGCACCTGCCAGCAGGCCCCCACCCATGTCTCCTACCACCCCCACCCCCCAGCCACCAGGGGCAGCCTCCACCAGGCCCCCACCCATGTCTCCCACCACCCCCACCCCCCAGTCACCAGGGGCAGCCTCCACCAGGCCCCCACCCATGTCTCCCACCACCCCCACCCCCCAGTCACCAGGGGCAGCCTCCACCAGGCCCCCACCCATGTCTCCCACCACCCCCACCCCCCAGTCACCAGGGGCAGCCTCCACCAGGCCCCCACCCATGTCTCCCACCACCCCCACCCCCCAGCAGTGCAGGGGCAGCCTCCACCAGGCCCCCACCCATGTCTCCCACCACCCCCACTCCCCAGTCACCAGGGGCAGCCTCCACCAGGCCCCCACCCATGTCTCCCAGCACCCCCCAGCCACCGGGGGCAGCCTCCACCAGGCCCCCACCCATGTCTCCCAGCACCCCCACCCCCCAGCCACCAGGGGCAGCCTCCACCAGGCCCCCACCCATGTCTCCCACCACCCCCACCCCCCAGCCACCAGGGGCAGCCTCCACCAGGCCCCCACCCATGTCTCCCACCCCCCCCACCCTCCAGCAGTGCAGGAGCAGCCTCTACCAGGCCCCCACCCATGTCTACCACCCCCCCACCCCCCAGCCACCAGGGGCACCCACTACCAGGCCCCCACCCATGTCTCCCACCACCCCCACCCCCCAGCAGTGCAGGGGCAGCCTCCACCAGGCCCCCACCCATGTCTCACACCACCCCCACCCCCCAGCACTGTGGGGCACCTGCCAGCAGGCCCCCACCCATGTCCATTTCATGTTCCCCTCCACCTCCACCCCCCAGCACTGTGGGGCACCTGTCAGCAGGCCCCCACCCATGTCTCCCACCACCCCCACCCCCCAGCCACCAGGGGCAGCCTCCACCAGGCCCCCACCCATGTCTCCCACCACCCCCACCCCCCAGCACTGTGGGGCACCTGCCAGCAGGCCCCCACCCATGTCCAACTCATGTTCCCCACCACCCCCATCCCCCAGCCACCAGGGGCAGCCTCCACCAGGCCCCCACCCATGTCTCCTCCCACCCCCACCCCCCAGCAGTGCAGGAGCAGCCTCTACCAGGCCCCCACCCATGTCTCCCACCACCCCCACCCCCCAGCCACCAGGGGCACCCACCACCAGGCCCCCACCCATGTCTCCCACCACCCCCACCCCCCAGCAGTGCAGGGCCAGCCTCCACCAGGCCCCCACCCATGTCTCACACCACCCCCGACCCCCAGAAGTGCAGGAGCAGCCTCTACCAGGCCCCCACCCATGTCTCCCACCACCCCCACCCCCCAGCCACCAGGGGCACCCACCACCAGGCCCCCACCCATGTCTCCCACCACCCCTACCCCCAGCAGTGCAGGGGCAGCCTCCACCAGGCCCCCACCCATGTCTACACCACCCCCACACCCCACTCACCAGGAGCAGCCTCCACCAGGCCCCCACCCATTTCTCCCACCACCCCCACCCCCCAGTCACCAGGGGCAGCCTCCACCAGGCCCCCACCCATGTCTCCCACCACCCCCACCCCCCCAGTCACCAGGGGCAGCCTCCACCAGGCCCCCACCCATGTCTTCCACCACCCCCAACCCACAGCAGTGCAGGGGCAGCCTCCACCAGGCCCCCACCCATGTCTCCCACCACCCCCACCCCCCAGCAGTGCAGCGGCAGCCTCCACCAGGCCCCCACCCATGTCTCCCAGCACCCCCAGCACTGTGGGGCACCTGCCAGCAGGCCCCCACCCATGTCCAACTCATGTTCCGCACCTCCCCCCATCACCGCGGGGCACCTGTCAGCAGGCCCCCACCCATGTCCAACTCATGTTCCCCACCCCCCCACCCCCCCAGCACTGTGGGGCACCTGCCAGCAGGCCCCACCCATGTGCAACTCATGTTCCCCAGTTCACAATCTAGATCCCTGGTCCCTATGGTCAGCCTCCAAATGCAAAACACCCACCCGTGTATTGCATCCACCCACTCATAATTTGCAATTACATCACAGAACACCAATTGCAAGTTCCGAAACAAACACATTTCCCTCACATACACCCAATGGGTGTCAGTGAATCTCAAAACACATATCATGAAATGCATGAAACCAATGAGATACCACACATTGAAGTTCACCAAAAATAATATGTATTAAAGGAAACATAAATAGAATAAAAAATGAAGAAACAGAAATGTGAATGTACAAAAATGAAAAGAAGCATGTCCGTTAAAAAAAACAAAACCAAAAATAAAATTCCGAAGTAATGTTGTCCAAAGTCAATGTCCACAAAACAAAATCCAATGGGAAATAAAAAAGAAAGCCATTGCTCCATGGTTAAAAAGTGAAAAAAAAATACAATCCAACTGCGAAATATGTACATGGGAACAAGCCAGGGTCCATTATCCCAACAAAATAAAGGAAACTACACTAACTAATACAATAAACTATATACAAAAATGTGGCCAATGTCCGAAAGGTCCAAATAAAATGAAAACAAAAATGAAACCTAACACTACCTACATAACTATGTACAAGGGCAGCGGGCTAGTTTCACGGCTCACTTGTGGATGTCCCGGGATAGGGCATCATCGAACTCCTCCTCAATGTCCCGGAGGCGGTCCTCCTCCATGGCCCCGAGGGTCCGCAGGGCCGTCGACGTCTCCACCTCCAAACCCCTGCGGATTGCCTCGAGGCACTCGGCCCGCCTCAGGGCCCTCCGCATGGAGTTCTCCGCCCTGACCATTGTGAGCCGTGCCTCTTCCGCCAGCTGCCGCTCCGCATCTATGGCGTGGCCAAACCGCTGCCACACGGAAGACACTCTCTGTCCTGGGTCCTCCTGCCCTCCGGCCGATGCCTGCCCCTCCGATGTTGAAGGCCCCGAGCCTTCATGGCTCCCACCACGTTGCTGCTGCTGCTGTGCCTCTGCCCGTGCACTGCCTCCTGCTGCCTGCACATCCTCCGCCGGCTGGGGTGCAGTCGTAGATGTGGCCACCCCTGCTGGACGTCCGACTCCCGACTGTGGCAGGGATGCCTCCTCCACCAGCCTGGCCGCACCATCAGAGGCAGCTCCACAGGGCACCCAGGTGACTGATGGGTGGGAAGATGGCACAGAGGACGACTGGCGCGTAGGGGGTCCAGTTGAGGAGGGGGTCGGAGCAAGCCCCATCAGACGGAGGAATACGGCCTGGGTGACCTGTCCCAGCAGGCTGACGTGGTCAACGAGCCATTCGAGATGACGTGCAGTCTCTTCATGAAAAGACTGCAGATCACCTCACATGGCCCGTTGACGCAACGCCATACCAGCCAGGACAGGCTCAACCCGGACCTGGATAGCCACGTCCGCAGGCAGAGGAAGGCCAGTTGACGTGAGCTCATCCCCTGCCTGAAAACGGGTCTGGACGTAGGCATCCCTGCTGGTGCAAGATGATGCAGGGACAGGATCAGGGACAGGATTGCACACAGGCACCTCCGCGGCGGCCTCTGCTGCCTCCTGTCCCTGGTCCTGCACTGCACCACTAGCACCAGTGGGATCCCCACCTCCAGACCCCGTCTCTGGTGCTTGCACGGCCTCCTCCTCCACCAAACCCCCCACAAACCTGGATGACTCCATGCCATCTTCCCCTGTTGGGCCCTGTGGGGTCCCAGCTGCCCCTTCTGCTGCCGAGGAGTCCAACTCCAAACTCCGCCTCTTGGACCTCCCCCCAGCAGCTGCGGCCTGGGACGCGGCACCGGACTCCTCACTCCCCGACGAGATGACAACATGGGAGGGGAGCCGGGCCTTGCGTCTCCGGCTGGCGGTGGGATCCCCGCTGCTGTGCTCCACAGCACCTTCTCCGCCCTCTTCATCAGTTGACGCTGCAGACAGGGAGAAACAAAACACAGGCATCAGGGCACTGTACAATGGACACATACACACATGACAGTTGTACATGAGTGGCATTGGCAAACCTCAGACATGTCATCTCAATCCCCAACACACATGTCATTACAACTCGCACACATGAGCCATACCACAGCCATATCGCAACTGCCACCACCATCCATACACATACAACAGCATGATCAGCCAAAGGTGAGCCAGACATCACATGCAACACAGGAAGTGCACCACACATGTACACACACCACCACACTTGCATGCATGTGTACACCTCTGCCAAGTGTCGCACTGTTCAGACGGGCATCCATGTCACATCTGCCAATCAGGCTTCCACATACCGCTGTCACATGCATCCATGTTGCATCACTGTTGCACCCTTGTCAAATACACACACATGCACATGTACACAGTGCTGATACATGCAGCCGAAAACAACATACATGCGTGACATCACGGACATGTCTACTTACATACACATTCATCCAAACATGTGTGCCCACACAACTGCATTTGGCATGCAAGCCTACACACACAAGCACCATCCATGTCTCACACATTACAGCCCTCGCATGTGTCAGCCCCACGGCCCTGTACACCCCCACCCATACTCGACCCCATACAAACAGACGTGCAACCTGCACACTACTGAATAATCACCACACGCACTGCTCACAATCAGGATGCATGTACACTCACCGCTCGACTCCAGAAGGGTCTGCTTCTCAAGGACCTGGACGTGGAGCGCTGGGGATATGCGTTCCAGAACCCTCATCTGTTCTTCCGACAAGTGGCCCCGGCGCCCCTTGGCATCCGCTGCCTTCAAGAGGCGCCGGGCCTTGTTCAGGGTCCTGGACCTGAAGTCCTCCCAGCGCTTCTTGACATGTTGTAAGTCGCGGACTGCCACCCCCTCTGCGTTGATGGCAGTCACGATGTCAGTCCAGATCCGAGTCCGTCCTTCCTTGTCGGCGCGGGAACTTCCGAAGAGGGCATCATACTGCCCCAGGACTTGCTCCACCAGGACACCAACTTTGGTGGCACTGAAGCTGGTGCCCCTCTGCCTCTCTGGCCGGGGGTTGTCAGCGGTCCCAGATGTTGTTTGCCCCGACATGACAACCCCAGAGGCAGGAGTGGGTGGGCAACTGGGTCCTGGGGCTGGGCTGTGGAGCGATGGAATCCCAGTCGGGAGTCTTCGGTTCCAGCAGGGGTGGTCACAGCAACCCTGGCTGATGTGCAGGCAGCAAATGGCAGGGCACGTGGGCAGTAGGCAGTCAGGCAGCAGCAGATGGCAGGTGGGAGCGTGCTCGGGGCTCTGGGGGGCAGTAGTTCGGCCTTCTGGGCAGGAGCGTGGTCTTCCGTGTGCTTACGCGTGGCCAGCTTGATACGGAGTGATTTGGCACGTGAAAAATCTGCACGTCAGCGTGTAATTCGAGGAAAGGCCCTTAGCGCGTAAGCCCGTCTGCACGCATACGCATTTTCATTGGACAGAAGGCCCCTCAAGCGCAAGCGCCCCTGTGACGTGACGCGTACAGACGTGCATGGGCATTTCAGCGCGCGTGAAAAACTGCACGTCCGCGTGTAATACGAGGAAAGGGCCCATGCGCGTAAGCGCGCGTGGAAAACTGCACGTCCGCGTGTAATACGGGGAAAGGCCCTTAGCGCGTATACACGGCAGCACGCATATGCGATTTCATTGGACCAAAGGCCCTTAGCGCGTGAGCGCGTCTGTGACGTGACAAGCGCAGGTGTTTCCCTCATTGCACGTGATGACAGAACACACGAGGATTTCCACCAATCACGTGTGAAAGTTCCCGGCACCCCGGAACACACGTACCCAGGCTAATCGCATGTGGAACTTCCTGCGCACCCCGAAACACACGTACCCAGGCCAGTTGCGTGTACGCTCACTCCCCTCCGATCACACGCGATGACAGTCGGACCGTATCGGAATACGGGAAACCCGCGCACGGCAAAAGACGTGCACAGGCGTCAACGCGCCTGCCACACGAAGGCAGGCGGAAGCGTCCCCGCGCATAGCATAAAAGTGCGCGCAAACAACAAACGCGTATATACAGCTACGATGAATGCCCCATTTGTCGCTGCACTGATCGTGGGACACCGCAGGAGGAGGAGAATAGCCAGGGCACGCATTTTCGCACCACAGACAAGCCTTTTTGGGATGCCTGACGACCAGGTCTATGGCAGGTATAGGTTTCCACCCCATATCATCCTAGACCTGGTCAGGGAGTGGGAAGATGACCTCACATCCCCCACCCTTTGCTCCCAAGCATTGAGCCCCTTGGAGAAGCTGCTCAATGTCCTGCACTCAATGTCCTGCATTTTTTGGCCACTGGGTCATTTCAGCGGACCACTGCCATAGTGGGGGGGGTCTCACAGGCCACGCAGTCACGCTGCCTACACCAGGTACTAGCAATCATGACAGCGCGCCCCTCAGTCCGCAGGCACATATACATGCCCAGAACACCCGCAGAAAGGCAGGCCGTTGTCCTGGATTTTTTCAGGGTGGCACACTTCCCCAAAGTGCTCGGTGCCATTGATTGCACCCATGCGGCCCTACGTCCACCTAGGGCCATTGAGCACATCTACCGAAACCGCAAGCACTGGCATTCCATCAATGTACAGGTGGTATGTGATGCAAAGGGAATCATCACCTCTGTCTATGCAAACTACCCTGGCTCCACCCATGACAGTTTCATATACAGAATGTCCGCCCTGAGCCGGGCCCTGGAAGCTGGGCAGCATGGCGACACATGGCTCCTAGGTCAGTACAAATGCCCTTGCACATGCATGCAAGTCACACACAGACAAATATCCAAACCCTAATAATCTCAACTATTATCACTTCCCCAGGGGACAGTGCCTACCCTCTGAGCAACCACATGATGACGCCAATCCGGAACCCCACCACACCACCCCAGGTAAGATACAACGCCGCCCATATTGCAACCAGGGGCATAGTGGAGCGCACATTCGGAGTGCTCAAGTCACGTTTCCGCTCCCTTGACCGCTCTGGTGGGCAACTACTCTATGCACCACCAGTAGTGTGCAGGATCATTGTGGCAGCATGTGTCCTGCACAATGTTGCAACACGGCAGGGCGTCCCGGTGGACATGGTGGTGCCCCCATATCCCCAACCACAGGCACAGGCGCTGCCCATGGGAGGGGACAGGGCACGTGGCGAGGAAGCCCGGACCCAGCTTGTGGCCACATTTTTCACCTAAACTCCCACCCCTGCGGAGTGCACACAGGCCTGGCACATACCAGGTGACAATCGATGATGACAAAGAGACAGTTAACTGTCACAACCCTACCACCCTGAGAAAGTTGCCATGGAAGTGCCACATCATCTGCATCCCTAGCTACTTAAACACAAGCTATCCTGTGTGACCAAAAGGCACACATATGACATATGACATGATATAGGCCATACACAAGTATTCCAAGGCGCAATGAGGCAGTGAGGTGGGAACAAGGGAACACAGAGAACGGTACTACTAGGCCAGGTGTCATTGAGATTGTGCAAGTGCAGGGGTAGGGGGAATGGGAAAAGTGCAAGGGGAAGGGTGGGGGGGAGTCCAGTACAGGGGAAGTAGCCCAAAAAAATAATACATAGGTCGCCTGGTGGCAACTACAAAGGTAAGTGCAGACAAGTGCTGGGAAGGGAGGGCTGTAGGGATAGAGAGACAGTACTGCAGTGCAGGGGTTGCCAGGGAGGCAGTGCAAGTGGAGAGTGGCTGGGCCAGGGACCGAGGTCGGTGAGAGTGGCCCAGTTGCAGCTCCCGTGCAGTTCCAGTGGAGAATTCTGCAAGGGAGAGGCAGACAGTAAGCAGAAGCAAAGAGGAAGGTCTTGAGGTGCTTCCAGAACTGGAGATGATTCCCCTCAAGTTCAAGTCAGGCCGGAAGTCTGTTCCAGGGGGAGGGCCCTGCTGCGGAGAGAAATCTACCCCCAGCTAGTTGCTCTGAGAAGCGGATGACCCGGATATGCAAGGTGTGCATCACACACACCTGCAAAACAGGCCATGGCCATCACTGTCATGTCACTCAAACCCTCCCAAACATCAACATGACATGGCACGCAATACCCATACACCAATGCAGTAACGATAAGGTACACATTGCCATGTCCTAAATGCACAGTGGCATCGGACACTGCTGCCTGACCCGGAATCAGATGAAATGACAGACCAACAAAATCTCCCACCCAAAATAAGTCAATTCCAAATGCATTACAACAGTCGTAGACGTAACATCACAATGAATGCCTGTCTACATGCACATTATGCATTGCAAAATCAACACTGCAGCTCATGTGTGCAGTGTCCTACTCCTGCATCACACTGCTCAGCGCACAGCACAGTGAACAGCCATTGTGTGTGATGCACACCCTGAGCATCACATCTAAGTGACAGACCACGTCAAACATCAAATAAGGCATGTACTGGATCCATGATCGGTCACAGAACATGTGCTGCCAGGACACAAAGTGTGCACCAGAAGGCAAACAGTGTACACCTGGATATGCAAGGGTGGGAGTACATGTAGTGCATCAGAGTGCAAGTGTGTGGTTCTGCAAGGACATGCACTCCACATATGCATGTGCACTCAAGTGACCATCAGTGTTCCCTACACATCACATGTGAACATCCACCATGTGTACACCCCAGCATGTCAAACCACAACTATCCCCTCGCACCTGAAAGGAAAACACAACACATGAACAGGCATTGATCAGCAGAACACAACATGTACATAGGATACCACCATTACTATGTCAGAGTTCCCATCACACTGCAGGGCAAGGCAACTATCAACAACAACCCCCCCCTCACAAATGACCATGACCCACTGAACAACTGCACCTGGGTCATGGAGCCTCCACACCTCAATTCCACCTGGCCACAGGATCACCTTTACCCTTCGTCACCATCTCCCACCTTGTGTAAAAAAAGATGCCTGAACCCTCAGAATCCACACTCATTTCCAAAATCACAAAATCCAAGGCATAAAAACGAACCCGAACACCCTCCAGTAGATGACTTGACGTAGCAGTTCCTCACAAAGGCCAAGTACTACCACAATGATGCAACAACCAAGGCAGCACAGCAAAACAATGTCACGACAGGATGTGAGACATGTGTGGTACATGACATAGGATGATGCACCATGAATGGATGTGTACTGTCACAGGTCCCCTGTACAGGCGCGGGAGTGTCACGAAACAACCACCCCCACCATGTCCCGGGTGCCTGCAAGGTCAAACTCACACAGGCCCCTGAGACCCTGGTGGGGAATGAGGTTCAGGGATATGCAGTCGGGACAGGTGTTGACACACTGGATGACTGGAATGAGTGGCAGGAGAGGGGAGGAGGAATGACACATGAAACTAGGGAATGCACGAAAATGTACAACCTGCATGAACACATACACAATCCAAACAAACTTGGACATCATTGTCATGGCCTTCTGTAGTCCAGGCTCAGGAGTGGTACGAACCAACCACCCCCTCTAGGGTTTTGGCGCCTGCAAGTTCGGGGCTTACACAGGCATCCGCAACCCCAGTGGGGAAAGAGGGTCAGGGAACGTTGCTTGGATAGGCACGGGAAGCAGGAACACCGGGTAGAGGGTACAGGTTTCAAAATTGCATAGGATCACGGGTGATTAGGGAGAAAAAAACATACCAAATTGAACCACACATACATCCATGCATCAGTACACTCCCCAGCAAGCCTATGCAGAGCAGTTCGTAAGAAAAAACAACAAGACACTTAGCTCTGGTTTTGAGTGCTGGCCTCCTGCCTGCGCACTCTCAGGTCCGGTTACAGGAGCACTGCAAGCTGCAAAGAGAGCCACAGTCAACAACCTGTACGTGCCAATTACACAAAAACACAACACCAAACATGCCCCATAGCAACAAACTACTCTACAAACAGACAATCTGTGGCTGATGCTTCGTACCCATATATAACATCACCCCTGTGACGGGTCATACACAGTCAATGCAGTAAGGCAGCCGCTGGTGGGTGCGTGGCAAATGGAACACCAATGTGTCACAATTCACACAACATGCAATGTTCCCTGGGTAAGCAGACAGACCCATATAGCAAGCCATGACTACAGAGCAAGTTGCGTACCACCATGACTGAAACAAAGTTGGCAGTGCATTTATCATGAAGTACGTGGAAGAGACATGCACTGCACCCGAGTATGTCCCTTGCTGTATGTCCCTGTGAGCTGCCCCTTTCCATGTCTCGGAAGGCTACATGGTTGATACAAGTGGCTCAATGGACCTTGGTGTACCGGAGGGTATGTGCCACTGCCCCTGCATGTGTCCCAGACAACCCTACTATCAACAGCCATTAGTCCACAAACACATCTGAGCTGCATTGTGTGCTGTGACTGAGCCTGCATGTGCAACTCGCCTGGTGCAAGCTTTGCTGTGTCGTGGCCCCACTGTGATGCTCACCTTGCCTGGAGTTCCTTGGAACATGCCAGCAGTTCTAGGATGTGGGTCTGCAATCACTGTGCCTCTGCTTGTGCACACATGTGCATGTGGGCACCAACAAACGGGTCCAGAATTCCGTTGTCCAATGGGCCATGTCTGCTGGCAAAGGTGCTCTGGAGGCTCATCCCCCTGCAGAAACGGCATGAAACACATGATTAATGCTTCAAAGTCATCTGTGTGTGTCTCATCAGGCATCTCATTACTTGACCATGTCAGAGAGTCACATCACAAATCACACCATCAGTCCGTCTTTCACCTCCAAAGTGTGGAACACTATCTACAGCATGAATTGCAGCAAGCACATGTACAGGAAAGATATGAAACATACTACACAATGCATAGCAATCAATGTCCACATTAATCATGACACACCCCATCTAGCAAAAGCTGAACAGTGGACAATGACACCTAAATCATCCCCACTAGGGGTGTCAACACAAGTCACACAGCACCAGACATGCCACAGATATGACAGTCCAAAGCCCTTGTGTAAAATGCTGTAACACCAAACCATCCTTGCAAGCCCATGGATAAGGGAGGCAGGAGGGGCATATGTGAGTCAAGGAACCCAAGCAGCAAACACATACACAAGACAACCATGAAGGGCCCAGCTGGAACAGACAGTGGATGCCTTCAAAAGCCACAAAGCACCGCACCGTCACATGAAAGCACAATAGACTAGCAATTTTAAACTAAATCAACTATTAACTAATTACACTAACTATGGAAAACCTACATTACCTATTTAAACTAACTATCAAACAGAAACTTAACTAACTAAACTAAAAGAAAAATCAAAAATGGCCACATACGACCCGGGGGGAGGGGAGGCACCCAGGAGGGGGGAGGTACAGAGTGCTGCTCAACATCCACATGCGATGATGCTGAGCCAAAAAAAAATCCTCCATGGGCTCAACGCCTGCACAGCACGACCTATGTGGGAGATAGATGGTCGTCCGAGTCTGGCTCATCCTGGAAAGGAGGACGTGGCACAGTAGCCTGGCCACGCCTAGCCGCAGTTTGCCCCTCGTCGGCAGCAAGTCTGCCGGACGGGTGAGCCTGGTTCTGTGTGGCGATGTGACGTAGGTCTGCATGCAGAACCTCCCGTGATACATGTGCTTCCTCTTGCAAGGTAGCACGTGTAACACGGAGTTCCTCCTGCAAGGCCTGGCTGGACAACCGCTGCACCTCCCGGCAAGCCTGTAGCTCAGCCAAGATGGTACGCTCAAGCTGTGCAAACCTCTCCTCTGCCTGCTGCCTCTGGGACATCATAAGGACACCCAGAGTGGATCTGAGGGAAGCATACTCCTCCCTCAGGGCATCCATGTGTGCCTCTGCGTGAGCAGCAATTGCTTGACGCAGAGATGACATTTCAGCCTGGCGTGCCCTGTCTGAGGCCGCCATGCCCAGCCTGAGCGAGCGGGCCGTGGACCGTGCCGCCTGCTGCTGGAGAAGCACCTGCCTAGCAGTGGGGAGCACAGATCGGGCCACACGCTCCATGCTCTCAGCGATGTTCTCCATTGCTGCCCCCTGCCGTTCGGAATTGGCAGTCATGTCTTGCTCCCACTCAGTATACAGCGGTTGCGCGCGGCGACCGCGTTGCCGGGCTTGACCCCTGCGGGACCCGAGGACCGGGGGTCCTCGCTGTGTTGGCGCCGCCTGCGGCTGCACGACTACATGCCCCCGTCGACGTGATGTCCCAGGCACATCAGTGACTGGTGTGGAGGGTGACCCTGCGTCCCGATCCACCACGGGCGGAGGAACCAATACTGTCTGATCCCTCAGTGCAGGTGTCGCAGACAGAGGAGTGTCCACATCAGAATCACTCACCCCTGACACATGTACTTGATGCTCATCCAACTCAACATGGACGTCAGAGTCGTCATCAAGGCTGGACTCATAGGCAGCCAGAGACAAGATGGACTGCAGCACTTGGGGGTTTTCGTGGCCTACCACCCCACCACCCCCAGTAGTGCCGGGTTGATGTGGTGTTACCAACCCTGTGTCTGGCATGACAACACCATCCTCTGCCTCCATTGCGTCATCACCTGAAAAATAGAGAGAAAAAGGTCAATACACATGTCAGAAGCACACGACACACACACACACCGACAGCAAATGCATCCGGCAGACATGTGACACACAACATATGACCTGGCATGCATGCTGGGTATACTTTGAATAGCTTCTGTGATCAGACCTGTTGAAAGGTGGCAGTTTCCATGGAAGTGGGTCTATGCAGTGCAGAAAATGTGTACACCACTCACTACCTACATGTACAAGCACTACATGGTGTGTGCCAGGAAATGTGAAGGCAGTGCAATGTCAAATTCAGACATCACGTGCATTGTGCATTCAATGTGTAGCATGTCTAGAAGCCAAGCACCCCTCCACCCCAGTACCAAAGCAGGGATGCCTAGCATGGTATCAAAAGGCTGACCATACACCTGTGTATTGACAGGCAGTGTTGACTAGCATCAACAGCTTAATGTGATTCAAATTACAACACTGCAAATGATGCTGGGACAGTGGGCAGGACACATGATGGAAACTCCGGAGGCCGCCCACGTGTGAAGAAGACACAACAAGAGTTGGACAGAGTCATTGGCCATTGAACAGGCTGAGGCCTGTGAGCCACACAGATTGTCAGAGCCTAAACATGTGTGCAACGCAGGACTGAGCCACAGTTGACATGGGAAGGCTGATGAGATGGCAGGCAATGTATGTAACCAAGGATTTATATTATAGTGATCATCCAGTCAAGGACACATAGGGGCATGCGTGCAATGCACATGGAGCATGAATGGGCACTCATGTCCCTGCGGGACATCTGACCCATGCACAGTACAAGTGAGATACCCTGCATCGAGTACTAAGGCTGTACCACAAGGCATATGTCTGGCAGATTCTACGCTGGAAGTTAGCATCTACACAGGACACATGAACAAGAAAGTACACATTGGCAAGATTGTAGAAGACCAGTGCAAAGGTGGAACTGGGGTGCAGAGTGGCTGAGGAGGGGCAAGGGAGCATGCCTGCATGGAGTCCCGCATGCAGGCAGAGGAGACATGCATGACGGTAGCATTGCATTACTTACACATCAGAACCATGTACACGTCACATGTAGCAGCAATCATGCACAACACATCCCACAAGTGAAACACACACGTCCTCAACAAACACGCATCAACACTCACTGGACTGGGCATCAAAGTCCAGCTTCTCTCCCACTCCTTCGACCAATTCAGGTGGTATGAACTCCGCAACGAGAGCCTCATGCGGAGTGAGTTCTTCCTCCTCTGGTGCAGGCCCACCGCCAGTCACCAGAGTCAAGTTGTAATTTGAAGCACGCTTGGCCTTAGTGCTGCGCTTGATGTCATTCCAACGCTTTTTGCACTCCTGCGCCGTGCGCACCTCATGGCCGAATGAACTGACATGTTCCGCAACATGCTTCCAGTGGGTGTCACGTTGGGCAGCCGTGGTCTGCCTATTGGCACCCACTAGCATGTCACGGCTGTGGCCCCGCACATTGTCCACGAGGAAGTCCAGTTCCTGCTTACAGAAAGGCTTCTTCCTCGACGTGCAGGAGGTCGTGGCTGTGTGTGGGGTCCCAGCCTGTGCTGCAGGTGCAACCTTCCTCCTCTTGGACTGTGGCGCAGACCCTGGCTGGCTAATGCCGCCCTGACCAGTATGGCCAGTGGGTTCGGTGGATTGAGCCAAGGGAGTGGCAGGTGGAGGGTTGACCAAAGGCTTGACTTGTGTCAGTGGCAGCTGGGTGCCCACTAATGGACCCTGCGCAGCAACATCAGCTGTGGCAGGGTCATTGACCGCAACGGTCCTGGTTGGCAGACTCACAACCGGGGTGCTGTTGGGTGCATCTGCCCCTGCACTTGCCAACACCCGGCCGTTCGGGGCAGCAGATGACATGACTGCCCCAGGGACACGTGTCTTGGTCTGTGCAGCCCAGCCTGCCCCTATGGTTTCCCCCCTGGCCTGTTGGAGATCTACCAAGGGCTCTTCAAGTGCCAACGCAGCCTGCGCTGGCAGACCCTGAGCCTGGGTGGCGGTGTCCACAGCTGCACCTGCAGCTACCACTACCCTTGGGCCCGTGGCAGTCGATGGAACAGACTGCCGGGTCATATGGGTGCCAGTGCCAGATGCAGGAGCTGCATCCCCCGGAACCACAGGGGGTGGTGGCATGGCTGCACCGACACATGGCACAACATTGTGCTCAAGTGGCGCACCCCTGCCTTTTCCCCCTCTGTGGCTGCCCTGGACACCCTGGAGTCCCCCTACTCCCTGGTCACCACGGCCATGTCCCCGACCACGCCCACCACGAGGAGTACGCCCAGCTGAGGCGCCCCTCACCTTTGGTGGCCTCCCAACCATGGCACAGATGTAGTAGTGCTGACACAGATGGAGTGGTGCCAATGGGAGGTGTACACCACAATTGACCTGGGCAATTGGGGTGAAGGGGATGGGAAGCAAGATGTTAACAGTCCCCCTGCACCTGCAAGGCTGTATGTGACCCCGGTGATGTGGTGACGGGTCACGCAACGCTCAGGCACCCCAAAACTGCAGTAAAACCGTGCACGCAACCCTGCAGCCTACGTGCGTGGATTCAACCTTCCGCAGTACGCGGTGGCACCCAGTAAAACGAATAACGCGTACGCGTGGGACACGCAGGCTACTATGACATCGAAAATTGGTGCGATACACAGGGGCACCCGCAGTGGGAAAAAGAGCGTGTGCGACTCACCGTCTGACTAGCGCGATGCAGAAAAACACACGTAGCCAATACCCCCGCCAAAAGAAGAGATACGTCCTTGATAGCTGTGAAGTTGTGATGGCGCGTGAAACAGGAAGCAGCAACACACATCGGTCTCCACGAAAGGCACGTACAGCGAACTGATGGGCCCGCTCACCTTTAACCCGTGCTGAGGGAAAAGCATGCGCGCGTCACATCACTTACGCGCATGGGCCCTTTCCTCGTATTACATGCGGATGTGCAGTTTTTCACGCGCGCTCACGCGCTAAGGGCTTTTGGTCCAATGAAATCGCATATGCGTGCTGCCGTGCATACGCGCTAAGGGCCTTTCCTCGTATTACACGCAGACGTGCAGTTTTCCGTGCACGCTTACGCGCATGGGCCCTTTCCTCGTATTACACGCGGACCACGCTCCTGCCCAGAAGGCCGAACTACTGCCCCCCAGAGCCCCGAGCACGCTCCCACCTGCCATCTGCTGCTGCCTGACTGCCTACTGCCCACGTGCCCTGCCATTTGCTGCCTGCACATCAGCCAGGGGTGCTGTTGCTGTGACCACCCCTGCTGGAACCGAAGACTCCCGACTGGGATTCCATCGCTCCACAGCCCAGCCCCAGGACCCAGTTGCCCACCCACTCCTGCCTCTGGGGTTGTCATGTCGGGGCAAACACCATCTGGGACCACTGACAACCCCCGGCCAGAGAGGCAGAGGGGCACCAGCTTCAGTGCCACCGAAGTTGGTGTCGTGGTGGAGCAAGTCCTGGGGCAGTATGATGCCCTCTTCGGAAGTTCCCGCGCCGACAAGGAAGGACGGACTCGGATCTGGACTGACATCGTGACTGCCATCAACGCAGAGGGGGTGGCAGTCCGCGACTTACAACATGTCAAGAAGCGCTGGGAGGACTTCAGGTCCAGTACCCTGAACAAGGCCCGGCGCCTCTTGAGGGCAGTGGATGCCAAGGGGCGCCGGGGCCACTTGTCGGAAGAACAGATGAGGGTCCTGGAACGCATATCCCCAGCGCTCCACGTCCAGGTCCTTGAGAAGCAGACCCGTCTGGAGTCGAGCGGTGAGTGTACATGCATCCTGATTGTGAGCAGTGCGTGTGGTGATTATTCAGTAGTGTGCAGGTTCTACATCTGTTTGTATGGGGTCGAGTATGGGTGGGGGTGTACAGGACCGTGGGGCTGACACATGCGAGGGCTGTAATGTGTGAGACATGGATGGTGCTTGTGTGTGTAGGCTTGCATGCCAAATGCAGTTGTGTGGGAACACATGTTTGGATGAATGTGTATGTAAGTAGACATGTCCGTGATGTCACGCATGTATGTTGTTTTTGGCTGCATGTATCAGCACTGTGTACATGTGCATGTGTGTGTATTTGACAAGGGTGCAACAGTGATGCAACATGGATGCATGTGACAGCGGTATGTGGAAGCCTGATTGGCAGATGTGACATGGATGCCCGTCTGAACAGTGCGACACTTGGCAGAGGTGTACACATGCATGCAAGTGTGGTGGTGTGTGTACATGTGTGGTGCACTTCCTGTGTTGCATGTGATGTCTGGCTCACCTTTGGCTGCTCATGCTGTTGTATGTGTATGGATGGTGGTGGCAGTTGCGATATGGCTGTGGTATGGCTCATGTGTGCGAGTTGTAATGACATGTGTGTTGGGGATTGTGATGACATGTCTGAGGTTTGCCAATGCCACTCATGTACAACTGTCATGTGTGTATGTGTCCATTGTACAGTGCCCTGATGCCTGTGTTTTGTTTCTCCCTGTCTGCAGCGTCAACTGATGAAGAGGGCGGAGAAGGTGCTGTGGGCCTGGTGGAGGCTGCCCCTGGTGACTGGGGGGGTGGGGGTTTTGGGAGACATGGGTGGGGGCCTGGTGGCAGGTGCCCCACAGTGCTGGGGGGTGGGGGTGGTGGGGAACATGAGTTGGACATGGGTGGGGGCCTGCTGGCAGGTGCCCCTGCACTGCTGGGGGGTGGGGGTGGTGGGAGACATGGGTGGGGGCCTGGTGGAGGCTGCCCCTGGTGGCTGGGGGGGTGGGGGTGGTGGGAGACATGGGTGGGGGCCTGGTGGAGGCTGCCCCTGGTGACTGGGGGGGTGGGGGTGGTGGGAGACATGGGTGGGGGCCTGGTGGCAGGTGCCCCACAGTGCTGGGGGGTGGGGGTGGTGGGGAACATGAGTTGGACATGGGTGGGGGCCTGCTGGCAGGTGCCCCTGCACTGCTGGGGGGTGGGGGTGGTGGGAGACATGGGTGGGTGCCTGGTGGAGGCTGCCCCTGGTGACTGGGGTGGTGGGGGTGGTGGGAGACATGGGTGGGGGCCTGGTGGAGGCTGCCCCTGGTGACTGTGGGGGTGGGGGTGGTGGGAGACATGGGTCGGGGCCTGGTGGTGGGTGCCCCTGCACTGCTGGGGGGTGGGGGTGGTGGGAGACATGGGTGGGGGCCTGGTGGCAGGTGCCCCACAGTGCTGGGGGGTGGTGGGGGTGGGGAACATGAGTTGGACATGGGTGGGGGCCTACCGGCAGGTGCCCCACAGTGCTGGGGGGCGGGGGGGTGGGGAACATGAGTTGGACATGGGTGGGGGCCTGCTGGCAGGTGCCCCACAGTGCTGGGGGGTGGGGGTGCTGGGAGACATGGGTGGGGGCCTGGTGGAGGCTGCCCCTGGTGGCTGGGGGTGGTGGTGGTGGGAGACATGGGTGGGGGCCTGGTGGTGGGTGCCCCTGCACTGCTGGGGGGTGGGGGTGGTGGGAGACATGGGTGGGGGCCTGGTGGAGGCTGCCCCTGGTGGCTGGGGGGTGGGGGTGCTGGGAGACATGGGTGGGCGCCTGGTGGAGTCTGCCCCTGGTGGCTGGGGATGGGGGTGGTGGGAGACATGGGTAGGGGCCTGGTGGTGGATGCCCTGCACTGCTGGGGGGGTGGGGGTGGTGGGAGACATGGGTGGGGGCCTGTGGAGGGTGCCCCTGGTGGCTGGGGGTGCAGGGGGACATGCGTTGGTGGGCAGTAGTGCAAGTTGACATGTGGGTTGGCTGGGGGCATGGCCATGGTGGATGGGGTGCCTGCAGGACATGTGCAGGGTAGGCCCCTGTGGTGTGAGCCACCTGCAGGGGCCGTGGAGGGTGTAGCGGGAACACCTGGGAGGACCCACACGTGCAATTCACGTGTGGTGCTCCCCGCGCACCCCTGAAATACACGTACCCTGCTGAAATCTCGTGTGGAACTTCACGCGCACCCCTGAAATACACGTACCCTGCGGAAATCGCGTGTGTAACTTCCCCTGCACCCTGAAATACACGTACCCTGCTGATATCGCATATGGAACTTCACGCGCACCCCGAAATACACGTACCCTGATGGAATCGCGTGTGGAACTTCCCGCGAACCCCTGGAATACACGTACCCTGCTGTAATCACGTGTGTAACTTCCCCTGCACCCTGAAATACACGTACCCTGCTGATATCGCGTGTGGAACTTCACGCGCACCCCGAAATACACGTACCCTGATGGAATCGCGTGAGGTGCTTCCCGCGCACCCCAGTGATACACGTAGCCCGCTTGCTGTGCTGGTACAGGGTTAGTGCAGCCCTTTGCGCTGGATTTGGTATATTGATGGCTTTTCCCTGCGCGAGAGGCGTTATTGGGGGCGTAACTGGCGCTGCTGCAGGGTCGCTGCGCCACTGTGCGCCATGACTGGTTTTGGTGGCTGGAATCCATGAATACGCTGTGCGCGGAATTGGATTTTAGCGCACGCGGCTGGCGCAGGGATTCGCACGCGCACACTGTGCGCCAGCCGCGTGCGCCACTTGTGCGCTGGATTCTATGAATTAGTTTATAAATAGTTTAGAAAAATCAATCTCAAATACAGCAGGCTTGGAAAAGATATTAAAATTATCCTTAAATTGCAGAGTAATGCTTAAACGTAACCTTGATGTGGACCAAGGACTAGTTAATGGAGCATTGGGTATAGTTGTTGGCTTTCAAACATACCCACGTGACAACAAAATTCAGTTTGTCAATATTCTCTTTGACAAACCTTCAGAAGTAAAAAGGATAGGACGCTCAACAGCTCGATTCCTTCTCTTCAAAGACATGTATGTACGCAGAGAACAATTTTCTCTAACTCTTGCATACGCAGTCACCATTCATAAATCACAAGGTCTTACCCTAAACAAAGCAATGATAGCCATTGATAACACAGTCTTTAAAGAAGGCATGAGCTACGTAGCACTATCCCGCTTACATACACTTGACGGTCTATTTTTAATCAACTTTGATGCAAGTAAAGTAAACGCTGATATTCCTTGCTTTTTAGAATACAATAGACTTCGCTCACTATACACCCCCCATCTAAACACATATTCTGAACCACAAAAAGTAAAAGGTTCTGAAAGAAAACTAAATCAAATAGAAATGCAACAGGATGTCACTGCAAATCCCCCCATTTCGTTTATTTAGAACATTTCAGAACAGCCGTTTTGTTCGCTGACAAATCGAACACAACAAGAGCGTCTACCACATAGAAAACACAACATTTAACCAATCTCATACTCTCCCACCCTCCCCAAACACTCTTACACACAAACACACTCTACTAAATACACATTTTGAACCAAGTTTCACTGCGCTGTCCGCCGACGTCTGCGAATCCAATATGGCGGGCGCTACCGAAAATCTGACGCCCTCCACGCTCTGCACCGTCCAATCAGCGAACACGTTGCATGTCCGTTGACATCATGCAAGCCGATTGGCCAATCACGACACTGTCCGCGGAGCGAACAGGGAAGTCTGTCCGCGGACCGAACACAGATATCACTAATTTTTTATGACCTACTTTTTGGTCATTTTAAAAAAAACGACTGGACGGATTTTCACCAAGTCTGCAAAAGCCGCTACTCCTGGTCCAAATTTGGTGAAAATCCGTCCAGCTGTTTGGGCTGTAGGCGCAAGCAAAGTTTTTTCCCCATTCAGTCTATGGGAAAAAAAAAGGTTTTGGGACCCCCCTATAACTTTGCCCACCCCTGGACGAATCCTTGCCAAACTTTTCAAATAAATCAGAGTGGGCCATATACTGTTTTTGCAAAGTTTGGTGAGAATTCATCCAGGGGGAGCAAAGTTATAAGCTGCCCAAAAAGTGCTCTTCCTATAGAAACAGCAACTTAACCATAACTACATGGCCACTACCATGGCCATATAATATTACCCGGCCACGGTAGTGGCTGTGTTGTTATGGTCAAGTTGCTTAAGCACTTTTTGGGTGGCTTATAACTTTGCTCCCCCTTTGACGAATCCTCACCAAACTTTGCAAAAAAAGTATATGGCCCACTCTGCAAAATTTGGTGAGGTTTGGTCCGGGCGGGCAAAGTTATAGGGGGGGGGTCCCTAAATTTCTTTTTTTCCCATAGACATAATGGGAAAAAACTTTGCTAACGCCTACAGCCCAAACCGCGTGCTTTTGTTAATGTGGTGTAAATCCGTCCAGTAGTTATTTTTTAAAATGACCAAAACTTAAAGCAAAAAAATCAGTGATATCTATGTCCTCTCTGCGTACACACTTCCCTGTTCGCTCTGCGGACAGGACACCGATTGGCTAATTGACTTGCGTCATGTCCGCGGACACCCAATGTGTTCGCTGATTGGTTGACATGAAGCGTGAGTTGCGTCAGATTTTTGGAAACACCCGCCATCTTGGAACATCGGCCTGTGTCCGTAGACATTGCAGTAAAATATATTAAAAAACACAACATTGCACTTGTCAAACTTATCAAATTATCTCTGGGGAGGTGAGGGGTGATGAGGATGGGATGGAATATGGCTGCAAAAGTAAAAAAACTGGTGGTTTTTACCGCGAAAGTCAGTGAACAGTTTGGATGTTCACGAACAGTCCTGAAAAGTTCCCGAACACCTCAGCATTACAGGGTTGGTGAAATGCAGTTCTTGGATGGCTTATAACTTTGGCGCCACTTAATGGAACTTCATTTCTGTATTAACAACAACACTCCAATACAATGATATTAGATGAGTACATTCTTTCATAGATTAAGTAGTTCATGATAGGTCTCCCGCTCACTCCTGACATTTTGTTATCAACAATATAAACACAACTCCTTGTAGAGACTTTTCATCAAAATGTATTTCATGTGTGATGTCATCAGTGATGTCATCAATGACATTTGTGATGTCATCGTTGATGTCCTGGGTGTTAGTCTTAGCAGTGCACGGTGGTGGCGTGAGTTATGGTTGCTTAGCTTACCATAACTGGCGAATTTCAGGGGTTTTTCAGTTTTACTTGGAACCATAACGTTCGTTTAACAAAGTTTTTTCTTTGAATTTCATAGGTTTTTATTAGTCCAACTTAACCATAACGTCCCTTTAACAAAGTTTTTTCAGTGAATATATATATATGTAATATATTATATATTTTTTATTTTTTTATTTTTATTATTGAATATAGTTGAATTTAATCAACTTTTTTCAATCATTAGAATTTTATCATCATTCGATTAACAATGAATAAAAAAAGCGATTTTTACATATACAATTACAATTTTCGGTTTTCAATTTTTACACCAACAAATCTCCATAAAAAAAGCTCATACAAAAAAATCACAAGAATATAATCTGCAAACACTTCGAGAACACTTTCTAAGGTAATTTAAATTGATTTAAAGCACATCTGTGCAGATCGATAAAATGCCATTCATTCCATTTTCAAAGCTGCTAAAAAATTAATGGTGGCTAAACTAATACTCATGGATTTAGTAGCGGCCAATGCTATCCAACGATGTTCAGGGTCCAGCTGTGCAAAGTACGCAAGATGTTTTGCGAAATGAGTCCTCCTTAAATTTATAAGTGCCGGACAATCAATAATTACATGTTGCAGTGTCTCAACAACACTATTATCTTTACAAAAATGACACCATCTATCATCAAAAGGTATCAGTTTCCTTCTGGCTTTAATCTCACGGGTAGGCCAGATATTAAATCGGAAGCGCACTATGGCATATCTTGAGGCAGCTGATGGAGCTAGATTTAAATATGAAGCCATTTCTCTATAGCGTTTAGGACTAAATATGTTTATATAGACACACAGACAGTCTAGTTTATCGAGATCATGCAGAATGCAGCCAAAATGGGCTCTTAAAAAAATGACCCAAAAACAGCTGTTTTTTTCAAATATATATGTGAAAACGCGTTTTTTCAAAAAACTGTTTAAAAAAAGAGAAAAGTATCAAAAGGCCAGTTTCTCAAAACACTTTTGGTTGGAAATGATAAGGTACACTATCACATCTCATCACTTACACCAAAAAAGAAGTATCCCAGCCCACAAAGAACATATGAATGGATGCATCTTATGTGCCCAGTCCGATTGCCTTTTTTACCTCTTTTTTAGCCCTTTGCGTAAATCAGGTGACATTTTGGCTCATTCAAAGTGAATCCTAAGTTCACAAGCCGGATGCGCTTTTAAATGTGCAGAAAACTAAAGCAAACACATATGTCCGCTTGGAATAGGTGAAGTGGGGTACGCATTGCATGACAGTGTCTTTCCTCACTGTGCATGCAATCGTGTTTTGAGTGTTGAAGAAGAGGTAGGAATCACTGCTGTCTCACTTGCATTTGTAGCCCTCAGAGAGGAATAGAATTGTTTTTATTAGCACATTTTACAGTGACATGCCCTTCATGTGGGTGCTATGAGCCTGTAGAACATTAGTTTGTGAAGAACGCTTACAACACAAATGCATTCAAGGAAGCTGGCCAGCTCATTATTTGGTCTAGAGCTAAGCTCCCTGGACATGTATAATTCACCTTTGGGAATAATGTGACCTGCTCATTTCCAAAAATGGGGCACCTAAAAACAGCAGACATTCTGCTCTATTTTTAGAGGCTCCCACATATCTTGAGTTTATGGCCCAAAATCTACATTTTAAAAACATGTAAAACACTGTCCCACTATGAGGGGGAAAGGAGTGAAAAGAGGAGTGATGGGCCAGATCGGGAAATATGGTGAAGAAGGCAGAGGGAGATCAGTGGGCAAAAGAGCAGAGAGAAAGCAGTTTGTTAGATGTGAGGTGGTGTGCCAGAAAGCAGAGAGGGAGCAGCGGGATAGAAAGCAGAGTGGGAGCAGAGTGCAAGAAAGCAGAGAGGGAGCGGCAGGATGGAGGGAAGTGGTGGGATAGTAAGCAGAGAGGGATTGATGGGTTGGAAAGTGACAGCAAGCTGTATATTAGGAGAAAGGATGGGGAAGACTGCGAGAGAATGGGAGAAAGGATGCGAGATGCAGTAGGAGCGAGAATGAATGAATGACTAATGACTGCAGGAGGAACTGGGGGTGTAAGGTGTGAGTTGTGATCATGGTTGTCAGTCTGGCAGGAACTGGGGAGCTGAGCTGTGATTAAAAGGGAATATGTTCAAAATATATCTGATAATGGTCAATAAAGTTCATAATAATAAATAGGCATGTAAATTAAACCAAATAAATACACCAACACAAACACTGTTCTGTCAAACCAGGGATATTGGAGACTCTTCCTATTAAATGGATACCAAATGTGTGCAAACTGTCTCTTTTGTAACCTCACACACTGACTCTTTCTTTCATACTGCCATCTTACATGCTCACATAGATAAAATACACCGATAAATACAATTTTGTGCTGAAATGTTTTTTTTTTTTATGATGCAAAATGTTCAATTGCCTGCTGCAATATCATGGAGGGCCTAATTACACAGCCCACGGTAGTATTGTAGTTATGGTTAAGTTGCTAATCCCATAGGAAGAGCACTTTTTGGGAGATTTATATCTTTGCTCCCCCTGGACGAATACTCACCACAGTTATAGGGAGGGCCCCAAACATTTTTTCCCATAGACATAATGGGGAAAAAACTTTGCACATGCCTACAGCTCAAACTGCTGGATGGATTTCCACCAAATTTGCGGCAGGAGCGGCGGCTTAGTCCTGAAGTTTTGTTAATTTGGTGTAAATCCGTGCAGTCGTTTTTTTTTTAAATGGCCAAACTGTAAGGCAAAATAAATTAGTGATATCTATGTCCGCGGGCACACTTCCCTGTTCCCTTCATGGACAGTTCTACAATTGGCTGGGATGAGGCGTGAGGTGCGTCACATTGTTTCGATGTGCCCGCCATATTGGATCTGCCGACAGCGCAGCGGCAAACAGAGGCAAAATGCAATTTTGTGGAGTGTCTTGGTGTGCAGAAGTGCTTGGGGAGGGTTGAGGAGTAAGAGATGGGTCAAATACTGTATTTGTTTAGGTGGCAGGTGCCCTTGATGTGTTCGCCATGTCCACGGTTGTCGTGGTTTTCCGCGTACATAATAAATGCACTACTGCCTATTTTACCTTATTATGATGTTGGTTTTGGGTTGTTAGTAGAGGATTGATTGTAATTAATATCACCTATAAGCAGGTTACATACCACAGTCAAAATGGTATTATAGGTGTGTTACGCTGTGGTGGTTGTGGCCAGGGCCATAGACCATAGGCCATGCACCCAAGACTTTAAGCCCTGGCCACCACCACTGCAGCATAACACACCCATAGAATGAAACACCCATCAAATATCCAGAACTCAAAAGTCGGTGTACTGTTTCATTTGTAGAGTTTGTATGTTAAGTTTTGGCTAGGCTATGCAGTTAAGATTATGGAGTTTGTAACAAGGAGTGCAGTGTTTGTGAGTTTATTTCTTGTATACTTACTGGTTGAGTTTTTTGTGGTTGTATGCAGTTTTTTCATGACATGGGTAACTGGACCAGACATACTTTTTCGATCTCTGTGATAAAAGAAAAGATCATATGTTAGTGCAGGTAGTTCATAATGAGTTATTGGATTGCATAATTGTAACGCTCACCTGATTCCCACGGAGGCGCCGGTGTTGGCAGGATGGTGTCTGTGACTTGAAAAGTGAAGTGCAGGACTCGATTGGCTTCCGGGGCTGAGCCTCTATGCACTGTGTGTCTAACTCGAAGAGTGAGATATCTGTAGGTGAAAGAATATGGAGTTAATGATCTGGGGTTGTCGGGTATCTCTCTCCCTTTCCCTTCCTTGCTTTTCCGTGGAGCCCCAAGGTCAACATGCTCACCTTAGTGCAGGGTGCCGTTGCCAGTTCCTTCACTCGGTGAAACGTAGGCCTCTTGACATCAGAGGATTGCTACCGTCGTTAACTGCACGAACGGTGAGTTTCCGGACACCTTTTAAGTCCTTACAGTCTTTAGGTGCGTGGGCACGTTAATGTGGAACAGGGCTCTGTATAATGCTTTTTCTATTTGTCTTGCAGGGCTCTTGAGGTAGAAGATGGTGTGAAGAAAGCCGAAGTTCGAGCCAGAGTCTTGCAATGAAGCGCTTGGAAATGCGTAAGTAAATGCCGGTTGCCTGCTTTTCAAAAGCACTCTAACTGTATCTTTTCCCTTGCAGTTGTGAGTTCGGGTGTTGAAGAGACGCTGGAAACACCAGAGTATTTGCAGGCGCCCTTTTGTGGCGGGCGCGATGGCGCGTAAGTAAAATACCTGTCTAATGTCTCTTCTTTTGTCTTTCAGGTGCAGGATTGCAGCGTTGAAGAAAACCGGAATTCGCGGATTGCCGGTAAGTAATTCCACACAGGAATAACTATGCTTTTGTCTTCACAGGCGGAGGAGCAGCGTGAAGAGATGGTAGCTGCCGATGGATCAGGTGAGGAAAGCGCTGCGCGTGAAGGTTGCCATGCTAACCTGTTGTTTCTTGTATTTGCAGGTGCTACTGAAGGCTAGATACAGGAATGGTAAGCGTTTGTTCTTGCAGGTTCAGGATCGGAAAGAAGAAAACTGGAACAGACACGGTGAGCGTTCTGCTGCAGATGCAGAATAACGCGAAGCACGTTTCATCAATCGGGTGTGGTTTAAATAGCCTTGGAGTGATGAGGCATCTTCCTCCACGGCCTCGCCTAAGTAAGAAAAGAGTTCCTGTTCCAGGAGAGTTCCAGTGTTGTATCCAGGGAGTGGAGCTTGCCCCACCCAGGTAAGAAAGTAGTCCCGGCTCACAGAGGATTCCTATGTGGCTGGTAAGTAAGCAGCATGGTCTGCTGCAGGTAAGTCCACCCAAGCATCTTCATACCAATTATGAGCCCGGCACTTCCAGTGCCGGGACCAGTGACTTTGATGAGCCTGGTGCCACCGGCGCCAGGACAAGGTCCAAAAGGTCCCAGTGGGGACCGGCTGGTGCCTAGGATGAAGGTTAGGGGCCTGCTTCCAAGGACGTTGGGCTGGTCCTAGCTCCTTGGAAGCAGTGATCATGACAATAATAGACATTTCTGTATTTTTTTGACCCTCATATTTAGTACTTTACAAGAACTATAGTTCAAACCAATGTACTGTGCAATTTGCTCAGTTTCTGTGTTTGTTTTCTAAATCATTGGGTCTGTGGGAAAAAAAATCCATGGTGGATTAAAAGAAAACCTTTTATGTTGAGGTACAATATATTTCTTTCATTGTTTTGCTGTTTATTTCTTGTTTCATGCTAATCTTCTATCTTTGGCTTGTTGCAGATTTTTGGGGAAATTAGATACCTGTTGGCGTATTCTAAATGTTTATTTCTGCTGTTATGCTATTAATCTATCTGTTGGGTTTTTGCAGATTTTTTGGGGAAGTTAGATACCTGTTGGCATATTCTAACTGTATATACCTTATTTGATTTTAGTGGTATTTATGTATGTGTTTGCGTGTTGCAGAATCTTGGGGCAGTTTAATACCTGTTGGCACACTCTTAACTGTGCACAGTTTTGAAGTTGAAATTTTGGTTATGTTCATACACAGATTACGTATAAAATTTTGATTTTAAGAATATTAAGTAAGCATTTACAAGATTTGTTGGCAATCTCTGCTTTAGATTAATGGTACAATCATTACATTTGAACCATCCATAATACTTTTTTATATATGCAGTGTAGTGACCTGCATTGGTTGTGACTCCTGCGTGGTAGATTATACCTATTGTTGTGAAGGTTTTCTTACTCAGTGATACTTGACAATGTGTGAATCCAGTCAGCTTACAGTTGTTTTTGGTACCATCTGCATTGTAACGTAACTATTATGTATTTACTATGTGTCTGTATTTGTAAGGTGGAGCGATTATCTGAATTGCAGGTAGTACATAATCTGCCATGGTTTGCATTTTGTACAAGTTGCTGAAATGGAATGGATTCACAGTTAGTTATGGATACATACACAAAGCGTTCATTAGGGACTTCTTCCTGTGCCACATGTTTCCACATGTATGAAATCTGAAAGATTTCATTTATAGGTATTTTTTGTTTTCCAGTACTTGTAGTAAGTACATTAGAAATTTTTGTGAGTTTATAGTGAATTTGATAATTCCAGCACAGTAGTCCAGTTCTTGTCTTATTCCATTAACACTGCAAGTGGTGTCAGGATTGTTGGTTGCATTTCTATGAAGGACTAACATTTGCAAACACAATAGGTCTTTACTGTGTAAGTAAATGTTCTCAATAATTGGTGGCAATTGGAATAGAACAATTATTGCTACATTTGCGTAGCAATTTACAGCAGTTATATTTGAAAATTTGAATGGACCTGACAGTTTTGTGTCGAAGTCATTTGTTCAGAGTGTGTGTTGCTTCTTTGAAGAAGTATTTGAGTTACTTTGACCAGTAAATTCTTCTTTGGTTGTGGTACTTGATGAAGTATTAGTTTCTTTTTATTTCTTTGGAGGAATTGTAGTTTTATCCTGTATTGTTTCAGTTTGAAGTAGTTTTCTTTTACAAGGTTTTGCTTTTTGTGGAACAGGATAGGTTTTTAGATGGGGGTGTGGAGTGAATGCAGCCTATTGTATTCTAGAATGCAAGAAATATCTGCATTTACTTTACTTGCATCAAAGTTGATTAGAAATAGCCCGTCAAGCGTACGTAAGTGTGATAGTGCTACATAGCTCATGCCTTCTTTAAAGACTGTGCTACCAATATCTATTAATGCATTATCTGGGTAAGACCTTGTGATTTGTGAATGGTACTGCATATGCTAGAGTTAGTGAAAATTGTTCTCTGCATACATACACGTCTTTGAAAAGAAGGAAGCGGGCTGTTGAGCGTCCTATCCTTTTAAGTTCTGATAGTTTGTCAAAGAGAATATTGACAAAGTGAATGTTGTTGTCACATGGGTATGTTTGAAAGCCTCCAACTGTACCAAGTGCTCCATTAACTAGTCCTTGCTCCACGTCAAGGTTACGCTTAAGCATTACTCTACAGTTTAAACATAACTTTAATATTTTCTCCAAACCAGCTTTGTTTGAGATTTCTAGGGTATTTCGTCTTGTTGTGGCTTGTTGACACATGGGTAGTGTCATACCATGTACGTCCAGGGTATCTGTGGAGCAAATTTCAATTATGCCATGAACTTAATACGGTAAATTTAGCATCTAAAAGGTTCAGTGGCTGGTTTTTAGATGATTATTTGAGTAGAGTTTCGTCTCCTCAATACATTTATTTATTTTATTTATTTATTTAATATTTGTATTGCGCCGGTAGCTCGCGAGCCTCGGGGCGCAGAGACAGCAACACGATAGACAGACGGACAAGAAACAAACAGCAAAGACGGGACAGAAACATGCAGAGATTACTCCAGCTGGAAATTTGGACGTATGGTAATTTATTTGAAGATGTGGGTTTTTAGCGATTTGCGGAAGCGGATGTAATTAGGCTCTATTCTTAGGTGGTCCGGGAGGTTGTTCCAGAGATTGGCTGCGAGGGACGGAAAGGCTCTGCCTAGGCCGCTTTTAAGTTTATGTGGGGCTATTGCAATTTTACCGAGTTGAGATGATCTCAGTGTTCTATTTGGAACGTATGGTCTGATTCTCGTTTTTAGGTATGTTGGTGCTTTTCCGTGAATGCATTTATGGACAATAGTTAGGGTCTTGAAGTGCACCCTATCTTCAATTTTTAGCCAGTGAAGCTCCCTTCTGGAGTCGCTGATGTGCTCTGTTCTAGATTTAAGCTTCACAGTTCTTACTGCGTTGTTCTGTACAACTTGGTAGCTTTGTAGGCACCGTTTAGAGGCACCCAGAAGTAAGGCATTGCCGTAATCGAGGCGCGACAAGATGGTGGCTCTAGCTATGGTCGCGCAATTTTCCTCTGATAAGAAGGGTCTGATGGCTTTTATTAGACGGAGGTGGTAAGCACAGTTTTTCTTAACGTATTGTGCTTGGGCCTCTGCCCCTAAAGATGCTTCAAGCATCATACCGAGGGTTTTGACCTTGCCTAATACTGGTATAGGTGTGTCTTTGATCTGAAAGGATGCGTAGGATGTAGGTAATTTAGCTCGGGCGTATGATGAGCCAAAAATCACGAGCTCCGTTTTTTTCCCATTAAGACACATCCAATTGGAGTCCATCCATTGCTCCACGTAATTATAAATCCTGTTGAGTTGCTCACTGTCCTTCTGATAATCGCCACTTAGTTCAAATACCAGCTGCGTATCATCAGCATAGTTAGTGAAGTAGGTATTAATATGGTCAAGAACTAGGCATAAGTACCTCAAGTAGATGTTAAACAGCAATGGTGACATGCTTGCCCCTTTGGGGACTCCACAGAGGATTTCTTTTTCTAAAGAGAACTTGTCCCCCCAGTGCACCCTGGATATTCTGTTTTTTAAGAAGGACATTATCCAGCTGATGGCTTCATCAGAGCAATTGGTGGACTTTTTCAAAGCATCCTGGAGTAGGTTGTGATCGAGGAGGTCGAAAGCGGCACTGAGGTCGAGTAAAACAAGAAGGCCTGTTTTACCCTTGTCAATAATGCCGAGCATTTTGGTCTGGAGATCTAGCATGGCTGTCTCGGTACTGTGGGCAGGTCGAAAGCCAGATTGTTGTGGGTGGAGGGCGTTTGACTCCTCCACATATGTCTGAAGTTGCATGGTGGCAATTTTGTCCATAATTTTGAGAATGAAATTGCAATTAGTTATGGGTCTAAGGTTGTTCGGGTCCCTTTGGTCCAGATTGGGTTTTTTTACCAGGGGGGTTACTGTAACCTTTTTGATGGCATCAGGAACTTTCTGATCTCTGAAGGAGGCATTTATGATCTTTGTCAAGGTGGGGGCGAATATGTCAATGTTATCCAGTATTATTTTGGGAGGGATGATGTTCTCTGCACAAGTCGTAGGTTTCATTGTTGTCAATACCTTGATCATGTCACTACTGTTGATCTCTGTGAATTTAAAGGTTTCAATACCTGGTGTTGAAATCTCGACTGGCAGGGTCTCTATCATTTGTTTCTTAGACAAAGAGTTAATAATTGAATCCCTGGCTTTGGCAATTTTATTGAAGAAGGCGATCTGAGTAGTGTTGCATTCTTCTTGTGAAGGTAGGAATGGAGGGGTGATAGCTTTTGGTTTTTCTATAGATTTGAGAATATTGAACAATTTGCTTGTGGAATTGGCTGCTGTGGAAATCTGTTCATTATAGAAGTTTTTTTTAGCCATGATTATCATGTGTTTGTATTTTGTTTCACTTTCTTTCCAAAGGGCTTTATTGGCTGACGAGGGGTCTTTAAGCCAGGCATTTTCTCTGTTTCGTTTATCTCTTTTTTGTTCTGCTAGTTTTTTGGAGAACCATTGTTGGTTCTTTTGGATAGATCTGGTTGACTTGGTTTGGAGGGGAGCTACTTGGTCTATAAGTTTATCGAGGTGGCTAAGTAAATTTACTAGCATGGTTTCACATGTGGCATTCTCAGCTTGCTTTTTTTCAACCTCAGCCAAGCAGTGTGTGAGATGGCGCCTGTCAATGTTTTTGTAATTCCGATAGGTCGAGAGAATGGGGCTGTTGGGGATTTTAGGTTTAGGAAGGGGTAAGCTGATGTGAAAGGATATGCTGTAGTGGTCGGACCATATGCATGCTTCCGTCTTGAACTCTCTTGTTTCTAGATTGTTAGAGATGACCCAGTCAAGAAGGTGGCCGTTGTTCATTGTGGGCTCTTGATTATTGATCTCAAAGTCAATGTTGTTTAGGGATTTTTGTAATTTTCTAGCTTCTTTGTCTTTGGGATCATCGTACCAGCGATTGAAATCTCCCATCACTAGAGTGGCTGTGTTGGGTCCTTTAAGCATGTTAAGTTGGTGAGTTATTTCGTCATTAAAGTCTGGCATGGACGTGGGAGGCCTGTAGAGTACTATCAAGTTTAGGCTACTATTGGCCGTGGGAGTGTGTTTAAGGTGAAGTATTTCACAGCCTGTGCAAGCTATGCTGTTTGGGAACATGTGGATGTAGTCTCTAGCAATGACTGCAACCCCTTCCCCCTGTCCTTCTTCTCTATTGGAGTAGAAGATGGAATAGCCTTCTGGTACTGCGATGTCGCAGGTGGGGCCGATGGGGTCCTTAAGCCAGGTTTCAGTGATGCAGAAGATGTCTATTTGTTCGTCAACAATCTTGTCGTGAACACATTGTGAGTGTTTATTGAGGGAGCGTGTGTTTAGTAGGCAAATTTTTAGGTCGAGCTTTGTTGGGGGGTGAGTGGACGGTTTTTCCTTTTTTGAGGGCCTTTTAATGGCGAGTTGTTCTCTAGTGTCTTGACTGTTACGGTCAAGGACAGAGTCCATCGCTTTTTTGACCAGGTTAATGCGCGCAAGTTTACTAAGGTCTGATGTAAGCTTGTCAAAAGGGAGCATCCCCATGGTTGCCTGTGCGGAGGAAACTTACGTTTAGTGCAGAATTGAGCAGCGGTTTTCGCCCTGAACGCCGTGGACGGCGTGGACCGGCGTAGACCGGCTTGCCCCTGAAAGCGCCGGCGCTGAAAGCGCCTGACGTGTCTAGATGTAGGCGGCAAGGGCACCTGGGAACAGTAGTTCCAGAAAGAAATGCAGCAAAGTTGCAAAGTAAACAAAATACGAGTGCTTGCTCGTTGCGCTTATTATATAAGGAAAACTCTTAAACAACCAAAGCAGTTACAAGTCGTTCTGAATTGACAAAGAAATCAAAATATAAAGCAGTCAAAACACTTTTCCCAAATGACAAAGTATTCTAGGAATGTGCGTTATAACGTTGCCTGGTAGGGAAATGGAATGGGGAATGGGCTGTGCTTCTGGCCCACCCACGAAAATGCTGTTACCTTTCTAATGGACACCGTGTGTCTTGGGGGTTAATGAAGATGCCGGCGGGACCGGCGTAGACCGGCTTGCCCCTGAAAGCGCCGGTGCTGAAAGCGCCTGACGTATCTAGATGTAGGCGGCAAGGGCACCTGGGAACAGTAGTTCCATAAAGAAATGCAGCAAAGTTGCAAAGTAAACAAAATACGAGTGCTTGCTCGTTGCGCTTATTATATAAGGAAAACTCTTAAACAACCAAAGCAGTTACAAGTCGTTCTGAATTGACAAAGAATTGACAAAGAAAGCCTACATTATAGCTTATCCCAACACAGGTACTTTTCGCACTTACCTTATGATGAAATTTAACTCGACTGTTGCATTAGAGACAAATTGTGTCAAAATGGGGTCTCCACTTACGTCAAAGTATTGTCGTCTATGTGGAGTAAATGTTGTTGAGTCCCTTCACCATCTTATTATGTGTTGTGAAAGCTTAAATGAACTACGAACCACGTGTTTTAAATCCTATAATAATGGCATTGTGTTGACTGACATAATCTGATATATTTTATTGTTGTTTTTTATCTGAAGATTGTGGCAATTTTAAAATGTATTGTATAGGATATATTGGAAATGTAATATGTTTTTAGATTTTGTGTATATATGTTGTCTGTTTATGTGTTATACAAAGCCTATTGGCTAGATGTGTATCAAATAAATAAATAACTAAATAAATAAATAAATTTCAATTATTGGTTGCATTTCTTTTTTCAACATTGTTTCACTGAATTTTGAACAGCTTGCAAGAGTTGGCATCAAGGACATGACATTTTTGTGTGCTAATTGTTCCATGACATCAGTAGCACATGAGGTATGGCCAATAGAGTGCATGGATGTGCCTGGTGTTTAATATTGCGCGTGCTTCTTGAGATAGTACACCAACTCTAATACTTTTTAAAATGTTGGCGTATTTGTGGTCTGCAGACTGATGCATGTTTTCTGTTAATTCTCTGTGTTGGAAATGTTGCCAACGGTTGACATTTCCTATGCTGCCAAGAGTTTTACGGCACAGTTTGTGCCCTAAGGTTTTATAAATAGGTTCAGCTTTCAATGGTATCAATTGAAGATCTCCGAAAACAATAATGTGTTTTCCTCTAAAGAGCTGTTCGTAGTCTGTTTTGAGGAACTATTGTAATCTGAGGTGAATCAAAGCCAACATTAGGTTGGAGACCATGCTCACCTCATCTATTAGCAGCATTTTCAGTTGTTTGAAAACTCTTCGTAGTTCCATTGCAGCTTCTGTGGAAAGTTTGTAATAGTCTCATTTGTTTTGGTGTTCTACTGGAAGGAGTAGTAATCGGTGCAAAGTGACACCGTTGTAGGCACTAAACCTGTGGGGGCAGTTACAACAGCTGACAGTTTGTATTTTGTCAATTGTTGAAGGAGCTTGAAGATTATTTTGATTAAGAATGTTTTGCCTGAACCAGCTTCACCACTCACGTATAGCAGTATAGGTTTGTAGTTTTGGCAGGTACAGTTTTTATTTTCATATTCCACATCATGTTCAATTTGTTTTGTTATTTCTTGGAAAAATGCTACGCTGCTCAATGTTCAGTTGTGATTTTAGTACAGCAAAGTCTTCTGTAGCTTGTTCCTACTGACACATGGGGGCTGATTCATGGAATTATTTGCACCAAAAAATTGAGACTTGTGCGCCATTCTGCCCGCAAATCCCCATTTGTTAAACAGGGATTTGCGGGCAGAATGGCGCACAAATCCCTGTTTTTTGGTGCAAATAATTCCATGAATCAGCCCCTTGGTGTTTTCTACTTCTCTCATGGCTAATTCTGCCTCATTTTCTATAAGTGGCTGTCCAAGTGGTTCTTGGCTTCCTGTTACAGAAGGTTGACAACTGTTGGGCGTGTCCACTTGTAGTTGGGCCTGGAGTTCTTCTTTGTGTTGCTGCTCATTGTGCAACATTGTTTGGTACTCTGTAAAGTTTACGGCTGTTATAGTGCTTTCATTTGCTTTGAAAGCATCTTCATAGGAGTCATATGTATCCAGTAACTCTTCTTCTTTCCTCCATGGTTTAAAACATTGTAGCAGGGACATGTAATACAGTTCTTCATGTTGAGGAGTTTTTATTGACAATTTGATATCATTAATTAAGCTGCGTTTGGTAAGTTTCACTAAGCTGCCTTCACAATTTACCACTCTGTATCTACCTTTCTTTTCATCTGGTTTAACATTATTTTTGTATGTGAAGGTTTGGGCTACGTGGTAGAGACACATGGTTTCCAAAGTGGTACTCCTGTTTGGGTAGTATGTGTCCAGTAAATTGTTTTTCAAAATGTCTTGGCTGTTGGGATAATTTTTGGCTATTGTTTCTATGTCCTCATATGATTTGAGAACTCTTTTTCTAGATTTAGCGGGACCAAGACTTATACTATATTGTCAGATTTTCCATACAATATACGTTAAACGGTCTGCAGCTTCATAGCAGCCACATTCTCTATGAGAGAGCATTTTTATGCCTAAGCTGTACAATTTCTGTGATAGTGTTTTGTCAGATGATATGTCATCCCAGAGGTCCTGAAGCTCCGTTTTCTCTGCTTTGGTTAAGTAGGCTGTGACATTTCGTGCAACTACAGTTGAATTGTCTGCAATGTACTGTACATCTATGTTTGCATTCCATAGGAGGGCAATGATTGCATTGTAATCATTGATGTATTTTGATTCTTCTGTTCCTATTATGTAATATGTGTTCTTAGGTGATTTACCTTTGACACTATGTCGGACTGAAGACATGAAGTTGTTTACTTGACCTGTTGCTAAAACTGGTCTAGGGAAACCAAAGCGGCATTTGGTGTAGTATTTCCCATTTATTCTTTATATTTGCGACAGCAGTATTTCCGATATTTGTTTATTTTAAATTTTATAAAATGTGTGCATGAAGGTCACTATGTGTTGTTTGTGAAGGGATTTCACAAGTGACATATTTTTGGATGAACTGCAAAATAGTGGCATGACTGTCCTGACCAAATTTAGGAGCCTCTTTAATCCATAATAACATGTGGATGTGTGGTACTCCTCTGGCGTGGTATTCTTTTCTCCAAAAGAAGCGTTGAACTTCTCTGAGGGGAGGAACAGTCCTATTACAAATAAAGTGTAGCATAGCAATGAAGCGATGATGAAAACATCTTGATACATTTACAGGATCTAGAGAGCAGAGTTCTTCTGGTGTTTTTATATCTATGTTTTATTTTTGTTTGCTATGTGTAGGAAATTGTTTAAATCTTCCCATGCATATTCTGCACAACTTAATGTAACAACCCAAGTGGGTAGTCCAAGGTTACTTATCATACAGCCTACATCTCCATGACATCGGAACCAGTATTCTTTTGTACCAAGCATCTTTGCTAAAAGATTTGTAATACTTGACTGTAAAACCTCATCTTTTTCTTGCACTTTTTGTAATAATTGCGTATCTGACATATTTTGAAAATGGGTACATGATTTTGATGTGTGTGCATATAGTTGCTAGTTCACTTTCAAAGAGAAGGTGGAATATGTATTGCACATTTTGTCTGAATCTGGGGTCGTCAGAATACATTCGTAGAGAGTGATATTCTGATGCTCTTATCTGAGTGGGTCTATCATCGTACCTTCCCCCTTTTCCAGTAGGAAAGAGTAGAGGAAAGGCCTGTGCTTCTATACTTTTTTCCCATATGCTGATTGGAGATCCTTTGGCTTGTCGCATTTGGTACATATCCAATGCATCATCTATAGCGCCTTTAGAGTGTAAAGGATGAATTGTATAATGGTCTAAAATATTGGATTCTGTATCAGGATTTAGAAGTTCAAATTGACTAGTTTCTGGTGACTCTTGAATTACTTTAATGGTTTCTCTCAGGTTTTCTTCAATATTAACTTCTTTGTAGTATTCATTGTTGTTTTGTAGATATTGCAGGGCTTGTCTAACTTTATGTAAGTCCACGAGTTGTTGCCAAATTATTTTGTCTTTTGTAGGTACGCCATTTGCTAAGACAATTAAAGATAGATATAATGGCAGTTCCACTCGTAGACTGTGTACATTTTCTTTGAGATATAATGGTAAATAAATTACTTTGCCACAAATGCCTTTGACTAATTCAGAGGGAGGTAATTTTGCTGTTTTTCATGAAGGCATATTATTGCTTGTAATGGGTGCACTGTTTGAATTATGGTGCTCTCATATACATTTTATTGTTTCAGGGGTTTTGGTAGTGGGAATAATTCCAAGTTAATTGTGATAAGAACGTGAAGGTGTTTGGTTGTTGTCAAGTTTTGCAGTGCAGTAATTGCAAAGTATTAAGGGGTCAGTAATGTTGTATTTGTTTTCTGCTGTAAGGTAGAGAGCTAATTGGGACCATTTTGAATCTTCATTGTCTTCTATTTTGTATGTTATGTCTATAGTTTTTGTGGGGTTACCAGACATTTCATTGAAAAAAAATGGTCGACGGGAAATTTGGTCGAAACCATTTGGTCGAAAACCAAATGGTCTAATTATTATTATTTTTTTTTATTTTCACTTTTTATCTTTTTTGGGGGGGGTGCCCCCCAAACCCGTTTTTTTTAAAAAAAACCTTTTTTTTCCTAAACTAAAACCTAAAAAAAGTATATATAAATAAAACAAAAATTCGACCATTTGGTTTTCGACCAAATTCCGTCGACCAAATGTCTTTCGACCAAATGTCCAGACACCTTTTTGTGGTACTTTTATAAGAATTCCTGCGGCAACACACACACACATGGTTTGGTACTTCAGTGGAGGTACTTTTAAACTTTAATATTTCTTTTTTGTATGTATTTAATAGAAGGTTGCTATTTGTATAGTACTTCCTCGTTCATTGTACATCTATTTCATTTTGTAAGTGGCTTTCAATTCCAAAATATTTTCTTTGTATATGCTCTATTTCTTTGAGTAGTTGCTTGGCTGTACCATGTAGAAGATTGTTATTTAAAATGGCTACTGCTAAAGCAGGACATTTAGCATAGTAGAGTTTTTGGACTAGTTTTCTAATAGTTGAATGATGTGTTGATATCATTTTGATATGATGGAAGGTGCTTTTGCAAATAGGTCCTGAAATGCAGGCTAATGAATGTCCTTGTAGTCCTGTGTACTTGCGCACTGGACAGTCATCCATATTTCGTAGTAGTTTCATTCTGATTTTGTCTTTGCTTTTTACATACTGATTGAGGAACTGGCGTAAAGATTTGAAAGATTTTTTGGCAATGTTACACATTGATGTGAACAGCCATTTACAGATGGGACGTTTTGGTTGGGTAGAATGGGGAGGTGATTCTGAGTATTCTGGGTATATTTTTGTTAGCAGAGTTTCTTGTTCCATAATGGTGTTATTACATTTTTCATACCCTCGTCCACTGCTATGTATGGCAATTGGGTTTGTTTGCTTTTGTTTATATGCTTCATCATTAAAATATGGTTCTGTGGTCGTGGTGTGACTCCATTCACCTCCACAGATGTTAAAGAAGCTATTTTTGTTGACATTCCATTTATTGAGAAGTCTTTTTTGTAGCTTAGTAGTTAGTTTTGTTAGTGGTTTCATCCTGTTTAAAACTAAAATAAATGATTTCCTTTTGAGACGGATTGCACTGTCTACGAGAGCTTCTAGGATTAATTTTCTACGGTAGGTTTTAAGGGTTGTTCATGATTTCTCTCCTGTTTTTAAAAGGTTCTGAAGGACTCTGTGGCGGAACATTTTTTGTAAACATTTTTTTTGGTATGCTTACTTGCCACTACATCAAGATTTATAGGTGCAGCGTTAGCAGTAGTGGTAGCTGAAGTCTTGTTAATCACGTTCTGTTTGGTTTTACATTTTGATAGAGGAGGGAGAGTTTCTGTACTGGAAGTTTGTTTTATTTCGCTTAATGACTGTATTAGCTGTATTGTTTCAACTTTTTGTACAAAATCTGCTAGAGATGGATGCTTATTTTGGACACTTATTTTGATTTGCTCTACTTCTGCATTGCTTTCTACAGAGTTGCTTTTTGGTAGGCATTCTTTGGGGTCTGTTGGAGAAAAAAAGAAAGTGTGGGTTGAGCTGTTGTGCAGTGTATGCATGCTTTGTGCATGAGTGTCTGAGTATGATGGTAACTATGATTGTGGAGGTGTGTGATTGTGTAATGGGCTGCTACATCAAGTTAGGAAGGCTATTCTTGTATTTGTGTTTTACTATACTTGGCTTCAGTTGACAATATAAAGTATGCAACTTTTAAGGGGAAGCACTAATACTACATCTAATGGTAAAGGGTAAAGGGTCAATATATTTGTTTCTTCTACAATACTAAAATGCTAGTGTGTTTGAGTAACAGTTAGAACATTATGTTAGTTTCGTACTTACTTTTTTGTATGGAAAGAGTAGGTTTCTTCTAAGCCCTTGTCCGTACTTCATACGCTAATGCTTTTCAAGAGACTGGTCATCACTGAAATTGTAAAAGAAAGAAGTTAGTGAATTTGTGTGTTTATAGCACTTATAATATGAAACAATATTTATAGCTGAAAGGTTTGCAATTGACACTTCATCATAGTAGATGGTTGAAATGAGAGTAAGTTCATTTACAGTTTACACAAGCTAAGTGGCAGTTACTCTGTACATATTTTTATTTATTTTATTTTACAATTTTAAAGTGCTTACACAGCCCATCGAGTATCGAGGCGCTGATACAGGAATTGTTTGTTTTTTAGTTGCGTAATTATTTTGTCTTAGTTGCATATTTATAACGCGCTTAAACATCCAGAGGTTTCTAAGCGCGGACGCGAGGACCGAATTTGTGTTGCTTCATGTCGTTTTGCTTTCAAAGCGTGCACGTTGCCACTGAGCTATGCTCTCAGGATGTATTGTATTACTAGAAGAAGTGCACGTGTACTGTGAAGGAAATATTCATACCTGTAGTCTGTGCCATGCATGTGGATGTGCATGAATCTGCAAGTAGAAATGTTGGGGAGTTTTATAGTAGTTGTTGCTGTAGGTCCTTTGCAGTCACAGCCAAATTGTACTGAGAGTGATCAATAGTACATCTAAAGTGCTGATCTGTGATGACAGAGTTAGATGTAGAGTTCTTGGATGTGATTGGTGGATGATTGTGTGACTGCTTAACAGAAGCTAATGAGGAAATGGTGCAGAGAGTGTAGTGGGGTAGAAGGGCTGCCCCAGTGTTACTTACACGCTCTGCGGACAGCGTGGTTGTTCGCAGACAGGACATGCCACATCCCGGGTTTCCGAGCATGAAGTGGGATTGTATTTTGAGGATTAGCCAATGAGGTGTTGAGGGGGACTGTGTGTATTGAAGAGGGGGACTGTGTGTAGTGAAGATGGCAGAGGTGCAGAAAGTCAGGGTGTTGGTGGATGGAGATATGTTTGTGAATGGCTTGGAGCAGTATGCTAAATCTGTGAATGTGGCTAACCATTTTGACACAAAAGGAGTGGAACACTGTGCCTGATTTGAATTTGCAGGCAATTCTAGTAGTTTGTCAGGATATGGCTAGGTTTCATAGTCCACATGTAGTTGTCCTACACTGTGGTTCTGTGCTTTTGGGCTATGTCAGTGCCCCTACTTTGTTGCAAGATCTGCAAAACTTGGTTCAGGCAATCATGAAAGTCCTTCCAAATGCCAAGGTTATTTTTTCTGCTTTGTTACCTAGAGCAGTATGGGAAAATAGTTGTGTTTTTTGTCCTAAGCAAAATATTGCTAGGTTTGCAATCAACCGAGGCATGTTTGCTTTCATGGTTAGAGCTGGTATGAATGTTCTTTTGAAATAATGAGAACATTGAATCTGGTAATGTTGTTTATTTTAAAAAAGATGGCTTTTCTTTATCTTTTATGGGAAATGCCATGCTGTTTTGGAACATAAGGGTTGCTTTGGAGAAGCTAATGTGAAGATTTTTGGAGGAAAATAAGAAAAAAAACTAAAAAAATATAAAATAAAAGGTGTTTCTGAAGCATCTGCAAAACCTCAAAGGGGAGATGGGGCACACTATTTAAATTTTCATTCCCCATGCTCAGATTTTTCGATTTGTCCACGGACAGTGTGGTTGTTCGCGGACAGCGCGTATTACATACGGGGATTTTGGGGTTGCGAGGCATGCACATGAGACTGAGCAGAGAAGGGATTGGTTAATAATAATAAGGTTTACTGGGTGTTTTTTTTAAGGAGGGAGTTTGTCAGTAGGTGTTTTTCCTGAGAGAAGAGTAGATAGCTATGGCTGTGTGTTTCAGAAAGCTGATTGTTTGGATTTTGGGAGATTCATGGATAAATTGGTTGGAGGTGAATGCAGATCGCTGTGGAGTGGCTGCACATCCTGGATTCTCTCATGTGGAACTTCACTGGCATGGATTGCGTGGAATGAAGTGGGTGGATTTGGTACCTCTCTGTGCTTCTTTGGTGACACAGCGTCATCCAGACGTTATTATTATTCATTGTGGATATTAGGGAGAATTCTCAAGAATGGCTAATTTCCCTTACCTTCTGAGTGCCTCAGCAGCTTTGCTGGATTTCTAGGATTTATTTCTTTCACCTAGCAAGAGTGTGAGCTTTTTTTCCCCACTCACATGTGTTTTGCTGGGTGTGTTTATCATTTGTGTGTACATAGACTGTGGAGCCTCACCTACTCCACAGGCATCATATTTTTACTGTGTGTTACACAGCACCTTCAGTGCAGTTCCACAAGGTTGTCTTTTAGACTTCCCAACTCAGACTCCATTTTCTGGGACTGCCTACCATCTCCCAGAACACATAAAGTTGCCATTAACTTTATTATCCTCTTTAAAACCACAGACCCAGTACAAACCATCTTACATAGAGTACTGGAAAGGGTTAATACTTATCCCTTTTTGTTTATTTATCTTGGAGCATTGCTTTGCTCCCTTTTCATCAAGACTTGGCTGGTGGCAGTGGTAACTACCCTATTTTTCCTACCGCTGTTATCCTATATAACCTTGGTATTGTTTTAGGCTATCTTCGTAGCCTCGAACTTAAACCCGCTAGACCATATATGTTTTATTACGGTTCCGGCTGGGTTTATTCGCCATTTCTTTTTGTAAAAGTCTTTCTCGCGCCAAACCAGGTTTGATTCCTTTGTTCACCATCTTTTCGCGGGCTTCTATGCAGAAGCCCTCCTTAGGCGCCTGTATGTCTGCGGGGCACAGGATGTGATGGAGGGGTTTAGGACTGCTGCACAGACCCATGTCGCACTCTGTAATGATTGGCTGTGGTGACTGTCCCGGCGGGACAGCCACCCTGCTGTGTGATTGACAGCCAGGCTGTGTGAATGGGGGAAACTGCATAAAAAGCAGGTCTCTGGGTCTGGAAAGGCAGAGTTGCCACTGGAAGGAAAGAACTGATGAGGAACTGACGGAAGAGGACCCCTACCACGACTGAACTGCCCGGTGAAACCTTGCTGCAGGTCCGAATCCTAGAACTCCAAAGACAGAGAAGATCCTCCAGGAATCTTCTTCCCCTGAGCTGGTGGGACCAATCAGTTAACCCAAACTGCAAGCCAGGACTCCCTCCTCTGGTCGAAATTGCTGTACAGAGCTACAGTGGGCCGGATAGCCAGGAAGGTCGAACCCTGCTTGGGTTTTAAGGAGAACACCTTTTATTTGTTGCTTTGCTCTGCTGCTGGTTCCTTCCCTGGGTAGTGCAGGACCCTCCAGTCTTCCTACTTCGTGTCAGTTGCTTCAGGAACCGTGAGCCTTCAGGAACTACCAGGAACGTCCGCCTCAGCTACAGTCTTGGCTTGTCCTTCTCTTCTCTTTAAACTAACTTTTCTGCCAACCAACTTCATCCGGAACTCTTGGCAAAGACTTAACCACAAACTACCCTGAACTATGTGATCTTGAGCAAAATACTTTTGTCCTGTTGACTTTGGTTTAAGCCTATTCATTTGATTCCATCACTGTAGTTCCTCATTCTAGATTACTCCGCTTACTTACCTGTTGATGCTGCTCAATTTTAGCCTAACTTTGTTTTTCCCTCCCTTTTTAAATTGCTGAAGTGCCATTTGGCTCATACTTCATTTTGAGTTTAAACTTGTCCAGAATCTATTAGGAGTGGTGTGGTGTATTGATAACATGGTTTTTCAACTGCTTTACTTTAGTGAAATGTTATACAACTGATGTGTAAATAAATGTATATTCTTTTACTCAGAAACCTTGCGTCAGTGTTTGTTTGAATCATAGTAATTGCTGTCCTTTGTCTAACTATTTGATACTGCTCCCTTGCTCTTGAGATAAGTCTGGCTGCTCAGCCATCGCTACCACTTTTACTGTGTAGTACAGGCTTGTACCAAAGGTGAATTTGTACTGTCACTTGTAGTCTTAATTTTGTGTGGTGTTGCCAAAGGGTACTGCATATAATTCTGCCTAACAGTGGAGGGAACAGTTTAGGACATGTGTCTGGAATATCTTGGACATGGACTCCCGTATTGCGCAGAGACAAATGTGGCTGCATTCTTTTTCATTTGGTCCACAATTGGAGAAAGCAAGGTGCAATGTTAACAAGGCTGTTTGTGCCTTTTTGAGAGCTGTTGGTATGTCCTCTTTTCAGAATGAAAATATTGTGTTTTGTAGCACACTCCTTTTTCGCAGAGATGGAGTACATCATACTTATGCTGGCAATCAGATTTTTCTGCAAAATATACAAAATGCATTGCAACCTTTTTTGGAATTACAGCAATCCATTTTGCAGTAGGTGTTGACCATTTGAAGTTTTTGAAACACAAAAAAACACCACAAAAAGGCTAGACACCACTTCCTCCGAGAGAAAAGTGCAATGGTTGTTACAGGGCAGCACTGCAGTTTTTAGATGTCTGCGGACCATGCACTATTTATTTGTCACTTCTGTTTTTAAATTGTAAAAGGCGGCTCTGAAAGGCGCCTTTTTTGTTGTTTTTGTTTTTAACTTTTTTTTTTTTAAACACGACACACAAGGAAAGGAGGGGAAAGGAGGGTAAGGAAGGGACACCAACCACGGGGATAAGAAAGGGCAGGTGGAGAGAGGCAGATTTAGGGTGGGCCTTTTTCAGGTAGGTCGCAGACCTTCTGATCAGGGCTCAAGTCCTAATAATTAAAGTGGGGGGACTCATCAACAAACGCAATGGGATGTGACATCGCCAGAAATTAGCATATCAAGGTGAAAAATGCAAATTTCATTAAATTGGCTTTGCATAATCACCCAAATTGAACAGGACGAATGGCCCTTCATAAAATCAACACACACACAAAACCAAGACAGGATATTTTCTTCTAATGGTGTTTCTGAAAACGTTAAAAGGTGTGCATGTTTTAAACGCCAAGAACCAATACAAATATTTTCCATGGGGATTGCAGTACCGAATTGGGATATATCGCCTTTATTTGTTTATTATTTTTCATCAGGTTATATACTGCAGTGGTGCAGCGTCCGGCCTACAAACCTGACAACTGCAGTTTTATCCGAGGTCGACTTTAATTCATAAATTCAAAGTGGCCATCCAATGTTTCTCTTTTAGCTGGGGGGGGGGGGACTGAGTCCACCCTCTGAATAAAGTGGGTGGACTCTGTCCCTCCACGAGTACCCTTGACTTGAGCCCTGCTTCTGATGCTCGAAAGCAGTCCGAAGGTTCTCCCCTCTGCAGAGTACTGCATCACAGTACATGCACAATATTGTGACCCTCGAAAGGTAAGGGTCAACAGCATCATGAATGGCCTGTGAGGCAGGTGGAGGGATGCACGCACATTGTATGCTAGTAGTAGGGACTTCCACTACATCATCCTCTTTATCCTCTTCATCTGTCTCCTCTGCATCCTCACGCCTGTTCCCCTCTGCAGGCCATTGACGACATGGTGGTGGTGGAGGGGGTGGGGGTGCTGATGCCGAGGCAGTAGCAGCAGAAGCAATTTGGGATGCCATCTGGAAGGTTAATAACCAGGAACTAGGAATGAGGAACCAAGAACAGCAACCTGCACAATTGTCCTGTGGTAAATCTTGGAAATCCAATTTCAGAATGAGGATAAGCTCTGGGATGTGGCCTTTTATAGGGGTGCTGGGGCGCGCTTCACGGACACCCTCCCCATCCCCGAACACTTCTAAACACCAAGAATGGGCTCAAAAAGTTCCAAAAAGTATGTAAATCGGCAGGGACATGGTCTGGGCCATGTGCAATGGTGAACCTTTACTGTAAAATACCTTGGATTGCTCAAAAAAGCAGTTTTTAAATGTTCAGGGGCCCAGACAGTGTCCACAAATAAGGACACACGCTCAGCATGGGTGCAGTCACATGATGATGTCGCGGACACAGTCGCAAATGGGGCGGCTGTCCGCAGAACACCAAATGCGCAGTGACGGTTGTGCGCATGCGCGCAGGTGTTCTACGGACAGTGTTCGGGTCCCCAAACTAATTAAAAGTGCGACACACGTGCGGCGGACAGTTGCGGAGAGGCGCGATGTTCGTAGGACCCAAGCATGTGATGTGCATGTGTACGGGTGTTCTACGAACAATGTTGAAGTCACCGAATAAAATAAATGTGCGTCAAAACTTTGCGGACAGGCGGATGCAATATGTGTTCTATGGATATATTCATTCTGGTTGCGGACATTACGAATAGCGGGGGTGTTATTAGGACACCCCCATTTTGGGTGATTGTGAGAGGCAGACATCTTGTGTGTTCTAAGGACACCTCCATTTTAATTACGGACAGTACAAACAGGTATAATGTTCTTAGGACACCCCCATGTTGGCTAATTGAGGACACCCCCGACAGACGCGCAGTCCGCGGACACCATGACTGCCTTTTTAAAAATAAAAAAATGTGGGCATATACTAAGAACACACTTAAAATAGTATTATTGTTTAACAGTAGAAACATTAGGAAAGAGAGGGGGAAGCAGAAACTGAAACAAATACAGGGGAATTAGGATTTTGGATATGATGTGTGGGAAGGGAGGAAGGGATGAAAGGCTCATTGTACCATTTTTCTTGGTGGGGAGGGTTTGGGGATAGTTGTCTGGGACATGGAGAGGGGGGGTACAGGTACATGTGGGACAGTGGTATTTAATGTTTCTTTAATGTGGTCCAAAATACAGTCTTTTAGTTGATTGAAGTGTTGCATTAACAAATCCATTTTTAGTTCCATTCGTTTCAGTGGATCTTCTAATATCTCTCTTGGTTCATTATTTTTATTGGTTGTCTGGTCTGTTTAAAAAAAAAATGTTAAGTACACATAAAGCAATGGCTGCGAACTCTCAATGTGGTTAATAACCACTGAACAGGTTATCATGCCTTGTTCTTTCGAGAGAGGGGCGCCTGCTACCTTTTTTGTATTGTTGAAAGGAACTTGGGGTTGGTCACCCTAGGTTACCTGGGGGCAACCAGACGTGGACTCCCTGCTCACTGTGCTTAGAGAGGCTCAGCTTCACCTCACTGATGATGCCCAACAAGGCTGAAACACGTGTATGGGGTTGCTGATGGTACTCTTGTTCAGAGAGGAATTGCCATAGCATTTCGGTGCTGGACTGCCCTTGTGGGCGGGACAAAGACTGATATGCAAATGGATATTTCCCATCTGTGAAGGTACAGTGAGCAAAAAGCAATGGCTGCGAACTCTCAATGTGGTTAATAACCACTGAACAGGTTATCATGCCTTGTTCTTTCGAGAGAGGGGCGCCTGCTACCTTTTTTGTATTGTTGAAAGGAACTTGGGGTTGGTCACCCTAGGTTACCTGGGGGCAACCAGACGTGGACTCCCTGCTCACTGTGCTTAGAGAGGCTCAGCTTCACCTCACTGATGATGCCCACCAAGGCTGAAACACGTGTATGGGGTTGCTGATGGTACTCTTGTTCAGAGAGGAATTGCCATAGCATTTCGGTGCTGGACTGCCCTTGTGGGCGGGACAAAGACTGATATGCAAATGGATATTTCCCATCTGTGAAGGTACAGTGAGCAAAAAGCAATGGCTGCGAACTCTCAATGTGGTTAATAACCACTGAACAGGTTATCATGCCTTGTTCTTTCGAGAGAGGGGCGCCTGCTACCTTTTTTGTATTGTTGAAAGGAACTTGGGGTTGGTCACCCTAGGTTACCTGGGGGCAACCAGACGTGGACTCCCTGCTCACTGTGCTTAGAGAGGCTCAGCTTCACCTCACTGATGATGCCCAACAAGGCTGAAACACGTGTATGGGGTTGCTGATGGTACTCTTGTTCAGAGAGGAATTGCCATAGCATTTCGGTGCTGGACTGCCCTTGTGGGCGGGACAAAGACTGATATGCAAATGGATATTTCCCATCTGTGAAGGTACAGTGAGCAAAAAGCAATGGCTGCGAACTCTCAATGTGGTTAATAACCACTGAACAGGTTATCATGCCTTGTTCTTTCGAGAGAGGGGCGCCTGCTACCTTTTTTGTATTGTTGAAAGGAACTTGGGGTTGGTCACCCTAGGTTACCTGGGGGCAACCAGACGTGGACTCCCTGCTCACTGTGCTTAGAGAGGCTCAGCTTCACCTCACTGATGATGCCCAACAAGGCTGAAACACGTGTATGGGGTTGCTGATGGTACTCTTGTTCAGAGAGGAATTGCCATAGCATTTCGGTGCTGGACTGCCCTTGTGGGCGGGACAAAGACTGATATGCAAATGGATATTTCCCATCTGTGAAGGTACAGTGAGCAAAAAGCAATGGCTGCGAACTCTCAATGTGGTTAATAACCACTGAACAGGTTATCATGCCTTGTTCTTTCGAGAGAGGGGCGCCTGCTACCTTTTTTGTATTGTTGAAAGGAACTTGGGGTTGGTCACCCTAGGTTACCTGGGGGCAACCAGACGTGGACTCCCTGCTCACTGTGCTTAGAGAGGCTCAGCTTCACCTCACTGATGATGCCCAACAAGGCTGAAACACGTGTATGGGGTTGCTGATGGTACTCTTGTTCAGAGAGGAATTGCCATAGCATTTCGGTGCTGGACTGCCCTTGTGGGCGGGACAAAGACTGATATGCAAATAGATATTTCCCATCTGTGAAGGTACAGTGAGCAAAAAGCAATGGCTGCGAACTCTCAATGTGGTTAATAACCACTGAACAGGTTATCATGCCTTGTTCTTTCGAGAGAGGGGCGCCTGCTACCTTTTTTGTATTGTTGAAAGGAACTTGGGGTTGGTCACCCTAGGTTACCTGGGGGCAACCAGACGTGGACTCCCTGCTCACTGTGCTTAGAGAGGCTCAGCTTCACCTCACTGATGATGCCCAACAAGGCTGAAACACGTGTATGGGGTTGCTGATGGTACTCTTGTTCAGAGAGGAATTGCCATAGCATTTTGGTGCTGGACTGCCCTTGTGGGCGGGACAAAGACTGATATGCAAATGGATATTTCCCATCTGTGAAGGTACAGTGAGCAAAAAGCAATGGCTGCGAACTCTCAATGTGGTTAATAACCACTGAACAGGTTATCATGCCTTGTTCTTTCGAGAGAGGGGCGCCTGCTACCTTTTTTGTATTGTTGAAAGGAACTTGGGGTTGGTCACCCTAGGTTACCTGGGGGCAACCAGACGTGGACTCCCTGCTCACTGTGCTTAGAGAGGCTCAGCTTCACCTCACTGATGATGCCCAACAAGGCTGAAACACGTGTATGGGGTTGCTGATGGTACTCTTGTTCAGAGAGGAATTGCCATAGCATTTCGGTGCTGGACTGCCCTTGTGGGCGGGACAAAGACTGATATGCAAATGGATATTTCCCATCTGTGAAGGTACAGTGAGCAAAAAGCAATGGCTGCGAACTCTCAATGTGGTTAATAACCACTGAACAGGTTATCATGCCTTGTTCTTTCGAGAGAGGGGCGCCTGCTACCTTTTTTGTATTGTTGAAAGGAACTTGGGGTTGGTCACCCTAGGTTACCTGGGGGCAACCAGACGTGGACTCCCTGCTCACTGTGCTTAGAGAGGCTCAGCTTCACCTCACTGGTGATGCCCAACAAGGCTGAAACACGTGTATGGGGTTGCTGATGGTACTCTTGTTCAGAGAGGAATTGCCATAGCATTTCGGTGCTGGACTGCCCTTGTGGGCGGGACAAAGACTGATATGCAAATGGATATTTCCCATCTGTGAAGGTACAGTGAGCAAAAAGCAATGGCTGCGAACTCTCAATGTGGTTAATAACCACTGAACAGGTTATCATGCCTTGTTCTTTCGAGAGAGGGGCGCCTGCTACCTTTTTTTGTATTGTTGAAAGGAACTTGGGGTTGGTCACCCTAGGTTACCTGGGGGCAACCAGACGTGGACTCCCTGCTCACTGTGCTTAGAGAGGCTCAGCTTCACCTCACTGATGATGCCCAACAAGGCTGAAACACGTGTATGGGGTTGCTGATGGTACTCTTGTTCAGAGAGGAATTGCCATAGCATTTCGGTGCTGGACTGCCCTTGTGGGCGGGACAAAGACTGATATGCAAATGGATATTTCCCATCTGTGAAGGTACAGTGAGCAAAAAGCAATGGCTGCGAACTCTCAATGTGGTTAATAACCACTGAACAGGTTATCATGCCTTGTTCTTTCGAGAGAGGGGCGCCTGCTACCTTTTTTGTACCATTCTATTATCAGGCTGTTTCCAGTATACTAAACTATGGCTGCTTAGTTTACCATAACTGGCGAATTTCAAGGGTTTTTCGGTTTTACTTGGAACCATAACGTCCCTTTAACAACATTTTTTTACTGAATTTCATAGTTTTTAGTAGCGCAACTTAACCATAACATCCCTTTAACAAAGTTTTTTTCACTGAATATAAATAAAGATAATGTAAATGTGATAAATGTTTACTAAGACTCCCTTACCTTACATTTATATAACAGAGAATATACTAAACCCCCTGTCCCGCTACTGATTTTGATGTTTGCGGACCGTGCACATGTCGCTGTCACCATCAGCACTATCAAAAAACTCAGGGGGTAGCTTGTATCATACAATAAAAACACCAAACATATTCAAAAAGCACCACATATATACATTACATTTAATAATAAATAAGAAGTGGAAACTGTATATGAAAGATACCAACCATCCACTGAAGTAGCATTTCCAATATAATGGAATATATCAAAACAATATAAATATGCCTCCAACTGAATTACCTCACAGAAACTGCACAGCAAGAAGCAAGAGCATACTTACACAGCAGTAACAGCAAAAGTTTCTAAAAAAGTAGTAAGTACACTACATTTATTTCTTATACTTATACGTTCTCTGTATTATGTACACTAAAACTAATATATATATTTTTTTTTAACACAGAAATGTCCAGTTCTTTGGCTGGATGAACATTTCTCACGAGAGGAAATGAGTGAAGAGAGTGATAATAATGGTAGACACAACATGCCTCTATATAGGCCAATGAATAACCATTACCCCCAGGAGACCTAGGGTTACCAATCCCAGGTTCCTTAAACATTTTTACAAAGGTAGCGGGCGCCCCTCTCTCGCAAGAACAGACATGATAACCTGTTCAGCTTCACCTCACTGATGATCCCCAACAAGGGTGAAACACGTGTATGGGGTTGCTGGTGGTACTCTCGTTCAGATTGGAATTGCCATTGTATTTCGGTGCTGGACTGCCCCTGGGCAGGACAAAGACTGATATGCAAATGGATATTACCCATCTGTGAAAGGCACAGTGAGTAAAAGCAGTGGCTGCGAACTCTCAAGTGGTTAATAACCACTGAACAGGTTATCATGTCTGTTCTTGCGAGAGAGGGGCGCCCGCTACCTTTGTAAAAATGTTTAAGGAACCTGGGATTGGTAACCCTAGGTCTCCTGGGGGCAACCAGACGTGGTCTCCCTCTCACTGTGCTTAGAGAGGCATCAGCTTCACCTCACTGATGATCCCCAACAAGGGTGAAACACGTGTATGGGGTTGCTGGTGGTACTCTCGTTCAGATTGGAATTGCCATTGTATTTCGGTGCTGGACTGCCCCTGGGCAGGACAAAGACTGATATGCAAATGGATATTACCCATCTGTGAAGGCACAGTGAGTAAAAGCAGTGGCTGCGAACTCTCAAGTGGTTAATAACCACTGAACAGGTTATCATGTCTGTTCTTGCGAGAGAGGGGCGCCCGCTACCTTTGTAAAAATGTTTAAGGAACCTGGGATTGGTAACCCTAGGTCTCCTGGGGGCAACCAGACATGGGCCCTCATTACGACCCTTGCGGAAAGCGACTGACCGGAGCGCCACAGCGTAAATAGCGTTACCGCCATTGTACGAAGGAGCAAAGTGCGGCCCATTCCGACCCATCGGGCACGAGCACCACGCCACGGCGGAAGTGCAAAGTCCGCGATGGCGGAAATGACCCCAAAACGGCCCACACCGCCGCCGTACGGCGCCCTAGGTGCAATACCGCCACCCCTCTTAGCGGTCACCGCAGTGTGCGCCTACCGGAAAGTACGGTGCCCGGAAATATACGGAAACGGAAGTTAAAACATGGGCCCGGAACGGGAAACATCCCGGCGTACACCTATAAAAACACCAAAACCACACAACCACTAAAATCACTACCCTGAAACACACCCCAACCCGTCAACCACCCTAGCGAAACCAAGAAAAATGGGAAAAGTAGCGAAGAAAGCGTGCGACCGCAAGCGGCAGGTCCACTTCTCCCGTGAGGAACTCACCGTGCTAACAGAGACCCTCCAGGAGAATGCTGCCGTCGTCTTCTCCACGCAAATGACCAGGACGGCACTTGCAAACAAGAAGGCCATATGGGCTCTGGTGGCACAGCGGGTAAGTGCGGTGGGGACCGCACCCCGCACCCCACAGCAATGCCGCAAGCGATGGGACGACCTGCGGATACGCGTCCGCAGCATACTCTCTGCCAACCGCAACATTGCCACAGCCACCGGGGGAGGTCCTGAATCACCCATCAAGTTGACCCCCTGGGAAGAAATCTGTGCCTCCACCATCGGAATGGAGAGCATAGAGGGAGTCGGAGGGATGGAGAAAGGAGTGCAGACATCCGAAGATTCAGGTAGGTGGGCCAGATAAAACAATGCCAAATCCACAAAGTCCAACCATGTGAAGTACCATGCGTCCACATAGTGCAACAGAAACACATGTCCAGGAGAACGTCCACACACATCGGCCTGAAAGCGCACGTCAAAACCCACAATAAATACATAAATAATTAAAAACCCCTAATACACGCACTACACGTGCAGCAGGCACACCCTAACTGCAGGCTGCCAAACAACTGCACCCTCACTCCACACACAAATCAAAGCACCTCCAAGACCCCGACCCAAATCACCCTCAGGTACCACCCCAATGCATGTGATACAATGCCATTCCAATTCCCACTGACCCATCAATAACCCTCGCCCTCCTTTACTCCACCACAGGGTCCGATCCAAACGACGAGCTACAGGACACCCCTACCAGCACACCTGCAAAGAGGGCCAAGACCAACGGCCAGAGACCCTCCACCTCAGCTGCACGCATCAAGACACGGCAGCAGCACAAATCAGGTGGCAGCACAGAGGAGGGAACATCAACAGGCACCCCAGCAGCCAGCATGGCCACAACACCACCACCACAGGTCCCCCCAATGGATGCCACAGAAGGCACTGCCTCTGGTGGCAGCAGCACCATAGGTGACACCCCATTGATGGCAGCATGCTCGGACACAGAAGACGGGGATGTCGAGGTCAGATCCATCCATGACCTGTCCCAATCCCCCTGTCTGTCCCATCCCGTACAACATGAGGATACCACGCAGGTGCAGCCACAAGACGACGACTGGCCATCCCCCACAAGCCCTGTGGCAAGGCAACATGAGGACAACAGCCCCTCTGTGACACCACCGCAAATGGCCATGGCCCAGCAGAGGCAACAGTCCCTCGACAAGTTAATCGTCCAACAGCAGCAAATGGCCACACTCCTCAAGGGCCATGCCGATGAATGTGGGGGCACCAAGGCAGACATAGAAACATCAACAGAGACACTTAGGGCAGAAATGGAGAGAGGTACAGAGACGCTAAGGGCACAAATTGAGAGTAGCACCGAGAGCCTGAGAGTCCAAATGGAGAGTAGCACCGAGAGCCTGAGGGGGGAACTGCATGCGACGTCCAAAGACGTATGTGCCGAACTTGCCGCAGTGCGCCGTGTGCTCACTGAGCTCTCGCAAACCCTTAGGGACATGCATGGACGTGAGCAGGCAGACACATCATCCGTTGCAAGTTCCGTCCAGGGCAGCCCCCAACGTAGATCTGGAAGGAACCTGCGCTCCACAGGCAGGGGTGCCCCTGATACCCGCAGAGGGGGCATGCAATAGCGACAGCCCACTGACAATGAGCATCTTTGGACACTGGTGTTCGGGGGGGAGGTAGGAGGGTGGAGGGGGTGTGTTGGGCTCACTTGGGTGGCGGGTCGATAGGGTGTTCAACATGATATCACATATGCCATAAAAAGTGCACGATCAACCAATGAGAAGTGTGGACATTGATCTTTGTGTACTAGGCCATCATAGGCGTACAGTCCATATTGTGCATGTCCCAGACACACGCAGTGCCACGAGTCCCGTGTCCATGTATCAGCCACCAGGCGTGAGTGCTAGAAGCATACATCAATGAGATGCTGACGAATGTCACGGCCCTCCGGTGCCTCGCAGACTCCATGAGGTGCTGCCACATCCCCACCCTCATCATGACCATCATCAGGTGCTTGCAGTTCTGCGTCAGGGGGCATGGGCACATTTCTACGTACGCACATGTTGTGGAGCATGACACATGCCATCACCATCTTTGCAACCTTCTCATGGCGGTACAGGAGTGCCCCGCCAGACCTGCTGAGGCAGCGGAAACGGGTCTTCAGTAGGCCGAATGCCTGTTCAATGACTACACGGGTACGTGAGTGGGCATGGTTGTAGTCCTCCTCATGCTGGTCCCGTGGGTTCCGGACTGGTGTGAGGAGCCATCTCTTCAGTGGATATCCAGCATCACCTGTATGTGGACGAGAAACGTATGATGTGGAATGCCATTGATACGTACGCACACCCCCCCCCCCCCCTTCCTGGCAGGTCATTGACAATTCACATACCCCACATCATCATGCATGTAATGAGACTCACCGAGTAGCCAGGATCTGTTCCCTGCGTGTCGCTCCATGTAGCGTGGTATTGTAGAGTTCCTCAAGACCATAGAATCATGGGTTGATCCAGGGAATCGGGCACAACAATGTGTAATGATCCTGTTGGAGTCACACACCATCTGTACATTCAGGGAATGAAATTGTTTTCGGTTGCGGTACTGGGCCTCCATGGCATGTGGGACGACCAATTCAACATGGGTGCAGTCGATGGCACCAATGCAACCCGGTATGCCGGCAAGTGCATGGAATCCCACTTTTGTGTTGGTTATTTCCTGCTCCGAGCGTGGTAGAGAGATGTAGTCGTCTGCGTGCTTCAGGAGGGCATCGAGCACTTGCAATAGTGTCCGTGAGAACAGTGGCTGAGAAATGCCATGCAACTGTCCGACTGTGTGCTGGTAGGTGCCTGTGGCCAGGAAGTGGAGTACAGACACCACCTTCAGTAGGGGTGGGATGGCGGTTGGGCTATCTATCATGCTGACAAGGTCAGCCTGTGTCATGTCCACAATGGCGGCTATGGTGTCCCGGTCCAGACGGTAGAGGGTGTGGATCTGCTCATCAGTGAGGTTGAACGGATGTGCTCGGAGGCGTTGAATTGCGGGCTGCCTGCGTGGTGGTAGTGGCTGTGCTGGTGGGCCTTGCTGGCCCTGCCTTGGCCTCCTCCTCCTCCTGCGTCTCCTCCGTGCGGCTGGTTGTAGTTGGTGTTCGTCTACTTCTTGGAGTCGGAGCACTTGCAGTGCTATCAGGTCCCCCAGGGCCAACATCGCGAGTCCTGCCGGTAGCATTTCGGTGTGGTTGTGGGAGGAGACTGGCTGTGCAATTTATGTGTTTTCAGGCTGTATGGCCTCCACCTGTGGTGATTGATTCCACCTGTGCAAACTGCTCTCCCCTTTGGCCGAGCACGTCCCGCGCACAACGCTGCAATTCGGGGAATTGTATCTTGCTATTGCAATCATGTATTTGTACCCGATGGCCGTGTAAGATTGGTTGATATGTTCATTCTGCTGTGGTCCCATTGTTTCACATACTATCTGTGCAGTCGCGAACAGACTTGTGAGGGGTCAGTGGGACGTAGTACTCGAGTAACGGTGGGCCCTCATGCATCACTGTACCGAGTTGCAACGACGGGCGGGGCGTCCCATTCGTGGGTGAAGGCAGTTGCCATTTTCACACACAGCCGCACTCGATGGAATAATTAGTGATTTCAAACGGCCACAGATGCCTTTTCGACGTGATGTTGCAAATGAGGAATTCGAAGGGCGGCGCTTTCGGTTTCCAGCTAGCGGCGAGGAGATGCCCACAGGTCTGACTGCAAATGTAACGTTCTATTGTTCTATGTCCTTGAGACAGGGCCCATGGCGAGGGAGCAATGATTGATATGAATAGTTTGGGATGCGCAATAGCTACGTGGGCGATGAGGCCGTCCGTTCCCAAATACATGTTACTTCACAACACTGGAATTACGGGCTGGGGCACTGTGGATTTAGCAGGCTGCATAACGCACAGACTCAATGGATGTTTCTAATGTTATGTGAGTAATTATTCAGGCATTTTGATCCCGGGATGAGGGAATGATGGATGGATGCATGGGCAGGTGATTTGATACAGAGTTTGCCATGTACAGGGCTTCTTGGGATCTATCCGCCTCCCCTACGCTATGTGATGCAGGGCTGCCATAGTGGGACCATCGTCCATCTGGCCTTGTTGAGCCCTCCCTGTCTCGAGGCGCCCTCAGACACTCGTTTGTGATGGTGTTTGCACCTCGATATAGATGGTTATGAGTCGCAAGTGGTTTTGGGGTGGTGATGTTCCTTTGGAGTGGGCTAGCATGCATATGGCTGTGGATTTCGTGTGATCATTGAAGTGAGTTGTTGGTATGTAGTTCTGATGGCCATTCTGTTCTTTTTCTTTTCTTTTGGTTGACAGGTATCTCCTCCCCTTTTGCCACTGCCATCTGTATGCCACTCCTGCAGATGGATTTTACTCCCGACACCTGCTGCTTCGTGTTAATCAGTGGAGCAGCATTACGATCTTATGGGACGATCGCCAATGGGCCACATGCCCTTACGCAGTACTGGTGGCTCGGAGCAACATTTCGGCCTTTCAGCTGGACTAGTGCCTCCCCATTGGGACGGCCCTGCGGTTCTGTGCGCTTCCATGTTGCCTTTTCGTACGTGAATGTGGCTCTGTGTACCATGGGGGAACAGGGCGACACACAGGTAGTGGCTGGTCATTTCTTGCGGAAGCAGCCCACAATGGTGATTAGTGTTTTGGAGTTCATGGCCTGATGGCTGTATGTGCTTGGTGATTTTGATGTGCATAAAATTTCTATTCTGATTTGGCCCGTGTAGCGTTTTTCTTTGCAAGTGATGTGGCATATGCCTATTTGGGGGGCGATGTATTGTGAGGAGATCTGCATTGGGTTCCAGCTTCGGGGTTTAGTTGCGTGGTACTGTGCTGTGCGCGTTTGCCTACGAAGCCCAGTGAGGTCAGGGATGGGGGCTGCCAATATGCCAGTTTGAATGTTGTCATGCTCAGGGGCGGGGGATTGGGTTTTGTGTAACAGATGCCGGTCAGCCAGGTGGACTGGTTGAATGATGTGGTTTTCGGAAATTTGCTGGTCACAGGTGCCTGTGTTTGCGTGCGTTTCTTGGTGGGGGACTGTGGTCATGTCCATTGGGATGGCTTCTGTATTCGTGCCATCTGTGCCCTGCAGCTCCCATTGGCCCCTCTTGTGTTTCTTTTGTTCGTTGGCATGCATGGGTGACTTGTACATTTCAATGGTTGCATTGTGGCTTCATTGCACCTACGGGGAGTTGTACTTTGTGGGCAGGGAGCGGTGTACAGGCACTCAGTGGGGCCGTTTACGGTTGATTCGCGATGCCGTACTTCTCGCCATGGCGGAATGGTACATTCCGCCATGCCTGATGGCGTTAGGTACATGTCCGCTAGGGTCGGAATTGGCGTACCGTTGCACCATGGTGGTGTTTGCGGTTTGGCATGGCGCGCGCGCGCGTGCTTGGTGCAGTTAGCGTTGGCGTTCACTACGGTGTCGCTAATGGCTTCGTACTTTGCGGTGACGGGTCATAGTCGCACCGAGCGCTATTCGATGGCGGTATTGCATTTCCGCCATCGTTTTTCGATTTCCGCCAGGGTCGTAATGAGGGCCATGGTCTCCCTCTCACTGTGCTTAGAGAGGCATCAGCTTCACCTCACTGATGATCCCCAACAAGGGTGAAACACGTGTATGGGGTTGCTGGTGGTACTCTCGTTCAGATTGGAATTGCCATTGTATTTCGGTGCTGGACTGCCCCTGGGCAGGACAAAGACTGATATGCAAATGGATATTACCCATCTGTGAAAGGCACAGTGAGTAAAAGCAGTGGCTGCGAACTCTCAAGTGGTTAATAACCACTGAACAGGTTATCATGTCTGTTCTTGCGAGAGAGGGGCGCCCGCTACCTTTGTAAAAATGATAATAGAATGGTATTCGTATCAATGCATTACTTAATGCACTATGTACCTCATGATGTTTATTCCAATAAGCCTTCACACTTTTTTTTATCAACATTACCATAAGAATCCCTTGTACAGACTTTTCATGAAAAGTAAATGCACATGTGATGTCCTCAGTGATGTCATCAATGACATTTGTGATGTCATCTTTGATGTCCTGGGTGTTAGTCTTAGCAGTGCACGGTGGTGGCACGAGTTATGGTTGCTTAGTTTACCATAACTGGCGAATTTCAAGGGTTTTTCAGTTTTACTTGGAACCATAATGTCCCTTTAACAAAGTTTTTTTTACTGAATTTCATAGGTTTTTAGTACGCAACTTAACCATAACGTCCCTTTAACAAAGTTTTTCTTACTGAATATATATATATTTAACAGTATGCAGGTTATCAAACATCCATAACTCAATACAAAATATTACGTTTTGGATTCTCAGATGAGGGAACACACAATAATTATCATATTCAGTTTGGCTCCATTGCAATATTAGACACTAACAGGTTTTAAGCAGATCTTAATTTGTAAAAAAGATAAATGTTGGAACCCAAATCTTTTCTAGTATGGCTGTGACACTTTGGGGCATGCGGCTTATCACCACTTTTGGAACCACCCACGGCTCCTACCCACAGTGTCAAGGTTTGAGGTTTGACTATAGCGGACGTGAACTTTACAAACACCAATCAGCACAAAATAAATTAAAATAACATGCTGGGTGTGTTTTGAAATAAGCCACACTTTAAATGCTTCTTTTAAACATATATGGGCCTCATTACGAGAAGCGTGGTAAAAACGGGGTCAATACCAGCATGGAGGAACTAGCGGGTCCGTGCTCGTATGGCGTTGCTTATAGCGGGTGATTACGAGTGCGCGAGCATGCACAAACCCCCATGCCGTTAATGGCCATACCGCCATGGCGCTTAAGGCCCTCCAACCCCCCCCCAATAGCGCCATCACGGGACCCGCCGATACCGCCTCCGCCTAGAAGGCACCCCTTAATACCGACCCGGTAATAACATCATGCTAATACCGCGCTCGTAATACTGGACCCAGAAGTAACGCCATTGCGTCGGAACGGGAAATGCGCCGGCGGCCATCTTTAAAAACACAATCCATTGCAATCCTCACAAACCACCACTGCTACAGAGGAGAGACCAGGGCCTATCTATTGAAAATGTCCAAGGCCACCAGAAAATTGAACCCCCGCCTGCGCAAAAAGCGTAGAACTGACCATGCTGGCGGACACCCTAGCTGCCCTAGCTGCCCATGCTGAGGAGATCAACCAGCACAACCTGAAAAGGGAGGTGCAGCAACATAAAAAGGAGATCTGGGAGGAGGTAACCCGCAAGGTCTCGGCAGTCAGCACCACCCCACGGACAGTCAAGGACTGTAAAAAAAGGTGGGATGACCTCTGCCTCAGAGTACGGAACATCCTGGCCAGCAATAGGAGGGAGGCCATGGCCACAGGCGGGGGTCCCCACTCACCCACAAAACTTTCACGCTGGGAGGAGACGTGCAGTACCTTCATCACTCCATCGAGTGATTTGGGGAGATGGACATGGGTGCCGCAACATCTGCAGATGGAGGTGAGTGACCCTGCAGATCCCAGTAGTGGAAACCATGACGTAGCACAAGTGATGTGGAAGAGAGTCTAGGCAAGGCAATGCATGTCCCAAGACACACATCAACATATCCTTGTCCAGATGGAGGCCCAAACCCTGCCACACTGAAATGCATGCTGAGTGCCAATCCCATTACCCACACACAGCCAACACACACAGACTGTGCCCATGTAATACATCACACAAAGCCCAATACAACGGCATGCCACCTGCCATGCAGCATCCCTGCACTGAGACATCACAGCACATGCCAAAATGGCCCCTTCATGCTACCCTGTGTGACATACCTGTAAGATATGAATTCATGATAAATGAAATCCTCCACAGCACCATATAATGCATCTTGCATGTAACACCATCACTGATGCCCTGCATCTCTTCTACCCCCCGGCACCGATGGAGAGGATGCCAGTGAGGAAACAGCCACAAGGGCATCCACGTCCCGGCACAAGAATACTCCCACAGGCAAGACCACCTCCGGGGCAGCCTCGCAGGCCACACCGAAGCCCAGGGCGAGTGCCCAGGCCACAGCCTCACATGAGGGCCCTACATCAACGCCTGACACCGGGACCACAGAGCTGGCAATACCAGTGGAAGGCGAGGCCTGTGGCACAATGTTGGCAGCAACAAGTTCGGTGGGCGAGGCAGCAGCAACTGCCCCACTGAGTGACATTGAAACTTTAGTGGAGGAGTATGTGGACGAGGATGGACTAACCCATGTGGCATGTCCACACTCTTCAAGCCCCGTGTCCACCCCCCAACCCCACACTCAGCCCTCACCCACCAGCAGCAGTGTGGATCCTTTACTACACAATTCGGACCTCAGAACCTACTCCGGGGACAGCACTGCCAATGCAGGCCCGGTGGCAGCAACCTCAACCACTGCTGCTCCCACCACCAACCTTGAGACACGGCTAGCAAGGGTGAAGTCTAGACAGGACTCAATGTTGGACCTCTATCCGACAATATGTTGCGGACGAGGAGGACACGAGGCGTGCGATAGAACACGCCATAGCGGCGAATACAGCTGCCGTCAATGCCTCAGCGCTGATGATGCGAGACAGTCTGGGGGCTGTCACGCAGGTCCTCACCTCTATCCTGCAGCATATGCAGCAGGCACAACCCGCACAAGCCGCGCGAATGACCACGGCTTCCACTGCATCCACCACACCCCCATTCTCCACACCCGCTTCCTCTGCACCCTCCAGCCCCGTGTGTCCAACAAGACAGAGTGCGAGTCACTCAGAAATGCTGCCCCCGGACAACAAGAAATCAAGAAAGTAGTGTGGGAGAACAATGGCAGTGGGTCAGACGATGTTGTTGGTGAATGGTTTTATTAGGGTATTTCATTGGGGAGTTTTGGGATTTCATTTGGGGCTTTTGAGATTTCATTGGGGGTTTTGGGACTTCACTGGGGGGTTTGGGGAGTTCATTGGGGGGGTTTTGGGAGTTCATTGGGGGTATGGGTAGTTTTGGGGGGTAGTCGATATAGTAGTCTATAGTCGATATAACTACACCCGTTGTGTGAAAAATCATTCAATGCATGGACATTGTTCATTTTGTGTGTATCCTTTTAATTCATGACAGTGCACAGTGCCCAACTCCCCACATTCCCTGTGTGCATGTCCACATGGACCCAGTGTACAATGTGTCACTGACACTTATCTATCAACGTCCCTGTGGGTCAGAAGTATTCGCCAATCAGTGGTTGGCGTACTGCACGGCCATCTTGTGCATCACGTACTGGTAGGGGTGCTGTTTCTCCTCCATCTTCATCCTCATCATCCTCACCCGGTGCATGCATGTCAATGTCAGGTGGCAGTGGTACATTTCTCCGGACGCACATGTTGTGCACCATGACACAGGGCATGGTAATCTTTGCCACCTTCTCAGGCCTGTAAAGGAGTGCTCCACCAGACCTGCTTAGGCAGCGGAACCGCTCCTTCAACAGGCCAAAGGTCTGCTCAATCACAACACAGGTACGGATATGAACCAGATTGTACTCCTCTTCATGGCTGTTCCGCGGGTTCCACACAGGGGTAAGTAGCCACGGCTTCAAGGGATATACTGCATCACCTGCAAGCGAATAAAAATAGGTCTATGTGAGTCACTCTGAGCTGCCACCTTCAGGATTCACAGCCATGGCCGCAGCTATTTGCTGTTGACATGCACATGTCCCTGTACGTATGTACAAATATTATTTAGATGCATTCTATACTGCAATATGGTGTGGTAGTCTGGATGGCGTTGTAAAGATGATGCAGGGTGAATTCTTGCATGCTGATGTGGATGTACTGTGGTTGCAGGATGATGTTTTGCCTCACATGTTTGCTGTGTATACTGCACTGTCCATGGTCACACTAGCCACATTGGCACAGTTGCAATCATATTCAGTCATGCATTGCTTGACATACCCATGGTGGCCAGGTTGTACGTCTTACATGTTGTCATTGATATACGGCATTGGTCCAATGTGTGCCAGTGATGTGTAATGTTCGGGTTGGGAGGTTCAGGTCAGGAGTGTTTAGCTCTGCGTGCATTCTGCACTCACTGGCCATTCCCACCCAGGTGGAGTATGCACCCCCCCATTCCCACCCAGGTGGTGTATGCTTCTCCCATCTCCACCCAGGTGGAGTATGCATCCCAACACATCACAACCCTGATGCACTGCCATGGGCCAGTCAGGCAACTCACCAAGCAGCCAGGCACGTGGTCCAGCATGTTGCCCCATGTGACAGAGTAGCGTGGAGTTATGCAGCACCATAGCATCATGTGTCGATCCGTGATATTGGGTGCAGCAATGTGTGATGATCTTGCTGGAGTCACATACCATCTGCACATTGATGGAGTGGTATTGCTTGCGATTGTGGTACACCGCCTCCACCGCATGGGGGACTACCAATTCTACATGGGTGCAGTCGAGGGCACCAACACAATTGGGCATGCCTGCCAGTGCATGGAAGCCTACTTTGGTGTTGGCTACCTCCTGGGCAGTCCGTGGTATGGATATGTGGGTGCTAGCGTGCTTCAGGAGGGCATCCAGCACTTGGGTCAGCATGCGTGAAGTGGTTGTGGAATGCCATGCAGCTGGCCCACTGTGTGCTGGTAGGTGCCTGTGGCCAGGAAGTGGAGCACAGACACCACTTTAGTAGCCGGGGGGTGGCAGTGCGTATTTCCATGAGGCTGACAATGTCGTGTACCATGTCCACTATGGTGATGATGGTGTCCCGGTCCAATGGGTACAGGGCGTGGATCTGCTGAGGGGTTAGATTGAATGGACTGGGTCTGATGCGAGGAATTGGTGGCTGCCTACGGAGTACTACTGGATGCACTGGTGGTAATTGCTGGCCCTGTCTGAACCTCCTTCTCCTCCTGCGTCTCCTCTGTGCTGCCTGTTGCTGTGTCTGTAGTTGTTGTAGTTGCTGTTGTTGTAGTTGTAGCAGTATAGGCATGTCCTCCAGCCCCAAGATTGCAACAGCTAGTGGTATCATTTTGCTGTAGGAAGGGGTGTGGTGTGTGGGTGTACTCCTTTCATACTGGGACAGGCTCCATTGACTCCACCTGTGGTAATTGTGTGCACCTGTGGCAGTTACCTTGATTGCAGATTGCTGTTTACTAGTGGTCCGCGATGCCTGTATGGCCGCCATCGTGCAGGCCCCTAATTACCGCCTTTGGGATGCCGGTAATTGCATGCCCGCGTGAGATGTGATGTCCTCCTATTACTGGCATCCCGGTATTTCCTCTGCGAAGGGGCACGTGTACGCGCGCTAGCCGGTATGAAGGGGCACGGTACGGGCGGTGGCGGTATTGGCGGGTTGTCGGGTCGTAATGCCCCGGACCGGTTAACGATGCCGGTATTACCATTCTGCCTTCCTATTTTCATTACCAGGTAGTTTGTTGTGGGCCCTGGTTGTTTATACTTGTTTGTAAGTCCTCACCCAACAAGCCCCTAAAAAAAGAAGAGGACATTTTGATTGCTCGTTTTACGATTACACTATTTTCATTACCTCCATTCTCGTAATGAGGCCCATAATCAATTTTAGCATTTCACTATGGTTCAATAGGCGTGCTTCTTTAAACACACTTGATCTTCAATAACATTTTACTATGATTCTATAGGTGGAAAGTGATATTTATTGACCTTTTAGCTACAGAAAATCGATCATTCATTTCTCATATAGTTAATTTACGGCCGAAAAGTAGCTAGAATAATTACTGAATTAAAGGCACTCCATGAGAACGGCCTTTGCCCTGCACCGCACTGCCCTTGTGCTAGTGTTGCTGGCTGTTGTTTTCAAGCTACCCTGCGTTGGACTGCTGCTGGTTGTTACGGTAGTGGGGATGCACCCATGTCATGCTGTCTACTGAAGCAGTGTGATGGTATGGCCAGCATGAGTGCTCAGCAGGGTCACTTCCAAATGCATTGTTGTTCATGAAAATGGAGAACTAGTACTGCTGCAACAGTATGGGTAATCAGGTTAATGATTTACAATGAGCCCGATACAGAACTTTTTGGGAGATCCCAAAATCCACTCTTTCAGCGGGGTGGATTCCTACCTTAATTTTGGGAAAAATGAATTGTAGATACAAGGGAAGGTAGGAGAAAGGTTGGGGTCAACAATTCCTCCCTAAAATGGAAACTGTATACGTTTTTCACCACGAATATATGCTTGATAAATTCCAATCGCCTACTAGGGTCAAAAGGCCAATTTTACTGAACCCTCCTATTTTTAATTTGCTTATAGGAATACGCAGAAGAAATTATCTTCCCCTTGAAAAACTGTCCAACTATCGTGGCCATTACCTTTCCTTCGAGGTTTCTACTACACTGGGAAGTTCAGGTAATTTATCTTTCCTTGAACTTTACCCCCACACCTTAAATGTCTATAAAGAATATGAGCCATAGTGCTGATTCTTTTCTCCTTCTGGTTTTTACCAACAGTTACTCCCAACATCGTGAACGAAGCTTCAATAATAGAAGACTTTTATAACAGCAATGTACTAACTCTAATACCACTCATGACCACTACTGAAGAAAGTCCCACCACCATCAAGAGGACTGAAACATGTTGAGTTCACAGTCCAGGAGTAATACTAGACTGGAAAGAAGTATTTAGAGATCGTGAATGATCGAAATCATTGCCTAATAGGATTTCTCCCCATAGGCTGGTTTATTTCTAACGAATGATAACATCTGTTGCTTTTCTGTTTTTAAGAAACATTGTAAACATTGTAAATGTGTTTTTATCATTGTTATAATTAATTATATTCTTAGAGTATTGTGATGAATGTATTTAACGTGTACCTTTTCTCAATTTCATGAGATATTTTATGTAGAAATTATTAAAATAAATATATTTTTTGTGAAAAACGTATACAGTTTCCATTTTAGGGAGTAACTGTTGAACCCAACCTTTCTCCTACCTTACAATGTGCCCGCCCAGGATCATACACATGAGGTCAGTGCACAGAAACACACATTACATTATAATCAAACAGTCTGAGAGGGGAAGTACTTGTGCTCAAAAATAAGTGCCACGGCTAAGACCTGTCACCCCCCCTACACAAATCACTGGTTTTATGATTTAAGATTCATATGCAGTCAAATGTACTCTGTGGCATTCCAAGAGATACTAGCAACTGCATCTTATTGAAACCAATAACAACTGATTATCTGGAGTTTCCGCAAACGACTTCATGTTCCACATGTTTCCTCGATGTCCAATTTCTCTGGATTTTACCCTAAATTTAGGGCACAGCAAAACATCATAATTTGTGACCCGAGAGTCACAATTAAGAAGCTCCAACTATTTAGTTTCAGAGATCCCCGTCTGGTAAGTACTGAAAACTAATTTAGAAGGTTCAGATTAGTCAAAAGGGGTTCCACCATTCATTGTCAGCCGAGGAATAACAGAACAGCTGAGCTTAGGGCTATGTGACCTCACCAGCCTTTTGAAAAGCCTTCATCTTGAAACATAAGAATTTCTGTCAAGGTGAACCACATTATCAGTTTTGGCTCAAACAGCAGCTAAAACGAATGCTGTCGTGTCGAGTATGGGGGTAGGAGGACGGCATTTGTGGAGGGATACCTATATGCCACACATATAGAAGCCTGTATATAGTGAGAAAAACATCTCTTTTGAAAGGGGCAGTCAATGCACTCTGCAAGGATCAAGCAGCTGACCGGTACAAAACTGAATGTCTATGAACAACAGGACACGGCTGTAGTTAGACCGTGCGTTCTGCTTGATAAAATTACGTTTCTATTTATTAATATTCATTTGTACTCCTCCCAAGTCTGAAGAAAGTCCATGCACTTTATCTTTGCATTTAGATGATGCTCAGCCTTGCTTCTCTACGTATCCCTTCATCTGAAGGCTGCACTGCATTCTCATCTCTTCCACATAAACAGCTTGTTTATTACAGTAGGGTTTCCATCTTACAATATCCTGAGTGCGGGCTTTGAACAGCTTCATGAATAATTATTTTCAGGCGAACAAGTGGCTGGCTTTGACGGAGTCTCTTTCAAATGCATGAATCACCCAAAAGCACCATTGCTTGGACAGCAATTACCGAGAGATGCATAACATTCAGTCCACATTTCAGTTCTGAATTATACCTCGGAGCTACTATTTGCAGCTCTAATGGACAATTTGTACCGTGTGTTCGGACAGGAATCCAATATATTTGTGTAACACTACTTCCCATGTACATTTCCTTAGCAACCAACTCCTAATATAGAATGCATTATTTTTTAGATATACCTTGGTTGGACTCTAACTGATATTGAAAACATTTTTAAAAATCTTCATTTTGTGTTTCATAGCCTAAACAATTTTGGACGAATACTGTAATTTACAGGTTTGTAATGCACATCATTTTAATGTTCATATTGCTTTTATTTCTGCCATCTTTTGATGGATGTTTATAACCTCCCTCTGGGGGTACCAGTGGGCCATATGCAATTGGGTGAACATGTGTTCTGCTAGGAGGTCATGATTCCCATTCGGTGTGCCGGGCCGAGCCGGGGGGCGGGTGTACTGGCCTATAGGGATCTCTGCTGGAGATTTCTTGGTAGGCCTCTGCACACTGGTCCTCTTTTGACTGGTAACTTATTTTATTTCCAAATGTTCTCATAGGAAAAGGCAGAGTTGTCACTAGATGGGTCTGGGGAGCTATAGCCCCAGGTCTTTTGGTTGTATTCCCAGATAGAAGCTTAGGGGCTACAACCAAAAGGCTAGCTAGCCCAGAGGCCCGACAGTCCTGACATCAAAGTAGGATCTTTTCCAGAACTAGCAACACCCCAGGGAAAAGGGTTGAGATTGCTGAAAATGTGTAATGTGGGGCCACTTTGAAAAATATTTACAGGGTCTCTTTTGGTTCCCTGTATGTGGGTTAAATAGCATGTGTGTCACATGAATTCTGTCTCAGACCAAGAGAAGGTGTCATTTTCCTGACACAAGCTTGGCAAAATAAGCAGAACAACAGTGTGGTATGTTCTGAAAATTGATTGGCAGGGCAGTGTCCTTTTATGATGCAAGAGATACATGATCCCCGCCCAGAGAGGGAGATGTGCAGTTGTTTCTCTGTGTTGAGAGTTTGGGAACATACCAAGGAAAGCTCAGGAGAGTTTCAGGAAGGATGTACCAAGTACCAGAACCAAAGCAAGGGTGCACAAAATATATATGGAAAGCTGATGAAAAGACAGTGAGACTGGAATGAAAATACTGTAAATACGAACTTGGGTGAAAGAGTTAAACAATGTTTTCTGAGAAAAGAAAATTCATGTATTAATTTAAAAATCCACGAATGCCAGGTGGGGGCAGCATCAGGTCAGAGGAGGGGGTTGTTATATCCGCCCTACGTCCCGCAGCGCGGTGACGTAGGGCAGCTTAATAAAAGCCCCGCCCCCTGGAGTGGGAGGCAGTTCCGGGCGAAGTGAAACCAGCGTGTGTGTGTTTTCTTTAGCGCTCCTGCCTAGGCCGTGCTCCAGGCCACACGGCCTCCTGGACCGGAGCCAGCCCCTCGTGCTGGGCCTCCGGGAACACGAACACAACAATGGCGACGAGGAAGTGAGCGAGCATCCACGCGCTCCACCACGATCTCGCACGTGGAGGCCACACAGACGCTCCGTGTAAATTTTTGGACACCCGTTGGGGGCCCCCACGATCACGTGAGCCCCACCCCCCCAAAAAAAAAAAAAAAATGTTTTTTTTTCTTTTCATTACCCTCCCACACCTCATCCTCAGGGGGTGAACATTTTTTTTTTCTCTTCTCTTCTCGTGTCATCCCGGTCATCACCTGCACAACGTCTCCTGCATGGCACATAGGCCACAAGGCGCCAATCCATCGGAATACAAGTGCCGGTAGGACACTGCCCCACCACAGGGCACGCACAAACCCAGAGGGCAGAGAATCGTTGACCAAGCGCCCGCAACACCATGGCGACTGGGTCATCTACCCCTGGACCCTCCACACCGTCCAGGATGGCGGCAAACCTGTCTATGGCGTCACCACCGCCTCGCACGCAGGGGAGTTCGTTGACGTTGATCCAACCATTCGACCCATTCACAGACCCATCGTCCAGTGGGCCCAGATGGCAGCTATGGCTACAGAAGTTTGAGATGGCCATGGAATGTAAGGACGTCACGTCATCCAGAAAAATGAAAGCTCATCTACTCCTCAGTGTGGGCGACGAGGTGCTGCGCATCTTTAACTCCCTGGATGTGGATGACGGCCAAGATGCATACCGGAGTGCGAAGGACGCTCTAACAGCACATTTTCTCCCGCAACTAAATCCAGACTATGAAACCTTTATCTTTTGCACAACCATCCAGGCCACCGATGAGACTCTCGACGCCTACCACACGAGGCTGAGGAAGCTGGCCATGTCGTGTGAGTTTACGAACACTGAAAGGGAGATCAGGAGGCAAATCATAAATGGAATTCACTCGGAGAAGCTGAGGCGTCTCGTACTCAGTGAAAAGGGCATCCCTCTACAACGCATCCTGGAACTGGGTCGACAGAGGGAGCTTGCCCACTCCAGGGCCGCCAACATGGAAGTGACCCTACAAAAACTCCAGCCGTCATTTTCCACAGCGATGGTTGCTCAAATTTCGGACAGACAATCAACGAGGAGCGAAAGTGGCAGCGGTTATACCCAGAACAGGTGGCAGCCTCGAGCACCAGGACCAACCGAATGTGGATGGTGTGGTGGTCAAAGGGACGGAAGGTGAAACTGCCCGGCGCAAGGCACCACGTGCGGAGCATGCGGCAGGAAGGATCACTACGCGAAAGTGTGCAGATCAGTGAACACGCCACCACAGCCTCCACAAGGATCCCAGGAAAAAGGGTCATCGAAAAAAAAGAAACAAGCCAGCGCGAGGAGGGTAGCGGTAGTCAACTCCTCGACGGAAGAAGAAGGGGATGACCTCTCAGCCCTACTACAAACAGCAGGCACGGAGAACGAAGGAAAGGGCCGAAAGGTGTACTTAGTATCGACACTAAACCAAGGGCCAGCACCGTTGAAAAGAACCGCCAGGCGACGAAAATGCATGGTCAACATACAAGGCCAGGACATACAAATGACCATTGACACGGGGGCCTCGGTAAACGTCATGCCAACCACCGTCTTCCAAACCCTCGCACCACGACCCGAGCTAAAATCCACAGACACTCGGCTATTTGCCTACGGCAGTCGGAAACCTCTACCAGTCATCGGGAGGTTCTGCACCACTCTTGAGCATGGCGAACAGATAAGTGGTCAAAAATCTATGTTGTCAAGGCGGGAATTGAAAGCCTGCTGAGCGGAGATGTGGCTGAAGACCTGGGCGTGGTCAAATTCATATGCCACGTTGACGACACATCCGAGGTCGAGAACTTCCTCAGGCAACACCCCAAGCTACAGAAGGGGATAGGCTGTCACAAAGGAAAGACCATCAAACTACATATTGATCAATCAGTGCAACCACGCGCGGTAAAACACCGAAGGACACCCTTCCACATGAGGGAACAAGTTGAGAAGGAGTTAAGGTCACTCGAAGCCGCTGGTATTATTGAAGAAGTCACGGGACCAACACCGTGGGTTTCCCCGATGGTGGTCACCCGGAAGCCGAAACAGCCAGGAAAAGTTCGGATCTGCATTGACATGCGCCTGCCCAATGCAGCCATCAAAAGAGAGCGACACATAACGCCTACAATTGATGAAATCATCACTGACCTCACTGGATCGTGTGTGTTCTCGAAGGTAGACCTAAAGGCGGGGTACCACCAGCTGAAGCTACACAGAGAGTCGCGCTATATCACCACGTTCTCAACCCACCTAGGTCTGAGGAGGTACAAGCGCCTGAGTTTCGGCATATCGTCGGCCGCGGAGGTTTTTCAACAGACCATCCAGGAGGTCATCAGAGGCATACCAGGGGTATTGAACGTGAGCGATGACATCCTAATACATGCACCGGACACCAAGGAACACATCATGAGACTCAAGACACTACTGGGCAGGCTGGAAAGCGCCGGACTCACAATCCATCGAGAGAAGTGCGAATTCCTAAAACCAGAAATAACCTTTTTTGGATACAGGTTCGACCGCACCGGCATATCACCTGATCCCCAGAAAGTGGCGGACATACAAGCTGCCAGCCCCCCCACGACTCCCACCGAGGTGCGCAGTTTCCTGGGAATGGCCACCTACTGTGGCAGATTCATTCGGAACTTAGCAACCCTATCCGAACCGCTACGGGAACTAACAAAGGCCAGCACCAAGTGGGACTGGGGGCCCGAATGCCAGGAAGCATTTGAGAGCATAAAAGACTCCATGTCAACTGATACCAAGATGGCCTACTACGACACGGACCTCCCGACAGAACTATTTGTGGATGCCAGCCCAGTCGGACTTGGAGCAATCCTGATGCAGGTCACGAAAGAGGGCACCAAAAGGTCGATTGCATATGCATCCAGGGCGCTCACAGCAACGGAACAAAGGTACTCCCATATAGAAAAGGAGGCAATCGCCGTTCTATGGGGGTGTCGACACTTCCACATGTACCTATATGGGCGTAAGTTCACGGCGATCACCGACCACAAGCCCCTACTACCAATCTTCATTGGGTCATCGGCACACCCACCAGCCAAAATCACCAAGTGGCTACTACACCTCCAGCAATATGATTTCGAACTTGTCTACCAACCGGGCAGCGGCAACCCCGCGGACTTCCTGTCGAGACACCCACGACCAGCCACCCAGCAGGAAGTGCTAGTCGCTGAAGAAACAGAGGAGCACATTTGTCAAGTAGTCCACACCATGAGGCCCAAAGCGATAAACATTGAGGACATTGCAACAGAAACCCAGAATGACCCCTGTTGCGATCTGGTAAAAGATGCCATCATGTCAGGCAACTGGAAAGACTTCATGTCGCACACACGCAACAGAACCGAGGGGGCCAAGGAGTTCCTAGCAGGCATGTTCACGGTTCGACAAGACCTCTCAATCACGGAGGGAGGGCTCCTGCTAAGGGGTGACCGCATCATCATACCCCCAAGGCTGCAAGACAGGATAGTTGCCCTAGCGCATGAAGGACACCAAGGGCTTGCAAGAACAAAGGCACGGGTCAGACACAGGGTATGGTTCCCTCACATCGACGATCGTGTTGAGGACCTAGTGAACACATGTCTACTCTGCAAAATAACGAGTGGACCACTAGACCCAGAACCGATCCGTGGCCGGGCACGATGGGAAGCGATCAGCATTGACTTTTGCAAAATCAGAGCGGGTCTACATCTACTGGTGGCAATCGATGATCACTCACGCTATCCAGAGGTCGAGATACTGGAGTCCACCGCCGCGGAAGTGGTCATCCCGGTGATAGAAAAGATGTTTGCCACCCATGGTCTGCCCACGACCATTAAGAGTGACAATGGACCCCCATTCACAGGGGAGGAATTCAAGTCATACCTACAGGAACTGGGTATTAAATATCACCACATCATGCCAAGGTGGCCACAAGCTAATGGGGACGTCGAGCGATTCATGAGGACCATCAACAAGGTACTCCGAGTATCAAAGGCAAACGCCAGCCCGTGGAGGATCGACCTATTCCGGTTCCTAAGGAACTATCGGGTCACCCCCCACAGTACCACGGGCATACCACCTGCTGACCTTATGTTCGGAACTATCATCAACTCGTCGATTCCCCATCATCCAAGCAGAACCCCTGACGACGTCGACCATGCACGCGTGGAAACGAGGAGAACAGGTGCCAACGCTCACATGAGCGCCAAGAGAAGAGCAAGGCCCTCAAACCACAGAGTGGGCGACCAAGTCATCATGTTGCGAAATCCCACGAAATCCAAGTTAGACACCAGGTATGAGGAACTGCCATGGACTATCAGCAACCGGCGTGGGACCATGATAACTGTCACACGGGGAGGTCGGGAAGTAACAAGGAACGCCTCCTGGTTCAAGCCCGTGCCCCAGCACCTCTGGACGGATTGCGAGGGGCCTCACGACGACAACGAGCAACAAAGCAGCGACGTGCCGGCGCAAGACCCCGAGGAGGAATCCGCAGGGGATCGCAGCTGGCAATCACCGAGACTGCCCAGCAGTGAGGACACATGCAGCGAAGGTGAGCAGACTTACGAACCGAGCGGGGACAGCCCCCAAGCGAAGCCGTACAGTCTGAGAAAGACCACGAGACCGCCGGTGAGGCTGAATGACTATGTATGCTAAGCCAACAGCAGTGGCAGGAGTTTATAGTTGAGCATGTTGCTTATGTTTGTTTTGTTAGGTTATTTTGAAATAAAGGAGGAATGTTATATCCGCCCTACGTCCCGCAGCGCGGTGTCGTAGGGCAGCTTAATAAAAGCCCCGCCCCCTGGAGTGGGAGGCAGTTCCGGGCGAAGTGAAACCAGCGTGTGTGTGTTTTCTTTAGCGCTCCTGCCTAGGCCGTGCTCCAGGCCACGCGGCCTCCTGGACCGGAGCCAGCCCCTCGTGCTGGGCCTCCGGGAACACGAACACAACAGGGGTATCCTCTTCCACCTCTGCTGCCAGTAAGTCTGCAAAACAACTCCATGTGAAATGTAGGAGGTCAGTAGCTGGCATGAAGAATTTGCAACATGAGGGCTCCATTTGAGCTGAGAAGCAAACAGGCACAGGGCAAGGCCAGGTCAGAGGAGGGGGCCGAGGACACTTGATGCCACTAAGGGGTTTCAGAGTTCTGAGCTGAGGAAAGTTTCAGCTCTGCTGAGTCATTGTTCATTGAAATGCATTGCTGTTCATTCAAAGACACAGCTGCCCAGATAGTTCAATGTATTTTGAAAGCACACTATTTCTCATCATTCATTTATTGTGAAAACAGCCCACGTACATGTTTCCTTTCGCACCTGCTCTTCTAGAAAGCCTTGCCTTCTTTTTTAATTTCAGATTCTATGGCATGACAGGAGGCTCTTTGTTTTTGTTTTTTCATATTATGCATAACAATCTTTACTACTGACACATAGCAGCAAATCATTTTTTTTTGTAAATCAAACAAATTCACCAAGAAAAAACAAGGAAACTACAGTATTCCATTAGACCCCAAAGGGATCCATCCCAATCCAAGATGGAGCGCAGGTCCAGCCCCCTCATTATCCAATCAGCAGATACCCACTCCCATAAAAATCTCTTTCTGAAACCGCAACTCCTCTTTCTTTGCTGCTGACACATCAGTTAAGTACACTTCTGGTCAATTGTACTTCACTGTGTTAACACATTTTATTGATTCCCTTTATTGATTCCCTTTATTGATTAAGTTTATTGATTAAGTTTATTCAAACTTGCCTTTTGTGTTGATCTGTGACCGCTGGGTCTGTTTAATTTATTATCACGCGACCACGTGGTTAAAACGCTGTTTCAGCGTGTGTTCTATTGAAGCTCTCCAGGCTTCTATGTGTTGCAGCATGCTGTGAACAGTTGTTTGGTCAGGCACTAACAGTGCAAACTAGGAGATTATAAATCTCCATTTTTCCTTTCCTTTTGTCAGGCGCCCTCCCGCCCCTCCTTTTCGCTCATCAGCGTGCTTGTCAGGAATGCTGTGTCACTGCGTTTACGGCGCAGCGCCGCTTGCGGAAAAGAAGGCAGCCCTCCGAGCGCAAGTAGGCCAATTGTTACTCCCTCCTGCCCCCCCCTTTTTCCTTGGTTGCATGTGAGCCACGCCTCGCGGGCACAACGTCCTTTTACAACGGACGCCTGCTAGCTAGCGCAGTGAGGTGGCTCTGGCTTGGGGGGAGGGGAGCTCAGAGGCTCGTTGGAAGCCGGGGAAATTATTCAAATACTTGGGTTCATTGGAAGAAACTGCCTTCTTGGCAGCATTTTACAGCGCATTAAGTTATAGCGCATTCATTTACAAGAAACCACCTGCTTGGCGGCATTTTACAGCGCATTAAGTTATAGCGCATTAATTTACAAGAAACCGCCTGCTCTGCGGCATTTGACATCGCATTTAGTTACTGCGCATTAAGTTACAAGAGTCCGCCTGCTCGGCGGCATTTGACTGCATTGTAGTGCCCTCAGCCAAGAGGCCTTGCGCCGACTTGGCATTCTTTTCTTGTTGATTGGAAGAAACCGCCTGCTTGGCGACATTTGACAGTGTATAAAGTTTATGTATAGACCATTTTGTTTTCCAACACACATGTGAGTGCTGTGATAATGTATTGAGTTCCAGGCTCAGCCTGGTATGGTGAACGCTTTTTGGTGAGTACTTCACTGCCTGCTCGGCTTGCTGGTGAGGCCAGCTTCACTCCACGTTTCCTAATTATAACAAATTGGCTACAAGCATTTTTTCCTTTGCAAAAAACTGTATTTTGCTTTACTTTCCGGGTGCTCCCTGGTTTTGACATACTACACCCCTTTTTCATCTGGTTGAGAGGCCTGTCTCTGTGGCATAGTCAGGGAGTGTTTTGGCTTTCACCTGCAAGGTTGGAATATAATTGTAATTTTCCGTTTTTGCAGTATGTTTTCTTCCCAAGGAGCGGAAGAGTTCCTTTTACCTAATGCTACTGCTCATGTTGGACCTTCAAATAAAAAGGTGTTGAGGGAACATTTTGGGAGGGGAGGGTCAGGGGAGGTTTCCCTAGTGACCCTTCCAGCTTTAACTAGTGCAGTGCAAGATTGTGTGAACTTGGCCCTATTTAACCTAAACTCCACCCTAGCCTCGAGGTTTGATATATTAATAGCGCAGGTGGCTGATCTCCACCCCAGCTCTAATTCTGGGCTCTCGTTTGCCCCTAGGAAATGTTCAAAAAAATCTAAGCATTTAGGAGGACAACTCAGTCCTGTGGGTAGGTCTCCCTCTCCTGCTAATTGTCCGGTTGGTCTGAAGCGTAAACTGAGGGAAGAGCTCTCTTCACCTCTTCCACTCATATATCTTCTCCTGATAGTTATCACGTCTCTGATTGCCTGACTAATAGACGTTTGAGGAAGGGGATCCCGATGGGTTTATCCCAGGATACTGAGGGACTGTTGTTGGATGGTGCCGGGGTGCCATTTTTTGACCCCTCTCTCATCCAACTCTCAGGGCGTGCGGAATGGCACCCATCAGAGGCGGTTTCCGCTTTCATCCATCACTGGGTTTGGAGACTTCTTCTTGAGGAAGATAGGAACAGATTGTGGTCCGAATGCCCAAGGCCTTTTATTGAGGATGGTGTAGCCTGTACCCCGGAGATTGATCTCCCCATTATGTCCTTTTTTTCTCAAAAGGGTAAAGACCCTTCGAGGGAGATTGATAAAGTGCTGCGCAGGTGCCAGGACAGATTACTGGACATGTTGGGTCCCATTGACTATAACATTTGAACTGGCGGAGGACGCAGCTCGCTCCAATTCCCCAGTGGATATCCAGGCACTCAGAGGTTGGGTGCAAAGGTCAATATGCCTGCTCGGCAAAGCCAATACTGGAATTTCCAGGGAAAGGCGTAGATCGCTTCTTATGCGCATTGATTATAATCTGCTAGACATGGCAGAGAGTGAAGCCGGGCCTACGGCCCTGGGTAATCTGTTTGGAGACAGGCTTGTTAAAGATCTCGCTACACATGGGCAGTCCTTCACGGCCATGGGTAACTCCCACACCAACTTCAAAGGGCATTCAGTCCCTAGGATATTAGATGACAATGAGCAGAGTAGAGCTAGTCTTTCCAGCCGTCCCTTCCGAGGTCCTGCCCGCCTGCAACATTACACTGCCCGAGGGGCGCATCATTTGTCCTCTGCTATAGGATCACAGGTGGTTGTTCTTCCCCAAAAGTGTCTTCGGGGTTGAAGATATATCAACAGTAGTGTGTGCAGAGCGGGATCCATGGCAGGTACTAACCACATAGATATATGTATATACATTATTGGTGTTTCTTCCCACGCAGATGGTTTTACCTCTTCTCTATGAGGGATTATAAGGGGGCAGGCATTTCATTTGCATTGTTCTCCTCCTACTTTCTAGTTAAAACGCTTTAATACATTTATAACATTACCAATCCTCTTTTGTTGTTTAATTACCAACTTTTTGTCATGGAGATTTTTTTCGCTTACTCAGGGACTCCTTTGTTCTCTCAAGGAGTTAAAGGGTCAGGATGGTCCTCAAGGATGTTTGGATGCTTCCAGTATTTCCCTTCATAGTTTGGTTGGGGTGGGTTTGACGCCCTGCCCCTCTCCACTTACGTCTTTGGTTGCCCGGTGCTGCTTCACGGGTGTAATTTATCCGGGAATTAGTTATCTGGGGATTTGACTCATCTTTTTCTTTCTATATAGCGTGCCCTTTTGGGCACAGTAGGACGGTTTTCTCCTAGCTCCTGCATTGATAATTTCTTATTAACTTAAGGGGCACGACTCCGCCCCCACCCTCCCCTTTTTTAGGACTAGTCTCCCTGAAGATTGGGAGAGGTTTAACCCGCTTTCTAGACCAATGGGATGAGCTCCCTCAAGCGGCTGGAGGTTGAGATGTTCCACTTCCTTTCTCTACACCTCTTCCCAGCATAGGATACGCATTCAGGGGAATTGGTCTTACTCCCAAGTTCTGGGACTGTCCCTGTGTCAGTATTGTCCCAATATATGGGTCTCATCTCATGTGATGCCTCTTTTAAGGGTCATCTTGCGATGGCAAGGGGTGCTCGGGTCCTTTCCAACTTATTGGTAGAATTTGGGATCAACAGGGTAGCGTGGTCAACCCGCTCCTATAAACAAATTCATAGGAATTTGCTATAACCGAGCATTTTAACAAAATATTTGTGGTTGTGGATAGTTAGGAACATCCTCCTGATAACATTCATGTATGTCTCGCCTCTTTTGCCTAGCCTGTCTTTGCTGATTAGAAGTTGTGTGGTAAGCTTGGCTGCTGTTTATTTTCCATTGGTCTGGGGGATCTCTGTCCTTGTGCTGTCCGGTCCACCTTCAGGATCAAAGTTTCTGGTGCAACCGCTCAAGTGGTTGGGGGTATTTCAGACAATGACTCCCTTGGATTTTGTCCAGGGGTACTTTTCCTTCCTGGGGGTTGGTGGTAGATGTGCCGTGCTTTCTCCTGCTCCTCCTGCGGCTTTTAACAAGCCTGGAGAACTTACATCTCACATTGTTTTTCCTTCCTCTCCTTGGTGATTGCAAAGATTTTTCACAGGTTTGTCAGTGGCTGTCATGGACTCCTGGGCGGATTCCTCGAGGCTAGGTTATTCGGCTACATAGAGTATCTGCTTTATTCGTTTTTCTTCTCTCCTTTTATTCCACTCCTCTGTATGGTGTGTTCGAGTACATTTTAGGTTTTCCTTGAATCCCTAATTTTTCTAATGGAATTATTTTAGGGAATTGGGTTTACAGGACGGTTAATGGATTTAGTTCAGCCTTGGTCTGGTCATGTTCTGCCCAAAGTGGAATGAGTGGACAACCACTCTTTGATAAGGTAAACCCTTTGGCCCATTTTGAAACTTCTCTTACTCTAAATGTGGAGTTTTTGTGTAAGGTATGGGGGCCAGGGATGTAGTTTCTCTCTTGTCCCTTAACCACGATATGCCTGCATGCTAGTTTCCCAAAAAGATTTTGCTTGTGTTTCGTCTCTTTTCATAAGTGTCAGTTTGTCACCTTTAGGTTTTAAGAAATGAAGTTTTCTTCCCCTTGAGGGTTTATTATTGAGTGTTCTTGAGTTACAAATACTAAAGATATGAGGTCTGATATCTGTTTACATATTTGGCAGAATATAGTGTCTCTGTATGGTGGAAATTTTAAAATGCTGCTATGCGGAGGGATTGAGGTTCCCTGGTGCCTCTCAGCTGCATCTTCTTAGTAATCATATACTCTTTTTCCGCCTCTCAGCTGTTAGATTATTAACAACCCTGCAATACGGCCCTCCTTCAGGTCCTCTAATAGGGGGCGGGCCCTTAAGCCTCTGAGGAATCCCTTTGAGGAGGGGGTTTTGAACAAATCGTGGGGAGCAGCTGGCAGGTCAAGGGAGGGCACATTAGAGAGAATTGTCATAATATGGCGACCATGTGGTTATGATTGTAATGCAAGGGCTTTGAACTTGCATAATATGAAGATCCTGTCATGCCATAGAATATATAAACCCCCCTCACCAACGTGACAGGGGGTTTAGATTCTATTAAAGACAAGAGGCGAGTATTATAACCACCCCCCACCCTTTGGCGATTTCACCCACCCACCCTATTCTGTTTTCTTTTTCTTTGCAGGTTCGGGTTGAGGAGATCCGAGATTAGGGACCTTCCAGGACCCGGATGGTTCGGCGTGTTCGGATCCCGAAGCTAGTTATCTATTGGACTGTTCTTATATTACTTTAAGGATGGCGTCAGAATGCAGCTTCAGAAGAGGAGTTGCTGTTTGAGAAAGGGACTTTTATGGGGTGGGCCTTGGCTGATTGGATAATGAGGGAGCTGGACCTGCGCTCCATCTTGGATTGGGATGGATCCCTTTGGATTCTAATGAAATACTGTAGTTTCCTTGTTTTTTCTTGGTGAATTTGTTTGATTTACAAAAAATGTTTTCTTTGCTGCTATGTGTCAGTAGTAAAGATTGTTATGCATAATACTCACCTCCTGTGTTTAATAGAATCTAAACCCCCTGTCACGTTAGTGAGGGGGGATTATGTATTGTCTGTCCTGGCATGCTGTCGCATGTACAGCCTGTCATAGTCAGGGGACCAACGGAATACAACTTCCTCTGTTCATATTGCCTTTATTTTGCAGGGGGCTACACGCCTGCTTACCTTTAGCTTACAATTGTTGTGCTGGTATCAATGTGTATTCTGGTGTAAGGCATGTCTTCAGATGACTGCATGGAACTGCAGGCGTCTGGGGCCAGGCAGGTTTTGCTTTCATTTTTGCGGGCTCCTTGAATGGGTTTCTGACACTGGGTGGGGAGGTGGAATAATGTGTGTTGTTTTCAAAGGCTATTGTGTGCATTTTCATCCATATCAGAACTTAATCCTGCTTGTGTATAATGACCCTGTGTGTTTGTGATTGTGTCTACACATTGCATAAGTATTGGCAAACCATGCACGTCTGTGTGCATGTGTGTGTGTGTGTATATTTGGGTAAGCACTAACTCTGTTTATGCAACTCTTATGATGTGTTTAATATTTTCCCGTTTTACAATTATTAAATATAGAAATATAGTGCTGACATCCGGTTGGAGGGAGCTTCAAGGTGCTTTGACTAGAGCCATTGATGCATTTACCTAATGCTGTTTTTGGGTCTGCACTGAGCCTCATTCTTGGCATTGATAGTGTGCTGTGTTGGCTTCTTACTGTAGCTTTTAGGGTTTTTGCAATTTGTTACTGTGGAGAATTAATGAGGGGGGATCCACAGTTATTGTATTTTTATGCATGGATTTAGGCAGAGCGCCAGGGTGACTTAAGAATGGTGTGTACTGTGAGCAAGTATTGCATGGAGCAGTTAGATGGAGAATGGTTAACAGAGTGGATTTAGTTTGGATTGACATCCGGGGCTGTAGTTTATTCTTTCTGACATCAGGTGCCAACTGGCTCGTGAGAGGATGCCATGGTAATGCTGGAGGGGATGTTTTCTACCAGGCGATTGGGTACAATTCATGGAGCAATGAATGGGATTTCAGAATGATTCTGGTTGATGGGGTGCAGTTTGCTGGGCGTTTGTTTGGGGGGAGAAGGGAGAACATGTAAACAGGGCAGAGATGCATCAAGATCCTGTTTGCAACCCCCCCTAAATGAATTAAAGCCCAGGTCTCTTCAATGAAACAACAAGCAAGCGATAGTTTTATGGATGAAAGGATGCAGTTACTGCCCTTCTATGATACCTGACACAATAAGGTGTGAGGTGTGGGAATTGGTCACAGAATGACGGATTAGAGGAGGCAGAGATGAGAAACGCTGCCAGCGTACAACCCTCCCTACATGATGTCCTGTTCCCTTCAGATTTTGGAGGTATCAAACATATGACATGTGTGGGTGCATATTATTTTGATTGTTTTAATCTCTTCTATACTAGAACGTAATATCTGAAGATGTTTTAACAATGCTGTCCCACATCACTAACAGCCTTCAATTTCAGCAGCATCACTCGTTTGCATTCTGTACTGTCTTAGCATCTTGCTTTCACAATGCTTGCATGCTTTTGTGTTGTTGTTTTCTGATATGCGCATATTAGAATCTGTCTGGAACTTTTCCATGCCAAGGACGTCTGTGAAGACATGACTTAAGGGATTGGTACAACGTTAGATAGGCAAAGGGGCAGTTTGAGAAATGCGAAGGTTGGGGTTGGTAAGCCTCTTTTTGGCGGGAGTGCACAGTGGAACTCACGGTGAGATATGTGCAGTGGTTGCCTGTATTGATTATGGACTGGTTTGTATTGTATCCTGGGCACAAGGCTTTTTTCCTGCATGTAGGCCTAGGATGAATGGTCTGGAAGATTCTTGTTCGGTTTCGTGTAGGTCATCTGACAAGTGACCTATAAAACAAGGAGGTCTTGAGGGCAGTACATATATTATAGGGTGGCGATAGCCGCCCTATAGTTAAGATGAGTCGGCCTCCCATAGGAGCCCCTCAAAATTCTATCGTTAATAACTTTTGATTAAAGTAACCGATTTGACTGAAATTCCGGAAGTGATGAAGGACTTGCGGGCCCTCCCAGACTGAAAGGTTTCGTAAAGATAAGTTAAATAATAAAAACGTTATTAAGCATCAAACATTATTATCTCAAAGTGCAGCCTAATCCATATTCATTTTCCTACCGACAAACAAGGTAAATGTTGACCAAAGCGCACAGCCCAAACTGCTGGGCGGATTTGGACCATGTTGACTCACGATCCGTGCATAGTTTGGGGTTTTTCCGTGCAGTAAATATTTAATTATTTGATGGAGAAGGAGAAGGGGGTGTGGGATGTATTTACCCATGCATCCGAGCCCTACCTCAAAACTGTGCAGTACTGGCATTGAAAACATCATAATGGCCAGAGCGCCCCAGAAAATGCACAGGAAAATCCCATTTTGCCTATATTGTTCAGAGGGGCAATGCTGGTTGCCAAAAGCAAACCCATAACTGTTGGGAATTCATTTTTCTTGAATGTCAAATATGGCAAAATCATGGGCACAGAATTACTTTACTTCAGAAACACACCAATGCCATGTCCTGAACATGGACAATATACTCCATGTAATATCACTTGCTGAAATGAATCAATCAATCTAAAAAAAATCCCAAGGAGGGATGCAGTAACCGCAAAATCCTGAGGGTGGCGCTGGCGGTCTAAACTCTGACAGGAGAGCTGTCTTGCAAAACTGTCTAGTGCAAAGAAAGGGGTCTCATTTCATCAAAAGTTCAAAGGGGTTGCCTGTCCTGAGAACTCTTGACACTTCAGAACTCAACACAAGAAGCCAGGAAATCACAGGGTTCTGTTAATTAAATGCAAAGTGGCTCCCTGGCCTCCTGATGTCAGCTTCCCAGAGACCACACAATGGCCCCTCTCCTCTGAAAGGAATATGTTGATTTTTACTGTTTTACTGTCAACAAAGGCCTGCCTGCCAGAAGACATGTGACTGACCCACCCAAGTCTTGGAGGCGGACTCCAACACTCTGAGGACTGAATTGAAAGTAAAATATATATTTTACAAAAACACTGATAACTCTTTGTAATCAAATGACAGAAATGTATAACTTTGAGAGACTTAATTTAAAAAATGTACCTTTAATTCAAGCCCAAACTCCAAATTGTGGGATATTCTGGGACAAAACCCTGCTGTTTATTAATATTACAGACTCCCTGTTTCAGCTAGACAAACGAAAATGCATTGGTATGTGGGTAGATATGTGAGGAACAGTTGTATAAAATTTAATGAAGATCCAATGTTGTTTAGCACATTAAAAAGTGCTAAAAGTTGCCATTTTTGAATGCATGCTCTTAGAAACAACAGATTTGGGACAGAGTATACCTCATGTGATATGTGACATGGGTATGTAATTTCAAACAACTGTGTAACTGTGAAATATGTATTTTGATCATATATAGATTTGGGTGCACAGATGACAGGGGAGTTTTTTCAAGAGATCATAAATGGCTGACATCACTCTGACACAACTTAGCTCCCCCAATCAGGGGAGAAATGAAAGCTGGACCAATGACAAGTGAGAGGGGCAAGTTTAGTTATGACCAACACACACACCCACTTGCAGAACATATAAATGGACCACTGAAACTTAGGTAGAGACATTCATTTCCATCTGCAGCGGGACGCTCTGCCGGAAAAATCCATACTTACCTCCATCAACCTTCAAGGAGCCAACACTTAGACTCCAAGATAAACAGAGACTACAGAACCTTAACCAAAAAGGCCACTGCCAGCAAGAGTATTTGTCAACAGGCCTGAAAATCTTTTTGCAACTGAACTCTTCAGACAGCCGGCTGACGCCGTCTGAATTTTGCCAAGAACTTTTGCAAGAACCCGGTGACAGAAATATCCAAAGAGAAGGCAGGACCCGACCCAGAGAACCGGTGCCTAGCAGAGACCAGGCCATTGTATCCAGAGTGCTGACCCCGATGCTGTGAGCAGTTCCAGAGGCCAGGCGCTGTGAGCGGAACTCGGGAAGACCTGACCAGACTGAAGTCCGTGACCAAGTCGCTTTCCGGTTCAAAATCTCTTGTGAGTACTCAGCAAAACTCAGAACACATCTCTTAGTTAAAATCATATAATTCAATCCATTTTTAATCTAAGTAGAACTGCAGTTTAGCAATTGTGTTATTCTGCCATCATTTTTAAAGCTGAAAAAGTGTTGCGTTTAAAATTTGCAAAACCAAAAACGACCTTCACTAAATCGCTCATATCTCCGCGACCGTTTGTCTTAGAGACATGCAGTAACTTTCATCTGAAAGCTTAGAATCTTAGCTTTTAATCGCACCAAGAACGACATTCCTACCCCTTATAGTTTTACCGCAATCGCGGAACACGCATTCGCGAATTTTGCCGCGATTTACAAATTTCTTCACGTGTAAAAATCTGATGCTGCTTGCCTTCCATTTGCCAGAAATTCGTTTAACCTGCTAATCATCCCTGAATCATTGCTAGTGTGAGCCTGGACTAATATTAACTAGATACCACTCACCCTGAACTTCTAGAGGGAATTAAAAGCAAATTTAGCATATTTTTCAATCCATTGCCAGCACATATAAAAGCATTTTGCCTGTGTTTTAAACTTCTGTAGTCTAAGCTTGCTGGGGTGAACTGAATCACATTTGATTGCATTTCTGAGAACTGTGTGCCTTCCTTCTATTTCCTTGCATTGCATAAAAGGGGGGGGTGAATTGTACAAGAAAGTGATTACATTGTTTTTGCTGAAATCCTATCAAGTTATTTTCTGTACTGCATTTCATTCCACATTGCATCCATTTGAAACCATAAAAGTATTGTTGCTATCTTATCCATTTCATGTCAACTCCTTAGTGATTATCAAGAAGTGTGCTAGTGCCAGATTCTCTGTTGTTAATCTTTATCATACCAGATTAAGTGTGATATCCAATTATTAATTTATTATAAAGCGTGATATAATATATATTGTTTAAGTTATCAAATAAACCTTTAAACTTGCAAAACAGAACTACTTCTTGGCTCAGTGGGGTCAGGGGGATTCCAAGGGAGGGGTGTTATATAGGGGTAGTCATCCAGAACGCATGAACTGGACATAAAGATATATCAATAAGGGTTTTCATTCAGTATTCTAGACTAGGCGTTGACTTGGCTGTAGTGCTGAATTGAATCCTCTTACAGGGGTGCCCCCTTTTCAAAAACAGATGGCTATATCTCAGAGATTTACCTGAAACCATGTTTTTTTAAAGGAAATGACCAACATCTTGATTTTCTCTCGATGCAAGAGATATTTACGCCTAATGCCGAGGATGTAGGAAAATGAAGCACAGAAAAAACATGAAAATGCCACAGGTAGAGGTGGGGGGTGGTTAGAGGGTAGCAAGTGAAATTTGGGGGTTGGAGGGGGTCTGGATACTCAGTTTGCAACACAAACTTTCTGTAGCCTAGGCTATAGCCTCGAATAGCCGATATCTCAAAGCAAACTGCGTCATAGAAACAGTATGTGTTGCGGGGGAAAAGGGATAGAGCAGAGGAGGTGAGGACACCATCTGGGGAGTGAGGGCAGCTGACACAGATGAGGAGCTACTTGGTGAGAGCCTGGGGGGCAGTAAGTAAACCATTATTGTCAGCCATTTTGGCAATGTTCACGGCTATATCCGAGGCTTGGAAGGACTAGTGATAGCCGAGGGCATGTGTAGTTGAGTACCCTCGGCTACACATTTTTGGGTGTCAGTGTTTTATTTCTTTTTAAAAGTTATTTTTTTGGTATCGTGACGTGGTGGGTGAAAAATCAGGTAGGTATTTTGGAGTCTGATCTACTTTTGCAGTATGTTTTTAGACTTGTGTACATGTGAGACTGTGGGGAAAAACAGAAGAAAATAGTTTAAAATAATGACATGACTGTACATATATACTTCCTAACATAATCCATTCTTCAGCTGCAGCTTATGCAGTCCTAATGTTTTCTTTACTGGGACATGTACTCCTACTTGGGAAAAGTGGAACTACAAGATCCAGAGCGCAAACAAAAAATCTAGGACTACATAAACACCTACATATCAGAATGCATCTTGTTTGCAAGCATGCATATACTCCTAATATATTTAACTTCCATACACCAACTGCCATTTAAAAGTGTACAGCAAATATTTTAAATCAACTTTTCTTCTCTTTTACAAAATGTTACAGAGCTTCTATAAATGCACACACGTCTTAATTTTCATGAAAATGCTCCAAAAGCAAACATTTTTAACTGCATACGAATGGTATTAACAGTTTTTCCCACCACTCCTCATTCCTTCATAAATAACAACCTTGTATACTAAAAGTACTTAACCATTACCACATTTCCCCACTAACCTTATTTTACAATTACAGGAAAGAATCACATTACCGAAAACAAAGAAAGAAAATAGAATACCCTTCACCTGTACCATGTATATGCATGTAATTACAGCAGCACAGTTCCACTATATATTACCCCAGAATACTTTTTTCAAACCAACATTTCTTTCACTATAAGCCATTATATTTCACCATTTCCACTCTTCCTATTCCCATCTTAACACCACCATTGCAAAAACCACTATGTTCCTCAAAACAGCACAATGTCCCTACAGATTCTATCACACCACCACTCCCTTATTCACTAACCCAACACCAACACCAACACCATCACACCTATGCAGACTCTTACTCTCACAACCTTGCCAACCATACCTAATATACCACCTCACAATCTATATTCATATCTACAATCACACCAACAAACCCAGGCACCATACATGCATATAAATTGCACAACTTTCCAACCCAAAATGTCTCTTTTCTCAACCTACACAACAACATGCCTACTAAAAAGCAACTCTGTAGCAAAGAAAGAAAAAATAGAGCAGATAAGAATAAAACTACACCATATAGGCACCCACCTCTAAAACAGAATATAGAAAATATCAAAACAAAATATCTAGTAGCCTCACTCAACAAAACTAAACCAGCCACAACAAAAAAGGTAAGGGCCCTCTTGAAAAAACAAAAATTTATTTATTTATTTGTATTCAGTTCCAAAAGAACTTTTACAACATTACACATCACAATTTATGCATAAAACAAACAAATTACAAAATCAAAAAACCTTAAATCCTAAACTCTGGAAACATGGAACTATACATTGAATTGCATGCTATACATAAGCTAACATCATTTTTAACATCTTGCTTGCTTTGTATTGTGTTTAGCCGTACCCAATTGATCATAGTATTACATATAAAATCTCACAGCCATTGTATCAAAGTCTGTGTGTCTTTCAAAGAAATCTGCTAAAATCATCTAAAATCAATCATCTTAAATTGACATAACATTTTACACAATGTACAAGAATTATAAGCATAAAATATTAAATAATCAATGATAATCATAAAATTACCCTAAAATTATCTAGAGATAACTCATGAAATACCCTCATAAAATCAAATCAGTTGCAATTAGGCAGGCGTTTTTTGATAATACACCATAGCCGTTACAAAGCAATATGTATACTTTCAGTCTCAGTGTTAAGGCAGTAATTCCAAAATAAGTCTTCCCTTATCGACTCATAACTATGTACCATTCCACCCAGAATGATCATATATTCAGAGCCCAGGGCTGCACATTTAGTAAAAAGTTGCTTTGCCATCTCCAATTTTCCAGGAAATTTACAAATACGGCAGCACCTATCTTTAAGTTGGACCACAACATGAGGACCCTGGAAGACATACATGGCAGCTGGTTTATAAGCAGCCTCAGACAAAAACTCTGCACCGAAGGGCTCGGGCACTGTCTTCGATATCTCTGAGGCTGGAGGAACTTGTGCACAAACTAAAAGGAAAAAAAATATGTAGAAAGAAAAGCAGACCTACTAACAAACCTAACACTGTATCTACCAGTGTTAACATAGTCACGGTAAAGCAATATATCTTTCAGAAAATGTTCCACTGTAGAGTTCTTCGCAATCTTATAAACAAGTCTGAAAAGTCACGATCTACCCTTAGAAACTACCGCAGGAGACTAATCCTGTAAGCTTTAATTGACAGTGCTTTTCTACTTTCTAGAGAACATTGTTTGTGTATATTGATTTTAAACAGAATGGAACCACTAACTAAATTAATCAATACATTACAAAAAGTACTTTTTTTATACTCTTTATTTTTGTTGCACACAGTTAATACAAACACTTAGCTTTAGTACTGATATGTTCATATATTATACAATTTCAATTACTTTTCAGAGTCAGAGTGTTCTTGCTCGGCCTTTTCAAGTAGGTACAGTTTGTATCTTTCCCATATATTCTTTGGCCGGGAAACAGGTAATACCAAATCTATGTATAGTTCCTCCATATTGTTTGCCCATACCATGTCTCTATCCCAGTCTTCCTTGGTTGGGGGAGTTGCACTTTTCCATTTGAGCAGAATCGCCCTTTTGGCTAGGAGCAGACTTAAGTTCAACAGTTTCCGCCATATCGGGTTCATTTTCTCGACTACCCCCAACAGGCACATCCATGGGGTCCATTCCACTGGTTGATCTGCCATCCCATCTATGGCCAGACACACCTCCTCCCAATATCCCCTCAGTTTTAAAAATGCCCATAACATATGGTAAATGTTTGCATTTTCAGCATTGCATCTCGGGCAGTTCCCGGACATGGTCGGATATATGCGTTTGAGCTTCATAGGGGTGTAGTGTGTTCTTTGTATTATCTTATAGTGAATTAGCCTGTATCTAGAATTACATGAAATCTGTTTGGTAAGTGCACAGTGTCGGGACCATTCATCGTCTTCAATTTGCTCTCCCAGGTCTTGTCCTTAGTTGTGCATTGCTCTATCGGGCGTGTTTGGAGTATGATCTTATACAGTGCTGACGCCGTTATCTTTTGAGATCCCCCTGTGAACATATATCCCAATCCCATATTCTGCGGTGGTTCATTAGGAAAGGTCAGACATATACTTTGTATGGCTGCTTGTATATGGGAATAATGTTGTCTGGTCCCGTGCGTATTCCCCACTACGTCCTTGATATCATCCCACTGAATAAAGTGCCCATCCGTGCACAGTTGACCCCATTGTGATATGCCCCTGGAGGACCAGTGGTGGGCTACTTCCCCCTCTATACTGAAGGGTGTTTGGGGGTCGCCCCAGAGCGGCATACTCGGATGGTATATCTTATCCGTGTCAAATATCTCAACTATTTTGGCCCATGCCGTAGTCCCCACCTTTGATGGTGTCATGGTGTTGTAATGCTTGGGAGTTGACCTCGTAAGTTGGTGGAGCGCCAACACAGCCTCTTTTTCGGCTGGCTCGGTACAGGGCCCACTGGGTTAAGAAATATTGTAGCCCACTGGGCAGCATATTGTGCCTGTGCAGCCAAGTAGTAAAGTTCAAGGTCCGGTGCCATCAAACCACCCTTTGGGTAGACATCAGTTAGAACCCTCCAGCTCACCCTAGGGTGACAACCCCATACAAATGAGACACATGCGCTAGACATCTTGGAAAATAAGGCCTGCCCCGGCCAGACCAGCACCATACTAAATAGATAAATACGCTTTGGGAGAATTATCATTTTTACTAAAGCGATCCTACCCATCATGGAAATGGGGAGAGCACTCCAACGCTTTAGCTTAATACATAGAACGTCTGCCAGCAGGTTATAGTTTAGTGCTCGCGATAATTGAGCAGTCCTAGCAATACACGCTCCCAGATACAGAATATGTGTCAGGCACCACAGTAGGTCATGCAGGTCATGGGGTTTACTCGTGTTTTCAGTAATGGGGAACAATTCTGATTTGTTGGGGTTAAGTCGTAGGCCCGAGAATCTACCAAACCGTTCTACTTCTGCCAGGACCCTCCCCAAGTTCTGTCTGGGTCTTTTAAGTACAGCAAAATGTTATCTGCATATAGATTTATAATGTGCAGTTTACTCCCTATCCTCAGCTCGTATGTGCTGTAACAAGTCCTCAATATGTCCGCCAGTGGTTCTATTATTAGGGCGAACAGTAATGGTGACAATGGGCAACCCTGTCTAGTGCCCTCTCGTAGTTCGAGCTTTTCTGTTAGGGTGTCATTAACTCTAACCCTGGCCTGGGGGCCTGTGTATAGTAATTGTATCCATTTCAGGAAGTTTGGACCGAACCCGTAATTTCGCAAGACCCCGAACAGGAAGGGCCAGGATACCGTATGAAATGCTTTACGCATATCTAGTGACACGGCTATGGCCTGCTGGTCTAAGGGTGTTGTAGTCAGGATCTCAAGGCATCTTCTGATGTTAGTGGCCGTAGACCTGCCGAGAATGAACCCTGCCTGATCCTCGTGGACCATATATGGCATCAAAGGTGTTAACCTAGTGGCGAGTATCTTTGCCAAGACCTTTGCATCCGTATTAATTAATGATAGTGGTCTATAAAACCTGAAGTCATCCGAAGGCTTCCCTGATTTGAGCAGTAGCGTTATTACTGCTTCTCTTGTGGTCTCGGGGAGCTCTCCCTTATCTAGGGCTTCGGTCCATACTGCCAGTAGTCTGGGTACTAACAGATGTTTAAACTCCTTGTAGAACTCTGCACTAAGGTCATCGGTGCCAGGGGCCTTCCCGTTGGGGAGTGCCTCAATTGCCTCCACAACTTCCGCCTCAGTTATCGGAGTCTCCAACAACTCCCTGGTATCTTCCGCCAGTAATGTCCTTGGGATTTGGGAGAGATAATGTTCAATCTCTGCATCCGTAGCGTCTGATTGAGGTGAGTAAAGTTCTTCATAGAATGCGTGGAATGTGTCACCAAGCCATCCACTGTTTGTATACATGGGATATCTGTTTCTCCCCTCACTGCTCTGGCTCACAAACTCCCCGGGCGTTCGCTTTCTCCGTAGCGGCATGCAGCCACCGGTTTGTCAAAGTAGCGGATCTCTTGGTCCGCTGTCTCCGTGTATTCGTCTAGCTTGTTCTTTATATCCAAAGTGAGTTGTGGTGTTGGAGTATGCACGTAATGGGCTTGTATTGATGCTATTTGCACTTCTAGCCATTGCAATATATTCCTATTGTCTTTGAGGATGCCACTTTCTTTTGATATGGATGCGCCCCTTATATACACCTTAAATGCCTGCCACAATATCGCAAGAGAGGACACTGAGTTCTCATTGAGATCAAAGTATTCTTGTATGTGCTGGTCCATTGCGTTTCTATAGGCCAGATCTCATAGCGCAGCCGGTTTGAATTTCCATGGGGGCCTGCCCCCCGCGGCGCCGGGTATTCACTATGCCGTCAATATGGGGGAGTGACCTGAGTATGTCCTGGGGAGTATCTGAGTGTCTGTGACCCATGATAATACTGTGTTATCCACCAAATAAACATCTATCCTGGAGTGCATGTCGTGTACTGTCGAGTAATATGTGTATCCTCTCACAGTGGGGTGTAGCGTCCTCCATGCATCCTTCAGTTTCAAATCTGCCATGTGTGTGATAATTGTCTGTGCTGCTTTGGTTAGCGCTCTCACTTATGTCAAAGTACGGTCGATATTCACATCAAGAATGGTATTAAAGTCCCCCCCGCATATCAAATGGCCCGTGGGGAAGTTTGCCAGTTTCCCGAAGATTGTGGAGTAGAATTCCAGGTCGTCTATGTTCGGCCCGTATATGTTAAGGAGGACTATCTCTTTATCTCGTAGTGTACCATGTACTAACGCATATCTCCCCCCAGAATCACATTCCACTTCTTTGCGTGTGAACCGCAAGGTCTTGTGTAACAAGATTGCTGTACCTCTAGCCCTTTTCGAATAAGTTGTGTAATATTGGTGTGTTCCCCAATTCGGAACCACCTGCCCCTCCTGTTGTGGCACAATGTGAGTAGGAAGAGAATCTTGGGGGTCTGTCTGTTAATGTATGCTATAATTTTCCGTTTCTTCACTCTGGAGCCTAGACCTCGAACATTCCAGCTCATTACTTTAATATCATCAATGCCTGTCTCAGCCATTCCACATGAAGTGATCGTGAACGTGTGTTTGCGAATATTACTTTAAAATACTTTCAGTTTTTCCAGTGTACATTACCTTTGTGCTTTTTACTTTCTTCCCCACCGTAACATAACTCCTGCCCAACGTGTCAAACTCTCCCTTCCCCCACCCTCACAGTTCCGCTAACTTCAACTGTGCTTTTAGGATCCCAACCCTTCCCCCCCTCCAACTGCATGTGCACCTGCTACAGGGGGGCTGCGGCGATTCCCAGTGCCTGTGCCTTTCTAAGCCTTGAATAAGAGTAACCGGTTCCATACGTTGCTCTCACACTTGTTATTGTCTGCGGGGGACATTGCAATGCAGCATATCACACTTATTGAAACATTCCCGCCCCCACATAGAGCTGCCCCCAAAAGGGGAGCCGATGTTACAGGACTTATGCATCATTAGTTGAACATTCTGTTAATGTGCACCCGTGAAGACTACTCCTGTTCATTAACTTCAGTGCTCCTCGACGGAGTGGGGATATGTGTCTCCCTAAAGCTGGCGGCTTCCTCGGGAAAGGTGAAGAAGTGGATCTTGTTTCGATATTGAATTATAAATCTTGCCGGGTAAAGCATGGCGTACTGAACCTGCCGTTCCTGGAGCAGTTTCTTAACCCCATTCAATTGCTTCCTTTCTTGTTGTACCGCTAGTGTGAAGTCTGGAAAGATCCGTATAACGTTGGTTTCCCATCTCAGCTCCTGCTTTTCCCTCGCCACCCTCAGTATCAGGTCGCTGTCCCTGTAGTTCATCACACGGGCTATGATTGGTCTAGGGTATGCTCCCGGCTTCGGTTTCGGGGAAAGAGACCTATGAGCCCGCTCAATAATGAACATTGGTGACCACCCAGGGTCCCCCAGCAGTGTGTGCAGGAGGGCCTCAACTCCCTTTTCCATGGAGCCCTTCATCGCTTCCTCCAGCACCCCCACTATGCAAATATTGTTGCGTCTTGACCTCGCTTCTAAATCCTCGCATTTAGTCTTCACCGTTCCTAATTCGATCACCATCGTGGATACAGTGCTTTTCAGGGCTTCAAGGGCATCTTCAGTGCCCGATATTCTTGTTTCTGCCTCCGTTATACGTGTTGTCATTTTGTCCAATTTTGTTTTAATGGACGCCAAGTTTGCGGCGATCCCATCAAGTTTGTCGTTGAGTGCTGCAAAACCCTGTTGCATTGCGAGGAAGACTGCTTGAGGGTCCATCAACGTGGTCGGCGGAGCCTGCTGGTTGAGCGGGATCGTTACCTCCTCCATCTCAGATGTTGGATCTTTCTGGATAGTCGTGGTGTATTTGTCGATAGCCCCCTTGTTCTTCTTGTGACCAAAATTCTTGGGCATTATCCCCCTTTTCTGATTGATTCTTCAGCAGGATTAACAGGCTTTGCCTTCTCTGATCGAAGTACTGCAGCAATTGCAATGTGTTGTCGTGGCCCCTAGTGTGCACAGCACGCAGCAGGCCTGATCAGGGTAACACACCACTCGCTTCGCGGCGTGTCTTATCAAAGGTGGGGGGTCGGTGTCAATATACTAGTTGCAGGTAGTGCGTATTTAGTGTCGCGACACCAGTGCTGTGGTAGGATCTCAATACGGTCTGTCGCGAAAGCCCCCTGGCCGCTAGTTTTGAGGATACGGTTCTGGAGTGTCCCTGAAAGGCCTCACTTCCCACCTTCGTACAAACTGTCCGCCACATACAATCCAAAATTCTTTCTAATCGTTTCTGTCTGCCGTGTATGTTTGTAATTCACCCCAAATATATTGTGGGGGCCGTGGGGTTCACACCTAGTGCAGTGCTGCCACCTCCCCCTCGCCGCCCCACTTATCTGCATTGTGCTCGCCGAGGGGGTACCGCTCCTTTAATTCGTCGGTGGATTCTCGTCACCAGGCACGGGCCGAGCACCGGCCGTTCAGCGGTGCTTGAAGGAGGGGGATGGCGGGAGCCAGTGGGGGGTCCCCGCAGGCGCTCTACGAGGAGCGGAGCACCCGCAGCAGGCCCCAATATCGATGGGCCTCCGGTGTCTTGGGCGCCGAGCGTGCCTACTTCCGCTGGGCTCCTCCCCTCGAGTTCCGGCTTGACTTCAGGCTCTGTTCCCCGCTTTCCGTGGAGTTCGTATAATGCTTTATCTCGGAGAGACGTTCACCGTTGGCTTCCAGGTTTCGCAGTCCCGTTCAGTAGTGGTTGCCATTCAATCCATGTTTCATAGAAGTAGAACCGGACCCGTTGAACAGTTATATCTGCATTACGGCCCTGGCTCACTCAGGAGCTCACACAGGAGCGGCAATTTTCTCCCGTGGGCAACAGCGCCCCCTCATAAAAAGTACTTCTAAACATGTGCATTGTCAATATACAGACCTTTTCAAACTTCTGTGATGGTGAATGGAGTCACACAAGCAGCGCAGAACCATATTTCAATGAAGAAGCTTATAAAATGAACAACAAAAATCAATTGCCATAGACAATAATGGTCGAGGTTATGAAATGGTGGAACAAATCATTATTGCAAAAGAAACCCTTATAGAAAAAAGGTCCCCAACAAACTTTGAACCAAATGCACCTTTCACTCAATCAAACCGTCCAGTATACAAATGGAAATGCATCTCAATCTGTAATGTACGCCAACAGTCCTTTAAATTTTTACAACTCCTCCTCAATCATTATGTGGAACTAAAAGACAAAAGTAAAATGAAAACTTTAGAAACCATAGACTCCTGTCCAGTACGCAGCCACACTGGTCTGCGAGGACATTCATTAGCCTGCATTTTAGGAAATGCTTGCAAAAGCATTTTCTACCACATCAAAATGTTAGCAACACACTATTGTACTATATGGAATCTTGTGCATCAGTAATACTATGCAAAAAGTCCTGCTCTAGAAGTTTAACATTTAAATAACATTCTCTTACATGGAAAAGCTAAAGAACTACTTCAAGAAATAGAGCACATCCAATGTCCTAATAAAGATATACAAAAAAGAAATAGCTACGCTTCGAAACGCATCTGCTGTAATGCCTGACCAAATATGTGTCAGTTGTAGCAGAACAATGAGGACAATGAGGAATCCCAATGGTTCCAATTGGCATTGTGCCTAACAGCAGAAGCTAAATACTAAATAACTAACCCCTCAAGAGTGTGTACGTACTGCAACACAAAGTTTGACAATAACCAAATGCCATCATGTGCTATCACTAATTAATATTCTCACTTCCGAAAGCTCTCCAACAGCTTAACTTGTACGAGAGCTTTATAAAACAAACAGTGCACACATTTCAAGCTATAATATGCCTTCAACCGAAATCTGCCAAATTAACTCCATCCGAGTTACTAAAGGGCACCCGTGGCACAGTAGTAAATTTACCATTGGATCTAAAAGAACATGTACAGCTCTGAGTACAGTGGCCAATAGATCAATCATTGATTTTACTAGTTAATGGTGTGCCAACAAAAGACACACAAATTTGGCAATAACTAGTCGACTTAAACAAAGTAAGACACGCCCTACAATATCTAAAAGAAAACATTAAATACTACAAAGATATAAACATAGAGGAAAACCTAAGAGAATCCACCCAAATAATTCAAGATTGACCAGAAACTGGCCAATTTGAAAGTGTAGATCCTGTTACTGCAGCCAACATTTTAGACGAGTATACAATTCACCCACTACGCTCCAAAGACACCATTGACAATGCATTAGAAACATATTAAATGCATCAAGTCAAAGGCTCCCCAATAAGGATATGGGAAAAAAGTCTAGAATCATTTTCTTTTCCTCTACTCTTGTCTCCAGGAAAAGGAAGAAGATATGATGAAAGGTCTGTGCAAATATGTGCATCAGAATATCACTCTTTATGAATGTATTCTGAAGACCCCAGATTCAGACAAAATGTCAAATACATTTTCCACCTCCTCTTTGAAAGTGAACTAGCAACTCTATCTAATGGAGTTGCACACATTAAAAACAGGCTCTAATTTTTCAACATATCCGCTACCCAATTGCTTAAAAACATGAGACAAAGATGAAGTTTTGCAGTCAAGTATCAAAAACCTCTTGGCAAACATGCATGGTACAAATGAATACTGGTTCTCACCTCAAGCTCATGTACGTTGTATGCTAAGGAACCTAGGCCCACCCACATGGTTTGTTACTTTATGTTGTACATAGTACGCACGGGATGACTTGCACGATTCCTTATGCACTGCAAACTAAAATATAAATTGAATAGATATAAAAGCACCAGGAGAACTGTGTTCTGTTTACCCTGTCGTGGTATCAAGGTACATTCACCATTGCTTCATTGCCATGCTGCACTTTATCTGCAATGAAACTACCCTTCCTCTCAGAGAAGTGCAACACTTCTTTTGGAGAAAAGAATACCCATCCAAAGGAGCACCACACATCCACATGCTTTTGTGGATAGAAGATGCTCCTAAATTTGGTCATGATAGTGATGCCACTGTTTTACAATTTATTGAAAAATACATTACCTGCTACATCCCTTCAGAAACCACATATAATGACCTACATACACAAATCTTACGCTTCCAAAAACATAAGTGTTGCAAATACTGCCAATGTAGATATAAAAAAAGGCAAATACTATACCAAATGTCACTTTCGCTTCCCTAGACCAGTCTGTGAAAAGGACCAGTAAATAGCTTGATATTTTCGGTTAGACACAGTGCCTAAAAATACATACAACATGAAAGGGATGAAGCATCCAAGCACATCAATGATTACAATGCAATAATTGCCCTCTTGTGGAATGCAAACATAGACATACAATACAATGCAGAAAATTCCACTGAAGTTGCAAGATCTGTCACAACCTATCTCACCAAAGCTGAGAAAACAGAGCTAAACGACCTCTGGGATGTCATATCGTCTGACAAAACACTATCATAGAAACTGTACAGCTTATGTATAAAAATGCTCTCCCATAGAGAAGGCGGGTGCTACAAAGCTGCATACCGTTTAACAGGTACAGTCATATATGGCAAATCGGAGCACATTGACTGGCTGAACCTTGGACCAACTTCATCCATAAAAAAAGAGTACTAAAAACCTACCAAAATAAAGAAAACATAGCCACACATGATCCCAACAGCAAAGACCTTTTAAACAACAATTTAATTGACACATACTACCCAAACAGGAGTACTGCTTTGGAAAATGTTTCTGTACGACATTGCCCAAAACTAAACCCACAAAAATAATGTCACACCAAATGAGACAACTGGCAAATATTCAGCCTCAACTTGTGAAGGAAACCTAGTGAAGCTCACCAAACCCATTCTCACTAATCATAATCATTTAAATCTCCACAACTGTCACGCTCTGTCATTCCTGGCGATTGTGGGACAGATGGTGCGCCAGACGCCATTAACGGGCCATTACGTTTTCTATGAACGTAGTTCAGCGGCCTGGTTGTTCCCAGTATGGCCACCGCCGGGAAGGAAAATAATAACAGGGCTGAATCCCAGATGCAAATGGTCCCAACAATGTTAAAAAATTACCAGGGTTAAATCCCAACTGTTACAGTTCCAAAGCACAATAGTTAGTTCTACTCCTCCAAGTACTTTCAATTCTCAAACTCTCATCAGGGAGGCTGTGTTAGCTGTGTTCCTTTTCAGGTGTTGCTAATTACTTTTTTTCAATTTCAGTCTCAAAGGATTCTGGTTATTGTAGTGATGGCACAAGTGTTTCATTCAGGAGACCAGGAACCAACTCCCCTCCAAACACAAATCTTACCCACAATTGGGGGAGGGGGGAAAACCATGAATATGGCTCTCCAAAGTGGTGGCATAATAGCCCTGTTATTACTTTTTTGAACTGTGTTGGGATTCAACCCTGTTATTACTTACATCAGGATTAAATGACTTGGAACCAGAGTGCACGCCTGACCTTTTTCTTCTTAATATTTTATAAAGCTTTAGAACTGGTCTGCTTACTAAAGATGCAAAATCCATCTTAAATAGTAGACTAATCCATAAGCTATATAGACGAAACATATCAGCTTCTTATGTCATGGAACAAATAACTTATTATCTAAAATGTATGTCCTTAATGGCAACCCTTGCAAGCTGTAGTCAATTCAACAAGACCATTCTGAAAAACGAAATGCAACCCATACTGCATATCAGCTCCACAGACAAACTAGAAGTGCATGGCATGACACTTCCTATGTACCAACAAGCAACAGCACAACAAATAGCTTAGAAAAATGTATTTCCTTCACAGCCGGATTGGAGAAAATATTGACAGTGTGTCTTAACTGCAAAGTAATTCTAAAATGTAACCTTGACGTAGAACAAGGTCTAGCCAATGAATCAATTGGAACAGTTGTTGGCTTCCAAACATATCCACATGACAACCTTCAGTTTGTCACCATCCATTTTGACAAACTTGCAGATGTTGGCCGGACAAAAGCACGTTTCCTTCTTTTCAAAGATATGTACGTACGCAGAGAGCAATTTTTTCTATCTCTTGCATATTCTGTCACTGTTCACAAATCTCAACGTCTAACCATAGATCAAGTATTGATTGACACTGGCAGCACCATCTTTAAAGAAGGTATAAGTTACGTAGCACTTTAACGTCTGCGTACACTCAATGGTTTATTCCTAGAAAACTTTGGTGCCAACAAAGCCAATGCGGACATTCCTTGCATCCTGGAATACAACAGGCTACAGGCACTACATACAACAGGCTACAGGACATATCTAGATGGGGGATACACTCCCATCTAGATATGTCCCCGGTACTTCAAATTAAGAAACCTTTTAAAAGACAAATAATAGAAACAGAAGCTATAGCGGATGTCCCAACAATACTACTAAAAAGACTACAACCCACTCATTCTGCATCAAGCAATACTTAAAACTGTCTAGTACAAACTCAATTGCACATCCATCAGAAAGGAAGGACACAAATGTCTCTTTTCCAGAAAGATCTGCAGGCCCACAAACAGAAATCACTGGTCCATTTAAATTCATGAACACAACTGGAGTAAATTGTTATGCTAATGTGACAATGAATCTTCTCTTTCAATTGCCACAGATTGTTCACAACATTTACTTAAATGGCTTGGACCAGTTGTGTTTTCAAATGCTCGCCCTTCACAGAAATGCCACAATTAATCCTGACTGCACTTAGTGTCTCAGGTATAAGGCACAAACTACTGTGCAGGAATGGTAACATTTACCATAAATACACAGGAAGATCCACACAAATTCCTAATGTACTTACTACAAGTACTGAAAACCAGAAACATCAATATGAAGAACTAACGGCAAGAGTAATGACTGAAGAGTGCTAAGACTTGAACGTCACTACAATGTAGTTAGGTGTTAGGGAGAATTCTCAAAAATGTGCTAATTCCCTTCACATTAGAGACCCTCAGCAACTTTGCTGAATTTTGAGGACTTGATTTGTTTACCTGGAAAGAGTGTGAGCCTTTTTTCCCACTCTTTCATGTGCTTTGATGTGTATTTTACACTTGTGTGCTTTGACTATGCGGTTTTAGATAACTCCATAGGCATCATCTTTTCATGTGTGTTACACAGCACCTTCAGTGCAGTGACATAGGGATGTCTTTGAGACTTTCTAAAGGTTTAAATACCTTCTCTGGGATAAACTACTGTTTCCTAGAGAATGTGAAGTGAAATTGACTTTATTAGTCTTTCCAAATTCCTAGACCCAGCAAACACCATCTTACAATGGAGTGCTAGAGGGGTTACATAGTATCCCCTGTGTCTAAATAATCATGTAGCAGTCAAATGCTACCCTTTCCTATCGAAAAGGCTAGTGGCAATGGTTTTACAATGAACTACCAGAATTTTTGCCGACCGCGAACACCAGTAGCTAAAAATCACAGGAGCCATGTTTTTCAAGATGGCGCCTTAAGCCCCTTTCTTTACACAGGTCCCGGTCTTCTTTTTTTGCCATTTCTTCTTGAGTAGGTCCTACTAGAGTTTGTCTCTGCACGCCAAACAAGGTTTGGTCCCTTGGTTCGTGCACCTTTGGCGGGCTTCAGGAGTGAAGACCATCTCTGGTGTCCAAGTGTCTGGGGTGGGCCGGAAGTGAAGGAGGTGCCTGAAGCTCCCTGTGCTTAGTCTCCTTGGAGACACAAATGCACTCTGGCATGAATGGCTGGCTGACTGTCCGGCAAGGACAGCCACCTTGCTGGGTGAGTGGTAGCTAGGCTGGAATGAAAGGTAGAAAACTGTTTAAAAGGCCAGTCTCTTTGACTGGAAAGCAGAGTCGACCACTGGAACGAAAGAACCGAAGAAGAGCTGGAAGAGGATGGCTGCTACAACTCCTGAACCATTGGTTTGCCCGGTGAAGCTCTGCTGCAGGTCCGAATTGCCAAACTCCATTTGACAGAGAAGCTCCTTCAAGGACGGCTTCTTCCTTTGAGTTGGTGGGACCAATCAACTCGTAAGACACCTGGATACCATTCTTAAGGCTGGTTAGCATTAACGAGGGAGAGGGACACCAGCTGGTGTTCTTGAATCTACAGCTACTGGAACTGAAGTGACTCCATCTTGTTTGCTTTCTTCAACGATCCCCTGCAGTGCAGGAGTACTCCGATGGCCTCCCTCTGGTCTCCATGACTGAGGCTCAGGAATAGTGAGATCTGCAGGAACTGCCAGGAACCAACGACTTCAGCAGCATTTATTTCTTCAAATTAAGGTACTGGGCCAACCTGATTGAGAGAACGCCATTCTCGCGGTGCAAGTTTGTGAAACTTTCCCAACTTGCAGGCCTAATCAGTTTGTAACCCTACATATGATTCTTTTTCACCTGAACTACTTCTGAGAACTTTTGCCGTTTGATACCAGAACTGCCCTTTCCTATTCAGAACACTAGCCCATTGAATTTGGCCTAGGCCTGTTGACTTGAATTGAACTCTTTTGGTGAACTGAAACTATTTTCACTATCTATTTTACGTATTGTCATTTGTTCTTCTTCCCATGTACTGTACCTTCCCCTCCCTCCACCCATGCACTTGGGCGATCTAAGACACACCTGCCCTAGTAGGGTCGTTGTCTCTGTCTCCCCTCCCTTGCCTCGTTGCACTTTGCTAGACGTGTGTGTAGGTGCATTACGAATGCCATAGCATACAATTGCACATCATATGATATCATACACAGAATGCATGCTCAACAGTAGGATGCCTGCCACTTGCCGTGTACACTGCAAAGTTGTTTTTTGTTTTCTGCAGTAATCCACTTACTGCACACTTTTAAAAAAAATATCAGTTTCTGTTTGCTTCTCCTCCTGACATTTGTACGGCCTGAACGTCAACGCTTCTCTTACAGTTCTACAGGATTGTCTGCAACGCTTTGTGCAGACTGGCAAACACAACAGCATTGCCAATGGAGGTACATAAATGCCATTTCATTGGAACCACTGCAAATCTTACTTGTTAATGCTGTCATAGTCTGTGCAGAGCATCCCAGCACTGTACATAAAAATAACACATGCTTCTGTTTATGAAACACCTCCCAAGCTCTGGCTATGGGCAAATTACACTGGCATGGTCCCATGCAACTCTTGCTGGTATGGAGGAGAAAAACACCTTGGCTGTGGGAAAAATCTGTATCACTGGTGTCATCAACTTCTTGAGGTGACGCGGGAGCAAACGTGAGCACGACATGCACCCCAAATGTAGTGCTCCATAATGCACAACGACTACTTCAACAGTAGCGACAGAGACCACACATGTACAAAGGAAAACCATGGCACCGAAACCCCACTCATAGACTGTGCCCAAAAAAAACTCCCCTCCTTCCATCTGAAAGTTAGTTTCAAAGCCTCTTTCCACAGCATACCTGTGCAGATCTTGCACAAAGGTATCACCCACAATGAGCACTGTGCGTCTGTCCATCTATGTCAACCTCACTGCATCTAGGTTTGGGTAAATATATCACTTCCCCTTCCTCTGAACCGCACACTTGACAACTAATTGGATAATCCCCACAGTTCCATTTGCAAAGGCACCATGCTTAGAAGGGCAGATTGCAGCACATGTGCCTTCCCAGCTACAGCGAGGGCCACACCCCAGTACAGCAGAGGCACTCCTTTTTATGTTTCCACTATTGTATATGCAACACTCCCGCATTAGGTTGTATTCAATAGTCGCACACGCATGTAGCATTCACATCCAAGACATCTGCATCGAACACTATCATTTCTGAAATGCACTGCAGACGTACCTTTACACACTCAGAGTACAGGTCTTCTGTCATGTGAAAGCGCCTCCAGGTAACATCTCTCCAAACCAATGCACGCTTTCACCATCCACATTCACCCAGAGCGGCACCCAGCACAACAAACTGCAGGTAGCCATAGTTCTTTCCTCCCAGCACTCCACCAACTCCAATGATACAATACTTAGTTAGTAATCTGCACAATGCACACTACTCAAGCACATACACTATGTAGTAGAACCCTATGCACTGGTACACACACACATTCTCACCACAGCACTCAGTGGACTCACTGTAGAACTGTTCACTCCATAAGCTCCTACCATGCACTGGAAAATGTACCATGTGCAAACAAGGAGCACACCCATGGAATCAACACACAAACCACACACAAAATGCAACAATCTGAGGAGTAGTTGCAAGAAAGCCACTTAGCTGTTCATGTAAGGCTTCCAGCCATGCATCCAAGACGCGAGGGCCTCACCACACACAGCAAACCCTAGTGCACACCACGTTTTAATCCTCATTTCATGTGTAATGCATTCCCCATCTGCAATTGCGCCAGCCACCTTTTACCATGGCCACATCTTTGCATGTTTGGCTCCATCACAATTGCGTTGGCTGTGCTGAACAGTATGTGAGTGGCTCTGTACATTGTGCATATTATTGTGACGTCCTTTCATGGCGCAATATGTTAAAACACTTCCTCAAGCAAGGGTCTTGTAAAGGGCATCCCATAGCAAACGGAAATGCTAACACATGGCTCCCTAATGTGCAACACATGCAATGACCTACACCATGTGCTCGTGAATGCATAGCACCTCACTTTGTTTGTTCCACCAAGTGTAAAATGTTCTCTGCGCCCATTATTCAAAGGTCACCATCCTCGGAGAGATGCAGAGGCAACTCTGCATGACTTCATTATGGTGTGCTGGCTGTTGTCGAGGGATAGGCTCTTGGGTGCATGGCCAATGGCCTACAGCCTTTGGCCATGTACCCAATAGTCTAGGCCTTACCCACACCCAGCACAACATAATGGTCTCATGAAGGGGAACATTTGCCACATTTTACAACCCACAAACGTAACATACGATGGGTGGTGCAAAGGGCAACTCATGCCAAAAGCAAGTAGCACCATATGTCTCCCTAATGTCTAACTGGCTGGAACTGGTTTCTTTCATCTGCTTCTCACTGAGTGTGAGGTCCTGTTTCCACCCTCCTGGCCATCTGTTGTTCTCCTGCACATGTGGAGTTTGTGCCTGGCTGCTGACCATTCCATTATGTAGGTGTACTTTCTGTGCATTACTGCACCTCCAGAGGAATTGTTGATCCTGAAAAATCGAAATTGGGAAACAAAAGAGAAGAAAAAAAAAAAAGAAACAACATTTGCATAAAATTGTTGGAAAGGACTGTTTTAATGGGCATTTTCATCGTGCCGCCATATTTTGAGCTTTTTAATACCTGGAGCTGCCTTGCTATTTTGAAAGCACAAGTTTTTCCCACAATTGCCTGCTTATTTGACAGTTTTTTGGTCCTTCCAAATGGGCCACCGTGGTTTTCTTCGTTGTGTAGGCAGGCTGTGCTGAACCACCTCTCGTTGTGCCACACTCCCATTGGTTGCTGAGTGTTTTCTTCAATTCAATCATGGACCGACAGGCTTCAGCCGGTGTTAGTGGAGAATTCTCTGGTTAGGCTGAATTTCCTAAACTAGTGAGTCCCCCAGCAGCTTTGCTGGATTTCTGGAGTTGGTTTTTGTCCATCCTGCCAAGAGTGGGACTCTTTTCCTCCCACTCTTGGACATGAGTGTGTGTAATTCCTTTGAATGTCAATGTGTTCTATGGGCTATGGGATCTTTTACTCTATAGGGTCTCATATGTTTTGCTATGTGTGTTACACCGCAACCTCCGTCCCGTAACACTGGGGCGTCCTAGCGGACCTCCCTCATAGACTACACACCCGGGGACTGACTACTGTCTCCCCGGGCATGTAAAGTCACCATTGGCTTTACTAGACCTAAATTTACTAACAGAACTAGTGCAAACCATCCTATTGTGGACGTACTAGTAGGGGTAATTCGATTACTCCTGGGTCTGTTATTCGAGGGGGCAGTGTCCCGTCCCCCCTCGTCGAGTTTTGGCTGGTGGCAGTGGAAACTTCTTATTATGTTCGACCCCGAATATAACCCTATGGGATTGTTCCCATTGTTAGAGATTGACACTTTTTCTCGTTAATCTCTAATGTACCACCGGTCTACTTATCTTAAATAAGTCTATCGGACGGTATTTTCTGCCAGAACTCGGTTTTTAAAATGGCGTCTGTGTTCGTCTCTGTGACTCCTAAACCAAAGGTCGAGCCCTTTGTTCCACTTTTGGCGGGCTTCTGTACAGAGACCCTCCAAAGTGGTGCCATTCTGTCTGGGTTACCACAGGGGTGTGGGAGGGGGTTTAGGCACCCTGGACCGAGTTGCCTTGCCAACTTCAGTCGCACTCTGGTGTGATTGGCCCAAGTGGTGAGCCTACCCGCTCACCACTTAGCGTGTGTTGATTGACAGCTAGGCTGAATGAATCAGGGTTTTCTGCATAAAAGCAGGGCTTTTGGGACTGGATCTTCAGAAGTCGCCACAGGACCTAAGAATCCGACGAGGGTAAAGCTGAGCCGACCTGCAACGACGACACCTCCGGTTGAGCCCTGCTGAATCGACTCACCACTTCCCAACGACAGAGGAGATCTCCCTGCCGGAGGGTCTCTTCCCCTGACTGGTGGGAACAACCAGTCCCGTTTGCTTTTTCTTCGCCTCAGGACGCAGTGGTCGAATTGCCCGTGCAGAGCACCTCGGCAACCGGATAGCCACTACCCCTGTACCGCGACCAAAAGGTGGTGCCTTGTAACGGAGCACTCCGCGGCTGGTCTCTTCCCTGGTGGTGCACCGGACTTCACTTTTCTTCGACGACGAGATCATCTCTACTCTTGGCAAAGACCTGACGTGCATCCACCACCAGGAACAACTGCCCCCGCCGGAGCTGCCCTCCACAATCAAGGTACGGTGTCCGCCTGGCTTCCCTTGTTGCCGGATAGAGTGAGGTGTCTTAATCCTCGCCTCTCCATAGGGTCGCCTACTAACTTTCTCTAGCGTATTGTTCTGAACTGGTTCAATCTTCCAATAACAATTTGCTACACAGACTCAAACGCATTTCCACAAAGAGACTTTTTGGGACATATCGCCTTGCCTCTCTCCGAGTGGGCCTGGCCTCTGAACTTTATGATCTATTGTGGTTCTTGTCTTCTTGCCTTGCATTTTTCCCGTGAAGTATTGAACTGTGTTGATTTCGTAACCTACTTATCTTTCTCTCCCATCCTAACGAATACTAGAGTGCCATCTAGGTGGCAGCATATTCCTCTGTCTGCAAATAAGTGATGCTGGTAAAACCTAGGCTTATCGAGCTATTGTTAGGGGGATTGATCCTTTGCTTCGTAGAGCAATTGTATTTGAATTGTTTGCCGTGATAGTGCCAGAGTGTTTTCGATAGATGTTCCGTGATAAATAAATACCTTTATATCTTTACACTGAAGACTTGTTGCGTGTTTGCTTGTCTTACTGTGAAGAATTGCCCTATGTTGTATACTCCACATACTGCCTAACTCTTCCTGAGGGAAGTCTGACTGCTCAGCCACAGCTACCAAGTGAATCTGTGTGGTACAGACTGCTACCAAGTGGGTTTACTGCCAAACACCTGTAGTCCTAAATCTTTTGCAGTGGTCCCAGAGGGCACTGCACAGGTTTCCGTCTAACATCCGACCCTCTCACGAAAGGCCCATTTCTATGGCCACTGACTGCTCGCTGTCTGCATCTGGAAGGCTAATTGAGGTCCTCCCTGCACCTTAACCACAATGATGCTGCCACCTCACTCCTCTAAGAAATCCAAAGGTGGAGTCTCTCCCAGTGAGTTCTCACTTTCCTCTACCCCTAGGTAGAGTGTTGCAGAGCAGGCTCACCTCCCTAGCCTCACAGTGGGGGGTTCCTATTGGGGAGAAGTGGCAAATTCCCTCGATTCATCACAGAAGTGAAATCAAGTGAACCAGATAAGAGGATAAATAATCAAACTGAGCAACCCCAGCAGAGGGGGATGGTCAAGTCACTACAAAGTATAAACAACCTAATAAGGCCTTGGTTGCAAGAGTCAGAAAGGCATATAATCCTGAATCAAAGTATAATAAAGAGTGATACAAAGGACTGGGGAACAACTGTCCCTAGATCTTTTCCAGAAGGTGGCAAGAGACTATTTAGAGATATTTTACTGAAGATAACTATGGACTAAGAAGATACATTGTCATACGAGATAACCGGGAGAGGGGAGACATTCTCCAAGTATAATTTAAGTTAGTTAAAATACTGCTAGCTAGGGTCATTTAGAACTAGTTTTGGACTGTGGACATATTCATTTGAATCTTTCTGATTACTGACGAGCACCTTGAGTTATTTATATAGGCAGGGATACCCCTCCAGCAAAAGGGAAAGATAGGCCTTATCTGTATTATTTCAATAAACACCAGTAATAATGACCTTCAAGTGTCCGCCTCCTTCTTCTGACCCACCAGACAGGGTAAATCAGTAGGCCCTCTTTCACCTGTGGATAGCAATAATACAAGATAGGTTAATCTTCCAAATCGAGTTTTAGGCTGCACGAAGATGGAGGAGATGTAGTGGCCATAAGCATGTAAAAATCTCATGAGGTGACAGTCCATGCTTCCGATTAGGATTATTGGGAATATTTAGTAATATTATAGAACACATCTACAACAATTAAACAATACTCAGATGAAAATACTCTTGAGCAACTAAATAAAGTCTGTTTTTATACCAAGGAATGGACATTCTGCATGTGGGTGTCCAGGGGGTAGGTTTTTGAGATTGTGTCCCACGTTGGGGCATAAACAAATAGGACAACACTACAATAATGTTGCAGTACTGTAGGAAATGAGGGTGCACACCAATCGTAGTTAACAACCGCTATCATACAATTCTTACCATAAGCAAGGAAAGATAAGATCAAATTGATCTAGGCACTACAAATTGGGCATCTGGACTGTGCCATAAATTCATTAAAATTATAATTTTGCAAGACCAATATTATTTCTCTACCTCATGAGCAATATCCTGCCACACAAACAGGCTATAGAGGGTGGTAATCAGGGACTGACCCAATGCAACACATATAAGCATGTGATTGGGAGAAAGTAGGCCATTAACAGCCACAGTTTGAGATGATTCATCAGCAAAGGGCTTACCAGTTTCTGGTAAGCCCTTTGTTGCAATATCTGTAACAGAGATTGCATGAATCTTGCATTTCTAGCATCTAACAAAGCATCAATTTAGTTATTTTGACTGAGAGGTATTAAGTATTTAATATGCTTCCAAAACATAAAACTGTGTGTATACTGCATACGTCAAAGTGAGCCATCTTTTAGAATGCCTGAGACAAGAACCATCCACCTACAAAACGAGTTACCGTTTAGGCAACTCAAGATTTACTTTAATTCAAGATTTTGAAAAATGTCTTTCTATAGTGGAGATATCATGTCATAGGTAATGGACTCAGGTTTAATACAATTGAATCTTTCCTTTTGAGTATGTATGACCACTCAAGCATGGGCTGTTAAAAGAACAGGACACTCCTGCTGACAAGCAACTAATTATGGGAATGTCAGCATAATAACATCCACATACTCTCCTTTGAAAACAAGGGAGTCAAGATCCTGTTTCAAAATCCTGTTTCAAAATCGGAGAAAAAAGGGCTGGGCTCTTTAAAAACGACTGGGGAAGCCTTGTGAACTCTATATATATCACACGGCCCGTGGTAGCGGGCGTGTCGTTATGGTTAAGTTGCCAAACCCATAGGATGAGCACTTTTTCAGTGGCTTATAACTTATAACTTATAACTTCGTTCCCCCTGAAGGAATCGTTACCAAACTTTGCAGAAGGAGCACATGGTCGTATCACCAAGTTGGGTGAGGTTTTGTGCAGGGGGAGGGGGCAAAGTTATAGGGGCGTCCCAAAGTTATTTTTCTCTCCATAGACTGAATGGGCAAAAACTTTGGCTGGACGGATTTTCACCAAAGTTGCGGCAGGGGCTTGGATCAGAAAGCATGCTTTTGTTTGTTTGGTGGAAATCCAACCAGTACTTTTGTTGCAAAGGACTGAAATGTACATCTAAAACAATTAGTGATATCTGGGTCCGCTCCATGGACCCATTTCCCTGTTCAATCCGCGGACCGAAGTCTCTTTGGCCTGCGGTACGCCGTGCTGTCGGCGAACATTGGACGAGGTCAGTGGTTGGCTGGAGGGAAGCATTCTGTGCATTAAAGGTTTTGGGAAACGTTGCCATGGTGTATCAGAGGATAGTGTTGTGGTGTGTGTTGCAAGGCATGGGAGGGCCTCTTGAACATAGCATTGTGCACTTTAAAATTAGCCATATCTGGATCTGCTCCGGCATCCCATTTCCCTGTTTGCCACGCGGTCAAAATGTTTATTGCAACGCAGTGTACCGTGATGTTTTGTGCGTGAATTATTTTCGATAACGCCAGCATGTTTTTCCAAGGGCAGTGCAGCGGCGAAAGGGCCTGAAAAACATAGTTTACGGCATCTGGTGGTGGGAAGAAGAGATGGAAAGGGTGGGGGAGTGAGAAGTGCTGCAAGTGATACATCTCATTAGAAGAAGACGGTGGTGTTGCCACAGTATCCGTGCATACTATGCCAATTCACAGTTACCTCAACAGGAAACATTCTTGTGTGGTCATTGCAGGCAGCCTTCATTATGGCATGCCAGCTGCAGCGGTGATGTCCTTCTGTGATGAGTTGTGGCAGGCACATTTACAGAAGGGGAGTGCATTGCACAAGACATGCACATTTACAGATAGGGTGTACTATGGTGTGCTGTGTGTGGTAAGTCAGTAGCCCCTTTAATGCATGGTTGCAGCCCTTGCACAGAAACGTATGGCCACTGGATGAAAAGGTATGTCCACTGGTTGGTTGAACGTCGGTTCCATTTTGTCACTTTGTGTGTGTGTGGTTTGGCTACATTGCACACATTGTTGGTTGCATGGGTGTGGTGATTGGTAGAACATTGTACATTTGTCGGTGTATGGGTGGAGAGCTGCAGTGACCGATCGTGTCCTGTGTCCACTGGGTGTACTAATGGAATAGTGTAAATATGGAAGAGGTTACGGTGCAACTGGTTCTTACATGTGCTTGCCTAGTGTGCATTGCGCGGTTTAGTAAGTGTTGCTGTGCACTATGTAGTACTGCTTGTATGCACGTAGTACAGTGTGGAGAGCGGAGCCAATGTTACAACGATTGTGTTGTTTGGTTGGCATTATTACAAAGGTTTCTGAATGAAAGTGGGTAGCACTGCCAAACGCTGTGGTATGTTTGTGCATTACGGTAAGTGGAACATGTGTGCATGCATTCCTGCTTTAGGGTGCAGAAGTTGGGTAGACGTGCTGGTGCCTATGTTGCCTTTCTGAATTGTGGCACATGCCTAAATGTTCGCCTGCATGGCTTTGTTATGTTGTGGTGGGTGTGGGCAAGGCCTAGACTGTTGGGTGCTTGGCCGCAGGCCATAGGCCAAAGGCCATGCACCCAGCAGGCTAAGCCTTCATCACAGCCAACACAATGTAATGCAGTCATGCACTTGTCAGTCTACATGCATGTCAGGTTGGTGACTTGTACACAATGGTTGTGGGGGGCTTGTGAATGGTTGTAGACTTGGTAGAGCAGCAGAAGTGAACTGCTATGCGTACATTAGGATACGGTGCACATCATTGCCCCTGTTGCACAATAGGGAGTCACATGTCACCATTTGGGTTTGCTATTAATGGCCCTTAGAAGATCCTTGCTTTAGGAAGTGCTGTAAAATATGGCAGCATGAAAGGACGTGCTCAGCAGAACACATGTACAACATGGCCAATGCACACAGCCTCTTACATACCATTCACCACACCTGCACCCAACAGCCGAAGCCTTCATAACAGCCACCACAACATATTGCAGCCATGCAGTTGTCACTCCACATGCATTTGAAGTTGGTGACTTTTATACAATGGTTGTGGAGGACATTGTACACTTGGTAGACCAGCGGAAGAGAGCTGCTATGCTTAAATCAGCATATGGTATACATCATTGCCTCTGTTGCACTTTAGGGCGCCATGTGCCACCATGTGCATTTCATACGGTTTGCCCTTTATATGCCCCTTGCTTTACAGAGTGCTTTAAGATATTGCAGCATATAAGGACGTTTTCAGCAGCACACATGTAACCCATGGCTAATATACAGAGCCTCCTATATATCGTTCAGCACACCCAACTGACCGTTATGCAACCATGCATGCAAATATGTGACCAGGGTGAAAAGTGGCAGGCTCAATTGAAGATGGGGAATGCAGTGCACATGGCATGAGCATTTAAACATATCGTGTTTGAAGTTGGTGACTTGTACACAATGGTTGTGGAGCACATTGTAGACTTGGTACAGCAGCAGAAGTGAGCTGGTATGAGTACATTAGCATACTGTGTACATCATTGCCCCTGTTGAACAGTAGGGAGCTAAATGCCACCATGTGCATTTCCTATGGTTTGGCCCTTATAATCCCCTTGCTTTTGGAAGTGCTGTAAGATATTGCAGCATGAAAGGCCGTGCTCAGCAGCACACATGTAAACTATGGCTAACGTACACGGGCCCCTGTCATACCGTTCAGCACACCCAATGCAACGTTATGCAGCCATGCATGCAAATATGTGACCAGAGTGAAAGCAGGCAGGCTCAAATGCAGTTGGGGAGTGCAGTGCACATGAAATGAGCATAGCCTGTACTATGGTGTGTTTTCTGTGGGAGGGGCTAGCACCTTGCATACATGGCTGGAGTGGAAAGGGAAAAAGGAGTCCTCCGGCTTTACTGGGTTGTGGCCCTCCTGGTACTTGGGGAAGCGTACATGCCACATTCTGCGCTTCTCACCATGCTGGTCAATTGAAATAGGACTATGGCCTTAGTCCAATCAGGTGCTCAGGGTATGCGTCACAGGCAAGAGCACCCATAGGGAGAAGGACTCCTCCTGCTTCAATGGGGCGCAGCCCTTGCTGTACTTGGGGAAAGGCACATGCTACATTCTGCGCTTCTCCCCATGCTGGCAAATGGAAATTGGACTATGGTCTTTGGCCAATCAGGTGCTCAGGATGTGCGTCACAGGCAAGAGCACCAATAGGGAGAAGGACTCCTCCTGCTTCAATGGGGCGCGGCCCTCGCAGTACTTGGGGGAAAGGCACGTGCCACATTCTGCGCTTCTCACCATGGTTTGCCAATGGAAATGGGCCTGTGGGGAATGTCCAGTCAGGCTGTGCGTCACAGGAAAGGGCGGCAAACATTTTTTCCATTAGTTTGTGTAGTGCAGCTGCAAACATGGCAAGACGCACAGTTTTCATCGTGGGTGATGCCTTTGTGGAAGATCTGTTCGTGTATGCCCTCCAAGAAGGCGTTTGTGTCAATTTCGGTTTGGAGGGAGTGGAGGCTTTATGGTGCAGTCTTGAAGCGTGCTGTTTCGGCTGAGTGCTTGTAGAATGTTGACGCATGGCCACTTCCACAACTGTACATGTTGTGGTTGTGCACTTTGGAGCCTTCTTTTTGGGTTTCATGTCTTGTTCCTGTGTTTACTGTTAACTGAAGAAGATGATGAAATCAGGGCAGTGCATTTTCCCTCTGCCAAGGTGCTTTTCTCATCTATACCCCTCAGAATAGTGTTGAACTATTGCAATGATTCCTGTCGTCTGTCAGAGATTGGAAGGGGTCTCATCAACAGAAGCATGTGTGACTTCTTGAGTACTGCTTGGATGTTCTCCTGTGAGAATGATAACATTGGTACTCAATATATAAACATTTTCAAAGGAAATGGCATGTCTTTGTCTAGCAGTCACAATTACATTTTGTTTCACAATCTACAGACTACACTGAAGACCATATTCTAAGAATGTGAGCTGACTTAGAAAACACAAAAATGCAAAAAAAGATGTTTCTATGGAAGCACCTGAAAAAAACCAACAAAAATATGGCTCTTTTAAGAGCCGCCACAACTAACGACGTCCCCTACCCTGGTTGAAAGTTATTCCCCCACTCCTGCACGTGCACAGCACAAAAAGACTGTGAATATTGCGATAGTTGCAAGGAGATACGTGTTAGATACGCCCCTTTTGCAGATGATGCCATAGAAATGGGCCTGTAGAGGCTACAGATTGGGCAATAAGGTTTCTGGGTGTGGTGTGTACGCACAGACTGTGGTACACAGTGTATTTGTTGACAGAAATGCAGAGGGTGCGGTTATGGCTGTGTGTTTCACGAGCCACAGCGTGCGTGTTTTAGGGGAGTTTGAAATACATTGATTGAAAGTGAATGGAAAACACTGTGCAGTGGCTGCTCATTTTGGAATCTATCATGTGGATGTGTAGTGCTATGGAGTACCTACAATGAAGTGACTGATTTTGATTTGTCCTTGTGACACTTTGGTAACACGCAATCATGCCGACAAAATTGTTGTTCATTCTGGAGGGAAAATTGCACAGCATGTTAGATAGTTTCAGTGCCGTTTGCGACGAAGGAGGCACTTGCCCAGGGCATGCATTTGTTTCCGATCTCCTGCATAACTTTCTATTGCATTATGCATACACTGATGTGGTTGTATCATTTTTTTATTTGGTCCGCAAAAGGAGAAATCGCCGTACATTGTGAAGAAGTGTATCTGTGCCAATGGCGTTCTTCACACATGGGAATATGACGTTTCACAGCACAAACAGTTTTCCCCAGCTATAACATTCATTTTACTATGCCTGCATCCCTATTTTTGCACACCCCATCCAAATTGCCTGGGTGCCCTTCTTGAAAGTAGTGGAAACATTTTTGTATTAAGTGTTGCGCACTGACTCTCTTCAAAACGCTGTGCAACACATAAAAAAAACCCTTTCTAAAGCGACTACCTTTTGAACCGATTCAACTACAGTGTTGTGCACAGTGCCACGTCTCTCGCTCTGCATCCGTTCATTGTCAATTCCATTGTTCATCTCTGAAAGGTGCTTTCTTTATTTCCCCTTTTTCCTTTCCCAGTCCATTTCCATTTATTATGGTCTTCTGATACACACCACAGAAGGAACGGCAGGAAAGACCCGGTAAAGAAGGGGCAGCACCTGCATGGATACCATAGGGGGTGTGCTGAGAGACGGAATTATTGGGTGGCACTCAGCTACATAGGCACCAGTCATTGTCATGCTCCTGAACAGACCCTTCCAAGGCACGTCCAAGTACCTTCCCTCTGTAGAGCAGCACATTGCAGTACATGCACAATACAATGCCCTTTGCCGGATAAGGGTCTGTTGCGTGGCATATGGTCTGCAAGGATGTTTTAGAGCTCTGCCACCCTACAGTAGTGCCCCTATTGTTGCCCGCAGCAGATGTGCCAAATGCTGTACATGAAATTACCCTACGTAAATGTTGGGAGGGCGGTAGACTGCCCACTGGTCCCTTGTGCTTTAATTTCAGTTGTTGTCACATGCAGTACACACACTTCATGCTATTCCATTAGTCTTAGGAGTAGCCTTCACGGAGATGCATACATTCTGGAATATAAGAATGTTTATAACAACGCGAAACACAGCTTCATTATGTGGAGCAGGAAGGCATTTATTCTGTGCGACCCATGCAGTTACAGTACTTTTCTAAACACCACTAACATTGTACAACCCGCAGGCGACCTCTTGACACTTTCTGTCGCACTGCTCAGTGCAGACACGATGTGTCTGTTTCATGGGTCATGGAAAGGCAAGTAGCACATCCATCAAATTAATGCGACATTTAACATGCCATGTTACACTGTAGGTTGCTGTTCCTTGTTTACCAGTGGGTGTCATACAGCTAGGTCGTGCTTCAGCCACACATTGGTAGGTTTGTAGAGCGACCCACATAGTCGGCAGGAGTACTTGAAATGTGGTAGCCCACTGTATTAATAAGTAAGTCTGGCAACAGGGGTGGTGTTACCAGCACACAGTGGATGACCTATGCATGGGTATAGGTATGCAATGGATACACCTGCACTTCCACAACTATTTAAAAGTGCATTAGACGATGCAGACATGCGGCCACTAATGGAGTCCTATGTATACTTGCAGTGTGATTGCACATACGTCGGTGCAGTCTGCCTATGAAACGTTCATATTGCTCATCTGTAGTCCTCTCGGCCAGTAATGTCGCACAGATTCACCATGCTATGTTAACACAAAAAGAGAAACTACTCAAACACTCACCAACATTTACCATGTACATCTGTAATTGCTAAGATACACCAACACCATTCGGAAAAGGAAGGGGATGCAGTTGCTTGTAAGTAACAGGAAACATGTGCTCTGAGAGTTCAACAGTAAATATGAAGTGTTAAACTAAGATGACAGAGTTAGAGGTAGGATTTATGGATGTGATTGGTTGATGGCTGTGTGACTGCTGGAAAGTAGCCAATGAGGGAGTGCTACAAAGATTAAAGTGGAAAGGGAAGAAAGGCTGCTATGTGTTACGGGGTCCACAGACTGCTCAGTAGTATGTGGACAGGGAATCCTGCAACCGGGTCTGTTAAGGATGGCTGGCATGGAAAGGGAACTGTCGGGATTAGCCAATGAGGTGTTTTGGTTGTGATTGTTGGAAGATAGGGTAGCAGTTCTTTTCATTGCTGTGTGTATGGAAGATTGCAGTGGTTGTTGTTATGAGAAGGCTTGTGTGGATGGTGGGGGATTCTTGGATGCTGAATCTGAAAAGGTACACAGAAATGTGTGGCATTTCTGCGGATACTGGATTGGAGGGAGTGGAGGTTTCTTGGTATGGTGTGCTTGGCCAAAACTGGGAGAGTTTACTTGCATATGGCAAAAGCATGTCTCATTTGCAATGTCCAGATTTCATTGTGGTACATTGTGGGGAACATAGTTTGGATTACATCAGTACAATATCTTTGCAGATTGCATTGAAACATATGCTGCATGCACTAATCAAACTATTTCCACGTGGAAAGATTATCTTTTCACACATACATTCTAGGGCAGTATGGAGATGGACCAATGTGTTTTGTCCCCAACACGAAGCATGCATGCACCTTGTAAACAAGGGGGTATGTTCATTTTTGAATGGTGTTGGAATGACATCTTTTCCAAATGAGAACATAGTGCTGGATGGTGCACACAATTCTTTGAGTGATGGCATGACGTCCACTGATTTTGGAAATCGATTCTTTCTCCAAAACATTCAAAATGCACTCAGAAAGTTCCTATAAAAATGATGTAGAGTGAATGTGAAAATATTTCTAAGTAGTTGTAGGAAAATAAAACTTAAAAGCCCCCCCCCCAAAAAATCAAAACTGAATCCCCCCAAAAAAGGTTATTGTACACTACACTTTTTAAGTAAGTGTAAAGCTCACCGACCCCTTGAATTGGGTGTTCTGTCCGCAGACACCACAGTGGTCCAATGATGGCATGTGCTACATCCAGGTCTTTTGTGGTTGCCAGGCATGGAAATGGGACTGTGCAGCCGAGGGGATTAGCCAGTCAGGTTTCCTGGGTGTGATATACAAGGAAGAGTGGCAGAAGCTTTGTTTGCTGAGCACTGTGGAGTTGCTGACAATCTTGCATTTGATGAATTCATGTACAGTGGTATGGAATGTGCAGCATGAAGTGGGTGGACTTGCTCCCATTTTGTGTAAATATGGTCACACAAACATCCAGACATTGTCATTGTTCATTGTGTAGGGAACAGTTTAGAGTATGTGACTGGTATTTCATTGCAGTTTGCAATGGAGACATTTGCAAAATTGAAGGAAATGTTCCCCAATTCAGTCAGCAGGACAGGGACAGAGACCCCAAAATAATTAAAATGTGACATGCGTGAGCGGGCATGTCCGGACAGGTGCATTGTCCGGGGGCTCAGTGAGCTGAGTTGTGCGTGCATGCAAGTGTCCGCAGGACAGGGGCGGAGTCCCTGAACTAATTAAAAGGGTACCACATGAGAGCAGACGTGTGTCCGGGGGCACCTCCATTTTGGTTAGGGACATCCCAGAAAATTGTGCAGTCCGCGGACTCATAATTGGGTTTTTAATTAAAAAAACTGGCAGCAAGACTATACACACACATGTTTATTGAGAAAAAAACATACATTCAATTAGCAAAGCGATGGGGAATTGGAATGGGAAACATACATGGGAGAATTAGGCTTTTGTATACAATGTTCATGAGGAGAGGAATGGATCAAAGTTTTATCATTGTGTCTTTCATTCAGGGTTTTTGATGGGGTTGATTGGTTTGGACAAGGTGAACGGGTACACGTACAAGTCAGGTAGAGATATTGAACATTTTCCTTGACATGATTTTTCACAAATGTCATCAACTGCATGACATTTTTTAGTTCATCCATTTTTGATGATAACTTCAGTTCAATATGTACATTTGGGGTGAGGGGCTGTCTGTGCACATCTTCAGGTTCACTCAAATGTAATTCGGCCCTGATTTCCTCATCCCCACTATGTACTGTTAAAAAGAAAAGCATATTATAGTGATATTTGAACAAATTACATCACTTTGTTTTTCAAAAATGTATTGTATACCATTACAGCTGTTTTCCTCATGCATTTCTTCTTTGGGGAAATATTCCTCCAACCATTCAAGTGTGCTTGCCGTTTCTGTTAAAAGAAAACAATAGTGCTATTTCTTATAAATTATGTATACATAACAAATGGTAATAATACAGAAAGAAATACAGTGTTCTTACTATTTTATAAGACCTTCTTCTGAAATAGGTGCCGGGTGCTTGTCAGTCTGTAAGCAAGGTTGCACTGGGGTGATACTGTGAGGTGTACAGTTAGCTTTGTGCGTGGTGCCTTCCATTATATTGTACACCACATGAAAACATGCTTGTGCTTTTTGTGATGTCATCTTTCATGTCCTGGGTGTTAGTATTAATAATGCACGTTGGTGGTGCAAGTTAAGGTTGCTTAGCTTAACATAACTAGCGAATTTCAGGGGTTTTTCGGTTTTACTTTGAACCATAACGTCCATTTAACAAAGTTTTTTTACTGAAATGCATAGGTTTTTAGTAGCACAACTTAACCATAACCTCCCTTTATAATAGTTTTTTTACTGAATACACATATACATAGTGTGAATTTGATAGATGTTTACTAGGATTCCCTTACTTTATATACATGTAACATAGAACATGGCGAACACCCTGCTAGTGATTTTGATGTCTGCGGACTGTGCATATGTCCGCGGACGGACGCGGACAACAGCAACACTACCAAAAACTTAGATTGTTCTATCATGCTATATAAACACTGAGCAAGTTCAAAAAGCAGCAAATAAACACATTATATGTAATAATAAATAAGAAATGGAACCTATATATGTCGCACATCAACCATCCATTTAAATACCATATGTACTAAAATGGAATATACCAAAACAAAAAAGATATGCTTCCAACATAATTACCTCACAGAAACTGCACAGCTAGGAGCAACAGCAGACCTACACAACAGTAAGAACATAACTTACCAGATACTAGTAAGTAAACTTCATTTTTCTTATATATTTCTAAACTTTCTGTATTAGGTATTTCTGTATTAGGTACACTAAAAGTAATATATTTTTTTACACAGAAATATCCAGTACTTTGGAATGGCTGGAGGAAAATTTCCCATGTGAGGAAATGTCTGAAGACAGTGATACTAATGGTAGACACTTCTCTATACAAGCAAATTAATAATCATTACTTTATGTGTACTTAACATATATATATATTGTTTTAACAGACCATACAAACATTGAAAATAATACACCAACAGAGACATTAGAAAAATACTCTGCAGCGCTTGGAACAGAAAATGGAAATTTTCAAGCTTTTGAAACATTTTGTGGAGAAAAAGAAAAAAATAAATATCATTGTCCCACATGCACCTGATCCCCCTCTCCATGTCCCAGTCAACTATCCCCAAACCCTCACCACCAAGAAAAACATTTTGATGAGACTTCATCCCTTCATCTGCTCCCATCCATCCTCTCCAAACCCCTAATTCCCCTGTATTTGTGTCAGTTTCTGCTTCCCCGTCTCTTTCATAAATTTTATAACTGCGTATAATAAAAAAAAAATATTACCTGTCTTTTAATTCAGTCCTTTATGTCCTATTGTTTTTAAAAAGACAGTTGGGGTGTCCGCGGACAGCGCAGGTGTCTGTAATGTGCGTAATTAGCAAAATGGGGGTGTCCTAAGGACACTATACCTGTCTGTACTGTCCGCAAGCAAAATGGAACTGTTCTTAGAACACACCTGGTGTCTGCAATGTCCAAAATTAACCAAAATCGAGGTGTCCTAAGGACACTATACCTGTCCGTATTGTTTGCAGGCAAGATCGAACTGTTCTTAGAATACACGCGGTGTCCGGGATGTCCGTAATTGCCCAAAATGGAGGTGTCCTAAGGACACTATACCTGTCCATACCGTTCGCAAGCAAGATGGAACTGTTCTTAGAACACACCTGGTGTCCTGAATGTCCGCAATTAACCAAAATGGGGTGTTCCAAGAACACTATACCTGTCCGTACTGTCTGTAGAACATCTACGCACATGCGCACCACACCCATAAGTCCTACCAACATCGCGCCTGTTCGTACCTGTCCATCTCACTTGTGTCACACTTTTAATTAGTTTGAGGACGCGAACAATGCCCGTAGAACACCTGTGCGCATGCGCACGAACGTTCCTGTGCATTTACCCGTTCCCTTCCCGGACATGTTCGTGACGTCATCATGCGACCGCATGCGAGCGTGTCTGCTGATTTGTGGGCACTGTACGGGTCACCGAACATTTTAAAAGTACTTTTTCAGACAATCCAAAGTATTTTACAGTAAAAGATCACCATTGCACATGTCCCAGCCAATGACCATGGCTTTCTGCATACTATTTGGAACTTTTTGGGGTTTTCGATCTGTCCGCAGACAGCGCAGCTGTCTGTGGTGCGCACACCAGCACCCCTATAAAAGGCCACACCCCGAGCTGATCTTCATTGTGCTTCTGGCTATTGCAGATTGACATTTGCTGCCTTTGCTGCTCTGTCTGAGATTTTCTCATCAACCCAGATGGCAACCATGGCTGCTGTTGCTACATCTGCCTCAGCACCACCCCAACCCCTCCACCACCACCACCTCCCCAAGGGTCTGCAGAGGGGAACAGGCATGAGGATGTAGAGGAGGATGAAGCGGATGAAGAAGATAAGGTAGAGGAAGTCCCTACTAACAGCACTCTCCATGAGTCTTGGGTGTGGCGGTTGTTTACCATTCATGGTAACGTACCAAAAGCATGTGCAAACAATGTCACCTGCAACCAGTGCAAAATGGTGCTGAGTCGTGGGGGACCTTGTTCGTACAGCTTTGGTACGACATCCATGAAGCGACACCTAAGGTTGTTCCACGGTGGGGCCATTTGCAATGTGTGTACCTTGTGATCAACATAGTAGGTTGAGTTCCTCTACCACATCCTCCGTTTCTACTCCTCTCACCACAAGGACACTCCTGTGGGAGATCGCATCCCTCCAACTGCCTCACAGGCCATTCACAATGCTGTTGACCCTTACCTTTCGAGGGTCACAATATTGTGTATGTACTGCGACGCAGTACTCCGCAGGTGGGAACATTTTCAAAGTGCTTTCAAGACTTCGGTCATGGAGCACCAGAAGACCTGCTACCTACCCAAGTAAGGCCCACCCTACATCTTCATCTCTCCACCTGCCCTTTCATATCCCAGTGATTGGTGTCCGTTCCTTACCCTCCTTTCCCCTGTTTCCTTGTCTGTCGTGTGTAAAAAAACAAAACAAAATATTTTTAAAAAGGCACTTTTCAGAGCCGCCTTTCACAGTTTAAAAATAGAAGTGCCAAATAAATGGTGCATTTTTTAGAAGTCCGCGGACAGTTCACGGACATCTAACATTTTGGGGTGCTACCCTAGCAAAACCATTGCACTGAAAATGGTCAACACCTACTGCAAAATGGATCACTGTAATTCGAAAAAAGTTTGTAATGCATTTTGTACATTTCTCAGAAAACTCTGATTGCCAGCATAAGTAAGATGGAATCTATCTTTGCGAAAAATGTATGTGCTACAAAACATAATATTATCATTGTGAAAAGAGGAAATGCCAACATCTCCTAGAAAGGCACAAACAGCCTTATTGACATTGCGCCTCGCTTTCTCCATTTGTGGACCAAATGAAGAAGAATGCAGCCACATTTGTCTTTGCACAAAACAAGAAAAAATTACTTGGGAATTTGGAAACATGTCCATGACCTTCCGAAGTCCTTCTTTCATTGCAACTTGCAATGAAATTCCAGACACATGTCCTAAACTGTTCCATCCACAATGAATTATAACTATGTCTGGATGATGCTCTGTCTACAAAGTAGCACAGAGAGGTACCAAGTCCAGCCACTTCATTCCACGCACTCCATGCCAGTGTACTTCAAAATGAGGGAATACAAGATCTACAGCTACTCCACAATGTTCTGCATACACCTCCAACCAACGCATCCATGAGTCTGCCAAAATCCAGACTGCTAATTCAAACCATTTGCAATCTTCATTGTCTTCTATTTTGTATGTTACGTCTACAGTTTTTGTGTTACTTTTATAAAAGGTTTTGCGGCAACACACACACACATGTTTTGGTACTTCAGCGATGTACTTTTAAATTTTAGTATTTCTTTTTTGTATGTGTGTAGTAGAAGGTTGCCATCTGTACAATTGTTGCTAGTCTGTTGTAAAGCTATTGCATTTTGTAAGTGGCTTTCACTTCCAAAATATTTTCTCTGGATATCCTCTATTTCTTTGAGTAGGTCCTTGGCTGTACCATGTAGAAGATTGTTATTTAAATTGGTTAGAGCTAAAGCAGGACTTTTAACATACTACAGTTTATAGACTAGAATTCTTATAGTTGAATGATGTGTTGATATCATTTTGATATGATGGAAGGTGCTTTTGCAAATAGGTCCTGAAATGCAGGTTAATGAATGTCCTTGTATTGCTGTGTATTTGCACACTGGACAGGTATCCATATTTTGTAGTGGTTTCATTTTGATTTTGTCTTTGCCTTTCACATACTGATTGAGGAACTGGCGTAAAGATTTGAAAGATTTTTTGGCAATGTTACACATTGATGTGCATGGACATTTGTATACTCGACGTTCTGGTTCAGTCGAATGGAGAGGTAATACTGAGTTTTCTGGGGATATTTTTGTAAGCAGTATTTCTTGTTGCCTTATGGTATTATTACGTTTTTCATAACCTCGTCCACTGCTATGTGTTTGTTTGGTTTTGTTTGTATGCTTCTTCATTAAAATATGGTTCTGTGCTCGAGTGTGACTCGATTCACCTCCACAGATATTTAAGAAGTTATTTTTGTTGACATTCCGTTTATTGAGAAGTCTGTTTTGTAATTTAGTAGTTAGTTTTGTTAGTGGTTTCATTCTGTTTAACACTAAAATAAATACCTTTCTTTTGAGAAGGATTGCACTCTCTGTCAAAGCTTTGAAGATTAATTTTCTACGGTAGGTTTTAAGGGTTGTGCATGATTCGTCTCCTGTTTTTATAAGATCCTGAAGGACTCTGTGGCGGAACACTTTTGCTAAAATACTTTTTTTGGTATGGTTACTTGCCACTATCTCAAGATTTATAGGAGCAGTTTTAGCAGTAGTGGTAACTGAATTTTTGTTAATCATTTTCTGTTTCGTTTTACATTTTGATAGAGGAGGCAGTTTCTGTACTGGACGCTTGTTTTGTTTGGCTAAATGACTGTATTAGCTGTTTTGTATGACATTTTTGTACAGGCTCTGCTAGAGATGGATGCTTATTTTGGACACTTATTTTCATTTGCTCTATTTCTGTGTTGCTTTCTTTGGACTTGCTTTTTGGTAGGCATTCTTTGGGGTCTGTTGAAAAAAAAAGGATGTATGGGTTGGGCCGTTCTGCAATTTATGTGTGCTGTGTGCATGAGTGTCTGAGTATGATGGTAAAGATGTATGTGGTGGTGTGTGATCGTGCATTGGGCAGCTACAAGTAGTTGGGAAGGCTATTCTTCTATTTGTGTATTACTATACTGCCGTTCAGAAGACAGAAGAAAGTGAGCAAGTGGTGAGGAGAAGCACTAATAGTAAATCTAATGATATAACATTAAAACAGTTCTTTGTTTTGTAATACTAACATTCTAGGGGTTGAGTTATGTTATTTGTGTTCTAAAAATGGGGATTTGTGTGTCATTCTGTCTGCTAATCCCTGTTTAATAAATTGGGATTCGTGGGCAGAATGGTTCAGAAATCTCTGTTTTTTTGGTGCACAAATGACATGAATGAACCACACAGGGTGTTTTAGTAACAGTAATAATATTAAGGTAGTATTGTACTTACTCTTGTTTTGTGGAATGAGCAGGTTTCTTCGGAGATGTTGTTTGTAGTTCAGATGCTGCTGCGTTTCAGGAGAGTGGTCTTCACTGCAATTGTAAAAGAAAGAAGTTAGTAATTTTGTGTGTTTATAGCACTGATGTTAATTTAGACGTTGATTTTTATGTTTTTGTAGTAGTATTCTTGTTTGATATCTGAACATAGTGTATGCATGCATTTCATTTGTCTATGTGCAGCCTTTATATTTTCTTTACAATATGTTAGTTCACCATGCTTTGCAAATGAGTAGAATATTAAGTGTATCGAATTCACTTGGTTTCTTAAAGCTGTGTTGTAGATAGCAGGCATGTTTGGAAGTGACAGTTGATTATAGCAGATGGAAAAGATTGCAATAAGATTTTTTATAGGTCATCCAGGTTTAGTGGCATTACTCTGTTTATATGCAATCATAAAAGTTGTACATGTACTGTGAATAAAATATGCATATGTGTAGTTTGTATTCATGCATGCGGATATGCATGCAGCTGTGAGTAGAAATCTTGGAGACTTGTAGGGTAGTTTTTGTAGTTGCTTTCCAATGATATAAGACTTGTACTCAGAGTGATCAACAGTACATTTGAAGTACTGAACTCTGATGATGGAGTTAGATGTAGAGGTCTTGGATGTGATTGGTGGATGGTTGTGTGACTGCCTAGCTGTATCCAATGAGGGAATGGCACAGAGAGTGAGCTGGAAAGTGTAGAAGGGCTGTCTAAGAGTTACGTGCTCCGTGGACACTGCGGCTGTCTGCGGACAGGGCGTGCCACATACAGGGTTTTCCAGCAAATCCAGCATGGAAAGGGGACTGTAGGGATCAGCTAATCAGATGTTGAGGTTGTGGATTTGTGTTGAAAGAGGCTGTGTGTAGTGAAGATGGCAGAGGTGGAGAAAGTCAGGGTGTTGGTGCTTGGAGATATGTTTGTGCATGGTTTACAGCAGTATGCTCAATGCAGGCATGTGGCAAACAATATTGATATTAAAGGAGTGGAGGTGATGTGGAGCACTGTGCCTGATTGCAATGTACAGGGAATTGTACAAGTTTGTGAAGATATTGGCAGGATGAACAGTCCGCATGTGGTAGTTTTGCATTATGGTGCTTTCCATTTGAGCTATGTCAGTGCCCCTACTTTGTTGGCAGATTTGGAACAGTTGGTTCAAGCAGTAATGAACATCCTTCCAAATGCCAAAGTAATTTTTTCTGGGTTACTACCTAGGGCAACATTGGCCAATAGTTCTGTTTTTTGTCCTCAGTAAAACATTGGTAGGTGTGCAATCAACCGAGGCATGTCTGCTTTCATTCTTAGAGCTGGTATGTTTTTCTGTAATAATGAGAATATTGATTCCAGTAATGCTGTTTATTCTAAAGAAGATGGGATTTCCTTATCGTTTTTGGCAAATGCTATGCTGTTTTGGAATGTAAGGGTTGCTTTGAAGAAGGCTATGTGAAGATTTTAGTAGTAAAGTAAGAAGAAAAAAAAAAGAAAAAAATACAAATAACAGGTGTCTGTCAAGCATCTGCAATTTTTTTTTTTTAAACGGCTCTTTTCAGAGCCAACCTCAAAGGGGAAATGGGGCACACTATTTAAATTTACATTCACCACGCTCAGATTTTTGATATGTCTGGGGACATGGTAGTAGTCCGCAGACAGCACGTATTACATACAGGGGGTTTTGGGGTGGTTAGGCATGCAAATGAGAATGAGCAGAACAAGGGATTGGTCAGTCAAGTTTAATGGGTGTGTTGTATAAGGAGAGAGTTTGTTAGAAAGTCTTTTTCCTGAGAGAAGAACAGATAGCTATCGTTGTGTGTTTCAGAAAACAGATTATCTGGATTTTGGGATACTCATGGATTCATTGGTTGGAGGTGTATGCAAAACTGTCTGGAGTAGCTGTAGATCTTGGATTCCTTCATGTGGAAGTGTACTGGCATGGAGCGCGTGGAATGAAGTGGCTGGACTTGTTACCTCTGTGTGCTACTTTAGAGACAGAGCATCATCCAGATATAATTATAATTAATTGTGGAGGGAACAGTTTAGGAAATGTGTATGGAATTTCATTGCAATTTGCAATGTAAGAAGGACTTGGGAAGGTCATGGACATTTTTCCAAATTCCCAAGTAATTTATTCTCGTATTGCGCAAAGACAAATGTGGCTGAGTTCTTCTTCATTTGGTCCACAAATGGAGAAAGCGAGGCACAATGTCAATAAGGCTGTTTGTGCCTTTCTAAGAGATGTTGGCATGTCCTCTTTTCACAATGAAAATATTATGTTTCGTAGCACAAACATTTTTCACAGGGATGGAGTCCATCTTACTTATGCTGGCAATCCGATTTTTCTGAGAAATTTAGAAAATGCATTGCGACCTTTTTTGGAATTACAGTCAACTATTTTGCAGTAGATTTTGACGATTTCAAGTTTTTCAAACACACAAAAACACCACCAAAAGGCTCTTTTCAGAGCCACCACTTCCTCCCAGAGAAAAGTGAATTGGTCTTGCTAGGTCAGCACCCCAAAACTTCATATGTCCTCGAATTGTCCGCTGACTTCTAAAAATTGCACAGGTCCCTGCACTATTTATTTGCCACTTCTATTTTTAAACTGTGAAAAGCGACTCTGAAAAGAGCCTTTTTTTTTAATGTTTGTTCTTTTATATATGGTTTTGTTTTTTTACACAGGACACACTAGGAGAGGAGGGGAAAGGAGGGGACACCAACTACAGGGATAAGAAAGGGCAGGTGGAGAGAGGAAGATGTTGGGTGGGCCTTTTTTTTTTTTTATTCGAAAGCACTCCGAAGACTCTCCCCCCTGCAGAGTACTGCGTTGCAGTACGTAAACAATATTGTGACCCTCGAAAGGTATGGGTCAACAGCATCGTGAATGGCCTTTGAGGCAGCTGGAGGGATGCGCTCTTCCACAGGAGTGTCTCTTGTGGTGAGAGGAGCGGAAAAGGAAGATGTGGTAGAGGAACTCAACATACTACGTTCATCTCAAGGTACAACCTTGCGAATGGCCTCACCGCGGAACGACGTTAGGTGTCGCTTTATGGATGTTGTATCAAAGCTGTAGGAATCATGCCTCCCACGACTCAGCACCATTTTGCACTGGTTGCAGGTGACCTTGTTTGCATGTGCTTTTGGTACGTCACCATGAATGGTAAACAACCGCCACACCCAAGACTCCCGGCGAGTGCTGGTAGTAGGGACTTACACTACCTCATCCTCTTCACCCTCCTTCTCTACATCCTCACGCCTGTTCCCCTCTGCAGGCCCTTGGGAAGGTGGTGGTAGTGGAGGGGTTGGGGGTGGTGCTGGGGCAGATGCAGCACCTGCTGGAGCAGCAGCAGCCATGGATGCCATCAGGTTTGATGAGATAATCTCAGCAAGAGCAGAAAAGGCAGCAAAAGTCAATTTGCAATAGCCAGAAGCACAATGAAGATCTGCTCTGGGGTGTGGCCTTTTATAGGGGTGGAGGGGTGCGCTTCGCGGACAGATCGAACACCCCAAAAAGGTTCAAAAAGTTCCAAAAAGTATGTGGAAAGCCAGGGTCATTGTCTGGGACATGTGTAATGGTGAATTTTTTACTGTAAAATACTTTGGATTGTCTGAAAAAGTAAGTTTAAAATGTTCGGGCACCCGGACAGTGTCCGGAAATCAGGATACACGCTCCCGTCACATGATGATGTCAGAAAAAAAACATCCTGTAGGACACACAATGCACAGGAACGGTTGTGCACATGTGCGCGGGTGTTCTACGGACAGTGTTCGGGTCCTCAAACAAATTAAAAGTGCGACACAAGTGAGACGGACAGTTACGGACAGGTGCGATGTTTGCAGGATTTATGGGTGTTTTGTGCTTATGCGTAGATGTTCTACAGACTGTAAACACAGGTATAGTGTCCTTAGGACACCTCCATTTTGTTTAATTACGGACATCCTGGACACCGCACATGTTCTTAGGACAGTTTCAACTTTCCTGCAGATGGTATGGACAGGTATATTGTCCTTAGGACATATCCATTTTGTTCACTTATGGACATCCCAGACACAGAGTGTGTTCTAAAAACAGTTCCATCTTGCTTGCGAACGATACGGACAGGCATAGTGTCCTTAGGACACCCCCATTTTCCTAATTAATGACATCTAGGACACCCGTGCTTTCCGCAGATACCTTAACTGCTTTTTTGAAAAAAATAAGACGCAAAGGGCCTCATTACACGGAAGGCGGTGATCCAGGGTGCTATTAGCACCCTGGACCATGCCGGTAAATTACCGGCACCGCCTTAGCGGAAAGGGGATTTACCGCCCCATTCCAAGGTTGGTGGGGCGGTAAATCCCTCTTCCGCCATTGCCCTTCCCCATTCCCATTTCTGCCCCATAGGGCTCTATGGGAATGAGGAAGGCGCTAATTACGGCACCGCAATTTTGCGGTGCCGTAATTAGCTCCGAGGTCCCTTAGCGGGTTGGTTTTTAACGCCTGCAAAAAGCAGGCGTTAAAGCACCAACCCGCTAAGGGACCTCGTAGTAAGGCGGTAATGGTTAACGGTCACCGTTACCATTAACGGTGGCCGTTAACCATTACCGCCTTCCGTGTAATAAGGCCCAAAGGATTGAATTAAAAGACACATAATATTTTTTTATTATATACAGATACAAAATTTATGAAAGAGAGGGTGGAGCAGAAAATGACACAAATACAAGGGAATTAGGGGTTTGGAGAGGATGGATGGGAGGAGATGAAGGGATGAAGTCTCATCAAAACGTTTTTCTTGGTGTTGAGGGTTTGTGGATAGTTGACTGGGTCATGGAGAGGGGGAACAGGTGCATGTGGGACAATGATATTTACTGTTTTCTTTTATGTGGTCCTCCACAAAATGTTTCAAAAGATTACAATTTTCCTTAAGCATGTCCATGTTTTGTTCCATGCGCTTCAAAGTATTTTCTAATGTCTTTTTGTGTGTATTATTTTCAATGTTTGTACGGTCTGTTAAAAAAATATAGATGTTAAGTGCACATAAAGTAATGATTATTAATTTGCTTATAAAGAGAAGTGTCTACCATTAGTATCACTGTCTTCAGACATTTCGTCATGTGGGAAATTTTCCTCAAGCCATTCCAAAGTACTGGACATTTCTGTGTAAAAAAAAAAAATATTACTTTGAGTGTACCTAATACAGAAAGTTTAGAAATATATAAGAGAAATTAAGTTTCCTTACTAGTTTCTGGTAAGTTGTGTTCTTACTGATATGTAGGTCTGCTGTTGCTCCTAGCTGTGCAGTTTCTGCAAGGTAATTATGTTGTAAGCATATATTTTTTGTTTTGGTATATTCCATTTTAGTACATGTGGTATTTAAATGGAGGGTTGATGTGTTACATATATAGGTTTCACTTCTTATTTATTATTACATATAATATGTTTATATGCTGCTTTTTGAACTTGTTCAGTGTTTATATAGCATGATAGAACAATCTAAGATACCCCCTAAGTTTTTGGATAGTGTTGCCGTTGTCCGCGTCTGCCCAGAAACATACGCACAGTTCGCAGACAACAAAATCACTAGCAAGGGTTTCGGTATGTTCTATGTTACATGTATATAAAGTAAAGGAATCCTAGTACACATCTATCAAATTCACACTATGTATATGGGTATTCAGTAAAAAAGACTTTGATAAAGGAGGGTTATGGTTAAGTTGCGCTACTAAAAACCTATGAAATTCAGTAAAAAAACTTTGCTAAAGGGACGTCATGGTTCAAAGTAAAACTGAAAAACCCATGAAATTCGCTAGTTATGGTAAGCTAAGCAACCATAACTTGTGCCACCAACGTGCATGGTTAAGACTAACACCCAGGACATCAAAGATGACATCACAAATGTCATTGATGATATCACTGATGACATCACATGTCTGGCTCCGTCTTTTTTCCTTTACTGACATATTTTAGCCAGTAATACTTAGGAACAAAGAAATCAAAAAGTACTATATTTGTAGACTTATAATTCAAATATGTCCTTACAGTAATTCATTTGGGGTTCACTCACAGCATATGAAACCTATACATAAGGAGAATACACACTTGAAAGATACCAATGTTTTCCGTGTATGAAGACAATCAGTAAGGCTATCAACACTTTCTTATTGTTCTGCTGTTTTTTTATTACTGTACTTTCTCTGGATTTGCTCATATTTGTATTTTCATTACTCTCTTTAGAGTTCAGTCACATCATGTGATAGGTATATATAGGGAAGTAGTAGGTTTGAAGCAAAATAATCATTTCTGTGCATACAGATAATCAGGTAGATTATGGACAGTTTCTGGTTCTACTGCTGCTTTTTTGCATAGTTCACTTTCTCTGTATATACTCATATTTGTATGTGTTGTTGTGTTTTTGAGTTTTGAATGGAATAATGAAATTATGGAGGAAGTTTGTTTTCATTAGCTACTTATAACATGTTGCACTGTACACAACACTCTAATAAGAAAGCATTTAGCATTTCACTATTTAACATTGCACCACCTGCATGTATGCTGCACACAATGCTTATGTTTATACATGAGTACATTATTATACTGTAAAGAACTTCATAATAGAATGCTATGTATATCAATGCATTGCTTAATGCACTACATAGGTCATGACATCTATTCCAATGATCCTTAACATCTTTTTGCCAACATTGTAATAAGAATACCTTGTACAGACGTTTCCTGAAAAGTATATGCAATGTCATCAGTGATGTCATCAATGACATGTGTGATGTCATCTTTGATGTCCTGTGTGTTAGTCTTAACAATGCACGTTGGTGGCGCAAGTTATGGTTGCTTAGCTTCCATAACTGTCGCATTTCATGGGTTTTTAGGTTTTACCTGTAACCCTAATGTCCCTGTAACAAAGTTTTTCCATCGAATTTCATAGGTTTTTGCTAGTGCAACTGAACCATAACGTCCCTTTAACAATGTTTTTGTTAGTGAATTTCATAGGTTTTTAGTAGGGTACTGTAAGCAGAACGTTGCTTTAGCATACCGTTTTCTGTAAAGAGGATAGGTATTTGGCACAGTAAAATAACGATAACGTCCTGTTAACAACACTTTGTTACTGAATCCTTGCCTGCCCTCATGTGGAAAGGGCAAATTGTCTGGTGTATGTATCCATTTGCTCTATCCCTTACTTTTCAAAATGGAGTTGGTGCATCGCACCTATTACAGATGTACATAGTAAATGGTGTTTAGTGTGTCAGGAGGCTCTCTTTTTCTGTTAACAGTGCATGATAAATCTGTACTGCACACTACTGGCCGAGATAACTACAGATGAACAATATGGACGTTTCCTAGGGAAACTGCACCTAGTTGTCGTATGTGCAATCACACTGTAGCTGTCCGCAGGACTCTATAAGTGGACCCATGTTTGCATTTTGAAATGTACTGGTAAGTAGTTGGGGAAGGGCACGTGTTTCCGCTCCGCACCTAGACCCATGTATAGGTCATCCACTGTATGCTGGTAACACCGCCCCTGTCGCTAGCCCTACAGATTCATGCAGTAGGCTACTGAATTTAAAGTACTGCTGCCAACTTCCTGGGTGGCTCTGAAAACCTACCACTGTGTACCTAACTGTATAACGGCCACTGGTAAACAAGGAACAGCAACATTCAATGTCAGGTGGGCGTGGTAAATGTAGCATTACTTTGATTTATCGGCTGGTTGCATTTCCATGACCAGTTAAACAGATACATTATGTGTGCACTCAGCAGTGTGACAGAAAGTATCAAGCGTTCGCCTGCCGGTCGTGCAGTTGAAGAAAGAATTTAACTACAGGTGGGACAGTTTGTCCTATATCTGCAAAATGGCAAAGCTTGTGCACCTTCCTCATGCATATACTAGTGCATGTAAAGGCAAATAAAAAAAACAGTAGAATATTCAGAGGGAAAACAACCTTAGTGGTGGTTAGAAAAGCATGTTCGCTGCATGGGTGGCACAAAAAAAAGGCTCCCTGCTGCACGTAATGAAGCTGTGTTTCCCGTTGTTGTAAACATTCTTGTATTACACAATGTATGCATTTCTGTGAATGCTATCCCTAACACTAATGGCGTAGCATAAAGTGGTTATACTGTATGTGACGACAACTGAAATGAAAGCACAGGTGACCAGTGGGCAGGCTACCGCCCTTCCAAGAATTACATATCCTACTTTCATGTACAGCGTTGCCCACAACTGCTAGGGGCAACAAGAGGGGCACTCCTGTAGGGCAGCGGAGTTCAAAAACAACCTTAGCAAACCATGTGCCACACTACAGACCGTTACCCGGCAAAGGGCATTGTATTGTGCATGTACTGGAACACGCTAATGTACAGAGGGAAGGTACTTCGAAGTGCGGGGAATGGTCCTTATAGGAGCATTACAATGACTGGCGCCTATGTACGTGAGGGCCACCCAATAATTCTGTCTCCTGGCACGTCCACTATAGTAGCCAGATAGGTGCTTCCCCTTCTGTACCTGGCCTTTGCTGTTGTTCCTTCTGTGGGGTATGTGAGAACAGCTTGATAAATGAAAATGAACTAGGAAAGGATCAAACAGTAAATAAAGAAAGCACCTTGCACAGATCAACAGTGGAATTTCCAATGCACACATGCACGGCTAGACGTATGGCAGTGTGGGAAACACTGTAGTGGAATCGGTTAGAAAGGGGGTCGCTGTACAAATAGGTTTGTTTACGTGTTGCAGAGCATTTTCAAGAAAGTCACAGCGCAGTATGAATACTTTCAAGAAGGGCACCAAACCAATGCAGAGGAGGTGTACAAAAATCGGGATTGCTGGCATACTAAGATGTACGTTATAGATGATGAAAAGTATTCTTTCTGTGAAACGTCATATTCCCAAGGGTAAAGTATGTCATTGGCACATGTCAAAGAAAGGCAGAAATACACCTCTTTTCAATGTACTGCGCTGTCTGCATTCACAGACCAAAAAGAAGATGACGCTCCCACATCAGTGACTGCATAATGCAGTACAAACGTATGCAAAAGATCAGAACCAAAGGCATGAACTGGGCAAGTGCCTCCTTCATCGCAAATAACACTGAAACTCGTGTAACACACTGTGCAAATTTCCATACACAATCAACAACAATAATATTGGCATGATTGCTTGCCACCAAAGTGTTACACAGAGAAAACAAAATCAGGCACTTCATTGTAGCTATTCCATAGAACTACACATTCACATCATAGGTTGCAAAATGAGTATCCACTGCACAGTGTTTTCCATTCACTTTCAGGCAATGTATGTCGGAATTGCCTAAAACCTCCACACTGTACCATGTGAAACAAACAGCCATAGCCCCACCCTTTGCATTTATGTCCACAAATACACTTTGTAGCACAGTCTGTCCATACACAACACACCCACAAAGTTTGTTGCCCAATCCCGTAGTGTCTGCAGGTCCATTTCTATGAGAATCATCTGCAAAAGGGGCGTATGTAACACGTGCCACTCTGCAACTATCGCAATATTCATGGACTTTTCATGCTGGGCGCGTGCAGGAGTGGGGGAATAACTTTGAACCAGGGGAGTGGATGTCGTGAGTTGTGCTGGCTCTGAGAAGAACTTTTAGGGTCTTTGTGAGGTTGTTTTTTAAGGTGCTTCCCTAGAAACACTGCTTTTGCTGTTTTTATACGTAAATGTGTGTTTTCAATATTAGCTCACATTCTTACAATAGGCTCTTCAGTGCAGTGTGTAGATTGCGAAACACTCCATTGCCACTGTATGAAAAAGACATGCCATTTGTCGTGAAAAGGTGTATGTATTGAGAACCAATGTTCTCATTCTCACAGTAGAACATCCCAGCAGCACTTAAGAAGTCACACATCCTTCTGTTGATGAGACCCCTTCTGACCCCGGCTGGTGACAGAAATCATTGGAAAATGTCCACACTATTCTGCTCGGGGGTATACATGAGAAAATACAGTAGGAAAGAAGCGCTGCACTGCTTTGATCATAATATTCAGTTGACAGAACACACAGGAACAAGGCATATAATCCATAAAGAAGGCTCCAAAGTGCACGATCACTAAATGTACTGTTTATGAAGAGGCCACGCGTCGACATTCTAGAAGCAGTCCGCTGAAAAAAGCATGATTCGACACTACTCCACAAAGCGTCTACTCCCTCCAAACTGAAATTGCCAGACATGTCTTCTTGGAGGGCATACATGCAAAGATCTTCCACAAAGCCATCACCCACGATGAAAACTGTACGTCTTGCCATGTTTGCCAGCCGCAGTACACAAAGTAATGGGGAAAGTGAATGCCTCCCTTTCCGGTGACGCAAACCCAAAGCACCTGATTGGCCAAAGGCCATAGTCCCATTTATATTGGCCAGCATGCTCACAAAAGCAAAATGTGGCATGTGCCTTTCTCCAAATACCACCAGGGCCGCGCCCCAGTAAATCAGGAGGAATCATTCTTCTTATTGGCACGCTTTCCTCTGACGTACACCTTGAGCAGTAAATGATAGAACAATCGCTACAGTCCCATTTCCATAGGCCAGCATTGTGAGGAGCGTCGAATGTGGCTAATGTGGGTCCCCAAGTACGTTGAGGGCCGGACCCCAGTGCAGCAGGCGTCCCTCTTCCTATTGCCGCACATCTTAAGCAACTCATTGGACAATCCCCACAGTTCCATTTTCTTGGCTGATACCTGCAAAATCCCTGCATATGACTTTTGTGTTGCGTACGGGCATGGGGGAATAACTTGCAACCAGGGAAGGGGGAGTTCGTAGTAAGGGGCGACTCTTAAAAGAGCCTATTTTTCTTGTGTAGATCCTTTTACAAAAACACCTTTTTTGTCTGTTTTTAGCAGCTTTTGTGTTTTCTTCTACACACTTTGTTCAGTACACTCTTCACCGCATCCTGTAGACGAGCAAAGAAAACTGCATTGCCAATGGATGACAACAAAATGCCATTTTCTTGGAAAAAAGTGTACATGCTTCTGTTGATGAGACACCTTCCTTCGTTTGGCTCGGAGTAACATCCATGAGCAGTAGGCCATACTCTTTGCGGTATTATAGATGAGAAAAACACCTTGGCAGTGGGAAAATGTGTCCTCACAACATCCAGCAACCTTCTCAGTCTACGGAACAAATGTAAGCAAGGCACCTAACCCATATGCATGCCGCCGTAATTAATTACGATAACATCTACTACTGGAAACGTGGAGAGGTCTTTGCAAAGTGCATGTATATCGACGAAATGGCACTCATACACAGTGTTCCACAATGCATCCATTCCTTCCAAACCAAAATTTCCATCAAAGTTTCTTTGCAGGGCATAGTTGTGCAGATCTATTACAAAAGGATCACCTACAGTCAACACAATACGTTTCGCCATGTCAGTCACCCTCAGTACACAGAGCATAATGTGCAACTGTTTCACCTCCTCTTCCTGTTAACCACACCCATACTACCTGATTGGCTAATCCCCACACTGCCATGGTAATTGGGCAAGGTGGTGTAAAGGGCAGATTTTGGCACGTGCGCCTCCCAAAGTAGCGTGTGGGCCGCACCCCTGTAAAACTGGAACAGTTCTTCTTCCATGTACAATATCTTCTCTGCAGCTCTACTTCATTAGGTTACTGGTAAATAGGCACACACACATCCAACAATCGCATTAAAGCCGCCATAATCGAACACCGTCATTGCTGTGCAACACTTGAAATGTACCATTACACATTTACAGTACAAATGTCATGCCATTCAAATGCACGTCCACTACAAAGTTCAATGAAAGTATGAACAATTTCTCCATCCGCTTACATCCACATAGCCACCCAGGATGTGGCACGTGCCATCCTGAAAGTACTGCGTAATCCACTACCTTTTCATGATAGTGAAGGTGGGGGGGGTGGGTCTTAAACAATATGAAACTGGGCAGGGCATTCAGTCTCCTAGCGTATATGTATAAAGTGTATTATTTTACGTGCAAGCTATTATTTTTGTGTTTTCTCTTTATATGCATTTCTGTTTGCCTGTCCTCACATTTTTACAACATTCTGGTCAATGCTTCTTGCACAGTGTGAAAGAAAACGACATTGCCAATGGCACTCAAATAAATGCCATTTCTACGGAACCACTGCATATTTTGTGACCTCATGATCCGGTAGTTGGAGAACATGCCAGCAGTCTGCATAAACTGACACATAATTCTGTTTATAACACACCTTCCGACCGCTGGCTGGGGACAAATTACACCGTCATGGACCCACACTGGTCTTGGCGTATTGCATGAGAAAACCACCTTGGCAGTAGGAAAAATATACATCCCTGCTGTCAGAAACCTCTTCAGGAGACGGATTAATCATCCACACGACATGTAACCCAAATGTACACTTCCATAGTGCACCATGACACAGTCCATATTCGTGACGGATGCCACATATCTGCAGAGGCGAACCATCCCGCCAAAACTGCAGTCACCCCGACAGGCCCAGAAAGCATCCCCTCCTTCCAACCCGAAATTACCAGCAACGCCTCTTTCCACACAACACCTGTGCAGATGGTGCACAAAGGATCAATGACGATAAGCACTGTGCGTCTCTCCATGTCGACCACCCTCACGACACATTATTGTGATGAAATGGTACCACCCCTTCCTATAAACCACACCCTAAATTCCTAATTGCCTATTTCCCACTATTCCATTTCCCTTTCATCCTGCTTATAATGGGAAGATGTGCATGTGCGCTTTCCCATCTACAGTGAGCGCCACGGCCCAGTAAACCTCTGACAATACTTCTTCCCTTTGCACAGTCCCTTTTTGCAGCACTCCCCCAATTGGGTGCTGTCACATTTCAAAACATGCATACATACAAAACCTCTGCATTGAGCACTGTCATTTCTATGCACCACTCCTTATTTACTGTTAATCACTCTCAGTACACGTTCCGTTTGATTGCAAAGCCCCTTCACCAGAAACCTTTGCTAAAGAAGGCACTATTGCAGCATCCACAAACATCCTAACATGTCCCCAGCACACCTTTGGCTATGCACACAACATTGGAATCCTTTCCACACCCACCACCACACTATATATCCAAGCAAGTGCCCATGTGGGTACCTCATATTATGCACAAACGTTACATACATAGCGGCAGTTCTGCCCATCTCCCCCAAACCATAAAACACCCATTCACAAAAATGTGTCACACTTAGCAGAAGCCACAAACATAGAGCAGCCAGCACCATCCCTACGCACTACCATTCACATGCTATTGTGTCACTGCCAACCTATGTACACCACCTTCACAGCATTGGCCCTGCTTCAATAAATATGCACCCAGCAGAGTAACCAACCACATATAAGCTGCCCTTCAACCATACCCACTTCCATACTCCCATTATGTACGCACTGCACCTTGTGACAACACTATCCAACTTCTCACTGCACCATCTCCTGCCGCACATCAAATACTGTAGCATGTTCCAACTAACACCACAACCATAGAAGGCACAATACACGCTTTGCAACTCACTTGTGCTGCTGTAGCACGTCAACAGTGTGCTCCACACACATTCTCCAAAGATCACCACCCTGTGCCTCATACACTGCCAAACCTGCATTGCTCCAGTGGGTCTGCTCCTTGCACACATTCCCTCCAACATAATTCAACAATACATGTCAGCATTTCACCAACTACCATTATGCACATATGCACCACTGGCACCAGCACTCCTAACCAACCTCGACACTGCAATGAACATACTCATTGTTACATACAACTGTTACCATAATGTATAAACATTACACTGTCTCTGCCATCCATGCGCCCTTTCATTCACATACTATTGTCTTACCCACTTCCACTCAGAAAGGATTGTTTCACTGGCAACCTAAACACAAGTTTACAACATTGCCCATACTGCAAGCATTGTGCACACAGCACACTATCTAAGCACATATAAGCTGCCCTTCAACCATAACCTGTAACATACTGACAGTATACAAGCACTACACCCAGTGCCGACACAGCATGACTTTTCACTACAGCATCTCCAACCACAGAGCACCGCCATGGACTCTGCAGTAACAAATTGCAACAGTTACCATAATGTACAAACAAGACACTCTCTCTTGCATCCCTGTGCACTTTCAATCACATACTATGGGCGTACCCACTACCATTCACAAAGTATTGTGCCACTGACAACCTACCCACAAACTGTTTGCAACAGTGGCCTATAACGGCTTAAATGTGCTCCACACCCATTCCTTACACCCTCTAACTCATGCACCTTGAAAAATGCATTACTGCTGTGCGTATCCTCAAGGCATAGGCTCTTGAATGCATGGCCTACGGACTTCGGCCATGCATCCAATAGTTTAGGTCTTGAACACACTCACAGCAACGTAATGCCACCATGCATGTCTCCATATCAGCAACTGCGACAATCCACATGGACACCACTGCCACCAGCAGTCCTACCCAACCTGCGCACCACCATGTAGCTATGTAACAACAAATTGCAGTTAACACAATGTGGAAAGAAAACACTCTCTCCTGCACACCTATACACCTTCATTCACATACTCTAGGCGTACCCACTCCCATACACACTCCCAGCACTAACGCTACTGAAACCAATCTGCACACACCGCACTATACAAGCACCACCCTGTACCGGATGCAGACTCAAACATGCCTTCCTGCGGTGTGTATGTTGCAGCCCTATGCTCCTCAGTGCATGTCCTAAACCCTATAGGCTACGGGCTTCAGCCATGCACCCAATAGTGTAATCCTTCCACAGACCCACCGCACCTTCATTCACCAATGCATGTCTCCATATGCCCAACTACCGCATTCCATTCGCAGCGCACCGCCACCCGCGCTCCCACCCAACCTATGTCACGTGCAATTCACTCCCAATCCGCAAAAGACTTGCCACCACTCACTGTGAAAAGAGTTTGCAGCAAACAGGTCACAGCAGAAGCTAAGGGACCGTTACAACAGCTGCCTCCCCCAGCCATTCCCTCCCTTATTGCTGCCAACACAATGAGTACGGTACATTTTCCAGACCCTTCCGCCTCTGCACTGTCCTCTGATACACCATGGCACTTTCCCAAAAATGTTGGCACACAGCACGCTTCCCTCCAGCCAACCACCGGCCACGTGTAAACTTCTCCGACACTATGCCGTACAGCAACCCAATGAAACTTTTGTCTGCGGAGTGAACAGGGGAATGGGTTTGCAGAGCGTACCCAGATATCACTAATTTTTGGGGACATACATTTCAGTATTTTACAAAGAAATTACTTGTCGGATTTCAACCAAACACACAAAAGCAAACTTTCTGGCCCAAGGCCATGCTCCTGGCGCAAATTTGGTTAAAATCCATCCAGCCGTTCAGAGCCGGCCATATACTTTTTTTTGTAAAGTTTGGTGAGGGTTCGTCTAGGGGGAGCGAAGTTATAAACTAAAGAGGAGTACTATTTAAAAATACAAAATTACATGTTTAAGTGTCACTGAAGGCAGTGGTGGTGTCCGGTAAGGAGGATGGGGGAAATGACAGGGGGAGCTCCCTCTTTATCAAGTAAGTGAAGTTTAAGCCACGCTTTGAAGAGTGTCACAGATGGACTGGCTTTGAATGGGATGGCAGTGGATTCCAATGGAGTGGTGAGAGTAGGGAGAAAGAGCGCAAGTTGGAGGAGGCAAAGGGAAGGTATGGAATGGTAGGTTTATACGCAGAGGTGGATTCGAGGGAACCACATGGTGAGTAAACTCGGATACAATCAGACAGGTAGTGAGGAGCTAGATCCTTGATAGCTTTGTAGACTAGGAGAAGGAACTAGAAGTGGGGGGGAAATCTGGGTAGGTTGTACTAAATGCAGGTAGCAAAGTTGAGGGCTTTGTCTAGTGGAAGGAAGGCGTAGATAGGAAGGCCAATGAGCAGGCCTGACGAGTCAAGTGTGCTGAGCACGAGAGTGTAGATTAGAGTTTTTGAAGAAAGGCAGGTAAGAAAATAATGAATATTCTGTATGTTGAGAAGCTTAATCTGAGCAGGCAGAGGTATTGATGAATAGTTGAGTGCCTTGGGTGAGGGACCAAGATGGTCAGGTGGGAAGGAGATAGGGAAGACGAGAGTAGGGATGACATTGGAAGCTGGGCGAGAGATCACTTCTGTTTTTCTTCAAGATAAGGCAGCAGAGAGCTATCTAGTGATTAATTGCTGTCATAAAAAAAAAGATGATTGTGAAATCCATAGGATGAGATAACTCTTCCTTGGGCAGAGGTATAGAGTGAAGAGCAGGGGTCTTAGAACTGATCCTTGGGGGATACTGACGGGAAGAGGAGGGGGGGTCAGAGGTTAACATGCTGCAAGAGATTTATTTTAAATGATCAACTTCCAGGTAGGAGGCAGACTAGGCAAGAGCAAGTTTGTAAAACCCAAGGTCCCGGAGAATAAGGAGGAGAGAGGAATGGTCAACAATGTCAAAAGCAGCACAAATGTCCAAATGATGGGTATAGAAGAGAGTTTGGAGTTGTGATCATTAGAGAGAATGTTGGAGACATGAATGAGTGCAATTTCATTGGAGTGTATAATATGTGAGCCAGATTAATGTGGTCATAATGTCCTCTTAGTCATTAAAGAGGGGAGATGAGGAAAAGATGTCGGATTGACTGAGACAGTAAAGTGAAAAACTGATTAATCAGACAGAGAGGGGTAAATGAAGAGGTCTGTTAGGCAGAAACCTGTGCAGTTCCCTTGGGGAACACTGCAAAAGATTTAAGACTACAGGTATAGCAGTAAACCCACTTGGTAGCAGTCCGCACCACCCAGATTTACCTGGTAGCTGTGGCTGAGCAGTCAGACCTCCCTCAAGAAGAGTTAGGCAGTATGCAAAGTATACACAATATGTGCTCAGACACAATAGCACAAGCAAACACTGACCAGAGCTTGGTTTCAAAAGTATATAGTTATTTATTTTCAAGAACACATAAGTTGAAAACACTCTAGCAAAATATAGTAAAACACTCCAAACACAGTTATATGGAAAGCAGTCCCAATCCTTATTCCTATCTAGACAACTCTAGGTTAACACCATATAATTCAAACAGAGGTGAGCACTTAACGTTAGATGACCCTCTAGTAGGTAAAAAGAAGGGAGGGAGAAGGAGCAGAATTAGGATAAACACACCACTCTAAGGTTAAGAACACTTTTTGTAAGCTCAAAGAAGCACAAAGTCACAGGTGAGCAAAAGTCACTAAGCAGGGCCCACTCTTAGAGCAGACAGAGCGAAAACGTGCCCAAGATCACACAGTTGGTAGGGATTCAGAGTCTTGCAAAAGAGTTCGGAAAAGAGTTAGAGAGGCTTAGAAAGTTTAGCCAAAGTGTCCCAGGCAATCCCAGGATCGAAAGCCGGGGGCTAAAACTACCCCGTACAGTCAGTGGCAAGGGAAGCCAGGCGGAACACGGTACCTTAACCGAAAGGATCCTCCAGCGGGGGCAGTTGTTCCAGGCAGTGGCAGCAAGGCTCGACGTCGGTCAGGGGAGAAGAAGTTCTCGCTGAAGAGCAGAAGAAGAAGGTCGTTGCACTGCCCGGGAAGAAACCAGCTGCGGAGTCCTCCGGTTAAAGGGTTGTACCGACTTTCGCGGTTGGGGTAAAAGTGGTGGGTATTCCGGTTGCCGGGGTGCTTGGCACTGGCAAGGCGGCCACGAGATACCTCGAAGAGCGGAAAGAAGGTGAAAACTGGTTGTCCCCACCAGTCAAGGGAAGGAGCCACTCCGTTAAGAGTTCTCCTCGGTCGTCGGGAAAAGTGGTGAGATGGTTCAGCAGGGCTCCACCGGCGGTGTCGTCGTAGCAGATCAGCTCAGCTCGTCCCTCGTTGGATTCTTAGGTCCTGTGGCGACTTCTGACGTTCCAGTCCCCAAAGCCCTGCTTTTATGCAGCAAACCCCCATTCACCCAGCCTAGCTGTCACTCAAACATGCTAAGTGGTGAGCCGGCCGGCTCACCACTTGGGCCAATCAGGACGGAGTGCGACTTGAGTTACCTAGGTAACTCAGTCCAGGGTGCCTAAATCCCCCTCCACCCCTCCTAAGTACCCCAGACAGAGTGGCACCACTTTGGAGGGCTTCTGTGGAGAAGCCCGCCAAAAGTGGGACAAAGGGCTCCACTTTGGGTCAGAGTTACAGAGGCGAATGCCAACGCCATTTTAGCATCAAGTTTTGGCAAAAAATCCCAACCGGAGTTATAATAATAAATATATAAACCGGCGGTATGTTTAAGGCTACCGTAAATAAATAATTAAATGTGTTAGCCTAAAACAATGGGAAATCCCATAGGAAAATATTCGCGGTCGAATATAAAACGTAGTTTCCACTGCCACCAGCCAAAACTCGATCAGGGGGGACGGAGACGTGCCCCCTCGACTAACAGACCCTGGGGCAATCGAATTGCCCAGCCAGTACGTCCACAATATGATGGTTTGTACTGGTTCTGTTCAGGATTTAAGACTAGTAAAGTCTTTGGTGACTTTACATGCCCTGGGAGACAGTAGTCAGTCCCAGGGTATGGAGTCTATGTTGGGGAGTCCCTAGGAAACCCCTGGGTTACGGCACAGAGGGTGCTGTGTAACCCACATCACAAAAATATATGAGGCCCTATGGAGTAAAAGACCCCATAGCCCATTCAACACAAGGTTTAACCAAGAAAACACACTTCAACATGCCCAAGAATGAGGGTAAAAGAGACTCACTCTTGGCAGGAGAAAAAAATAAACCCCAGCAATCCAGCAAAGCTGCTGGGGGACTCACTAGGTAGGGAAATTCAGCCTAAACAGAGAATTCTCCCTAACACTCGCCCCCCCCAGACTAAGGGACAGGAGGATTTAATCCACTCCTGGATGAACCTCATACCTCTAGTCGATGATATACATCCTAGAGAGTCCATCAGCATTTTGATGGTGACACCCTGACCTGTGCTCAATGGTGAAATCAAACCCTTGCAGGCAGATTGACCATCTCAATAGTTTTGGATTTTCCCCTTTCATTTGCATTAACCATCTCAAGGGTTGGTGGTCAGTCTGAATAACAAAAGTAGAACCATACAAGTATGGCCTAAACTTCTTCAGTGCCCACACAATAGCAAAGCATTCTCTTTCGATAGTTGCCCACCTTGTCTCAGGATCCTTCAGTTTCCTACTGATGAAGCAAATGGGGTGCTCCCTACCCTTCTCATCCAGTTGGCTTAGAACTGCACCTATACCTACATTGGAAGCATCAGTTTGTACAATGAAAGTTTGGTGGTAGTCAGGAGCTCTTAACACTGGAGCTTGGCAAAGAGCTCTCTTCAGTTTTTCAAAGGCCTGATTGCACTCCTCATTCCATTTTACCTTTTTAGGGAATTTGGGAGAGGAGATTACATTCAGTGGAGAAGCTATGGTCCCATAGTTCTCAATGAAATTCCTGTAATACCCAGTGAGGCCTAGGAAAGCTCTCACTTGGGTTTGAGTAGTTGGTGTTGTCCAATTTTGCACAGCTTCAATCTTGCTGAGCAAAGGCCTTATTTCTCCACCTCCTACCTCATGTCCAAGGTAGACCACCTTACTTTGACCAATCTGGCACTTACTGGCTTTGATTGTCAAATGGGCCTGTTCAAGGGCCTGCAACACATGTCCTAGGTGGTTCACATGCTCCTCCCAGGAGTGGCTGAAGACTGCAATGTCATCCAAGTATGCCATGCAGAAGTCTTCCATCCCAGTTAGAACTTGGTTCACCATCCTTTGGAATGTGGCAGGTGCATTTTTTAGTCCAAAAGGCATGACCTTAAACTGGTACAAGCCAACTGGGGTTGAAAATGCAGTTTTCTCCTTGGCATGGTCTGTCAGGGCTATTTGCCAATAGCCTGACGTCAGGTCAAATGTGCTGAGGTACTTGGCTGCACCAAGTTTATCCACCAACTCATCTGTCCTGGGCAAAGGGTGGGCATCAGTCTTGGTGACTGCATTTAGAGCTCTATAGTCCACACAGAATCTCAAGTCTTTGGATCCTGCCTTTGGTACTAACACAACTGGGCTAGACCATGGACTAGTAGAGGGCTCTATTACCCCGAGATCAAGCATCTTCTTGACCTCTCCTTTGATGTGGGTTCTGATATGTTCTGACATTCTGTATCCTCTGCTTTTGACTGGCAGACAGTCACCAGTGAGTATCTCATGCTGGCCCCAAGGGGTCAAGCCTGGTGACAGTGAGAACAGGGAGGCAAACTGATTTAACATAGATTTGCACTCCTCTTGTTGCTCAGGTGTCAGGTTTGAAGAGAGATTGACTCCTTCAACTTTTTCATCTAAAGGCACACCTCTGAGGAGATCAGGGAGAGATTCACTCTCTTCTTCCTCTGCAGCTGAAGCTAGAAGCAAGGCTCCTACATCAGGTCTGGAGATGTATGCTTTTAGTCGGTTGGTGTGGAAGACTCTAGGAGCTTCCCTGGGTCTGCCCAGATCCACCAGATAGTTGACCTCTCCAAGTTTTCCCACAATCTTGAAGGGTCCCATCCATTTGTCTTGCAAGGCCCTCTGCCTTGTTGGGAGCATAACTAGAACTAGCTGGTCTTGAGTAAACTCAACCATGTTAGCCTTCTGGTCGTGCCAATGTTTGACCAGAGCTTGACCAGCTTTCAAGTTGTCACTTGCTTCTGCCATCATGTGTGACATTCTCCTCCGGAGACCTATCACATAGTCAGTCACTCTGACTGGCTTGAGGGGAGGAGCACCTTCCAATCCCTCCTTAATCAGGGCCAATGGACCTCTGACTGGATGGCCATAGAGAAGCTCAAAGGGAGAATAACCTACTCCCTCCTGAGGGACTTCTCTATAAGCAAAGAGAAGGCATGGCAGTAGAAGGTCCCACTTTTTCTTAAGGGGTTCTTCTAAAGCACCTATCATGCTCTTCATGGTTCTGTTAAACCTTTCAACCAACCCGTTTGTCTGAGGGTGGTATGCGGTTGAGAACTTGTAGGTAACTCCACAGGTTTTCCACATGGCTTTCATGTAGTGGGACATAAAGTTTGACCCCCTGTCAGAGATTACCTCCTTAGGAAACCCAACCCTGGTAAAGATACCAAGGAGGGCCTTAGCCACAGCCGGAGCTGTAACAGTCCTCATAGGAATTGCCTCAGGGTACCTAGTAGCATGGTCTACTACAACAAGGATAAACCTGTTGCCTGAGGAGGTTGGGGGATCAAGGGGACCAACAATGTCAATCCCTACCCTCTCAAATGGGACTCCCACAACTGGGAGAGGCACTAAAGGTGCCACATTCTTGGAACCAACCTTACCAGAAGTCTGGCAGGTGTGGCAGCTCTTACAATATCTATCTACTTCAGCCCCCATCTTTGGCCAATAAAAGTAGAGAGAGAGCCTTTCCTTGGTCTTCTTGAAACTCAAGTGACCAGCCAAAGGTATCTCATGGGCTAGTTGTAAGAACTGTTGTCTGTTCTCTTGTGGGATTACAAGGCGTTTGTAGTCTCCAGGTTCAGACTCAGTCGGTTCACTGTAGAAGAGGCCATCTTCCCAGTGTAACCTATACTTCCCAGGCTCTTGCCCATCAGCCTGAGAAGCTGCCTGGTGGCGGAGACCTTCCAGAGTTGGACATTCTCTTTGCCCCTTACGAAAAGCTGCCCTGCTAGGCCCACCTTCTGCCAGTAAAGACTGCAGCTCAGGATGGTCCTCAGGGTCCAAATCTCCAATAAGGTTGGGGCCTCCTCCTAGCTCTTCCTCAGAGTCTAGCTCAACCACACAGGGTTGTACCTCCCTCTCAGCCTCAGCTGGAGGTGGAGTTACAGGTGTAACTTTGGACAACCTAGGGGAAGTCCTTGTTGGAAGCACTGGAGTGCTTGCTGCTGGCTTTTTCCTAGGAGTCTTGGGTTGCCCCTTTGCTCCTGATCTGGTAGTTACTGCAGTAAGTTGCTCCAGTGGGAGAGGAGTGATTTCTGTCATCATCTCCTGAGATAACCCTCGCAGGGTTTTCTCTCTTGCAGGTTTTGTGAGCTCCTGTAACCTTTTGCTAGGTGGTCTGGGGGTATGTGACACAACTCCAAGAGCTTTGAGGTCATTACCCAACAGAACCCTACCTGGCACTTCACATTGTACACTGACAGGTATTTTTACAGCCATATCATTACATTGGATGAGAACTGGTAACTGGGGACACATCTGCACAGGCCCACCAGCTAACTTGGTGAGGCATTTGGGTGCCTTAGCAACATCCTCTGCCTTGAAAAATGATTCATCCACCACAGTTATGCTGGCTCCAGTGTCCCTAATGGCAGGAGTCTCCTGACCATTCACCTGGACACTGTCCTTATAATACTCTTTAGTATTATCTGGGATAGAGTTATAGACATCTAAATTCTGTTGTTCCCACAACCCCAGAGAGACTAAAGAAACACTAGCTGATACTCCAGTGGGTTCATCAGCTAGTAATAGAAAGTTTCCACTTGCCATATGTACTTCCTCTTCTGGAGCGAAGGCTAAGGAGGCAAGCTGGACCCCTGAAGGTTTACCCTTACATCTGGGATCTCCTTTCACATGGTCAGTAGCCTTACAAACAAAGCATGAGCCAAAGGCTCGCTGGAATGGAGGCTTGTTCTGACCTCCTTCTGGTCTGGGACCAGAAGGTACACTAGCCTGATTTGGTTTCCCTTGTGGCTTACCCTTATAGTTTTGTTTGGGGCCCTCTTTGGAATTTGTAGTATTAGAATTCTCTTTGGAGTCCTTTTCAGGCTGTTTCTCCCCATCCTTCTTCTGAGTTACCCCAGAATCCTTGTGAGTGGCCCTGTTGGCAACCCACAAGTCAGCAGCCTTAGCTAGTTTCCGGGAATCTAATTCCCTGGAATCAGCCAAGTGTTGTCTGAGCTCAGGAGAGCAGGCATCATAAATAGTCTCCAACATAAACAAATAATTCTTCATACCTTCATAAGTGTTCACCTTGTAACCCTTAATCCATCCCTCTAAGTTTTTCAACCCTTCACTCACCCAGGTAGCCCAAGGGGTACCATCATGCTTTTTGAGGCTCCTAAACCTCTTAAGATACTGGGAAGGGGTCTTCCCAAACCTAGCTATTAAAGCTAGCTTCACACATTTATAGTCCTTCTTATCCTCCTCCCCCATCTCCATTACCACATCAGTTGCAACAGGGGGAAGCCTAGAGAACAACCAGGTGAGTAAGTCATTTCCTGTGATGTTCTGGAGCCCATGATTATATTCAAACAGAGACAACCAATCCAACACATCCAACTTAGGCTCATACATACCAACCAATTCTTTAGGCATCCGGGGTCTTTTAGGACTGGAACTTCTAGAGGAGCCAGAGAGAGAAGCATTCTCAACAGATAATTTCTTCATTTCTAAGTCATACTTGAGCTCCATTTCCCTTAGCCTTAGTTCTTTGTCAGTTTGAGCATTAAGTTTCTTATACTCCAATTCTAGTTTCATTTTCTCCAGTTCAAAGTACTGAGGACTACATGTGGGACCTGGTAAAGGTCCAGTAGGTACAGCAGGTAGAGCAGGCAGAGGCCTAGGGGGGACAGTCACAACAGCCTCACCCTCCTCTTCTGACTCTTCCTCAGAATCATCAACATTTTGCTCCATGTTAACTTCAATACTGTCATCTACAGTTGCTGGAGTGGTAGGTTCCTCTGAACCATCACCCAGACTTTGGTTAGCTAACAATCTTTCAATCAGCTCCATTTTCTTGCCCTTAGTCAGGAGATCCTTATGTTTACAGAGCACTCTTAAACAATCCGCAGTTTTGGCTGCAAGGGACTCTTGACTATAGCTTTCTATAACTGACATGTTAGAGGATTACTTTTACAGTGCTAAGCTTTGTGGTTAGTTGCACTAAGGTATCTAAAGCACAATAAAATGTATACTCAATACAAATCCCACCGCTGTACACCAGTGTTAGGCAGAAACCTGTGCAGTTCCCTTGGGGAACACTGCAAAAGATTTAAGACTACAGGTATAGCAGTAAACCCACTTGGTAGCAGTCCGCACCACCCAGATTTACCTGGTAGCTGTGGCTGAGCAGTCAGACTTCCCTCAAGAAGAGTTAGGCAGTATGCAAAGTATACACAATATGTTCTCAGACACAATAGCACAAGCAAACACTGACCAGAGCTTGGTTTCAAAAGTATATAGTTATTTATTTTCAAGAACACATAAGTTGAAAACACTCTAGCAAAATATAGTAAAACACTCCAAACACAGTTATATGGAAAGCAGTCCCAATCCTTATTCCTATCTAGACAACTCTAGGTTAACACCACATAATTCAAGCAGAGGTGAGCGCTTAACGTTAGATGACACTCTAGTAGGTAAAAAGAAGGGAGGGAGAAGGAGCAGAATTAGGATAAACACACCACTCTAAGGTTAAGAACACTTTTTGTAAGCTCAAAGAAGCACAAAGTCACAGGTGAGCAAAAGTCACTAAGCAGGGCCCACTCTTAGAGCAGACAGAGCGAAAACGTGCCCAAGATCACACAGTTGGTAGGGATTCAGAGTCTTGCAAAAGAGTTCGGAAAAGAGTTAGAGAGGCTTAGAAAGTTTAGCCAAAGTGTCCCAGGCAATCCCAGGATCGAAAGCCGGGGGCTAAAACTACCCCGTACAGTCGGTGGCAAGGGAAGCCAGGCGGAACACGGTACCTTAACGGAAAGGATCCTCCAGCGGGGGAAGTTGTTCCAGGCAGTGGCAGCAAGGCTCGACGTCGGTCAGGGGAGAAGAAGTTCTCGCTGAAGAGCAGAAGAAGAAGGTCGTTTCACTGCCCGGGAAGAAACCAGCCGCGGAGTCCTCCGATTAAAGGGTTGTACCGACTTTCGCGGTTGGGGTAAAAGTGGTGGGTATTCCGGTTGCCGGGGTGCTTGGCACTGGCAAGGCGGCCACGAGATACCTCGAAGAGCGGAAAGAAGGTGAAAACTGGTTGTCCCCACCAGTCAAGGGAAGGAGCCACTCCGTTAAGAGTTCTCCTCGGTCGTCGGGAAAAGTGGTGAGATGGTTCAGCAGGGCTCCACCTGCGGTGTCGTCGTAGCAGATCAGCTCAGCTCGTCCCTCGTTGGATTCTTAGGTCCTGTGGCGACTTCTGACGTTCCAGTCCTCAAAGCCCTGCTTTTATGCAGCAAAACCCCATTCACCCAGCCTAGCTGTCACTCAAACATGCTAAGTGGTGAGCCGGCCGGCTCACCACTTGCGCCAATCAGGACGGAGTGCGACTTGAGTTACCTAGGTAACTCAGTCCAGGGTGCCTAAATCCCCCTCCACCCCTCCTAAGTACCCCAGACAGAGTGGCACCACTTTGGAGGGCTTCTGTGGAGAAGCCCGCCAAAAGTGGGACAAAGGGCTCCACTTTGGGTCAGAGTTACAGTGGCGAATGCCAACGCCATTTTAGCATCAAGTTTTGGCAAAAAATCCCAACCGGAGTTATAATAATAAATATATAAACCGGCGGTATGTTTAAGGCTACCGTAAATAAATAATTAAATGTGTTAGCCTAAAACAATGGGAAATCCCATAGGAACATATTCGCGGTCGAATATAAAACGTAGTTTCCACTGCCACCAGCCAAAACTCGATCAGGGGGGACGGAGACGTGCCCCCTCGACTAACAGACCCTGGGGCAATCGAATTGCCCCAGCCAGCACGTCCACAATATGATGGTTTGTACTGGTTCTGTTCAGGATTTAAGACTAGTAAAGTCTTTGGTGACTTTACATGCCCTGGGAGACAGTAGTCAGTCCCAGGGTATGGAGTCTATGTTGGGGAGTCCCTAGGACACCCCTGGGTTACGGCACAGAGGGTGCTGTGTAACCCACATCACAAAAATATATGAGGCCCTATGGAGTAAAAGACCCCATAGCCCATTCAACACAAGGTTTAACCAAGAAAACACACTTCAACATGCCCAAGAGTGAGGGTAAAAGAGTCTCACTCTTGGCAGGAGAAAAAAATAAACCCCAGCAATCCAGCAAAGCTGCTGGGGGACTCACTAGGTAGGGAAATGCAGCCTAAACAGAGAATTCTCCCTAACAAGGTCAGTGGAGGAAAAGGTCAATAGAATTTCCACCAGAGAGGGTATGCTAGTCATGGAGGAAGTAAAGGGTGTGTTCAGATAGGAGAAAGGATAAAGTCCCCCAGTTTGGCAAGGGAGAATTCAATAATGTGTGACTCAAGGACTTTCTGGATGTGGAAGTATGTGTGGAAGATAATATCCTGAAGACAACCCTCTACTCAAAGCCGACGGATAAGAATAGCATTCTACGTGCGTCCAGTTTCCATCCAAGAATGACTAGTTTCAGCGTACCGTTTACTCAATTTCTAAGATATCGAAGAATTATCTCAGAAAAACAACAATTTGCTAAAAAGAGCTTGCAAATTGTCCAAGGTATTCTCAAACAGAGGTTATTCTACTGAGACAATAGAAATTGCAACACAGAACATTACTGCACTGACCAGAATGGAGACTCTATGACAAACAACAAAGACAATTGATAACAAACTGGTATACGTTACGATATATTCACAACAGAGCCCACAAATCAAGTGGATTATCACATCTAATTGGAGCATATTACATCTTGACCCACCTCTAGTAGAAATGTTCCCAACAACATCAATCTTTGCACATCGGAAAAGTCAGTCATTAAGAGATTTTTTATTAAGAGAAGAAATCACTACACCTAAAATGAAACAAGCAGGATACAGGGGAACCCTCCCGTGTATGAATTGCCAACATTGTAACAATGTGATTAAAGGCCAATCGGTCAGTCACCCATATACTGGGAAAACAATACTACTGAAAGACACCTCGACATGTGACACCAACAATGTAATATATGGAATATGATATCCATGCAGTAAATACTACGTGGGGATAACAACTAGAAAGGCAAAAATGAGATGGACAGAACACAAGTCGAATATTCATACAGATTCATTCAGATCACCAGTGGCGCAACATTTCAAAGAATGTCGTCATACCATCTCACAGATTCATTTCATCATATTAGAAAAATTGAAACACCAAAGAGAAATTGAGTGGATAGAACGTCTAGACAAACTTTCAGCGAGAGGTATGAACACAGAATATGATCTTACTTGTTTCCTTTGAAATATGTAACTGGATGTGCAAATCGGAAATTTATACAATTGTAACCTGAATGTAGAAGATGTATATTTATGTGATTCAATGCTCCAGTAATAGAAACTGATGTACAATGACTGTTAGCTAAGTCGAATACAAGAAGATAGGCAACAGTATCTCTCTATCTTGGTGTTACAACCTGGTTATAATATGGCTTATAACTACAATACAGCATTTGGGTTTAATAACTGGACCACAAGTCTATTTCAATCTAGAATAATTCAAAGGAATTAGTCTCCCTATATTAGTAGAAAAGAGAGGTTAGCCCAATTACTAGTACTGAGACAGTGCACAATCCAAAAAAGCAAGTGCTGGCAATCGCAGACGGGAGGCCACACAACTGGCCTACCCACTTTACTGCGTTTTGCCATTAATATTTTAGCATGTGGGCAAATAAAAGTTGAACACTTAAATTATTCCAAATCGAAGTAATGTGAAAGAAACAGTTTTCTTTTATTAGACATTCCAAATGAACAAATGGTGACAATGTGGAAGGGAGGCCACTCTTAACTGACTGGCCAACCAACACTACCGAGCTTCCCTGCAGCTCTCTGGCCTGCCTCCCTTGGCCCCCTCCCTGCTCCTACCTGCAAGGCAAAAAACCTTGGGGTCATCTTCGACTCCACACTCTCCTTCTCTCCTCATATTTCTGACGTCGCCAAGAGGTCACACTACCAGCTGCACCTCCTCAGAGGTATTCTTCCCTTCCTCTCCTTCCCCCAGAAGCTCACTGTCTCCCGAGCCCTGGTTCTCTCGAAGCTGGACTACTGTAACAGCATCTATCTTAATCTGCCTGCCTCCACTCTCCGCCCTCTGCAACTCATCCAGAACAGAACTGCGAGACTTGTCCTTGGCCTCAAGCCCAGGGACCGTATCTCTCCAGGACTGAAATCTCTACACTGGCTCCCAGTGGCTGCGAGGATAAAGTTCAAAACCCTCTGCATTGTCCACAAGGCCTTCTGGGGCCTGGGTCCTAAATACCTTCAACTCTCTCTTCCCAAATATCTTCCTTCCCGAGCCCTTCGCTCATCCGCCTCCAATTCCCTCAGGGTTAGCCGCTTCTCGAAGCAACGAGCTGGGGGTAGATCTCTCTCCGCGGCAGGGGCCTCCCTCTGGAACAGCCTTCCTGCCTCCCTGAAACTTGAGGAGAACCATCTCCGGTTCCGGAAGCACCTCAAAACCTTCCTCTTTGCTTCTGCTTTCTCTCTCCCTCTCCCCTGCTGAACAGCTAATTAATTTTTCACTGAAACTGCACTTATCCTGCAACTGGACCACTCTAAACTAAAACTAAACTCTGCAACTGGGCCTCGGTCCTGGGCCCAGCCACTCTCCTCTTGCACTGATGCCCTGGAACCCCTTTGCACTGCGGGACTGTCTCTGTATCCCTACAGCCCCCCCACCCCTTCCCCAGCACTTGCTCTGCACTTACCTCGCACTTGCCACCAGCTGGCCCTATTTATTTATTTATTTATTACTTTACGCCACTTACCTTGTACTGCACTTCCCCCCCTCCCCTTCCCCTTGCACTTTTCCCCCTCCCCCACACCTGCACTTGCGCGATCTGAATGACACCTGGCCTAGTAGGATCGTTGTCTGTCTCTCCTTGTCCCTCCCCTCCCTGCCTCGTCGCGCCTTGAAACACCTGTGTATAGGCGCGTTACAAATACCATATCATATCATATCATATCATATCCGCCACTAAATCTGAGAATTCGGCATATTAAGCTTGGAGAGAGTAGTTTGCAACCTATTATTGCAATCATTGGTTATGAACTAGTTATATCGAAAAATGGATGAGAAATACTAGGGCATAAGGATAGTCAATACCACAAAAGTTGTAACACTACAAGAACCATACATGAGATGTGATGCATTAGAACTACAGAAAGAACGCGCAACATATACGAGAAAAGGTCAGATGATCTTCTGCACTCCGTGCTGATGTACATAACAATCACATGATTTAGAAAACAAAAGGCAACCTCAATTGTAGAGCTGCTGTTTGCTGCCTTTCCGCTGTGTGAACTGCCTATACACCTACTTTGAAACTGATGACCTACTTGAGAATAAGAGCCCAGGTATTTACTGGAACAGTCATTATTAGTTGGAATAACCAAGTTCCGTTAAGGAGAATGTTTAAAACTAGTGACATGCAATTCACTTGATTTTCAGGTCATGCATTTAAATACGTGCTTTATGAGTGCATTCGATTCAACGAATGCCTGGGTTAATCATCTGGAATTTCAAGAGCTGTTTGCTATACGATGAGGTCATTGATATTATTTTGATATGGGATGCATAACAATGCATGGTTTAGATTGAATATAATGACCAAGAGTTTATTGAATTTTCATCTCAACAACGTGCAACAAGAGGAGTCACGCTAGATGCCGCAGTTGCTTGTATAATCAAGGAAGTCTCGTTGAAAATAAATGTCTTTTAGTTCATGATTCACACTGAATATTGATTGTACGCTTATAACAACTCTGTTCAGTTTTGTTAATGCTGGCTGATGAGTTGATAAGTGACTACTCAGGGTATTTGTTCTGTAGCTCAAGTGTCTCTGTATTGTGGTAGGTTATCTATAGGTAATTGCAATGCGCTTTGCCTGGCTGAATTCCTCATTTGCAAGAGAGATGTGTAGAGCGTGGAAGTTGATAATCGCTTTGTTTCTTTTATATGTTGATACTGTGTGGCCTGGCTGTAGATAGCAAATCTTTTTGTGTCACTTGGATGGAGACTTTTTCCTATGCCGGTAATTCTTCCTGTCTGTGGATTTCTTGTATACATCTGCTTCCAGAGGGCCGTTCTTTACCACAGGGATAGTGTTTTCCAGAAAGTGTATGCTTTTCTTGGAGTAGTCCATGGTCAACTTAATGCAGTGGAGGAAGCCATTTACTCATTTTTGGAAATGGTCAACAGAATATTCGCCTTCTGTCCAAATTAAGAACATGCTATCAATATATTGCAGGTATGTTAGTGCTTTCTGGGATTGTTGTCGTAAGAACCTTAGTTTGAAGTCTGCAATGAAAAGTTTAGCATAGAATGGTGCTATTTTTGTGTCCATGGCAATTACTACCTTTTATAGGAAGGGTCTTCCATTGAAGCAAAAGTTGTTAACATTGAGTATGTATCTCATGAGGTAATCTCTGTAATGACGATGGCAACATTGTTGGTCACATTTTACGGGAATCTCTGACATGCAACTATTCCATTTTCATGTGGAATATAGGAATAAAGGGAGGTGACATCCAATATGTGCAAGGGAACAATTGGTGATACTCATTCTATCCTTGACTCGTACTATGTTGTGTCCTTTACAGAGATGTCTGTGTCCACCACGAGAGGTCGTAGGATGGATTCAATCTATTGAAATATAGCTTTGATTGATTCATCGTCCTCGGGGATGATGAGGCAGAATGGATGTTCTCGATGGAGGATATTTTGGAGCAGATAGAATAACCCAGGAGTTGGATTGTCTGATATCAACTGCTGGAAGTGTTCTTCAATATCAGTGTCACTTGGCTATCACAATTTTCCTGGCAACCAAACAACATCAATAGTAGGGTCATTGAAGAAGTTGTCACTATGCTTCCTTTTCTGCGTCAGTGTTCGCCTGATCACAACAGTGCCTTCTTGGTCTGTTTTTATTGTGTTTCTTTATTTTAATTTCATTTTGATTGAATTCCCGTTCAGTTATCCCTACCTAGTGCTCTTGGAACAACTTAGGAGGTTGAAAAGTTCAGAAGGTGATATGGAAATTACAAAATGTTGACCGGATAATATAGAAGGATTAGCATAGACACGTGGTACAGTGGAGTTGGTGGTGTGGATGTTTGCCTTTTTGTTACTCATCTTACACTGTGACTACCACCTGATGATGTCTATCAAACTTCAAAATGTAATGGATTGTACCATCTGAGCCGAGTATTTTTATTTAGTCACATAAAAGGTATCAAACTTGCCTTTTGTATGATAAGCAACGGTTGGGCAGTACCCTTTGGGAACACCACACACAATTAAGACTACAAGTGCAAGTACAAATTCACTTTAGGTACAAACCGGTACTACACAGTAAAGTGTAGCGATGGCTTAGCAGCCAGGCTTATCACAAGAGTAAAGTGAGCAGTATCTGAAGTTACACAAAGGACAGTAATTACTATGGTTCAAACAAACACTGACTCAAGGTTTCTGAGTAAAAGAATATACATTTATGTTTACATTCATTAGTAAAACAGTTCACCAAGTAAAGCAGCAGAAAAACTACAATCTTAATATACTACACAACACCCAATCAATTCTGGACAAGTTAAGCTCAAAATTAAGTGTGAGCAAAATGGCACTCCAGCAATTTAAAAAGGGAGGGAAAGACAAGGTTATACAAAATTGAGCAGCACAACAAGTAAGTAGGCAGGGCAATCTAGAAAAGGCTTGCTACAATGAGGATTCAAATCAATAGGCCTGGTCCAATGTTAATGGTTCAGAGTCTTTGCAGAGGATCACACAGTTCAAAGTAGTTCGCGGTTAAGTCTTTGCCAAGAGTTCGCCAAGAGTTTGAAAAGAAGTTGGTCGGAAGAAAAGTTATTTAAAAGAGTAGGGAAGGATTGGCTGCCAGGGGGCGCACAGATGTGGTTTACCTCTGTGTGAGCTCCGACCTGCGACCCTCAAAAGTGGCTTGAGCCCTCACTTTTGGCCCCCCCACCGCATTACAACAGATCCACGAGATGGGGAAACCGGACCCCCACATGCTGAGTGAAAATCCGGTGAAAATCGGAGTTCTGTAGCCCGAGTACAGCCTCCGGGATCGTGCCTCCCCCTCCAGGCCCACAGTGCGGGTTCGCAACGGGGCACTGGGACCTGCGAAGCCCGGGACTGCTGGCTCCTCCCTCCGCTTTCCCGCGGAACCATTGAGTCGCGCAGTGGGCCCCCAAGGCAGTTCCCGCCTCACTGCGCACCCCCCAGGCCCCTGTGGAGCGAGGAGACCCTCGACCGCAGAGGAGGAGGCGGCCCTTCCCATTCCACGATCCGCACAGTAACTCCGTCGCGCCCGGCACAGTCTGTGGCCCACCGTGCATAAGAGTGAGTACTCCCCCTATCCGCCAACGCACTAGCCCATTACGGACGTTGTGCAGGCTCCCCGAGAGGCCTGCCCGACCCCGACCTCATGTCCACACACAGTGGCTCCTTACGAGACAGCGGGCGTGGAGTTTTCCCATTCCTCCCACCCACTCCACCCCAGCTACAACGCGCTATGTGAGCCGCGAGTGTGGAGTTTTCCCATTCCTCCCACCCGCTCCGCCCCAGCTGCAACGAGCTACGTGCTACGTTACAGCTCCCGGTGAATGCTCAACTCTCCGTAGCCTACAGGTTCCCATATAAAGAAGATTGAATCCTACAAACGCGAAGCTATGCTTACACCGGTGACCATGTGAATCACTTTAAAAGACTCCTTGGGCACACACACAACACTGTGCTCAACACCACGGAGGCCCATAAGTATCCGGGCCCGGCCAGGCAAAGCTCAACCCCCAGCCCCAGGCCTCATCTGCAGTGGACTCAGATCCCCACCATAAGGCGGCACTCCAACGCCTCAGCGCCACCCCTCGGTGCTCCAGGATCATATTTGCAATACGCCTCTACCAAACGTGGACATTCCACATAGTGTGCGGCGCAACCCCAGTCATCTGCCTGGGGAGGCTGCTCCCACCATTTCCTGGAGAGTACCCCTCGTCGGGCTCTGTACGGTGTCACCAGCCCCATTTCCTCAACTGGGCAATCCACGTATCACACACCCTGACCAAGAGGATCGCACCCAACGCCTCTGGCTACTGGATCTAGGATTTGGATGCTAGCTATGCCTCCCCTATTTAACTCGTCCTCCAAACTCCCGACATCAGGACAAACCTCACTCCAACACTGAACCCGCCACAGAGGGTTGGGCCCCCACTCGTGGGGCGTGTACCCTCCTCTGTACACCTCCCAAGAGACACTCCTGGGACCCAGGTCACCCGATCAGAGACCTCCCTCCACGCAAACCCAACAAGGTCAACAAGTCAACCCGCATTCACTCTGGCACATTGCAGAACCCCCACCGAACCAGAGGTCTGCACGGAACTGAACACAAAGTGAGGCCTCCGGTTGGTAAAGCCCCTGACCCCAGGGCGTGTGTCTCCTCCCAACGCTGGACTCTCGTTACCCAGGACTCTCCGAAGATTGCCCTGCAACGCACTCCAGTACCAGCTCATTGCCTCGGTGTTGAGGGTAGGCCCCCCGTTCCAGGGGCGAGTGCCTACTCGTACCTATACAACGCATGAGCACCAAATCCAAACTAGCCAAATACGACTACACCCCATCGCACCCCGAACCTAGAACTGCCCGCACAATGTCAGCGGAACCCCCCAAAACAGAGTCAGCGGCTACCAAAGGGGACATAGCCGCCCTTCTCAGCGAAATCAGAAACATGGGCGCCAACTTGGGTAGCAAAATCGACAAAATGCCCCAGAGGGTGGACAATATTGAGGAGAGGCTCGAAAGTGTCGAGAACAACCAAGTCTCAATTGACACACTGGAAACCCAGCTGGACCTCTGCATGCGCAATGTAGAGAAAAGAGAAGAAGACAGACGATTTAGAAAACAGGGAGAGGCGTAACAACCTGCGATTTTTTGGGATTCCGAACGGGAGGGGGAAACAGAGGAAGACCTTAAACACACCATACATGACATCATCAGAATCCTAACCGCAGATGAGAATATCGACAAACCCACAATAGAAAGAATACACAGATCTGGAGGCCCACCAGGGGGTCCGAGATCGGTCCTGGCCAGATTTCAAAGATATCAAGACAGAATGAGGATTCTCACTAAAGCCAGGTAGGTGACACTCACTCTTGGTGGAGCCCAAATAACCATCTTCCAGGACCTATCCTCGCTCACCTTAGCCCTGCGTCGCCTATGTGGCCCGCTAAGCAGATTGCTCAAAGACCAGGGAACAAGATATAGGTGGGGTTATCCCTTCTCCCTCACGTTCGAACATGGCAGCAGGAAGATAATACTCCGCTCTGAAGAAGAGATTCAAGATTGCATCACGGATCTCCTCGACACCGGCCCCAAAGAGGGGTCACAAGACGAAACATCACGAGAGGGAGCGCAGCGGGGACCCCGAGGCCCGAGAAGGAAGAAGGTCAAAGAAGCTAGAAAATATAGACGGCCCAACAATATGCCGGAAAATGCCAAATGATGTGGCGTGCACGTATCTTCTGACCCGGCGAGGCCTGTTCAGGAATCATGGTCTTGGAGTCCCTCCATCAAGTTGGAGATCGGCACATCACAGCCAACAGAGCCGGCCCATGACAAATTTGTCTCCAGACCCAGGACGGATGATCGACTGGCCGCAAGGGAACCGGAAACTGCATGTATCACTACATTTGTTACTCAGTGATAACAGTTGTTGTGTGTTACATTGTAATTCAAGTTGACATTTTAAGAACGGGGGGCTCAAACTGTTGATGAGATGATATTCGTGCTAGGGGTTGCATGGTTGCGATCCTCACGGGCGGTCCCATAGTAGGCCGGTTGCAAGCACCTGGCTCGACTCGGACGCCATCAATCCAAGGTTCAGTTCCTTGTAGGGGAGATGTTGTGTGGGAAATTGGAACTGCCGACAACGGGTATTGAGTTCAATGCCCGGGAAGGGGGGAGGGAGGAGGGAATCCAACATTTTTTGAAGTCCCATTAGATGTGGGACAACCATCAAAAGACTTCCACTGTGGCAATTTACGATATGTACTGAGGCGATGTGACCAACAAACTCAAAAGACTCGCCACTTATTGGTGGAAATGACGAATCAGGTGACAGGCATGGCATACTCAGAATTGGCATGCTAAATGTTAAGGGGCTAAATTCCCCTACCAAAGGATTGCTAGTTTCCTGAGAATTCAAGAGGGCCAATCTAGATATACTCTTTCTGCAAGAAACTCAATACAGTAAAGCAGAGGAGAGGAGGGTACTCTACCCCAAATGGGGCACTGAATATTGGGGCTCCGGCCCGCTTAAAAAAGCCGGGGTGGGTGTTCTCATCAGCAAATCAACCCGATTGGAGCTCTTGAGGTCCTGGTCAGATGTGAGCGGTAGGATGCTGGTGTTAGTTGGCAAGATACAGGACACCATCATCACACTCGTGTCTATATATGCGCCCAATACCAGACAGTCCCGGTTCCTTCAACAAGCAATCCCCAAGTCATGAACGAGGCAGAGGGAGAGTAATAATAAGAGGTTCCCTCAACACGTGGATGGACCGGATATGGATAGACAAGCAAGCACCCCATCCACAACCCCTTCACAGGGCACCGGACAATCCCGGTTTGTAGATATGATGGACGCCTACAATCTCACGGATGCCTGGAGATGCATGAATCCAGCCTGAACAGCCTTCACCTTCTACTCCACGCCTCACACTACGTACTCTAGAGTTGACTATGTTTACATAACCTCAGCAATTGCCTCAGCAATGACGGCAGCTACCATATCGCCCATTACATGGTCGGACCATGACATGGTGGTAGTCACTATAGATCAGATCGCTCTCCCTCGGCGGAGTTCCAAATGGCGGTGCAACAAAACACTTTTCAAGGACACAGTCTTTCGGGAGCAGATGGAGTTGGACAATACTCAATACTTTGAGCAAAATAACGTAGGTGAAACTCCCATCAACATAGTATGGGAGGCAGGTAAGGCCACATGGAGGGGACTTCTCATTAGGGAGAAAGACTCCGAGGCCAACGTCATGAACGAAGGGTTCCAACGGTGCACGATACAGATGCACCCCCAGACCATCGTCCCCACAATATCTCCGAATCCTTCTCCAATTCCTATGAGAGACTCTACACTTCACAAGATACACCGCACCCAGTGGCGATAACAGACTATCTGACCAAAGTAGCCATGCCGACCCTCCCATTGGAAACAACGCAAGCCATGGAAACTCCTATCAAGAAAGAAAGGACCCCAAGCAATGTGCCGCCTACCGCCCAATATCGCTCCTGAATATTGATGCCAAGATTTACACGAGTGATCTCACCGCGAGGCTCGAGGCGCACATGCCCACAATAATTCACAACAACCAAGTAGGCTTCATCCTAGGTAGACAAAGCGCAGACTCCACCCGAAAGACCCTCCACCTCATACATGAGGCCAGAAACTTGCCAAACACACCAGCACTGTTTTCGATCGATGCGGAGAAAGCGTTCGACAGAGTCGAATGGCAATTCGTAGAGGCCACACTGAAACAAATAGGCCTGGGACCCATTCTTCGATGAGCAATCAAGGCTGTCTATACAGCCCCAAGAGCCGCTGTAGCGGTGAACGCCCAGTACTCCTGCTGGTTTCCTCTCAGGAGAGGAACGAGACAAGGCTGTCCCCTCTCTGAGATTCTCTTTGCGCTCTCACTAGAACCCCTGGCCCGAGCCCTCCGAGCGGACACTGCCGTTGAAGGAAAGCAGGTGAATGGCAGAGAATACAAACTAGCCTTGTATGCAGACGAGATCTTGCTCCACGTGGTAAACCCACTCTCGTCAATCCCAAGGGCGATACGCCTCATTGAAGAATATGGGACACTCTCTGTTTTTAAGATAAATAAATCCAAATCCACTCTCTTCCCGCTCCATGACCCATCCCAGGAGCAGCAACACAACCTCGAACGCCTTGGCCTGATTGTCGGAGGCCCCACAATGCGATACCTGGGAATCAACTTAACAAGAGACCTCACTCAGCTCTATGAGGCAAACTTCCCGCAATTCCTAAGCACTCTCAACACGGATCTCGCGAAATGGAAAACCCTCACAATTTCCTGGATAGGGAGCTTGAACGCAATAAAGATGGTGACCCTCCCACCTTCCAGGTCCTCCGCATCGCAATCCCGGACCACTTGTTCAAACAGACCAAGAAGGCCATACTGGAATTCCTGTGGGACGGAAAGAAACCCCGGATACCATATGATATCCTGATACTCCCGAAGGAGATGGGCGGAGTGGGCCTCCCGGACATCGAACGGTATTACCAGGTGACCCAACTTAGGATCCTGATCCCACACCTGCGCAATAGAAAGGACCTCCAATGGGTCCAACTAGATAATGACATCCTGCTCCATGTTACTCTTGCTGAGTGGCTATGGGTCCCCAGAGCAAAACTCACGAAACGTTTACGTGACCACCCAATACTGGGCACCATGTGGAACATCTGGAGGAAGGGGAAAGGGATGACCGGAATCACGACATGGCCTTCTCCACTAAGTCATCTCTGGTCCCCCGGGATCCCAGAGGAAATACCCGAACATGCTATATACCAGGCCTGGTTTGATGACGGCCTGGTGAGAGTAGGCCAACTGTGGACAAACAAGAACTTCATCTCGACCTCGGAACTAGAGGAGGCCCTTCAAATCCATCCAATTCCGATCTTTTTGTATCTACGATTAAAAGGGGTCATGTCAAGGAAGGAATGGAAGCAAACCACACGACGAGAGCTGACACCGTTCGAATTGGTACTGGACATGACCAACTCATCGAAAGGTTTAATAGCACACATGTACAGGGTCCTGATCACCAAAGATCAAACTCCAAGTCTTCGCCTCAAAGAACGATGGGAAATGGACTTTAATAGAGAATTTGAACAACATGCCTGGGACAAAATCTGCGAAACACCAGCTAACGTATAAATTGCCACCCTGTACAAATTACATGCTCTGAAACTGCTCCATCGATGGCAGTATGATCCTTGCAGACTCTCGAAAATGTTTGAAACATCTAGCCCAAAATTCAGGAGACACTGCGACATGGACGCTGATTACTGGCACATGTGGTGGAAGTGCCCCAAGGTACGCATCTACTGGCAAGAGGTCCTGGGATGGATCAAACAATTAGATGGCATAGAAAGAGTCCTATCCCCTCTCCTGATCTTATTTGGCCTTGAAGAAGAAGAAGACAGAGTAGTACGCGTAAAAGGATTGATATCTCCTCTCCTGTTGGTTGCAAGAGCAGCCCCAGTCATCAAACGGAAGTCTCTGTGCCTACCAGACAAAAAAGACTGGCTGCAAATCGCCATGAGTATGTACGCAATGTAGAAAATAACCGCGGCCCTCCATGACAAGGCCGCCCGACAGGTGGGAGCCGGGATGGACTTCACTGAACAATATATTACAAGTACGGCCGTTACTGACTCACAGCTCTAACCATAATGCCACTCAACGGCCCATACCCGGAAACCGAATAGCGAACTACGTACTGCTTAATAGCTATCCCTGTCACAACCTTCGCATAGAACCTATGACACTGACAGAGATCAACGTCACACCACCACTTAAGACAATTACAGCTAACGCCGATATCTGGAAGTCGTAAAAGAATGGACATGGGGGGTGGGGTTCGACTATATATCCATCGAGAGTGGACATGTATGTTACTATCGGTTTGTTATTGAAGTGGATCACGATGATCTTGTTATATAACCCAGTTTGCTCAGTTATGTATTCACCTGACTGTTCACTTTTGATGTAAAAACCCAATAAAATTCAATTTGAATGTAGAGAAGGACAAGCCCTCGGTTTGGCGAAAGATTTAAAATACGTTCACCGCTGTCGGACAGAACGAACAACCGGGTTTGAACAGTACCTTAGAAGAAGAATGTTGTAGCTGAGACAGAAGTTCCTGGCAGATCCTGCAGGCTAACGGTTCCTGAAGTGACTGTTGGACTGACATGAAGGAGGAAGACTGGAGGGTCCTGCACTGCCCAGGGAAGAAACCAGCAGCAGAGCAAAGCAACAAGTAAAAGGTGCACTCTTTAAAACCAATCCGGGTCCGGTCCTCCTGGCTATCCAGTTCACTCCAGACGTGCACAGCAAATTCGTCCAGGGGAGGGATGCCTTGCTTGGTGTTGAGCTGGTCCCACCAGCTCAAGGGAAGAAGATTCCTTGCAGATCTTCTCTGTCGTCGAAGTTTGGAGTTTCGGACCCGCAGCAGGGCTTCACCGGGAGGTTCAGTAGTTGCAGCAGTTCTCTTCCTTCCACTTCTCTTTGGTTCTCTCGATCCAGTGGCGACTCTGCCTTCCAAGTCCCAGAGACCTGCTTCTTATGCAGTTTTCCTCCATTCACACAGCCTAGCTGTCAATCACACAGTAGGGTGGCTGTCCTGGCAGGACAGTCACCTAGCCAATCAAACAAGAGTGCGACTTGGGCCTCTGTGCAGGGGGCCTAAAATCCCTACCTCACATCCTGTCTACCTAGACTCTCAGGCGCCTAAAGAGGGGCTTCTGTGCAGAAGCCCGCCAAAGGACGGCGAACAAAGGAACCAAACCTGGTTTGGTGTGCAGAGTAAAACACAAGAAAGACCTTTACAAAAAGAAATAGCGAATAAACCCAGCCGGAGCCAAATAAAAGTAATTGGGGTCCAGCGGATTAAAGTTCGAGGCTACTAACATAGCCTAAAACAGTACTAAGGCTATTTTCATAGACCGCGGTAGGAAAAATATGGTAGATACCACTGACCCAGCCAAATCTTAAAGAAAGGGGAACGAAACAATGTTCCATGAGCGACAGACAAAAAGGGATAACTATTAACCCTTTCCAGTACTCTATGTAAGATAGTTTGTACTGAGTCTGTGAATTTAAAAATACTAATAAAGTCAATGGCAAAGTTACATGTTCTGGGAGACAGTAGTCAGTCTCAGAAAATGGAGTTTAAAGTGGGAAGTCTGAAAAAGATAACCCTGTGTCACTGCACTAAATGGGCTGTGTGACACACAGTAGAAATGATGCCTATGGAGTATGTGAGGCTTCACAGTCTATGAACACAAAAATGTTAAACACACAGCAAAACACATGTAAGAGTACGAAAAAAAAAGGCTCACACTCTTACCAGGTTGTGAAAACAAAATCAAAATATCGAGGCTGAGTACCCCAAAATGAAATACACCGAACTCGAGTTACAAAGGAACATACAAAGTACTTTATTTTATACTGAATCCAGTTACAAAACAGATCAAAATCAGATAGCTCTCAGCCCTCAGTACAACACAACAAACTCAAGCGTGGTTCAATGTGTTCAGTGAGAGATGCTGTACATTAGAATGCATTGGCTTTTTATACATTTTGTGAGCACAATGTCCAGCCCCACTTCGGGTTAATATTCCACTTAATACATGACCGATCTAGGGTTCATGCCAAGTCTCAAACATCCGCATATAACTGGTTTGTTTTTAATACATGTATCAACAAACCTATACGGCAACTGTGTATTCTTGGATTTTCCATGTAAGTCTTCTTAAACATTCATACAATGTGGTTAAACAAGTGTTCTACGTTCAGTATTTGAATACATTGGGCCTCATTACAACCCAGGCGTTGGACCATGCTGCTAAAAGCACCATGGTCCATGCTGATAACTTACCGACTCCGCCATGGCGGAATGGGGAATTACCACCCCATTCCGAGGTTGGCGGGGCAGTAATTCCCCATGCCACCAAGGCCCTTCCCCATTCCCATTTTTGCCCCATAGGCCTCAATGGGAATGGGGAAGGCGCTAATTACGTCACCGTAAATTACGGTGCCGTAATTAGCTCCTAGGTCCCTTTGCGGGTTGGTTTTTTAACGCCTGCTAAATGCAGGCGTTAAAGTGCAACCCGCAAAGGGACCTCGTAATCAGGCATTAAGGGTTTAACGGCGCCAACACGTTTTACAGCTCCGTTAACCCCTTAACACCTGGGTCGTAATGAGGCCCATTGTCTTTATAGTATACTCGTGGATTAGTTTCATTACACAAGTAATCCCTTACACACAGGTCAACGAAGGACATGACCTCAACAAGTGGCCTATAGGCAAGTTACATATTAGCTACGTACAGAGGTCAAGACGGCCATGTTGTATTTTGAATGACATCGTCCACCATTTTAACTCACAGGGTGACTTTTATAAAGCAAACCTAAAATGGCGGATTGACCTAAAATGGCGGCTTACATTGATCTAGAGGTCAGGACTTTGCAACACTGATTCTTTTGCAAGCGACTTACGAGCAGCTTGGCGTAGGCCAATATACATATATTTATTACATTAGGAAGCACGACATAATTTCTCTTTTGACAAACCCTCCTTTTGGCCTATGCCAAGTACTAAGACTACTTTGGATCTCCTTGCAAATAACTCCATGCATCATCGTCCATGCACCCTGAATCGCTGTCAGAATTATCTATTGCCATTAGGTCATTTGCTCAAATTTCTTTCAACACATATTCTTTGGAAGTTTTATCGGGGGTATATACTTTATGTCCTATCGAACCTATCGCTTGGGCGCAACATCCCCCTAGCATCGAACACATATCAGGTAGACACTGAATACAGCAACAAAGAAACAACAGGATTCCCAAAATAATCAGCAAGACCGAAAGTACCTTCCAACTCCAAGATAGCAAGAAGTCCCAGAACCAAGCGCTAAGATTCCAGTTTCCCTCGGGAACATGCACTTCTGAACTAAGGACATGCAGATTATGTATTGCCTTGAAGATGGTTGGGGAGGAATCTGGACGAAAACACAGCAAGGGGATCCCACTAATTTACACACTCCACCACGTTCAGCCAGAATGACATCTAATGCCATCCGGTTTTGAAGTGCTACTAGTCTTATCGCCTTCTCTTCTAATATCATATTATAGAGTATGTCTGTGGTCCGGTTGATGGTTCTCTCCAGTACTCTTGCTAGTTTTCTGATATCTTCTGAATTCGCTATCTGCCCCCAATATGGCACAACTGATTTTGCTATATCTCCCAAGATTTGTGCTGGGGTGTCACCATTCTCGTCCCGCTGTGGACGAGCCTTTGAGACTTCTTTTGTACTAGCTATAAACACCCCAGGTAACAGGAACCCTAAATAACAGGTTCCCTGCCAATCCCTGGGCAACCATGGGAATGCTACATTACCGCAGACAAAGTAGATAGGTTTGCCTACATGCACAGGTCTGTTTTCTCCAGTCAAATTTGCAACGTTGGCACGACCTACAAAATCTCACATTGACTGAGTTCTATTCCTCTGTATCTAAAAAGAAACTGAATCGGGGCTATGATTAACAGTGTTAGAAGGAGGCATGGCATCCTTATGCCTATTGGAGCCATCTTAAAGGAAATCAAAGATTGGAAAGGACGAAACAGTTTATCAGAAGGCCTAATAGAAGCAACGTTAGGTTTACTCGCGTTTGCGAAAAGCGAGCATCCCAGGGGAGTCAAAACATGTTTCTCAAAACTATTCAAATTGGTGTCATCAAAGTTCCCTGAGATGCTATCATTCCAACGGCCAAAGAACAGTGCTCTAAGAGAGGCATAGCAAGCAGTTGTCAAAGGTAAAGGATGAATATACCAACCTAGCCCCTTATCCCCGTGTTGCGGTAAATGTGAGCAAACCCAACAGTTAGACTTATTAAAAATGGCATGCATAGCATTCATGATAAGTAGTAGAGTATTATTGTGGTAAATTTGTCTATGCTGGGAGTCACTAGGGGCAGAGTATGCAAATGTACAAAGGGAGTAGGAACAGCAGGTGTACTTTCAGTGGGCAAAAAGGATTCTAAAGGATGCATTTCCTCAAGGTACCACAATCCTAAAACAGTGACTATTATAAACCCAAATATCATTATAAAAAAACAGCAATACATTTTCGGGGCCCAGGCATTTTGTCCATTGTCCCGGTTGGTAACCCCCTTATTAACACATCCCATACGAGCGGTAGCAGGCATTGTAGTCTTCAGACGGATACCCCAATGTTCGTTGCTGGCGACCTCCCAGCCGCGCGACTTCTTAGCCTTCCACAACCCTAGCCAACAGAATCCCCTTTCTCAAATTTGGGCAAAAACAAAAACAAGCCCTCGATGATCCATTTCTTCTTCGAATGCACAGCCGAACAGAGCCGTAAGTCTATCAGATGCACAGAAAAACCGTGCCGTAAGTCTATTTTCTTGGACGCAGATTGTACCTTACTTTTCCCGGTACTGATTGATCCGGAAACAATATGTTGTCTCTTCCCGTTGGAAGCAACGTGTTGGAAACAAGTGAAGATGCTGAATTTAAAACAGCAGTTTCCGGATGCAAAATTTTTGGAGAGTGTGGAGACAAAATGGCGGCTCAGAGAGATTCTCCGACACACTCTCAGTGCTACTGCCTGCTTTGCGATCATTGGTTGCAGTATTAGCGAGGGGTTCTGTTTCTTCTGTAATGTGTTGCACTGGGGGAGGAAGTTTCTTGACGTGGGACGCGTGGATCCAGTTCTTTCTCCCAGAGACCCGCACCGCTGTTTGGGTGACCAACAGGACTTGGAACGGCCCATACCAGCGAGGCGCAAGGCAGGAAGAGCGTTCAAATGCTTTGACGAGCACCCAGCTTCCAGGCCGTATACTGTGGCCCGGACCCTCATATCGCACAGGTAAAGCTTCTCAGACCTGGTGATAAATCAAATACAGGTTTTTAGTCAACTGCCTGCAATTGTCTGAAAGTAATACATTTTCAACATTTCTCAATGAATTGCATTTAGGAAGGTTCCAAATATTGGCAGGTCTCCCCATTACCACCTCAAATGGAGAGGGCCCAGTCTTAGTTTGAGGGGTTGTACGCATGGATAATAACAAGATCGGTAAGGCGTGCGGCCATTTTAGTTTGGTGCCGGCTCTCGTCTTAGCGAGCTTGTTCTTGATGATACCGTTGTGTCTTTCTGCTAGTCCGGCGCTCTGAGCATGTCTGGCCAAATGAAACCGTTTGTCAATTTGTAACGCTGCACATATCTGCAGAATTACAGCAGCGACAAAATGTGGACCATTGTCCGACCAGATAACTCTTGGTAGCCAGAACCGCGGGAAGTATTCCCTTAACATGGTTTTTGCAGTAGTCATGGCTTTAGCATCCTTAACAGGGAAAGCCTCAACCCATTTACTAAAAGCACAGATGACCACCAGTACATATTTCCTATTGTTGCATCGTTCCATTTCAATAAAGTCAAAGTGGATAACTTTGAAGGGGACAGAGGGTGGCCCAAAACTTCCCCTTGGAGTTACTGTCTCCTTTCCCACATTGTGTTGTAGGCAAATCATGCACATAGCGCTGGGCAATTTTCGAAATTTTGTCATTCACACAAACTTTCTCTAACATTTTTGTCACCTTCTGGGCACATACATGTGTAGGACCATGGGCCATGATGACCATCATCATTACATGCGCATCAGGGAGTAGCCGTTTCCCTTCCAGTATATATCCACCCAACACCCGTCATCATCAAGTTTCCCCAAGTCTTCCGCCCACCTTTTGGATTCTTCTAACGTGGCATCAGCTTGGATATCCCGTACAGACCCAACACCCTCATCCATTGCATAAGCATTTACAGTCTCCCTTGAAACATACATCTCCGTAAGGGGATCAGTAGCAGTTTGTCTAGCTATCTGATCAGCGAAAGCATTCCCTTTCCCTATGTCATCTGTAACCTTTCGATGTGCAGCACATTTCATAACTGCTAACTGAGTAGGGAGCGCAAGCACTGAGAGTAGTTGTACTATTAGGGAGCCGTGTTGGATTTTAGTGCCAGGTGAAGTTAGGAACCCTCTCTCTGACCAAAGTCTCCCAAAGTTGTGAACCACCCCAAAGGCATACTGACTGTCAGTATATATATTTACTGCAAGCCCTTCGGAAAGTTCACAAGCTTAGGTCAATGCTATAATATCTGCGTCCTGCACAAAATTATGCGTGATAATCCTCTTAGTTTCCACAACCGTGCTTAATGTAGTGATTGCATAAGCAGCTGTGGATGTACCATCCGGAAGTTTGAAGCAGGAGCCATCACATAACAGTTCTCCTTGCAGATTATCCAAAGGGGTGTCTTTCAAATCAATTCTACCCTTTGTCTCTTGTTCGGTAGTATACAAACAATCAGGTGACTCTTCATCGCCGCAAGTAGTATCTTGCGGGGAAGGTAGGAGTTCAGCCGGATTAAGAACACAACACCTCTTAATTTGAATGTGAAGAGCAAACAAGATCAATTCATATCTTGTCAACCGTGCAGAAGTGAGGTGTTGCGTTTGAGTTTGGTTCAGTAGAACATCTACAGAGTGAGGCACCATCAGGGTTAGATCATGGCCTAGGACCATTCCCTCACTCTGTTTTACAGACGCAGCAGCGACAGCGACAGCTCACAAACATCTTGGCAAAGCACATGCTACAGGATCAAGGGCGGAAGAAAAGTAACTGCATGGCCTATTCTTCCCTCCATGTTCCTGTGTTAATACAGCCAAAGCACATCCATCACATTCATGCACAAACAACACAAAGGCCTTTTCATAGTTTGGTGTGCCCAAAACTGGTGCAGAGCATAATGCAGTCTTAAGCAAGTCAAATGTTTGCTGGTGTTCCGCGTTCCATGACAATGGCAAAGAAATGCCAACATCGGTTTGATCACTAGTGAAACATTTGGGATCCACAACCTACAGTAAGAAGCCATACCTATCAAGGCTCTAACTTCCTTCTGTGTATTTGGGACAGACATGCCAGAATGTGTTTTATTCTTTCAGGTGTCAATCTTCTTCCCTCCTTTGACAGGAGGTAGCCTAAATAGGCGACCTCCTAGCAACAATATTGACATTTTTTAAGCGAAGCTTTGTGACCATGCTTGGCTAGATGGATAAGCAATAACACAGTGCCCTCCTTACAGCCACTCTCAGAGTCAGCAGCTAAGAGAAAGTCATCAACATACTGAAGCAATGTACAAGTAGAGGGCAATTCAAGGGTATCAAGTTGTTCTTTCAAAGCCCTACTATAAATGCTAGGACTCTCTGTGTACCCTTGAGGTGCACAAGTAAATGTGAACGAGCGTCCCCCTAAGGTGAACGCGAAGAAATATCTACTATCCTTGTGTATAGGAATACTAAAGTAAGCATTCTTTAGATCCACCACACTGAAGTAAGTAGCCGTAGCTGGAATCATGGTTAGGATTGTCGTTACATCAGGCACAATTAGAAATTGTGGAGCCACGACTTTATTAATGGCACGTAAATCAATCATGAAACAGAATGGAATTGCATTATCGCCTTTCTTGTACATGGGTAAAATCGGACTATTACACAAACTTCCTGAAATGTCCTCAATCACCCCGCGATGCACAAAATCGGAAACAATGCATTTCAAAGCTTGCTCGCCCTCAACTGAAATCTTATACTGGGGAATGCGTGGCAGCTCAATTTCATGTTTCAAAACTATCTTAACAGGTTCATTCTGTAAAACACCGACATCATTGTCATCAACAGCCCACACGCTCTCTGGTACATTAATGAATTCTGGCGGCAAATGTCTAGTCAAGAATTTCGAGACAGGAAATTGCTGTGGTGAAATCGTCAAGCGCACTCCATCAGAAGAACAATAAATCACTGCATTTAATTCTTTTAACAAATTCAACCCCAGAAAGTTCTCTCCACAATTCGAAGTCAACAGAAATGGACAGTGGTCTGTAAAGGGACCCAAAGAGATAGGTACCGGCAAAGAAAATGGACAAACAACTGGTGTGCCAGAAAACCCTACAGAAACATTGGTTTGCCCTGACAGTGGAATGTTTGGAACCCGTGAATGATCAATGGAACACTTCTGTGCTGCAGTGTCTATCAAAAACTTATGTTTCCTATTTCCCACCACCATTTCGACGTAGGGACCTTTCTGACTGACGGGAATAGGGGTAGGTTCCAAACCCTGCTTCAGGCAATCCTAACGAAACAGAATGTCATCAAAAGGAAGCTCTTCAGATAAATATGCAGCGGAAGGATGATCAAATATGTTCCTGGTGTCCACACTCGAAATCTGATTATCCTGCGAGAAAGGTTGCTGAGGATCCTGTGTAAACTGACCTCTACCAGTGCCCCCTACACCCGGGCGACCTCTGGATTGTCTACCCATATTCCCGAATGTGTTATTCGACCTTTGTCGAAGGACGGGGCAGTGTGCACGCCAAGGACCATCTAGACGACAATAGGCCCACTGGTTAATGTTCACAGGACCCAAGGGCACATTCCCTTGTGGGACATACTTTCCTCTAATCTGAGAACTACACCCTCTGGGGCCTCTAACAATTTGCTGCAATAGCACTTTAGTTTTCAAATCACCTTTTTGTTTTTTCAACTCTATCTTTTTCATTATTGACACGGTTGTCGTAGTACTGAGCCATGTGCAGTACTTCTGATTGCAATTTCGCCTGCCAAGCGCTCTCAGAAGACATAGTTTGTGACTGGATGTCTGGCAACAATCCACGCACAAATTTGTCCATGAATAATCTTTTCCCAGACTCTGTGCCTTGGTCTTGTCCACTGAAATCTGAGAATACCTGTTCAAACCAATTAAAGAACTCGGTAGCACCCTCAGACTTTCCTTGGACGCAGGCCGTAAGTTTGTCCTAAATAATTCTTTTCTCTGGAATTATAGTTTTCAATTTTGCGATGATTCTATCAGGCAAAGTTGATATCACCTGAGGCGGTCTTTCACCAGCTGGCCTTTCTCCACTGAGTCTAGTTATATTCACCTATGTATCTCCCAACCCTGGAACGTCGTCTATAGTTCTAACTTGTTTTCACAAATCTACGGGCAGGAGTACAGGGAATAACAAATCAATATCACCTAACGTGAACACTGAGGATTGCAAAATGGACTCTATTTCTTTATAGAATCCTGTCGGATTTTTCCTAATATCAGGAATAGATTGTCTAATAGTATTCACTTCCTGTCTTGAAAACGGGAAGTGAACGAACTGCGATAAATAATGTGCAGGAATGTTCACAGCAACTATACCCTGTGCAGCATTGGCCGCAATCTCAACCTTCGGGACAAATGTCGGAGGAACCTCTCTCATAGGCAACTGAGAAGTAGGTGACTCTGAACGCTTACTAAGCACAGAGCTAAATCGAGCACTAAAGCAGTCGAAGAAGTGTCAAGTGAAAAAGCTCTCTTGTAAATATTCAATAACTCTGTGGGACAACTAATCTTGCTTTTTACACAATCATCCTGTAGGTACTCTATCATTACCTGTATCACTTTCCTCTGTTTTTGTTTCTGGCGTATACTGACTATATGTGTCATATACTTCAACTGGAGTTATCGGCATATCTGAAATCCATCTAAGTGCGTCCTTCGTACAAATTTGTGCTTCCTCAGATATCGATTTACGACAAGGAAGGAACCGTTTCTGTACATACATATTTTCCTCCTCGTCATCCTCATTCTGCAACTTTTCTAACTCCTTTATATACCCAAATAACCTTTCGACACGCTCATTAACTTTCTCAACAGTGTCTCTAGAAAACGCTAAAGTATTTAGATCCCTTAACCCTTGCAGGAGATCTGTATTATTTCACTTTCTTTTTTTTTATTTATTTTTTTTTTTTATTGAACTTTACACAGTTAAAACTGAGTTTTGTCAACGAAAACAGTAGCAGATCCGACCAGGACGAAACTCTTCAGGGATCAGCAGAAGGAGAGAAGAGAGAAGAAAAAGGAAGAGAGACGACTTCCTTTTTGTCATTCCGCCATTGTTGAGGCCAATGAGGAGGTAGTTTCCACGAACTCATTGGCGTTAGTCTGCATGATTTTTGTAAAGACTAGATCAATCAATTTAGACAGTGCCTGAGACCATTTGGTGTTCTCCCCGGAAATTAGTCTATTCCATATGTCGTCTTTCTGCAAAAACCATAGTCTCTCAGACAAAGGGAGTAGATAGACATTTCTTATGTCATTAATGGCGATGCAATCCATTATCAGATGTTTTAGTGTTTCAGTTGTATTTGGGTTTTTACAGAGACGACAAAGTATTACAGAACCCTGATTTCTGAGCGCCAATATCTCTCTGGTTGGTAGCAAGTTAAAGCGGGCTCTCATAATCACGTTTCTCAGTTTTTTTTCCGGAAATTTTGCACAGTAATTTAGGGGTTTTTTCAGCTTGTTAAAAGAGGGTGGTAGATGGCTCAATAGTTTGTTGTTTGTTGCCTGCTCTATTGTGGTAATCCAATCCATGTCTTCCATTTTTGTTTTGATACGATCTGGGTTTTCCTTTAGCTCCGTCGGGGAACATTTGATCATTTCTAGATCTTCTAGTCTCCTGTTAACCCAATTTTTTAGTTCGAAACAGTTGCCGGTGGAAGTTTCTGCGTGAATGATGTTCAAAATCGGTAGTGTGTCCGCAGAGATGATTTTTCTATATAAGCGCATCGCGCTTTGGTTTACCAGGGATGTTAAAGAAACCAGTCCTAGCTCCCTTCTGATGGCAGCTATTGCAGTAGACTTGGGGAGACCCAGCAACGTTTTCCACACATATCCTTCCAATTTGGTCCAGATTTGCGGAGGAAGATATAACGAAGCTTCTGCTCCATAAGTCAGGGATGGAACTACTTTCGTTTTATAGAACAGGATGGCTGGTAACAAGGAGAACTTTCCGAACTTACGGTCGATCGCCCTTATTTGAGCCGTTAGGCATTTTACTTTTGCCCACAGTTGAGTTTGAAGACTGAGGTCTGTTTTAGAAGTGTCCAGTTGTGTCCCCAAATATTTAAAGTTAGTGACCACTTCGATATGTTCATTGTCCAGATAAATATTGGGCTTAGAAGTTTCCTTTGCCTTCAGTTTCTCCAATACCAAGATTTTTGTTTTGGATTTATTTATTTCTAACAAGTTGTCCTCCATGTAGTTTTGTAGGTTAGATAGTTTGCGTTGGAGACCCACTTTGGTTTGATCGATGATAGTAATATCGTCAGCGTACAGTAGACGAGGGATCTTGACTTTCCCAATTTTTGGAGGGAACGCTCGGATCTTTGTTTCAGAGTGCTGATAGTCGCCTAAAAAGGCGATAAAAAGCGCTGGCGCGAACGGGCAGCCCTGCTTCACTCCTCTTTTCACAGGTATTTCTTCTGACAGATCACCCTGCTGATTGAGTCTTACTCTCATCTTTATATCTGTGTTAAGTGCCATAATGGGCTCCAATATTTTCATCGGGCATTTCCAGCTTTGCAGCTTTGCCCATAGCCTAGATCTGTCAATCTTGTCAAAGGCTTTCGAGAGGTCCACGAAAGCCAGATAGACTTTGGGTGCTCCTTCTTTCACTTTGGCTTTCAAGATGTTCAAAGTGAAAAGGTTGATGGTCGTGGAACCATGTTTCTGAAAGCCCGTTTGGAAGTGGTCATTGGCCTCGCTGTTTTTCTCCCAGATCCGAAAGTGGGCCAAAAGGCGAGTGGCATATAATTTGCTCAGGATATCTAGCAACGCTATTGGTCTATAGCTAGCCGGATCCTGCCTTGGTCCTTTTTTATAAATTGGAACAATGACGGTTCTTTGCCAGGATTCTGGGATCTTCTTTGTTCTGCCACAGATGTCAAAGATGTTACTGATTACCGCAGCCCATTTAGGGGGGGAGATCTTTAAGTCTACATTGGTCAGATCATCGGGACCTGGGGCTCTGGAGGTTTTTAGTTTTCTAATGGCCGTTTCGATGTCTTCCGGATTTGATAGGTCGGCCCAAACAGTGTCTGGGAATGGTGTAACCCCATTCGAGTTATCTGGGGGCCTTTTGAATTGGGTCGTATAGTATTGAATCCAGGTTTCCTCCGGGACTGCATTTGTAAAAGTCGAACTCTTGGTACAGTTGTTGTCTTTTATCAATGACCAGAGTTGACTAGATTTTTTTGATTGTAGTGCGGACATCATCTGTTCGGCATCGTTTTGATAGCGACTGGCCCTGTTCTGTTTAAGCCAGGTTTTATACTTTTTTACTTCCAGTTGCCAACTAGTCCAGTCTTCTGTATTGTTTGTTTTCTTCGCACATCTTAGTAATCTGCGCACAATCTGTCTTTTTTTTACCAGCTCTTTATTATAGGTGTGCATGTTATTTGTCATCTCCTTTGTTCCGTTTAAACTTTTCTCATGAAAGGGAAGTAATAGCGGCAAGTAATTAGGTCTTTCCTCAGTATCTTTATTGCCGATTTTGTTGTGATTTTGCTCCCAAGAACTTTTAATTTTGTCAATATCACGTTCAGTCAGTCTGAGTCGCGTTTGTTGTGTGTTTACTTCTGTCCCCCAGTCGTATGTTTTAGGTTTAATATGGGGAACGACCCAGTCAGATCTCAATAAGTTGTGGTCACTATTCACAGTTTTCTGGACTTGGAAGCTTTTTAAGTCTTGGATGAGGCCAGACGACACAAAAATGTGGTCTAATGTTGCTTTGGAGCCAATGCGTTCCCATGTTGGAATATTATTTTGGGAGGGAAAAAGCGTCGCCACGTTTTGAATGTGTCGCAATGTCATGACCTTATTCCATGCCTTTCCTCTTTTAGAGGCGGCGTCTTCCCACTGTCGCTGCAATTTAGAGCAAGCTCGATCCTTCGTTACTTGAATGCATTTGGCATTAAAGTCGCCACAGATTATGATTTCAATTTTTTCAAATTCTGCATATAGGTGATCGATCACCATAGTCATGTTGTCGCAGAAAGTTTTGATGGACATTCTTTGTGGATTCCAGTAGCAGTTGAGTATTGCTACAGTCTTTTGAAAAACATTTTCCATCTTGGCCTTTCTCTGGGTGTGGGAAGTCAGCGTTACCAGTGTTTCGTAAGATTGTTTCCAGATTTTGGGTTCTGTTAGACCCGAGCTAGATTTTATGGCAGTTAACAATCCTGATGACGGTCGGCCGAGTAGGCCTTTTACTGCCGGAGAGATTGCGACCGAGTACCCATCCCGACTTGGTTGTATTGAGAGCCACGTTTCTTGTAAACATAGTATGTCAAATTGATTCAGATTGACGTCTCCTGCCATTGTCAAATGCATATGGCCTCTCGTGTTCCAAGAGGCAAGAGAAAAAGAGGTCACTGTGGGGTGGTCGTGTGTTGTATCTTTAAAGTTGTTTTCACGGACCCCCACCTTCGATGATTGCTATTTTACTTGTTTTTTTGTCCATCTTGAGGAGATCCAGTTCCACGGTCCCATTCTTTGCGATTCTAGCTCTCCTTTTTCTGTGGAGGGTTGGAGGGTGTATATGTCCTCCCCCGAGGCTTTCTTGTTGTGGTTGATTCGCGGAGTGGTGGGAGTTTCTTGTTCTTTTAACCTTTTTTGTGGTTGTCCGGAGTACCCCGTTTTATCTTTTATGTTCTTATAACCTGTTAGGTGAGTCCTTGTTCTTTCTTTGATTGGAGATTGGTCTCTTCGATCTCTGTCTAGAAATCTTCGATGCTCAAGATATGCTCGAGAGTTTTGCGGGCAGAGAGTTTTCTGGGCCCAATGTTGATTTTCAAATCGGGATCTGAGGGGATACTGGCTGTTTCGTGTTTGTCTCTTGTCCTCCTCGATGTCTCGGCTGTATGAGCTACTTTTTATTTCCCACAAGTGAAACCCCATTTGGTGCAGATCTTGATATGCTGATTCATTGATGTATGTGACGATCTCTGCTTTTAGGTGAATAAAGGCTTTTGCTTTTTTTTCCCTGTGATAGGGTTCCACTAATATCAGATCATCCGTAGTAATTCTTTTCAACGTTTTAACTTTCTTTATGATTTGTAGTATTGTCGATCTGTTTAAGGTGACTGAGTGTCTATCTGGTCGAATTTGTTCCAGTTTAAAGACTCGAATTATCTTATTTGGTTTTGTTGAAGTGTTTTCCCGGACATTAATTTCTTCGCAATCAGTTTGTCGATTTGGAGTTCTCTGCGTCTCCTCTTTTCTCTTTCTCGATGTCTGTGGGCTGGTTCTTAATCTGAGCGCCTGACTATATGTCATTGGTTCATTTGCTCTTTGGTCCAGGTTCTCGGAGGATGCTCTGGTCTCCCTTTTGTTGGGACCCCCATCCGTCGCTTTCACATTGCGGGAAATGGTATCAGCCTTGCTTGTTCGTTTCTTTGTTTGGACCTCTTTTATAGGTGAGTCCGATATTATGTTTGTACCATCCTCAGAATAGGTGGAGATGTTCATTACCTCTGCACATTGTAGGAACTCTTCCATTGTTTTCGGTGATCTTGGGGAGCCCATTGTGGATTCTCGGCTGTTGGTCTCTTGTTGTGGTTGCGTGGAGCTCTTTATCGACAATTCGGTGATCATTTCCACCGAAGTCGGAGTTTGCGTTCCGATCTTTTGTGAATTAGATTTCATATTTCTCAGCTCTTTTTCAGGTAACTGCGGTTTTGTTGGCTTAGCCCCATTGGGCCCTTGTTTCTGGTTTTTTGAATTTAAGAGCAACATAATGGGTTCGTGGTTTTTATGGAGATCTCCCCTTTCACCCAACACGGCAGCAGTATTCGATAGTGGAGTCTTAAGGTGTTTATTTAGCATTTCAAGCTTTTCGATCTTTCTTTCCAGGGCTTCAATTTTTTTTTCCCAATGTATTTTTTGGTTCTCAACTTCCTGTGAAACCCCTGGGTTTGTTCCTTTTATTGTGAACAGGGTACATGCAGGCTCGCTTAATGGTGGTCTTGTGTTCCGTTTAGAATCAAAGGTGTTGTCCAGATTTGGTATTATTTGATTTATTGGCAAGAGGCGAGTCTCTATGAGGGTAAGTTTGTCCATCACATTCGATAAAATTGCCGTATTGTTTTGTACATTTTCCTTAATTGCTTCGTATAGTTTGCAGAAAGGTGCTAGAACTACGGTCATGGCTGACATAGTCGCAATCATATCCGGCTTCTTATTGGGCGAGTCCTTTTGTAGTGAGGCTGCAATTTCACTGAGGCGTCTCTTTTTTGGGGGGGTGAGCAATTTTTCCGATCTTTTTGGCGATGTTCGGAGTTCCAGTGCGGGACTTAATCCAGTGGCCCCCAGCGGTCTATCTGGAGTTCCCCCTTTTCTAAGAGTCGCCCTCTCATTCTCAGAGAATTTGCTATCAAAACCCTGCCGCGCTTGTTTGACGTTTGGATGGTCCTTTTCTTGGATCTTTGTTAGGTGGGGCTTAGTCCAGGCCCATCTATCTTCTTTATTTTGGGGACCTAACAATGTTACGTCCATTGACTTATTTGGAGATTTCACTTCCCTGACCTCCTCATCCTGTTCTTCTTCTTGGATTATTGTCTCTTCAATGCTCACAGGTCTTTTCTTCGGAGGACTTATAGATCGTGCACTGTCCAAACTAATTATGTTTGGGACACTGGTAGTCCTTGCTTGATTCTTCGGGGTGATTGTTTCAGTTAGGTTTTCAAGGTCCGGACCGGATACTTTTCTTACTGGCGGAGCCGTGTGAGGTTGAGATTGTTCCACAAGCCCATTCTTGTCTGTCGGCCCTATATCTGGTTCCGTTCTTCTTTGTTTTTGTGCGGGCTGAGAATCAGCCGCGATTTCAAGCATTTCTGCATTCGAGATCTCGGTCTCTATACTCGGTTTTCTTTTAGGTTGCTGAGTAAGAAAAGCTTTTAATAGATGGGACGAAGGTGGATTATAGCGGCCTCGTGGCCGTCGTCCTGGTTTTTTGGGCTCTTTCCTTGGTGTCAGTTGCCCCTGTTGGGTCAGCTTAGCTGGTTTCTCGTCTCCCCTTTTTTTTTGGTTTTGGAGACCTGGGTTAGAAGTGGTGTTCACTTTAGGTCTCTCTTTAGTTTTCACCGTTCCTCCTACTATTTTTTCCTGTTCCGCGTCAGTTTCTTTATTGGAGCCCTCCGACTCCTCGTCCGTTGAGATATTACTCTCAACGTCCTCTTTGTCTGATTCCGAAATCTTCTCTATGTTATGAGCATTTGGCAATCCTTTTTGTTCGGTTTCTATCTCGGTGGAGTCACAGATGGTAACACTGGCATTATCCCCCAGCTTGAGGCTGTTATTAGTTCTTTGTTCGTCCTCATGGAACATTGCTTGGCTACGCATAGTGTTAGTTGAACCCAAGATCGTGTCTGATAAGGTTCCTGAGTTGGTTGACATTACCCCTCCCACTCCGGGTCACGGGACATCTTTTTGGTTTGAGTCTGTGTGTAGAAAAATGTCAGTTCGTTCAACCCCAGGCCCCTGTCCCTGTCCCTGTCCCTGTGATAGTTCTGAATGCCTTTGCCCTGTTGCCTGTTGCCCTCCCATTCCCTGCTCTTGCGCATTTGAGGGCTGCAGGTCATTGGACTGGCAAGTTGCCGGGAGGTGAGTCTGGTCGCGTAGGGCTGGTAGAGTTAAATTTACAGTGTTTACCGATTCCAGTGACTCAGATGGGATGAGTGGGATGAATATGTCCTTCTCTCCCCTCTCCGTCTGCGATTGTAATGTCGCAGTTTTGGCGCCAAACAGGGTCTGATTAGCATTGGGGGAAAGGTAGCCCCTGATGGAATGCACCCCCCCCAGTCCTTTCAGTAGGGAGGCTGACTTACTTCTCCTACGTGTTGCACCACCTGGCTCAATGGGTGCGATGGATGCCGTCATAGTTTTTTGCCTTCTCCTCCCCTCCGTGTCGGCGTTTGTTGGACGCACCTCCGGCTCCATTGGAGTGCGTTTACTGCGTGTTTGCAGCGGACTGCGGCAGACTGCCACACACCTCAGCCACACAGCTCCGCTACACCGCTCCGCGGTATGGTGTGAAAGAAATGCTACTTCCTGCAGCACAACGACGTGGACAGCTCTGCTCTGTCTCTGCCTGGAACTGCCACACACCTCAGCCACACAGCTCCGCTACACCGCTCCGCGGTATGGTGTGAAAGAAATGCTACTTCCTGCAGCACAACGACGTGGACAGCTCTGCTCTGTCTCTGCCCGGAACTGCCACACACCTCAGCCGCACAGCTCCGCCACACCGCTCCGCGGTATGGTGTGAAAGAAATGCTACTTCCTGCAGCACAACGACGTGGACAGCTCTGCTCTGTCTCTGCCTGGAACTGCCTATTTCACTTTCCCCACATTACACATAACTGAATCCCTAAACCTTCAATAAAAAAAAAAATTCTCAGGGAAATTATCCTTATTACAAAGTGTGGCAAAAACATTAGCTTGATCATCCTTCCCCATACAATACTTAGCCCATGCAATTAACTCACGTTTCTTCTCCGGTGGTACAGTATTGCGAGTGACAACCTTTGACCCTGCACCTCGATCGATTACAAGCGGCTCAGGACCACTTGGAAGAGAGGGAGCAGGCAAATTCAATGGAGGTACTGTAACTGGTGCGATAAGAAGAGGTGGAGTAGCTGGAGGAAGGGGAACATTAGGAGGAGAAGGAACAAAGGGAACAACAGCACGTAGAGCAGGAATAACAGGAGGAAGAGGCAATGCAGCAGGAAGATGAACGTACAGAGGTGGCGCAGAGGCACCAGGCCTTCGTTCATTTAACAATTTATCTATAAATTCATTGAAAGCATGTAGGTCTTTGGAAGGATATATTTTTTGAATTCCAAGTGAGAAAGCCCTGTCCATATTCCTAGTCGATTCAGAATGTTTATCTTGGTCATACAATAATGCTTTTTCGGCGTTCGTCTTATGACGGCGCGCATGTTTTTCTCTACTTTTAAGTTGTTGCAACGCTTCTTTTTTCCAATTCTGCAAAACATCAAATGCTGCAGGTCTAGCCTTTTTCTTTAATAGAATTGACTCTAAATACTCAATACGAGGGATTTCAAAACTCCCATTGATTGGCCACTGAAGTTCGGAGGCATGTCTGGTTTGTCTGTGCCAAATGTCATTAAATACTATACTTCCAATGCCATGCTTACAGTACATAGTACATGCCGGCGACCCCTCCTGTGGTGCGGGATGGATAAATTCCAAAGACTGTCTATCGCTGCGGAACAACGCCCTGAAGCAGGTAGACAATTTCCCAGGCATATCAAATTATTGGTGTTACCTAGTCAATAATTGTGTCTGCAGATACAATGCGCCAAATTCAAATTTTCAGGGTTGAATTAAGAGTCGGGTCACGACTCACCTGAACAAACCTAAGGAGGTTCAAAGAATCTTACCTAAATAATCTTACCTCGTGTATGGTGATTTCAACAAATCTGCCCGCCTCGATAAGTAGACCCTCGTCAAGATGCTGTCTCGGACCACAAGCTAATCGTCCAGGTATCGGGTTATGCAGTGCTGCTGAGGTGTCGCCTCTCATTCAGTGGGGCCCCTTTTTGTCACACCGTCCGATCCCAGTCCGATAGCGTTGTCAACCTTCGAACATCCGGCATCAATCTTGAGGGTCCCATTTCGGGCGCCAACTGTGAAAACAAAATCAAAATATCGAAGCTGAGTACCCCAAAAGGAAATACACCGAACACGAGTTACAAAGGAACATACAAAGTACTTTATTTTATACTGAATCCAGTTACAAAAACAGAGCAAAATCAGATAGCTATGGGCCCTCAGTACAACACAACAAACTCCAGCGTGGTTCAATGTGTTCAGTGAGAGACGCTGTACACTAGAATGCATTGGCTTTTTATACATTTTGTGAGCACGATGCCAAGCCCCACTTCGGGTTAATATTCCACTTAATACATCACCGATCTAGGGTTCATGCCAAGTCTCAAACATCCGCATATAACTGGTTTGCTTTTAATACATGTATCAACAAGCCTATACGGCAACTGTGTATTCTTGGATTTTCCATGTAAGTCTTCTTAAACATTCATACAATGTGGTTAAACAAGTGTTCTACATTCAGTATTTGAATACATTGTCTTTATAGTATACTCGTGGATTAGTTTCATTACACAAGCAATCCTTTACACACAGGTCAACGAAGGACAAGGTCTCAGTTCATGACCTCAACAAGTGGCATGCAGGCAAGTTACATATTAGCTACGTACAGAGGTTAAGACGGCCATGTTGTATTTTGGAATGACATTGTCGACCATTTTAAGTCACAGGGTGACTTTTACAAAGCGAATCTAAAATGGTGGATTGACCTAAAATGGCGGCTTACATTGATCTAGAGATCAGGACCTTGCAACACGGATTCTTTCGCAAGCGACTTACGAGCAGCTTGGCATAGGCCAATATACATATATTTACTACATTAGGAGGCACGATATAATTTCTCTTTTGACAAGGTGAAAAAACGAAATGCTAGAAATCCAGCAAAGCTGCTGAGGGACTCAGTAGGTAAGGGAAATTAGCTGTTCTGGAGAATTCTCCCTAACAGAAACATGATGGAATATGTAGCAAAACACAGACGGCAGAATAAACACATGAAGCACATGAGAAGGGAACCCATGCAAATGACCAGCCACACAACCCTAAAATTAGATATGACATGTAAATAATGAAAAGTGCCAAGCAACCAAACCTAAATCTTAAAAGGTACCCAACAATTCATACACATTTGTGCAGGCATTGGACAAGCATTTGTCAGGTAATTATTTGTTTATTATATTATAACAAGCTTAAAGCTGGAGACCGGGATTTGAACCTGTGTTGCTCTGCGTTGTTTTGCTTCAAATATAAACATATTGCCCATGAACTATACTCCTTGCCCTGGTACTGCCAAAACCGCACAACCTAGAAATAAGATAGCCATAGTTGTATAATGGTGTGAATACCTGGGTATATGATGTCAGTGGCTGGCATGTGCCTATATATATTTCATGTACACAACTAACACTGTTGGCTTCGCTAATGCTTCCTTTCAAAAGGAGTCGGATGAAATGTGTGGCAAACCAAGTGGTTCAAGTACTTTTCATTACAGGAGGAGCTCATTTACAACAGCAGTACGTGCTATCAACACGCTGAAGACTGCTTAGAAGCAACACTGGCAGGTCCTATTGAGCGCAAAGTATGATGTCAGAGATCTCAGGAGGCTGTGTTTTGGGTTGGGAGGGGAAGGTAGTGGTTGATTACGACTATCAGAATTAGCATGGTTGTGGGCAGTCAATGGATAGGTAAATAATCAAATAATGTCCAAAAACTATGGCCTTCATTATGAGTCTGCCGGTAACCTGCCGGTAGCACCTAAAATCTACCGGCAGACTCACCTTACCGTTTCTGCCACCTCCCGGTTATACCAGGATATTACAGAAGGAAGAGGAACAGTAAGTTCCCATTCCCCTAGAGTCCCATAGGACTCCATGGGAATGGGAACACTGAAGAACCGGCACCGTTAACAACGGATCCGGTGCTTCAATGAAAATCTGCCGGTAGGGGCTTGAACTACCAGCAGCTGAGGCCTGCTGATAGTTCACTGCCCTCTACCAGCAGACTTGTACAGTGTCGGTCCGGAAAAGGTGCCGGTAATCATTGTTACCGGCAGAGGCATTGCTAGGGGGGGCTAGGGGGATATAGGCCTGGGTCTCTTGGTTGTACCCTGAATAGAAGCTCAGGAGCTATAACCAAAAGTCTTGACAGTCCCGAAATTAGGGTAGCCCCGGATCTTTTCCAGACCTAGCAACACCCCTGGCTACCAGCACTTTTTTCCAGATCGGAAAACTTGTAAGGAGGGCCTATCTATCCCTCCTTACACCCCTTCTATCTGTAATCCAACGAAATAGCTTTAGCTTATAGGAGGCACTAAAGCACCACCTAACAGACAAAACTAATGAAATAGCGTGTATTACAGGGAGAGTACTAGCAATAAGAAGAGCGCTATATGGGCTGAGGTAAACACAACTCACTTCCAGCAAACTAGGAAAGTGTATAAACCCTTGCTGGTACTCAATGGTTTTTGAATACACCATGCAATGTTCGAAACAATTGCAGCAACACTCAGAGTTTTATTTTTACCTATTTTAAAAAACTGCATCCATTTTATCTCACATTTCGTACTGTTTTAGTATAGAACAATGGGGATAAAACATGACATTGTTAACACATATATGAAAGAGTAGCACAGGATGACCGAGACTTCTAAATAAAACCAGAATAAGTGAAACTTTAAAGGTGGTTCGCGAAGCAGATGAAATTCGATTGATGGTTTTAGAACATGTTAAATTACCCGAGAGAAGAGCCGGGGTGATGGAGCCCCAGGAACACTGCGGTGAGAGCCTGTGCCGATATCCCATTTGCAATCGGCGGGAGAGGACGGCTTTAATGAACACATTCGTTACAGGATCTTCTTGTAAATAAATTAAGCCATTAAAGGCCACCATCCACGGAATTAAATGTACTGTGAGGGAATAAGTGGAGAATGGGATGTGAACAATTTAAGGACTAGTATTTACGATGAAGCGATTGCCTCGATACGACCAGCACACCCTGACTTCTTAAAGGGTTTCCATCCGCAGGCCAGGCTAGCCTTCGAATCCTAATTAGCTGCGGGAAGATATATTCTGCGCATGAACCAGAGCATGTCCTACATTAAATGGGATATTTATGGAGCACCAACGGGATTTCATGGAGTGCATAATAATAATGTTGAGAGGAAGGCAACATGCTTTTGGTGGATGTATTGCTTCTCAGGAAGTCATTTGAGTGAGTTGTTGTGCTCCTAGTATACATTGTGAGAATAAGATGGAACACGTATTCATAATTAAATGATCACGTGTGCGTTAGGCATTGCAGAGGGGACGGTGCATTACTACTACACTTTCTCTGAAGCCAAGACTCGTCACGGCGCAACTTTAAAATGATAATCTAGCAGCGATAGACTACATCCTTCTCACTGGGGATTAATCACACTTTACCTTTCGGGGCTGATTCGGTGTCACGCAGCCTCTCAGCTTTCATATAACCTCACAGGGTTTCTGCTCTATTTGCGGATGTGTTCTATGGGGCTGTCATTTCAATAACTATTCATGGGGTGGGACTGGAGGAGGGGGTGGAATAACGGCCCCTTGCATTTTATTGCACATATCGTAGAGTGCGTTATCCCTTTGATGGGGACTTAAGGAAAGCCGTCATCGCTTGCTATAGGCACAGTGGCCCTCATTACAACCCTGGCCAAAATCGAAAAACGATGGCGGAAATGCAATACCGCCATCGAATAGCGCTCGGTGCGATTATGACCCGTCACCGTAAAGTACGATGCCATTCGCGACACCGTAGTGAACGCCAACGCTAACTGCACCAAGTACGCGCACGCGCGCCATGCGAAACCGTAATTACCACCATGGCGCAACGGTACGCGAATTCTGACCCTAGCGGACATGTACCTAACGCCATCAAGCATGGCGGAAAGTACCATTCCGCCATGGTGAGAAGTACGGCATCGCGAACCAACCGTAAAAGGCCCTACTGAGTGCCTGTACACCACTCCCTGGCCACATTGCACAACTCCTCGTAGGTTGAATGAAGTCACACAATGCAACCAGTGAAATGTACAAGTCACCCATGCATGCCAACGAACAAATAAATGTAGGGGCTCCAAGTGCCTTGTGAGTGGCCATCCATATTTGCCATGGCACCATTGCCGTACTGATGCAGCACAGGCATGTGAAGGTTCAAGTACAGCAACATGAACTGAAAACTGAGACAAACAGAAACAGGCCCCTCATCGCTTGAGACCAGTGTAAGGCAACATTCAAAGCAGTATCCTGAGTGAGACTGCACCAGCCCTGTACTCCTGCCAGTAAACAAACCAACCATCAGCATAAGCATGTACCACACAAGTTGGCAGAGTGACTGAGCAGCCATGCTCATCTCAAGAGGGGCCAATGGGAGCTGCAGGGCACAGATGGCACGAATACAGAAGCTATTCCAATGGACATGACCTCAGTCTCCCTCCAAGAAACGCACGTAAACACAGGCACCTGTGACCAGCCATATTCTGATAATCACATCATTCCACCAATCCACCTGGCTGACCGGCATCTGTTACACAAAAGCTAATCCCCCGCCCATGAGCATGACATCATTAAAACAGTCATAATGGCAGCCCCTATCCCTGACCTTACTGGGCTTCGTAGGCAAACAGGCCCAGTACAGTACCACGCAACTATACTCAGAAGCCGGAACCCAAAGCAGATCTTCTCACAATACATCGCTCCACAAATAGGAATATGCTACATTACTTGCAAAGAATAACGCTACACGGTCAATATCATAATCAAAATTTAATGCACAACAAAATCACCAGGCCCATACAGCTATTAGGTCATGAACTCCAAAATATATTTCATTATTGTGGGCAGCATCCGCAATAAATGACCAGCTTCTTCTTGTGTGACGCCCGGTTCCTTCATGGTACACAGGGGCTACATTCACGTTCAAAAAGGCAACATGGAAGCGCCTAGAACCGCAGGGCCGTCCCATTAGGTAGGCACTAGTCCAGCTGAAAGGTCGATATGTTGCTCCTAGCCACTAGTACTGCGTAAGGGCATGTGGGCCATTGGCGATCGTCCCATAAGATCGGAATGGTGCTCCACTGATTAATACGAAGCAGCAGGTGTCGGGAGTAAAAGCCATCTGCAGGAGTGGCATACAGATGGCAGCGGCAAAAGGGGAGGAGATACCTGTCACCCAAATGAAATGAAAAAGAATAGTATGGGCATCAGAACTTCTTTTGAATTACTTACTTCAATGATCACACTAAATCCACAGCCATATGCATGCTAGCCCACTCAAAAGGATTATTCCCACCCAAAAATCACTTGCGAATCATAACTATATAAATCGAGGTGAAAACACTATTACAAACGAGTGTTTGTGTGCATGCGTCTGTTAAAACAGAATCCATTAGATGGGATTAGTAACGTGCATAGACACAAGTGTTTGAAGGCGCGTCGAGACAGGGAGGGTTCAACAAGGGCAGATAGACGATGGTCCCACTATGGCAGCCCTGCATCACATAGCGCAGGGGAAGTGGATAGATTCCAAAAAGCCATGTACATGGCAAACTCTCTATTAAATCATCTGTCCATGCATCCATACATCATTCCCTTATCCCTGTATGAAAACGCCTGATTATTTACTCACATAACATGTGAAATTTCCATTGAGTCTGTGCGTAATGCAGTCTGCAAAATCCTCTGTGCTCCAGCCCGGAATTCTAGTGCTGTGAAGTAACATGTATTTGGGAACGTCCTGCCTTATCGTCCACTACGCTATTGCGCATCCCATACTATTCATATCAATCATTGCATTCTCGCCATGGCCCCTGTCCCAAGGACATTAAACAATAGAACTTAATATCTGCAGTCAGACCTGTGGGCGTCTCCTCGCCGCTAGCTGGAAACCGAAATCGCTGTCCTTCGAATTCCTCATTTGCAACATCACGTCGAAAAGGCATCTGTGACCGCTTGAAATCACAAATCCATCCATGTAGTGCGGCAGTGTGTGAAAATGGCAACTGGCTTCACTCACAAATGGGACGCCCCGCCCGTCGGTGAACCGTGGTACAGTGCTGCATGAGGGTCCACCGTTAATCGAGTACTACATTCCACTGACCCTTCACAAGTTTGTTCGCGACTGCAAAGATAGTATGTGAAACAATGGGACCATAGCAGAATGAACATATGAACCAATATCTCACTGCCATCGGGATGAAATACATGATTGTAATAGCAAGATGCCATGCGTCGAATTGCAGCGTTGTGTGCGGGACGTGCTCGCCCAAAGGGGATTGCAGCTTGCACAGGTGGAATGAATCACCACAGGTGGAGGCTATACAGGTTGAAAACACATAAATTGCACACCCAACCCACTCCCACAACCACACCCACTCCAAAATGCTACCGGCAGGACTAGCGATGTTGGCCCTGGGGGACCTGATAGCACTGCAAGTACTCCAACTTCAAGAAGAAGACGAACACCAACTACTACAACAACCGGCCGCACAGAGGAGACGCAGGAGGAGGAGGAGGGCAAGGCAGGGCCAGCAAGGCCCACCAGCACAGCCACTGCCACCACGCAGGCAGCCCGCAATCCCACGCCTCCGAGCACATCCATTCAACCTCACTGATGAGCAGATCCACACCCTCTACCGTTTGGACCGGGACACCATAACCGCCATTGTGGACATGACACACGCTGACCTTGTCAGCATGATAGATAGCCCAAACGCCATCCCACCCCTACTGAAGGTGGTGTCTGTACTCCACTTCCTGGCCACAGGCACCTACCAGCACACAGTCGGACAGTTGCATGGCATTTCACAGCCACTGTTGTCACGGACACTATTGCAAGTGCTCGATGCCCTCCTGAAGCACGCAGACGACTACATCTCTCTACCACGCTCGGAGCAGGAAATTACGAACACAAAAGTGGGATTCCATGCAATTGGCGGCATACCGGGTTGCATTGGTGCCATCGACTGCACCCATGTGGAATTGGTTGTCCCACATGCCATGGAGGCCCAGTACCGCAACCGAAAACAATATCATTCTCTTAATGTACAAATGGTGTGTGACTCCAACAGGATCATTACACATTGTTGTGCCCGATTTCCTGGATCAACCCATGATTCTATGGTCTTGTGGAACTCTACAATACCACGCTACATGGAGCGACACGCAGGGAACAGATCCTGGCTACTCGGTGAGTCTCATTTCATGCATGATAATGTGGGGTATGTGATGCAGCAATGACCTGGCAGGAAGGGGGGGGTGCGTACGTAGCAATGTCATTCCACAAACATCCTTTATTGTCCACATACAGGTGATGCCGGGTATCCACTGAAGAGATGGCTCCTTACACCACTCCGGAACCCACAGAACCAGCATGAGTAGGACTACAACCATGCCCACTCACGTACCCGTGTAGTCATAGAACAGGCATTCGGCCTACTGAAGGGTCGTTTCCGCTGCCTCAGCAGGTCTGGCGGGGCACTCCTGTACCGCCATGAGAAGGTTGCAAAGATGGTCATGGCATGTGTCATGCTACACAACATGTGCGTACGTAGAAATGTGCCCATGCCCCCTGACGCAGAACTGCAAGCACCTGAATATGGTCATGATGAGGGTGGGGATGTGGCAGCACCTCAAGGAGTCCGCGAGGCACAGGAGGGCCGTGAAATTCATCAGATTATCATAGATTCATGCTTCTAGCACTCACGCCTGGTGGCTGATACATGGACACGGGACTTGTGGCACTGTGTGTGTCTGGAACATGCACAATATGGACTGTACGCCTATAATGGCCTCGTACACAAAGATCAATGTCCACACATCTCATTGGATGATTGTGAAATGTTTATAGCATATGTGAAATTATGTTACACACCCCATCGACCCGCCACCCAAGTAAGCCCAACACACCCCCTCCACCCTCCTACCTCCCCCCCGAACACCAGTGTCCAAAGATGCTCATTGTCAGTGGGCAGACGCTATTGCAAGCCCCCTCTCCGGGTATCAGGGGCACCCCTGCCTGTGGAGCGCAGGTTCCTCCCAGATCTACGTTGGGGGCTGCCCTGGACGGAACTTGCAACGGATGATGTCTCTGCCTGCTCACGTCCATGCATGTCCCTAAGGGTTTGAGAGAGCTCAGTGAGCACACGGCGCACAGCGGCAAGTTCAGCACATACGTCTTTGGACGTCGCATGCAGTTCCCCCCTCAGGCTCTCGGTGCTTCTCTCCATTTGTACTCTCAGGCTCTCGGTGCTTCTCTCCATTTGTACTCTCAGGCTCTCGGTGCTTCTCTCCATTTGTGCCCTTAATGTCTCAGTACATGTTTCTATGGCTGCCTTAGCACCCCCACATTCATCAGCATGGTCCTTGAGGAGCGTGGCCAGTTGCTGCTGTTGCACGATCACCTGGTCGAGGGACTGTTGCCTCTGCTGGGCCATGGCCATTTGCGGTGGTGTCACAGAGGGGCTGATCACCTCATGTTGCCTTGACACAGGGCTTGTGGGGGATGGCCAGTCGTTGTCTTGTGGGTGCCCCTGCGTGGTATCCTCATGGTGTACGGGATGAAACAAACAGGGGGATTGAGACAGGTCATGGATGGATCCTACATCGACATCACCGTTTTTTGTGTCGGAGCATACAGCCATTAATGCAGTGTCACCTATGGTGCTGCTGCCACCAGAAGCAGTGCATTCTGTGGCATCCATTGGGGGGGCCTGTGGTGGTGCTGTTGTGGGCATGCTGGCTGCTGGGGTGCCTGTTGAAGTCCCCTCCTGTATGCTGCAACTTGATTTGTGCTGCTGCCGTGTCTTGATCCGTGCAGCTGAGGTGGAGGGTCTTTGGCCGTTGGTCTTGGCCCTCTTTGCAGGTGTGCTGGTAGGGGTGTCCTGGAGCTCGTCGTTTGAATCGGACCCTGTGGTGGAGTAGAGGAGGGCGAGCGTTATTAATGGGTCTGTGGAAATTGGAATGGCAATGTATCACATGCATTGGGGTGGTACCTGAGGGTGATTTGGGTCAGGGCCTTGGAGGTGGTTTCATTTTTTTGTGGATTGAGGATGCAGTTGTTTTGCAGCCTGCAGTTAGGGGGTGCCTGCTGCACGTGTGGAGGGTGTTTTTAGGAATTTTAATTATTTATTTATTTAATTTGACTTTTAATGTGCGCTATCAGGCCAATGTATGTGGACGTTCTCCTGGACATGTGTTTCTGTTGCACTATGTGGACACATGGTACTTCACATGATTGGACATTGTGGATTTAGCATTGTTTTATTTGGGACACCTACCTGATTCTTCGGATGTCTGCACTCCTTTCTCCATCCCTCCGACTCCCTCTATGGTCTCCATTCCGATGGTGGAGGCACAGATTTCTTCCCAGGGGGTCAACTTGATGGGTGATTCCGATCCTCCCCCGGTAGCTGTGGCAATGTTACGGTTGGCGGATAGTATGCTCCGTACGCGTATCCGCAAGTCGTCCCATCGCTTTCTGCATTGCTGTGGGTTGCGGGGTGCGGTCCCCACCGCACTTACCCGCTGTGCCACCAGGGCCCATATGGCCTTCTTGTTCGCAAGTGCCGTCCTGGTCATTTGCGTCAAGAAGACAACGGCAGCATTCTCCTGGAGGGTCTCTATGAGCACCGTGAGTTCCTCACGGGAGAAGTGGACCTGCCGCTTGCGGTCGCACGCTTTTTTCGCTACTTTTCCCATTGTTATTGTTTTCACTAGGGTGGATGACGGGTTGGGATGTGTCTCAGGGTAGTATTTTTAATGGTTGTGTGGAAATTCTGATTTTATAGGTGTACGGCGTGCTGTTTCCCGTTCCGGGACCATGTTTTTGCTTCCGTTTCCGTATATTTACGGTCACCGTATTTTCCGATTGCCGCTCATTACGGTGACCGCTATGATGGGTGGCGGAATTGCACCTAGGTCGCCGTACGACGGCGGAGAGGGGCGTTTTGGGGACATTTCCGCCATCGCGGACTTTGCACTTCCGCCATGGCGTAGTGCTCGTGCCCGATGGGTCAGAATTAGCCGCACTTTACTCCGTCGTGCAATGGCGGAAACGCTATTTACGCTATGGCGGTCAGGTCAGTTGCTTTCCGCCAGGGTCGTAATGAGGGCCAGTGTGTTGGAATGCTATCTACGAGGGTGTGATCGCAGGAGCTTTTTTGATGTTTATTTAATAAAATGAAGCAGGTATTTCTGTTTCTGAAAGGGTTGTGTGCTAATCAGGCCACCCTTTCACAAAGTTATATTCCAAAAGAATAGCGCATTCATGCATCCTTGCTGTACAAGTTTCCTAAAATCTAAAGTGCCAGTCCTGCTATGGCAACCGGGCACATGTGCTTTCCTTGCAGCTGCTGTAACACAAAGTTCCAGCAAGAGGTGGCTTTTAATTTTTATTGTCTGCTCTCCCGATTAGAAAAAAAAAACAATTGCGCACCCTAGTCAGCCTGTTGGTATGTTATATGGAAAATATAAGCCATGCCTGATCATGGATGGTGGCTATTAGGGTCACACAGAGGGGGGGACTGGCAACCTTTGGCCTGGGGTAAAGTATGATTTTCTGACCCATGGTGCACATGCCAAAGTCCACAATGCAGCAACCCCAACTTCCAAAACAACTAAACTCAATGCCAACCTCTCCCCCACCCACACATTCTCAAGTATATATAGCAGACATTATTTGTGAATACTTTCCTTTAATTCAACATATCTTTCATTTATGTGTGTGGTTTCGTAGAGGCCCATGCGCTGGGGAAATTATCCCACATGTCGAACACAGTAAAAATGATTTCACAAGGATAGTACAATTTGGTGAAATGGGGAAGCTAGGATTTATCCTGGTTCCCTTGTGGCCCAGATTTGCAGGATGGCATGAAATTTGATCTCCTCCCATCCCATCCCAACGCACCCAATCTCATCCCATGACATCTTTCGTTTTAGATCTTTTTAAAGAGATGGGGAAGCTAGATAATTCATTGGTAGAGCTGAACCATAGCTGAACAAGGGCATCTGGCCTTGCTCTAAGACCTAAACATGTCCTGGCGCGTCTAAAGACAAATACCAGACTGACTGCCTCCCCAGCCCACAACCCATGACACCCAGTCTACCCTCCTACTCCCACCCACACATTCTCAAGTATATATAGCAGACATTATTTGTGAATACTTTCCTTTAATTCAACATATCTTTCATTTATGTGTGTGGTTTCGTAGAGGCCCATGCGCTGGGGAAATTATCCCACATGTCGAACACAGTAAAAATGATTTCACAAGGATAGTACAATTTGGTGAAATGGGGAAGCTAGGATTTATCCTGGTTCCCTTGTGGCCCAGATTTGCAGGATGGCATGAAATTTGATCTCCTCCCATCCCATCCCAACGCACCCAATCTCATCCCATGACATCTTTCGTTTTAGATCTTTTTAAAGAGATGGGGAAGCTAGATAATTCATTGGTAGAGCTGAACCATAGCTGAACAAGGGCATCTGGCCTTGCTCTAAGACCTAAACATGTCCTGGCGCGTCTAAAGACATATACCAGACTTCCTGCCTCCCCAGCCCACAACCCATGACACCCAGTCTACCCTCCTACTCCCACCCACAACATATGATTCTCACTTGGAACCCTGCCTCCCCTCTAGTACACATTAGACACATGGTTAATATAGTTATCTATGAAACAACGCTACATATTATAAATGCATATGAGTGATATTTTCCCTAGATATTGTTGAGTTAAATAAAGCACAGTGATGCAAAGTAGTTTGGTCAGGACCACATCATGTGTGAAATGTGGAAGGCGCGGTAGTGAGCACTGGTTTCCTGGTTCCTCAGTTTCCAAATTAGATGCAGGTGAGACTTCATGATATGATATGATATGATCTAAGTCATTGACAACGTGCCACTACACAAGTGTTTCTAGGCACGACAAGGCAATGGAGGGAGGACAGGCAGAGGACAAAATAATGATCTTACTAGGCCTTGTGGCATTCTAATTGTGCAAGTGCAACAGCACAAAGTGCGGGGGGAGGGAGAAGAGGGAAGCGCTAGTGAGAGGGAAGTGCAATAAGGGAAGCATTGCTCTGAGGATGGGCAGCCAGGGACGCACAGCTCTGGGTAAGAGCAAGAAGGCAGGGGACTGTACGTTTACAGTTATAGCCCCGAAGTGCGCGGTAGATCGGGAGAGAGAGCGAGAGAGAGAGAGACCACTCCAGAGGGAGACACCTGTAGCGGAAAGAGATCTACCTCACCCCCTCTCTCTGCGTGGAGACGCGTCTGATCCTCAGAGAGTTGGAGGTGGCTGAGTGAAGGGGTCAAGAAGTAAGGTGTTTTGGAAGATAGTTTTGGATGTATTGTGGACCCCAGTTACAGAAAGCCTTGTGGACATCTTCTCTTATTCCATCTTAAATATGAGAACCGATAAAAACATGTTTAAAAAGTTGTTATTCAAGGGCTTAACTAGTATACTGTTCAATAAATCTGACTTTCAAGCACAGAGTCACATTATAAAGGAACCTTGCAAAATATGGAAACATATTTTCATAAAGCAGTTATATATTCCTTTACAAAAAATTAACAGGATCAAGCCTGTCAAACTGTATATTAAATGATGCCTCCTATTGTGAACGATTGTATGTATATTGGCCTACGCCAAGTTGCTTAAAAGTTGCTTAAAACTGTAACTCTCTACGGCAAGGTCTTGACCTTAGAAATTGATGTAGGCCGCCATCTTTAATCAAAGCGCCATTTTAGGTTCTCTTGCTGTGTAAAAGTCACCCTGTACAACAAAATGGTGGACGATGCCATTCCGAAACAGAATCTGGTCGACATGACCTCCGTACAACTAATGTATAACTTGCCTACAGGCCACTTGTTAGGGTCGTGAACTGAGACCTTGTCCTTCTGTTGACCTGTGTTTAAATATATTATCTGTCTCAACGGAACTGATCTATGCACATACTGAGGAATAAATTAGAATTGACCTGGCAGAGACCCTAGACCAGTAATACATTCATGGAATGGTTAACCCGCGAAGGGGTTGGACAACAGGCTGGAGAAATGTATAAAAGCCTGAATGTCCCAATGTACAGTCTCTCACTGAATACATCGAACCCCGTTGAAGTTCGTTGTGTTGTACTGAGGGCCGATAGCTATCCGATTTGTCATTGACTTTGTCATTGCTTGACCTTAAAATAAAGTACTTTGTATGTTCCTTTGTAACCGGTGTTTGGTGTGTTTCCTTTGGGTTTCCCGGCCTCATATTACTTTTCTCTTTTCACAGTTGGGTGCAGTGGCATGCAGGTCAGGCACAGATCTCTGCAATAGTCACTTAATTTGCTGACCTACCTTCCCAGATGTGGAACTCTCTCATTTAACCTGTTTTCCTTAAGCATCACCCTCATAACCATCATCATCAAATAACTTTATTTGGCCATCAGGCCATCAAAGTACACCCTAACACAATACACAAACTATTAATTTAGATAATGAAAAGGAAAAGTCAATCACAATGGGACAACCCCCCCCCTTCAGTTGCACTTATGGATTGGAAATCTCTCAGTCCTTGTACTTAGATGGTTGGCCATAGTCCTTGTGCCCAATGGGATTGACACCAGAAAGAACAGTGCTATGATAGTTATTTCCACAAAGGTAAGTGGTACTAAAGAAGGGATGGGGGCTAATGTGAATCAAAACTATTTTATTTCCGGCCATGGCTCGCATTGCCGCCCAGTAAACCATTGGCCACTCTCTAGTCCCTAAATTCCACCTTCACAAAGTCACAAATAAAGTCCCCCACATAAGTAAATCTGGAGCAGTTCACAATGGCTTCTCATATTACAAAGAGACAACCCCTTGCTGTATGAACCCAGTGCATGCATTTATTTAGGAGCATGTCCCTTGGTTCTTGTTGTTTGGGTTGTAACCTGGGTACCCCTTGCAGGAATACTGTGCCCTTCCTTTGCCTCCCTTGATCATTGCTGTTGAACAGAACCTCCCAGGTTCGCGGTCTGGGTGGACTGTGGCAAGTAATATTGGGGCCATGGGTTCCCACATTATTGGCAGCCCTAGCATCTCTTAATACATGTATTGTATTGGAACTACAAGGCTTATTAGGTACCTTGCGTGTTTGCCGCCAAGCAACCCGCTCATCTCGGTTCCATGGCCTAGGAGTAGAAACACGAGGCTCATGCTGGGTTAAGGCCTGAGGTACTTTGTTGGACAAAGCTAAGTGGGGACCAGAGTTTGTTCCGGCAACCATAGGATATTGGTTAGCATGTGTAGATGGCTCCTCTGGTGGTTTATAGGGCCATGCAGCATTTCCAGGGCTGGCGGTCGGGCCATCCTCAGGTACCCCTCCCTCTCTCCTCCCTTGGTCTTCAATCAGGGCCAGTAGCAGCTTTTTTATATCAGCATGCTCAAACAGAACTTGCTTACAGTTGCATAATCAGAGTGTACCTCCTTGTGAAATGGATCAATAGTGGACAAAATGCATGGGTCCAGTTGATTAGGGAGGTTTGGCAAGGGAGGACAAAGTGAGGGCCTAGTCCCTGGACTCGTGTCCAACAGTTTCTCACTCCAGGTCCTACCAGCGACAACAGACCCTTTTTTGGGCATGGCCCAAGCTACTAGTTCCATTGGCTCTGTGGTTTCTCGCACACAAATAGTCTCTGCTGGCAGGGAGGCCTCTTTGACAACGTGGCTCAAACTTGTCGGGCTCTGTAACTTATGCACCTCACAAACACCCTTCAGGCTTTTCTTGATGGAGATCCCCCCCCCCTCAATGGCCAGAATTCCTCCAGCGGAGTGTGACAGAGAGCAGCAGGAGTGTTATTGTGATCCTGTGCTTCCTACGGCTCCCATGGCAGCGTCGTGTAGAGGAAACGGAGAGCGGAGAGAGTTTTTGTGTTCGCTCCTCTAACGCTGCTTAGTAAGTTCTTTTTCTTTGCACAGAAATTCCAGGCCTTTGGAGATTTAAGGCCAATGATTAAACAAGCAGGGAAATAAGGGTGGAGTAGGTGTAAGTCAGGTGTTGTAAAGCCTTTCCCCCCACATCACTCCTTACTGTACTTTTTGCTGCTGCAGCTCATTTGTATGCAGGCTGCAAAGTCCTTTTCTCCATGTCCTTTATGATTTCCAGTTATTCGCATTGCCAATGTTGTAAAGCCTTTCACTAGACATCAGGATGCATCACTGAAGCATAGACCTGCTGTGGAGTCTAGATTTGGTTCCAGGCAAGGCTTTATTTTACATATGTACATTATGTACATTACTCCAGTTTCTCTTGTACATATGTACAGTCACGTATAGACACTGACAGGAACATGGATGAGTATAAACATAACTAACAAAGGAGTGGACCCACCGGCCATCCAGCCATCCAGCCATCCCCAGCTCAGGCTCCCAACGGACACTCTCACAACATTCACACACAGATCCACGCAACATTCTCAAGGAAATTATCATTTTCAAAACACTCACAATAACGTACTAATGCCTTTCCAACACTGCTCCCCCACCTGTCTAAAAGCTTTGTGAAATCTAAGTCCACCAGACCTACCAGGAGGGCTTATGCACATTGGCTTGTCCTGCCCAAATTAAAGTGTGCCAAAAGTGGTGGCGCCTGGTTCCCCACTGTTGCCGCCCATCTTTGGAATGCACCACCACCATATCTGAGGGAGGAACAATCGTACTGGGCATTCAGAAAAGCCTTGAAACCTGACTCTTTAACTAGGGACTATCACTGAGATTACATTGTCTGTTTTGCCTGATCTGATCACCTGGCCTTAATTCCCTATGTAAGTGTAACTGGTTGTAACAGCGCCTTGATGCCTCAGGGTTTTGTGCGCTTAATAAATGGCCTCAAATGTTTCATGTTCTCTGGAGCACATTGATGCAGGGGACCTATTAGATTGTCAGAACATAGATGTAATTTCGGATGTATCTATGCTTGCTCCTGTTGTTCACAAGAGTTAGCAAAACGTGTTTGACTGTCTATTGGTGCTGGTGTTACTTGTAATCCTGTATGGGACCGAAGGGAGGAAGTAGCCCTATTCCGGACAACCCCAAACACAGTGACACATCTCCAATACTACCTGATAAATCACTGAGATCTGTGGCATCATTTTTGGTGGAGGAGTTACCCCCTACCCAGGTTCAAATAGAGGATCATGATAATGTTGTCCTGGAAAAACATACCCAAAATGTGTGGGAATCTTCCCAAGGGGAACATATTATTGATTCCTTTTCTTTTCCGGTTCTGTCAAGGATCCTGAATGCAATAGATTTTATTTATTGGGCATTTGTATGGCATGTATACACAAGTGTTTCCAGGCGCCACAAGACAAAAAATGGGGGTTCATAGGAAAATGAAAACAACAGTGACGGTTATAATGGTCTTGTAAAACTCCTACAGTGCAAGTGCAAAGACAAAGGTGATAAAGTAAAGGGGAAGGTGGAGTAAGGGGCAGGAATGGGAGTGGGTGAAGTGCAGGAGTGGGAACCCAAAGGTGGTTAACAAGTGCTGAGGGGGCCACAAGGGCAAGTGCCAGCAGAAAAAGGGGGAAGGGCAGACAAGTGCAATGGACAGGGTGGACCAGATTCAGGCTTGTCTGGGTAAGGGTGCCCAAGGGTATGTGCTGGTATGGGGTGCTGGGGGAGACTGGTCAGGGATGGTCTGGCTCCTTTATGATTCAGAAGGGACCAGACACCAGTCGCAGCAGCAGATGGGCATTAGAACAGAAGGGGTAGAGGGAAGCAAGAAGAGAAAAGGAAAGTCTTGAGAAGTTTCTGGAACTTAAGATCTGGCTCAAGTCTAAGGGGGCGGGAAGGCTGTTCCAGAGGGAGGAACCTGCCAAGGAAAGGGATATACCTCCCACTCTCTGCTTGGAGAAACGTCAGACCTGCAGAGAGTAGGAGCTAGAGGACTCAATAACTCTAGCAGGGAGGTATTTATAGAGAGAAAGCTGGATGAAAAGAAATCCTAGGCCCCAAAATACCTTGTGGATGATGCAAAGGGTCTTGAATTTGGTCCTTGTGGTCAGCGGTAGACAGTGGAGAGATTTTAGGGCTGTAGAGATGGGGTCCCTGGACTTGAGGCCAAGGATAAGTCTTGCAGCCCTATTCTTGATTATTTGAACGGGGGACGGGAGGAAAGAGGCAGATTGAGGAAGAGGATGCTGCAGTAGTCCAGTCTGGAGAGAGCCAGAGCTCTGGAGATGTTGAGCTTCTGGGGGAAAGTGAGGAAAGGGAGAATGCCTCTGAGGAGGTGAAGATGAAAGTTGGAATTCTTGGCAAGGTCTGTGTGTGATGTGAGGAGAGAAAGATAGAGAGGAATGAAAGATGACCCCAAGGTTTTTTGCCTCACAAGAGGCTAAGGGGAGGGGGCCAAGGAGAGTGGGCAGACAGTGGGGGGCATGGAGAAGGTGCCCCAATGAGAAGGATCTCTGTCTTACTGGCATTAAGGCAGAGATCATTGGCAGAGCACCACGCCTGAATAGCAGTCAGTCAGGCAGTCAGGTGTGAGAGGGGAAGCAGTGGAGGTAGAGGATGGAAGCTTAAAGGAGCGCTGCGTGGCATCAGCATACCACTGGAAGTGAGGAGAGAAGGTGGAGATCGAGTGGGCCAGAGAGGCTAGGTAGATGTTGAAGAGCCATGGCGATAGGTTAGAGGGACGCCACAGGTGGAGAGTACGGAGGAGGAGAGGAAAGGGCCCAGTTGCACTTTGGAGGGTCAGTCTGAAAGGAAGGAAGTCAACCACACCAGTGCCCGGTCTGTGATGCCTAGGATATCATGGAGACAATTTATGAGGATGGAGTGGTTGACCGTGTTAAAGGCAGAGGAAATATTGAGGAGGATCAGACCAGAGGGAGAGTTAGAGCTCAGGTTCGGGAGCAGATCTTCATGGCTGTTCAGGAGAGCAGTTTCCATGCCTCTCATGCTCTGAAACCAGACTGGTGGTCATGGAGGCAGCCTGCCGCTTTTGCGTGGAAGGTCAGTTGGGGATGACCAGCTTCTCCATGATTTTGCTCAAGAAAGGGGTGATAGAGAAAGGACGATAGTTAGCCAGGCAAGAAGGATCAGCAGATGGCTTTCTTAGGAGAGGGCGCACAAGAGAGTGCTTGAAGGGTTGTGGGAAGGAGCCAGTGGCAAAGGAATGGTTACAGTGGTCATCCAAGGCTGGGGTTAGAGAGGCAATGTTGTCCTTGATGCTTCTGGAAGAACAGGGGAGCACCTGTTTAGAGGAGACTTTCACAGAGTGTACATCCTCATCCAGGCATGGATGGCCATGCACGGTCTATGCCTGAATGATGATAAAACAGAACTCATCATCTTGGGCACCCCCACTAACTTAAAAAAATTGGGTCCTGACTACTCCTCATTCATAATCGACGGCAACCTCATCAAGGTAGCACAGGAGGAAAAAACATTAGGTTTTTATCTCGACTCTACGCTCTCATTCTCCAAACAGGTCAACATGCTAGCGTCCTCTAAGGCCTATACATGCAAACCTATTAGAACAGGCAAGCCACTTCTCTCTAATAATAGCTGTACCATCCTGGCCAGAGCCCTCATCCTGTCCCGCTTGGATTATTGCAATGCCCTGTATAAAGGTTCCAACAAATTCACCATTAGAAAAATTCAAACATTACAAAATAATGCCCTTAGAGCGGCACTAGGTATTTCCAAAAGAGACAACATCTCTGAGAGTAGACGACAGAACTGGTTCTGAACCAATGACAAAATCCTCCTAAATTTGTTGTCACTTACCCATAAATCTCTTAATAACGCTGCCCCTATCTACCTCTTTGAGAGATTCCACAGACATCCCTAACACCAACCAGATCAGCAAACAGAGATCGCTTGTCCATCCCTAGATTTAAACTATCCACGATTGGAGGCAACAGTTTCCCTGTTAAAGCGGCTAAACTATGGAACTCCCTGCCCCTTACACTGAGAATTGAACAATCCTACTGCAACTTTAGAACCAACACTATCCTGTGGCTGAAATCCAACGACCACTAATTCGCATGATGCATAACCCCTTGCCTGTGCTACTGAATTGTAACTAATAACACCCACTGGCCACCCTCAAATTTGTAACTTTACTTGGTCTACTTTGTCTATAACATCTGTAAATATTTGTATGATCTGCCATTAAAGAAACATATTTCACTTCATGATTCACCATATGTTACCCTGTGGCAGTAACTATAACCTTTGTACATAACGCCTGTAATATCTGTAAATAGCGGTATAACTTGCGTTGTATGTAATGGATTCTCTGTAACTAAGCTTCACATTGACGTGTAACTGCTGCTCTCTGTTACCCTTGGGTCTGTTGTGCATTATAAATAATAAAACAAACAAACAAATTTAGCGGACTACTCTTCAGACCGTGTCCTTTGCATTGGGAGAGAAGGAGGAGAGTATGGAGGGGGAAAGAGGAGGGCCAAGGGAGGAAGAGGGGGTTGGGGAGGGGAGTAGATGACAGTGAGGACAGGGTGTCCTGGATTTTGGAAGAGAAGTGGGTGGCCGGTGCAGGGCAGAGGGACTGGGAGGGAGGAGGAGAGGAGGAGACAGCAGTAGGATTGGCAAGTTCCTTGCAGATTTTAAAAAGTTCAGCCGTGTTGTTGGTGGCCCGAGTGATGCAGGCTTGGACATGAGCCCTCTTCTAGGAGAAGATGGTGAGAAGATATTGCCTTAGGAGCAGGCAGCAGGCCACAGGCCAGTTTGTCAGTGAGTGTACTAGAGGCTGGCCACTTCCACTCAGCGGCTTTGCACTTGCGTTTCAATGCTGCCAAGTTGGAGTTATACCAAGAGTGGCGTTTGGAGGCAGACTTCATACGGATTCTCATGACCGGGGCAAGGATGTCCAAGGTGTTTGAGATCCAGAGATGGAGGTTAGCCACAGCAGAGTCAGTAGGAGAGTCAAAGGCAGGGGAGGGAGCAGGGATGAATGTAGCTGCAAATGCTGCAACTGACACATTTCATCGGTCGAATGATGGAGCAGGAGACAGGAAGGGCAGGCAAAAACATCATCAGGGGCAAGTGAGCTCAAGGTGGGAGGAGAGGAGAGAGTGGTTAGACCAGAAGAGAGGGGTAGTTAGGGGGTTGGAGAGAGGGATGCCTGTTGAGATGAGAGCATCCAAGGTGTGCCCAGCAGAGTGTGCTGGGCCAGACGGATGAATTGTGAGGGATAAAGGTCACAAGCTAGTTCATTATGAATTAAGAGAAATTTGGGCTGCATTATGTGACCTGTCTAGAAAACATTCATTTTATAGCAGGAAGTTTTATGACAAGTGGTACTTTAATGACTAAGGTGGTCACAGAACAACAAATGGCATCGATGGGGTTGCCTGTGTGTGATCTAATGAATGTCAAGTCATTAGTGGTGGAAAAGGGTAATTAGACTATTTTTAATGTTGACCTACGACTAGCCCATTGGAGGTAACAAGTAATATTCTTTCTACTATGGGGTCTAAGGAAAGACAAGAACCAATGGGTGAGCAATGTATTGAGGATCCTATATTGATGGCCATTGTTGAAAAAGATCATTTTCAAAGGGTATCTCCTAAGCTGGAAGGTATTCCTGAGATTCCATCTTATCCACCACAGAAAAAGAAAAAGAAATCAAAGAACGTAAAAAACATGCAACAATGGGGAAGAAAACACTCATGGAAGTTTTTAGTTTCTTTGAGATTTGTAATGGGCTCCCCGATGGATTGAAATGAAGAAGAATCCCCAGGGATGATGGGTCCCTCAAAACTAACAGAATGGAAAGATGCCCCTGATAAAGCTTTTCCTTTAGTACAGCACCAAGCAGTGGACCTTGAACAAGATCCCCTATCAAACCACCTAAATAAAAATAAAAGCAATAAAAAGGTGGGTAGTGGTTTGATCACACATTTTTTTTAAACGCATTAATGAATCAGGGTCAGTTTCTTAAGCCAATTCAACTTTAACATTCCCTCACTTGAACACAGTACAAGATGATCTAGACTGCTTACTGAAGCAAATAGAAGATTTAAGGTCAAACTGCATCTGTAGTGGCATAAGTGGCAGATGAAGTAGGGACGAGAGAACTAACTATGCCCCTTCCACCTTTGTCATTAATTGCAGTACCATTTATACCAGGCACCCAACAAACTTGTGCTCCGGTTAATGACTTCCTGATTTCCCTTTCTTTGGAAGAGAAGAGAAAGAAATGGATCGCTCAGTTGGAGAAGAAACCTACTGACCTGCTGAAGGAGCCGGTTCAACAAGAACCCAAAAGGACTAATCAATGTTTACTCCCGCAAATTGGGGATTTGTCTTTAGGGGCTGAAAATCAAAATGTAGATTTTATGGAGGGTCAAAAGTAGGGTGTTCTTTAATATATTAACCTGGAACGCAAGTTTGCAGTAAGAGGAGCCTTCCCTTTGAACAGATATGTGTTGACTTTATTTGGGGAACTAACAAGCTTGAAATGTATACAATCTAAGGACATAGCTCAAATAGAATTCATCGATAATGCTAGAGTAGATCTGGTTAGGCTCGGTTTTTATTCTAAGCTGGTAAAAAACTTTGTTGTGAAAGAATCCTTAAGTTTGCAACAGCTGGACTATTTAAAAAACTGAAAATGTGGTTCCCCTAAACCAATTGGCATAAAAAAATAGAGTTTTAAATGGTACATTAGGGAATCGTACAGTGATTTATGATTGGGCCCAGACGTTGAGCACACTGCACACATAAGGGAAGATGCTGCAAAGAAATATGTGAAACGAACAAATAACTTTGGTTTTGTGGAATACGCATGGGTATAAACAATGGAAGAAGTACCTGTCAGGTTTTGTGCATCATTGCGGTCGGCGGGGAGTGTTCCTAACGGTTTTCAATGAAATCCTGACAGATACCTCTTCCATTTCTATTTTTGTCTGACTGAGTTCCGCAACATTGCTGTTGGCGCGGTGTGTTTCTAAAGGGCCCAACATAGAAAAACATACAAATACTGCTTTCACTTTTGCAAAACATTCGCAATGCTGAGTGCTTTCTTGATCATATCAGTCACATTTTAATTGCTGTTGGATTTATACATCTATGTCCCAACACCATATACAGTGATTTTACAACACATTTATAGGAAAAATGTACATTTCCATTATACGACTGTACCATCTAAATTTATTATACAACATTCAGGGAATCCTCTGTTGCACATACTAAGGTGTTGTCTTAGCTGGCGAATTATTGTCAAGTATCATCATACTGTGCATGTACCATGGGTCGGTCCCCTGAAGAAATCCCTGTACTTGACGAAACGTTGCATATGGGATGAAACATTTTTAGTAGTTCTTATAAAATAATTATGTTTTCAAAAATGGTCATATCGGCATTGGCTGACACACTTGAGAATAATTATGAGTGTGTATAGGCATATCATTTATAACACGGTGAATCCCAACTAGAGGTTTCTAAGGTTAGGATTGGTTTCTAAGCTTGGGATCAGGATTCAAACCTGTGTTGTGCTGTGTTGTCTGACTTCCAAGACAAATGCATTGCACCTGAGCTATCCTTCCTCCCCTTCATATAAAATTGTTATACAGTATTATGCTTTGTTCTTGGTTGTGATTATATTAATGACATTTGTCTCTGTTGGTGATGATTTTATAACTATATACATTTCCAGTGCGTACACCATTCTGGTAGAGACCTAATGTCCAGGCAGGAGAAGGTGAGACAAATAGTTCTCTCCTGTGCCATTCTGCACAACATTTGCATCAGGCTTAATGTTCCCATGCCTCCTGATGAGGACATGCCACTGCCAGAAGAGGAGGACACACTACCTGCGGTTGCTGTGCGGGATCATGTAGGGATGGACATCTGGTTCGGCAAGAACTGATTGACAATTTCTTTTGATGACATCAGGATAATCACCTTCGGTTCCGGAAGCTCCCCAAAACCTTTCTCTTTCGTTCTGCTTTTTCACCTCCTCTCCCTTGCTGACTTCCTGGCTGACATTGAAATTGCACTGGTTACCTGGCCACCCTCTGATCTCAAGTCACACTCCTGCATTGCCTTCCTGGCAACCCCAGCACTTGGGGACTGATTCTGTATCCCTGCAGTCCCACTTCCAGCACTTGACACCTGATGTCTGCACTTACCCTGCACTTGCCACCGGCTGGCCTTACTTTTACTTATTGTTTTTTATTATTATCCCTTGTACTGCACTGTCCTCCCCCATGCACTTCTCCTCCCTCCCCTTCCCATGCACTTGCATGATCTGAATGACACCTGGCCTAGTAAGATTGCTGTCTGTCTTCCCTCTGTCCCTCTCCCTTGCCTAGTCACGCCTCGAAACACTTGTGTATAGGCGCATTATATATGGCATATCATATCATAACTGAAATGCACTTGCTACGCACCTCGGTATATAGCACATTGTTAATTAAACACTTGCTAGAATGTTCTAGCATTGCTTTTAGTGAACAACTATTTAATGTGCAAATTAAAACAACCCTCTTCATAAACCCTCCACAAAACTCTCCCAAACACCATGCACAAAACACTTCACACTAACCAAAAACCCTCCCAATTACCACCCCGAATCACCATACTCAAAACACTCTTTCAGTGTCTGACAGTTACTTTCGGTGCCTCATGTGCATAGAAGCCTGCGCCATTACCTTGGGAACCAGGCGGCACTGTGAGTGGCACCTTGGTGTGATGGTTTGTGAGCCCTCAGTGGTGGTAACAGAGGTGGAGAGCTTTGACCCAAGGGCCCGCATAAAATGTAGGGTGAGCTCAATGCACTGACTGAGGGTCTTAGCAGAGGCTGACGCCACCTCTTTGTTTTCCCGCACTCTCTGACCAACTGATGTCATCGCAGCAATGGACTGGCCAAGGGAACGGAACATCCTGCGGCTACAACTATGCAAGCAGTCCCACTTGGCATGCATATGTTGGACCTTCCGACCCACCTGTGTGTCAATCGATGCCTGCCACCACTCGAACATTGCCCATACAGAAGCCATATTGTGCACAGGCAGAGTGTGATGGGTTTTGGCTGAAGTGTGGGGTGTTCAATCCCATGTCCTGTTCCTCCTCAATCGCCTTCTCCTCATCAGTGGTATGAACAATGCCTGGGACACTATAGTCTGGTGGCTGCACTGCCTGTGATAGAGAGGTGGGCTTGCTGGTACCTTGATGTGTTAAATCCAGAGCAAGTAGTGTGTTATATCACAGGTGCTGGCTGTGGCATGGCAGTGGCAGCTTTAGTGGCAGCTTTACCACCTGCCTTGCAGGTGGAGGGGGCCACTGTGCACCACTATGGGGATGATGATGTCCTCCTGTCCTGTTGGAGTTTCCACTGCAGTGGTATGTGGTGGTGGTGGTAGTCTTGGTGACTTGGTCTGCTGCTTGCTCCTGCTGCCAACGGGTCTAGCCTGTGCAGGGGTGGAGGTGGTTGGTGTGGTGGCGTTAGAGGGTCCGGCCTCCTCACTTTATGTCGACTGTGCACCTGTTGAGACAACAATGACATGCGGTCAGTCAGCAGGCTTGCAAGACACACCTGCAAGATTTGGTGTGTTCTACATATGCACATTGGGTATGATTGGCATGGAGTGGTATTGGGCCAATGAGTTCTGCTACTACTGGGTGGAGGTAGTGCCTGTTGAGGGTGTACATGGTGCATGCATGGGCATGTTGCTGCCTGGCCTGTCAATCAGGGCACAAATGGGTGATACTCATGTTTCCATTTGTTGGCATGCACATTTCCCCAACCGTACATGTGCATTTCTACATTCCCTCACCTCCTCTGACACATGTGTGTACTCACTGTGCATTTGCTATGATTGCCATGTGTTTGCCCATTACTTTGCCCATTGTGCTTATCTCTGCTGGGGGACACATGCTATTGGCCACTGAATTCACATGTATGTGGGGTCTAATAGACTTACCACAATTGCCGTGGCTTCCTGCTCTGGCCTCTGTGCTCCTGATAGCCTCTGTGCCCCTCCATCTGCATGAAGGAGTTGGCCTTAACCGCCCACGGCATGAGGGTGAGGGGTTTTTATCAGTTCTTTGGAAATCCACTGCTGTTATGAGGAAAATGTCATTGGAGACGTCAGAAAATCCTTATCTCATTTTTAACGATACAGCTGGAAAGCCTTATGCAGGGTTGCTAAAGCAATAGATTAGGAACATTCATGTTCAATTGGCTCATGCGGACATCGATATGGACACACTTCTAAATAATCCTTGTGCAGCAAAGAAAAAGCTGACATATTGCGACTGGGTTGAAACACAAAATAAGAGCTGAATCGCCACCACATTAGATCTGGGATGTGAAGTTAGGGGATTGAATATCATCCCAAATTATTTGGAGAGGTTTCCGTGTGGATACCATCAAGATACATTGATGCAGTTATGTTTAAAACTTTATCCAACCAAAGAAATGTTGAGACATCAAGCAGACACTTTAAACAATCACTGTCAATTCTGCGATAATGGCGTAGAATCATTGAAACATTTGGTATTGAATGTCTATCTATGAAAAATCATAGAGTTCTGTTTTTGGGAAAATAAGCACCAGAAAATGATAACATGGAAGAGGGGTGGCAGGTACTCCTGTCTGGCAAGCAATTGGCTATTTTGATAACATTTTAATGAACTAGATGGGTTATTTTGAGGGAAAGTATGCTAGTTATCATTATTACTGGTTAAAGATCAAGTTCTTGAAGTTGATGATGCAGGGATGCACGGTTTTATGGTTCTAAATACATGTGACAAAAATGTAAAATAAAGTTTGTAATAAACTGAATTTACAATTTTAAAAAATGGTCTCCATTCAAAGACGTTCTACACTCTGTGACTATTTTGAAATAGGGCGAACATATACAAACATATCACTCTGCATCTTATCAAAATACCATGGATGTCACTGCTCAATTAAGATTCACTGTACAACTTTCAATAATACTGTTTTATCGCAACACAAACTGTATTATAGCAACAAATATACTATAATAGTAGAGGATAATTGCACCACAAGAGGCAACGTTTGAATTCTATTAGAAAGTCACCTGATCTCTAAATTTAAACAGCAAATGAAGGATCCTCTGTAAAAGGACTTGCATGTGGAAATTTCACCCTGAAAGCTTCAGACAGTGCTGCATTACCATTTGGGTAGGCCATGCTTAACAAATACTGTTAATAATAAAGCATATAAAACTATTAAAAAAGTTAGAAAAAAAGGAACCCTGGCAGAGCCTACTCTCAAAATCATGTTTAAGCAAATTCATTTTCTCCCCTCATGCCTAATTATTTACCAACTAGTGTACACGGGCCAAAGTGCAGGTTTTCATTAACGCAATAGGACCACTGTATATCCTAAGCTTACAGCTCCCTCTGGTGGTGACAACAGGCAAAGCTGTGCATTTTCGGCATTGTCTCTATATATGCTGAGGCAGCAGCTCCCTCTAGAAGTGACAACAGGTGAAACTACTGCATCAGACAAACCTACATCTGACCTTGTATTATATTGTTAGATACCAAATTCCAGAGATGTTCCACATCAGATAGTTTTTCTTGGCTTTTCTCTTAGAAAATGAAACATGCACTCCCAATAGGGCATGATCCTTTTCACAGTCCCCCTTCATGTGCCCTGTGGGTGTTTTAATTTTTTTTATATATATATATATATATATATATATATATATACATATATATATATATATATATATATACATATATATAAATATTCAGTAAAAAAAACTTTGTTAAAGGGACGTTACGGTTCCAAGTAAAACCGAAAAACCCCTGAAATTCGTCAGTTATGGTAAGTTAAACAACCATAACTTGCGCCACCACTGTGCACTGCTAAGACTAACACCCAGGACATAAAAGATGACATCACAAATGTCATTGATGACATCACTGATGACATCACATGTCTGGCTCCCCCTTTATTCCTTTACTGACATAATAGGGCACATGGGCAAACTTTGTGGAGGATCACTTGAAACAAAAAACTAGAAACCATTGTCCCACATGTACCTGTCAATTATCCCCAAACCCTCTCCGTGAACAAAACATTTTGATGAGACTTCCAACCCTTCTTCACCTCATATGAACCCTCTTGAAACCCCTAATTCTCCTGTGTTTGTCTCAGTTTCTGCTTCACCTTCTCTGTCATTAATTTAACATCCATATATAATAAAGTAAAATTATTATATTGTGTCCTAATTCATTTCTTGTTTTTTTTTTAAAGCAGTTGACGTGTCCGCGGACAGCGCGGTGTCCAGAATGTCCGTAAATAAACGAAAATGGAGGTGTCCTAAGAACACTATACATGTCCGTACTGTTCGCTAGCAAGTTGAAACTGTTCTAAGAACACACGAGATATCTGGGATATCCGCAATTAACCAAAATGGAGATGTTCTAAGAACATTATGCCTGTCTGTAATGTTCGCAAACAAGTCCAAACTGTTCTAAGAACACATTTGCTGTCTGGGATGTCCGTAATCAAATTAACACACGTGGTGTTCTGAAAAGTTTGTAAATAAACAAAATGGGGGTGTCCGGAGGACGCTAGACCTGTCCGTGCTGTTCGTAGGCAGGTTGAAACTGTTCTAAGTACACATCAAGTGTTCCGGGATGTTCGTAAATAAACAAAATGGGGGTGTCCTCAGGACAGTATGTCTTTCGTATTGTTTGCAGGCGAGTTGAAACCGTTCTAAGAACACAGGCAATATCCTGAAATATTCGTAAATAATCAAAATTGGGGTGTCCGGAGGACGCTGTCCATATTGTTCGCAGGCGAGTTGAAACTGTTCTGAGAACACTGGCAATATCCTGAAATGTTCGTAAATAATCAAAATGGGGGTGTCCCGAGGATGCTGTCCGTATTGTTCGCAAGCGAGTTGAAACTATTCTAAGAACACACGCAGTGTCCTGACATGTTGGTAAATAAACAAAATGGGGGTGTCCTGAGGACACTATGCCTGTCCGTATTGTTCGCAAGCGGATTGTAACTGTTCTAAGAACAAACGCCTGTTCATAACTGTTCGTTTTGCTTGAGTCACACTTTTAATTAGTTTCAGGACCCGAACAGTGTCCATAGAACACCAACGCGCATGCGCAAAACAGTTCCCGTGCATGTGGTGTCCTGCGGACACTGGTTCCCTTCGCGGACATGTTCGCGAAGCTATCATGTGACCGCGCCCATGCTGAGCGTGTGTTCTGACTGCAGACATTGTTCGTGTCCCTGAACAATTTAAAGCTACCTTTTCAGGCAATCCACAATATTTTTCAATAATAAATCACCATAGCACAAGTCCCAGAGAGTAATCCTGACTTTCTACTTACTTTTTGGGACTTTTTGAACCTTTTTTGGTGTTCGATCTGTCCGCAGACAGCGTGGGTGTCCGCGAACCATGTACAAGCACCCCTATAAAAGGCCACAGCCCAGAGCTCATCCTCATTGTGTTTCTGGCTATCTTACAAACACAGTGCATTTCTGCTGCCAATTTTCCAGATTTATTTCTGAAACCTGATGGCATCCATGGCTGCACTACTGCCACCTGGTGCTACATCTGCCTCAGCACCACCCCCACCCCCTCCACCTTCACCACCTCCCCCACCACCACCTCCCCAAGGGCCTGAAGAGGGGAACAGGAGTGAGGATGCAGAGGAGGATGAAGAGGATGACGAGAATGAGGTAGTGGAAGTCCCTACTACCAGCATTCGCCGTGAGTCTTGGGTGTGGCGGTTATTTACCATTCATGGTAACGGACCTAAGGCGCGTTTGAACCAAGTCACCTGCAAAGAGTGCAAAATGGTGCTCAGTCGCGGGAGGCTTGGTTCGTACAGCTTTGGTACGACTACTATGAAGCGACACCTAAGGTTGTTCCACGCTGGGGCCATTCGCAAGGTTGTACCTTGCGAAGAGCGTACTAGGTTGACTTCCTCTACTACATCCTCTGTTTCCGATCCTTTCCCCACAAGGAACACTCCTGTGGGACAGCGTATTCCTCCAGCTGCCTCACAGGCCATTCACAGTGCTGATGACCCTTACCTTTCGAGGGTCACAGTTGTGTGTATGTACTGTGACGCAGTACTCTGCAGGGGGGAGAGACTTCGAAGTGCTTTTGAGACTCTGGTCTCAGAGCACGAGAAGACCTGCCCACTACCTAAGTAAGGCCCACCCTACATCTTCCTCTCTCCAACCGCCCTTTCTTATCCCCCGTAGTAGGTGTCCCCCCTTACCCTCCTGTTCCCTTCTCTCCTATTGTGTCGTGTGTAAAAACCCAAAAAAATATATAAAAAAACAAATATGAAATAAAAGGCTCTTTTCAGAGCCGCCTTTCACAGTTTAAAAATAGAAGTGGAAAATAAATGGAGCAGGACCTTGTGTATTTTTTAGAAGTCCACGGACAGTTCGCGAACATCTAAAATTTTGGGGTGCTGCCCTATCATAACCATTGTACTTTTGTCTGGGAGGAAGTGGTGGCTCTGAAAAGAGCCTTTTGGTGGTGTTTGTTTGTGTTTGAAAAAGTTGAAATAGTCAACACCTACTACAAAATGGATGGCTGTAATTCCAAAAAAGGTTGCAATGCATTTTGTACATTTCTCAGAAAAATCTGATTGCCAGCATAAGTAAGATGGACTCCATCTCTGCGAAAAATGTATGTGCTACAAAACATAATATTTTCATTGTTAAAAGAGGACATGCCAACATCTCTTAGAAAGGCACAAACAGCCTTATTGACATTGCGCCTTGCTTTCTCCATTTGTGGACCAAACGAAGAAGAACGCAGCCACATTTGTCTCTGCGCAATCCGATAAAAAATTATTTGAGAATTTGGAAACATGTCCATGACCTTCCCAAGTCCTTCTTTCATTGCAAATTGCAAAGAAATTCCAGACACATGTCCTAAACTGTTCCCTCCACAATGAATTACAATAATGTCTGGATGATGCTCTGTCTCCAAAGTAGCACAGAGAGGTAGCAAGTCCAACCACCTCATTCCACGTACTCCATGCCAGTGCACTTCCACATGTGGGAATACAAGATCTACAGCTACTCCACAGCTTTCTGCATGCACCTTCAACCAATGTATCCACAAGTCTCCCAAAATCCAAACAATCTGTTTTCTGAAACACACAGCCATAGCTATCTGCTCTTCTCTCAGGAAAAGGAGTATCTGACAAACTCTCTCCTGGCACAACACACCCACTAAACTTTACTGACCAATCCCTTGCTCTGCTCATTCTCATTTGCATGCCTCCCCACCCCAAAATCCCCAGATGTAACACGCAATGTCCGCGGGCTACCGCCATGTCCGCGGACATATCGTAACATGGAGAGTCCTTCTACCATTTCCATTTCACTCTCTGTGCCATTCCCTCATTGGATATAGCTAAGCAGTCACACGACCCTCCACCAATCACATCCAAGACCTCTACATCTAACTCCATCATCATAGATCAGCACTTCAAATGTACTGTTAATCACTCTGAGTACAAGTGTCATATCATTGGAAAGCACCTTCTACAAGAAATACTGTACAAGTCTCCAAGATTTCTACTCGCAGCTGCATGCATATCCATATGCATGAACACAAATTACAGGTATGCATATTTTCTGTATAGTACATGTACAATTCTTATACATTCATATAAACAGATTAACTGACTTTTAGCTTGTATAACCTACAAAATGAACTTACTGTCAATTTTCCCATCTGCTATAATAAACTGTCACTTCCAAACCTATCTGCTATTTAATTTCTTTTTACACACACATTTGCAAAGCATGTTGAACTAACATATTTAAAGTAAAATATAAAGAGTGCACATAGTCAAACAAAATTGCATGCACACACTATGTTCAAATATCAAACAACAATACTTGTACAAACATAAAAATCAATGTATAAATTAACATCAGTGCTATATACAAACAAAAGTACTAATTTGTTTCCTTTACAATTGCAGTGAAGACCACTCTCCTGAAAAGCAACAGCAGAATTTGTAGTACACACAACAACTAAGAAGAAACCTGCTCATTCCACATAAAAAGTAACTTAAATACCACCATAATATTTGTACTATTACTCAAACACACTGTAGGGTTAATTCATGCTATTTCTGCGCCTAAAAACAGAGATTGTGCACCATTCTGTCCACAAATCCCCATTTGTTAAACAGAGATTTACAGGCAGAATGGCACACAAATTCCCATTTCTCCGTGCACAAATGACATAACTCAGCCCCTAGAATTGTAATATTATAGAACAAACAACTGTTTTAATTGTATACCATTAGATTTACTATTTGTGCTTCTCCTCACCACTAGCTAACTTGCTACTGTCATCTGAACCCCAGTTTAGTAGCACATAAATTCAAGAATACCCATCCCATTTAGTTGTAGTTGCCCAATGCACAATCACACACCATCACATACATCTTTATCATCATACTCAGACACTCATGCACACAGCACACATACATTGCAGAACATCCCAACCCATAACTTCCTTATTTTTTTCAACAGACCCTAAAGAATGCCTACCAAAAATCAAGTCCGTAGAAAGCAACGCAGAAGTAGAGCAAATGAAAATAGAAGTGTCCAAAATAAGCATCCATCTCTAGCAGAATTTGTAAAAAAAGTTCAAACAAAACGCGAATACAGTCATTTAGCGAAACAAACTAGCTTCAAGTACAGAAACTTTGCCTTCTCTATCAAAATGTAAACAGAAATCAATTAACAAGAATTCAGCTACCACTACTGATAAAACTGCTCCTATAAATCTTGATATAGTGCCAAGTAAGCATACCAAAAAAAGTATTTTAGCAAAAATGTTCCGCCACAGAGTCCTTCCAAATTTTATAAAAACAGGAGTGAAACCAGGTTCAACCCTTAAAACCTATCGTAGGAAATTAATCTTAGAATCGCTGACAGACAGTGCAATTCTTCTCAAAAGAAAGTTATTTATTTTAGTGTTAAACAAAATGAAACCACTAACAAAACTAATAACTAAATTACAAAAAAAGACTTCTCAATAAACTAAAGGTCAACAAAAATAACTTCTTAAATATCTGTGGAGGTGAGTGGAGTCACACTACAAGCACATAACCATATTTTAATGAAAATGCATACAAACAAAAGCAAAAAAATACAATTGCCATACATAGCAGTGGACGAGGTTATGAAAAAATGAATAATACCATAATGGAACAAGAAATACTGCTTACAAAAATATCCCCAGAAAACTTAGAATTACCTCTCCATTCAACTGAATCAGAACGTCTAGTATACAAATGGCCATGCACGTCAATGTGTAACATTGCCAAAAAAATGTTCAAGTCTTTACGCCAATTGCTCAATCAATATGTGAAAAGCAAAGACAAAATCAAAATTAAACTACTGCAAAATATGGATACCTGTCCAGTACGCAAGTACACAGGACTACAAGGACATTCATTGGCCTGCATTACAGGACCTACTTCCAAAACCACCTTCCATGATATCAAAAGGATATCAACACATCATTCAACTATAAGAAATCTAGTTTATAAACTGTAGTATGCTAAAAGTCCTGCTTTAGCACTAGCCAATTTAAATAACATTCTTCTACATGGTACAGCAAAAGACCTACTTGAAGAAATCGACTATATCCAGAAAAAATATTTTGGAAGTGAAAGCCACTTACAGAATGAAATAGCTTTAAAACAAATTAGCAACAATTCTATGCATGGCAACCTTCTACTACACACATACAAAAAAGAAATACTGAAATTTAAAAGTACATATGCTGAAGTTCCAAACCATGTGTGTGTAGGTTGCTGCAGAACTTTTTATAAAAGTAACACAAAACTGTAGACCTAACATACAAAATAGAAGACAATGAAGATTCTAAATGGTTTGAATTAGCTCTCTACCTTATAGCAGAAAATAAATACGAAATAACTGACCCCTTAATACTTTGCAGTTACTGCACTACAAAACTTGACAACAACCAAACTCCTTCACGTGCTATCACAAATAATACATTTTGAATTATTCCCACTACCAAAACCCCTACAACAACTCAATTTATATGAGAGCATCATAATTCAACAGTGCACCCATTTCAAGCAATAATACGCCTTCAACCAAAAACACCTCAATCTGAATTGGTGAAAGGCATTCATAGCAAAGTAGTTTATTTACCATTAGATCTAAAAGAAAATGTGCACACTCTGGGAGTGCAACGTCCAATGGAGCAATCTTTAATTATCTTAGTAAATCGTGTACCTACAAAAGACAAAAAAAATTGGCAACAAATGGTAGATTTACATAAAGTTAGACAAGCCTTGCAATATCTAAAAGACAATAATGAATACTACAAAGAAATTAATATTGAAGAAAACCACTGAAATAATCAGTCAATTTGAGCTTCTAGATCTTGCTAGATCTGCTATAGTATCCAATACATTAGACCATTATACAATTCATCCATTGCACTCTAATGACACCGTAGAAGATGCACTAGAAACGTACCAAATGCGACAAACAAAAGGGTCACCAATCAGCATATGGGAAAAAAGTATAGAAGCACATGCTTTTCCTCTACTCTTTCCTACTGGCAAAGGAGGAAGGTACGATGATAGACCTATTCAAATAACAGCATTAGAATACTGCTCGTTACGGATGTATTCTGAAGATCCCAGAATTAGACAAAATGTGGAATACATATTCCACCTACTCTTTGAAAGTGAACTAGCAACTCTATGTTACGGAGTTGCACACACATTAAAATCAGGAACTCACCTTCAAAATATGTCATCTACACAATTATTACAAAAAGTGCAACAAAAAGATGAGGTTTTACAATCAAGTATTACAAATCTATTAGCAAACATGCGTGGTACTAAAGAGTACTGGTTCCGACGTCATGGAGATGTACATTGTATGATAAGAAACCTTTGCCCACCCACTTGGTTTGTTACATTAAGTTGTGCAGAATAAGCATGGGAAGATTTACATGATTTCCTACGCATATCAAACAAAAACAAAACACACATAGATATACTAACACCTAAATTCGGTCAAGACAATGATGCCAATGTGTTACAGTTTATCGAAAAATATGTCACTTGTGAAATTCCATCGGAAGCAACAAATAGTGATCTTCATGCACAAATTTGACAATTTCAAAGACACAAATGTGACAAATATTGTCGTTGCAAAGACAAAAACAAAGGGAAATACTACACCAAATGCCGCTTTGGTTTCACTAGACCAGTTACAAAAACAGGTCAAGTAAACAACTTCATGTCTTCATGTCTTCTGTTAGGCATAGTGTTAAAGGTAAATCACCTAAAAATACATATTACATCAAAAGAACAGAAGAAGAAAAATATATCAATTATTACAATGCAATTAATGCCCACTTATGGAATGCAAACATAGATGTGCAGTACATTGCAGACAATTCTACTGCAGTTGCACGATATGTCACAGCATACTTAACCAAAGCAGAAAAGACAGAACCCCAATACCTCTGGAATGACCTGTCATCAGACAAAAGACCGTCTCAGAAATTTTACAGCTTGGGCATAAAAATGCTCTCCCATAGAGAATGTGGCTCCTATGAAGCAGCAGATCGTTTAACCGGTACTGCTTTGTATGGAAAATCTGAAAATATAGTACGGCTAAGTCTTGGTCCTGCTAAATCTAGATAAAGAGTTCTGAAATCATACGATGACATAGAAACAATAGCTAAACATGATCCCAAGAGCCAAGGCATTTTAAAAAACAATTTGCTGGACACATACTACCCAAACAGAAGTACCACTTTGGAAACCATGTGTCTATACCACATAGCCCAAAACTTCACATACAAAAATAATATAAAACCTGATGAAAAAAAAGGTAGATACAGAGTGTCAAATTGTGAAGGCAGCTTTGTAAAACTCACCAAACGAATTAACCATATCAAATTGTCATTAAATTAAAGACTCCTCAACATAAATAACTATATTACATGTCCCTGCTACAACTCTTTAAACCATGGAAAAAAGAAGAAGAAATACTAGATAACTATGACTCCTACGAAGACGCTTCCAAAGCAAATGAAAGCACTATAACCAATGTAAACTTTACACACTACAAAACAATGTTGCACAATGAAACGCAACACAAAGAAGAACTTCAGGCCCAACTAGATAAGGACACTCCTGACAGTAGTCAACCTTCTGTAATAGGAAGCCTAGAACCACTGGGACAGCCAATAATAGCACATGAGACAGAATTAGCTATGACGGAAATAGAAAACACCATGTGTCAGTATGAAGATAAAGAAGACTTAACTATACTACAATCAAAACTAAACAATGAGCAACATAGCATTTTTCAAGAAGTAACAAAAGAAATTGCACATGGTGTACAACATGAAAACAAAGAATGCACCTGCCAAAATTACAAACCTATACTACTGTACATCAGTGGTGAAGCTGGTTCTGGCAAAACATTCTTAATCAAAATCATCAGCAAATTCCTTCAACAATTGACAAAAAACAAACTGTCAGCTGTTGTCACTGCCCCCACAGGTTTAGCTGCCTACAACATAGGCAGTGTCACTTTACACCGATTACTACTCCTGCCAGTAGAACACCAAAACAAATTAGACTATTACAAACTTTCTACAGAAGCTGCAATGGAACTACTCAGAGTATTAAAACAAATGAAAATGCTACTAATAGATGAAGTGAGCATGTTCTCCAACCTAATGTTGGCTTTGATTCACCTCAGATTACAAGAAGTACTGAAAACAAACTACGAAGAGCTCTTTGGAGGAAAACACATTATTGTTTTCGGAGATCTTCTTTAATTGACACCAGTGAAAGGTGAGCCTATTTTTAAAACCTTAGGACACAAACTCTGCCGTAAAACTGTTGGCAGCATAGGAAATGTCAACCTTTGGCAACATTTCCAATACAGAGAATTAACTAAAAACATGCAGCAATCTGCAGATCTCACTTATGCCAACATCTTAAAAAGTATTAGAGTTGGTATACTATCTCAAGAAGCACAAGTAATATTGAAAACCCAGCACATTCATGCACTTTATGGCGATAATGCATGTGCTACGGATGTTATGGAACAATTAGCTCACCAGAATGTCAATTGCATGGCCTTAATGCCAACTCTTGCAAGCTGTTTCAAATTCAATGAAACAATGTTGAAAAAAGAAATGCAACCAATAATTGAAATTAGCGCCACAGACAAACTAGACGTACATGGTATCACACTACCCATGTGTGAACAAGCCACAACAAGACATAGTTTAGAAAATTCAATCTCCAACACAGCTGGATTGGAAAAAATATAAAAATTATCCTTAAATTGCAGAGTAATGCTTAAACGTAACCTTGACGTGGATCAAGGACTAGTTAATGGAGCAATGGGTACAGTTGTTGGCTTTCAAACATACCCACGTGACAAAAACATTAATTTTGTCAATATTCTCTTTGACAAACTTTCAGAAGTGAAAAGGATAGGACGCTCAACAGCTCGATTCCTTCTCTTCAAAGACATGTATGTACGCAGAGAACAATTTTCTCTAACTCTTGCATACGCAGTCACCATTCATAAATCACAAGGTCTTACCCTAGACAAAGCATTGATAGACATTGGTAACACAGTCTTTAAAGAAGGCATGAGCTACGTAGCACTATCCCGCTCACGTACACTTGACAGTCTATTTCTAATCAACTTTGATAAAGTAAACGCTGATATTCCTTGCATTTTAGTATACAATAGACTTCGTTCACTATACACCCCCCATCTAAAAACATATCCTGTTCCACAAAAAGTAAAATGTTGTAAAAGAAAACTAAATCAAACAGAAATGCAACAGGAAGTCACTGCAAATCCTCCAAAGAGAGTAAAAAAAAATGAATACTTCATCAAGTACCACAAACAAAAAAGAAACTATTAGGGAAAGTAAACCAGGTACTTCTTCAAAGAAAGAAAATAAACTAAAAAAAAACACTCAGATACAGAAGTACCTAGTCCATTTAAACTTTCAAATATAATTGGTGTAAGTTGTTACGCAAATGTAGCAATGAATATTCTATTTCAATTACCACCAATTGTTGACAACATTTACTTACACAGTACAGACCAATTGTGTTTGCAAATGTTAGTACTTCATAGAAACGCAACAAACAATCCAGACAACACGTATAGTGTTTCTGGAATAAGACGACAATTGGACTACTGTGCTGGAATGGTGAAATTCACTATAAACTCACAGGAAGATCCTCAAGAATTTCTAATGTACTTACTACAAGTACTGGAAAACAAAAACATACCTATAAATGAAATCTTCCAGATTTCATACATGTGGAAACTTACATGCACTTTCTGCAACAATGTGACACAAGAACAAATCCCCAATGAGCGCTTCGTGTATGTATCAATACCTAATTGTGAATCCGTTCCATTTCAGAAACTTGTACAAAATGCAAACCATGGTAGATTATGTACTACCTGCAATTCGGATAATTGCTCCACCTTGCTAATACAAACATATAGTAAATATGTAATACTAATGCTTCTATGTTACAATGCAGATTGTACCAAAAACAACTGCAAGCTGACTGGATTCACACATGGTCAAGTATCACTTGGTAAGAAAACCTTCACAACAATAGGTATAATTTACCACACAGGAGCCGCAACCAATGCAGGTCACTATACTGCATATATTAAAAAGAAATGTGGACGGTTCGAATGTAATGATAGTACCATTACTCTAAAGCAGAGATTACCAGAAAATCTTACAAACGCTTATTTAATCTTCTTAAAATAAAAATGTATTAAGTAAACTGTACTTAAACATTAACAAAACTGCTATTAAAAAACTACAAACTGGTAGAATATGCCAACAGCTATCTAACTGCCCCAAGATTCTACAACAACTAAACAGATACATGAATACCACTAAATTATATAAAAAAAATAAACAGTTAGCATATGGCAACTGGTATCTAACTGCCCTAAGATTTTCATTAACCAAACAGATAAATCAATACCACTACATTATAACAAAAAATAGACAGTTAGAATACGCCAACTGGTATCTAGCTGCATAGCGTCCTCAGGACACACCTATTTCGTTTATTTATGAACATCCCAGGACACATAATGTGTTCTTAGATCAATTTCAACTTGCCTACGGACAATACGGTCAGCGTCCTCAGGACAACCTCATTTCATTTATTTACGAACATTTCAGGACACCGCGTGTGTTCTTAGAACAGTTTCAACTTGCTTGCGAACAATTCGGACAGGTCTAGCGTACTCAGGACACCCCCATTTTGTTTATTTACGAACATCCCAGGACACATGTTCTTAGAACAATATCAACTTGCCTACGAACAATACGGACAGCGTCCTTAGGACACCCCCATTTCGTTTATTTACGAACATTTCAGGACATCGTCTGTATTCTTAGAACAGTTTCAACTTGCCTGCGAACAATACGGACAGTCACAGCATCCCCAGGACACACCCATTTCATTTATTTATGAACATTTCAGGACACTGCGTGTGTTCTTAGGACAGTTTCAGTTTGCTTACGAACAATTCGGACAGGTCTAGCGTCCTCAGAACACCCCCATTTTGTTTATTTACAAACATCCCAGGACACTTGATGTGTTCTTAGAACAATTACAAATTGCCTGCAAACAGTACGCACAGGCATAGTGTCCTCAGAACACCCCCATTTTGTTTATTGATGAACATCCCAGAACACTTGATGTGTTCTTAGAACAGTTTCAACTTGCCTAAGAACAGTACGTACAGATATAGGGTCCTCAGGACACCCCCATTTCGTTTATTTAGAACATCCCAGGACACTTGATGTGTTCTTATAACAGTTTCAACTTGCCTACGAACCATGCGGACAGGCGAAGTATCCTCATGACACCCCCATTTCGTTTATTTATGATCATTTCAGGACACCCGTATTGTCCGCGGTCAGAACGAACACAATAGGGGTGCCTGCCACCTAAAAAAATACAACATTTAACCCATCTCTTACTCGCCCACCCTCCCCAAACAGTCTTACACACCAAAACACTTTACTAAATAGTATTTTTCCACCAAGTTTCACTGCACTGTCCGCAGAAGTCCACGAATCCAAGATGGCGGGCATTTCCAAAAATCTGATGCACTTCACGCTCTTCACTGTCCAATCTGCGAATACGTTGCATGTCCGCGGACATGACGCAAGCCGATTGGCCAATCAGGACACTGTCCGCGGACTGAACAGGGAAGTGTGTCTGTGGACCGAACATAGATATCACTAATTTTTTGTGACCTACTTTTTGGTCATGTTAAAGAAAACTACTGGACAGGTTTTCACCAAATTTGCAAAAGCACGCTTTCGGGACCAAGCCGCTGGTCCTGGTCCAAATTTGGTGAAAATCCGTTCAGCGGTTTGGGCTGTAGGCGTGAGCAAAGTTTTTTCCCCATTCAGTCTAAAAAAGTGGGGAAAAAAGAAGTTTTGGAACCCCCCTTATAACTTTGCCCCCCCTGGACCAAACCTCAGCACACTTTGCAAAAAAATTGAGATGAGCCATATACTTTTTTTGCAATGTTTGGTGAGGATTTGTCTAGGGAGAGCGGAGTTATAAGCCACCCAAAAAGGGCTCTTCCTATGGAACAGCAACTTAACCATATATATATATATATATATATATATATATATATATATATATATATATATATATATATATATATATATATATATATATATATATATATATATATTCAGTGAAAAAACTTTGTTAAAGGGACGTTATGGTTCCAAGTAAAACCGAAAAACTCCTGAAATTCGCCAGTTATGGTAAGCTAAGCAACCATAACTCGCTCCACCACCATGCACTGCTAGGACTAACACCCACAACATCAAAGATGACATCACAAATGTTGTTTACTCTGGGGTTGTAACTGTTCGTTTGACGTGTGACACACTTTCAATTACTTCAGGACCCGAAGTAACTCTGGGGGGGTATGTTTGATTGTTATATCATAACATATGAACATTTTACAAATTCACAAACCAGCACACATACACATTATATGTAGTAATACATAAAACGTGTAACCCATATATGTAACACACTAACCATTCATTTAAATACAATATGTTCTAAAATGGAATATACCAAAAGAAGATAAATAGGCTTCTAACATAATTACCTCACAGACACTCCACAACTAAGAGCAAGAGCAGACCTACAGAGTACTCAGAACATACCTTACCAATACAACTTACAAATTAAGGTGTCCGCGGACAGCGCGGGTGTTCTGAAATGTTTGTAAAATAAACGAAAATGGAGGTGTCCTGAAGAACACTATACCTGTCCGTACTGTTCGCTACCAAGTTGAAACTGTTCTAAGAACACACGCAGTGTCCTGAAATGTTCGTAAACAAACGAAAATGGAGGTGTCCTGAAGAACACTATACCTGTCCGTACTGTTCGCTAGCAAGTTGGAACTGTTTTAAGAACACACGCGGTGTCCTGAAATGTTCGTAAAGAAACGAAAAAGGAAGTGTCCTGAAGAACACTATACCTGTCCCTACTGTTCGCTAGCAAGTTGAAACTGTTCTTAGAACACAAGTGGTGTCCTGAAGTGTTCGTAAATAAACGAAAATGAAGGTGTCCTGAAGAACACTATACCTGTCCGTACTGTTCGCTACCAAGTTGAAACTGTTCTAAGAACACACGCGTTGTCCTGAAATGCGCGTAAATAACCAAAAATGGAGGTGTCCTGAAGAACATTATACCTGTCCGTACTGTTCGCTACCAAGTTGAAACTGTTCTAAGAACAAATGCTTGTCCGTAACTGTTCGTTTGACGTGTGACGCACTTTCAATTACTTCAGGACCCGAACATTGTTCGTAGAACATCAACGCACATGAGCAAACTAATGTCTGTGCATTTGGTGTCCTGCGGACAGCTGCTCCCTTCGCGGACATGTTCATAAAGTGATCATGTGACCGCGCCCACGCTGATCGCGTGTTCTAAAATGCGGACACTGTTCGTGTCCCCGAACAATTTTAAAGTACGTTTTCAAGTAATCCACAATATTTTTCAATAAAAACTCACCATAGCACAAGTCCCACATACTAATCATGAGTTTCTACATACTTTTTGAAACTTTTTTAACCTTTTTTTGTGTTTGATTTGTCTGCGGACAGCGTGCATGTCTGCGAACCGCATACAAGCACCCCTATAAAAGACCACACCCTAGAGCTTATTCTCATTGTGTTTCTGGCTATTCTTCAGAGCACAGCGATTTGTCCTGCCACTTGCAGATTGATATCTTCATCTAGATAGCATCCATGGCTGCACTACTGCCACTTGGTGCTGCACCTGCTTCAGCACCACCACCAACCCCTCCACTGCCACCACCTCCCCATGGGCCTGAAGAGGGGAACAGGAGTGAGGATGCGGAGGAGGAAGAAGAGGATGACGAGAATGAGGTAGTGGAAATCCCTATTACCCGCACTTGGCGTGAGTCTTGGGTGTGGCAGTTATTTACCATTCCCAATGATCCTAAGGCTCGTGCAAACCGAGTCACCTGCAATGAGTGCAAAATGGTACTCAGTCGCGGGAGGCATGGTTCGTATAGCTTTGGGACCACCACCATGAAGCGACACCTCAAGTCATTCCACACTGGGGCCGTTCGCAAGGTTGTACCTTGTGAGGAGCGTAGCAGGTTGATTTCCTCTGCTTCCTCCTCCGTTTCTGATCCTGTCACCACAAGGAACACGCCTGTGGGACAGCGTCTTCCTCAAGCTGCCTCACAGGCCATACGCAATGCTGATGACACTTACCTTTTGAGGGTCATAGTTGGGTGTATGTACTGCGACAGAGTACTCTGCAGGGGGGAGCGACTTCGAAGTGCTTTTGAGACTATTGTCTCAGAGCACGAGAAGATCTGCTCACTACCCAAATAAAACCCACTCTACATCTTCCTCTCTCAGCTCGCCCTTTCTTATCCCTGTGGTTGGTGTCCCCCCTTTACCCTCCTTTCCCCTCCTCTCCTAGTGTGTTGTGTATAAAAAACCCAAAAAAATATAAAACAACAAAAATCAAAAAAATAAGGCTCTTTTCAGAGCCGCCTTTCACAGTTAAAAAATAGAAGTGAAAATAAATGAAGCAAGGCCCTTTGTATTTTTTAGAAGTCTGCAGACAGTCCGCGGACATCTAACATTTTGGGGTGATGCCCTATCATAACCATTGCAATTTTCTCTGAGAGGAAGTGGTGGCTCTGAAAAGAGCCTTTGGGTGGTGTTTGTGTTTGAAAAATTAAAAATACTCAACACCTACTTCAAAATGGATGCTGTAATTCTAACAAAAGGTTGCAATGCATTTTGTATGTTTCTTAGAAAAATCTGATTGCCTGCATAAGTTAAATGGACTCCATCTCTGCAAAAAATGTATGTACTACGAAACATAATATTTTCATTGTGAAAAGAGGACATGCCAAAATCTCTAAGAAAGGCACAAACAGCCTTATTGACATTGCGCCATGCTTTCTCCATTTGTGGACCAAATGAAGAAGAACAAAGCCACATTTGTCTCTGCGCAATCCGTGAAGAAATTACTTGAGAATTTGGAAACATGTCCATGACCTTCCCAAGTCCTTCATTCATTGCAAATTGCAAAGAAATTCCAGACACATGTCCTAAACTGTTCCCTCCACAATGAATTACAATTATGTCTGGATGTTGCTCTGTCTCCAAAGTAGCACAGAGAGGAAACATGTCCAACCACTTCATTCCACGTACTCCATGCCAGTGTACTTCCACATATGGGAATCCAAGATCTACAGCTACTCCACAGCTTTCTGCATGCACCTTCAACCAATGTATCCACGAGTCTCCCAAAATCCAAACAATCTGTTTTCTGAAACACACAGCTATAGCTATCTGTTCTTCTCTCAGCAAAAAGAGTATATGAGAAACTCTCTCCTGGCACAACACACCCACTAAACTTTCCTGACCAATCCCTTTCTATGCTCATTCTCATTTGCATGGCTTCCCAACCCAAAAATCCCCGGATGTAACACCCGATGTCCACGAACTACTGCCATGTCTGCGGACATATCGTAACATGGACAGCCCTTCTACCATTTCCACTTCACTCTCTGTGCCATTCCATGATTGGATGTAGCTAAGAAGTCACATGACTATCCACCAATCACATCCAAGACCTCTACATCTAACTCCATCATCATAGATCAGCACTGCAAATGTACTGTGAATCTCTCTGAGTACAAGTGTCATTTCATTAGAAAGCACCTTCTACAAGAAATACTGTACAAGTCTCCAAGAATTCTACTTGCAGCTCCATGCATATCCATATGCATGAACACAAACTACAGGTATGCTTATTTTCTGAAAAGTACATGAACACATTTTCTACTTTCATATAAACAGATTAACTGACTTTTATCTTGTATAATCTGTAAAATGAATCCACTGTCTTTTTTCAATCTCCTAAAATCAACTGTCACTTACAAACCTTTATACTATTTAATTGCTTTATACACACACACACACACACACACACACACACTCAAATCATGTTGAACTAACATTTTTGAAATAAAATATAGACTACATAGAGTCAAACAAAATTGCATGCACACTCTATGTTCAAATCTCAAACAACAATACTTGTACAATTACATAAACATTTTTTTATTTTTTTATTTATTTAATTACTTACATTTATATAGGACAAGCAGCCCATGACATTGTGGCACTATTACTTGCAAAAGCTATGTTACAGGAATAGTGGTATTCAGTGGTACATTATGAACTCCACAAGGTATACTAAAGATATTTTGTTTGCTACAGTTAGTCATTGCAATACAGTTTATTCATTAACAACATATGATTTGTATTCAACTAGTGCAAGGTATCTTATGTGAATAAGATAGTTTTAATGGTTTTGAGGAAGACGCTGAGGATGTCAATTAAAAAAATCAATGTCTAAATTAAAAACAGTGGTATATACAAACAAAACTACTAATATATTTCTTTTACAATTGCAGTGAAGACCATTCTCCTGAAGAGAAGCAGTCGATTTTGAAGTACAAAGAAAAACTAAGAAATAACCTGCTCATTTTAGAAAAAAAGTAAGTTGAATACCACCATAATATTTCTATTATTACTCTAACAAACTGTAAGATTAATTCATGCTATTTCTGTGCCTAAAAATAGAGATTCTGCACCATTCTGTCCAAAAATCCCCATTTCTTAAACAGCGATTTACAGCCAGAATGGTCCACTAATTCCTATTTTTCGACACACAAATTACCCAACTCAGCCACTAGAATTTTGATGTTATAGAACAAACAACTGTTTTAATTGTATAGCATTAGACTTACTATTTGTACTTCTCCACACCACTAGCTTACTTTTTTCTGTAATCTGAACCGAAGTTTAGAAACACGTTAATTCACGAATACTCATCCCTACTAGTTGTAGTTGCCTAATGCACAATCACACACCATTACATACATCTTTATCATCTTACTCAAACACTCATGCACACAGCACACCACACATACATTGCAGAACACCCCAACCCATACCTTCTTTATTTTTTTCAACAGACCCTAAAGAATGCCTACCAAAAATCAAGTCCGTAGAAAGCAACACAGAAGTAGAGCAAATGAAAATAAAAGTGTCCAACATAAGCATCCATCTCTAGCAGAATTTGTAAAAAAAGTTGAAACAAAACAGCTAATACAGTCATTTAGGGAAACAAAAGAAGTTTCAAGTACAAAAACTTTGCCTCCTCTAAACAAACCAGAAACAATTAACAGAAAATCAGCTATCACTACAGATAAAACTGCTTCTATAAATCTTGATATAGTGCAAAGTAAGCACACCAAGAAAAGTATTTTAGCCAAAATGTTCAGTCACAAAGTCCTTCAAAATCTTATAAAAACAGGAGAGAAACCAGGTTCAACCCTTAAAACCTATCGTAGGAAATTAATCTTAGAAGTGCTGACAGACAGTGTAATTCTTCTCAGAAGAAAGTTATTTATTTTAGTGTTAAACAAAATGAAACCACTAACAAAACTAATAACTAAATTACAAAAAAGACTTCTCAATAAAGGAAATGTCAACAGAAAGAACTTCTTAAGTATCTGCAGAGGTGAATGGAATCACACTACAAGCACAGAACCATACTTTAATGAAGAAGCATACAAACAAAAGCAAACAAATACAATTGCCATACATAGCAGTGGTCGAGGTTATGAAAAAGTTAATAATACCATAATGGAACAAGAAGTACTCCTTACAAAAATATGCCCTGAAAACTTAGAATTACCCCTCCATTCAACTGAATCAAAATGTCTAGTATACAAATGGCCATGGACGTAAATGTGTAACATTCCCAAAAAAATGTTCAAGTCTTTACGCCAATTCCTCAATCAATATGTGAAAAGCAAAGACACAATCAAAATTAAACTACTGCAAAATATGGATACCTGTTACTACAAGGACATTCATTGGCCTGCATTACAGGACCTACTTGCAAAACCACCTTCCATGATATCAAAAGGATATCAACACATCATTCAACTATAAGAAATCTAGTTTATAAACTGTAGTATGCTAAAAGTCCTGCTTTTGCACTAGCCAATTTAAATAACATTCTTCTACATGGTACAGCAAAAGACCTACTTGAATAAATCTACTATATCCATATAAAATATTTTGGAAGTGAAAGCCACTTACTGAAAGAAATTAGTAACAATTCTACACATGGCAACCTTTTATCACACACATACAAAAAAGAAATACTAAAATTTAAAAGTACATCAGCTGAAGTACCAAGCCATGTGTGTGTATGTTGCCGCAGAACTTTTTATAAAAGTAACACAAAAACTGTAGACCTATCATACAAAATAGAAGACAATGAAGATTCTAAATGGTTTGAATTAGCTCTCTACCTTATAGCAGAAAACAAATACGAAATAACTGACCCCTTAATACTTTGCAGTTACTGCACTACAAACTGCACTACTAAACTTGACAACAACCAAACTCCTTCACGTGCTATCACAAATAATTTGGAATTATATCCACTACCAAAACCCCTTCAACAACTTAATTTATATGAGAGCATCATAATTCAAACAGTGCACCCATTTCAAGCAATAATGCGCCTTAAACCAAAAACTGCAAAATTACCTTCCTCTGAATTAGTGAAAGGTATTTGTGGAAAGGCAGTGTATTTGCCATTAGATCTAAAAGAAAATGTGCACACTCTAGGAGTGCAACGTCCAATGCAGCAATCTTTAATTATCTTAGTAAATGGAGTACCTACAAAAGACAAAAAAAAATGGCAACAGCTGGTAGATTTACATAACATTAGAGAAGCCTTGCAATATCTTAAAGAGAATAATGAATATTACAAAGAAATTAATATTGAAGAAAACTTGAAGGATACAACTGAAATAATTCAAGAGACACAAGAAGCTGGTCAATTTGAGCTCCTAGATCCTGCTACAATATCATATCAAATACTTTAGACCATTATACAATTCATCCATTCCACTCTAATGACACCATAGAAGATGCACTGGAAAAGTACCAAATGGTTCAAACGAAAGGATCACCAATCAGAATATGGGAAAAAAGTATAGAAGCACGTGCTTTTCCTCTACTCTTTCCTACTGGCAAAGGAGGAATGTACGATGATAGACCTATTCAAATATCAGCATCAGAATACCGCTCATTACGGATGTATTCTGAAGATCCCAAAATTAGACAAAATGTGGAATACATATTCCACCTACTCTTTGAAAGTGAACTAGCAACTTTATGTTACGGAGTTGCACACATATTAATATCAGGATCGCACTTTCAAAATATGACAGCTACACAATTATTGCAAAAGGTTCAACGAAAAGATGAGATTTTACAATCAAATATTACAAATCTATTAGCAAATATGCATGGTACTAAAGAGTACTGGTTTCGACGTCATGGAGATGTACGTTATATGATCAGAAACCTTGGCCCACCCACTTGGTTTGTTACATTAAGTTGTGCAGAATATGCATGGGAAGATTTACATGATTTCCTACGCATATCAAACAAAAACAAAACAAACATAGATATACTAACACCTGGAGAACTTTGTTCTCTGGATCCTATTAATGTTTCAAGATATTTTCACTATTGCTTCATTGCTATACTACATTTTATTTGTAATAGAACTGTCCCTCCCCTTGGAGAAGTGCAACACTTCTTTTGGAGAAAAGAATACCAAGCCAGAGGAGCACCACATATCCATATGCTTTTATGGATTAAAGATGCTCCTAAATTTGGTCAAGACAGTGATGCCACTGTTTTATAGTTTATTGAAAAATATGCCACTTGTGAAATTCCATCAGAATCCACAAATAGTGATCGTCATGCACAAATTTTACAATTTCGAAGACACAAATGTGGCAAATATTGTCGTCGCAAATGCAAAAACAAAGGGAAATACTACACCAAATGACGATTTGGTTTCCCTAGACCAGTTACAAATACAGGTCAAGTGAACAACCTCATGTCATCAGTTAGACATAGTGTTAAAGGTAAGTCACCTAAAAATACATATTACATAAAAAGAAAAGAAGAAGAAAAATATATCAATGATTACAATGCAATCATTGCCCAGTTATGGAATGAAAACATAGATGTGCAGTACATTGCAGACAATTCTACTGCAGTTGCACGATATGTCACAGCATACTTAACCAAAGCAGAAAAGTCAGAGCTGCAAGACCTCTGGAATGACCTGTCATCAGATAAAACAGTATCTCAGAAATTTTACAGCTTGGGCATAAAAATGCTCTCCCATAGAGAATGTGGATCCTATGAAGCAGCTGATCATTTAACTGGTACTGCATTGTATGGTAAATCTGAAAATATAGTATGGCTAAGTCTTGGTCCAGCTTAATCTAGAAAAAGAGTTCTAAAACCATACAAAGATATAGAAACAATAGCCAAACATGATCCCAACAGACAAGACATTTAAAAAAACAATTTATTGGATACATACTACCCAAACAGGAGTACCACTTTGGAAACCATGTGTCTATGCCACATAGCCCAAAACTACACATACAAAAATAATATAAAACCTGATTTAAAAAAGCTAAATACAGAGTGACAAACTTTGAAGGCAGCTTAGTAAAACTCACCAAACCAAATTTAATTAATCATATCAAATTGTCATTTAAGACTCCTCAACATAAAGAAGTATATTACATGTCCCTGCTACAAATCTTTAAACCATGGAGAAAAGAAGAAGAAATACTAGATAACTATGACTCATGTGAAGCCGCTTTCAAAGCAAATGAAAGCACTATAACTGATGTAAACTTTCCACAGTACAAAACAATGTTGCACAATGAACAGTGTTTATGGAATAAGACAACAATTGGACTACTGTGCTGGAATGGTTAAATTCACTATAAAATCACAGGAAGATCCACAAGAATTTCTAATGTACTTACTACAAGTACTGGAAAATAAAAACATACCTATAAATGAAATCTTTCAGATTTCATACATGTAGAACCATGCATGCACTCTCTGCAACAATGTGACACAAGAACAAATCCCCAATGAACGCTTCATATATATATCAATACCTAATTGTGAATCCATTCCAATTCAGCATCTTGTACAAAATGCAAACCATGGTAGATTATGTACTACCTGCAATTCGGATAATGGCTCCACGTTACTAATACAAACACGTAGTAAATACGTAATACTAATTCTTCTGCGTTATAATGCAGATGGTACCAAAAACAACTGCAAGCTGACTGGATTCACACATGGTCAAGTATCACTTGGTAAGAAAACCTTCACAAAAATAGGTATAATCTACCACGCAGGAGCCACAACCAATTCAGGGCACTACACTGCATATATAAGAAAGAACTGTGGATGTGTTGAATGCAGAGAATGCATTACTCTAAAGCAGAGATTACCAGCAAATCATTCAAATGCATGTTTAATGTTCTTAAAACCAAAATTTGATAACTAAACTGTACTTAAACCTTAAGTAAACTTGTAGTAAAAAACATATAAACTGTTAGAATATTCCAAAACCTATCTAACAGCCCAAAGATTCTACAACAACTAATCAGATAAATGAATACCACTAAATTAGAGCAAAAAATAGACAGTTAGAATACGTCAATTGGTATCTAACTGTCCCAAAATTTTACAATATCCAAACAAATAAATAAATTACTGCTCCAAAAAACTGCAACAAGCCAAGATATACAGCATTAGCCAGAAACAAGTGAACACTGAAAACAAACAAACAAATAAACTGTAGCATAACAGAAAAAGTTTATTTTTAATCCAACATGGATTTTTTTTTCTCCCACAGACCCAATGATTTTAGCAACAAACACAGAAACTGAGCACATTGCACAGTACTCTGGTTTGCAATGTATTAAATATGAGGGTAAACAAAAAATGTTGATTATTCAATGTAATATGTCATTACAAAATACCAATACTAACATGCTCTTTTCTTTTATCACAGAAATCAAAAAGAAATACATGTACTCCAGTTACTAAACCAAACAGTAAGTATATTATAATAAGTACAACCATCGCAGAATATCACACCAATAGTCGCTTAAAACTTTGTTCCTTATAAATTTGTTTTTGATCCCAAAATTATAAGCCACTATGAGTGTGATATGCTGCGGTGGTTGTGGCCAGGGCATAGAGTCTTGGGTGCAGGGCCAAATGGCCATGCACCCAACACTTTATGCCCTGGCCACAACCACCGCAGCATATCACACCCATAGAGTCAAACATTTCAACTATGGCATATGGGAACTTATAATGTCCGCGGACACAATGAGTGTACTTAGAACACTTTCAACTTGCCAGCGAACAATACGGACAGCGTCCTCAGAACACCCCCATTTTGTTTATTTACGAACATTTCAGGACACCTGCTAGTGTTCTTAGAACACATTCAACTTGCCACCGAACAATACGGACACCGTCCTCAGGACACCTCCATTTTCTTTATTTACGAACATTTCAGGACACTGCAAGTGTTCTTAGAACACATTCAACTTGGCAGCGAACAATATGGACAGCGTCCTCAGGACACCCCCATTTTGTTCATTTACAAACATTTCAGGACACCACGAGTGTTCTTAGAACACTTTCAACTTGCCATCGAACAATACAGACAGCGTCCTCAGAACACCGCCATTTTGTAATTTACGAACATTTAACGGACACCACGAGTGTTCTTAGAACACATTCAACTTGCCAGCGAACAATACGGACAGCGTCCTCAGAACACCCCCATTTTGTTAATTTACGAACATTTAACGGACACCACAAGTGTTCTTAGAACACTTTCAACTTGCTAAAGAACTGTACGGACAGCGTCCTCAGAAAACCCCCATTTCGTTAATTTACGAACATTTAACGTACACCACGAGTGTTCTTAGAACACTTTCAACTTGCCTCCGAACAATAGGGACAGCGTCCTTAGTACACCCCCATTTTATTCATTTATGAACATTTCAGGACACTTTTGTTAATTTACAAACTTTAACGGACACCACGAGTGTTCTTAGAACATATTCAACTTGCCAGCGAACAATACGGACAGCGTCCTCAGAACACCCCCATTCTGTTAATTTACGAACATTTAACGGACACCACAAGTGTTCTTAGAACACTTTCAACTTGCTAAAGAACTGTACGGACAGCGTCCTCAGAAAACTCCCATTTTGTTAATTTACGAACATTTAACGTACACCACGAGTGTTCTTAGAACACTTTCAACTTGCCACCGAACAATAGGGACAGCGTCCTGAGTACACCCCCATTTTGTTCATTTACGAACATTTCAGGACACCGCAAGTGTTCTTAGAACACATTCAACTTGCCAAAGAACAATACGGACAGCGTCCTCAGAACACCCCCATTTTGTTAATTTACGAACATTTAACGGACACCACGAGAGTTCTTAGAACACTTTCAACTTGCCAAAGAAGAATACAGACAGCATCCTCAGAACACCCCCATTTTGTTAATTTACGAACATATCAGGACACTGCAAGTGTTCTTAGAACACATTCATCTTGCCAGCGAACAATACGGACAGCGTCCTCAGAACACCCCCATTTTGTTTATTTACGAACATTTCAGGACACCACAAGTGTTCTTAGAATGCATTTAACTTGCCAGAGAACAATATGGACCGCGTCCTCAGGAAACCCCCATTTTGTTTATTTACGAACATTTCAGGACACCGCGAGTGTTCTTAGAACACATTCAACTTGCCAGCGAACAATACGGGCAGCGTCCTCAGGACACCCCCATTTAACATTTCAGGACACTGCAAGTGTTCATAGAACACTTTCAACTTGCCAGAGAACAATACAGACAGCCTCCTCAGGACACCCCCCTTTTGTGTATTTACGAACATTTCAGGACACCACAAGTGTTCTTAGAACACTTTCAACTTGCCAAAGAACAATACGGACAGCGTCCTCAGAACACGCCCATTTTGTTCATTTACGAATATTTCAGGACACCATGAGTGTTCTTAGAACACATTCAACTTGCCATCGAACAATACGGACAGCGTCCTCAGAACACCCCCATTTTGTTAATTTACGAACAATTAACGGACACCACGACTGTTCTTAGAACACATTCAACTTGCCAAAGAACAATACGGACAGCGTCCTCAGAACACCCCCATTTTGTTTATTTATGAACATTTCAGGACACCGCGAGTGTTCTTAGAACACATTCAACTTGCCAGCAAACAATACGGACAGCGTCATCAGGACACCCCCCTTTTGTTTATTTACGAACATTTCAGGACACCGCGAGTGCTCTTAGAACACATTCAACTTGCCAGCGAACAATACGGACAGCGTCCTCAGGACACCCCCATTTTGTTTATTTACGAACATTTCAGGACACCACAAGTGTTCTTAGAACACTTTCAACTTGCCACCAAACAATACGGACAGCATCCTCAGAACACACCCATTTTGTTAATTTACCAACATTTCAGGACACCGCAAGTGTTCTTAGAACACATTCAACTTGCCAAAGAACAATACGGACAGCGTCCTCAGAACACCCCCATTTTTTTTATTTACGAACATTTCAGGACACCGCGAGTGTTCTTAGAACACATTCAACTTGCCAGCGAACAATACGGACAGCGTCCTCAGGACAGCCCCATTTAACATTTCAGGACACTGCGAGTGTTCATAGAACACTTTCAACTTGCCAGAGAACAATACGGACAGCCTCCTCAGGACACCCTCATTTTATTTATTTACGAACATTTTAGGACACCACAAGTATTCTAAGAACACTTTCAACTTGCAAAAGAACAATACGGACAGCGTCCTCAGAACACCCCCATTTTGTTAATTTACGAACATTTAACGTACACCACTAGTGTTCTTAGAACACTTTCAACTTGCCAGTGAACAATACGGACAGCGTCCTCAGAACACCCCCATTTTGTTAATTTACGAACATTTCAGGACACCGCAAGTGATCTTAGAACACATTCAACTTGCCAAAGAACAATACGGACAGTGTCCTCAGAACACCCCCATTTTGTTAATTTACAAACGTTTCAGGACACCGCAAGTTTTCTTGGAACAAATGTAACTTGCCAGAGAACAATACGGACAGCGTCCTCAGAACACCCCCATTTTGTTAATTTACGAACATTTAAATGACACCACGAGTGTTCTTAGAACACTTTCAACTTGCCATTGAACAATACGAACAGCGTCCTCAGAACACCCCCATTTTGTGTATTTATGAACATTTCAGGCCACCGCAAGTGTTCTTAGAACACATTCAACTTGCCAAAGAACAATACAGACAGCGTCCTCAGGGCCCCCCCATTTTGTTAATTTACAAACATTTAGCGGACACCACAAGTTTTCTTAGAACACTTTCAACTTGCCAAAGAACAATACGGACAGCGTCCTCAGAACACCCCCATTTTGTTAATTTACGAACATTTCAGGACACCGCAAGTGTTCTTAGAACACTTTCAACTTGCAGCGAACAATACCGACAGCGTCCTCAGAACACCCCCATTTTGTTAATTTACGAACATTTCAGGACACCGTGACTGTTCTTAGAACACATTGAACTTGCCAGCGAACAATACGGACAGCGTCCTCAGGACACCCCCATTTTGTTAATTTGCATACATTTAGCGGACACCACGAATGTTCTTAGAACACTTTCAACTTGCTAGTGAACAATACGAACAACGTCCTCAGAACACCCCCATTTTGTTTATTTACGAACATTTCAGGACACCACAATTGTTCTTAGAAGGCATTCAACTTGCCAGAGAACAATACGGACAGCGTCCTCAGAATACCCCCATTTTGTTAATTTACGAACATTTCTGGACACTGCGAGTGTTCTTAGAACACTTTCAACTAGTCAGCGAACAATACCAACAGCGTCCTCAGGACATCCCCATTTTGTTTATTTACGAACATTTCAGGACACCGCGAGTGTTCTTAGAACACATTCAACTTGCCAGCGAACAATACGGACAGCGTCCTCAGGACATCCCCATTTAACATTTCAGGACACCGCAAGTGTTCATAGAACACTTTCAACTTGCCAGAGAACAATATGGACAGCCTCCTCAGGACACCCTCATTTTATTTATTTACGAACATTTCAGGACACCACAAGTGTTCTTAGAACACTTTCAACTTGCCAAAGAACAATACGGACAGCGTCCTCAGAACACCCCCATTTTGTTCATTTACGAACATTTAACGGACACCACGAGTGTTCTTAGAACACTTTCAACTTGCCAGAGAACAATATGGACCGCGTCCTGAGGACACCCCCATTTTGTTTATTTATGAACATTTAACGGACACCACAAGTGTTCTTAGAACACTTTCAACTTGCCATTGAACAATACGAACGGCGTCCTCAGAACACCCCCATTTTGTTTATTTATGAACATTTCAGGACACCGCAAGTGTTCTTAGAACACATTCAACTTGCCAGCGAACAATACGGACAGCGTCATCAGGACACCCCCATTATGTTAATTTACGAACATTTAACGTACACCACGAGTGTTCTTAGAACACTTTCAACTTGCCACCGAACAATAAGGACAGCGTCCTGAGTACACCCCCATTTCGTTAATTTACGAACATTTCAGGACACCGCAAGTGTTCTTAGAACACATTCAACTTGCCAAAGAACAATACGGACAGCGTCCTCAGAACACCCCCATTTTGTTCATTTACGAACATTTAACGGAAACCACGAGTGTTCTTACAACACTTTCAACTTGCCCGAGAACAATATGGACCGCGTCCTGAGGACACCCCCATTTTGTTTATTTATGAACATTTAAAGGACACCACAAGTGTTCTTAGAACACTTTCAACTTGCCATTGAACAATACGAACAGCGTCCTCAGAACACCCCCATTTTGTTAATTTACGAACATTTAACGTACACCACGAGTGTTCTTAGAACACTTTCAACTTGCCAGCGAACAATACAGACAGCGTTCTCAGGACGCCCCCATTTTGTTAATTTACGAACATTTCAGGACACCGCAAGTGTTCTTAAAACACATTCAACTTGCCAGCGAACAATACGGACAGCGTCCTCAGGACAGCCCCATTTAACATTTCAGGACACCGCGAGTGTTCATAGAACACTTTCAACTTGCCACAGAACAATAGGGACAGCCTCCTCAGAACACCCTCATTTTATTCATTTACAAACATTTCAGGACACCACAAGTGTTCTTAGAACACTTTCAACTTGCCAAAGAACAATACGGACAGCGTCCTCAGAACACCCCCATTTTGTTAATTTATGAACATTTAACGTACACCACAAGTGTTCCTAGAACACTTTCAACTTGCCAGCGAACAATACGGAGAGCGTCCTCAGAACGCCCCCATTTTGTTAATTTACGAACATTTCAGGACACCGCAAGTGTTCTTAGAACACATTCAACTTGCCAAAGAACAATACGGACAGCGTCCTCAGAACACCCCCATTTTGTTAATTTACAAACATTTTAGGACACCGCAGTGTTCTTGGAACAAATGTAACTTGCCAGAGAACACTACGGACAGCGTCCTCAGAACACCCCCATTTTCTTAATTTACGAACATTTAAAGGACACCACAAGTGTTCTTAGAACACATTCAACTTGCCATTGAACAATACGAACAGCGTCCTCAGAACACCCCCATTTTGTTTATTTATGAACATTTCAGGACACCGCAAGTGTTCTTAGAACACATTCAACTTGCCAAATAACAGTACGGACAGCGTCCTCAGAACACCCCCATTTTGTTAATTTACGAACATTTAACGTACACCACGAGTGTTCTTAGAACACTTTCAACTTGCCACCGAACAATAAGGACAGCGTCCTGAGTACACCCCCATTTTGTTCATTTACGAACATTTCAGGACACCGCTAGTGTTCTTAGAACACATTCAACTTGCCAGCGAACAATACGGACAGCGTCCTCAGGACAGCCCCATTTAACATTTCAGGACACCGCAAGTGTTCATAGAACACTTTCAACTTGCAAGAGAACAATAGGGACAGCCTCCTCAGGACACCCTCATTTTATTTATTTACAAACATTTCAGGACACCACAAGTGTTCTTAGAACACTTTCAACTTGCCAAAGAACAATACGGACAGCGTCCTCAGAACACCCCCATTTTGTTAATTTACGAACATTTAACGTACACCACAAGTGTTCTTAGAACACTTTCAACTTGCCAGCGAACAATACGGAGAGCGTCCTCAGAACGTCCCCATTTTGTTAATTTACGAACATTTCAGGACACCGCAAGTGTTCTTGAACAAATGTAACTTGCCAGAGAACAATAGGGACAGCGTCCTAGGAACACCCCCATTTTGTTAATTTACGAACATTTAAAGGACACCACAAGTTTTCTTGGAACACATTCAACTTGCCATTGAACAATACGAACAGCATCCTCAGAACACCCCAATTTTGTTTATTTATGAACATTTCAGGACACCGCAAGTGTTCTTAGAACACATTCAACTTGCCAAAGAACAGTACGGACAGCGTCCTCAGAACACCCCCATTTTGTTAATTTAGGAACATTTAACGTACACCACGAGTGTTCTTAGAACACTTTCAACTTGCCACCGAACAATAAGGACAGCGTCCTGAGTACACCCCCATTTTGTTCATTTACGAACATTTCAGGACACCGCAAGTGTTCTTAGAACACATTCAACTTGCCAAAGAACAATACGGACAGCGTCCTCAGAACACCCCCATTTTGTTCATTTACGAACATTTAACGGACACCACGAGTGTTCTTAGAACACTTTCAACTTGCCATAGAACAATATGGACCGCGTCCTGAGGACACCCACATTTTGTTTATTTATGAACATTTAAAGGACACCACAAGTGTTCTTAGAACACTTTCAGCTTGCCATTGAACAATATGAACAGCGTCCTCAGAACACCCCCATTTTGTTTATTTTTGAACATTCCAGGACACCGCAAGTGTTCTTAGAACACATTCAACTTGCCAGCGAACAATACGGACAGCGTCATCAGGACACCCCCATTTAACATTTCAGGACACCGCAAGTGTTCATAGAACACTTTCAACTTGCCAGAGAACAATACGGACAGCCTCCTCAGGACACCCCCCTTTTGTTTATTTACGAACATTTCAGGACACCGCAAGTGTTCTCAGAACACATTCAACTTGCCTAAGAACAATACGGACAGCGTCCTCAGAACACCCCCATTTTGTTAATTTACAAACATTTTAGGACACCGCAAGTGTTCTTGGAACAAATGTAACTTGCCAGAGAACACTACGGACAGCGTCCTCAGAACACCTCCATTTTGTTAATTTACGAACATTTAAAGGACACCACAAGTGTTCTTAGAACACATTCAACTTGCCATTGAACAATACGAACAGCGTCCTCAGAACACCCCCATTTTGTTTATTTATGAACATTTCAGGACACCGCAAGTGTTCTTAGAACACATTCAACTTGCCAAAGAACAGTAAGGACAGCGTCCTCAGAGCACCCCCATTTTGTTAATTTACGAACATTTAACGTACACCACGAGTGTTCTTAGAACACTTTCAACTTTCCACCGAACAATAAGGACAGCGTCCTGAGTACACCCCCATTTTGTTCATTTACGAACATTTCAGGACACCGCGAGTGTTCTTAGAACACATTCAACTTGCCAGCGAACAATACGGACAGCGTCCTCAGGACAGCCCCATTTAACATTTCAGGACACCGCGAGTGTTCATAGAACACTTTCAACTTGCAAGAGAACAATAGGGACAGCCTCCTCAGGACACCCTCATTTTATTTATTTACAAACATTTCAGGACACCACAAGTGTTCTTAGAACACTTTCAACTTGCCAAAGAACAATACGGACAGCGTCCTCAGAACACCCCCATTTTGTTAATTTACGAACATTTAACGTACACCACAAGTGTTCTTAGAACACTTTCAACTTGCCAGCGAACAATACGGAGAGCGTCCTCAGAACGCCCCCATTTTGTTAATTTACGAACATTTCAGGACACCGCAAGTGTTCTTAGAACACATTCAACTTGCCAAAGAACAATACGGACAGCGTCCTCAGAACACCCCCATTTTGTTAATTTACAAACATTTTAGGACACCGCAAGTGTTCTTGGAACAAATGTAACTTGCCAGAGAAGAATAGGGACAGCGTCCTCAGAACACCCCCATTTTGTTAATTTACGAACATTTAAAGTACACCACAAGTGTTCTTAGAACACATTCAACTTGTCATTGAACAATACGAACAGCGTCCTCAGAACACCCCCATTTTGTTTATTTATGAACATTTCAGGACACCGCAAGTGTTCTTAGAACACATTCAACTTGCCAAAGAACAGTACGGACAGCGTCCTCAGAACACCCTCATTTTGTTAATTTACGAACATTTAACGTACACCACGAGTGTTCTTAGAACACTTTCAACTTGCCACCGAACAATAAGGACAGCGTCCTGAGTACACCCCCATTTTGTTCATTTACGAACATTTCAGGACACCGCAAGTGTTCTTAGAACACATTCAACTTGCCAAAGAACAATACGGACAGCGTCCTCAGAACACCCCCATTTTGTTCATTTACGAACATTTAACGGACACCACGAGTGTTCTTAGAACACTTTCAACTTGCCAGAGAACAATATGGACCGCGTCCTGAGGACACCCCCATTTTGTTTATTTATGAACATTTAAAGGACACCACAAGTGTTCTTAGAACACTTTCAGCTTGCCATTGAACAATAAGAACAGCGTCCTCAGAACACCCCCATTTTGTTTATTTATGAACATTTTAGGACACCACAAGTGTTCTTAGAACACATTCAACTTGCCAGCGAACAATACGGACAGCGTCATCAGGACACCCCCATTTAACATTTCAGGACACCGCAAGTGTTCATAGAACACTTTCAACTTGCCAGAGAACAATACGGACAGCCTCTTCAGGACACCGCCCTTTTGTTTATTTACTAACATTTCAGGACACCGCGAGTGCTCTTAGAACACATTCAACTTGCCAGCGAACAATACGGACAGCGTCCTCAGGACACCCCCATTTTGTTTATTTAAGAACATTTCAGGACACCACAAGTGTTCTTAGAACACTTTCAACTTGCCAAAGAACAATACGGACAGCGTCCTCAGAACACCCCCATTTTCTTAATTTACGAACATTTAACGTACACCACGAGTGTTCTTAGAACACTTTTAACTTGCCACCGAACAATACGGACAGCATCCTGAGAACACACCCATTTTGTTAATTTACCAACATTTCAGGACACTGCAAGTGTTCTTAGAACACATTCAACTTGCCAAAGAACAATATGGACAGCGTCCTCAGAACATTCCCATTTTGTTTATTTACGAACATTTCAGGACACCGCAAGTGTTCTTAGAACACATTCAACTTGCCATCGAACAATACGGACAGCGTCCTCAGGACATCCCCATTTAACATTTCAGGACACCGCAAGTGTTCATAGAACACTTTCAACTTGCCAGAGAACAATATGGACAGCCTCCTCAGGACACCCTCATTTTATTTATTTACGAACATTTCAGGACACCACAAGTGTTCTTAGAACACTTTCAACTTGCCAAAGAACAATACGGACAGCGTCCTCAGAACACCCCCATTTTGTTCATTTACGAACATTTAACGGACACCACGAGTGTTCTTAGAACATATTCAACTTGCCAGCGAACAATACGGACAGCGTCCTCAGAACACCCCCATTTTGTTAATTTACGAACATTTAACGGACACCACAAGTGTTCTTAGAACACTTTCAACTTGCTAAAGAACTGTACGGACAGCGTCCTCAGAAAACTCCCATTTTGTTAATTTACGAACATTTAACGTACACCACGAGTGTTCTTAGAACACTTTCAACTTGCCACCGAACAATAGGGACAGCGTCCTGAGTACACCCCCATTTTGTTCATTTACGAACATTTCAGGACACCGCAAGTGTTCTTAGAACACATTCAACTTGCCAAAGAACAATACGGACAGCGTCCTCAGAACACCCCCATTTTGTTAATTTACGAACATTTAACGGACACCACGAGAGTTCTTAGAACACTTTCAACTTGCCAAAGAACAATACAGACAGCATCCTCAGAACACCCCCATTTTGTTAATTTACGAACATATCAGGACACTGCAAGTGTTCTTAGAACACATTCAACTTGCCAGCGAACAATACGGACAGCGTCCTCAGAACACCCCCATTTTGTTTATTTACGAACATTTCAGGACACCACAAGTGTTCTTAGAATGCATTTAACTTGCCAGAGAACAATACGGACAGCATCCTCATAATACCCCCATTGTGTTAATTTACAAACATTTCAGGACACTGTGAGTGTTCTTAGAACACTTTTAACTTGCCACAGAACAATATGGACCGCGTCCTCAGGACACCCCCATTTTGTTTATTTACGAACATTTCAGGACACCGCGAGTGTTCTTAGAACACATTCAACTTGCCAGCGAACAATACGGGCAGCGTCCTCAGGACACCCCCATTTAACATTTCAGGACACTGCAAGTGTTCATAGAACACTTTCAACTTGCCAGAGAACAATACGGACAGCCTCCTCAGGACACCCCCCTTTTGTGTATTTACGAACATTTCAGGACACCACAAGTGTTCTTAGAACACTTTCAACTTGCCAAAGAACAATACGGACAGCGTCCTCAGAACACGCCCATTTTGTTCATTTACGAATATTTCAGGACACCATGAGTGTTCTTAGAACACATTCAACTTGCCATCGAACAATACGGATAGCGTCCTCAGAACACCCCCATTTTGTTAATTTACGAACAATTAACGGACACCACGACTGTTCTTAGAACACATTCAACTTGCCAAAGAACAATACGGACAGCGTCCTCAGAACACCCCCATTTTGTTTATTTATGAACATTTCAGGACACCGCGAGTGTTCTTAGAACACATTCAATTTGCCAGCAAACAATACGGACAGCGTCATCAGGACACCCCTCTTTTGTTTATTTACGAACATTTCAGGACACCGCGAGTGCTCTTAGAACACATTCAACTTGCCAGCGAACAATACGGACAGCGTCCTCAGGACACCCCCATTTTGTTTATTTACGAACATTTCAGGACACCACAAGTGTTCTTAGAACACTTTCAACTTGCCAAAGAACAATACGGACAGCATCCTCAGAACACCCCCATTTTCTTAATTTACGAACATTTAACGTACACCACGAGTGTTCTTAGAACACTTTCAACTTGCCACCAAACAATACGGACAGCATCCTCAGAACACACCCATTTTGTTAATTTACCAACATTTCAGGACACCGCAAGTGTTCTTAGAACACATTCAACTTGCCAAAGAACAATACGGACAGCGTCCTCAGAACACCCCCATTTTTTTTATTTACAAACATTTCAGGACACCGCGAGTGTTCTTAGAACATATTCAACTTGCCAGCGAACAATACGGACAGCGTCCTCAGAACACCCCCATTTTGTTAATTTACGAACATTTAACGGACACCACAAGTGTTCTTAGAACACTTTCAACTTGCTAAAGAACTGTACGGACAGCGTCCTCAGAAAACTCCCATTTTGTTAATTTACGAACATTTAACGTACACCACGAGTGTTCTTAGAACACTTTCAACTTGCCACCGAACAATAGGGACAGCGTCCTGAGTACACCCCCATTTTGTTCATTTACGAACATTTCAGGACACCGCAAGTGTTCTTAGAACACATTCAACTTGCCAAAGAACAATACGGACAGCGTCCTCAGAACACCCCCATTTTGTTAATTTACGAACATTTAACGGACACCACGAGAGTTCTTAGAACACTTTCAACTTGCCAAAGAACAATACAGACAGCATCCTCAGAACACCCCCATTTTGTTAATTTACGAACATATCAGGACACTGCAAGTGTTCTTAGAACACATTCAACTTGCCAGCGAACAATACGGACAGCGTCCTCAGAACACCCCCATTTTGTTTATTTACGAACATTTCAGGACACCACAAGTGTTCTTAGAATGCATTTAACTTGCCAGAGAACAATACGGACAGCATCCTCATAATACCCCCATTGTGTTAATTTACAAACATTTCAGGACACTGTGAGTGTTCTTAGAACACTTTTAACTTGCCACAGAACAATATGGACCGCGTCCTCAGGACACCCCCATTTTGTTTATTTACGAACATTTCAGGACACCGCGAGTGTTCTTAGAACACATTCAACTTGCCAGCGAACAATACGGGCAGCGTCCTCAGGACACCCCCATTTAACATTTCAGGACACTGCAAGTGTTCATAGAACACTTTCAACTTGCACGAGAACAATACGGACAGCCTCCTCAGGACACCCCCCTTTTGTGTATTTACGAACATTTCAGGACACCACAAGTGTTCTTAGAACACTTTCAACTTGCCAAAGAACAATACGGACAGCGTCCTCAGAACACGCCCATTTTGTTCATTTACGAATATTTCAGGACACCATGAGTGTTCTTAGAACACATTCAACTTGCCATCGAACAATACGGATAGCGTCCTCAGAACACCCCCATTTTGTTAATTTACGAACAATTAACGGACACCACGACTGTTCTTAGAACACATTCAACTTGCCAAAGAACAATACGGACAGCGTCCTCAGAACACCCCCATTTTGTTTATTTATGAACATTTCAGGACACCGCGAGTGTTCTTAGAACACATTCAATTTGCCAGCAAACAATACGGACAGCGTCATCAGGACACCCCTCTTTTGTTTATTTACGAACATTTCAGGACACCGCGAGTGCTCTTAGAACACATTCAACTTGCCAGCGAACAATACGGACAGCGTCCTCAGGACACCCCCATTTTGTTTATTTACGAACATTTCAGGACACCACAAGTGTTCTTAGAACACTTTCAACTTGCCAAAGAACAATACGGACAGCATCCTCAGAACACCCCCATTTTCTTAATTTACGAACATTTAACGTACACCACGAGTGTTCTTAGAACACTTTCAACTTGCCACCAAACAATACGGACAGCATCCTCAGAACACACCCATTTTGTTAATTTACCAACATTTCAGGACACCGCAAGTGTTCTTAGAACACATTCAACTTGCCAAAGAACAATACGGACAGCGTCCTCAGAACACCCCCATTTTTTTTATTTACGAACATTTCAGGACACCGCGAGTGTTCTTAGAACACATTCAACTTGCCAAAGAACAATACGGACAGCGTCCTCAGAACACCCCCATTTTGTTAATTTACGAACATTTAACGGACACCACGAGAGTTCTTAGAACACTTTCAACTTGCCAAAGAACAATACAGACAGCATCCTCAGAACACCCCCATTTTGTTAATTTACGAACATATCAGGACACTGCAAGTGTTCTTAGAACACATTCAACTTGCCAGCGAACAATACGGACAGCGTCCTCAGAACACCCCCATTTTGTTTATTTACGAACATTTCAGGACACCACAAGTGTTCTTAGAATGCATTTAACTTGCCAGAGAACAATACGGACAGCATCCTCATAATACCCCCATTGTGTTAATTTACAAACATTTCAGGACACTGTGAGTGTTCTTAGAACACTTTTAACTTGCCACAGAACAATATGGACCGCGTCCTCAGGACACCCCCATTTTGTTTATTTACGAACATTTCAGGACACCGCGAGTGTTCTTAGAACACATTCAACTTGCCAGCGAACAATACGGGCAGCGTCCTCAGGACACCCCCATTTAACATTTCAGGACACTGCAAGTGTTCATAGAACACTTTCAACTTGCCAGAGAACAATACGGACAGCCTCCTCAGGACACCCCCCTTTTGTGTATTTACGAACATTTCAGGACACCACAAGTGTTCTTAGAACACTTTCAACTTGCCAAAGAACAATACGGACAGCGTCCTCAGAACACGCCCATTTTGTTCATTTACGAATATTTCAGGACACCATGAGTGTTCTTAGAACACATTCAACTTGCCATCGAACAATACGGATAGCGTCCTCAGAACACCCCCATTTTGTTAATTTACGAACAATTAACGGACACCACGACTGTTCTTAGAACACATTCAACTTGCCAAAGAACAATACGGACAGCGTCCTCAGAACACCCCCATTTTGTTTATTTATGAACATTTCAGGACACCGCGAGTGTTCTTAGAACACATTCAATTTGCCAGCAAACAATACGGACAGCGTCATCAGGACACCCCTCTTTTGTTTATTTACGAACATTTCAGGACACCGCGAGTGCTCTTAGAACACATTCAACTTGCCAGCGAACAATACGGACAGCGTCCTCAGGACACCCCCATTTTGTTTATTTACGAACATTTCAGGACACCACAAGTGTTCTTAGAACACTTTCAACTTGCCAAAGAACAATACGGACAGCATCCTCAGAACACCCCCATTTTCTTAATTTACGAACATTTAACGTACACCACGAGTGTTCTTAGAACACTTTCAACTTGCCACCAAACAATACGGACAGCATCCTCAGAACACACCCATTTTGTTAATTTACCAACATTTCAGGACACCGCAAGTGTTCTTAGAACACATTCAACTTGCCAAAGAACAATACGGACAGCGTCCTCAGAACACCCCCATTTTTTTTATTTACGAACATTTCAGGACACCGCGAGTGTTCTTAGAACATATTCAACTTGCCAGCGAACAATACGGACAGCGTCCTCAGAACACCCCCATTTTGTTAATTTACGAACATTTAACGGACACCACAAGTGTTCTTAGAACACTTTCAACTTGCTAAAGAACTGTACGGACAGCGTCCTCAGAAAACTCCCATTTTGTTAATTTACGAACATTTAACGTACACCACGAGTGTTCTTAGAACACTTTCAACTTGCCACCGAACAATAGGGACAGCGTCCTGAGTACACCCCCATTTTGTTCATTTACGAACATTTCAGGACACCGCAAGTGTTCTTAGAACACATTCAACTTGCCAAAGAACAATACGGACAGCGTCCTCAGAACACCCCCATTTTGTTAATTTACGAACATTTAACGGACACCACGAGAGTTCTTAGAACACTTTCAACTTGCCAAAGAACAATACAGACAGCATCCTCAGAACACCCCCATTTTGTTAATTTACGAACATATCAGGACACTGCAAGTGTTCTTAGAACACATTCAACTTGCCAGCGAACAATACGGACAGCGTCCTCAGAACACCCCCATTTTGTTTATTTACGAACATTTCAGGACACCACAAGTGTTCTTAGAATGCATTTAACTTGCCAGAGAACAATACGGACAGCATCCTCATAATACCCCCATTGTGTTAATTTACAAACATTTCAGGACACTGTGAGTGTTCTTAGAACACTTTTAACTTGCCACAGAACAATATGGACCGCGTCCTCAGGACACCCCCATTTTGTTTATTTACGAACATTTCAGGACACCGCGAGTGTTCTTAGAACACATTCAACTTGCCAGCGAACAATACGGGCAGCGTCCTCAGGACACCCCCATTTAACATTTCAGGACACTGCAAGTGTTCATAGAACACTTTCAACTTGCCAGAGAACAATACGGACAGCCTCCTCAGGACACCCCCCTTTTGTGTATTTACGAACATTTCAGGACACCACAAGTGTTCTTAGAACACTTTCAACTTGCCAAAGAACAATACGGACAGCGTCCTCAGAACACGCCCATTTTGTTCATTTACGAATATTTCAGGACACCATGAGTGTTCTTAGAACACATTCAACTTGCCATCGAACAATACGGATAGCGTCCTCAGAACACCCCCATTTTGTTAATTTACGAACAATTAACGGACACCACGACTGTTCTTAGAACACATTCAACTTGCCAAAGAACAATACGGACAGCGTCCTCAGAACACCCCCATTTTGTTTATTTATGAACATTTCAGGACACCGCGAGTGTTCTTAGAACACATTCAATTTGCCAGCAAACAATACGGACAGCGTCATCAGGACACCCCTCTTTTGTTTATTTACGAACATTTCAGGACACCGCGAGTGCTCTTAGAACACATTCAACTTGCCAGCGAACAATACGGACAGCGTCCTCAGGACACCCCCATTTTGTTTATTTACGAACATTTCAGGACACCACAAGTGTTCTTAGAACACTTTCAACTTGCCAAAGAACAATACGGACAGCATCCTCAGAACACCCCCATTTTCTTAATTTACGAACATTTAACGTACACCACGAGTGTTCTTAGAACACTTTCAACTTGCCACCAAACAATACGGACAGCATCCTCAGAACACACCCATTTTGTTAATTTACCAACATTTCAGGACACCGCAAGTGTTCTTAGAACACATTCAACTTGCCAAAGAACAATACGGACAGCGTCCTCAGAACACCCCCATTTTTTTTATTTACGAACATTTCAGGACACCGCGAGTGTTCTTAGAACACATTCAACTTGCCAGCGAACAATACGGACAGCGTCCTCAGGACAGCCACATTTAACATTTCAGGACACTGCAAGTGTTCATAGAACACTTTCAACTTGCCAGAGAACAATACGGCCAGCCTCCTCAGGACACCCTCATTTTATTTATTTACGAACATTTTAGGACACCACAAGTATTCTTAGAACACTTTCAACTTGCCAAAGAACAATACGGACAGCGTCCTCAGAACACCCCCATTTTGTTAATTTACGAACATTTAACGTACACCACGAGTGTTCTTAGAACACTTTCAACTTGCCAGTGAACAATACGGACAGTGTCCTCAGAACACCCCCATTTTGTTAATTTACAAACATTTCAGGACACCGCAAGTGATCTTAGAACACATTCAACTTGCCAAAGAACAATACGGACAGTGTCCTCAGAACACCCCCATTTTGTTAATTTACAAACGTTTCAGGACACCGCAAGTGTTCTTGGAACAAATGTAACTTGCCAGAGAAAAATACGGACAGCGTCCTCAGAACACCCCCATTTTGTTAATTTACGAACATTTAAAGGACACCACGAGTGTTCTTAGAACACTTTCAACTTGCCATTGAACAATACGAACAGCGTCCTCAGAACACCCCCATTTTGTTTATTTATGAACATTTCAGGACACCGCAAGTGTTCTTAGAACACATTCAACTTGCCAAAGAACAATACAGACAGCGTCCTCAGGGCCCCCCATTTTGTTAATTTACAAACATTTAGCGGACACCACAAGTTTTCTCAGAACACTTTCAACTTGCCAAAGAACAATACGGACAGCGTCCTCAGAACACCCCCATTTTGTTCATTTACGAACATTTCAGGACACCGCAAGTGTTCTTAGAACACATTCAACTTGCCAAAGAACAATACGGACAGCGTCCTCAGAACACCCCCATTTTGTTAATTTACAAACATTTAACGGACACCACGAGAGTTCTTAGAACACTTTCAACTTGCCAAAGATCAATACAGACAGCATCCTCAGAACACCCCCATTTTGTTAATTTACGAACATATCAGGACACTGCAAGTGTTCTTAGAACACATTCAACTTGCCAGCGAACAATACGGACAGCGTCCTCAGAACACCCCCATTTTGTTTATTTACGAAACATTTCAGGACACCACAAGTGTTCTTAGAATGCATTTAACTTGCCAGAGAACAATACGGACAGCATCCTCAGAATACCCCCATTGTGTTAATTTACAAACATTTCAGGACACTGTGAGTGTTCTTAGAACACTTTTAACTTGCCAGAGAACAATATGGACCGCGTCCTCAGGACACTCCCATTTTGTTTTTTTACGAACATTTCAGGACACCGCGAGTGTTCTTAGAACACATTCAACTTGCCAGCGAACAATACGGGCAGCGTCCTCAGGACACCCCCATTTAACATTTCAGGACACTGCAAGTGTTCATAGAACACTTTCAACTTGCCAGAGAATAATACGGACAGCCTCCTCAGGACACCCCCCTTTTGTGTATTTACGAACATTTCAGGACACCACAAGTGTTCTTAGAACACTTTCAACTTGCCAAAGAACAATACGGACAGTGTCCTCAGAACACGCCCATTTTGTTCATTTACGAATATTTCAGGACACCATGAGTGTTCTTAGAACACATTCAACTTGCCATCGAACAATACGGACAGCGTCCTCAGAACACCCCCATTTTGTTAATTTACGAACAATTAACGGACACCACGACTGTTCTTAGAACACATTCAACTTGCCAAAGAACAATACGGACAGGGTCCTCAGAACACCCCCATTTTGTTTATTTATGAACATTTCAGGACACCGCGAGTGTTCTTAGAACACATTCAACTTGCCAGCAAACAATACGGACAGCGTCATCAGGACACCCCCCTTTTGTTTATTTACGAACATTTCAGGACACCGCGAGTGCTCTTAGAACACATTCAACTTGCCAGCGAACAATACGGACAGCGTCCTCAGGACACCCCCATTTTGTTTATTTACGAACATTTCAGGACACCACAAGTGTTCTTAGAACACTTTCAACTTGCCAAAGAACAATACGGACAGCATCCTCAGAACACCCCCATTTTCTTAATTTACGAACATTTAACGTACACCACGAGTGTTCTTAGAACACTTTCAACTTGCCACCACACAATACGGACAGCATCCTCAGAACACACCCATTTTGTTAATTTACCAACATTTCAGGACACCGCAAGTGTTCTTAGAACACATTCAACTTGCCAAAGAACAATACGGACAGCGTCCTCAGAACACCCCCATTTTTTTTATTTACGAACATTTCAGGACACCGCCAGTGTTCTTAGAACACATTCAACTTGCCAGCGAACAATACGGACAGCGTCCTCAGGACAGCCCCATTTAACATTTCAGGACACTGCGAGTGTTCATAGAACACTTTCAACTTGCCAGAGAACAATACGGACAGCCTCCTCAGGACACCCTCATTTTATTTATTTACGAACATTTTAGGACACCACAAGTATTCTTAGAACACTTTCAACTTGCCAAAGAACAATACGGACAGCATCCTCAGAACACACCCATTTTGTTAATTTACCAACATTTCAGGACACCGCAAGTGTTCTTAGAACACATTCAACTTGCCAAAGAACAATACGGACAGCGTCCTCAGAACACCCCCATTTTTTTTATTTACGAACATTTCAGGACACCGCCAGTGTTCTTAGAACACATTCAACTTGCCAGAGAACAATACGGACAGCGTCCTCAGGACAGCCCCATTTAACATTTCAGGACACTGCGAGTGTTCATAGAACACTTTCAACTTGCCAGAGAACAATACGGACAGCCTCCTCAGGACACCCTCATTTTATTTATTTACGAACATTTTAGGACACCACAAGTATTCTTAGAACACTTTCAACTTGCCAAAGAACAATACGGACAGCGTCCTCAGAACACCCCCATTTTGTTAATTTACGAACATTTAACGTACACCACGAGTGTTCTTAGAACACTTTCAACTTGCCAGTGAACAATACGGACAGCGTCCTCAGAACACCCCCATTTTGTTAATTTACGAACATTTCAGGACACCGCAAGTGATCTTAGAACACATTCAACTTGCCAAAGAACAATACGGACAGTGTCCTCAGAACACCCCCATTTTGTTAATTTACAAACGTTTCAGGACACCGCAAGTGTTCTTGGAACAAATGTAACTTGCCAGAGAACAATACGGACAGCGTCCTCAGAACACCCCCATTTTGTTAATTTACGAACATTTAAAGGACACCACGAGTGTTCTTAGAACACTTTCAACTTGCCATTGAACAATACGAACAGCGTCCTCAGAACACCCCCATTTTGTTTATTTATGAACATTTCAGGACACCGCAAGTGTTCTTAGAACACATTCAACTTGCCAAAGAACAATACAGACAGCGTCCTCAGGGCTCCCCCATTTTGTTAATTTACAAACATTTAGCGGACACCACAACTTTTCTTAGAACACTTTCAACTTGCCAAAGAACAATACGGACAGCGTCCTCAGAACACCCCCATTTTGTTAATTTACGAACATTTCAGGACACCGCAAGTGTTCTTAGAACACATTCAACTTGCAGCGAACAATACCGACAGCGTCCTCAGAACACCCCCATTTTGTTAATTTACGAACATTTCAGGACACCGTGACTGTTCTTAGAACACATTGAACTTGCCAGCGAACAATACGGACAGCGTCCTCAGGACACCATCATTTTGTTAATTTACATACATTTAGCGGACACCACGAATGTTCTTAGAACACTTTCAACTTGCTAGTGAACAATACGAACAACGTCCTCAGAACACCCCCATTTTGTTTATTTACGAACATTTCAGGACACCACAATTGTTCTTAGAAGGCATTCAACTTGCCAGAGAACAATACGGACAGCGTCCTCAGAATACCCCCATTTTGTTAATTTACGAACATTTCTGGACACTGCGAGTGTTCTGAGAACACTTTCAACTAGTCAGCGAACAATACCAACAGCGTCCTCAGGACATCCCCATTTTGTTTATTTACGAACATTTCAGGACACCGCGAGTGTTCTTAGAACACATTCAACTTGCCAGCGAACAATACGGACAGCGTCCTCAGGACACCCTCATTTTATTTATTTACGAACATTTCAGGACACCACAAGTGTTCTTAGAACACTTTCAACTTGCCAAAGAACAATACGGACAGCGTCCTCAGAACACCCCCATTTTGTTCATTTACGAACATTTAACGGACACCACGAGTGTTCTTAGAACACTTTCAACTTGCCAGAGAACAATATGGACCGCGTCCTGAGGACACCCCCATTTTGTCGATTTATGAACATTTATAGGACACCACAAGTGTTCTTAGAACACTTTCAACTTGCCATTGAACAATACGAACGGCGTCCTCAGAACACCCCCATTTTGTTTATTTATGAACATTTCAGGACACCGCAAGTGTTCTTAGAACACATTCAACTTGCCAGCGAACAATACGGACAGCGTCATCAGGACACCCCCATTTTGTTAATTTACGAACATTTAACGTACACCACGAGTGTTCTTAGAACACTTTCAACTTGCCACCGAACAATAAGGACAGCGTCCTGAGTACACCCCCATTTCGTTAATTTACGAACATTTCAGGACACCGCAAGTGTTCTTAGAACACATTCAACTTGCCAAAGAACAATACGGACAGCGTCCTCAGAGCACCCCCATTTTGTTCATTTACGAACATTTAACGGACACCACGAGTGTTCTTAGAACACTTTCAACTTGCCCGAGAACAATATGGACCGCGTCCTGAGGACACCCCCATTTTGTTTATTTATGAACATTTAAAGGACACCACAAGTGTTCTTAGAACACTTTCAACTTGCCATTGAACAATACGAACAGCGTCCTCAGAACACCCCCATTTTGTTAATTTACGAACATTTAACGTACACCACAAGTGTTCTTAGAACACTTTCAACTTGCCAGCGAACAATACAGACAGCGTCCTCAGGACGCCCCCATTTTGTTAATTTACGAACATTTCAGGACACCGCAAGTGTTCTTAAAACACATTCAACTTGCCAAAGAACAATACGGACAGCGTCCTCAGAACACCCCCATTTTGTTTATTTACGAATATTTCAGGACATCGCAAGTGTTCTTAGAACACATTCAACTTGCCAGCGAACAATACGGACAGCGTCCTCAGGACAGCCCCATTTAACATTTCAGGACACCGCGAGTGTTCATAGAACACTTTCAACTTGCCACAGAACAATAGGGACAGCCTCCTCAGGACACCCTCATTTTATTCATTTACAAACATTTCAGGACACCACAAGTGTTCTTAGAACACTTTCAACTTGCCAAAGAACAATACGGACAGTGTCCTCAGAACACCCCCATTTTGTTAATTTACGAACATTTAACGTACACCACAAGTGTTCCTAGAACACTTTCAACTTGCCAGCGAACAATACGGAGAGCGTCCTCAGAACGCCCCCATTTTGTTAATTTACGAACATTTCAGGACACCGCAAGTGTTCTTAGAACACATTCAACTTGCCAAAGAACAATACGGACAGCGTCCTCAGAACAACCCCATTTTGTTAATTTACAAACATTTTAGGACACCGCAAGTGTTCTTGGAACAAATGTAACTTGCCAGAGAACACTACATACAGCGTCCTCAGAACACCCCCATTTTCTTAATTTACGAACATTTAAAGGACACCACAAGTGTTCTTAGAACACATTCAACTTGCCATTGAACAATACGAACAGCGTCCTCAGAACACCCCCATTTTGTTTATTTATGAACATTTCAGGACACCGCAAGTGTTCTTAGAACACATTCAACTTGCCAAATAACAGTACGGACAGCGTCCTCAGAACACCCCCATTTTGTTAATTTACGAACATTTAACGTACACCACGAGTGTTCTTAGAACACTTTCAACTTGCCACCGAACAATAAGGACAGCGTCCTGAGTACACCCCCATTTTGTTCATTTACGAACATTTCAGGACACCGCAAGTGTTCTTAGAACACATTCAACTTGCCAGCGAACAATACGGACAGCGTCCTCAGGACAGCCCCATTTAACATTTCAGGACACCGCAAGTGTTCATAGAACACTTTCAACTTGCAAGAGAACAATAGGGACAGCCTCCTCAGGACACCCTCATTTTATTTATTTACAAACATTTCAGGACACCACAAGTGTTCTTAGAACACTTTCAACTTGCCAAAGAACAATACGGACAGCGTCCTCAGAACACCCCCATTTTGTTAATATACGAACATTTAACGTACACCACAAGTGTTCTTAGAACACTTTCAACTTGCCAGCGAACAATACGGAGAGCGTCCTCAGAACGTCCCCATTTTGTTAATTTACGAACATTTCAGGACACCGCAAGTGTTCTTAGAACACATTCAACTTGCCAAAGAACAATACGGACAGCGTCCTCAGAACACCCCCATTTTGTTAATTTACGAACATTTAAAGGACACCACAAGTTTTCTTGGAACACATTCAACTTGCCATTGAACAATACGAACAGCGTCCTCAGAACACCCCCATTTTGTTAATTTACGAACATTTAAAGGACACCACAAGTTTTCTTGGAACACATTCAACTTGCCATTGAACAATACGAACAGCGTCCTCAGAACACCCCCATTTTGTTTATTTATGAACATTTCAGGACACCGCAAGTGTTCTTAGAACACATTCAACTTGCCAAAGAACAGTACGGACAGCGTCCGCAGAACACCCCCATTTTGTTAATTTAGGAACATTTAACGTACACCACGAGTGTTCTTAGAACACTTTCAACTTGCCACCGAACAATAAGGACAGCGTCCTGAGTACACCCCCATTTTGTTCATTTACGAACATTTCAGGACACCGCAAGTGTTCTTAGAACACATTCAACTTGCCAAAGAACAATACGGACAGCGTCCTCAGAACACCCCCATTTTGTTCATTTACGAACATTTAACGGACACCACGAGTGTTCTTAGAACACTTTCAACTTGCCAGAGAACAATATGGACCGCATCCTGAGGACACCCACATTGTGTTTATTTATGAACATTTAAAGGACACCACAAGTGTTCTTAGAACACTTTCAGCTTGCCATTGAACAATACGAACAGCGTCCTCAGAACACACCCATTTTGTTTATTTATGAACATTTCAGGACACCGCAAGTGTTCTTAGAACACATTCAACTTGCCAGCAAACAATACGGACAGCGTCATCAGGACACCCCCATTTAACATTTCAGGACACCGCAAGTGTTCATAGAACACTTTCAACTTGCCAGAGAACAATACGGACAGCCTCCTCAGGACACCCCCCTTTTGTTTATTTACGAACATTTCAGGACACCGCAAGTGTTCTCAGAACACATTCAACTTGCAAAAGAACAATACGGACAGCGTCCTCAGAACACCCCCATTTTGTTAATTTACAAACATTTTAGGACACCGCAAGTGTTCTTGGAACAAATGTAACTTGCCAGAGAACACTACGGACAGCGTCCTCAGAACACCTCCATTTTGTTAATTTACGAACATTTAAAGGACACCACAAGTGTTCTTAGAACACATTCAACTTGCCATTGAACAATACGAACAGCGTCCTCAGAACACCCCCATTTTGTTTATTTATGAACATTTCAGGACACCGCAAGTGTTCTTAGAACACATTCAACTTGCCAAAGAACAGTAAGGACAGCGTCCTCAGAACACCCCCATTTTGTTAATTTACAAACATTTAACGTACACCACGAGTGTTCTTAGAACACTTTCAACTTTCCACCGAACAATAAGGACAGCGTCCTGAGTACACCCCCATTTTGTTCATTTACGAACATTTCAGGACACCGCGAGTGTTCTTAGAACACATTCAACTTGCCAGCGAACAATACGGACAGCGTCCTCAGGACAGCCCCATTTAACATTTCAGGACACCGCAAGTGTTCATAGAACACTTTCAACTTGCAAGAGAACAATAGGGACAGCCTCCTCAGGACACCCTCATTTTATTTATTTACAAACATTTCAGGACACCACAAGTGTTCTTAGAACACTTTCAACTTGCCAAAGAACAATACGGACAGCGTCCTCAGAACACCCCCATTTTGTTAATTTACGAACATTTAACGTACACCACAAGTGTTCTTAGAACACTTTCAACTTGCCAGCGAACAATACGGAGAGCGTCCTCAGAACGCCCCCATTTTGTTAATTTACGAACATTTCAGGACACCGCAAGTGTTCTTAGAACACATTCAACTTGCCAAAGAACAATACGGACAGCGTCCTCAGAACACCCCCATTTTGTTAATTTACAAACATTTTAGGACACCGCAAGTGTTCTTGGAACAAATGTAACTTGCCAGAGAACAATAGGGACAGCGTCCTCAGAACACCCCCATTTTGTTAATTTACGAACATTTAAAGGACACCACAAGTGTTCTTAGAACACATTCAACTTGTCATTGAACAATACGAACAGCGTCCTCAGAACACCCCCATTTTGTTTATTTATGAACAGTTCAGGACACCGCAAGTGTTCTTAGAACACATTCAACTTGCCAAAGAACAGTACGGACAGCGTCCTCAGAACACCCCCATTTTGCTAATTTACTAACATTTAACGTACACCACGAGTGTTCTTAGAACACTTTCAACTTGCCACCGAACAATAAGGACAGCGTCCTGAGTACACCCCCATTTTGTTCATTTACGAACATTTCAGGACACCGCAAGTGTTCTTAGAACACATTCAACTTGCCAAAGAACAATACGGACAGCGTCCTCAGAACACCCCCATTTTGTTCATTTACGAACATTTAACGGACACCACGAGTGTTCTTAGAACACTTTCAACTTGCCAGAGAACAATATTGACCGCGCCCTGAGGACACCCCCATTTTGTTTATTTATGAACATTTAAAGGACACCACAAGTGTTCTTAGAACACTTTCAGCTTGCCATTGAACAATAAGAACAGCGTCCTCAGAACACCCCCATTTTGTTTATTTATGAACATTTCAGGACACCACAAGTGTTCTTAGAACACATTCAACTTGCCAGCGAACAATACGGACAGCGTCATCAGGACACCCCCATTTAACATTTCAGGACACCGCAAGTGTTCATAGAACACTTTCAACTTGCCAGAGAACAATACGGACAGCCTCCTCAGGACACCGCCCTTTTGTTTATTTACGAACATTTCAGGACACCGCGAGTGCTCTTAGAACACATTCAACTTGCCAGCGAACAATACGGACAGCGTCCTCAGGACACCCCCATTTTGTTTATTTAAGAACATTTCAGGACACCACAAGTGTTCTTAGAACACTTTCAACTTGCCAAAGAACAATACGGACAGCGTCCTCAGAACACCCCCATTTTCTTAATTTACGAACATTTAACGGACACCACGAGTGTTCTTAGAACACTTTCAACTTGCCACCGAACAATACGGACAGCATCCTGAGAACACACCCATTTTGTTAATTTACCAACATTTCAGGACACTGTAAGTGTTCTTAGAACACATTCAACTTGCCAAAGAACAATATGGACAGCGTCCTCAGAACATTCCCTTTTTGTTTATTTACGAACATTTCAGGACACCGCAAGTGTTCTTAGAACACATTCAACTTGCCAGCGAACAATACGGACAGCGTCCTCAGGACATCCCCATTTAACATTTCAGGACACCGCAAGTGTTCATAGAACACTTTCAACTTGCCAGAGAACAATATGGACAGCCTCCTCAGGACACCCTCATTTTATTTATTTACGAACATTTCAGGACACCACAAGTGTTCTTAGAACACTTTCAACTTGCCAGAGAACAATACGGACCGCGTCCTCAGAACACCCCCATTTTGTTCATTTACGAACATTTAACGGACACCACGAGTGTTCTTAGAACACTTTTAACTTGCCAGAGAACAATATGGACCGCGTCCTGAGGACACCCCCATTTTGTTTATTTATGAACATTTAAAGGACACCACAAGTGTTCTTAGAACACTTTCAACTTGCCATTGAACAATACGAACAGCGTCCTCAGAACACCCCCATTTTGTTTATTTATGAACATTTCAGGACACCGCAAGTGTTCTTAGAACACATTCAACTTGCCAGTGAACAATACGGACAGCGTCATCAGGACACCCCCATTTTGTTAATTTACGAACATTTGACGTACACCACGCGTGTTCTTAGAACACTTTCAACTTGCCACCGAACAATAAGGACAGCGTCCTGAGTACACCCCGATTTTGTTAATTTATGAACATTTCAGGACACCGCAAGTGTTCTTAGAACACATTCAACTTGCCAAAGAACAATACGGACAGCGTCCTCAGAACACCCCCATTTTGTTCATTTATGAACATTTAACAGACACCACGAGTGTTCTTAGAACACTTTCAACTTGCCAGAGAACAATATGGACCGCGTCCTGAGGACACCCCCATTTTGTTTATTTATGAACATTTAAAGGACACCACAAGTGTTCTTAGAACACTTTCAACTTGCCATTGAACAATATGAACAGCGTCCTCAGAACACCCCCATTTTGTTAATTTACGAACATTTAACGTACACCACGAGTGTTCTTAGAACACTTTCAACTTGCCAGCGAACAATACAGACAGCGTCCTCAGAACACCCCCATTTTGTTAATTTACGAACATTTCAGGACACCGCAAGTGTTCTTAGAACACATTCAACTTGCCAGCGAACAATACGGACAGCGTCCTCAGGACAGCCCCATTTAACATTTCATGACACCGCGAGTGTTCATAGAACACTTTCAACTTGCCAGAGAACAATAGGGACAGCCTCCTCAGGACACCCTCATTTTATTTATTTACAAACATTTCAGGACACCACTAGTGTTCTTAGAACACTTTCAACTTGCCAAAGAACAATACGGACAGCGTCCTCAGAACACCCCCATTTTGTTAATTTAGGAACATTTAACGTACATCACAAGTGTTCTTAGAACACTTTCAACTTGCCAGCGAACAATACGGAGAGCGTTCTCAGAACGCCCCCATTTTGTTAATTTACGAACATTTCAGGACACCGCAAGTGTTATTAGAACACATTCAACTTGCCAAAGAACAATACGGACAGCGTCCTCAGAACACCCCCATTTTGTTAATTTACAAACATTTTAGGACACCGCAAGTGTTCTTGGAACAAATGTAACTTGCCAGAGAACAATACGGACTGCGTCCTCAGAACACCCCCATTTTGTTAATTTACGAACATTTAAAGGACACCGCAAGTGTTCTTAGAACACATTCAACTTGCCAAAGAACAATACGGACAGCGTCCTCAGAACACCCCCATTTTGTTCATTTACGAACATTTAACGGACACCACGAGTGTTCTTAGAACACTTTCAACTTGCCAGAGAACAATATGGACCGCGTCCTGAGGACACCCCCATTTTGTTTATTTACGAACATTTCAGGACATCGCGAGTGTTCTTAGAACACATTCAACTTGCCAGCGAACAATACGGGCAGCGTCCTCAGAACGCCCCCATTTTGTTAATTTACGAACATTTCAGGACACCGCAAGTGTTCTTAGAACACATTCAACTTGCCAAAGAACAGTACGGACAGCGTCCTCAGAACACCCCCATTTTGTTAATTTACGAACATTTAACGTACATCACGAGTTTTCTTAGAACACTTTCAACTTGCCACCAAACAATAAGGACAGCGTCCTGAGTACACCCCCATTTTGTTCATTTACGAACATTTCAGGACACCGCAAGTGTTCTTAGAACACATTCAACTTGCCAGCGAACAATACGGACAGCGTCCTCAGGACAGCCCCATTTAACATTTCAGGACACCGCAAGTGTTCATAGAACACTTTCAACTTGCAAGAGAACAATAGGGACAGCCTCCTCAGGACACCCTCATTTTATTTATTTACAAACATTTCAGGACACCACAAGTGTTCTTAGAACACTTTCAACTTGCCAAAGAACAATACGGACAGCGTCCTCAGAACACCCCCATTTTGTTAATTTACGAACATTTAACGTACACCACAAGTGTTCTTAGAACACTTTCAACTTGCCAGCGAACAATACGGAGAGCGTCCTCAGAACGTCCCCATTTTGTTAATTTACGAACATTTCAGGACACCGCAAGTGTTCTTAGAACACATTCAACTTGCCAAAGAACAATACGGACAGCGTCCTCAGAACACCCCCATTTTGTTAATTTACAAACATTTTATGACACCGCAAGTGTTCTTGGAACAAATGTAACTTGCCAGAGAACAATAGGGACAGCGTCCTCAGAACACCCCCATTTTGTTAATTTACGAACATTTAAAGGACACCACAAGTTTTCTTGGAACACATTCAACTTGCCATTGAACAATACGAACAGCGTCCTCAGAACACCCCCATTTTGTTTATTTATGAACATTTCAGGACACCGCAAGTGTTCTTAGAACACATTCAACTTGCCAAAGAACAGTACGGACAGCGTCCTCAGAACACCCCCATTTTGTTAATTTACGAACATTTAACGTACACCACGAGTGTTCTTAGAACACTTTCAACTTGCCACCGAACAATAAGGACAGCGTCCTGAGTACACCCCCATTTTGTTCATTTACGAACATTTCAGGACACCGCAAGTGTTCTTAGAACACATTCAACTTGCCAAAGAACAATACGGACAGCGTCCTCAGAACACCCCCATTTTGTTCATTTACGAACATTTAACGGACACCACGAGTGTTCTTAGAACACTTTCAACTTGCCAGAGAACAATTTTGACCGCCTGAGGACACCCCCATTTTGTTTATTTATGAACATTTAAAGGACACCACAAGTGTTCTTAGAACACTTTCAGCTTGCCATTGAACAATACGAACAGCGTCCTCAGAACACCCCCATTTTGTTTATTTATGAACATTTCAGGACACCGCAAGTGTTCTTAGAACACATTCAACTTGCCAGCGAACAATACGGACAGCGTCATCAGGACACCCCCATTTAACATTTCAGGACACCGCAAGTGTTCATAGAACACTTTCAACTTGCCAGAGAACAATACGGACAGCCTCCTCAGGACACCCCCCTTTTGTTTATTTACGAACATTTCAGGACACCGCGAGTGTTCTCAGAACACATTCAACTTGCCAAAGAACAATACGGACAGCGTCCTCGGAACACCCCCATTTTGTTAACTTACAAACATTTTAGGACACCGCAAGTGTTCTTGGAACAAATGTAACTTACCAGAGAACACTACGGACAGCGTCCTCAGAACACCTCCATTTTGTTAATTTACGAACATTTAAAGGACACCACAAGTGTTCTTAGAACACATTCAACTTGCCATTGAACAATACGAACAGCGTCCTCAGAACACCCCCATTTTGTTTATTTATGAACATTTCAGGACACCGCAAGTGTTCTTAGAACACATTCAACTTGCCAAAGAACAGTACGGACAGCGTCCTCAGAACACCCCCATTTTGTTAATTTACGAACATTTAACGTACACCACGAGTGTTCTTAGAACACTTTCAACTTTCCACCGAACAATAAGGACAGCGTCCTGAGTACACCCCCATTTTGTTCATTTACGAACATTTCAGGACACCGCGAGTGTTCTTAGAACACATTCAACTTGCCAGCGAACAATACGGACAGCGTCCTCAGGACAGCCCCATTTAACATTTCAGGACACCGCGAGTGTTCATAGAACACTTTCAAATTGCAAGAGAACAATAGGGACAGCCTCCTCAGGACACTCTCATTTTATTTATTTACAAAAATTTCAGGACACCACAAGTGTTCTTAGAACACTTTCAACTTGCCAAAGAACAATACGGACAGCGTCCTCAGAACACCCCCATTTTGTTAATTTACGAACATTTAACGTACACCACAAGTGTTCTTAGAACACTTTCAACTTGCCAGCGAACAATACGGAGAGCGTCCTCAGAACGCCCCCATTTTGTTAATTTACGAACATTTCAGGACACCGCAAGTGTTCTTAGAACACATTCAACTTGCCAAAGAACAATACGGACAGCGTCCTCAGAACACCCCCATTTTGTTAATTTACAAACATTTTAGGACACCGCAAGTGTTCTTGGAACAAATGTAACTTGCCAGAGAACAATAGGGACAGCGTCCTCACGACACCCCCATTTTGTTAATTTACGAACATTTAAAGGACACCACAAGTGTTCTTAGAACACATTCAACTTGTCATTGAACAATACGAACAGCGTCCTCAGAACACCCCATTTTGTTTATTTATGAACATTTCAGGACACCGCAAGTGTTCTTAGAACACATTCAACTTTCCAAAGAACAGTACGGACAGCGTCCTCAGAACACCCCCATTTTGTTAATTTACGAACATTTAACGTACACCACGAGTGTTCTTAGAACACTTTCAACTTGCCACCGAACAATAAGGACAGCGTCCTGAGTACACCCCCATTTTGTTCATTTACGAACATTTCAGGACACCGCAAGTGTTCTTAGAACACATTCAATTTGCCAAAGAACAATACGGACAGCGTCCTCAGAACACCCCCATTTTGTTCATTTACGAACATTTAACGGACACCACGAGTGTTCTTAGAACACTTTCAACTTGCCAGAGAACAATATGCACCGCGTCCTGAGGACACCCCCATTTTGTTTATTTATGAACATTTAAAGGACACCACAAGTGTTCTTAGAACACTTTCAGCTTGCTATTGAACAATACGAACAGCGTCCTCAGAACACCCCCATTTTGTTTATTTATGAACATTTCAGGACACCGCAAGTGTTCTTAGAACACATTCAACTTGCCAGCGAACAATACGGACAGCGTCATCAGGACACCCCCATTTAACATTTCAGGACACCGCAAGTGTTCATAGAACACTTTCAACTTGCCAAAGAACAATACGGACAGCGTCCTCAGAACACCCCCATTTTGTTAATTTACAAACATTTTAGGACACCGCAAGTGTTCTTGGAACAAATGTAACTTGCCAGAGAACAATAGGGACAGCGTCCTCAGAACACCCCCATTTTGTTAATTTACGAACATTTAAAGGTCACCACAAGTGTTCTTAGAACACATTCAACTTGCCATTGAACAATACGAACAGCGTCCTCAGAACACCCCCATTTTGTTTATTTATGAAAATTTCAGGACACCGCAAGTGTTCTTAGAACACATTCAACTTGCCAAAGAACAGTACGGACAGCGTCCTCAGAACACCCCCATTTTGTTAATTTACGAACATTTAACATACATCACGAGTGTTCTTAGAACACTTTCAACTTGCCACCGAACAATAAGGACAGCGTCCTGAGTACACCCCCATTTTGTTCATTTACGAACATTTCAGGACACCGCAAGTGTTCTTAGAACACATTCAACTTGCCAGTGAACAATACGGACATCGTCCTCAGGACAGCCCCATTTAACATTTCAGGACACCGCAAGTGTTCATAGAACACTTTCAACTTGCAAGAGAACAATAGGGACAGCCTCCTCAGGACACCCTCATTTTATTTATTTACAAACATTTCAGGACACCACAAGTGTTCTTAGAACACTTTCAACTTGCCAGCGAACAATACGGAGAGCGTCCTCAGAACGTCCCCATTTTGTTAATTTACGAACATTTCAGGACACCGCAAGTGTTCTTAGAACACATTCAACTTGCCAAAGAACAATACGGACAGCGTCCTCAGAACACCCCCATTTTGTTAATTTACAAACATTTTAGGACACCGCAAGTGTTCTTGGAACAAATGTAACTTGCCAGAGAACAATAAGGACAGCATCCTCAGAACACCCCCATTTTGTTAATTTACGAACATTTAAAGGACACCACAAGTTTTCTTGGAACACATTCAACTTGCCATTGAACAATACGAACAGCGTCCTCAGAACACCCCCATTTTGTTTATTTATGAACATTTCAGGTCACCGCAAGTGTTCTTAGAACACATTCAACTTGCCAAAGAACAGTACGGACAGCGTCCTCAGAACACCCCCATTTTGTTAATTTACGAACATTTAACGTACACCACGAGTGTTCTTAGAACACTTTCAACTTGCCACCGAACAATAAGGACAGCGTCCTGAGTACACCCCCATTTTGTTCATTTACGAACATTTCAGGACACCGCAGGTGTTCTTAGAACACATTCAACTTGCCAAAGAACAATACGGACAGCGTCCTCAGAACACCCCCATTTTGTTCATTTACGAACATTTAACGGACACCACGAGTGTTCTTAGAACACTTTCAACTTGCCAGAGAACAATTTGGACCGCGTCCTGAGGACACCCCCATTTTGTTTATTTATGAACATTTAAAGGACACCACAAGTGTTGTTAGAACACTTTCAGCTTGCCATTGAACAATACGAACAGCGTCCTCAGAACACCCCCATTCTGTTTATTTATGAACATTTCAGGACACCGCAAGTGTTCTTAGAACACATTCAACTTGCCAGCGAACAATACGGACAGCGTCATCAGGACACCCCCATTTAACATTTCAGGACACCGCAAGTGTTCATAGAACACTTTCAACTTGCCAGAGAACAATACGGACAGCCTCCTCAGGACACCCCCCTTTTGTTTATTTACGAACATTTCAGGACACCGCGAGTGTTCTCAGAACACATTCAACTTGCCAAAGAACAATACGGACAGCGTCCCCAGAACACCCCCATTTTGTTAATTTACAAACATTTTAGGACACCGCAAGTGTTCTTGGAACAAATGTAACTTGCCAGAGAACACTACGGACAGCGTCCTCAGAACACCTCCATTTTGTTAATTTACAAACATTTAAAGGACACCACAAGTGTTCTTAGAACACATTCAACTTGCCATTGAACAATACGAACAGCGTCCTCAGAACACCCTCATTTTGTTTATTTATGAACATTTCAGGACACCGCAAGTGTTCTTAGAACACATTCAACTTGCCAAAGAACAGTACGGACAGCGTCCTCAGAACACCCCCATTTTGTTAATTTACAAACATTTAACGTACACCACGAGTGTTCTTAGAACACTTTCAACTTTCCACCGAACAATAAGGACAGCGTCCTGAGTACACCCCCATTTTGTTCATTTACGAACATTTCAGGACACCGCGAGTGTTCTTAGAACACATTCAACTTGCCAGCGAACAATACGGACAGCGTCCTCAGGACAGCCCCATTTAACATTTCAGGACACCGCGAGTGTTCATAGAACACTTTCAACTTGCAAGAGAACAATAGGGACAGCCTCCTCAGGACACTCTCATTTTATTTATTTACAAAGATTTCAGGACACCACAAGTGTTCTTAGAACACTTTCAACTTGCCAAAGAACAATACGGACAGCGTCCTCAGAACACCCCCATTTTGTTAATTTACGAACATTTAACGTACACCACAAGTGTTCTTAGAACACTTTCAACTTGCCAGCGAACAATACGGAGAGCGTCCTCAGAACGCCCCCATTTTGTTAATTTACGAACATTTCAGGACACCGCAAGTGCTCTTAGAACACATTCAACTTGCCAAAGAACAATACGGACAGCGACCTCAGAACACCCCCATTTTGTTAATTTACAAACATTTTAGGGCACCGCAAGTGTTCTTGTAACAAATGTAACTTGCCAGAGAACAATAGGGACAGCGTCCTCAGAACACCCCCATTTTGTTAATTTACGAACATTTAAAGGACACCACAAGTGTTCTTAGAACACATTTAACTTGTCATTGAACAATACGAACAGCGTCCTCAGAACACCCCATTTTGTTTATTTATGAACATTTCAGGACACCGCAAGTGTTCTTAGAACACATTCAACTTGCCAAAGAACAGTACGGACAGCGTCCTCAGAACACCCCCATTTTGTTAATTTACGAACATTTAACGTACACCACGAGTGTTCTTAGAACACTTTCAACTTGCCACCGAACAATAAGGACAGCGTCCTGAGTACACCCCCATTTTGTTCATTTACGAACATTTCAGGACACCGCAAGTGTTCTTAGAACACATTCAACTTGCCAAAGAACAATTCGGACAGCGTCCTCAGAACACCCCCATTTTGTTCATTTACGAACATTTAACGGACACCACGAGTGTTCTTAGAACACTTTCAACTTGCCAGAGAACAATATGGACCGCGTCCTGAGGACACCCCCATTTTGTTTATTTATGAACATTTAAAGGACACCACAAGTGTTCTTAGAACACTTTCAGCTTGCCACCGAACAATACAGACAGCATCCTGAGAACACACCCATTTTGTTAATTTACCAACATTTCAGGACACTGCAAGTGTTCTTAGAACACATTCAACTTGCCAAAGAACAATATGGACAGCGTCCTCAGAACATTCCCATTTTGTTTATTTACGAACATTTCAGGACACCGCAAGTGTTCTTAGAACACATTCAACTTGCCAGCGAACAATACGGACAGCGTCCTCAGGACATCCCCATTTAACATTTCAGGACACCGCAAGTGTTCATAGAACACTTTCAACTTGCCAGAGAACAATATGGACAGCCTCCTCAGGACACCCTCATTTTATTTATTTACGAACATTTCAGGACACCACAAGTGTTCTTAGAACACTTTCAACTTGCCAAAGAACAATACGGACAGCGTCCTCAGAACACCCCCATTTTGTTCATTTACGAACATTTAACGGACACCACGAGTGTTCTTAGAACACTTTCAACTTGCCAGAGAACAATATGGACCGCGTCCTGAGGACACCCCCATTTTGTTTATTTATGAACATTTAAAGGACACCACAAGTGTTCTTAGAACACTTTCAACTTGCCATTGAACAATACGAACAGCGTCCTCAGAACACCCCCATTTTGTTTATTTATGAACATTTCAGGACACCGCAAGTGTTCTTAGAACACATTCAACTTGCCAGCGAACAATACGGACAGCGTCATCAGGACACCCCCATTTTGTTAATTTACGAACATTTGACGTACACCACGCGTGTTCTTAGAACACTTTCAACTTGCCACCGAACAATAAGGACAGCGTCCTGAGTACACCCCCATTTTGTTAATTTACGAACATTTCAGGACACCGCAAGTGTTCTTAGAACACATTCAACTTGCCAAAGAACAATACGGACAGCGTCCTCAGAACACCCCCATTTTGTTCATTTACGAACATTTAACAGACACCACGAGTGTTCTTAGAACACTTTCAACTTGCCAGAGAACAATATGGACCGCGTCCTGAGGACACCCCCATTTTGTTTATTTATGAACATTTAAAGGACACCACAAGTGTTCTTAGAACACTTTCAACTTGCCATTGAACAATATGAACAGCGTCCTCAGAACAACCCCATTTTGTTAATTTACGAACATTTAACGTACACCACGAGTGTTCTTAGAACACTTTCAACTTGCCAGCGAACAATACAGACAGCGTCCTCAGAACACCCCCATTTTGTTAATTTACGAACATTTCAGGACACCGCAAGTGTTCTTAGAACACATTCAACTTGCCAGCGAACAATATGGACAGCGTCCTCAGGCAGCCCCATTTAACATTTCAGGACACCGCGAGTGTTCATAGAACACTTTCAACTTGCCAAAGAACAATACGGACAGCGTCCTCAGAACGCCCCCATTTTGTTCATTTAGGAACATTTAACGGACACCACGAGTGTTCTTAGAACACTTTCAACTTGCCAAAGAACAATACGGACAGCGTCCTCAGAACACCCCCATTTTGTTAATTTACGAACATTTAACGTACACCACAAGTGTTCTTAGAACACTTTCAACTTGCCAGCGAACAATACGGAGAGCGTCCTCAGAACGCCCCCATTTTGTTAATTTACGAACATTTCAGGACACCGCAAGTGTTCTTAGAACACATTCAACTTGCCAAAGAACAATACGGACAGCGTCCTCAGAACACCCCCATTTTGTTAATTTACAAACATTTTAGGACACCACAAGTGTTCCTGGAACAAATGTAACCTGCCAGAGAACAATAGGGACAGCGTCCTCAGAACACCCCATTTTGTTAATTTATGAACATTTAAAGGTCACCATAAGTGTTCTTAGAACACATTCAACTTGCCATTGAACAATACGAACAGCGTCCTCAGAACACCCCCATTTTGTTTATTTATGAACATTTCAGGACACCGCAAGTGTTCTTAGAACACATTCAACTTGCCAAAGAACAGTACGGACAGCGTCCTCAGAACACCCCCATTTTGTTAATTTACAAACATTTAACGTACATCACGAGTGTTCTTAGCACACTTTCAACTTGCCACCGAACAATAAGGACAGCGTCCTGAGTACACCCTCATTTTGTTCATTTACGAACATTTCAGGACACCGCAAGTGTTCTTAAAACACATTCAACTTGCCAAAGAACAATACGGACAGCGTCCTCAGAACACCCCCATTTTGTTCATTTACGAACATTTAACAGACACCACGAGTGTTCTTAGGACACTTTCAACTTGCCAGAGAACAATATGGTCCGCGTCCTGAGGACACCCCCATTTTGTTTATTTATGAACATTTAAAGGACACCACAAGTGTTCTTAGAACACTTTCAACTTGCCATTGAACAATATGAACAGCGTCCTCAGAACACCCCCATTTTGTTAATTTACGAACATTTAACGTACACCATGAGTGTTCTTAGAACACTTTCAACTTGCCAGCGAACAATACAGACAGCGTCCTCAGAACACCCCCATTTTGTTAATTTACGAACATTTCAGGACACCGCAAGTGTTCTTAGAACACATTCAACTTGCCAGCGAACAATACGGACAGCGTCCTCAGGACAGCCCCATTTAACATTTCATGACACCGCAAGTGTTCATAGAACACTTTCAACTTGCCAGAGAACAATAGGGACAGCGTCCTCAGAACACCCCCATTTTGTTCATTTACGAACATTTAACTGACACCACGAGTGTTCTTAGAACACTTTCAACTTGCCAGAGAACAATATGGACCGCGTCCTGAGGACACCCCCATTTTGTCGATTTATGAACATTTAAAGGACACCACAAGTGTTCTTAGAACACTTTCAACTTGCCATTGAACAATACGAACGGCGTCCTCAGAACACCCCCATTTTGTTTATTTATGAACATTTCAGGACACCGCAAGTGTTCTTAGAACACATTCAACTTGCCAGCGAACAATAAGGACCGCGTCATCAGGACACCCCCATTTTGTAAATTTACGAACATTTAACGTACACCACGAGTGTTGTTAGAACACTTTCAACTTGCCACCGAACAATAAGGACAGCGTCCTGAGTACACCCCCATTTCGTTAATTTACGAACATTTCAGGACACCGCAAGTGTTCTTAAAACACATTCAACTTGCCAAAGAACAATACGGACAGCGTCCTCAGAACACCCCCATTTTGTTAATTTACAAACATTTAACGGACACCATGAGTGTTCTTAGAACACTTTCAACTTGCCCGAGAACAATATGGACCGCGTCCTGAGGACACCCCCATTTTGTTTATTTATGAACATTTAAGGGACACCACAAGTGTTCTTAGAACACTTTCAACTTGCCATTGAACAATACGAACAGCGTCCTCAGAACACCCCCATTTTGTTAATTTACGAACATTTAACGTACACCACGAGTGTTCTTAGAACACTTTCAACTTGCCAGCGAACAATACAGACAGCGTCCTCAGGACGCCCCCATTTTGTTAATTTACGAACATTTCAGGACACCGCAAGTGTTCTTAAAACACATTCAACTTGCCAAAGAACAATACGGACAGCGTCCTCAGAACACCCCCATTTTGTTTATTTACGAACATTTCAGGACATCGCGAGTGTTCTTAGAACACATTCAACTTGCCAGCGAACAATACGGACAGCGTCCTCAGGACAGCCCCATTTAACATTTCAGGACACCGCGAGTGTTCATAGAACACTTTCAACTTGCCACAGAACAATAGGGACAGCCTCCTCAGGACACCCTCATTTTATTTATTTACAAACATTTCAGGACACCGCAAGTGTTCTTAGAACACTTTCAACTTGCCAAAGAACAATACGGACAGCGTCCTCAGAACACCCCCATTTTGTTAATTTACGAACATTTAACGTACACCACAAGTGTTCTTAGAACACTTTCAACTTGCCAGCGAACAATACGGAGAGCGTCCTCAGAACGCCCCCATTTTCTTAATTTACGAACATTTCAGGACACCGCAAGTGTTCTTGGAACAAATGTAACTTGCCAGAGAACACTACGGACAGCGTCCTCAGAACACCCCCATTTTGTTAATTTACGAACATTTAAAGGACACCACAAGTGTTCTTAGAACACATTCAACTAGCCATTGAACAAAACGAACAGCGTCCTCAGAACACCCCCATTTTGTTTATTTATGAACATTTCAGGACACCGCAAGTGTTCTTAGAGCACATTCAACTTGCCAAAGAACAGTACGGACAGCGTCCTCAGAACACCCCCATTTTGTTAATTTACAAACATTTAACGTACACCACGAGTGTTCTTAGAACACTTTCAACTTGCCACCGAACAATAAGGACAGCGTCCTGAGTACACTCCCATTTTGTTCATTTACGAACATTTCAGGACACCGCGAGTGTTCTTAGAACACATTCAACTTGCCAGCGAACAATACAGACATCGTCCTCAGGACAGCCCCATTTAACATTTCAGGACACCGCAAGTGTTCATAGAACACTTTCAACTTGCAAGAGAACAATAGGGACAGCCTCCTCAGGACACCCTCATTTTATTTATTTACAAACATTTCAGGACACCACAAGTGTTCTTAGAACACTTTCAACTTGCCAAAGAACAATACGGACAGCATCCTCAGAACACCCCCATTTTGTTAATTTACAAACATTTTAGGACACCGCAAGTGTTCTTGGAACAAATGTAACTTGCCAGAGAAGAATAGGGACAGCGTCCTCAGAACACCCCCATTTTGTTAATTTACGAACATTTAAAGGACACCACAAGTGTTCTTAGAACACATTCAACTTGCCATTGAACAATACGAACAGCTTCCTCAGAACTCCCCCATTTTGTTTATTTATGAACATTTCAGGACACCTCAAGTGTTCTTAGAACACATTCAACTTGCCAAAGAACAGTACGGACAGCGTCCTCAGAACACCCCCATTTTGTTAATTTACGAACATTTAACGTACACCACGAGTGTTCTTAGAACACTTTCAACTTGCCACCGAACAATAAGGACAGCGTCCTGAGTACACCCCCATTTTGTTCATTTACGAACATTTCAGGACACCGCAAGTGTTCTTAGAACACATTCAACTTGCCAAAGAACAATATGGACAGCGTCCTCAGAACACCCCCATTTTGTTCATTTACGAACATTTAACGGACACCACGAGTGTTCTTAGAACACTTTCAACTTGCCAGAGAACAATATGGACCGCGTCCTGAGGACACCCCCATTTTGTTTATTTATGAACATTTAAAGGACACCACAAGTGTTCTTAGAACACTTTCAGCTTGCCATTGAACAATACGAACAGCGTCCTCAGAACACCCCCATTTTGTTTATTTATGAACATTTCAGGACACCGCAAGTGTTCTTAGAACACATTCAACTTGTCAGCGAACAATACGGACAGCGTCATCAGGACACCCCCATTTAACATTTCAGGACACTGCAAGTGTTCATAGAACACTTTCAACTTGCCAGAGAACAATACGGACAGCCTCCTCAGGACACCCCCCTTTTGTTTATTTTTACGAACATTTCAGGACACCGCGAGTGTTCTCAGAACACATTCAACTTGCCAAAGAACAATACGGACAGCGTCCTCAGAACACCCCCATTTTGTTAATTTACAAACATTTTAGGACACCGCAAGTGTTCTTGGAACAAATGTAACTTGCCAGAGAACACTACGGACAGCGTCCTCAGAACACCCCTATTTTGTTAATTTACGAACATTTAAAGGACACCACAAGTGTTCTTAGAACACATTCAACCTGCCATTGAACAATACGAACAGCGTCCTCAGAACACCCCCATTTTGTTTATTTATGAACATTTCAGGACACCGCAAGTGTTCTTAGAACACATTCAACTTGCCAAAGAACAGTACGGACAGCGTCCTCAGAACACCCCCATTTTGTTAATTTACGAACATTTAGCGTACACCACGAGTGTTCTTAGAACACTTTCAACTTTCCACCGAACAATAAGGACAGCGTCCTGAGTACACCCCCATTTTGTTCATTTACGAACATTTCAGGACATCGCGAGTGTTCTTAGAACACATTCAACTTGCCAGCGAACAATACGGACAGCGTCATCAGGACACCCCCATTTAACATTTCAGGACACTGCAAGTGTTCATAGAACACTTTCAACTTGCCAGAGAACAATACGGACAGCCTCCTCAGGACACCCCCCTTTTGTTTATTTACGAACATTTCAGGACACCGCGAGTGTTCTCAGAACACATTCAACTTGCCAAAGAACAATACGGACAGCGTCCTCAGAACACCCCCATTTTGTTAATTTACAAACATTTTAGGACACCGCAAGTGTTCTTGGAACGAAATGTAACTTGCCAGAGAACACTACGGACAGCGTCCTCAGAACACCCCCATTTTGTTAATTTACGAACATTTAAAGGACACCACAAGTGTTCTTAGAACACATTCAACCTGCCATTGAACAATACGAACAGCGTCCTCAGAACACCCCCATTTTGTTTATTTATGAACATTTCAGGACACCGCAAGTGTTCTTAGAACACATTCAACTTGCCAAAGAACAATACGGACAACGTCCTCAGAACACCCCCATTTTGTTAATTTACGAACATTTAACGTACACCACGAGTGTTCTTAGAACACTTTCAACTTTCCACCGAACAATAAGGACAGCGTCCTGAGTACACCCCCATTTTGTTCATTTACGAACATTTCAGGACATCGCGAGTGTTCTTAGAACACATTCAACTTGCCAGCGAACAATACGGACAGCGTCCTCAGGACAGCCCCATTTAACATTTCAGGACACCGCGAGTGTTCATAGAACACTTTCAACTTGCAAGAGAACAATAGGGACAGCCTCCTCAGGACACTATCATTTTATTTATTTACAAAGATTTCAGGACACCACAAGTGTTCTTAGAACACTTTCAACTTGCCAAAGAACAATACGGACAGCGTCCTCAGAACACCCCCATTTTGTTAATTTACGAACATTTAACGTACACCACAAGTGTTCTTAGAACACTTTCAACTTGCCAGCGAACAATACGGAGAGCGTCCTCAGAACGCCCCCATTTTGTTAATTTACGAACATTTCAGGACACCGCAAGTGTTCTTAGAACACATTCAACTTGCCAAAGAACAATACGGACAGCGTCCTCAGAACACCCCCATTTTGTTAATTTACAAACATTTTAGGACACCGCAAGTGTTCTTGGAACAAATGTAACTTGCCAGAGAACAATAGGGACAGCGTCCTCAGAACACCCCCATTTTGTTAATTTACGAACATTTAAAGGACACCACAAGTGTTCTTAGAACACATTCAACTTGTCATTGAACAATACGAACAGCGTCCTCAGAACACCCCATTTTGTTTATTTATGAACATTTCAGGACACCGCAAGTGTTCTTAGAACACATTCAACTTGCCAAAGAACAGTACGGACAGCGTCCTCAGAACACCCCCATTTTGTTAATTTACGAACATTTAACGTACACCACGAGTGTTCTTAGAACACTTTCAACTTGCCACCGAACAATAAGGACAGCGTCCTGAGTACACCCCCATTTTGTTAATTTACGAACATTTCAGGACACCGCAAGTGTTCTTAGAACACATTCAACTTGCCAAAGAACAATACGGACAGCGTCCTCAGAACACCCCCATTTTGTTCATTTACGAACATTTAACGGACACCACGAGTATTCTTAGAACACTTTCAACTTGCCAGAGAACAATATGGACCGCGTCCTGAGGACACCCCCATTTTGTTTATTTATGAACATTTAAAGGACACCACAAGTGTTCTTAGAACACTTTCAGCTTGCCATTGAACAATACGAACAGCGTCCTCAGAACACCCCCATTTTGTTAATTTACGAACATTTAACGTACACCACGAGTGTTCTTAGAACACTTTCAACTTGCCAGCGAACAATACAGACAGCGTCCTGAGGACACCCCCATTTTGTTTATTTAAGAACATTTCAGGACACCACAAGTGTTCTTAGAACACTTTCAACTTGCCAAAGAACAATACGGACAGCGTCCTCAGAACACCCCCATTTTCTTAATTTACGAACATTTAACGTACACCACGAGTGTTCTTAGAACACTTTCAACTTGCCACCGAACAATACGGACAGCATCCTGAGAACACACCCATTTTGTTAATTTACCAACATTTCAGGACACTGCAAGTGTTCTTAGAACACATTCAACTTGCCAAAGAACAATATGGACAGCGTCCTCAGAACATTCCCATTTTGTTTATTTACGAACATTTCAGGACACCGCAAGTGTTCTTAGAACACATTCAACTTGTCAGCGAACAATACGGACAGCGTCCTCAGGACATCCCCATTTAACATTTCAGGACACCGCAAGTGTTCATAGAACACTTTCAACTTGCCAGAGAACAATATGGACAGCCTCCTCAGGACACCCTCATTTTATTTATTTACGAACATTTCAGGACACCACAAGTGTTCTTAGAACACTTTCAACTTGCCAAAGAACAATACGGACAGCGTCCTCAGAACACCCCCATTTTGTTCATTTACGAACATTTGACGTACACCACGTGTGTTCATAGAACACTTTCAACTTGCCAGAGAACAATATGGACCGCGTCCTGAGGACACCCCCATTTTGTTTATTTATGAACATTTAAAGGACACCACAAGTGTTCTTAGAACACTTTCAACTTGCCATTGAACAATATGAACAGCGTCCTCAGAACAACCCCATTTTGTTAATTTACGAACATTTAACGTACACCACGAGTGTTCTTAGAACACTTTCAACTTGCCAGCGAACAATACGGACAGCGTCCTCAGAACACCCCCATTTTGTTAATTTACGAACATTTCAGGACACCGCAAGTGTTCTTAGAACACATTCAACTTGCCAGCGAACAATACGGACAGTGTCCTCAGGACAGCCCCATTTAACATTTCATGACACCGCGAGTGTTCATAGAACACTTTCAACTTGCCAGAGAACAATAGGGACAGCCTCCTCAGGACACCCTCATTTTATTTATTTACAAACATTTCAGGACACCACTAGTGTTCTTAGAACACTTTCAACTTGCCAAAGAACAATACGGACAGCGTCCTCAGAACACCCCCATTTTGTTAATTTAGGAACATTTAACGTACATCACAAGTGTTCTTAGAACACTTTCAACTTGCCAGCGAACAATACGGAGAGCGTTCTAAGAACGCCCCCATTTTGTTAATTTACGAACATTTCAGGACACCGCAAGTGTTATTAGAACACATTCAACTTGCCAAAGAACAATACGGACAGCGTCCTCAGAACACCCCCATTTTGTTAATTTACAAACATTTTAGGACACCGCAAGTGTTCTTGGAACAAATGTAACTTGCCAGAGAACAATACGGACTGCGTCCTCAGAACACCCCCATTTTGTTAATTTACGAACATTTAAAGGACACCGCAAGTGTTCTTAGATCACATTCAACTTGCCAAAGAACAATACGGACAGCGTCCTCAGAACACCCCCATTTTGTTCATTTACGAACATTTAACGGACACCACGAGTGTTCTTAGAACACTTTCAACTTGCCAGAGAACAATATGGACCGCATCCTGAGGACACCCCCATTTTGTTTATTTACGAACATTTCAGGACATCGCGAGTGTTCTTAGAACACATTCAACTTGCCAGCCAACAATACGGACAGCGTCCTCAGGACAGCCCCATTTAACATTTCAGGACACCGCGAGTGTTCATAGAAAACTTTCAACTTGCCAGAGAACAATAGGGACAGCCTCCCCAGGACACCCTCATTTTATTTATTTACAAACATTTCAGGACACCACAAGTGTTCTTAGAACACTTTCAACTTGCCAAAGAACAATACGGACAGCGTCCTCAGAACACCCCCATTTTGTTAATTTACGAACATTTAACGTACACCACAAGTGTTCTTAGAACACTTTCAACTTGCCAGCGAACAATACGGAGAACGTCCTCAGAACGCCCCCATTTTGTTAATTTACGAACATTTAACGTACACCACCAGTGTTCTTAGAACACTTTCAACTTGCCACCGAACAATAAGGACAGCGTCCTGAGTACACCCCCATTTTGTTCATTTACGAACATTTCAGGACACCGCAAGTGTTCTTGGAACAAATGTAACTTGCCAGAGAACAATAGGGACAGCGTCCTCAGAACACCCCCATTTTGTTAATTTACGAACATTTAAAGGTCACCACAAGTGTTCTTAGAACACATTCAACTTGCCATTGAACAATACGAACAGCGTCCTCAGAACACCCCCATTTTGTTTATTTATGAACATTTCAGGACACCGCAAGTGTTCTTAGAACACATTCAACTTGCCAAAGAACAGTATGGACAGCGTCCTCAGAACACCCCCATTTTGTTAATTTACGAACATTTAACGTACATCACGAGTGTTCTTAGCACACTTTCAACTTGCCACCGAACAATAAGGACAGCGTCCTGAGTACACCCTCATTTTGTTCATTTACGAACATTTCAGGACACCGCAAGTGTTCTTAGAACACATTCAACTTGCCAAAGAACAATACGGACAGCGTCCTCAGAACACCCCCATTTTGTTCATTTACGAACATTTAACAGACACCACGAGTGTTCTTAGAACACTTTCAACTTGCCAGAGAACAATATGGACCGCGTCCTGAGGACACCCCCATTTTGTTTATTTATGAACATTTAAAGGACACCACAAGTGTTCTTAGAACACTTTCAACTTGCCATTGAACAATACGAACAGCGTCCTCAGAACACCCCCATTTTGTTTATTTATGAACATTTCAGGACACCGCAAGTGTTCTTAGAACACATTCAACTTGCCAGCGAACAATACGGACAGCGTCATCAGGACACCCCCATTTTGTTAATTTACGAACATTTGACGTACACCACGCGTGTTCTTAGAACACTTTCAACTTGCCACCGAACAATAAGGACAGCGTCCTGAGTACACCCCCATTTTGTTAATTTACATACATTTCAGGACACCGCAAGTGTTCTTAGAACACATTCAACTTGCCAAAGAACAATACGGACAGCGTCCTCAGAACACCCCCATTTTGTTCATTTACGAACATTTAACAGACACCACGAGTGTTCTTAGAACACTTTCAACTTGCCAGAGAACAATATGGACCGCGTCCTGAGGACACCCCCATTTTGTTTATTTATGAACATTTAAAGGACACCACAAGTGTTCTTAGAACACTTTCAACTTGCCATTGAACAATATGAACAGCGTCCTCAGAACAACCCCATTTTGTTAATTTACGAACATTTAACGTACACCACGAGTGTTCTTAGAACACTTTCAACTTGCCAGCGAACAATACAGACAGCGTCCTCAGAACACCCCCATTTTGTTAATTTACGAACATTTCAGGACACCGCAAGTGTTCTTAGAACACATTTAACTTGCCAGCGAACAATACGGACAGTGTCCTCAGGACAGCCCCATTTAACATTTCATGACACCGCGAGTGTTCATAGAACACTTTCAACTTGCCAGAGAACAATAGGGACAGCCTCCTCAGGACACCCTCATTTTATTTATTTACAAACATTTCAGGACACCACTAGTGTTCTTAGAACACTTTCAACTTGCCAAAGAACAATACGGACAGCGTCCTCAGAACACCCCCATTTTGTTAATTTAGGAACATTTAACGTACATCACAAGTGTTCTTAGAACACTTTCAACTTGCCAGCGAACAATACGGAGAGCGTTCTCAGAACGCCCCCATTTTGTTAATTTACGAACATTTCAGGACACCGCAAGTGTTATTAGAACACATTCAACTTGCCAAAGAACAATACGGACAGCGTCCTCAGAACACCCCCATTTTGTTAATTTACAAACATTTTAGGACACCGCAAGTGTTCTTGGAACAAATGTAACTTGCCAGAGAACAATACGGACTGCGTCCTCAGAACACCCCCATTTTGTTAATTTACGAACATTTAAAGGACACCGCAAGTGTTCTTAGAACACATTCAACTTGCCAAAGAACAATACGGACAGCGTCCTCAGAACACCCCCATTTTGTTCATTTACGAACATTTAACGGACACCACGAGTGTTCTTAGAACACTTTCAACTTGCCGGAGAACAATATGGACCGCATCCTGAGGACACCCCCATTTTGTTTATTTACGAACATTTCAGGACATCGCGAGTGTTCTTAGAACACATTCAACTTGCCAGCGAACAATACGGACAGCGTCCTCAGGACAGCCCCATTTAACATTTCAGGACACCGCGAGTGTTCATAGAACACTTTCAACTTGCCAGAGAACAATAGGGACAGCCTCCCCAGGACACCCTCATTTTATTTATTTACAAACATTTCAGGACACCACAAGTGTTCTTAGAACACTTTCAACTTGCCAAAGAACAATACGGACAGCGTCCTCAGAACACCCCCATTTTGTTAATTTACGAACATTTAACGTACACCACAAGTGTTCTTAGAACACTTTCAACTTGCCAGCGAACAATACGGAGAGCGTCCTCAGAACGCCCCCATTTTGTTAATTTACGAACATTTCAGGACACCGCAAGTGTTCTTAGAACACATTCAACTTGCCAAAGAACAATACGGACAGCGTCCTCAGAACACCCCCATTTTGTTAATTTACAAACATTTTAGGACACCACAAGTGTTCTTGGAACAAATGTAACTTGCCAGAGAACAATAGGGACAGCGTCCTCAGAACACCCCCATTTTATTAATTTACGAACATTTAAAGGTCACCACAAGTGTTCTTAGAACACATTCAACTTGCCATTGAACAATACGAACAGCGTCCTCAGAACACCCCCATTTTGTTTATTTATGAACATTTCAGGACACCGCAAGTGTTCTTAGAACACATTCAACTTGCCAAAGAACAGTATGGACAGCGTCCTCAGAACACCCCCATTTTGTTAATTTACGAACATTTAACGTACATCACGAGTGTTCTTAGCACACTTTCAACTTGCCACCGAACAATAAGGACAGCGTCCTGAGTACACCCTCATTTTGTTCATTTACGAACATTTCAGGACACCGCAAGTGTTCTTAGAACACATTCAACTTGCCAAAGAACAATACGGACAGCGTCCTCAGAACACCCCCATTTTGTTCATTTACGAACATTTAACAGACACCACGAGTGTTCTTAGAACACTTTCAACTTGCCAGAGAACAATATGGACCGCGTCCTGAGGACACCCCCATTTTGTTTATTTATGAACATTTAAAGGACACCACAAGTGTTCTTAGAACACTTTCAACTTGCCATTGAACAATATGAACAGCGTCCTCAGAACACCCCCATTTTGTTAATTTACGAACATTTAACGTACACCATGAGTGTTCTTAGAACACTTTCAACTTGCCAGCGAACAATACAGACAGCGTCCTCAGAACACCCCCATTTTGTTAATTTACGAACATTTCAGGACACCGCAAGTGTTATTAGAACACATTCAACTTGCCAGCGAACAATACGCACAGCGTCCTCAGGACAGCCCCATTTAACATTTCATGACACCGCAAGTGTTCATAGAACACTTTCAACTTGCCAGAGAACAATAGGGACAGCCTCCTCAGGACACCCTCATTTTATTTATTTACAAACATTTCAGGACACCACAAGTGTTCTTAGAACACTTTCAACTTGCCAAAGAACAATACGGACAGCGTCCTCAGAACACCCCCATTTTGTTAATTTAGGAACATTTAACGTACATCACAAGTGTTCTTAGAACACTTTCAACTTGCCAGCGAACAATACGGAGAGCGTTCTCAGAACGCCCCCATTTTGTTAATTTACGAACATTTCAGGACACCGCAAGTGTTCTTAGAACACATTCAACTTGCCAAAGAACAATACGGACAGCGTCCTCAGAACACCCCCATTTTGTTAATTTACAAACATTTTAGGACACCGCAAGTGTTCTTGGAACAAATGTAACTTGCCAGAGAACAATACGGACAGCGTCCTCAGAACACCCCCATTTTGTTAATTTACGAACATTTAAAGGACACCGCAAGTGTTCTTAGAACACATTCAACTTGCCAAAGAACAATACGGACAGCGTCCTCAGAACACCCCCATTTTGTTCATTTACGAACATTTAACTGACACCACGAGTGTTCTTAGAACACTTTCAACTTGCCAGAGAACAATATGGACCGCGTCCTGAGGACACCCCCATTTTGTCGATTTATGAACATTTAAAGGACACCACAAGTGTTCTTAGAACACTTTCAACTTGCCATTGAACAATACGAACGGCGTCCTCAGAACACCCCCATTTTGTTTATTTATGAACATTTCAGGACACCGCAAGTGTTCTTAGAACACATTCAACTTGCCAGCGAACAATACGGACAGCGTCATCAGGACACCCCCATTTTGTTAATTTACGAACATTTAACGTACACCACGAGTGTTCTTAGAACACTTTCAACTTGCCCGAGAACAATATGGACCGCGTCCTGAGGACACCCCCATTTTGTTTATTTATGAACATTTAAAGGACACCACAAGTGTTCTTAGAACACTTTCAAAATGCGATTGAACAATACGAACAGCGTCCTCAGAACACCCCCATTTTGTTAATTTACGAACATTTAACGTACACCACAAGTGTTCTTAGAACACTTTCAACTTGCCAGCGAACAATACAGACAGCGTCCTCAGGACGCCCCCATTTTGTTAATTTACGAACATTTCAGGACACCGCAAGTGTTCTTAAAACACATTCAACTTGCCAAAGAACAATAGGGACAGCGTCCTCAGAACACCCCCATTTTGTTTATTTACGAACATTTCAGGACATCGCGAGTGTTCTTAGAACACATTCAACTTGCCAGCGAACAATACGGACAGCGTCCTCAGGACAGCCCCATTTAACATTTCAGGACACCGTGAGTGTTCATAGAACACTTTCAACTTGCCACAGAACAATAGGGACAGCCTCCTCAGGACACCCTCATTTTATTTATTTACAAACATTTCAGGACACCGCAAGTGTTCTTAGAACACTTTCAACTTGCCAAAGAACAATACGGACAGCGTCCTCAGAACACCCCCATTTTGTTAATTTACGAACATTTAACGTACACCACAAGTGTTCTTAGAACACTTTCAACTTGCCAGCGAACAATACGGAGAGCGTCCTCAGAACGCCCCCATTTTGTTAATTTACGAACATTTCAGGACACCGCAAGTGTTCTTAGAACACATTCAACTTGCCAAAGAACAATACGGACAGCGTCCTCAGAACACCCCCATTTTGTTAATTTACAAACATTTTAGGACATCGCAAGTGTTCTTGGAACAAATGTAACTTGCCAGAGAACACTACGGACAGCGTCCTCAGAACACCCCCATTTTGTTAATTTATGAACATTTCAGGACACCGCAAGTGTTCTTAGAGCACATTCAACTTGCCAAAGAACAGTACGGACAGCGTCCTCAGAACACCCCCATTTTGTTAATTTACAAACATTTAACGTACACCACGAGTGTTCTTAGAACACTTTCAACTTGCCACCGAACAATAAGGACAGCGTCCTGAGTACACCCCCATTTTGTTCATTTACGAACATTACAGGACACCGCGAGTGTTCTTAGAACACATTCAACTTGCCAGCGAACAATACAGACAGCGTCCTCAGGACAGCCCCATTTAACATTTCAGGACACCGCAAGTGTTCATAGAACACTTTCAACTTGCAAGAGAACAATAGGGACAGCCTCCTCAGGACACCCTCATTTTATTTATTTACAAACATTTCAGGACACCACAAGTGTTCTTAGAACACTTTCAACTTGCCAAAGAACAATACGGACAGCATCCTCAGAACACCCCCATTTTGTTAATTTACAAACATTTTAGGACACCGCAAGTGTTCTTGGAACAAATGTAACTTGCCAGAGAAGAATAGGGACAGCGTCCTCAGAACACCCCCATTTTGTTAATTTACGAACATTTAAAGGACACCACAAGTGTTCTTAGAACACATTCAACTTGCCATTGAACAATACGAACAGCTTCCTCAGAACTCCCCCATTTTGTTTATTTATGAACATTTCAGGACACCGCAAGTGTTCTTAGAACACATTCAACTTGCCAAAGAACAGTACGGACAGCGTCCTCAGAACACCCCCATTTTGTTAATTTACGAACATTTAACGTACACCACGAGTGTTCTTAGAACACTTTCAACTTGCCACCGAACAATAAGGACAGCGTCCTGAGTACACCCCCATTTTGTTCATTTACGAACATTTCAGGACACCGCAAGTGTTCTTAGAACACATTCAACTTGCCAAAGAACAATATGGACAGCGTCTTCAGAACACCCCCATTTTGTTCATTTACGAACATTTAACGGACACCACGAGTGTTCTTAGAACACTTTCAACTTGCCAGAGAACAATATGGACCGCGTCCTGAGGACACCCCCATTTTGTTTATTTATGAACATTTAAAGGACACCACAAGTGTTCTTAGAACACTTTCAGCTTGCCATTGAACAATACGAACAGCGTCCTCAGAACACCCCCATTTTGTTTATTTATGAACATTTCAGGACACCGCAAGTGTTCTTAGAACACATTCAACTTGTCAGCGAACAATACGGACAGCGTCATCAGGACACCCCCATTTAACATTTCAGGACACTGCAAGTGTTCATAGAACACTTTCAACTTGCCAGAGAACAATACGGACAGCCTCCTCAGGACACCCCCCTTTTGTTTATTTACGAACATTTCAGGACACCGCGAGTGTTCTCAGAACACATTCAACTTGCCAAAGAACAATACGGACAGCGTCCTCAGAACACCCCCATTTTGTTAATTTACAAACATTTTAGGACACCGCAAGTGTTCTTGGAACAAATGTAACTTGCCAGAGAACACTACGGACAGCGTCCACAGAACACCCCCATTTTGTTAATTTACGAACATTTAAAGGACACCACAAGTGTTCTTAGAACACATTCAACCTGCCATTGAACAATACGAACAGCGTCCTCAGAACACCCCCATTTTGTTTATTTATGAACATTTCAGGACACCGCAAGTGTTCTTAGAACACATTCAACTTGCCAAAGAACAGTACGGACAGCGTCCTCAGAACACCCCCATTTTGTTTATTTATGAACATTTCAGGACACCGCAAGTGTTCTTAGAACACATTCAACTTGCCAAAGAACAGTACGGACAGCGTCCTCAGAACACCCCCATTTTGTTAATTTACGAACATTTAACGTACACCACGAGTGTTCTTAGAACACTTTCAACTTGCCACCGAACAATAAGGACAGCGTCCTGAGTACACCCCCATTTTGTTCATTTACGAACATTTCAGGACACTGCAAGTGTTATTAGAACACATTCAACTTGCCAGCGAACAATACGGACAGCGTCCTCAGGACAGCCCCATTTAACATTTCAGGACACCGCAAGTGTTCATAGAACACTTTCAACTTGCAAGAGAACAATAGGGACAGCCTCCTCAGGACACCCTCATTTTATTTATTTACAAACATTTCAGGACACCACATGTGTTCTTAGAACACTTTCAACTTGCCAAAGAACAAAACGGACAGCGTCCTCAGAACACCCCCATTTTGTTAATTTACGAACATTTAACGTACACCACAAGTGTTCTTAGAACACTTTCAACTTGCCAGCGAACAATACGGAGAGCGTCCTCAGAACGCCCCCATTTTGTTAATTTACGAACATTTCAGGACACCGCAAGTGTTCTTAGAACACATTCAACTTGCCAAAGAACAATACGGACAGCGTCCTCAGAACACCCCCATTTTGTTAATTTACAAACATTTTAGGACACCGCAAGTGTTCTTGGAACAAATGTAACTTGCCAGAGAACAATAGGGACAGCGTCCTCAGAACACCCCCATTTTGTTAATTTACGAACATTTAAAGGACACCACAAGTGTTCTTAGAACACATTCAACTTGTCATTGAACAATACGAACAGCGTCCTCAGAACACCCCCATTTTGTTTATTTATGAACATTTCAGGACACCGCAAGTGTTCTTAGAACACATTCAACTTGCCAAAGAACAGTACGGACAGCGTCCTCAGAACACCCCCATTTTGTTAATTTACGAACATTTAACGTACACCACGAGTGTTCTTAGAACACTTTCAACTTGCCACCGAACAATAAGGACAGCGTCTTGAGTACACCCCCATTTTGTTCATTTACGAACATTTCAGGACACCGCAAGTGTTCTTAGAACACATTCAACTTGCCAAAGAACAATACGGACAGCGTCCTCAGAACACCCCCATTTTGTTCATTTACGAACATTTAACGGACACCACGAGTGTTCTTAGAACACTTTCAACTTGCCAGAGAACAATATGGACCGCGTCCTGAGGACACCCCCATTTTGTTTATTTATGAACATTTAAAGGACACCACAAGTGTTCTTAGAACACTTTCAGCTTGCCATTGAACAATACGAACAGTGTCCTCAGAACACCCCCATTTTGTTTATTTATGAACATTTCAGGACACCGCAAGTGTTCTTAGAACACATTCAACTTGCCAGCGAACAATACGGACAGCGTCATCAGGACACCCCCATTTAACATTTCAGGACACCGCAAGTGTTCATAGAACACTTTCAACTTGCCAGAGAACAATACGGACAGCCTCCTCAGGACACCGCCCTTTTGTTTATTTACGAACATTTCAGGACACCGCGAGTGCTCTTAGAACACATTCAACTTGCCAGCGAACAATACGGACAGCGTCCTCAGGACACCCCCATTTTGTTTATTTAAGAACATTTCAGGACACCACAAGTGTTCTTAGAACACTTTCAACTTGCCAAAGAACAATACGGACAGCGTCCTCAGAACACCCCCATTTTCTTAATTTACGAACATTTAACGTACACCACGAGTGTTCTTAGAACACTTTCAAATTGCCACCGAACAATACGGACAGCATCCTGAGAACACACCCATTTTGTTAATTTACCAACATTTCAGGACACTGCAAGTGTTCTTAGAACACATTCAACTTGCCAAAGAACAATATGGACAGCGTCCTCAGAACATTCCCATTTTGTTTATTTACGAACATTTCAGGACACCGCGAGTGTTCTTAGAACACATTCAACTTGACAGCGAACAATACGGACAGCGTCCTCAGGACATCCCCATTCAACATTTCAGGACACCGCAAGTGTTCATAGAACACTTTCAACTTGCCAGAGAACAATCTGGACAGCCTCCTCAGGACACCCTCATTTTATTTATTTACGAACATTTCAGGACACCACAAGTGTTCTTAGAACACTTTTAACTTGCCAAAGAACAATACGGACAGCGTCCTCAGAACACCCCCATTTTGTTCATTTACGAACATTTAACGGACACCACGAGTGTTCTTAGAACACTTTCAACTTGCCAGAGAACAATATGGACCGCGTCCTGAGGACACCCCCATTTTGTTTATTTATGAACATTTAAAGGACACCACAAGTGTTCTTAGAAAACTTTCAACTTGCCATTGAACAATACGAACAGCGTCCTCAGAACACCCCCATTTTGTTTATTTATGAACATTTCAGGACACCGCAAGTGTTCTTATAACAATTCAACTTGCCAGCGAACAATACGGACTGCGTCATCAGGACACCCCCATTTTGTTAATTTACCAACATTTGACGTACACCACGCGTGTTCTTAGAACACTTTCAACTTGCCACCGAACAATAAGGACAGCGTCCTGAGTACACCCCCATTTTGTTAATTTACGAACATTTCAGGACACCGCAAGTGTTCTTAGAACACATTCAACTTGCCAAAGAACAGTACGGACAGCGTCCTCAGAACACCCCCATTTTGTTAATTTACGAACATTTAACGTACACCACGAGTGTTCTTAGAACACTTTCAACTTGCCACCGAACAATAAGGACAGCGTCCTGAGTACACCCCCATTTTGTTAATTTACGAACATTTCAGGACACCGCAAGTGTTCTTAGAACACATTCAACTTGCCAAAGAACAGTACGGACAGCGTCCTCAGAACACCCCCATTTTGTTAATTTACGAACATTTAACGTACACCACGAGTGTTCTTAGAACACATTCAACTTGCCAAAGAACAATACGGACAGCGTCCTCAGAACACCCCCATTTTGTTCATTTACGAACATTTAACAGACACCACGAGTGTTCTTAGAACACTTTCAACTTGCCAGAGAACAATATGGACCGCATCCTGAGGACACCCCCATTTTGTTTATTTATGAACATTTAAAGGACACCACAAGTGTTCTTAGAACACTTTCAACTTGCCATTGAACAATATGAACAGCGTCCTCAGAACACCCCCATTTTGTTAATTTACGAACATTTAACGTACACCACGAGTGTTCTTAGAACACTTTCAACTTGCCAGCGAACAATACAGACAGCGTCCTCAGAACACCCCCATTTTGTTAATTTACGAACATTTCAGGACACCGCAAGTGTTCTTAGAACACATTCAACTTGCCAGCGAACAATACGGACAGTGTCCTCAGGACAGCCCCATTTAACATTTCATGACACCGCGAGTGTTCATAGAACACTTTCAACTTGCCAGAGAACAATAGGGACAGCCTCCTCAGGACACCCTCATTTTATTTATTTACAAACATTTCAGGACACCACTAGTGTTCTTAGAACACTTTCAACTTGCCAAAGAACAATACGGACAGCGTCCTCAGAACACCCCCATTTTGTTAATTTAGGAACATTTAACGTACATCACAAGTGTTCTTAGAACACTTTCAACTTGCCAGCGAACAATACGGAGAGCGTTCTCAGAACGCCCCCATTTTGTTAATTTACGAACATTTCAGGACACCGCAAGTGTTATTAGAACACATTCAACTTGCCAAAGAACAATACGGACAGCGTCCTCAGAACACCCCCATTTTGTTAATTTACAAACATTTTAGGACACCGCAAGTGTTCTTGGAACAAATGTAACTTGCCAGAGAACAATACGGACTGCGTCCTCAGAACACCCCCATTTTGTTAATTTACGAACATTTAAAGGACACCGCAAGTGTTCTTAGAACACATTCAACTTGCCAAAGAACAATACGGACAGCGTCCTCAGAACACCCCCATTTTGTTCATTTACGAACATTTAACGGACACCACGAGTGTTCTTAGAACACTTTCAACTTGCCAGAGAACAATATGGACCGCATCCTGAGGACACCCCCATTTTGTTTATTTACGAACATTTCAGGACATCGCGAGTGTTCTTAGAACACATTCAACTTGCCAGCGAACAATACGGACAGCGTCCTCAGGACAGCCCCATTTAACATTTCAGGACACCGCGAGTGTTCATAGAACACTTTCAACTTGCCAGAGAACAATAGGGACAGCCTCCCCAGGACACCCTCATTTTATTTATTTACAAACATTTCAGGACACCACAAGTGTTCTTAGAACACTTTCAACTTGCCAAAGAACAATACGGACAGCGTCCTCAGAACACCCCCATTTTGTTAATTTACGAACATTTAACGTACACCACAAGTGTTCTTAGAACACTTTCAACTTGCCAGCGAACAATACGGAGAGCGTCCTCAGAACGCCCCCATTTTGTTAATTTACGAACATTTCAGGACACCGCAAGTGTTCTTAGAACACATTCAACTTGCCAAAGAACAATACGGACAGCGTCCTCAGAACACCCCCATTTTGTTAATTTACAAACATTTTAGGACACCACAAGTGTTCTTGGAACAAATGTAACTTGCCAGAGAACAATAGGGACAGCGTCCTCAGAACACCCCCATTTTGTTAATTTACGAACATTTAAAGGTCACCACAAGTGTTCTTAGAACACATTCAACTTGCCATTGAACAATACGAACAGCGTCCTCAGAACACCCCCATTTTGTTTATTTATGAACATTTCAGGACACCGCAAGTGTTCTTAGAACACATTCAACTTGCCAAAGAACAGTATGGACAGCGTCCTCAGAACACCCCCATTTTGTTAATTTACGAACATTTAACGTACATCACGAGTGTTCTTAGCACACTTTCAACTTGCCACCGAACAATAAGGACAGCGTCCTCAGAACACCCCCATTTTGTTAATTTACGAACATTTAACGTACACCACAAGTGTTCTTAGAACACATTCAACTTGCCAAAGAACAATACGGACAGCGTCCTCAGAACACCCCCATTTTGTTCATTTACGAACATTTAACAGACACCACGAGTGTTCTTAGAACACTTTCAACTTGCCAGAGAACAATATGGACCGCGTCCTGAGGACACCCCCATTTTGTTTATTTATGAACATTTAAAGGACACCACAAGTGTTCTTAGAACACTTTCAACTTGCCATTGAACAATATGAACAGCGTCCTCAGAACACCCCCATTTTGTTAATTTACGAACATTTAACGTACACCACGAGTGTTCTTAGAACACTTTCAACTTGCCAGCGAACAATACAGACAGCGTCCTCAGAACACCCCCATTTTGTTAATTTACGAACATTTCAGGACACCGCAAGTGTTCTTAGAACACATTCAACTTGCCAGCGAACAATACGGACAGTGTCCTCAGGACAGCCCCATTTAACATTTCATGACACCGCGAGTGTTCATAGAACACTTTCAACTTGCCAGAGAACAATAGGGACAGCCTCCTCAGGACACCCTCATTTTATTTATTTACAAACATTTCAGGACACCACTAGTGTTCTTAGAACACTTTCAACTTGCCAAAGAACAATACGGACAGCGTCCTCAGAACACCCCCATTTTGTTAATTTAGGAACATTTAACGTACATCACAAGTGTTCTTAGAACACTTTCAACTTGCCAGCGAACAATACGGAGAGCGTTCTCAGAACGCCCCCATTTTGTTAATTTACGAACATTTCAGGACACCGCAAGTGTTATTAGAACACATTCAACTTGCCAAAGAACAATACGGACAGCGTCCTCAGAACACCCCCATTTTGTTAATTTACAAACATTTTAGGACACCGCAAGTGTTCTTGGAACAAATGTAACTTGCCAGAGAACAATACGGACTGCGTCCTCAGAACACCCCCATTTTGTTAATTTACGAACATTTAAAGGACACCGCAAGTGTTCTTAGAACACATTCAACTTGCCAAAGAACAATACGGACAGCGTCCTCAGAACACCCCCATTTTGTTCATTTACGAACATTTAACGGACACCACGAGTGTTCTTAGAACACTTTCAACTTGCCAGAGAACAATATGGACCGCATCCTGAGGACACCCCCATTTTGTTTATTTACGAACATTTCAGGACATCGCGAATGTTCTTAGAACACATTCAACTTGCCAGCGAACAATACGGACAGCGTCCTCAGGACAGCCCCATTTAACATTTCAGGACACCGCGAGTGTTCATAGAACACTTTCAACTTGCCAGAGAACAATAGGGACAGCCTCCCCAGGACACCCTCATTTTATTTATTTACAAACATTTCAGGACACCACAAGTGTTCTTAGAACACTTTCAACTTGCCAAAGAACAATACGGACAGCGTCCTCAGAACACCCCCATTTTGTTAATTTACGAACATTTAACGTACACCACAAGTGTTCTTAGAACACTTTCAACTTGCCAGCGAACAATACGGAGAGCGTCCTCAGAACGCCCCCATTTTGTTAATTTACGAACATTTCAGGACACCGCAAGTGTTCTTAGAACACATTCAACTTGCCAAAGAACAATACGGACAGCGTCCTCAGAACACCCCCATTTTGTTAATTTACAAACATTTTAGGACACCACAAGTGTTCTTGGAACAAATGTAACTTGCCAGAGAACAATAGGGACAGCGTCCTCAGAACACCCCCATTTTGTTAATTTACGAACATTTAAAGGTCACCACAAGTGTTCTTAGAACACATTCAACTTGCCATTGAACAATACGAACAGCGTCCTCAGAACACCCCCATTTTGTTTATTTATGAACATTTCAGGACACCGCAAGTGTTCTTAGAACACATTCAACTTGCCAAAGAACAGTATGGACAGCGTCCTCAGAACACCCCCATTTTGTTAATTTACGAACATTTAACGTACATCACGAGTGTTCTTAGCACACTTTCAACTTGCCACCGAACAATAAGGACAGCGTCCTGAGTACACCCTCATTTTGTTCATTTACGAACATTTCAGGACACCGCAAGTGTTCTTAGAACACATTCAACTTGCCAAAGAACAATACGGACAGCGTCCTCAGAACACCCCCATTTTGTTCATTTACGAACATTTAACAGACACCACGAGTGTTCTTAGAACACTTTCAACTTGCCAGAGAACAATATGGACCGCGTCCTGAGGACACCCCCATTTTGTTTATTTATGAACATTTAAAGGACACCACAAGTGTTCTTAGAACACTTTCAACTTGCCATTGAACAATATGAACAGCGTCCTCAGAACACCCCCATTTTGTTAATTTACGAACATTTAACGTACACCATGAGTGTTCTTAGAACACTTTCAACTTGCCAGCGAACAATACAGACAGCGTCCTCAGAACACCCCCATTTTGTTAATTTACGAACATTTCAGGACACCGCAAGTGTTATTAGAACACATTCAACTTGCCAGCGAACAATACGCACAGCGTCCTCAGGACAGCCCCATTTAACATTTCATGACACCGCAAGTGTTCATAGAACACTTTCAACTTGCCAGAGAACAATAGGGACAGCCTCCTCAGGACACCCTCATTTTATTTATTTACAAACATTTCAGGACACCACAAGTGTTCTTAGAACACTTTCAACTTGCCAAAGAACAATACGGACAGCGTCCTCAGAACACCCCCATTTTGTTAATTTAGGAACATTTAACGTACATCACAAGTGTTCTTAGAACACTTTCAACTTGCCAGCGAACAATACGGAGAGCGTTCTCAGAACGCCCCCATTTTGTTAATTTACGAACATTTCAGGACACCGCAAGTGTTCTTAGAACACATTCAACTTGCCAAAGAACAATACGGACAGCGTCCTCAGAACACCCCCATTTTGTTAATTTACAAACATTTTAGGACACCGCAAGTGTTCTTGGAACAAATGTAACTTGCCAGAGAACAATACGGACAGCGTCCTCAGAACACCCCCATTTTGTTAATTTACGAACATTTAAAGGACACCGCAAGTGTTCTTAGAACACATTCAACTTGCCAAAGAACAATACGGACAGCGTCCTCAGAACACCCCCATTTTGTTCATTTACGAACATTTAACTGACACCACGAGTGTTCTTAGAACACTTTCAACTTGCCAGAGAACAATATGGACCGCGTCCTGAGGACACCCCCATTTTGTCGATTTATGAACATTTAAAGGACACCACAAGTGTTCTTAGAACACTTTCAACTTGCCATTGAACAATACGAACGGCGTCCTCAGAACACCCCCATTTTGTTTATTTATGAACATTTCAGGACACCGCAAGTGTTCTTAGAACACATTCAACTTGCCAGCGAACAATACGGACAGCGTCATCAGGACACCCCCATTTTGTTAATTTACGAACATTTAACGTACACCACGAGTGTTCTTAGAACACTTTCAACTTGCCCGAGAACAATATGGACCGCGTCCTGAGGACACCCCCATTTTGTTTATTTATGAACATTTAAAGGACACCACAAGTGTTCTTAGAACACTTTCAACTTGCCATTGAACAATACGAACAGCGTCCTCAGAACACCCCCATTTTGTTAATTTACGAACATTTAACGTACACCACGAGTGTTCTTAGAACACTTTCAACTTGCCAGCGAACAATACAGACAGCGTCCTCAGGACGCCCCCATTTTGTTAATTTACGAACATTTCAGGACACCGCAAGTGTTCTTAAAACACATTCAACTTGCCAAAGAACAATAGGGACAGCGTCCTCAGAACACCCCCATTTTGTTTATTTACGAACATTTCAGGACATCGCGAGTGTTCTTAGAACACATTCAACTTGCCAGCGAACAATACGGACAGCGTCCTCAGGACAGCCCCATTTAACATTTCAGGACACCGTGAGTGTTCATAGAACACTTTCAACTTGCCACAGAACAATAGGGACAGCCTCCTCAGGACACCCTCATTTTATTTATTTACAAACATTTCAGGACACCGCAAGTGTTCTTAGAACACTTTCAACTTGCCAAAGAACAATACGGACAGCGTCCTCAGAACACCCCCATTTTGTTAATTTACGAACATTTAACGTACACCACAAGTGTTCTTAGAACACTTTCAACTTGCCAGCGAACAATACGGAGAGCGTCCTCAGAACGCCCCCATTTTGTTAATTTACGAACATTTCAGGACACCGCAAGTGTTCTTAGAACACATTCAACTTGCCAAAGAACAATACGGACAGCGTCCTCAGAACACCCCCATTTTGTTAATTTACAAACATTTTAGGACATCGCAAGTGTTCTTGGAACAAATGTAACTTGCCAGAGAACACTACGGACAGCGTCCTCAGAACACCCCCATTTTGTTAATTTATGAACATTTCAGGACACCGCAAGTGTTCTTAGAGCACATTCAACTTGCCAAAGAACAGTACGGACAGCGTCCTCAGAACACCCCCATTTTGTTAATTTACAAACATTTAACGTACACCACGAGTGTTCTTAGAACACTTTCAACTTGCCACCGAACAATAAGGACAGCGTCCTGAGTACACCCCCATTTTGTTCATTTACGAACATTACAGGACACCGCGAGTGTTCTTAGAACACATTCAACTTGCCAGCGAACAATACAGACAGCGTCCTCAGGACAGCCCCATTTAACATTTCAGGACACCGCAAGTGTTCATAGAACACTTTCAACTTGCAAGAGAACAATAGGGACAGCCTCCTCAGGACACCCTCATTTTATTTATTTACAAACATTTCAGGACACCACAAGTGTTCTTAGAACACTTTCAACTTGCCAAAGAACAATACGGACAGCATCCTCAGAACACCCCCATTTTGTTAATTTACAACCATTTTAGGACACCGCAAGTGTTCTTGGAACAAATGTAACTTGCCAGAGAAGAATAGGGACAGCGTCCTCAGAACACCACCATTTTGTTAATTTACGAACATTTAAAGGACACCACAAGTGTTCTTAGAACACATTCAACTTGCCATTGAACAATACGAACAGCTTCCTCAGAACTCCCCCATTTTGTTTATTTATGAACATTTCAGGACACCGCAAGTGTTCTTAGAACACATTCAACTTGCCAAAGAACAGTACGGACAGCGTCCTCAGAACACCCCCATTTTGTTAATTTACGAACATTTAACGTACACCACGAGTGTTCTTAGAACACTTTCAACTTGCCACCGAACAATAAGGACAGCGTCCTGAGTACACCCCCATTTTGTTCATTTACGAACATTTCAGGACACCGCAAGTGTTCTTAGAACACATTCAACTTGCCAAAGAACAATATGGACAGCGTCCTCAGAACACCCCCATTTTGTTCATTTACGAACATTTAACGGACACCACGAGTGTTCTTAGAACACTTTCAACTTGCCAGAGAACAATATGGACCGCGTCCTGAGGACACCCCCATTTTGTTTATTTATGAACATTTAAAGGACACCACAAGTGTTCTTAGAACACTTTCAGCTTGCCATTGAACAATACGAACAGCGTCCTCAGAACACCCCCATTTTGTTTATTTATGAACATTTCAGGACACCGCAAGTGTTCTTAGAACACATTCAACTTGTCAGCGAACAATACGGACAGCGTCATCAGGACACCCCCATTTAACATTTCAGGACACTGCAAGTGTTCATAGAACACTTTCAACTTGCCAGAGAACAATACGGACAGCCTCCTCAGGACACCCCCCTTTTGTTTATTTACGAACATTTCAGGACACCGCGAGTGTTCTCAGAACACATTCAACTTGCCAAAGAACAATACGGACAGCGTCCTCAGAACACCCCCATTTTGTTAATTTACAAACATTTTAGGACACCGCAAGTGTTCTTGGAACAAATGTAACTTGCCAGAGAACACTACGGACAGCGTCCTCAGAACACCCCCATTTTGTTAATTTACGAACATTTAAAGGACACCACAAGTGTTCTTAGAACACATTCAACCTGCCATTGAACAATACGAACAGCGTCCTCAGAACACCCCCATTTTGTTTATTTATGAACATTTCAGGACACCGCAAGTGTTCTTAGAACACATTCAACTTGCCAAAGAACAGTACGGACAGCGTCCTCAGAACACCCCCATTTTGTTTATTTATGAACATTTCAGGACACCGCAAGTGTTCTTAGAACACATTCAACTTGCCAAAGAACAGTACGGACAGCGTCCTCAGAACACCCCCATTTTGTTAATTTACGAACATTTAACGTACACCACGAGTGTTCTTAGAACACTTTCAACTTGCCACCGAACAATAAGGACAGCGTCCTGAGTACACCCCCATTTTGTTCATTTACGAACATTTCAGGACACTGCAAGTGTTATTAGAACACATTCAACTTGCCAGCGAACAATACGGACAGCGTCCTCAGGACAGCCCCATTTAACATTTCAGGACACCGCAAGTGTTCATAGAACACTTTCAACTTGCAAGAGAACAATAGGGACAGCCTCCTCAGGACACCCTCATTTTATTTATTTACAAACATTTCAGGACACCACATGTGTTCTTAGAACACTTTCAACTTGCCAAAGAACAAAACGGACAGCGTCCTCAGAACACCCCCATTTTGTTAATTTACGAACATTTAACGTACACCACAAGTGTTCTTAGAACACTTTCAACTTGCCAGCGAACAATACGGAGAGCGTCCTCAGAACGCCCCCATTTTGTTAATTTACGAACATTTCAGGACACCGCAAGTGTTCTTAGAACACATTCAACTTGCCAAAGAACAATACGGACAGCGTCCTCATAACACCCCCATTTTGTTAATTTACAAACATTTTAGGACACCGCAAGTGTTCTTGGAACAAATGTAACTTGCCAGAGAACAATAGGGACAGCGTCCTCAGAACACCCCCATTTTGTTAATTTACGAACATTTAAAGGACACCACAAGTGTTCTTAGAACACATTCAACTTGTCATTGAACAATACGAACAGCGTCCTCAGAACACCCCCATTTTGTTTATTTATGAACATTTCAGGACACCGCAAGTGTTCTTAGAACACATTCAACTTGCCAAAGAACAGTACGGACAGCGTCCTCAGAACACCCCCATTTTGTTAATTTACGAACATTTAACGTACACCACGAGTGTTCTTAGAACACTTTCAACTTGCCACCGAACAATAAGGACAGCGTCTTGAGTACACCCCCATTTTGTTCATTTACGAACATTTCAGGACACCGCAAGTGTTCTTAGAACACATTCAACTTGCCAAAGAACAATACGGACAGCGTCCTCAGAACACCCCCATTTTGTTCATTTACGAACATTTAACGGACACCACGAGTGTTCTTAGAACACTTTCAACTTGCCAGAGAACAATATGGACCGCGTCCTGAGGACACCCCCATTTTGTTTATTTATGAACATTTAAAGGACACCACAAGTGTTCTTAGAACACTTTCAGCTTGCCATTGAACAATACGAACAGTGTCCTCAGAACACCCCCATTTTGTTTATTTATGAACATTTCAGGACACCGCAAGTGTTCTTAGAACACATTCAACTTGCCAGCGAACAATACGGACAGCGTCATCAGGACACCCCCATTTAACATTTCAGGACACCGCAAGTGTTCATAGAACACTTTCAACTTGCCAGAGAACAATACGGACAGCCTCCTCAGGACACCGCCCTTTTGTTTATTTACGAACATTTCAGGACACCGCGAGTGCTCTTAGAACACATTCAACTTGCCAGCGAACAATACGGACAGCGTCCTCAGGACACCCCCATTTTGTTTATTTAAGAACATTTCAGGACACCACAAGTGTTCTTAGAACACTTTCAACTTGCCAAAGAACAATACGGACAGCGTCCTCAGAACACCCCCATTTTCTTAATTTACGAACATTTAACGTACACCACGAGTGTTCTTAGAACACTTTCAAATTGCCACCGAACAATATGGACAGCATCCTGAGAACACACCCATTTTGTTAATTTACCAACATTTCAGGACACTGCAAGTGTTCTTAGAACACATTCAACTTGCCAAAGAACAATATGGACAGCGTCCTCAGAACATTCCCATTTTGTTTATTTACGAACATTTCAGGACACCGCGAGTGTTCTTAGAACACATTCAACTTGACAGCGAACAATACGGACAGCGTCCTCAGGACATCCCCATTCAACATTTCAGGACACCACAAGTGTTCATAGAACACTTTCAACTTGCCAGAGAACAATCTGGACAGCCTCCTCAGGACACCCTCATTTTATTTATTTACGAACATTTCAGGACACCACAAGTGTTCTTAGAACACTTTCAACTTGCCAAAGAACAATACGGACAGCGTCCTCAGAACACCCCCATTTTGTTCATTTACGAACATTTAACGGACACCACGAGTGTTCTTAGAACACTTTCAACTTGCCAGAGAACAATGTGGACCGCGTCCTGAGGACACCCCCATTTTGTTTATTTATGAACATTTAAAGGACACCACAAGTGTTCTTAGAAAACTTTCAACTTGCCATTGAACAATACGAACAGCGTCCTCAGAACACCCCCATTTTGTTTATTTATGAACATTTCAGGACACCGCAAGTGTTCTTATAACACATTCAACTTGCCAGCGAACAATACGGACTGCGTCATCAGGACACCCCCATTTTGTTAATTTACGAACATTTGACGTACACCACGCGTGTTCTTAGAACACTTTCAACTTGCCACCGAACAATAAGGACAGCGTCCTGAGTACACCCCCATTTTGTTAATTTACGAACATTTCAGGACACCGCAAGTGTTCTTAGAACACATTCAACTTGCCAAAGAACAATACGGACAGCGTCCTCAGAACACCCCCATTTTGTTCATTTACGAACATTTAACAGACACCACGAGTGTTCTTAGAACACTTTCAACTTGCCAGAGAACAATATGGACCGCATCCTGAGGACACCCCCATTTTGTTTATTTATGAACATTTAAAGGACACCACAAGTGTTCTTAGAACACTTTCAACTTGCCATTGAACAATATGAACAGCGTCCTCAGAACACCCCCATTTTGTTAATTTACGAACATTTAACGTACACCACGAGTGTTCTTAGAACACTTTCAACTTGCCAGCGAACAATACAGACAGCGTCCTCAGAAAACCCCCATTTTGTTAATTTACGAACATTTCAGGACACCGCAAGTGTTCTTAGAACACATTCAACTTGCCAGCGAACAATACGTACAGCGTCCTCAGGACAGCCCCATTTAACATTTCATGACACCTCGAGTGTTCATAGAACACTTTCAACTTGCCAGAGAACAATAGGGACAGCCTCCTCAGGACACCCTCATTTTATTTATTTACAAACATTTCAGGACACCACAAGAGTTCTTAGAACACTTTCAACTTGCCAAAGAACAATACGGACAGCGTCCTCAGAACACCCCCATTTTGTTAATTTAGGAACATTTAACGTACATCGCAAGTGTTCTTAGAACACTTTCAACTTGCCAGCGAACAATACGGAGAGCGTTCTCAGAACGCCCCCATTTTGTTAATTTACGAACATTTCAGGACACCGCAAGTGTTATTAGAACACATTCAACTTGCCAAAGAACAATACGGACAGCGTCCTCAGAACACCCCCATTTTGTTAATTTACAAACATTTTAGGACACCGCAAGTGTTCTTGGAACAAATGTAACTTGCCAGAGAACAATACGGACTGCGTCCTCAGAACACCCCCATTTTGTTAATTTACGAACATTTAAAGAACACCACAAGTGTTCTTAGATCACATTCAACTTCCCAAAGAACAATACGGACAGCGTCCTCAGAACACCACCATTTTGTTCATTTACGAACATTTAACGGACACCACGAGTGTTCTTAGAACACTTTCAACTTGCCAGAGAACAATATGGACCTCGTCCTGAGGACACCCCCATTTTGTTTATTTACGAACATTTCAGGACATCGCGAGTGTTCTTAGAACACATTCAACTTGCCAGCGAACAATACGGACAGCGTCCTCAGGACAGCCCCATTTAACATTTCAGGACACCGCGAGTGTTCATAGAATACTTTCAACTTGCCAGAGAACAATAGGGACAGCCTCCTCAGGACACCCTCATTTTATTTATTTACAAACATTTCAGGACACCACAAGTGTTCTTAGAACACTTTCAACTTGCCAGCGAACAATACGGAGAGCGTCCTCAGAACGCCCCCATTTTGTTAATTTACGAACATTTCAGGACACCGCAAGTGTTCTTAGAACACATTCAACTTGCCAAAGAACAATACGGACAGCGTCCTCAGAACACCCCCATTTTGTTAATTTACAAACATTTTAGGACACCGCAAGTGTTCTTGGAACAAATGTAACTTGCCAGAGAACACTACGGACAGCGTCCTCAGAACACCCCCATTTTGTTAATTTACAAACATTTAAAGGACACCAAAAGTGTTCTTAGAACACATTCAACTTGCCATTGAACAATACGAACAGCGTCCTCAGAACACCCCATTTTGTTTATTTATGAACATTTCAGGACACCGCAAGTGTTCTTAGAACACATTCAACTTGCCAAAGAACAGTACGGACAGCGTCCTCAGAACACCCCCATTTTGTTAATTTACGAATATTTAACGTACACCACGAGTGTTCTTAGAACACTTTCAACTTGCCACCGAACAATAAGGACAGCGTCCTGAGTACACCCCCATTTTGTTCATTTACGAACATTTCAGGACACTGCGAGTGTTCTTAGAACACATTCAACTTGCCAGCGAACAATACGGACAGCGTCCTCAGGACAGCCCCATTTAACATTTCAGGACACCACAAGTGTTCTTAGAACACATTCAACTTGCCATTGAACAATACGAACAGCGTCCTCAGAACACCCCCATTTTGTTTATTTATGAACATTTCAGGACACCGCAAGTGTTCTTAGAACACATTCAACTTGCCAAAGAACAGTACGGACAGCGTCCTCAGAACACCCCATTTTGTTAATTTACGAACATTTAACGTACACCACGAGTGTTCTTAGAACACTTTCAACTTGCCACCGAACAATAAGGACAGCGTCCTGAGTACACCCCCATTTTGTTCATTTACAAACATTTCAGGACACCGCAAGTGTTCTTAGAACACATTCAACTTGCCAAAGAACAATACGGACAGCGTCCTCAGAACACCCCCATTTTGTTCATTTACGAACATTTAATGGACACCACGAGTGTTCTTAGAACACTTTCAACTTGCCAGAGAACAATATGGACCGCGTCCTGAGGACACCCCCATTTTGTTTATTTATGAACATTTAAAGGACACCACAAGTGTTCTTAGAACACTTTCAGCTTGCCATTGAACAATACGAACAGCGTCCTCAGAACACCCCCATTTTGTTTATTTATGAACATTTCAGGACACCGCAAGTGTTCTTAGAACACATTCAACTTGCCAGCGAACAATACGGACAGCGTCATCAGGACACCCCCATTTAACATTTCAGGACACCGCAAGTGTTCATAGAACACTTTCAACTTGCCAGAGACAATACGGACAGCCTCCTCAGGACACCCCCATTTTGTTCATTTACGAACATTTAACAGACACCTCGAGTGTTCTTAGAACACTTTCAACTTGCCAGAGAACAATATGGACCGCGTCCTTAGGACACCCCCATTTTGTTTATTTATGAACATTTAAAGGACACCACAAGTGTTCTTAGAACACTTTCAACTTGCCATTGAACAATATGAACAGCGTCCTCAGAACACCCCCATTTTGTTAATTTACGAACATTTAACGTACACCACGAGTGTTCTTAGAACACTTTCAACTTGCCAGCGAACAATACAGACAGCGTCCTCAGTACACCCTCATTTTGTTAATTTACGAACATTTCAGGACACCGCAAGTGTTATTAGAACACATTCAACTTGCCAAAGAACAATACGGACAGCGTCCTCAGAACACCCCCATTTTGTTAATTTACAAACATTTTAGGACACCGCAAGTGTTCTTGGAACAAATGTAACTTGCAGAGAACAATACGGACTGCGTCCTCTGAACAACCCCATTTTGTTAATTTACGAACATTTAAAGGACACCGCAAGTGTTCTTAGAACACATTGAACTTGCCAAAGAACAATACGGACAGCGTCCTCAGAACACCCCCGTTTTGTTCATTTACGAACATTTAACGGACACCACAAGTGTTCTTAGAACACTTTCAACTTGCCAGAGAACAATATGGACCGCGTCCTGAGGACACCCCCATTTTGTTTATTTACGAACATTTCAGGACATCACGAGTGTTCTTAGAACACATTCAACTTGCCAGCGAACAATACGGACAGCGTCCTCAGGACAGCCCCATTTAACATTTCAGGACACCGCGAGTGTTCATAGAACACTTTCAACTTGCCAGAGAACAATAGGGACAGCCTCCTCAGGACACCCTCATTTTATTTATTTACAAACATTTCAGGACACCACAAGTGTTCTTAGAACACTTTCAACTTGCCAAAGAACAATACGGACAGCGTCCTCAGAACACCCCCATTTTGTTAATTTACGAACATTTAACGTACACCACAAGTGTTCTTAGAACACTTTCAACTTGCCAGCGAACAATACGGAGAGCGTCCTCAGAACGCCCCCATTTTGTTAATTTACGAACATTTCAGGACACCGCAAGTGTTCTTAGAACACATTCAACTTGCCAAGGAACAATACGGACAGCGTCCTCAGAACACACCCATTTTGTTAATTTACAAACATTTTAGGACACCGCAAGTGTTCTTGGAACAAATGTAACTTGCCAGAGAACACTACGGACAGCGTCCTCAGAACACCCCCATTTTGTTAATTTACGAACATTTAAAGGACACCAAAAGTGTTCTTAGAACACATTCAACTTGCCATTGAACAATACGAACAGCGTCCTCAGAACACCCCCATTTTGTTTATTTATGAACATTTCAGGACACCGCAAGTGTTCTTAGAACACATTCAACTTGCCAAAGAACAGTACGGACAGCGTCCTCAGAACACCCCCATTTTGTTAATTTACGAACATTTAACATACACCACGAGTGTTCTTAGAACACTTTCAACTTGCCACCGAACAATAAGGACAGCGTCCTGAGTACACCCCCATTTTGTTCATTTACGAACATTTCAGGACACCGCAAGTGTTCTTAGAACACATTCAACTTGCCAGCGAACAATACGGACAGCGTCCTCAGGACAGCCCCATTTAACATTTCAGGACACCGCAAGTGTTTATAGAACACTTTCAACTTGCAAGAGAACAATAGGGACAGCCTCCTCAGGACACCCTCATTTTATTTATTTACAAACATTTCAGGACACCACAAGTGTTCTTAGAACGCTTTCAACTTGCCAAAGAACAATACGGACAGCGTCCTCAGAACACCCCCATTTTGTTAATTTACGAACATTTAACGTACACCACAAGTGTTCTTAGAACACTTTCAACTTGCCAGCGAACAATACGGAGAGAGTCCTCAGAACGCCCCCATTTTGTTAATTTACGAACATTTCAGGACACCGCAAGTGTTCTTAGAACACATTCAACTTGCCAAAGAACAATACGGACAGCGTCCTCAGAACACCCCCATTTTGTTAATTTACAAACATTTTAGGACACCGCAAGTGTTCTTGGAACAAATGTAACTTGCCAGAGAACAATAGGGACAGCGTCCTCAGAACACCACCATTTTGTTAATTTACGAACATTTAAAGGACACCACAAGTGTTCTTAGAACACATTCAACTTGCCATTGAACAATACAAACAGCGTCCTCAGAACACCCCCATTTTGTTTATTTATGAACATTTCAGGACACCACGAGTGTTCTTAGAACACATTCAACTTGCCAAAGAACAGTACGGACAGCGTCCTCAGAACACCCCCATTTTGTTAATTTACGAACATTTAACGTACACCACGCGTGTTCTTAGAACACTTTCAACTTGCCACCGAACAATAAGGACAGCGTCCTGAGTACACCCCCATTTTGTTCATTTACAAACATTTCAGGACAAAACAAGTGTTCTTAGAACACATTCAACTTGCCAAAGAACAATACGGACAGCGTCCTCAGAACACCCCCATTTTGTTCATTTACGAACATTTAACGGACACCACGAGTGTTCTTAGAACACTTTCAACTTGCCAGAGAACAATATGGACTGCGTCCTGAGGACACCCCCATTTTGTTTATTTATGAACATTTAAAGGACACCACAAGTGTTCTTAGAACACTTTCAGCTTGCCATTGAACAATACGAACAGCGTCCTCAGAGCACCCCCATTTTGTTTATTTATGAACATTTCAGGACACCGCAAGTGTTCTTAGAACACATTCAACTTGCCAGCGAACAATACGGACAGCGTCAGCAGGACACCCCCATTTAACATTTCAGGACACCGCAAGTGTTCATAGAACACTTTCAACTTGCCAGAGAACAATACGGACAGCCTCCTCAGGACACCCCCCTTTTCTTTATTTACGAACATTTCAGGACACCGCGAGTGTTCTCAGAACACATTCAACTTGCCAAAGAACAATACGGACAGCGTCCTCAGAACACCCCCATTTTGTTAATTTACAAACATTTTAGGACACCGCAAGTGTTCTTGGAACAAATGTAACTTGCCAGAGAACACTACGGACAGCGTCCTCAGAACACCCCCATTTTGTTAATTTACAAACATTTTAGGACACCGCAAGTGTTCTTGGAACAAATGTAACTTGCCAGAGAACACTACGGACAGCGTCCTCAGAACACCCCCATTTTGTTAATTTATGAACATTTCAGGACACCGCAAGTGTTCTTAGAGCACATTCAACTTGCCAAAGAACAGTACGGACAGCGTCCTCAGAACACCCCCATTTTGTTTATTTATGAACATTTCAGGACACCGCAAGTGTTCTTAGAACACATTGAACTTGCCAAAGAACAGTACGGACAGCGTCCTCAGAACACCCCCATTTTAGTAATTTACGAACATTTAACGTACACCACGAGTGTTCTTAGAACACTTTCAACTTGCCACCGAACAATAAGGACAGCGTCTTGAGTACACCCCCATTTTGTTCATTTACGAACATTTCAGGACACTGCGAGTGTTCTTAGAACACATTCAACTTGCCAGCGAACAATACGGACAGCGTCCTCAGGACAGCCCCATTTAACATTTCAGGACGCCGCGAGTGTTCATAGAACAGTTTCAACTTGCAAGAGAACAATAGGGACAGCCTCCTCAGGACACCCTCATTTTATTTATTTACAAACATTTCAGGACACCACAAGTGTTCTTAGAACACTTTGAACTTGCCAAAGAACAATACGGACAGCGTCCTCAGAACACCCCCATTTTGTTAATTTACGAACATTTAACGTACACCACAAGTTTTCTTAGAACACTTTCAACTTGCCAGCGAACAATACGGAGAGCGTCCTCAGAACGCCCCCATTTTGTTAATTTACGAACATTTCAGGACACCGCAATTGTTCTTAGAACACATTCTTGTCATTGAACAATACGAACAGCGTCCTCAGAACACCCCCATTTTGTTTATTTATGAACATTTCAGGACACCGCAAGTGTTCTTAGAACACATTCAACTTGCCAAAGAACAGTACGGACAGCGTCCTCAGAACACCCCCATTTTGTTAATTTACGAACATTTAACGTACACCACGTGTGTTCTTAGAACACTTTCAACTTGCCACCGAACAATAAGGACAGCGTCCTGAGTACACCCCCATTTTGTTCATTTACGAACATTTCAGGACACCGCAAGTGTTCTTAGAACACATTCAACTTGCCAAAGAACAATACGGACAGCGTCCTCAGAACACCCCCATTTTGTTCATTTACGAACATTTAACGGACACCACGAGTGTTCTTAGAACACTTTCAACTTGCCAGAGAACAATATGGACCGCGTCCTGAGGAAACCCCCATTTTGTTTATTTATGAACATTTAAAGGACACCACAAGTGTTCTTAGAACACTTTCAGCTTGCCATTGAACAATACGAACAGCGTCCTCAGAACACCCCCATTTTGTTTATTTATGAACATTTCAGGACACCGCAAGTGTTCTTAGAACACATTCAACTTGCCAGCAAACAATACGGACAGCGTCTTCAGGACACCCCCATTTAACATTTCAGGAACCCGCAAGTGTTCATAGAACACTTTCAACTTGCCAGAGAACAATACGGACAGCCTCCTCAGGACACCACCCTTTTGTTTATTTACAAACATTTCAGGACACCGCGAGTGCTCTTAGAACACATTCAACTTGCCAGCGAACAATACGGACAGCGTCCTCAGGACACCCCCATTTTGTTTATTTAAGAACATTTCAGGACACCACAAGTGTTCTTAGAACACTTTCAACTTGCCAAAGAACAATACGGACAGCGTCCTCAGAACACCGCCATTTTATTAATTTACGAACATTTAACGTACACCACGAGTGTTCTAAGAACACTTTCAACTTGCCACCGAACAATACGGACAGCATCCTGAGAACACACCCATTTTGTTAATTTACCAACATTTCAGGACACTGCAAGTGTTCTTAGAACACATTCAACTTGCCAAAGAACAATATGGACAGCGTCCTCAGAACATTCCCATTTTGTTTATTTACGAACATTTCAGGACACCGCGAGTGTTCTTAGAACACATTCAACTTGCCAGCGAACAATACGGACAGCGTCCTCAGAACGCCCCCATTTTGTTGATTTACGAACATTTCAGGACACCGCAAGTGTTCTTAGAACACATTCAACTTGCCAAAGAACAATACGGACAGCGTCCTCAGAACACCCCCATTTTGTTAATTTACAAACATTTTAGGACACCGCAAGTGTTCTTGGAACAAATGTAACTTGCCAGAGAACACTACGGACAGCGTCCTCAGAACACCCCCATTTTGCTAATTTACGAACATTTAAAGGACACCACAAGTGTTCTTAGGACACATTCAACTTGCCATTGAACAATACGAACAGCGTCCTCAGAACACCCCCATTTTGTTTATTTATGAACATTTCAGGACACCGCAAGTGTTCTTAGAACACATTCAACTTGCCAAAGAACAGTACGGACAGCGTCCTCAGAACACCCCCATTTTGTGAATTTACGAACATTTAACGTACACCACAAGTGTTCTTAGAACACTTTCAACTTGCCACCGAACAATAAGGACAGCGTCCTGAGTACACCCCCATTTTGTTCATTTACGAACATTTCAGGACACCGCGAGTGTTCTTAGAACACATTCAACTTGCCAGCGAACAATACGGACAGCGTCCTCAGGACAGCCCCATTTAACATTTCAGGACACCGCGAGTGTTCATAGAACACTTTCAACTTGCAAGAGAACAATAGGGACAGCCTCCTCAGGACACCCTCATTTTATTTATTTACAAACATTTCAGGACACCACAAGTGTTCTTAGAACACTTTCAACTTGCCAAAGAACAATACGGACAGCGTCCTCAGAACACCCCCATTTTGTTAATTTACAAACCTTTAACGTACACCACAGGTGTTCTTAGAACACTTTCAACTTGCCAGCGACCAATAGGGACAGCCTCCTCAGGACACCCTCATTTTGTTAATTTACGAACATTTCAGGACTCCGCAAGTGTTCTTAGAACACATTCAACTTGCCAAAGAACAATACGGACAGCGTCCTCAGAACACCCCCATTTTGTTAATTTACAAACATTTTAGGACACCGCAAGTGTTCTTGGAACAAATGTAACTTGCCAGAGAACAATACGGACAGCGTCCTCAGAACACTCCCATTTTGTTAATTTACGAACATTTAAAGGACACCACAAGTGTTCTTAGAACACATTCAACTTGCCAAAGAACAGTACGGACAGCGTCCTCAGAACACCCCCATTTTGTTAATTTACGAACATTTAACGTACACCACGAGTGTTCTTAGAACACTTTCAACTTGCCACCGAACAATAAGGACAGCGTCCTGAGTACACCCCCATTTGGTTCATTTACGAACATTTCAGGACACCGCGAGTGTTCTTAGAACACATTCAACTTGCCAGCGAACAATACGGACAGCGTCCTCAGGACAGCCCCATTTAACATTTCAGGACACCGCGAGTGTTCATAGAACACTTTCAACTTGCAAGAGACCAATAGGGACAGCCTCCTCAGGACACCCTCATTTTATTTATTTACAAACATTTAACGTACACCACAAGTGTTCTTAGAACACTTTCAACTTGCCACCGAACAATAAGGACAGCGTCCTGAGTACACCCCTATTTTGTTCATTTACGAACATTTCAGGACACCGCAAGTGTTCTTAGAACACTTTCAACTTGCCAGAGAACAATATGGACCGCATCCTGAAGACACCCCCATTTTGTTTATTTATGAACATTTAAAGGACACCACAAGTGTTCTTAGAACACTTTCAGCTTGCCTTTGAACAATATGAACAGCGTCCTCAGAACACCCCCATTTTGTTTATTTATGAACATTTCAGGACACCGCAAGTGTTCTTAGAACACATTCAACTTGCCAGCGAACAATACGGACAGCGTCATCAGGACAAGCCCATTTAACATTTCAGGACACCGCAAGTGTTCATAGAACACTTTCAACTTGCTAGAGAACAATACGGACAGCCTCCTCAGGACACCCCCCTTTTGTTTATTTACGAACATTTCAGGACACCGCCAGTGCTCTTAGAACACATTCAACTTGCCACCGAACAATACGGACAGCGTCCTCAGGACACCCCCATTTTGTTTATTTACGAACATTTCAGGACACCACAAGTGTTCTTAGAACACTTTCAACTTGCCAAAGAACAATACGGACAGCGTCCTCAGAACACCCCCATTTTCTTAATTTACGAACATTTAACGTACACCACAAGTGTTCTCAGAACACTTTCAACTTGCCAGCGAACAATACGGAGAGCGTCCTCAGAACGCCCCCATTTTGTTAATTTACGAACATTTCAGGACACCGCAAGTGTTCTTAGAACACATTCAACTTGCCAAAGAACAATACGGACAGCGTCCTCAGAACACCCCCATTTTGTAATTTACAAACATTTTAGGACACCGCAAGTGTTCTTGGAACAAATGTTACTTGCCAGAGAACACTACGGACAGCGTCCTCAGAACACCCCCATTTTGTTAATTTACAAACATTTAAAGGACACCACAAGTGTTCTTAGAACACTTTCAACTTGCCACCGAACAATAAGGACAGCGTCCTGAGTACACCCCCATTTTGTTAATTTACGAACATTTCAGGACACCGCAAGTGTTCTTAGAACACATTCAACTTGCCAAAGAACAATACAGACAGCATCCTCAGAACACCCCCATTTTGTTCATTTACAAACATTTAACGGACACCACGAGTGTTCTTAGAACACTTTCAACTTGCCAAAGAACAATACGGACAGCGTCCTCAGAACACCCCCATTTTGTTAATTTACGAACATTTAACGTACACCACAAGTGTTCTCAGAACACTTTCAACTTGCCAGCGAACAATACGGAGAGCGTCCTCAGAACGCCCCCATTTTGTTAATTTACGAACATTTCAGGACACCGCAAGTGTTCTTAGAACACATTCAACTTGCCAAAGAACAATACGGACAGCGTCCTCAGAACACCCCCATTTTGTAATTTACAAACATTTTAGGACACCGCAAGTGTTCTTGGAACAAATGTTACTTGCCAGAGAACACTACGGACAGCGTCCTCAGAACACCCCCATTTTGTTAATTTACGAACATTTAAAGGACACCACAAGTGTTCTTAGAACACATTCAACTTGCCATTGAACAATACGAACAGCGTCCTCAGAACACCCCCATTTTGTTTATTTATGAACATTTCAGGACACCACAAGTGTTCTTAGAACACATTCAACTTGCCAAAGAACAGTACGGACAGCGTCCTCAGAACACCCCCATTTTGTTAATTTACGAACATTTAACTTACACCACGAGTGTTCTTAGAACACTTTCAACTTGCCACCGAACAATAAGGACAGCGTCCTGAGTACACCCCCATTTTGTTCATTTACGAACATTTCAGGACACCGCGAGTGTTCTTAGAACACATTCAACTTGCCAGCGAACAATACGGACAGCGTCCTCAGGACAGCCCCATTTAACATTTCAGGACACCGCGAGTGTTCATAGAACACTTTCAACTTGCAAGAGAACAATAGGGACAGCCTCCTCAGGACACCCCCATTTTGTTAATTTACAAACATTTTAGGACACCGCAAGTGTTCTTGGAACAAATGTAACTTGCCAGAGAACAATACGGACTGCGTCCTCAGAACACCCCCATTTTGTTAATTTACGAACATTTAAAGGACACCGCAAGTGTTCTTAGAACACATTCAACTTGCCAAAGAACAATACGGACAGCGTCCTCAGAACACCCCCATTTTGTTCATTTACGAACATTTAACGGACACCACGAGTGTTCTAAGAACACTTTCAACTTGCCAGAGAACAATATGGACCGCGTCCTGAGGACACCCCCATTTTGTTTATTTATGAACATTTAAAGGACACCACAAGTGTTCTTAGAACACTTTCAACTTGCCATTGAACAATACGCACGGCGTCCTCAGAACACCCCCATTTTGTTTATTTATGAACATTTCAGGACACCGCAAGTGTTCTTAGAACACATTCAACTTGCCAGCGAACAATACGGACAGCGTCATCAGGACACCCCCATTTTGTTAATTTACGAACATTTAACGTACACCACGAGTGTTCTTAGAACACTTTCAACTTGCCAGCGAACAATACAGACAGTGTCCTCAGGACACCCCCATTTTGTTAATTTACGAACATTTCAGGACACCGCAAGTGTTCTTAGAACACATTCAACTTGCCAAAGAACAATACGGACAGCGTCCTCAGAACACCCCCATTTTGTTTATTTACGAACATTTCAGGACATCGCGAGTGTTCTTAGAACACATTCAACTTGCCAGCGAACAATACGGACAGCGTCCTCAGGGCAGCCCCATTTAACATTTCAGGACACCGCGAGTGTTCATAGAACACTTTCAACTTGCCAGAGAACAATAGGGACAGCCTGCTCAGGACACCCTCATTTTATTTATTTACAACCATTTCAGGACACCACAAGTGTTCTTAGAACACTTTCAACTTGCCAAAGAACAATGCGGACAGCGTCCTCAGAACACCCCCATTTTGTTAATTTACAAACATTTAACGTACACCACAAGTGTTCTTAGAACACTTTCAACTTGCCAGCGAACAATACGGAGAGCGTCCTCAGAATGCCCCCATTTTGTTAATTTACGAACATTTCAGGACACTGCAAGTGTTCTTAGAACACATTCAACTTGCCAACGAACAATACGGACAGCGTCCTCAGAACACCCCCATTTTGTTAATTTACAAACATTTTAGGACACCGCAAGTGTTCTTGGAACAAATGGAACTTGCCAGAGAACACTACGGACAGCGTCCTCAGAACACCCCCAATTTGTTAATTTACGAACATTTAAAGGACACCACAAGTGTTCTTAGAACACATTCAACTTGCCATTGAACAATACGAACAGCGTCCTCAGAACACCCCTATTTTGTTTATTTATGAACATTTCGGGACAACGCAAGTGTTCTTAGAACACATTCAACTTGCCAAAGAACAGTACGGACAGCGTCCTGAGTACACCCCCATTTTGTTCATTTACGAACATTTCAGGACACCGCGAGTGTTCTTAGAACACATTCAACTTGCCAGCGAACAATACGGACAGCGTCCTCAGGACAGCCCCATTTAACATTTCAGGACACTGCGAGTGTTCATAGAACACTTTCAACTTGCAAGAGAACAATAGGGACAGCCTCCTCAGGACACCCTCATTTTATTTATTTACAAACATTTCAGGACACCACAAGTGTTCTTAGAACACTTTCAACTTGCCAAAGAACAATACGGACAGCGTCCTCAGAACACCCCCATTTTGTTAATTTACGAACCTTTAACGTACACCACAGGTGTTCTTAGAACACTTTCAACTTGCCAGCGAACAATACGGTGAGCGTCCTCAGAATGCCCCCATTTTGTTAATTTACAAACATTTCAGGACACCGCGAATGTTCATAGAACACTTTCAACTTGCCAGAGAACAAAAGGGACAGCCTGCTCAGGACACCCTCATTTTATTTATTTACAACCATTTCAGGACACCACAAGTGTTCTTAGAACACTTTCAACTTGCCAGAGAACAATAGGGACAGCGTCCTCAGAACACCCCCATTTTGTTAATTTACGAACATTTAAAGGTCACCACAAGTGTTCTTAGAACACATTCAACTTGCCATTGAACAATACGAACAGCGTCCTCAGAACACCCCCATTTTGTTTATTTATGAACATTTCAGGACACCGCAAGTGTTCTTAGAACACATTCAACTTGCCAAAGAACAGTATGGACAGCGTCCTCAGAACACCCCCATTTTGTTAATTTACGAACATTTAACGTACATCACGAGTGTTCTTAGCACACTTTCAACTTGCCACCGAACAATAAGGACAGCGTCCTGAGTACACCCTCATTTTGTTCATTTACGAACATTTCAGGACACCGCAAGTGTTCTTAGAACACATTCAACTTGCCAAAGAACAATACGGACAGCGTCCTCAGAACACCCCCATTTTGTTCATTTACGAACATTTAACAGACACCACGAGTGTTCTTAGAACACTTTCAACTTGCCAGAGAACAATATGGACCGCGTCCTGAGGACACCCCCATTTTGTTTATTTATGAACATTTAAAGGACACCACAAGTGTTCTTAGAACACTTTCAACTTGCCATTGAACAATATGAACAGCGTCCTCAGAACACCCCCATTTCGTTAATTTACGAACATTTAACGTACACCATGAGTGTTCTTAGAACACTATCAACTTGCCAGCGAACAATACAGACAGCGTCCTCAGAACACCCCCATTTTGTTAATTTACGAACATTTCAGGACACCGCAAGTGTTATTAGAACACATTCAACTTGCCAGCGAACAATACGCACAGCGTCCTCAGGACAGCCCCATTTAACATTTCATGACACCGCAAGTGTTCATAGAACACTTTCAACTTGCCAGAGAACAATAGGGACAGCCTCCTCAGGACACCCTCATTTTATTTATTTACAAACATTTCAGGACACCACAAGTGTTCTTAGAACACTTTCAACTTGCCAAAGAACAATACGGACAGCGTCCTCAGAACACCCCCATTTTGTTAATTTAGGAACATTTAACGTACATCACAAGTGTTCTTAGAACACTTTCAACTTGCCAGCGAACAATACGGAGAGCGTTCTCAGAACGCCCCCATTTTGTTAATTTACGAACATTTCAGGACACCGCAAGTGTTCTTAGAACACATTCAACTTGCCAAAGAACAATACGGACAGCGTCCTCAGAACACCCCCATTTTGTTAATTTACAAACATTTTAGGACACCGCAAGTGTTCTTGGAACAAATGTAACTTGCCAGAGAACAATACGGACAGCGTCCTCAGAACACCCCCATTTTGTTAATTTACGAACATTTAAAGGACACCGCAAGTGTTCTTAGAACACATTCAACTTGCCAAAGAACAATACGGACAGCGTCCTCAGAACACCCCCATTTTGTTCATTTACGAACATTTAACTGACACCACGAGTGTTCTTAGAACACTTTCAACTTGCCAGAGAACAATATGGACCGCGTCCTGAGGACACCCCCATTTTGTCGATTTATGAACATTTAAAGGACACCACAAGTGTTCTTAGAACACTTTCAACTTGCCATTGAACAATACGAACGGCGTCCTCAGAACACCCCCATTTTGTTTATTTATGAACATTTCAGGACACCGCAAGTGTTCTTAGAACACATTCAACTTGCCAGCGAACAATACGGACAGCGTCATCAGGACACCCCCATTTTGTTAATTTACGAACATTTAACGTACACCACGAGTGTTCTTAGAACACTTTCAACTTGCCCGAGAACAATATGGACCGCGTCCTGAGGACACCCCCATTTTGTTTATTTATGAACATTTAAAGGACACCACAAGTGTTCTTAGAACACTTTCAACTTGCCAAAGAACAATACGGACAGCGTCCTCAGAACACCCCCATTTTGTTAATTTACGAACATTTAACGTACACCACAAGTGTTCTTAGAACACTTTCAACTTGCCAGCGAACAATACGGAGAGCGTCCTCAGAACGCCCCCATTTTGTTAATTTACGAACATTTCAGGACACCGCAAGTGTTCTTAGAACACATTCAACTTGCCAAAGAACAATACGGACAGCGTCCTCAGAACACCCCCATTTTGTTAATTTACAAACATTTTAGGACACCGCAAGTGTTCTTGGAACAAATGTAACTTGCCAGAGAACACTACGGACAGCGTCCTCAGAACACCCCCATTTTGTTAATTTATGAACATTTCAGGACACCGCAAGTGTTCTTAGAGCACATTCAACTTGCCAAAGAACAGTACGGACAGCGTCCTCAGAACACCCCCATTTTGTTAATTTACAAACATTTAACGTACACCACGAGTGTTCTTAGAACACTTTCAAATTGCCACCGAACAATAAGGACAGCGTCCTGAGTACACCCCCATTTTGTTCATTTACGAACATTACAGGACACCGCGAGTGTTCTTAGAACACATTCAACTTGCCAGCGAACAATACAGACAGCGTCCTCAGGACAGCCCCATTTAACATTTCAGGACACCGCAAGTGTTCATAGAACACTTTCAACTTGCAAGAGAACAATAGGGACAGCCTCCTCAGGACACCCTCATTTTATTTATTTACAAACATTTCAGGACACCACAAGTGTTCTTAGAACACTTTCAACTTGCCAAAGAACAATACGGACAGCATCCTCAGAACACCCCCATTTTGTTAATTTACAAACATTTTAGGACACCGCAAGTGTTCTTGGAACAAATGTAACTTGCCAGAGAAGAATAGGGACAGCGTCCTCAGAATACCCCCATTTTGTTAATTTACGAACATTTAAAGGACACCACAAGTGTTCTTAGAACACATTCAACTTGCCATTGAACAATACGAACAGCTTCCTCAGAACTCCCCCATTTTGTTTATTTATGAACATTTCAGGACACCGCAAGTGTTCTCGGAACACATTCAACTTGCCAAAGAACAGTACGGACAGCGTCCTCAGAACACCCCCATTTTGTTAATTTACGAACATTTAACGTACACCACGAGTGTTCTTAGAACACTTTCAACTTGCCACCGAACAATAAGGACAGCGTCCTGAGTACACCCCCATTTTGTTCATTTACGAACATTTCAGGACACCGCAAGTGTTCTTAGAACACATTCAACTTGCCAAAGAACAATATGGACAGCGTCCTCAGAACACCCCCATTTTGTTCATTTACGAACATTTAACGGACACCACGAGTGTTCTTAGAACACTTTCAACTTGCCAGAGAACAATATGGACCGCGTCCTGAGGACACCCCCATTTTGTTTATTTATGAACATTTAAAGGACACCACAAGTGTTCTTAGAACACTTTCAGCTTGCCATTGAACAATACGAACATCGTCCTCAGAACACCCCCATTTTGTTTATTTATGAACATTTCAGGACACCGCAAGTGTTCTTAGAACACATTCAACTTGTCAGCGAACAATACGGACAGCATCATCAGGACACCCCCATTTAACATTTCAGGACACTGCAAGTGTTCATAGAACACTTTCAACTTGCCAGAGAACAATACGGACAGCCTCCTCAGGACACCCCCCTTTTGTTTATTTACGAACATTTCAGGACACCGCGAGTGTTCTCAGAACACATTCAACTTGCCAAAGAACAATACGGACAGCGTCCTCAGAACACCCCCATTTTGTTAATTTACAAACATTTTAGGACACCGCAAGTGTTCTTGGAACAAATGTAACTTGCCAGAGAACACTACGGACAGCGTCCTCAGAACACCCCCATTTTGTTAATTTACGAACATTTAAAGGACACCACAAGTGTTCTTAGAACACATTCAACCTGCCATTGAACAATACGAACAGCGTCCTCAGAACACCCCCATTTTGTTTATTTATGAACATTTCAGGACACCGCAAGTGTTCTTAGAACACATTCAACTTGCCAAAGAACAGTACGGACAGCGTCCTCAGAACACCCCCATTTTGTTTATTTATGAACATTTCAGGACACCGCAAGTGTTCTTAGAACACATTCAACTTGCCAAAGAACAGTACGGACAGCGTCCTCAGAACACCCCCATTTTGTTAATTTACGAACATTTAACGTACACCACGAGTGTTCTTAGAACACTTTCAACTTGCCACCGAACAATAAGGACAGCGTCCTGAGTACACCCCCATTTTGTTCATTTACGAACATTTCAGGACACTGCAAGTGTTATTAGAACACATTCAACTTGCCAGCGAACAATACGGACAGCGTCCTCAGGACAGCCCCATTTAACATTTCAGGACACCGCAAGTGTTCATAGAACACTTTCAACTTGCAAGAGAACAATAGGGACAGCCTCCTCAGGACACCCTCATTTTATTTATTTACAAACATTTCAGGACACCACATGTGTTCTTAGAACACTTTCAACTTGCCAAAGAACAAAACGGACAGCGTCCTCAGAACACCCCCATTTTGTTAATTTACGAACATTTAACGTACACCACAAGTGTTCTTAGAACACTTTCAACTTGCCAGCGAACAATACGGAGAGCGTCCTCAGAACGCCCCCATTTTGTTAATTTACGAACATTTCAGGACACCGCAAGTGTTCTTAGAACACATTCAACTTGCCAAAGAACAATACGGACAGCGTCCTCAGAACACCCCCATTTTGTTAATTTACAAACATTTTAGGACACCGCAAGTGTTCTTGGAACAAATGTAACTTGCCAGAGAACAATAGGGACAGCGTCCTCAGAACAACCCCATTTTGTTAATTTACGAACATTTAAAGGACACCACAAGTGTTCTTAGAACACATTCAACTTGTCATTGAACAATACGAACAGCGTCCTCAGAACACCCCCATTTTGTTTATTTATGAACATTTCAGGACACCGCAAGTGTTCTTAGAACACATTCAACTTGCCAAAGAACAGTACGGACAGCGTCCTCAGAACACCCCCATTTTGTTAATTTACGAACATTTAACGTACACCACGAGTGTTCTTAGAACACTTTCAACTTGCCACCGAACAATAAGGACAGCGTCTTGAGTACACCCCCATTTTGTTCATTTACGAACATTTCAGGACACCGCAAGTGTTCTTAGAACACATTCAACTTGCCAAAGAACAATACGGACAGCGTCCTCAGAACACCCCCATTTTGTTCATTTACGAACATTTAACGGACACCACGAGTGTTCTTAGAACACTTTCAACTTGCCAGAGAACAATATGGACCGCGTCCTGAGGACACCCCCATTTTGTTTATTTATGAACATTTAAAGAACACCACAAGTGTTCTTAGAACACTTTCAGCTTGCCATTGAACAATACGAACAGTGTCCTCAGAACACCCCCATTTTGTTTATTTATGAACATTTCAGGACACCGCAAGTGTTCTTAGAACACATTCAACTTGCCAGCGAACAATACGGACAGCGTCATCAGGACACCCCCATTTAACATTTCAGGACACCGCAAGTGTTCATAGAACACTTTCAACTTGCCAGAGAACAATACGGACAGCCTCCTCAGGACACCGCCCTTTTGTTTATTTACGAACATTTCAGGACACCGCGAGTGCTCTTAGAACACATTCAACTTGCCAGCGAACAATACGGACAGCGTCCTCAGAACACCCCCATTTTCTTAATTTACGAACATTTAACGTACACCACGAGTGTTCTTAGAACACTTTCAAATTGCCACCGAACAATACGGACAGCATCCTGAGAACACACCCATTTTGTTAATTTACCAACATTTCAGGACACTGCAAGTGTTCTTAGAACACATTCAACTTGCCAAAGAACAATATGGACAGCGTCCTCAGAACATTCCCATTTTGTTTATTTACGAACATTTCAGGACACCGCGAGTGTTCTTAGAACACATTCAACTTGACAGCGAACAATACGGACAGCGTCCTCAGGACATCCCCATTCAACATTTCAGGACACCGCAAGTGTTCATAGAACACTTTCAACTTGCCAGAGAACAATCTGGACAGCCTCCTCAGGACACCCTCATTTTATTTATTTACGAACATTTCAGGACACCACAAGTGTTCTTAGAACACTTTCAACTTGCCAAAGAACAATACGGACAGCGTCCTCAGAACACCCCCATTTTGTTCATTTACGAACATTTAACGGACACCACGAGTGTTCTTAGAACACTTTCAACTTGCCAGAGAACAATATGGACCGCGTCCTGAGGACACCCCCATTTTGTTTATTTATGAACATTTAAAGGACACCACAAGTGTTCTTAGAAAACTTTCAACTTGCCATTGAACAATACGAACAGCGTCCTCAGAACACCCCCATTTTGTTTATTTATGAACATTTCAGGACACCGCAAGTGTTCTTATAACACATTCAACTTGCCAGCGAACAATACGGACTGCGTCATCAGGACACCCCCATTTTGTTAATTTACGAACATTTGACGTACACCACGCGTGTTCTTAGAACACTTTCAACTTGCCACCGAACAATAAGGACAGCGTCCTGAGTACACCCCCATTTTGTTAATTTACGAACATTTCAGGACACCGCAAGTGTTCTTAGAACACATTCAACTTGCCAAAGAACAATACGGACAGCGTCCTCAGAACACCCCCATTTTGTTCATTTACGAACATTTAACAGACACCACGAGTGTTCTTAGAACACTTTCAACTTGCCAGAGAACAATATGGACCGCATCCTGAGGACACCCCCATTTTGTTTATTTATGAACATTTAAAGGACACCACAAGTGTTCTTAGAACACTTTCAACTTGCCATTGAACAATATGAACAGCGTCCTCAGAACACCCCCATTTTGTTAATTTACGAACATTTAACGTACACCACGAGTGTTCTTAGAACACTTTCAACTTGCCAGCGAACGATACAGACAGCGTCCTCAGAACACCCCCATTTTGTTAATTTACGAACATTTCAGGACACCGCAAGTGTTCTTAGAACACATTCAACTTGCCAGCGAACAATACGGACAGCGTCCTCAGGACAGCCCCATTTAACATTTCATGACACCTCGAGTGTTCATAGAACACTTTCAACTTGCCAGAGAACAATAGGGACAGCCTCCTCAGGACACCCTCATTTTATTTATTTACAAACATTTCAGGACACCACAAGAGTTCTTAGAACACTTTCAACTTGCCAAAGAACAATACGGACAGCGTCCTCAGAACACCCCCATTTTGTTAATTTAGGAACATTTAACGTACATCGCAAGTGTTCTTAGAACACTTTCAACTTGCCAGCGAACAATACGGAGAGCGTTCTCAGAACGCCCCCATTTTGTTAATTTACGAACATTTCAGGACACCGCAAGTGTTATTAGAACACATTCAACTTGCCAAAGAACAATACGGACAGCGTCCTCAGAACACCCCCATTTTGTTAATTTACAAACATTTTAGGACACCGCAAGTGTTCTTGGAACAAATGTAACTTGCCAGAGAACAATACGGACTGCGTCCTCAGAACACCCCCATTTTGTTAATTTACGAACATTTAAAGAACACCACAAGTGTTCTTAGATCACATTCAACTTCCCAAAGAACAATACGGACAGCGTCCTCAGAACACCACCATTTTGTTCATTTACGAACATTTAACGGACACCACGAGTGTTCTTAGAACACTTTCAACTTGCCAGAGAACAATATGGACCGCGTCCTGAGGACACCCCCATTTTGTTTATTTACGAACATTTCAGGACATCGCGAGTGTTCTTAGAACACATTCAACTTGCCAGCGAACAATACGGACAGCGTCCTCAGGACAGCCCCATTTAACATTTCAGGACACCGCGAATGTTCATAGAATACTTTCAACTTGCCAGAGAACAATAGGGACAGCCTCCTCAGGACACCCTCATTTTATTTATTTACAAACATTTCAGGACACCACAAGTGTTCTTAGAACACTTTCAACTTGCCAAAGAACAATACGGACAGCGTCATCAGAACACCCCCATTTTGTTAATTTACGAACATTTAACGTACACCACAAGTGTTCTTAGAACACTTTCAACTTGCCAGCGAACAATACGGAGAGCGTCCTCAGAACGCTCCAATTTTGTTAATTTACGAACATTTCAGGACACCGCAAGTGTTCTTAGAACACATTCAACTTGCCAAAGAACAATACGGACAGCGTCCTCAGAACACCCCCATTTTGTTAATTTACAAACATTTTAGGACACCGCAAGTGTTCTTGGAACAAATGTAACTTGCCAGAGAACACTACGGACAGCGTCCTCAGAACACCCCCATTTTGTTAATTTACAAACATTTAAAGGACACCAAAAGTGTTCTTAGAACACATTCAACTTGCCATTGAACAATACGAACAGCGTCCTCAGAACACCCCATTTTGTTTATTTATGAACATTTCAGGACACCGCAAGTGTTCTTAGAACACATTCAACTTGCCAAAGAACAGTACGGACAGCGTCCTCAGAACACCCCCATTTTGTTAATTTACGAATATTTAACGTACACCACGAGTGTTCTTAGAACACTTTCAACTTGCCACCGAACAATAAGGACAGCGTCCTGAGTACACCCCCATTTTGTTCATTTACGAACATTTCAGGACACTGCGAGTGTTCTTAGAACACATTCAACTTGCCAGCGAACAATACGGACAGCGTCCTCAGGACAGCCCCATTTAACATTTCAGGACACCACAAGTGTTCTTAGAACACATTCAACTTGCCAAAGAACAGTACGGACAGCGTCCTCAGAACACCCCATTTTGTTAATTTACGAACATTTAACGTACACCACGAGTGTTCTTAGAACACTTTCAACTTGCCACCGAACAATAAGGACAGCGTCCTGAGTACACCCCCATTTTGTTCATTTACAAACATTTCAGGACACCGCAAGTGTTCTTAGAACACATTCAACTTGCCAAAGAACAATACGGACAGCGTCCTCAGAACACCCCCATTTTGTTCATTTACGAACATTTAATGGACACCACGAGTGTTCTTAGAACACTTTCAACTTGCCAGAGAACAATATGGACCGCGTCCTGAGGACACCCCCATTTTGTTTATTTATGAACATTTAAAGGACACCACAAGTGTTCTTAGAACACATTCAACTTGCCAAAGAACAGTACGGACAGCGTCCTCAGAACACCCCCATTTTGTTAATTTACGAATATTTAACGTACACCACGAGTGTTCTTAGAACACTTTCAACTTGCCACCGAACAATAAGGACAGCGTCCTGAGTACACCCCCATTTTGTTCATTTACGAACATTTCAGGACACTGCGAGTGTTCTTAGAACACATTCAACTTGCCAGCGAACAATACGGACAGCGTCCTCAGGACAGCCCCATTTAACATTTCAGGACACCACAAGTGTTCTTAGAACACATTCAACTTGCCAAAGAACAGTACGGACAGCGTCCTCAGAACACCCCATTTTGTTAATTTACGAACATTTAACGTACACCACGAGTGTTCTTAGAACACTTTCAACTTGCCACCGAACAATAAGGACAGCGTCCTGAGTACACCCCCATTTTGTTCATTTACAAACATTTCAGGACACCGCAAGTGTTCTTAGAACACATTCAACTTGCCAAAGAACAATACGGACAGCGTCCTCAGAACACCCCCATTTTGTTCATTTACGAACATTTAATGGACACCACGAGTGTTCTTAGAACACTTTCAACTTGCCAGAGAACAATATGGACCGCGTCCTGAGGACACCCCCATTTTGTTTATTTATGAACATTTAAAGGACACCACAAGTGTTCTTAGAACACTTTCAGCTTGCCATTGAACAATACGAACAGCGTCCTCAGAACACCCCCATTTTGTTTATTTATGAACATTTCAGGACACCGCAAGTGTTCTTAGAACACATTCAACTTGCCAGCGAACAATACGGACAGCGTCATCAGGACACCCCCATTTAACATTTCAGGACACCGCAAGTGTTCATAGAACACTTTCAACTTGCCAGAGACAATACGGACAGCCTCCTCAGGACACCCCCATTTTGTTCATTTACGAACATTTAACAGACACCACGAGTGTTCTTAGAACACTTTCAACTTGCCAGAGAACAATATGGACCGCGTCCTTAGGACACCCCCATTTTGTTTATTTATGAACATTTAAAGGACACCACAAGTGTTCTTAGAACACTTTCAACTTGCCATTGAACAATATGAACAGCGTCCTCAGAACACCCCCATTTTGTTAATTTACGAACATTTAACGTACACCACGAGTGTTCTTAGAACACTTTCAACTTGCCAGCGAACAATACAGACAGCGTCCTCAGAACATCCCCATTTTGTTAATTTACGAACATTTCAGGACACCGCAAGTGTTCTTAGAACACATTCAACTTGCCAGCGAACAATACGGACAGCGTCCTCAGGACAGCCCCATTTAACATTTCATGACACCGCGAGTGTTCATAGAACACTTTCAACTTGCCAAAGAACAATACGGACAGCGTCCTCAGAACACCCCCATTTTGTTAATTTAGGAACATTTAACGTACATCACAAGTGTTCTTAGAACACTTTCAACTTGCCAGCGAACAATACGGAGAGTGTTCTCAGAACGCCCCCATTTTGTTAATTTACGAACATTTCAGGACACCGCAAGTGTTATTAGAACACATTCAACTTGCCAAAGAACAATACGGACAGCGTCCTCAGAACACCCCCATTTTGTTAATTTACAAACATTTTAGGACACCGCAAGTGTTCTTGGAACAAATGTAACTTGCAGAGAACAATACGGACTGCGTCCTCTGAACAACCCCATTTTGTTAATTTACGAACATTTAAAGGACACCGCAAGTGTTCTTAGAACACATTGAACTTGCCAAAGAACAATACGGACAGCGTCCTCAGAACACCCCCGTTTTGTTCATTTACGAACATTTAACAGACACCACAAGTGTTCTTAGAACACTTTCAACTTGCCAGAGAACAATATGGACCGCGTCCTGAGGACACCCCCATTTTGTTTATTTACGAACATTTCAGGACATCACAAGTGTTCTTAGAACACATTCAACTTGCCAGCGAACAATACGGACAGCGTCCTCAGGACAGCCCCATTTAACATTTCAGGACACCGCGAGTGTTCATAGAACACTTTCAACTTGCCAGAGAACAATAGGGACAGCCTCCTCAGGACACCCTCATTTTATTTATGTACAAACATTTCAGGACACCACAAGTGTTCTTAGAACACTTTCAACTTGCCAAAGAACAATACGGACAGCGTCCTCAGAACACCCCCATTTTGTTAATTTACGAACATTTAACGTACACCACAAGTGTTCTTAGAACACTTTCAACTTGCCAGCGAACAATACGGAGAGCGTCCTCAGAACGCCCCCATTTTGTTAATTTACGAACATTTCAGGACACCGCAAGTGTTCTTAGAACACATTCAACTTGCCAAGGAACAATACGGACAGCGTCCTCAGAACACACCCATTTTGTTAATTTACAAACATTTTAGGACACCGCAAGTGTTCTTGGAACAAATGTAACTTGCCAGAGAACACTACGGACAGCGTCCTCAGAACACCCCCATTTTGTTAATTTACGAACATTTAAAGGACACCAAAAGTGTTCTTAGAACACATTCAACTTGCCATTGAACAATACGAACAGCGTCCTCAGAACACCCCCATTTTGTTTATTTATGAACATTTCAGGACACCGCAAGTGTTCTTAGAACACATTCAACTTGCCAAAGAACAGTACGGACAGCGTCCTCAGAACACCCCCATTTTGTTAATTTACGAACATTTAAAGGACACCACAAGTGTTCTTAGAACACATTCAACTTGCCATTGAACAATACAAACAGCGTCCTCAGAACACCCCCATTTTGTTTATTTATGAACATTTCAGGACACCGCGAGTGTTCTTAGAACACATTCAACTTGCCAAAGAACAGTACGGACAGCGTCCTCAGAACACCCCCATTTTGTTAATTTACGAACATTTAACGTACACCACGCGTGTTCTTAGAACACTTTCAACTTGCCACCGAACAATAAGGACAGCGTCCTGAGTACACCCCCATTTTGTTCATTTACAAACATTTCAGGACACAGCAAGTGTTCTTAGAACACATTCAACTTGCCAAAGAACAATACGGACAGCGTCCTCAGAACACCCCCATTTTGTTCATTTACGAACATTTAACGGACACCACGAGTGTTCTTAGAACACTTTCAACTTGCCAGAGAACAATATGGACTGCGTCCTGAGGACACCCCCATTTTGTTTATTTATGAACATTTAAAGGACACCACAAGTGTTCTTAGAACACTTTCAGCTTGCCATTGAACAATACGAACAGCGTCCTCAGAGCACCCACATTTTGTTTATTTATGAACATTTCAGGACACCGCAAGTGTTCTTAGAACACATTCAACTTGCCAGCGAACAATACGGACAGCGTCAGCAGGACAGCCCCATTTAACATTTCAGGACACCGCGACTGTTCATAGAACACTTTCAACTTGCCAGAGAACAATAGGGACAGCCTCCTCAGGACACCCTCATTTTATTTATTTACAAACATTTCAGGACACCACAAGTGTTCTTAGAACACTTTCAACTTGCCAAAGAACAATACGGACAGCGTCCTCAGAACACCCCCATTTTGTTAATTTACGAACATTTAACGTACACCACAAGTGTTCTTAGAACACTTTCAACTTGCCAGCGAACAATACGGAGAGCGTCCTCAGAACGCCCCCATTTTGTTAATTTACGAACATTTCAGGACACCGCAAGTGTTCTTAGAACACATTCAACTTGCCAAGGAACAATACGGACAGCGTCCTCAGAACACACCCATTTTGTTAATTTACAAACATTTTAGGACACCGCAAGTGTTCTTGGAACAAATGTAACTTGCCAGAGAACACTACGGACAGCGTCCTCAGAACACCCCCATTTTGTTAATTTACGAACATTTAAAGGACACCAAAAGTGTTCTTAGAACACATTCAACTTGCCATTGAACAATACGAACAGCGTCCTCAGAACACCCCCATTTTGTTTATTTATGAACATTTCAGGACACCGCAAGTGTTCTTAGAACACATTCAACTTGCCAAAGAACAGTACGGACAGCGTCCTCAGAACACCCCCATTTTGTTAATTTACGAACATTTAAAGGACACCACAAGTGTTCTTAGAACACATTCAACTTGCCATTGAACAATACAAACAGCGTCCTCAGAACACCCCCATTTTGTTTATTTATGAACATTTCAGGACACCGCGAGTGTTCTTAGAACACATTCAACTTGCCAAAGAACAGTACGGACAGCGTCCTCAGAACACCCCCATTTTGTTAATTTACGAACATTTAACGTACACCACGCGTGTTCTTAGAACACTTTCAACTTGCCACCGAACAATAAGGACAGCGTCCTGAGTACACCCCCATTTTGTTCATTTACAAACATTTCAGGACACAGCAAGTGTTCTTAGAACACATTCAACTTGCCAAAGAACAATACGGACAGCGTCCTCAGAACACCCCCATTTTGTTCATTTACGAACATTTAACGGACACCACGAGTGTTCTTAGAACACTTTCAACTTGCCAGAGAACAATATGGACTGCGTCCTGAGGACACCCCCATTTTGTTTATTTATGAACATTTAAAGGACACCACAAGTGTTCTTAGAACACTTTCAGCTTGCCATTGAACAATACGAACAGCGTCCTCAGAGCACCCACATTTTGTTTATTTATGAACATTTCAGGACACCGCAAGTGTTCTTAGAACACATTCAACTTGCCAGCGAACAATACGGACAGCGTCAGCAGGACACCCCCATTTAACATTTCAGGACACCGCAAGTGTTCATAGAACACTTTCAACTTGCCAGAGAACAATACAGACAGCCTCCTCAGGACACCCCCCTTTTCTTTATTTACGAACATTTCAGGACACCGCGAGTGTTCTCAGAACACATTCAACTTGCCAAAGAACAATACGGACAGCGTCCTCAGAACACCCCCATTTTGTTAATTTACAAACATTTTAGGACACCGCAAGTGTTCTTGGAACAAATGTAACTTGCCAGAGAACACTACGGACAGCGTCCTCAGAACACCCCCATTTTGTTAATTTACGAACATTTAAAGGACACCACAAGTGTTCTTAGAACACATTCAACTTGCCATTGAACAATACGAACAGCGTCCTCAGAACACCCCCATTTTGTTTATTTATGAACATTTCAGGACACCGCAAGTGTTCTTAGAACACATTGAACTTGCCAAAGAACAGTACGGACAGCGTCCTCAGAACACCCCCATTTTAGTAATTTACGAACATTTAACGTACACCACGAGTGTTCTTAGAACACTTTCAACTTGCCACCGAACAATAAGGACAGCGTCTTGAGTACACCCCCATTTTGTTCATTTACGAACATTTCAGGACACTGCGAGTGTTCTTAGAACACATTCAACTTGCCAGCGAACAATACGGACAGCGTCCTCAGGATAGCCCCATTTAACATTTCAGGACGCCGCGAGTGTTCATAGAACAGTTTCAACTTGCAAGAGAACAATAGGGACAGCCTCCTCAGGACACCCTCATTTTATTTATTTACAAACATTTCAGGACACCACAAGTGTTCTTAGAACACTTTGAACTTGCCAAAGAACAATACGGACAGCGTCCTCAGAACACCCCCATTTTGTTAATTTACGAACATTTAACGTACACCACAAGTTTTCTTAGAACACTTTCAACTTGCCAGCGAACAATACGGAGAGCGTCCTCAGAACGCCCCCATTTTGTTAATTTACGAACATTTCAGGACACCGCAATTGTTCTTAGAACACATTCAACTTGCCAAAGAACAATACGGACAGCGTCCTCAGAACACCCCCATTTTGTTAATTTACAAACATTTTAGGACACCGCAAGTGTTCTTGGAACAAATGTAACTTGCCAGAGAACAATAGGGACAGCGTCCTCAGAACACCCCCATTTTGTTAATTTACGAACATTTCAGGACACCACAAGTGTTCTTAGAACACATTCTTGTCATTGAACAATACGAACAGCGTCCTCAGAACACCCCCATTTTGTTTATTTATGAACATTTCAGGACACCGCAAGTGTTCTTAGAACACATTCAACTTGCCAAAGAACAGTACGGACAGCGTCCTCAGAACACCCCCATTTTGTTAATTTACGAACATTTAACGTACACCACGTGTGTTCTTAGAACACTTTCAACTTGCCACCGAACAATAAGGACAGCGTCCTGAGTACACCCCCATTTTGTTCATTTACGAACATTTCAGGACACCGCAAGTGTTCTTAGAACACATTCAACTTGCCAAAGAACAATACGGACAGCGTCCTCAGAACACCCCCATTTTGTTAATTTACGAACATTTAACGGACACCACGAGTGTTCTTAGAACACTTTCAACTTGCCAGAGAACAATATGGACCGCGTCCTGAGGAAACCCCCATTTTGTTTATTTATGAACATTTAAAGGACACCACAAGTGTTCTTAGAACACTTTCAGCTTGCCATTGAACAATACGAACAGCGTCCTCAGAACACCCCCATTTTGTTTATTTATGAACATTTCAGGACACCGCAAGTGTTCTTAGAACACATTCAACTTGCCAGCGAACAATACGGACAGCGTCTTCAGGAAACCCGCATTTAACATTTCAGGAACCTGCAAGTGTTCATAGAACACTTTCAACTTGCCAGAGAACAATACGGACAGCCTCCTCAGGACACCACCCTTTTGTTTATTTACGAACATTTCAGGACACCGCGAGTGCTCTTAGAACACATTCAACTTGCCAGCGAACAATACGGACAGCATCCTCAGGACACCCCCATTTTGTTTATTTAAGAACATTTCAGGACACCACAAGTGTTCTTAGAACACTTTCAACTTGCCAAAGAACAATACGGACAGCGTCCTCAGAACACCGCCATTTTATTAATTTACGAACATTTAACGTACACCACGAGTGTTCTAAGAACACTTTCAACTTGCCACCGAACAATACGGACAGCATCCTGAGAACACACCCATTTTGTTAATTTACCAACATTTCAGGACACTGCAAGTGTTCTTAGAACACATTCAACTTGCCAAAGAACAATATGGACAGCGTCCTCAGAACATTCCCATTTTGTTTATTTACGAACATTTCAGGACACGGCGAGTGTTCTTAGAACACATTCAACTTGCCAGTGAACAATACGGACAGCGTCCTCAGAACGCCCCCATTTTGTTGATTTACGAACATTTCAGGACACCGCAAGTGTTCTTAGAACACATTCAACTTGCCAAAGAACAATACGGACAGCGTCCTCAGAACACCCCCATTTTGTTAATTTACAAACATTTTAGGACACCGCAAGTGTTCTTGGAACAAATGTAACTTGCCAGAGAACACTACGGACAGCGTCCTCAGAACACCCCCATTTTGCTAATTTACGAACATTTAAAGGACACCACAAGTGTTCTTAGGACACATTCAACTTGCCATTGAACAATACGAACAGCGTCCTCAGAACACCCCCATTTTGTTTATTTATGAACATTTCAGGACACCGCAAGTGTTCTTAGAACACATTCAACTTGCCAAAGAACAGTACGGACAGCGTCCTCAGAACACCCCCATTTTGTTAATTTACGAACATTTAACGTACACCACAAGTGTTCTTAGAACACTTTCAACTTGCCACCGAACAATAAGGACAGCGTCCTGAGTACACCCCCATTTTGTTCATTTACCAACATTTCAGGACACCGCGAGTGTTCTTAGAACACATTCAACTTGCCAGCGAACAATACGGACAGCGTCCTCAGGACAGCCCCATTTAACATTTCAGGACACCGCGAGTGTTCATAGAACACTTTCAACTTGCAAGAGAACAATAGGGACAGCCTCCTCAGGACACCCTCATTTTATTTATTTACAAACATTTCAGGACACCACAAGTGTTCTTAGAACACTTTCAACTTGCCAAAGAACAATACGGACAGCGTCCTCAGAACACCCCCATTTTGTTAATTTACAAACCTTTAACGTACACCACAGGTGTTCTTAGAACACTTTCAACTTGCCAGCGACCAATACGGTGAGCGTCCTCAGAATGCCCCCATTTTGTTAATTTACGAACATTTCAGGACTCCGCAAGTGTTCTTAGAACACATTCAACTTGCCAAAGAACAATACGGACAGCGTCCTCAGAACACCCCCATTTTGTTAATTTACAAACATTTTAGGACACCGCAAGTGTTCTTGGAACAAATGTAACTTGCCAGAGAACAATACGGACAGCGTCCTCAGAACACTCCCATTTTGTTAATTTACGAACATTTAAAGGACACCACAAGTGTTCTTAGAACATATTCAACTTGCCAAAGAACAGTACGGACAGCGTCCTCAGAACACCCCCATTTTGTTAATTTACGAACATTTAACGTACACCACGAGTGTTCTTAGAACACTTTCAACTTGCCACCGAACAATAAGGACAGCGTCCTGAGTACACCCCCATTTGGTTCATTTACGAACATTTCAGGACACCGCGAGTGTTCTTAGAACACATTCAACTTGCCAGCGAACAATACGGACAGCGTCCTCAGGACAGCCCCATTTAACATTTCAGGACACCGCGAGTGTTCATAGAACACTTTCAACTTGCAAGAGACCAATAGGGACAGCCTCCTCAGGACACCCTCATTTTATTTATTTACAAACATTTAACGTACACCACAAGTGTTCTTAGAACACTTTCAACTTGCCACCGAACAATAAGGACAGCGTCCTGAGTACACCCCTATTTTGTTCATTTACGAACATTTCAGGACACCGCAAGTGTTCTTAGAACACATTCAACTTGCCAGAGAACAATATGGACCGCATCCTGAAGACACCCCCATTTTGTTTATTTATGAACATTTAAAGGACACCACAAGTGTTCTTAGAACACTTTCAGCTTGCCTTTGAACAATACGAACAGTGTCCTCAGAACACCCCCATTTTGTTTATTTATGAACATTTCAGGACACCGCAAGTGTTCTTAGAACACATTCAACTTGCCAGCGAACAATACGGACAGCGTCATCAGGACACCCCCATTTAACATTTCAGGACACCGCAAGTGTTCATAGAACACTTTCAACTTGCTAGAGAACAATACGGACAGCCTCCTCAGGACACCCCCCTTTTGTTTATTTACGAACATTTCAGGACACCGCCAGTGCTCTTAGAACACATTCAACTTGCCACCGAACAATACGGACAGCGTCCTCAGGACACCCCCATTTTGTTTATTTACGAACATTTCAGGACACCACAAGTGTTCTTAGAACACTTTCAACTTGCCAAAGAACAATACGGACAGCGTCCTCAGAACACCCCCATTTTCTTTATTTACGAACATTTAACGTACACCACAAGTGTTCTCAGAACACTTTCAACTTGCCAGCGAACAATACGGAGAGCGTCCTCAGAACGCCCCCATTTTGTTAATTTACGAACATTTCAGGACACCGCAAGTGTTCTTAGAACACATTCAACTTGCCAAAGAACAATACGGACAGCGTCCTCAGAACACCCCCATTTTGTAATTTACAAACATTTTAGGACACCGCAAGTGTTCTTGGAACAAATGTTACTTGCCAGAGAACACTACGGACAGCGTCCTCAGAACACCCCCATTTTGTTAATTTACAAACATTTAAAGGACACCACAAGTGTTCTTAGAACACATTCAACTTGCCATTGAACAATACGAACAGCGTCCTCAGAACACCCCCATTTTGTTTATTTATGAACATTTCAGGACACCGCAAGTGTTCTTAGAACACATTCAACTTGCCAAAGAACAGTACCAACAGCGTCCTCAGAACACCCCCATTTTGTTAATTTACGAAAATTTAACGTACACCACGAGTGTTCTTAGAACACTTTCAACTTGCCACCGAACAATAAGGACAGCGTCCTGAGTACACCCCCATTTTGTTAATTTACGAACATTTCAGGACACCGCAAGTGTTCTTAGAACACATTCAACTTGCCAAAGAACAATACAGACAGCATCCTCAGAACACCCCCATTTTGTTCATTTACGAACATTTACCGGACACCACGAGTGTTCTTAGAACACTTTCAACTTGCCAAAGAACAATACGGACAGCGTCCTCAGAACACCCCCATTTTGTTAATTTACGAACATTTAACGTACACCACAAGTGTTCTCAGAACACTTTCAACTTGCCAGCGAACAATACGGAGAGCGTCCTCAGAACGCCCCCATTTTGTTAATTTACGAACATTTCAGGACACCGCAAGTGTTCTTAGAACACATTCAACTTGCCAAAGAACAATACGGACAGCGTCCTCAGAACACCCCCATTTTGTAATTTACAAACATTTTAGGACACCGCAAGTGTTCTTGGAACAAATGTTACTTGCCAGAGAACACTACGGACAGCGTCCTCAGAACACCCCCATTTTGTTAATTTACGAACATTTAAAGGACACCACAAGTGTTCTTAGAACACATTCAACTTGCCATTGAACAATACGAACAGCGTCCTCAGAACACCCCCATTTTGTTTATTTATGAACATTTCAGGACACCACAAGTGTTCTTAGAACACATTCAACTTGCCAAAGAACAGTACGGACAGCGTCCTCAGAACACCCCCATTTTGTTAATTTACGAACATTTAACGTACACCACGAGTGTTCTTAGAACACTTTCAACTTGCCACCAAACAATAAGGACAGCGTCCTGAGTACACCCCCATTTTGTTCATTTACGAACATTTCAGGACACCGCGAGTGTTCTTAGAACACATTCAACTTGCCAGCGAACAATACGGACAGCGTCCTCAGGACAGCCCTATTTAACATTTCAGGACACCGCGAGTGTTCATAGAACACTTTCAACTTGCAAGAGAACAATAGGGACAGCCTCCTCAGGACACCCCCATTTTGTTAATTTACAAACATTTTAGGACACCGCAAGTGTTCTTGGAACAAATGTAACTTGCCAGAGAACAATACGGACTGCGTCCTCAGAACGCCCCCATTTTGTTAATTTATGAACATTTAAAGGACACCGCAAGTGTTCTTAGAACACATTCAACTTGCCAAAGAACAATACGGACAGCGTCCTCAGAACACCCCCATTTTGTTCATTTACGAACATTTAACGGACACCACGAGTGTTCTAAGAACACTTTCAACTTGCCAGAGAACAATATGGACCGCGTCCTGAGGACACCCCCATTTTGTTTATTTATGAACATTTAAAGGACACCACAAGTGTTCTTAGAACACTTTCAACTTGCCATTGAACAATACGCACGGCGTCCTCAGAACACCCCCATTTTGTTTATTTATGAACATTTCAGGACACCGCAAGTGTTCTTAGAACACATTCAACTTGCCAGCGAACAATACGGACAGCGTCATCAGGACACCCCCATTTTGTTAATTTACGAACATTTAACGTACACCACGAGTGTTCTTAGAACACTTTCAACTTGCCAGCGAACAATACAGACAGTGTCCTCAGGACACCCCCATTTTGTTAATTTACGAACATTTCAGGACACCGCAAGTGTTCTTAGAACACATTCAACTTGCCAAAGAACAATACGGACAGCGTCCTCAGAACACCCCCATTTTGTTTATTTACGAACATTTCAGGACATCGCGAGTGTTCTTAGAACACATTCAACTTGCCAGCGAACAATACGGACAGCGTCCTCAGGGCAGCCCCATTTAACATTTCAGGACACCGCGAGTGTTCATAGAACACTTTCAACTTGCCAGAGAACAATAGGGACAGCCTGCTCAGGACACCCTCATTTTATTTATTTACAACCATTTCAGGACACCACAAGTGTTCTTAGAACACTTTCAACTTGCCAAAGAACAATGCGGACAGCGTCCTCAGAACACCCCCATTTTGTTAATTTACAAACATTTAACGTACACCACAAGTGTTCTTAGAACACTTTCAACTTGCCAGCGAACAATACGGAGAGCGTCCTCAGAACGCCCCCATTTTGTTAATTTACGAACATTTCAGGACACCGCAAGTGTTCTTAGAACACATTCAACTTGCCAACGAACAATACGGACAGCGTCCTCAGAACACCCCCATTTTGTTAATTTACAAACATTTTAGGACACCGCAAGTGTTCTTGGAACAAATGGAACTTGCCAGAGAACACTACGGACAGCGTCCTCAGAACACCCCCAATTTGTTAATTTACGAACATTTAAAAGACACCACAAGTGTTCTTAGAACACATTCAACTTGCCATTGAACAATACGAACAGCGTCCTCAGAACACCCCCATTTTGTTTATTTATGAACATTTCGGGACAACGCAAGTGTTCTTAGAACACATTCAACTTGCCAAAGAACAGTACGGACAGCGTCCTGAGTACACCCCCATTTTGTTCATTTACGAACATTTCAGGACACCGCGAGTGTTCTTAGAACACATTCAACTTGCCAGCGAACAATACGGACAGCGTCCTCAGGACAGCCCCATTTAACATTTCAGGACACTGCGAGTGTTCATAGAACACTTTCAACTTGCAAGAGAACAATAGGGACAGCCTCCTCAGGACACCCTCATTTTATTTATTTACAAACATTTCAGGACACCACAAGTGTTCTTAGAACACTTTCAACTTGCCAAAGAACAATACGGACAGCGTCCTCAGAACACCCCCATTTTGTTAATTTACGAACCTTTAACGTACACCACAGGTGTTCTTAGAACACTTTCAACTTGCCAGCGAACAATACGGTGAGCGTCCTCAGAATGCCCCCATTTTGTTAATTTACAAACATTTCAGGACACCGCGAATGTTCATAGAACACTTTCAACTTGCCAGAGAACAATAGGGACAGCCTGCTCAGGACACCCTCATTTTATTTATTTACAACCATTTCAGGACACCACAAGTGTTCTTAGAACACTTTCAACTTGCCAAAGAACAATGCGGACAGCGTCCTCAGAACACCCCCATTTTGTTTATTTACGAACATTTAACGTACACCACAAGTGTTCTTAGAACACTTTCAACTTGCCAGCGAACAATACGGAGAGCGTCCTCAGAACGCCCCCATTTTGTTAATTTACGAACATTTCAGGACACCGCAAGTGTTCTTAGAACACATTCAACTTGCCAAAGAACAATACGGACAGCGTCCTCAGAACACCCCCATTTTGTTAATTTACAAACATTTTAGGACACCGCAAGTGTTCTTGGAACAAATGGAACTTGCCAGAGAACACTACGGACAGCGTCCTCAGAACACCCCAATTTGTTAATTTACGAACATTTAAAGGACACCACAAGTGTTCTTAGAACACATTCAACTTGCCATTGAACAATACGAACAGCGTCCTCAGAACACCCCCATTTTGTTTATTTATGAACATTTCAGGACAACGCAAGTGTTCTTAGAACACATTCAACTTGCCAAAGAACAGTACGGACAGCGTCCTCAGAACACCCCCATTTTGTTAATTTACGAACATTTAACGTACACCATGAGTGTTCTTAGAACACTTTCAACTTGCCACCGAACTATAAGGACAGCTTCCTGAGTACACCCCCATTTTGTTCATTTACGAACATTTCAGGACACCGCGAGTGTTCTTAGAACACATTCAACTTGCCAGCGAACAATACGGACAGCGTCCTCAGGACAGCCCCATTTAACATTTCAGGACACTGCGAGTGTTCATAGAACACTTTCAACTTGCAAGAGAACAATAGGGACAGCCTCCTCAGGACACCCTCATTTTATTTATTTACAAACATTTCAGGACACCACAAGTGTTCTTAGAACACTTTCAACTTGCCAAAGAACAATACGGACAGCGTCCTCAGAATACCCCCATTTTGTGAATTTACGAACCTTTAACGTACACCACAGGTGTTCTTAGAACACTTTCAACTTGCCAGCGAACAATACGGTGAGCGTCCTCAGAATGCCCCCATTTTGTTAATTTACGAACATTTCAGGACACCGCAAGTGTTCTTAGAACACATTCAACTTACCAAAGAACAATACGGACAGCGTCCTCAGAACACCCCCATTTTGTTAATGTACAAACATTTTAGGACACCGCAAGTGTTCTTGGTACAAATGTAACTTACCAGAGAACAATACGGACAGCGTCCTCAGAACACCCCCATTTTGTTAATTTACGAACATTTAAAGGACACCACAAGTGTTCTTAGAACACATTCAACTTGCCATTGAACAATACGAACAGCGTCCTCAGAACACCCCCATTTTGTTTATTTATGAACATTTCAGGACACCGCAAGTGTTCTTAGAACACATTCAACTTGCCAAAGAACAGTACGGACAGCGTCCTCAGAACACCCCCATTTTGTTAATTTACGAACTTTTAACGTACACCACGAGTGTTCTTAGAACACTTTCAACTTGCCACCGAACAATAAGGACAGCGTCCTGAGTACACCTCCATTTTGTTAATTTACGAACATTTCAGGACAACGCAAGTGTTCTTAGAACACATTCAACTTGCCAAAGAACAATATGGACCGCGTCCTGAGGACACCCCCATTTTGTTTATTTATGAACATTTAAAGGACACCACAAGTGTTCTTAGAACACTTTCAACTTGCCATTGAGCAATACGAACAGCGTCCTCAGAACACCTCCATTTTGTTAATTTACGAACATTTAACGTACACCACGAGTGTTCTTAGAACACTTTCTCCTTGCCAGCGAACAATACGGACAGCGTCCTCAGAACACCCCCATTTTGTTAATTTAAGAACATTTCAGGACACCACGATGTTCTTAGAACACATTCAACTTTCCAGCGAACAATACGGACAGCGTCCTCAGGACAGCCCCATTTAACATTTCAGGACACCGCGAGTGTTCATAGAACACTTTCAACTTGGCAGAGAACAATACGGACAGCCTCCTCAGGACACCCTCATTTTATTTATTTACAAACATTTCAGGACACCACAAGTGTTCTTAGAACACTTTCAACTTGCCAAAGAGCAATACGGACAGCGTCCTCAGAACACCCCCATTTTGTTAATTTACGAACATTTAACGTACACCACAAGTGTTCTTAGAACACTTTCAACTTGCCAAAGAACAATGCGGACAGCGTCCTCAGAACACCCCCATTTTGTTAATTTACGAACATTTAACGTACACCACAAGTGTTCTTAGAACACTTTCAACTTGCCAGCGAACAATACGGAGAGCGTCCTCAGAACGCCCCCATTTTGTTAATTTACGAACATTTCAGGACACCGCATGTGTTCTTAGAACACATTCAACTTGCCAAAGAACAATATGGACAGCGTCCTCAGAACACCCCCATTTTGTTAATTTACAAACATTTTAGGACACCGCAAGTGATCTTGGAACAAATGTAACTTGCCAGAGAACACTACGGACAGCGTTCTCAGAACACCCCCAATTTGTTAATTTACGAACATTTAAAGGACACCACAAGTGTTCTTAGAACACATTCAACTTGCCATTGAACAATACGAACAGCGTCCTCAGAACACCCCCATTTTGTTTATTTATGAACATTTCAGGACACCGCAAGTGTTCTTAGAACACATTCAACTTGCCAAAGAACAGTACGGACAGCGTCCTCAGAACACCCCCATTTTGTTAATTTACGAACATTTAACGTACACCACGAGTGTTCTTAGAACACTTTCAACTTGCCACCGAACAATAAGGACAGCGTCCTGAGTACACCCCCATTTTGTTCATTTACGAACATTTCAGGACACCGCGAGTGTTCTTAGAACACATTCAACTTGCCAGTGAACAATACGGACAGCGTCCTCAGGACAGCCCCATTTAACATTTCAGGACACCGCGAGTGTTCTAGAACACTTTCAACTTGCAAGAGAACAATAGGGACAGCCTCCTCAGGACACCCTCATTTTATTTATTTACAAACATTTCAGGACACCACAAGTGTTCTTAGAACACTTTCAACTTGCCAAAGAACAATACGGACAGCGTCCTCAGAACACCCCATTTTGTTAATTTACGAACATTTAACGTACACCACGAGTGTTCTAAGAACACTTTCAACTTGCCACCGAACAATACGGACAGCATCCTGAGAACACACCCATTTTGTTAATTTACCAACATTTCAGGACACTGCAAGTGTTCTTAGAACACATTCAACTTGCCAAAGAACAATATGGACAGCGTCCTCAGAACATTCCCATTTTGTTTATTTAGGAACATTTCAGGACACCGCGAGTGTTCTTAGAACACATTCAACTTGCCAGCGAACAATACGGACAGCGTCCTCAGAACGCCCCCATTTTGTTGATTTACGAACATTTCAGGACACCGCAAGTGTTCTTAGAACACATTCAACTTGCCAAAGAACAATACGGACAGCGTCCTCAGAACACCCCCATTTTGTTAATTTACAAACATTTTAGGACACCGCAAGTGTTCTTGGAACAAATGTAACTTGCCAGAGAACACTACGGACAGCGTCCTCAGAACACCCCCATTTTGCTAATTTACGAACATTTAAAGGACACCACAAGTGTTCTTAGGACACATTCAACTTGCCATTGAACAATACGAACAGCGTCCTCAGAACACCCCCATTTTGTTTATTTATGAACATTTCAGGACACCGCAAGTGTTCTTAGAACACATTCAACTTGCCAAAGAACAGTACGGACAGCGTCCTCAGAACACCCCCATTTTGTTAATTTACGAACATTTAACGTACACCACAAGTGTTCTTAGAACACTTTCAACTTGCCACCGAACAATAAGGACAGCGTCCTGAGTACACCCCCATTTTGTTCATTTACGAACATTTCAGGACACCGCGAGTGTTCTTAGAACACATTCAACTTGCCAGCGAACAATACGGACAGCGTCCTCAGGACAGCCCCATTTAACATTTCAGGACACCGCGAGTGTTCATAGAACACTTTCAACTTGCAAGAGAACAATAGGGACAGCCTCCTCAGGACACCCTCATTTTATTTATTTACAAACATTTCAGGACACCACAAGTGTTCTTAGAACACTTTCAACTTGCCAAAGAACAATACGGACAGCGTCCTCAGAACACCCCCATTTTGTTAATTTACAAACCTTTAACGTACACCACAGGTGTTCTTAGAACACTTTCAACTTGCCAGCGACCAATACGGTGAGCGTCCTCAGAATGCCCCCATTTTGTTAATTTACGAACATTTCAGGACTCCGCAAGTGTTCTTAGAACACATTCAACTTGCCAAAGAACAATACGGACAGCGTCCTCAGAACACCCCCATTTTGTTAATTTACAAACATTTTAGGACACCGCAAGTGTTCTTGGAACAAATGTAACTTGCCAGAGAACAATACGGACAGCGTCCTCAGAACACTCCCATTTTGTTAATTTACGAACATTTAAAGGACACCACAAGTGTTCTTAGAACACATTCAACTTGCCAAAGAACAGTACGGACAGCGTCCTCAGAACACCCCCATTTTGTTAATTTACGAACATTTAACGTACACCACGAGTGTTCTTAGAACACTTTCAACTTGCCACCGAACAATAAGGACAGCGTCCTGAGTACACCCCCATTTGGTTCATTTACGAACATTTCAGGACACCGCGAGTGTTCTTAGAACACATTCAACTTGCCAGCGAACAATACGGACAGCGTCCTCAGGACAGCCCCATTTAACATTTCAGGACACCGCGAGTGTTCATAGAACACTTTCAACTTGCAAGAGACCAATAGGGACAGCCTCCTCAGGACACCCTCATTTTATTTATTTACAAACATTTAACGTACACCACAAGTGTTCTTAGAACACTTTCAACTTGCCACCGAACAATAAGGACAGCGTCCTGAGTACACCCCTATTTTGTTCATTTACGAACATTTCAGGACACCGCAAGTGTTCTTAGAACACTTTCAACTTGCCAGAGAACAATATGGACCGCATCCTGAAGACACCCCCATTTTGTTTATTTATGAACATTTAAAGGACACCACAAGTGTTCTTAGAACACTTTCAGCTTGCCTTTGAACAATACGAACAGCGTCCTCAGAACACCCCCATTTTGTTTATTTATGAACATTTCAGGACACCGCAAGTGTTCTTAGAACACATTCAACTTGCCAGCGAACAATACGGACAGCGTCATCAGGACACCCCCATTTAACATTTCAGGACACCGCAAGTGTTCATAGAACACTTTCAACTTGCCAGAGAACAATACGGACAGCCTCCTCAGGACACCCCCCTTTTGTTTATTTACGAACATTTCAGGACACCGCCAGTGCTCTTAGAACACATTCAACTTGCCACCGAACAATACGGACAGCGTCCTCAGGACACCCCCATTTTGTTTATTTACGAACATTTCAGGACACCTCAAGTGTTCTTAGAACACTTTCAACTTGCCAAAGAACAATACGGACAGCGTCCTCAGAACACCCCCATTTTCTTAATTTACGAACATTTAACGTACACCACAAGTGTTCTCAGAACACTTTCAACTTGCCAGCGAACAATACGGAGAGCGTCCTCAGAACGTCCCCATTTTGTTAATTTACGAACATTTCAGGACACCGCAAGTGTTCTTAGAACACATTCAACTTGCCAAAGAACAATACGGACAGCGTCCTCAGAACACCCCCATTTTGTAATTTACAAACATTTTAGGACACCGCAAGTGTTCTTGGAACAAATGTTACTTGCCAGAGAACACTACGGACAGCGTCCTCAGAACACCCCCATTTTGTTAATTTACAAACATTTAAAGGACACCACAAGTGTTCTTAGAACACATTCAACTTGCCATTGAACAATACGAACAGCGTCCTCAGAACACCCCCATTTTGTTTATTTATGAACATTTCAGGACACCGCAAGTGTTCTTAGAACACATTCAACTTGCCAAAGAACAGTACCAACAGCGTCCTCAGAACACCCCCATTTTGTTAATTTACGAAAATTTAACGTACACCACGAGTGTTCTTAGAACACTTTCAACTTGCCACCGAACAATAAGGACAGCGTCCTGAGTACACCCCCATTTTGTTAATTTACGAACATTTCAGGACACCGCAAGTGTTCTTAGAACACATTCAACTTGCCAAAGAACAATACAGACAGCATCCTCAGAACACCCCCATTTTGTTCATTTACGAACATTTAACGGACACCACGAGTGTTCTTAGAACACTTTCAACTTGCCAAAGAACAATACGGACAGCGTCCTCAGAACACCCCCATTTTGTTAATTTATGAACATTTAACGTACACCACAAGTGTTCTCAGAACACTTTCAACTTGCCAGCGAACAATACGGAGAGCGTCCTCAGAACGCCCCCATTTTGTTAATTTACGAACATTTCAGGACACCGCAAGTGTTCTTAGAACACATTCAACTTGCCAAAGAACAATACGGACAGCGTCCTCAGAACACCCCCATTTTGTAATTTACAAACATTTTAGGACACCGCAAGTGTTCTTGGAACAAATGTTACTTGCCAGAGAACACTACGGACAGCGTCCTCAGAACACCCCCATTTTGTTAATTTACGAACATTTAAAGGACACCACAAGTGTTCTTAGAACACATTCAACTTGCCATTGAACAATACGAACAGCGTCCTCAGAACACCCCCATTTTGTTTATTTATGAACATTTCAGGACACCACAAGTGTTCTTAGAACACATTCAACTTGCCAAAGAACAGTACGGACAGCGTCCTCAGAACACCCCCATTTTGTTAATTTACGAACATTTAACGTACACCACGAGTGTTCTTAGAACACTTTCAACTTGCCACCGAACAATAAGGACAGCGTCCTGAGTACACCCCCATTTTGTTCATTTACGAACATTTCAGGACACCGCGAGTGTTCTTAGAACACATTCAACTTGCCAGCGAACAATACGGACAGCGTCCTCAGGACAGCCCCATTTAACATTTCAGGACACCGCGAGTGTTCATAGAACACTTTCAACTTGCAAGAGAACAATAGGGACTGCCTCCTCAGGACACCCCCATTTTGTTAATTTACAAACATTTTAGGACACCGCAAGTGTTCTTGGAACAAATGTAACTTGCCAGAGAACAATACGGACTGCGTCCTCAGAACACCCCCATTTTGTTAATTTACGAACATTTAAAGGACACCGCAAGTGTTCTTAGAACACATTCAACTTGCCAAAGAACAATACGGACAGCGTCCTCAGAACACCCCCATTTTGTTCATTTACGAACATTTAACGGACACCACGAGTGTTCTAAGAACACTTTCAACTTGCCAGAGAACAATATGGACCGCGTCCTGAGGACACCCCCATTTTGTTTATTTATGAACATTTAAAGGACACCACAAGTGTTCTTAGAACACTTTCAACTTGCCATTGAACAATACGCACGGCGTCCTCAGAACACCCCCATTTTGTTTATTTATGAACATTTCAGGACACCGCAAGTGTTCTTAGAACACATTCAACTTGCCAGCGAACAATACGGACAGCGTCATCAGGACACCCCCATTTTGTTAATTTACAAACATTTAACGTACACCACGAGTGTTCTTAGAACACTTTCAACTTGCCAGCGAACAATACAGACAGTGTCCTCAGGACACCCCCATTTTGTTAATTTACGAACATTTCAGGACACCGCAAGTGTTCTTAGAACACATTCAACTTGCCAAAGAACAATACGGACAGCGTCCTCAGAACACCCCCATTTTGTTTATTTACGAACATTTCAGGACATCGCGAGTGTTCTTAGAACACATTCAACTTGCCAGCGAACAATACGGACAGCGTCCTCAGGGCAGCCCCATTTAACATTTCAGGACACCGCGAGTGTTCATAGAACACTTTCAACTTGCCAGAGAACAATAGGGACAGCCTGCTCAGGACACCCTCATTTTATTTATTTACAACCATTTCAGGACACCACAAGTGTTCTTAGAACACTTTCAACTTGCCAAAGAACAAGGCGGACAGCGTCCTCAGAACACCCCCATTTTGTTAATTTACAAACATTTAACGTACACCACAAGTGTTCTTAGAACACTTTCAACTTGCCAGCGAACAATACGGAGAGCGTCCTCAGAACGCCCCCATTTTGTTAATTTACAAACATTTTAGGACACCGCAAGTGTTCTTGGAACAAATGGAACTTGCCAGAGAACACTACGGACAGCGTCCTCAGAACACCCCCAATTTGTTAATTTACGAACATTTAAAGGACACCACAAGTGTTCTTAGAACACATTCAACTTGCCATTGAACAATACGAACAGCGTCCTCAGAAAACCCCCATTTTGTTTATTTATGAACATTTCGGGACAACGCAAGTGTTCTTAGAACACATTCAACTTGCCAAAGAACAGTACGGACAGCGTCCTGAGTACACCCCCATTTTGTTCATTTACGAACATTTCAGGACACCGCGAGTGTTCTTAGAACACATTCAACTTGCCAGCGAACAATACGGACAGCGTCCTCAGGACAGCCCCATTTAACATTTCAGGACACTGCGAGTGTTCATAGAACACTTTCAACTTGCAAGAGAACAATAGGGACAGCCTCCTCAGGACACCCTCATTTTATTTATTTACAAACATTTCAGGACACCACAAGTGTTCTTAGAACACTTTCAACTTGCCAAAGAACAATACGGACAGCGTCCTCAGAACACCCCCATTTTGTTAATTTACGAACCTTTAACGTACACCACAGGTGTTCTTAGAACACTTTCAACTTGCCAGCGAACAATACGGTGAGCGTCCTCAGAATGCCCCCATTTTGTTAATTTACAAACATTTCAGGACACCGCGAATGTTCATAGAACACTTTCAACTTGCCAGAGAACAATAGGGACAGCCTGCTCAGGACACCCTCATTTTATTTATTTACAACCATTTCAGGACACCACAAGTGTTCTTAGAACAATTTCAACTTGCCAAAGAACAATGCGGACAGCGTCCTCAGAACACCCCCATTTTGTTTATTTACGAACATTTAACGTACACCACAAGTGTTCTTAGAACACTTTCAACTTGCCAGCGAACAATACGGAGAGCGTCCTCAGAACGCCCCCATTTTGTTAATTTACGAACATTTCAGGACACCGCAAGTGTTCTTAGAACACATTCAACTTGCCAAAGAACAATACGGACAGCGTCCTCAGAACACCCCCATTCTGTTAATTTACAAACATTTTAGGACACCGCAAGTGTTCTTGGAACAAATGGAACTTGCCAGAGAACACTACGGACAGCGTCCTCAGAACACCCCAATTTGTTAATTTACGAACATTTAAAGGACACCACAAGTGTTCTTAGAACACATTCAACTTGCCATTGAACAATACGAACAGCGTCCTCAGAACACCCCCATTTTGTTTATTTATGAACATTTCAGGACAACGCAAGTGTTCTTAGAACACATTCAACTTGCCAAAGAACAGTACGGACAGCGTCCTCAGAACACCCCCATTTTGTTAATTTACGAACATTTAACGTACACCATGAGTGTTCTTAGAACACTTTCAACTTGCCACCGAACTATAAGGACAGCTTCCTGAGTACACCCCCATTTTGTTCATTTACGAACATTTCAGGACACCGCGAGTGTTCTTAGAACACATTCAACTTGCCAGCGAACAATACGGACAGCGTCCTCAGGACAGCCCCATTTAACATTTCAGGACACTGCGAGTGTTCATAGAACACTTTCAACTTGCAAGAGAACAATAGGGACAGCCTCCTCAGGACACCCTCATTTTATTTATTTACAAACATTTCAGGACACCACAAGTGTTCTTAGAACACTTTCAACTTGCCAAAGAACAATACGGACAGCGTCCTCAGAACACCCCCATTTTGTTAATTTACGAACCTTTAACGTACACCACAGGTGTTCTTAGAACACTTTCAACTTGCCAGCGAACAATACGGTGAGCGTCCTCAGAATGCTCCCATTTTGTTAATTTACGAACATTTCAGGACACCGCAAGTGTTCTTAGAACACATTCAACTTACCAAAGAACAATACGGACAGCGTCCTCAGAACACCCCCATTTTGTTAATGTACAAACATTTTAGGACACCGCAAGTGTTCTTGGTACAAATGTAACTTACCAGAGAACAATACGGACAGCGTCCTCAGAACACCCCCATTTTGTTAATTTACGAACATTTAAAGGACACCACAAGTGTTCTTAGAACACATTCAACTTGCCATTGAACAATACGAACAGCGTCCTCAGAACACCCCCATTTTGTTTATTTATGAACATTTCAGGACACCGCAAGTGTTCTTAGAACACATTCAACTTGCCAAAGAACAGTACGGACAGCGTCCTCAGAACACCCCCATTTTGTTAATTTACGAACTTTTAACGTACACCACGAGTGTTCTTAGAACACTTTCAACTTGCCACCGAACAATAAGGACAGCGTCCTGAGTACACCTCCATTTTGTTAATTTACGAACATTTCAGGACAACGCAAGTGTTCTTAGAACACATTCAACTTGCCAAAGAACAATATGGACCGCGTCCTGAGGACACCCCCATTTTGTTTATTTATGAACATTTAAAGGACACCACAAGTGTTCTTAGAACACTTTCAACTTGCCATTGAGCAATACGAACAGCGTCCTCAGAACACCCCCATTTTGTTAATTTACGAACATTTAACGTACACCACGAGTGTTGTTAGAACACTTTCTCCTTGCCAGCGAACAATACGGACAGCGTCCTCAGAACACCCCCATTTTGTTAATTTACGAACATTTCAGGACACCACGATGTTCTTAGAACACATTCAACTTTCCAGCGAACAATACGGACAGCGTCCTCAGGACAGCCCCATTTAACATTTCAGGACACCGCGAGTGTTCATAGAACACTTTCAACTTGGCAGAGAACAATACGGACAGCCTCCTCAGGACACCCTCATTTTATTTATTTACAAACATTTCAGGACACCACAAGTGTTCTTAGAACACTTTCAACTTGCCAAAGAGCAATACGGACAGCGTCCTCAGAACACCCCCATTTTGTTAATTTACGAACATTTAACGTACACCACAAGTGTTCTTACAACACTTTCAACTTGCCAGCGAACAATACGGAGAGCGTCCTCAGAACGCCCCCATTTTGTTAATTTACGAACATTTCAGGACACCGCATGTGTTCTTAGAACACATTCAACTTGCCAAAGAACAATATGGACAGCGTCCTCAGAACACCCCCATTTTGTTAATTTACAAACATTTTAGGACACCGCAAGTGTTCTTGGAACAAATGTAACTTGCCAGAGAACACTACGGACAGCGTCCTCAGAACACCCCCAATTTGTTAATTTACGAACATTTAAAGGACACCACAAGTGTTCTTAGAACACATTCAACTTGCCATTGAACAATACGAACAGCGTCCTCAGAACACCCCCATTTTGTTTATTTATGAACATTTCAGGACACCGCAAGTGTTCTTAGAACACATTCAACTTGCCAAAGAACAGTACGGACAGCGTCCTCAGAACACCCCCATTTTGTTAATTTACGAACATTTAACGTACACCACGAGTGTTCTTAGAACACTTTCAACTTGCCACCGAACAATAAGGACAGCGTCCTGAGTACACCCCCATTTTGTTCATTTACGAACATTTCAGGACACCGCGAGTGTTCTTAGAACACATTCAACTTGCCAGTGAACAATACGGACAGCGTCCTCAGGACAGCCCCATTTAACATTTCAGGACACCGCGAGTGTTCTAGAACACTTTCAACTTGCAAGAGAACAATAGGGACAGCCTCCTCAGGACACCCTCATTTTATTTATTTACAAACATTTCAGGACACCACAAGTGTTCTTAGAACACTTTCAACTTGCCAAAGAACAATACGGACAGCGTCCTCAGAACACCCCCATTTTGTTAATTTACGAACCTTTAACGTACACCACAGGTGTTCTTAGAACACTTTCAACTTGCCAGCGAACAATACGGTGAGCGTCCTCAGAATGCCCCCATTTTGTTAATTTACGAACATTTCAGGACACCGCAAGTGTTCTTAGAACACATTCAACTTACCAAAGAACAATACGGACAGCGTCCTCAGAACACCCCATTTTGTTAATTTACAAACATTTTAGGACACCGCAAGTGTTCTTGGAACAAATGTAACTTGCCAGAGAACAATACGGACAGTGTCCTCAGAACACCCCCATTTTGTTAATTTACGAACTTTTAAAGGACACCACAAGTGTTCTTAAAACACATTCAACTTGCCATTGAACAATACGAACAGCGTCCTCAGAACACCCCCATTTTGTTTATTTATGAACATTTCAGGACACCGCAAGTGTTCTTAGAACACATTCAACTTGCCAAAGAACAGTACGGACAGCGTCCTCAGAACACCCCCATTTTGTTAATTTACGAACATTTAACGTACACCACGAGGGTTCTTAGAACACTTTCAACTTGCCACCGAACAATAAGGACAGCGTCCTGAGTACACCCCCATTTTGTTAATTTACGAACATTTCAGGACACCGCAAGTGTTCTTAGAACACATTCAACTTGCCAAAGAACAATATGGACCGCGTCCTGAGGACACCCCCATTTTGTTTATTTATGAACATTTAAAGGACACCACAAGTGTTCTTAGAACACTTTCAACTCGCCATTGAACAATCCGAACAGCTTCCTCAGAACACCCCCATTTTCTTAATTTACGAACATTTAACGTACACCACGAGTGTTGTTAGAACACTTTCTCCTTGCCAGCGAACAATACGGACAGCGTCCTCAGAACACCCCCATTTTGTTAATTTACGAACATTTTAGGACACCACGATGTTCTTAGAACACATTCAACTTGCCAGCGAGCAATACGGACAGCGTCCTCAGGACAGCCCCATTTAACATTTCAGGACACCGCGAGTGTTCATAGAACACTTTCAACTTGGCAGAGAACAATACGGACAGCCTCCTCAGGACACCCTCATTTTATTTATTTACAAACATTTCAGGACACCACAAGTGTTCTTAGAACACTTTCAACTTGCCAAAGAGCAATACGGACAGCGTCCTCAGAACACCCCCATTTTGTTCATTTACGAACATTTAACGTACACCACAAGTGTTCTTAGAACACTTTCAACTTGCCAGCGAACAATATGGAGAGCGTCCTCAGAACGCCCCCATTTTGTTAATTTACTACATTTCAGGACACATCAAGTGTTCTTAGAACACATTCAACTTGCCAACGAACAATACGGACAGCATCCTCAGAACACCCCCATTTTGTTAATTTACGAACATTTAAAGGACACCACAAGTGTTCTTAGAACACATTCAACTTGCCATTGAACAATACGAACAGCGTCCTCAGAACACCCCCATTTTGTTTATTTATGAACATTTCAGGACACCGCAAGTGTTCTTAGAACACATTCAACTTGCCAAAGAACAGTACCGACAGCGTCCTCAGAACACCCCCATTTTGTTAATTTACGAACATTTAACGTACACCACAAGTGTTCTTAGAACACTTTCAACTTGCCACCGAACAATAAGGACAGCTTCCTGAGTACACCCCCATTTTGTTAATTTACGAACATTTCAGGACACCGCAAGTGTTCTTAGAAGACATTCAACTTGCCAAAGAACAATACAGACAACATCCTCTGAACATCCCCATTTTGTTCATTTACGAACATTTAACGGACACCACAAGTGTTCTTAGAACACTTTCAACTTGCCAAAGAACAATACGGACAACGTTCTCAGAACACCCCCATTTTGTTAATTTACGAACATTTAACGTACACCACAAGTGTTCTCAGAACACTTTCAACTTGCCAGCGAACAATACGGAGAGCGTACTCAGAACGCCCCCATTTTGTTAATTTACGAACATTTCAGGACACCGCAAGTGTTCTTAGAACACATTCAACTTGCCAAAGAACAATACGGACAGCGTCCTCAGAACACCCCCATTTTGTTAATTTACAAACATTTTAGGACACCGCAAGTGTTCTTGGAACAAATGTAACTTGCCAGAGAACACTACGGACAGCGTCCTCAGAACACCCCCATTTTGTTAATTTACGAACATTTAACGTACACCACGAGTGTTCTTAGAACACTTTCAACTTGCCACCGAACAATAAGGACAGCGTCCTGAGTACACCCCCATTTTGTTCATTTACGAACATTTCAGGACACTGCGAGTGTTCTTAGAACACATTCAACTTGCCAGCGAACAATACGGACAGCGTCCTCAGGACAGCCCCATTTAACATTTCAGGACACCACAAGTGTTCTTAGAACACATTCAACTTGCCATTGAACAATACGAACAGCGTCCTCAGAACACCCCCATTTTGTTTATTTATGAACATTTCAGGACACCGCAAGTGTTCTTAGAACACATTCAACTTGCCAAAGAACAGTACGGACAGCGTCCTCAGAACACCCCATTTTGTTAATTTACGAACATTTAACGTACACCACGAGTGTTCTTAGAACACTTTCAACTTGCCACCGAACAATAAGGACAGCGTCCTGAGTACACCCCCATTTTGTTCATTTACAAACATTTCAGGACACCGCAAGTGTTCTTAGAACACATTCAACTTGCCAAAGAACAATACGGACAGCGTCCTCAGAACACCCCCATTTTGTTCATTTACGAACATTTAATGGACACCACGAGTGTTCTTAGAACACTTTCAACTTGCCAGAGAACAATATGGACCGCGTCCTGAGGACACCCCCATTTTGTTTATTTATGAACATTTAAAGGACACCACAAGTGTTCTTAGAACACTTTCAGCTTGCCATTGAACAATACGAACAGCGTCCTCAGAACACCCCCATTTTGTTTATTTATGAACATTTCAGGACACCGCAAGTGTTCTTAGAACACATTCAACTTGCCAGCGAACAATACGGACAGCGTCATCAGGACACCCCCATTTAACATTTCAGGACACCGCAAGTGTTCATAGAACACTTTCAACTTGCCAGAGACAATACGGACAGCCTCCTCAGGACACCCCCATTTTGTTCATTTACGAACATTTAACAGACACCACGAGTGTTCTTAGAACACTTTCAACTTGCCAGAGAACAATATGGACCGCGTCCTTAGGACACCCCCATTTTGTTTATTTATGAACATTTAAAGGACACCACAAGTGTTCTTAGAACACTTTCAACTTGCCATTGAACAATATGAACAGCGTCCTCAGAACACCCCCATTTTGTTAATTTACGAACATTTAACGTACACCACGAGTGTTCTTAGAACACTTTCAACTTGCCAGCGAACAATACAGACAGCGTCCTCAGAACATCCCCATTTTGTTAATTTACGAACATTTCAGGACACCGCAAGTGTTCTTAGAACACATTCAACTTGCCAGCGAACAATACGGACAGCGTCCTCAGGACAGCCCCATTTAACATTTCATGACACCGCGAGTGTTCATAGAACACTTTCAACTTGCCAGAGAACAATAGGGACAGCCTCCTCAGTACACCCTCATTTTATTTATTTACAAACATTTCAGGACACCACAAGTGTTCTTAGAACACTTTCAACTTGCCAAAGAACAATACGGACAGCGTCCTCAGAACACCCCCATTTTGTTAATTTAGGAACATTTAACGTACATCACAAGTGTTCTTAGAACACTTTCAACTTGCCAGCGAACAATACGGAGAGTGTTCTCAGAACGCCCCCATTTTGTTAATTTACGAACATTTCAGGACACCGCAAGTGTTATTAGAACACATTCAACTTGCCAAAGAACAATACGGACAGCGTCCTCAGAACACCCCCATTTTGTTAATTTACAAACATTTTAGGACACCGCAAGTGTTCTTGGAACAAATGTAACTTGCAGAGAACAATACGGACTGCGTCCTCTGAACAACCCCATTTTGTTAATTTACGAACATTTAAAGGACACCGCAAGTGTTCTTAGAACACATTGAACTTGCCAAAGAACAATACGGACAGCGTCCTCAGAACACCCCCGTTTTGTTCATTTACGAACATTTAACAGACACCACAAGTGTTCTTAGAACACTTTCAACTTGCCAGAGAACAATATGGACCGCGTCCTGAGGACACCCCCATTTTGTTTATTTACGAACATTTCAGGACATCACGAGTGTTCTTAGAACACATTCAACTTGCCAGCGAACAATACGGACAGCGTCCTCAGGACAGCCCCATTTAACATTTCAGGACACCGCGAGTGTTCATAGAACACTTTCAACTTGCCAGAGAACAATAGGGACAGCCTCCTCAGGACACCCTCATTTTATTTATTTACAAACATTTCAGGACACCACAAGTGTTCTTAGAACACTTTCAACTTGCCAAAGAACAATACGGACAGCGTCCTCAGAACACCCCCATTTTGTTAATTTACGAACATTTAACGTACACCACAAGTGTTCTTAGAACACTTTCAACTTGCCAGCGAACAATACGGAGAGCGTCCTCAGAACGCCCCCATTTTGTTAATTTACGAACATTTCAGGACACCGCAAGTGTTCTTAGAACACATTCAACTTGCCAAGGAACAATACGGACAGCGTCCTCAGAACACACCCATTTTGTTAATTTACAAACATTTTAGGACACCGCAAGTGTTCTTGGAACAAATGTAACTTGCCAGAGAACACTACGGACAGCGTCCTCAGAACACCCCCATTTTGTTAATTTACGAACATTTAAAGGACACCAAAAGTGTTCTTAGAACACATTCAACTTGCCATTGAACAATACGAACAGCGTCCTCAGAACACCCCCATTTTGTTTATTTATGAACATTTCAGGACACCGCAAGTGTTCTTAGAACACATTCAACTTGCCAAAGAACAGTACGGACAGCGTCCTCAGAACACCCCCATTTTGTTAATTTACGAACATTTAAAGGACACCACAAGTGTTCTTAGAACACATTCAACTTGCCATTGAACAATACAAACAGCGTCCTCAGAACACCCCCATTTTGTTTATTTATGAACATTTCAGGACACCGCGAGTGTTCTTAGAACACATTCAACTTGCCAAAGAACAGTACGGACAGCGTCCTCAGAACACCCCCATTTTGTTAATTTACGAACATTTAACGTACACCACGCGTGTTCTTAGAACACTTTCAACTTGCCACCGAACAATAAGGACAGCGTCCTGAGTACACCCCCATTTTGTTCATTTACAAACATTTCAGGACACAGCAAGTGTTCTTAGAACACATTCAACTTGCCAAAGAACAATACGGACAGCGTCCTCAGAACACCCCCATTTTGTTCATTTACGAACATTTAACGGACACCACGAGTGTTCTTAGAACACTTTCAACTTGCCAGAGAACAATATGGACTGCGTCCTGAGGACACCCCCATTTTGTTTATTTATGAACATTTAAAGGACACCACAAGTGTTCTTAGAACACTTTCAGCTTGCCATTGAACAATACGAACAGCGTCCTCAGAGCACCCACATTTTGTTTATTTATGAACATTTCAGGACACCGCAAGTGTTCTTAGAACACATTCAACTTGCCAGCGAACAATACGGACAGCGTCAGCAGGACACCCCCATTTAACATTTCAGGACACCGCAAGTGTTCATAGAACACTTTCAACTTGCCAGAGAACAATACGGACAGCCTCCTCAGGACACCCCCCTTTTCTTTATTTACGAACATTTCAGGACACCGCGAGTGTTCTCAGAACACATTCAACTTGCCAAAGAACAATACGGACAGCGTCCTCAGAACACCCCCATTTTGTTAATTTACAAACATTTTAGGACACCGCAAGTGTTCTTGGAACAAATGTAACTTGCCAGAGAACACTACGGACAGCGTCCTCAGAACACCCCCATTTTGTTAATTTACGAACATTTAAAGGACACCACAAGTGTTCTTAGAACACATTCAACTTGCCATTGAACAATACGAACAGCGTCCTCAGAACACCCCCATTTTGTTTATTTATGAACATTTCAGGACACCGCAAGTGTTCTTAGAACACATTGAACTTGCCAAAGAACAGTACGGACAGCGTCCTCAGAACACCCCCATTTTAGTAATTTACGAACATTTAACGTACACCACGAGTGTTCTTAGAACACTTTCAACTTGCCACCGAACAATAAGGACAGCGTCTTGAGTACACCCCCATTTTGTTCATTTACGAACATTTCAGGACACTGCGAGTGTTCTTAGAACACATTCAACTTGCCAGCGAACAATACGGACAGCGTCCTCAGGACAGCCCCATTTAACATTTCAGGACGCCGCGAGTGTTCATAGAACAGTTTCAACTTGCAAGAGAACAATATGGACCGCGTCCTGAGGACACCCCCATTTTGTTTATTTACGAACATTTCAGGACATCACGAGTGTTCTTAGAACACATTCAACTTGCCAAAGAACAATACGGACAGCGTCCTCAGAACACCCCCATTTTGTTAATTTACGAACATTTAACGTACACCACAAGTTTTCTTAGAACACTTTCAACTTGCCAGCGAACAATACGGAGAGCGTCCTCAGAACGCCCCCATTTTGTTAATTTACGAACATTTCAGGACACCGCAATTGTTCTTAGAACACATTCAACTTGCCAAAGAACAATACGGACAGCGTCCTCAGAACACCCCCATTTTGTTAATTTACAAACATTTTAGGACACCGCAAGTGTTCTTGGAACAAATGTAACTTGCCAGAGAACAATAGGGACAGCGTCCTCAGAACACCCCCATTTTGTTAATTTACGAACATTTCAGGACACCACAAGTGTTCTTAGAACACATTCTTGTCATTGAACAATACGAACAGCGTCCTCAGAACACCCCCATTTTGTTTATTTATGAACATTTCAGGACACCGCAAGTGTTCTTAGAACACATTCAACTTGCCAAAGAACAGTACGGACAGCGTCCTCAGAACACCCCCATTTTGTTAATTTACGAACATTTAACGTACACCACGTGTGTTCTTAGAACACTTTCAACTTGCCACCGAACAATAAGGACAGCGTCCTGAGTACACCCCCATTTTGTTCATTTACGAACATTTCAGGACACCGCAAGTGTTCTTAGAACACATTCAACTTGCCAAAGAACAATACGGACAGCGTCCTCAGAACACCCCCATTTTGTTCATTTACGAACATTTAACGGACACCACGAGTGTTCTTAGAACACTTTCAACTTGCCAGAGAACAATATGGACCGCGTCCTGAGGAAACCCCCATTTTGTTTATTTATGAACATTTAAAGGACACCACAAGTGTTCTTAGAACACTTTCAGCTTGCCATTGAACAATACGAACAGCGTCCTCAGAACACCCCCATTTTGTTTATTTATGAACATTTCAGGACACCGCAAGTGTTCTTAGAACACATTCAACTTGCCAGCGAACAATACGGACAGCGTCTTCAGGACACCCCCATTTAACATTTCAGGAACCCGCAAGTGTTCATAGAACACTTTCAACTTGCCAGAGAACAATACGGACAGCCTCCTCAGGACACCACCCTTTTGTTTATTTACGAACATTTCAGGACACCGCGAGTGCTCTTAGAACACATTCAACTTGCCAGCGAACAATACGGACAGCATCCTCAGGACACCCCCATTTTGTTTATTTAAGAACATTTCAGGACACCACAAGTGTTCTTAGAACACTTTCAACTTGCCAAAGAACAATACGGACAGCGTCCTCAGAACACCGCCATTTTATTAATTTACGAACATTTAACGTACACCACGAGTGTTCTAAGAACACTTTCAACTTGCCACCGAACAATACGGACAGCATCCTGAGAACACACCCATTTTGTTAATTTACCAACATTTCAGGACACTGCAAGTGTTCTTAGAACACATTCAACTTGCCAAAGAACAATATGGACAGCGTCCTCAGAACATTCCCATTTTGTTTATTTACGAACATTTCAGGACACGGCGAGTGTTCTTAGAACACATTCAACTTGCCAGCGAACAATACGGACAGCGTCCTCAGAACGCCCCCATTTTGTTGATTTACGAACATTTCAGGACACCGCAAGTGTTCTTAGAACACATTCAACTTGCCAAAGAACAATACGGACAGCGTCCTCAGAACACCCCCATTTTGTTAATTTACAAACATTTTAGGACACCGCAAGTGTTCTTGGAACAAATGTAACTTGCCAGAGAACACTACGGACAGCGTCCTCAGAACACCCCCATTTTGCTAATTTACGAACATTTAAAGGACACCACAAGTGTTCTTAGGACACATTCAACTTGCCATTGAACAATACGAACAGCGTCCTCAGAACACCCCCATTTTGTTTATTTATGAACATTTCAGGACACCGCAAGTGTTCTTAGAACACATTCAACTTGCCAAAGAACAGTACGGACAGCGTCCTCAGAACACCCCCATTTTGTTAATTTACGAACATTTAACGTACACCACAAGTGTTCTTAGAACACTTTCAACTTGCCACCGAACAATAAGGACAGCGTCCTGAGTACACCCCCATTTTGTTCATTTACGAACATTTCAGGACACCGCGAGTGTTCTTAGAACACATTCAACTTGCCAGCGAACAATACGGACAGCGTCCTCAGGACAGCCCCATTTAACATTTCAGGACACCGCGAGTGTTCATAGAACACTTTCAACTTGCAAGAGAACAATAGGGACAGCCTCCTCAGGACACCCTCATTTTATTTATTTACAAACATTTCAGGACACCACAAGTGTTCTTAGAACACTTTCAACTTGCCAAAGAACAATACGGACAGCGTCCTCAGAACACCCCCATTTTGTTAATTTACAAACCTTTAACGTACACCACAGGTGTTCTTAGAACACTTTCAACTTGCCAGCGACCAATACGGTGAGCGTCCTCAGAATGCCCCCATTTTGTTAATTTACGAACATTTCAGGACTCCGCAAGTGTTCTTAGAACACATTCAACTTGCCAAAGAACAATACGGACAGCGTCCTCAGAACACCCCCATTTTGTTAATTTACAAACATTTTAGGACACCGCAAGTGTTCTTGGAACAAATGTAACTTGCCAGAGAACAATACGGACAGCGTCCTCAGAACACTCCCATTTTGTTAATTTACGAACATTTAAAGGACACCACAAGTGTTCTTAGAACATATTCAACTTGCCAAAGAACAGTACGGACAGCGTCCTCAGAACACCCCCATTTTGTTAATTTACGAACATTTAACGTACACCACGAGTGTTCTTAGAACACTTTCAACTTGCCACCGAACAATAAGGACAGCGTCCTGAGTACACCCCCATTTGGTTCATTTACGAACATTTCAGGACACTGCGAGTGTTCTTAGAACACATTCAACTTGCCAGCGAACAATACGGACAGCGTCCTCAGGACAGCCCCATTTAACATTTCAGGACACCGCGAGTGTTCATAGAACACTTTCAACTTGCAAGAGACCAATAGGGACAGCCTCCTCAGGACACCCTCATTTTATTTATTTACAAACATTTAACGTACACCACAAGTGTTCTTAGAACACTTTCAACTTGCCACCGAACAATAAGGACAGCGTCCTGAGTACACCCCTATTTTGTTCATTTACGAACATTTCAGGACACCGCAAGTGTTCTTAGAACACTTTCAACTTGCCAGAGAACAATATGGACCGCATCCTGAAGACACCCCCATTTTGTTTATTTATGAACATTTAAAGGACACCACAAGTGTTCTTAGAACACTTTCAGCTTGCCTTTGAACAATACGAACAGTGTCCTCAGAACACCCCCATTTTGTTTATTTATGAACATTTCAGGACACCGCAAGTGTTCTTAGAACACATTCAACTTGCCAGCGAACAATACGGACAGCGTCATCAGGACACCCCCATTTAACATTTCAGGACACCGCAAGTGTTCATAGAACACTTTCAACTTGCTAGAGAACAATACGGACAGCCTCCTCAGGACACCCCCCTTTTGTTTATTTACGAACATTTCAGGACACCGCCAGTGCTCTTAGAACACATTCAACTTGCCACCGAACAATACGGACAGCGTCCTCAGGACACCCCCATTTTGTTTATTTACGAACATTTCAGGACACCACAAGTGTTCTTAGAACACTTTCAACTTGCCAAAGAACAATACGGACAGCGTCCTCAGAACACCCCCATTTTCTTAATTTACGAACATTTAACGTACACCACAAGTGTTCTCAGAACACTTTCAACTTGCCAGCGAACAATACGGAGAGCGTCCTCAGAACGCCCCCATTTTGTTAATTTACGAACATTTCAGGACACCGCAAGTGTTCTTAGAACACATTCAACTTGCCAAAGAACAATACGGACAGCGTCCTCAGAACACCCCCATTTTGTAATTTACAAACATTTTAGGACACCGCAAGTGTTCTTGGAACAAATGTTACTTGCCAGAGAACACTACGGACAGCGTCCTCAGAACACCCCCATTTTGTTAATTTACGAACATTTAAAGGACACCACAAGTGTTCTTAGAACACACTCAACTTGCCATTGAACAATACGAACAGCGTCCTCAGAACACCCCCATTTTGTTTATTTATGAACATTTCAGGACACCGCAAGTGTTCTTAGAACACATTCAACTTGCCAAAGAACAGTACCAACAGCGTCCTCAGAACACCCCCATTTTGTTAATTTACGAAAATTTAACGTACACCACGAGTGTTCTTAGAACACTTTCAACTTGCCACCGAACAATAAGGACAGCGTCCTGAGTACACCCCCATTTTGTTAATTTACGAACATTTCAGGACACCGCAAGTGTTCTTAGAACACATTCAACTTGCCAAAGAACAATACAGACAGCATCCTCAGAACACCCCCATTTTGTTCATTTACGAACATTTACCGGACACCACGAGTGTTCTTAGAACACTTTCAACTTGCCAAAGAACAATACGGACAGCGTCCTCAGAACACCCCCATTTTGTTAATTTACGAACATTTAACGTACACCACAAGTGTTCTCAGAACACTTTCAACTTGCCAGCGAACAATACGGAGAGCGTCCTCAGAACGCCCCCATTTTGTTAATTTACGAACATTTCAGGACACCGCAAGTGTTCTTAGAACACATTCAACTTGCCAAAGAACAATACGGACAGCGTCCTCAGAACACCCCCATTTTGTAATTTACAAACATTTTAGGACACCGCAAGTGTTCTTGGAACAAATGTTACTTGCCAGAGAACACTACGGACAGCGTCCTCAGAACACCCCCATTTTGTTAATTTACGAACATTTAAAGGACACCACAAGTGTTCTTAGAACACATTCAACTTGCCATTGAACAATACGAACAGCGTCCTCAGAACACCCCCATTTTGTTTATTTATGAACATTTCAGGACACCACAAGTGTTCTTAGAACACATTCAACTTGCCAAAGAACAGTACGGACAGCGTCCTCAGAACACCCCCATTTTGTTAATTTACGAACATTTAACGTACACCACGAGTGTTCTTAGAACACTTTCAACTTGCCACCAAACAATAAGGACAGCGTCCTGAGTACACCCCCATTTTGTTCATTTACGAACATTTCAGGACACCGCGAGTGTTCTTAGAACACATTCAACTTGCCAGCGAACAATACGGACAGCGTCCTCAGGACAGCCCCATTTAACATTTCAGGACACCGCGAGTGTTCATAGAACACTTTCAACTTGCAAGAGAACAATAGGGACAGCCTCCTCAGGACACCCCCATTTTGTTAATTTACAAACATTTTAGGACACCGCAAGTGTTCTTGGAACAAATGTAACTTGCCAGAGAACAATACGGACTGCGTCCTCAGAACGCCCCCATTTTGTTAATTTATGAACATTTAAAGGACACCGCAAGTGTTCTTAGAACACATTCAACTTGCCAAAGAACAATACGGACAGCGTCCTCAGAACACCCCCATTTTGTTCATTTACGAACATTTAACGGACACCACGAGTGTTCTAAGAACACTTTCAACTTGCCAGAGAACAATATGGACCGCGTCCTGAGGACACCCCCATTTTGTTTATTTATGAACATTTAAAGGACACCACAAGTGTTCTTAGAACACTTTCAACTTGCCATTGAACAATACGCACGGCGTCCTCAGAACACCCCCATTTTGTTTATTTATGAACATTTCAGGACACCGCAAGTGTTCTTAGAACACATTCAACTTGCCAGCGAACAATACGGACAGCGTCATCAGGACACCCCCATTTTGTTAATTTACGAACATTTAACGTACACCACGAGTGTTCTTAGAACACTTTCAACTTGCCAGCGAACAATACAGACAGTGTCCTCAGGACACCCCCATTTTGTTAATTTACGAACATTTCAGGACACCGCAAGTGTTCTTAGAACACATTCAACTTGCCAAAGAACAATACGGACAGCGTCCTCAGAACACCCCCATTTTGTTTATTTACGAACATTTCAGGACATCGCGAGTGTTCTTAGAACACATTCAACTTGCCAGCGAACAATACGGACAGCGTCCTCAGGGCAGCCCCATTTAACATTTCAGGACACCGCGAGTGTTCATAGAACACTTTCAACTTGCCAGAGAACAATAGGGACAGCCTGCTCAGGACACCCTCATTTTATTTATTTACAACCATTTCAGGACACCACAAGTGTTCTTAGAACACTTTCAACTTGCCAAAGAACAATGCGGACAGCGTCCTCAGAACACCCCCATTTTGTTAATTTACAAACATTTAACGTACACCACAAGTGTTCTTAGAACACTTTCAACTTGCCAGCGAACAATACGGAGAGCGTCCTCAGAACGCCCCCATTTTGTTAATTTACGAACATTTCAGGACACCGCAAGTGTTCTTAGAACACATTCAACTTGCCAACGAACAATACGGACAGCGTCCTCAGAACACCCCCATTTTGTTAATTTACAAACATTTTAGGACACCGCAAGTGTTCGTGGAACAAATGGAACTTGCCAGAGAACACTACGGACAGCGTCCTCAGAACACCCCCAATTTGTTAATTTACGAACATTTAAAGGACACCACAAGTGTTCTTAGAACACATTCAACTTGCCATTGAACAATACGAACAGCGTCCTCAGAACACCCCCATTTTGTTTATTTATGAACATTTCGGGACAACGCAAGTGTTCTTAGAACACATTCAACTTGCCAAAGAACAGTACGGACAGCGTCCTGAGTACACCCCCATTTTGTTCATTTACGAACATTTCAGGACACCGCGAGTGTTCTTAGAACACATTCAACTTGCCAGCGAACAATACGGACAGCGTCCTCAGGACAGCCCCATTTAACATTTCAGGACACTGCGAGTGTTCATAGAACACTTTCAACTTGCAAGAGAACAATAGGGACAGCCTCCTCAGGACACCCTCATTTTATTTATTTACAAACATTTCAGGACACCACAAGTGTTCTTAGAACACTTTCAACTTGCCAAAGAACAATACGGACAGCGTCCTCAGAACACCCCCATTTTGTTAATTTACGAACCTTTAACGTACACCACAGGTGTTCTTAGAACACTTTCAACTTGCCAGCGAACAATACGGTGAGCGTCCTCAGAATGCCCCCATTTTGTTAATTTACAAACATTTCAGGACACCGCGAATGTTCATAGAACACTTTCAACTTGCCAGAGAACAATAGGGACAGCCTGCTCAGGACACCCTCATTTTATTTATTTACAACCATTTCAGGACACCACAAGTGTTCTTAGAACACTTTCAACTTGCCAAAGAACAATGCGGACAGCGTCCTCAGAACACCCCCATTTTGTTTATTTACGAACATTTAACGTACACCACAAGTGTTCTTAGAACACTTTCAACTTGCCAGCGAACAATACGGAGAGCGTCCTCAGAACGCCCCCATTTTGTTAATTTACGAACATTTCAGGACACCGCAAGTGTTCTTAGAACACATTCAACTTGCCAAAGAACAATACGGACAGCGTCCTCAGAACACCCCCATTTTGTTAATTTACAAACATTTTAGGACACCGCAAGTGTTCTTGGAACAAATGGAACTTGCCAGAGAACACTACGGACAGCGTCCTCAGAACACCCCAATTTGTTAATTTACGAACATTTAAAGGACACCACAAGTGTTCTTAGAACACATTCAACTTGCCATTGAACAATACGAACAGCGTCCTCAGAACACCCCCATTTTGTTTATTTATGAACATTTCAGGACAACGCAAGTGTTCTTAGAACACATTCAACTTGCCAAAGAACAGTACGGACAGCGTCCTCAAAACACCCCCATTTTGTTAATTTACGAACATTTAACGTACACCATGAGTGTTCTTAGAACACTTTCAACTTGCCACCGAACTATAAGGACAGCTTCCTGAGTACACCCCCATTTTGTTCATTTACGAACATTTCAGGACACCGCGAGTGTTCTTAGAACACATTCAACTTGCCAGCGAACAATACGGACAGCGTCCTCAGGACAGCCCCATTTAACATTTCAGGACACTGCGAGTGTTCATAGAACACTTTCAACTTGCAAGAGAACAATAGGGACAGCCTCCTCAGGACACCCTCATTTTATTTATTTACAAACATTTCAGGACACCACAAGTGTTCTTAGAACACTTTCAACTTGCCAAAGAACAATACGGACAGCGTCCTCAGAACACCCCCATTTTGTTAATTTACGAACCTTTAACGTACACCACAGGTGTTCTTAGAACACTTTCAACTTGCCAGCGAACAATACGGTGAGCGTCCTCAGAATGCCCCCATTTTGTTAATTTACGAACATTTCAGGACACCGCAAGTGTTCTTAGAACACATTCAACTTACCAAAGAACAATACGGACAGCGTCCTCAGAACACCCCCATTTTGTTAATGTACAAACATTTTAGGACACCGCAAGTGTTCTTGGTACAAATGTAACTTACCAGAGAACAATACGGACAGCGTCCTCAGAACACCCCCATTTTGTTAATTTACGAACATTTAAAGGACACCACAAGTGTTCTTAGAACACATTCAACTTGCCATTGAACAATACGAACAGCGTCCTCAGAACACCCCCATTTTGTTTATTTATGAACATTTCAGGACACCGCAAGTGTTCTTAGAACACATTCAACTTGCCAAAGAACAGTACGGACAGCGTCCTCAGAACACCCCCATTTTGTTAATTTACGAACTTTTAACGTACACCACGAGTGTTCTTAGAACACTTTCAACTTGCCACCGAACAATAAGGACAGCGTCCTGAGTACACCTCCATTTTGTTAATTTACGAACATTTCAGGACAACGCAAGTGTTCTTAGAACACATTCAACTTGCCAAAGAACAATATGGACCGCGTCCTGAGGACACCCCCATTTTGTTTATTTATGAACATTTAAAGGACACCACAAGTGTTCTTAGAACACTTTCAACTTGCCATTGAGCAATACGAACAGCGTCCTCAGAACACCTCCATTTTGTTAATTTACGAACATTTAACGTACACCACGAGTGTTCTTAGAACACTTTCTCCTTGCCAGCGAACAATACGGACAGCGTCCTCAGAACACCCCCATTTTGTTAATTTACGAACATTTCAGGACACCACGATGTTCTTAGAACACATTCAACTTTCCAGCGAACAATACGGACAGCGTCCTCAGGACAGCCCCATTTAACATTTCAGGACACCGCGAGTGTTCATAGAACACTTTCAACTTGGCAGAGAACAATACGGACAGCCTCCTCAGGACACCCTCATTTTATTTATTTACAAACATTTCAGGACACCACAAGTGTTCTTAGAACACTTTCAACTTGCCAAAGAGCAATACGGACAGCGTCCTCAGAACACCCCCATTTTGTTAATTTACGAACATTTAACGTACACCACAAGTGTTCTTAGAACACTTTCAACTTGCCAAAGAACAATGCGGACAGCGTCCTCAGAACACCCCCATTTTGTTAATTTACGAACATTTAACGTACACCACAAGTGTTCTTAGAACACTTTCAACTTGCCAGCGAACAATACGGAGAGCGTCCTCAGAACGCCCCCATTTTGTTAATTTACGAACATTTCAGGACACCGCATGTGTTCTTAGAACACATTCAACTTGCCAAAGAACAATATGGACAGCGTCCTCAGAACACCCCCATTTTGTTAATTTACAAACATTTTAGGACACCGCAAGTGTTCTTGGAACAAATGTAACTTGCCAGAGAACACTACGGACAGCGTCCTCAGAACACCCCCAATTTGTTAATTTACGAACATTTAAAGGACACCACAAGTGTTCTTAGAACACATTCAACTTGCCATTGAACAATACGAACAGCGTCCTCAGAACACCCCCATTTTGTTTATTTATGAACATTTCAGGACACCGCAAGTGTTCTTTGAACACATTCAACTTGCCAAAGAACAGTACGGACAGCGTCCTCAGAACACCCCCATTTTGTTAATTTACGAACATTTAACGTACACCACGAGTGTTCTTAGAACACTTTCAACTTGCCACCGAACAATAAGGACAGCGTCCTGAGTACACCCCCATTTTGTTCATTTACGAACATTTCAGGACACCGCGAGTGTTCTTAGAACACATTCAACTTGCCAGTGAACAATACGGACAGCGTCCTCAGGACAGCCCCATTTAACATTTCAGGACACCGCGAGTGTTCTAGAACACTTTCAACTTGCAAGAGAACAATAGGGACAGCCTCCTCAGGACACCCTCATTTTATTTATTTACAAACATTTCAGGACACCACAAGTGTTCTTAGAACACTTTCAACTTGCCAAAGAACAATACGGACAGCGTCCTCAGAACACCCCCATTTTGTTAATTTACGAACATTTAACGTACACCACGAGTGTTCTAAGAACACTTTCAACTTGCCACCGAACAATACGGACAGCATCCTGAGAACACACCCATTTTGTTAATTTACCAACATTTCAGGACACTGCAAGTGTTCTTAGAACACATTCAACTTGCCAAAGAACAATATGGACAGCGTCCTCAGAACATTCCCATTTTGTTTATTTACGAACATTTCAGGACACCGCGAGTGTTCTTAGAACACATTCAACTTGCCAGCGAACAATACGGACAGCGTCCTCAGAACGCCCCCATTTTGTTGATTTACGAACATTTCAGGACACCGCAAGTGTTCTTAGAACACATTCAACTTGCCAAAGAACAATACGGACAGCGTCCTCAGAACACCCCCATTTTGTTAATTTACAAACATTTTAGGACACCGCAAGTGTTCTTGGAACAAATGTAACTTGCCAGAGAACACTACGGACAGCGTCCTCAGAACACCCCCATTTTGCTAATTTACGAACATTTAAAGGACACCACAAGTGTTCTTAGGACACATTCAACTTGCCATTGAACAATACGAACAGCGTCCTCAGAACACCCCCATTTTGTTTATTTATGAACATTTCAGGACACCGCAAGTGTTCTTAGAACACATTCAACTTGCCAAAGAACAGTACGGACAGCGTCCTCTGAACACCCCCATTTTGTTAATTTACGAACATTTAACGTACACCACAAGTGTTCTTAGAACACTTTCAACTTGCCACCGAACAATAAGGACAGCGTCCTGAGTACACCCCCATTTTGTTCATTTACGAACATTTCAGGACACCGCGAGTGTTCTTAGAACACATTCAACTTGCCAGCGAACAATACGGACAGCGTCCTCAGGACAGCCCCATTTAACATTTCAGGACACCGCGAGTGTTCATAGAACACTTTCAACTTGCAAGAGAACAATAGGGACAGCCTCCTCAGGACACCCTCATTTTATTTATTTACAAACATTTCAGGACACCACAAGTGTTCTTAGAACACTTTCAACTTGCCAAAGAACAATACGGACAGCGTCCTCAGAACACCCCCATTTTGTTAATTTACAAACCTTTAACGTACACCACAGGTGTTCTTAGAACACTTTCAACTTGCCAGCGACCAATACGGTGAGCGTCCTCAGAATGCCCCCATTTTGTTAATTTACGAACATTTCAGGACTCCGCAAGTGTTCTTAGAACACATTCAACTTGCCAAAGAACAATACGGACAGCGTCCTCAGAACACCCCCATTTTGTTAATTTACAAACATTTTAGGACACCGCAAGTGTTCTTGGAACAAATGTAACTTGCCAGAGAACAATACGGACAGCGTCCTCAGAACACTCCCATTTTGTTAATTTACGAACATTTAAAGGACACCACAAGTGTTCTTAGAACACATTCAACTTGCCAAAGAACAGTACGGACAGCGTCCTCAGAACACCCCCATTTTGTTAATTTACGAACATTTAACGTACACCACGAGTGTTCTTAGAACACTTTCAACTTGCCACCGAACAATAAGGACAGCGTCCTGAGTACACCCCCATTTGGTTCATTTACGAACATTTCAGGACACCGCGAGTGTTCTTAGAACACATTCAACTTGCCAGCGAACAATACGGACAGCGTCCTCAGGACAGCCCCATTTAACATTTCAGGACACCGCGAGTGTTCATAGAACACTTTCAACTTGCAAGAGACCAATAGGGACAGCCTCCTCAGGACACCCTCATTTTATTTATTTACAAACATTTAACGTACACCACAAGTGTTCTTAGAACACTTTCAACTTGCCACCGAACAATAAGGACAGCGTCCTGAGTACACCCCTATTTTGTTCATTTACGAACATTTCAGGACACCGCAAGTGTTCTTAGAACACTTTCAACTTGCCAGAGAACAATATGGACCGCATCCTGAAGACACCCCCATTTTGTTTATTTATGAACATTTAAAGGACACCACAAGTGTTCTTAGAACACTTTCAGCTTGCCTTTGAACAATACGAACAGCGTCCTCAGAACACCCCCATTTTGTTTATTTATGAACATTTCAGGACACCGCAAGTGTTCTTAGAACACATTCAACTTGCCAGCGAACAATACGGACAGCGTCATCAGGACACCCCCATTTAACATTTCAGGACACCGCAAGTGTTCATAGAACACTTTCAACTTGCCAGAGAACAATACGGACAGCCTCCTCAGGACACCCCCCTTTTGTTTATTTACGAACATTTCAGGACACCGCCAGTGCTCTTAGAACACATTCAACTTGCCACCGAACAATACGGACAGCGTCCTCAGGACACCCCCATTTTGTTTACTTACGAACATTTCAGGACACCTCAAGTGTTCTTAGAACACTTTCAACTTGCCAAAGAACAATACGGACAGCGTCCTCAGAACACCCCCATTTTCTTAATTTACGAACATTTAACGTACACCACAAGTGTTCTCAGAACACTTTCAACTTGCCAGCGAACAATACGGAGAGCGTCCTCAGAACGCCCCCATTTTGTTAATTTACGAACATTTCAGGACACCGCAAGTGTTCTTAGAACACATTCAACTTGCCAAAGAACAATACGGACAGCGTCCTCAGAACACCCCCATTTTGTAATTTACAAACATTTTAGGACACCGCAAGTGTTCTTGGAACAAATGTTACTTGCCAGAGAACACTACGGACAGCGTCCTCAGAACACCCCCATTTTGTTAATTTACAAACATTTAAAGGACACCACAAGTGTTCTTAGAACACATTCAACTTGCCATTGAACAATACGAACAGCGTCCTCAGAACACCCCCATTTTGTTTATTTATGAACATTTCAGGACACCGCAAGTGTTCTTAGAACACATTCAACTTGCCAAAGAACAGTACCAACAGCGTCCTCAGAACACCCCCATTTTGTTAATTTACGAAAATTTAACGTACACCACGAGTGTTCTTAGAACACTTTCAACTTGCCACCGAACAATAAGGACAGCGTCCTGAGTACACCCCCATTTTGTTAATTTACGAACATTTCAGGACACCGCAAGTGTTCTTAGAACACATTCAACTTGCCAAAGAACAATACAGACAGCATCCTCAGAACACCCCCATTTTGTTCATTTACGAACATTTAACGGACACCACGAGTGTTCTTAGAACACTTTCAACTTGCCAAAGAACAATACGGACAGCGTCCTCAGAACACCCCCATTTTGTTAATTTATGAACATTTAACGTACACCACAAGTGTTCTCAGAACACTTTCAACTTGCCAGCGAACAATACGGAGAGCGTCCTCAGAACGCCCCCATTTTGTTAATTTACGAACATTTCAGGACACCGCAAGTGTTCTTAGAACACATTCAACTTGCCAAAGAACAATACGGACAGCGTCCTCAGAACACCCCCATTTTGTAATTTACAAACATTTTAGGACACCGCAAGTGTTCTTGGAACAAATGTTACTTGCCAGAGAACACTACGGACAGCGTCCTCAGAACACCCCCATTTTGTTAATTTACGAACATTTAAAGGACACCACAAGTGTTCTTAGAACACATTCAACTTGCCATTGAACAATACGAACAGCGTCCTCAGAACACCCTGAAGTGGGAGAATGGAAAACCAGACTCCCGTCCTTCACCTCTCGCGCTTGGCCTAGAGGGTCGCGGCCCAGACACCCGCCACGAGAAGAGTTTGCCCATTTACCAGATGACCAAATACCCTGGTACAGAAACATACGGATGTGTCCATCTGCCTGCCCAACAGCCCGCACTGGCCATGCCGACACCTGCGGCACGGACCAACTAGACTGAAATCTACACATCGTTAGAGATGCCATGACGACCTAGATAACGGGAAGCACCGCTGAACTATTATACACGCTGAACATTTCCACACCAATCTACACGAAGAACATACTCAGTGCTCTGACGTAGGCGACAGGCTTATTCACGGACGTGCATCTTTATTATTTTTACATAGGCTTTCAGAATGCAGAAACGCAAGACGCACCATGAGCTCATTTATAACGCTTGCTCACGCTTCTCTTGAAACCCGTTACCATCATGAGAGATATAATGGAAACACGATACTGGCCATGAAACTGTATGCCACTATAACCTAAAGCATCCATGCACTAAATGGATTACTCGTGCACCAGGCCCAAGTAGGCCTCAAGCAAGAGTTCCCGTGGACATTAACAAAGCAAAAGTCAGGTTGCTGAGCCTGCAGAAAGAACCCAGTGGAGCAACTAGCCAAGGTCGTAATGTTGCAAACCCACAGTCAAGAAACAAATCTTCAAAGGCACGATGTTGCAACCTCGCACTCCACGTACCAATGTTAAAATCATATCTGCAAATTAAACCAGACATACAGTGGAAAAACAATATTAATTGTGCAGAATTATGCCTCAAACACGGTCCCTCCCCACGTGACCAAGCCGAACCTGACGAGATGCCAAAACCCAGGAGAGAAAAGGCGTCTGGGTACCTCGCTACGAGACGCAGGCCGACACACTTGAAAGGCTCAATGGACACCTGCTACAGTGGGAACGGTCAGTCTCCCACCTATGAATAAATCCTCACATTGCCTGCACGTACCCATATTGAAACACTGTTGCAACCACAGGTGCACCGTGTGCTGGGAACAACGGTGGTCCCAGGCTGGGGAGCTCACGGATGCACCAATCAGAACATGAGGTTCTTATCTCAGACGTCAGTAACGTTAGCCAATCCTCAGGGGTCTTCATGTAACAATTCTTATGTATCTAATTGTAGGGACAACCCAGATATACCACCTGACTACATCTTAACCACTAATATCATTCTCTATATGCGTACTATACTAACCCCACCACTCGAGCAACCAATCAAGAGTGGCGATAGGTTCTTTTGGTAACTTTTTGGAATGACGCAAGTAGCGCGTCATAATGTAGTAAAAAGGGCCTGCGAGCCCCACTATTGTGTGTGTGTCAGGACGAACGCGTACGCTCCTTGACCCATCCCTGCCGTTTGCATAATAAACGACAGAAGTTGCCTTGCTCCTTGTGTGTGCCTCATACTCTGTCTCGATCCGAGATATACACGGGAGGAGTTGGGGCCTCCCTGCCCGGAGGTCTGCGGACGGCCCGGCCGTCCCCGGCAGAATCCCCCCCGACAAGTTGGAGGCACTGCTGAGATCTGTTTAAGATCGACTTTTATTTTTTATTTTTCCAGGCACTCCCGTTGCGGGGAGGCCCGGCGGCGCGGCCCCCTCTGCCGTTGCCCCCTTCTGAGGACTACAGGACCATCGCGGAGCTGCGAGAGGACCGGACAGCGCAATCCGGATATTGGCCCTCGGGAGCCGGTTGAGAAGTATCCCGCCCGCGGTCGGCGAGTGTCCAGACGTGGTCCAGACGAGGGGAGGTGGCGAGCCGCTTGGAGGGGTGCACGCAGTCGAGCGGCCCTGCATCGAGGGAACTTGGTGAGCATGACACGCACAACAAGCAATGCGAAATTGTGAGGGAGGGGGCGGAAGTAAATAAGGGAGGAGGGAGGTATTGTAAAAAGGTGGGGTGAAGGTTTAATTGAGTGATGATAATGGAATGAATGGTAGTGAATTGAGTGCGAGAGAAGGCGGCTAACGTTACGCGAAAGAGGGGGGCAGGGCACGAGAACAACACGTGCAGACGCTCGCAACAAAAAGCTAACGTTACGCGAAAGAGGGGGGCGGGGCACGAAAACATCACGTGCAGCCGCTCGAAAGACACTGATTGGCCTAAATCGCGACTACGTGTGAGGGTGGGTGTGTGTGGTTTCCTACGATTTGACATTTATCATTCAATGAGTAGATGAGGTTCCCTATTGTTCGAGCAAGAAACTCGATAGGTAGATGAGGTTCCCTATTGTTCGAGCAAGAAACTCGATAGGTAGATGACGTTTCCCTGTGGGCGGTGGCTAGTTACGTAGTTGCCCAAAACGGAAGATAATTGGCTGGTTAAGCCCTCCTGTTGAGGGGCGTATCACACGCGAGGCGACGCAGCGTGCGCAGTCCGGTTATAGTATTGATGAGATTACCTTGTTCCAGGAGAGACAGGAAGACAGCTGTAGGGTTAGCGGGGTAGATTGCAAGTGTATTTTGAATTTAAAGAACATAACACGAATATACCAGTAGTTCGAAGAAATAGGTGACGTCACCAGTAGGGATTTAGTAAGATATCGTGAACACAAGAAGCTTTGGGTTTGACATTGGTGGGGAAGAGAAACATGATAAAGGAGCGGACACGGAGATAAACGATAAACGAGTGGATCAAAGAGGAGAAGGGGAAGGGGGCGTGGCTGCGCACGGAGAACGCCGGCCACGGCAAGTGTAAAGGTGGGAGGAGAACGGGGAAAAAGGACGACTGTGTAAGATCGTCGTAAGGGGTACGCAGCTGCAGGGGGCTGCGTGCGCTTCGGCCGCAGGGGGCCGTAGGGGAAGGAATATAATATAACATCATAAATATATTTGTTTTATAATTTTTTTTTTTTTTTTGTGATTATTATCATTGCATAATTTGTCAAAGGATTGTCGTAAGTCCCCACACTTGCGGGGCAAGGTAAGCAATAAAAGGTTGTATGTTGCAAACTGGTAGCAAGGGGAAGGGTAAGAAAGGGTGCGCTAGTATGTCATACGGGAGAGGGTTGGGAGGGTGGGGGAATACCCTCACTACCCCACTACAACATATATGCACAACACTGCCACCACATAGGGAGAAGTTAATTAAGTACAGCATAGAGTGGACCCAGGGGACGGACAACAAAATGTTGACACCATGGCCGCCTAATGGTAGCTTTGACCCATATGCCCAACATTCACTATTAAACCATCTGCACAATACATACAAGGGGAAGAAGTTGGCAAACCATGTGGAGGTGTTTAACTTATGGAGGATGTTCCAGGGGTCTAGACCAGGACCAAATGGAATGTTCACTATGGGGGAAACACCGGAAGAAAAGGAGATTAAGAAAGAAGGAACGGATGGGGAAAAGGAGAGTGAAGGAACAAAGAATATGGGGAATGAAAAACTGGGTGGAGGAAAGGTTGATAAATTAGCTGACATAAAACAGGAACCGAGCAATGAGATACCCTTAACACCGGGAGTGAAAACAGAGGGGGGAGGGTTGTACCCTTTAAGAGAATTAGGAGAAATAAAAGGACAGTTAAGGGCGGCTGAAGGATACTCAAACCCGGCATACAGCCCTCCACCATATGTGGCTCATGGAAAGATACCAATGGGGGACGGGAGGAGAGAAGAGCAGACTGTAGAGATAGGAAACGATGAGTGGGTAGCTGCACAGATATTGTTGAAATTACGAGGATCACTAACTGGAGAGGAAAGGGAGGCGGTAAAGAGAACAAACGAGGATAGTGAAAGAGAGAGTGAAATGAGGGGAGAGGAGCTGCTACGGCAGAAGGAAGAGATTTTGGAGGAAAGATTAGCTAAACTAAGGGATGAGCAGAATGAACTGATAAAACAACTTGAGGGGGAGGAAAGAGAGAGAGTGAGGAAAAGGAAAGAAGGTAAGGACGAATTGGAAAAATTAAGGGAGCAAAGTGAGGAGAGAAAGAGGGAAGCTGTAAGGGTAAAAGCAGCAGCAGAAAGGGTATCAAGAGTAGTGATGAGGGAGAAGAAGAAGGAAGAAGAAGAAAATGAAAAAGAAATGGAAATATGGAGGAGGAGGATAATATCAGAGACAGCTAAAAAATATGAAGAGGGGAAGGTAATAGAGAGTATAGTAGAAAGAGAAAGGGTGAAATGGGAAAGGAGGAGAGAGGATGAAAGGATATTGGAACAGATGAGCAACGAAGTAATGGAGGAATTAAAAAGGAAAAGAGAGGAAAATAGTAGGGAGATGGAGGAGAGGAGTGAAGGGGAGAGAGAAGAGAGTAAGAGGGAGAGTGAAAGATGGGGAGAAGTATATAAAAATAGAGAGGTAGCAACAACGTCAGCACTAAGGGGAACAGGTGGTAACAACGGAAAGGAAAAGGGAGACCTAATAGACTTAAAAACTGTAACAATAAAAGGAAAAAAGGCAGAGTGGGGGGCGCAATTTATGAATGATTTTTGTAGTGAGGATGGAAGGAAGAGTGAAAGGGAAAGCTTAGATAAGCTATACCTCACTAGAACAAACATAGATTCGCCATGGGTGAGTAGAAGATGGGAGGAGATGGAGAGAAGTAAGGAGGAAGTGAAAAGAATGGGAGAAACACAAACTAACGAACACACGCCACCGACGCTCACCAACCAACACACGCCACCCACATCACCATCACGCTCTCTAACGCCACACCCCACATGTTCAACAACTGCACGCTCTCTGCACAGAATAAAGCTCGCACCCTTCATGGACGAAGTTACACCTTATGCATGTCGGCTTAGGGACCTCCCTAGTCGCAGGCAAGACAGGCAAACAGACGTGCCAATATTGAACACAGGAAAGGATGAAAAAAGGGGAAAGGAAGAAGAGGGAGGTAGGAGAAGAGGTAGTAAGGAAGGATTTGAAGTAGTAAAAGGAATGGGGGAAGAGGAGGGGTGTGAAGAGTTAACATCATGGAGCATAAAGGATGACACAAGACAGAATGTAATGCCACTGCTGGAGAGAGGAGGGGTTAGACCACAATATGTACCTTGGAAACATACGGATAAGGAAAACATAAAATGTAGGCTCCCATCATTAAGTGGAGGTGCGGGTAAATGGATATATGAAATGGAAAAACACACCGCAGGACAGAAACTAGCAGTGGGAGATGTTAAGGGCCTGTTAATATCAATATTAGGGGATAGAGCGGATGACATTTGGAAAAGAGCGGGATTCCATGGGGTAACAATAACAAACACATCGCATGATGGAGCACCATTTGCAAACTGCAGACATGCGCTATGGCAGGCACTAAGAGTGCAGTACCCAGACACATCAGACATAGGAGCCATTACTTCCCGTAAGATGGGTGAGAACGAGGATCCTGTTGATTATATCCAGGATATTCAAGAGAAGTGGCGCATGGAAACTAGAGAACAATGGGACAAAACACCAGCCATATTTTATCATATACTAGTACAAGGGCTCCCAGAAGGAGTTCAGAGACAATTAAAGAAAGTAGTGGGGATGGAAGCAAAACCATGGCCGGAAATACAACTGACTATAGTACATCACTGTAGAACATGGCAAGGAAAAATGAAACAAAAGGAAGAGGACAGGAAAACAGAAGAGGCCAAATTAGTACAGAAAAAACTTACTAAATATACCATGGAAGGGGCACTAATAACTGCGCCAACACCAATGGCCCAAAGCCCAACGCAAGTAGTGGCTGCACAAAATCCAGCTCAAATAGCGCCTCCACAAGAGGTAATAGAGCAAGTGCTGCCTCTGCAATCACACGCACAGAACATGGGAGGAGGGTACCCAATGCAAGGAGCTGGGTATTATAATTATAATAGAGGGAGAGGAGGGTTTATGAGGGGAAGAGGATACGGATATAATACCCAACAACAGGCTGGGGGACTCAGAAATAACTACCAGACAGGGCAACCAGTATACCAGGACAACACAGGGAACTTCCCATGGCAAAACAGGGAACCACCCGTGTGTTGGAGCTGCGGACTATTAGGACACATGTCACGTACATGCAGGGTCAGGCCAGGAACACCAGCATGGAACGAACAAGCACAACATAGGACATCACAAGAACAGCAGGGCATACAACCACAGCAGATGTCACCACAAGGGAGTGACCAACACTATTCCCTACCACAACAACAAATAAAACAATACCTGCCACAAGTAACTGGTGCAGCGTTAATACAACCACCACCACAACCTGAACGAACGCAATTGGGTGGGGTGACGGTGTTGGGGCACAACCCTTACACAGGGAATGGCCAGTCATTGTACCCCCAATAGGACAGCCCACAGACGGCCTTGGTGTGTCCCATCCTGTCAGTAACACCTAATAGTGCGGAGGAGCCACGCATAGAGGTAACGATAGGTGACAAAAAATTATCATTCCTTGTTGACACCGGGGCAACCCGGTCTTGCATAAGGGAAGGTAAGTTTAAGATGTCAGGCGAAGCCATGAACACACAAGGGTTTTCTGGGGCTAAAGGGTTGGTTCCATTTACTGATAACGTTCCGCTATCTATTGGAGATTACGATCTGTCAGTACCACTTTTGTATTATAGTGCCTCACCAGTAAACATACTGGGGAGGGACATAATGAACAGATTAAATATGACGATCTCCTTTACAGAGGATGGCATAATTTGCTCTACTCCAGGGATTAACATGCTTGCAGCACGACAGATTTTGCAAGCATACTGTGGACAGATAGCGATCAGGGCGGAGCCGGTAGACGGCGAGCTATTCCAGTACGGAACAGACATGGCATTTGCATGGATGCCAGGGATAGGAGGGAAAATATGGAGGAGACCAGCAGCCTATCTATTCCGACCAGAAACACCAGCTAATGAACTGGAAGGGAAGGTCCTTGCAGTGGACATTGAGAGCATTATTGCAACAGCTGATTATGTTGCTGTGCACGCCCAAGATAAAGAAGGGAGAGCATGGAGGGCGGTGATAGCACTAGCAGAAGGATGTAGGCTGACCCAGGTGTCAGATGAAGAGTTGTTTTCAGAAGAAAAGGAGGAAAATGAAATGGTGTTCATGATGAGTGTAGAAATGTGGCTAACAGTGGCTCACAAACAAGTGGCACAGAAAATTGCAATGGCACTTGAGGCACCCGCTGGCACACCAGTCCCATTTTTTAAAGAAGATATGTCAAAGGTGCCAAAATCATTATGGACTATTAGCCCTTATGATGTAGGATGCATTAAAAGCATAGGGGGTGTAAGGATAAAATTAAAAAAGGGTGCCATACTACCAAGAGTGAAACAATACCCATTGTCAAGAGAGGCAGATGAGGGCATATACGAAACCATAACAGCCCTTATAAACAATGGCATATTGGTCCCCTCAGAATCCCCATGCAACACAGCTGTGTACCCGGTGCGCAAGGCTAAAGGAGGGTCTTGGCGGTTCATACAGGACCTCAGACCGTTGAACAACATAGTAGAAGCAGAGTATCCAGTAACAGCAAACCCGGCCACAATTTTGTGTGGCATTCCAGCAGAAGCATCACGGTTTACAGTGATTGACCTTAAAAATGCTTTTTTCTCAATACCATTACACCCAGACTCACAAGACTTGACAAGCTTCACTTACCGAAATAGGAAGTGGAAACATACCAGATTACCACAGGGATATTGTGAATCACCTTCAATTTTCAATAGGGTAATACAGATGGATTTGGGTAACGTTGAGTTGGAAAGCACAGTGTTACAGTATGTGGATGACATAATAATTTGCAGTACAAATGAAGATAAATGTAGAGAGGACTCATTAAAAATGTTGACGATATTGGCTGAAAAGGGGTACAAGGTAGACATGGAAAAGATACAATACTGTCAGGAACAGGTACTTTACATTGGCCAACTGATATCACAATATGGAAGAAGGATTGCACCACAAAGAGCACAGGCAATATCAGGCACTCCCGTGCCACAGACTGTAAGAGAACTGCAGCAATTTCTGGGACTGTGCAACTACTGTAGAGCATGGGTATTTGATTACAGCTCTTACATAGGACCCCTGCTTGAGGGTTTGAAGGAAGCAAATAAAGGGGAGAAAAAGTTGGGATGGACTATGGAAATGAAGGAGGCATTTGATGAATTAAAAGAAGCAATATCAACTGCTCCAGTACTAGCATCCCCAGACTATGAGCGACGATTTTTTATATTTTCACATTGCGACTCAGCAGTAATGAAAGCAGTATTGGCCCAAAAGACTAGCATGGGCTATAAACCAGTAGCATTTTACAGCGGTCACTTAGATCCAATAATGTTAGGACAATTCTCTTGCGAACAAGGTCTTGCTGCAGCTGCATTTGCAGTAGAAAAAGCATCATCAATAACTATGGGGTGTCCAACTACACTATTTGTAGAACATGCACTATTTGCGATATTGAATAAACCTAAGTCCACACTGACGACACAGAGGGCAACAGGTTATGAGATTATTTTGTCCAAAGCTGAACTGGCAATTGTTAGATGTAGCACGGTTAACCCTGCAAGGTTCCTAGCAGAAGTAATTGAAGAGGGAGATTACGCCCACGACTGCACCCAAGTAACTGAGATGTACTCATGTACTAGGAAAGTTGAAGAAAACGCACTAGAGGGAGGTGAGCTTTTGTTTATTGATGGGTCATCAACTATTGATCAAGGAGACGGGATAAGGAGGACTGGGGCAGCAGTAGTACAAATGATGGAAGCGCCAGTGTGTGTGGCTATTAAGTGTGTACAATTACCACAGCATTACTCTGCTCAAGCGGCGGAACTGGTTGCACTCATATTGGCACTAAAGGAAAGTTTTGATAAAAAAGTTACTATATATTCCGACAGTGCATATGTTACATCCACTGTCCACTCAGGGCTATCAAAGTGGAGAAGAAGAGGGTTTAGGAGAGCTGACGGCACTCCAGTACAACATGCCCTCTTGTTGGCTGAACTAATTGAAGTAATAAACGATCCCCAAGAACTAGCCCTAGTAAAATGCACAGCACACACCAATGGAGAAGACTATATATCAAAAGGAAATGCAGCAGCAGACGCACATGCAAAATATGCTGCATATTTTGGTGAGATATGGAACCCCACAGACTCACAGAGAGGGAGAGGGAGGGGAATAGCGAGGGAGATGTTAATAAAAGAAGGGTACACCCATCTCCCAGCCACCCAGATTATGGAGTTACAAGCGGCTGCACCAATGGCCGAAAAAGAAGTATGGGTGAAAAGAGGATGCACAATGTCACCAACCGACGCACTATGGCGCCAGGGTGGCACTGGGAAAGTTGTAATACCATTGGCATTGTTAAATACCGCCTTGAACCAATTACATCACCCTGCCCATACAGGCAAAGAAATAATAGCAGCACGAATTAGAGAAGATTGGTTCTGTCCCGAGTTAACATCCCATGTGTCAAATTTTATCAGCAATTGCCTTACATGTCAACAGTTCACGGCCGGTCATACTTTAAAGGTGATAAGAGGTACCATACCCCGACCAGAAGGACCTTTTCGGCACCTCCACATTGACTATGTTGATATGATCAACATTTGTCAAGGCAATAGATACATGATAGTAGTAGTATGCCCATTTTCTAGGTGGATCGAAGCAGGGCCCTGTTCACACCCTGATGCGTTTAGAGCAGCCAAATTTATAGTAAGGGAGGTATTCCCCAGGTGGGGAGTGTGCGAGGTGTTAAGATCAGACAACGGACCCCATTTCGCAAATGAAATGTTCCAGCATATCACATCCCTACTGAACATTAAACACAAATTTGCATGTGCGTACCACCCACAGGCCAATGGTGTATGTGAACGCCTGAATGGCCTATTGAAGGAGGCAATTGCTAAAATACAGCAAACAACAAAGAAAAGTTGGTTGTATTGCCTTCCGTTAGCACTGTTCGAACTTAGAAACAGGCCAGGGTCCGACCACCACCTCACCCCACACGAGGTGGTTACTGGACGCCAAATGCGCCTTCCCCTAACACCAACGTCAAGGGCATTCACCGACCAAGAAAGTTCTGCGAATGTGTTAGGTGATGAAATGTATCAATATGTGTCTTCTTTGATTACTAGCGTTGTGTTTGTGTCTCAACAGCTCGAGCGCACACGGGGCGGGTCCACCAGCAACCAAGAAATAGACGAAAATACAGAATTGGGAAAGGAGAACTTGTGCCAACTTGCCAAAGGTGACCACGTACTACTTCGAAATTTTAATAGAAAGTGGAACCAGCAGAGGTTCACTGGCCCCCATTTAGTAGAGGACGTATCAACAAGAGCAGTAAAACTAAAGGATAAGCGTGCGTGGAACCACCTGCATGATGTAAAAATCTACAAACTGCAGACCCGCCCCAGCGCCAACGACAGGTCCATTGGAAAAACGCCAACAACATCCCCGGCAGCGGAAGAAAACACAACCACAGACAACGACCCAATTGTTCCCTCGGAGAGAATAACGGACGAAGAAGGGGGTGATCCCCACACTGCCCACCCCATGGTCACACGTTCAAAGAGTAAAACTGCTCCCGCCATCTGAGCAAACCCCCCCCATTGACTACTAAATACAATTGTAATAAAAACTAAGGACTTCGCTTGCACCAATACACATGTAAACACGTGAATGTTCTCTTTTTCTCTCGCACATACAGGAGCTGCGTAATATTGTATTGTTAAGAAAAGTTATCTAACAAATTCAGTGTGCAGGCGTAGATGGTGCTGCCAGACGATAGTTACCCAGAAGAATTGTCACACCAATTTGTATACGAAATAAAAAGGCCAACATACTTAAAAAAGAAAAGGGTACGTGTATACTACACGGCCTTCCTCCTGGCCATAGAAAATTACATGCCCCACCTCCGCCCATACTTGCCGGTCTTGAGAGACCGATCACTTAGAGTAGCGTGGGAGCAACTCTTCACCTGGGCACTGAATGACTATTTGATAGGGAGAGCTTAATGAAACAAAACTAACATTTAATAACAAGCACTTTTTGAGAATTTTTAGGCGGGCAACTTTAACGTCGCAAGAATACGCTGCCAGGACTGCAGCAAGGTAAGAGCAAAAATGTCGGTGAGGTTAGCATATGTAATAAAAATAATAGGGATTTTTATGATCACCGGAGTTTTGGCTGCCTCTGTATGGCAGTACAGCTATGCTATGAGTTTTTTTGCTGCACCCAAACCTAATGTACCCCACCTCCCTGCTGCAACAGGTGTTACGTCAGGTGGTAACAGTAACAATGAACAAAAGCGAAATAAAGTTAAACGCAGCACATACTCAGACAATAAAGGTATTGATAATTATGTACAAGATTCAGCACACGTCACAAACAACATATGGTACCAGCACATGACCCGCATTGGTAAGCAGACAACTGAGGATAGCTGTTACGTTTGCTCATTAATACCATACGCCATGAGCGCTTCACGAACATTTGTTGCCACAGAAATAGATGAAAAAACAGCACAGTGCATAATATATTTGGCCCTGTTCCAAACGAAAGGAAGATTCCAAGGAACAGTAGTGCACATGACATGGAAAACACGAGACTCATACCCATATGAAAACAACTTCCTCAAGACCTATCTGAGTTATCACAAGACCAGTTTACATGCTGAAGCATTCAGATACATAACAAGTGGCCCTGAAAAAGGAGAAACAAAGAAGGTAACACTGCAGTATCTACCATGTGATTGGTACGCCACGGAAGTTCCGGGTAAACAAGGATGCTGGGAGAGGCCATTACTGACGATAACAGGAAAGGTGTTCCTGGGTACCAGCTGGGAGATAGGAGTGGTTGGCAGCAACATGGTAACAAAAGAAACTATCTCAACCATCGAGACACACAATCATCGATGTTGGACGACATGGATCAAGTATGTACCAATGCTCACGTGGGTAGAAGAAGATGAAGACCCGATAACTATATTACCATTGACTGCGCCCAAAGTATGTTACCAGCATAAAGGAGAGGTGGACGTGGGATATAACACCAATTGTGCAAGTGTGATGGAGTTACCTGAGGGGGGAGCGGGAACAGCAGTAATAATGGACCATTATTGGGCCTGCGGAGAAAAGGCATATCATACACTGCCTCCCCTGTGGAGTGGTGTGTGCACAATGGTACACGTCAATGTACCATCACTAGTGGTACCTAAGAAGCATGTCGATGTGGCGAAATTTCCGAAAATGGATGAAGGAGACAGGAGAAGAAGGAGATCTGCACCACTCCAGAAGGAGCAAGAAAACAGGACCAACAGCAATGATACTGTCCTAAACAGGAGAAAAAGACAAGGAGAGCCATTAACAGGAAATTATCTGTGGGGAAGGTCGGAAACGGAACTAACATCAATACCGCCAGAACACAGACTATTCAGCAGAGCAGCAATGTTCTTCTCCTCAATAATACATCCGGGACTGCAGGCATACGCAAACGCAAAATGGCTGCAAATAACCAGATGGGAACTAATGATGACCATAAATTCGACAGTAAATGGGTTTAACGCAATTAAAGAGGAGCTGCGAGCTGTAAGGATGGTAGCACTACAGAACAGATATGTATTGGACCTTCTCACAGCAATGGAAGGAGGAGTTTGTGCAAAGATAGGACAATCATGCTGCACGTTCATACCTGCCAACGATGCCGACAATGGTACACTAACAGAAGCAGTTTCACAATTGGCCCAGATGCACTCCAAAATGATGGACGAAAGTAACGGCGTAAACAAGGATAAAAGCTGGTTTTCACTATTATGGTCATGGATGCCATCTTGGCTGTCAGATGGACTGAAAATAATAGTGGGATGTGCTATTTTGGCTGGAGCTGCACTGATAATAATTAGATTTTGGAAAGCCCGGAAGGCGCGCTCAACTGATGAGTTGCTGGAAATGGTGGGAATGCACCCCTTGATGCCAGCGGATGACGGCCAGCACACAGGTGTGATAATACACGAAAGGGAGAAGTTGCGCACCCAAATCATCGCCAATCATCTAGACCCACCATCAGTGAAGATCGAGAACCCAAGGAACCCTAGGAGCTACATAGGAAGATGGGTGTACTGTACTCCTGGAGGAACATGCGAATACATGTATTGGTCATTTGAAGATCACGTAAACCATTATGGACATCTCGGAGGGATAACCAAGATATGGAGAGTAAGAGGAGATAACGAGAAGGATATGTTTGTGGTCGACAAGTCGACCAGAGGGGGGACTGAAGTGGGAGAATGGAAAACCAGACTCCCGTCCTTCACCTCTCGCGCTTGGCCTAGAGGGTCGCGGCCCAGACACCCGCCACGAGAAGAGTTTGCCCATTTACCAGATGACCAAATACCCTGGTACAGAAACATACGGATGTGTCCATCTGCCTGCCCAACAGCCCGCACTGGCCATGCCGACACCTGCGGCACGGACCAACTAGACTGAAATCTACACATCGTTAGAGATGCCATGACGACCTAGATAACGGGAAGCACCGCTGAACTATTATACACGCTGAACATTTCCACACCAATCTACACGAAGAACATACTCAGTGCTCTGACGTAGGCGACAGGCTTATTCACGGACGTGCATCTTTATTATTTTTACATAGGCTTTCAGAATGCAGAAACGCAAGACGCACCATGAGCTCATTTATAACGCTTGCTCACGCTTCTCTTGAAACCCGTTACCATCATGAGAGATATAATGGAAACACGATACTGGCCATGAAACTGTATGCCACTATAACCTAAAGCATCCATGCACTAAATGGATTACTCGTGCACCAGGCCCAAGTAGGCCTCAAGCAAGAGTTCCCGTGGACATTAACAAAGCAAAAGTCAGGTTGCTGAGCCTGCAGAAAGAACCCAGTGGAGCAACTAGCCAAGGTCGTAATGTTGCAAACCCACAGTCAAGAAACAAATCTTCAAAGGCACGATGTTGCAACCTCGCACTCCACGTACCAATGTTAAAATCATATCTGCAAATTAAACCAGACATACAGTGGAAAAACAATATTAATTGTGCAGAATTATGCCTCAAACACGGTCCCTCCCCACGTGACCAAGCCGAACCTGACGAGATGCCAAAACCCAGGAGAGAAAAGGCGTCTGGGTACCTCGCTACGAGACGCAGGCCGACACACTTGAAAGGCTCAATGGACACCTGCTACAGTGGGAACGGTCAGTCTCCCACCTATGAATAAATCCTCACATTGCCTGCACGTACCCATATTGAAACACTGTTGCAACCACAGGTGCACCGTGTGCTGGGAACAACGGTGGTCCCAGGCTGGGGAGCTCACGGATGCACCAATCAGAACATGAGGTTCTTATCTCAGACGTCAGTAACGTTAGCCAATCCTCAGGGGTCTTCATGTAACAATTCTTATGTATCTAATTGTAGGGACAACCCAGATATACCACCTGACTACATCTTAACCACTAATATCATTCTCTATATGCGTACTATACTAACCCCACCACTCGAGCAACCAATCAAGAGTGGCGATAGGTTCTTTTGGTAACTTTTTGGAATGACGCAAGTAGCGCGTCATAATGTAGTAAAAAGGGCCTGCGAGCCCCACTATTGTGTGTGTGTCAGGACGAACGCGTACGCTCCTTGACCCATCCCTGCCGTTTGCATAATAAACGACAGAAGTTGCCTTGCTCCTTGTGTGTGCCTCATACTCTGTCTCGATCCGAGATATACACGGGAGGAGTTGGGGCCTCCCTGCCCGGAGGTCTGCGGACGGCCCGGCCGTCCCCGGCAGAATCCCCCCCGACAACCCCCATTTTGTTTATTTATGAACATTTCAGGACACCACAAGTGTTCTTAGAACACATTCAACTTGCCAAAGAACAGTACGGACAGCGTCCTCAGAACACCCCCATTTTGTTAATTTACGAACATTTAACGTACACCACGAGTGTTCTTAGAACACTTTCAACTTGCCACCGAACAATAAGGACAGCGTCCTGAGTACACCCCCATTTTGTTCATTTACGAACATTTCAGGACACCGCGAGTGTTCTTAGAACACATTCAACTTGCCAGCGAACAATACGGACAGCGTCCTCAGGACAGCCCCATTTAACATTTCAGGACACCGCGAGTGTTCATAGAACACTTTCAACTTGCAAGAGAACAATAGGGACAGCCTCCTCAGGACACCCCCATTTTGTTAATTTACAAACATTTTAGGACACCGCAAGTGTTCTTGGAACAAATGTAACTTGCCAGAGAACAATACGGACTGCGTCCTCAGAACACCCCCATTTTGTTAATTTACGAACATTTAAAGGACACCGCAAGTGTTCTTAGAACACATTCAACTTGCCAAAGAACAATACGGACAGCGTCCTCAGAACACCCCCATTTTGTTCATTTACGAACATTTAACGGACACCACGAGTGTTCTAAGAACACTTTCAACTTGCCAGAGAACAATATGGACCGCGTCCTGAGGACACCCCCATTTTGTTTATTTATGAACATTTAAAGGACACCACAAGTGTTCTTAGAACACTTTCAACTTGCCATTGAACAATACGCACGGCGTCCTCAGAACACCCCCATTTTGTTTATTTATGAACATTTCAGGACACCGCAAGTGTTCTTAGAACACATTCAACTTGCCAGCGAACAATACGGACAGCGTCATCAGGACACCCCCATTTTGTTAATTTACAAACATTTAACGTACACCACGAGTGTTCTTAGAACACTTTCAACTTGCCAGCGAACAATACAGACAGTGTCCTCAGGACACCCCCATTTTGTTAATTTACGAACATTTCAGGACACCGCAAGTGTTCTTAGAACACATTCAACTTGCCAAAGAACAATACGGACAGCGTCCTCAGAACACCCCCATTTTGTTTATTTACGAACATTTCAGGACATCGCGAGTGTTCTTAGAACACATTCAACTTGCCAGCGAACAATACGGACAGCGTCCTCAGGGCAGCCCCATTTAACATTTCAGGACACCGCGAGTGTTCATAGAACACTTTCAACTTGCCAGAGAACAATAGGGACAGCCTGCTCAGGACACCCTCATTTTATTTATTTACAACCATTTCAGGACACCACAAGTGTTCTTAGAACACTTTCAACTTGCCAAAGAACAAGGCGGACAGCGTCCTCAGAACACCCCCATTTTGTTAATTTACAAACATTTAACGTACACCACAAGTGTTCTTAGAACACTTTCAACTTGCCAGCGAACAATACGGAGAGCGTCCTCAGAACGCCCCCATTTTGTTAATTTACAAACATTTTAGGACACCGCAAGTGTTCTTGGAACAAATGGAACTTGCCAGAGAACACTACGGACAGCGTCCTCAGAACACCCCCAATTTGTTAATTTACGAACATTTAAAGGACACCACAAGTGTTCTTAGAACACATTCAACTTGCCATTGAACAATACGAACAGCGTCCTCAGAACACCCCCATTTTGTTTATTTATGAACATTTCGGGACAACGCAAGTGTTCTTAGAACACATTCAACTTGCCAAAGAACAGTACGGACAGCGTCCTGAGTACACCCCCATTTTGTTCATTTACGAACATTTCAGGACACCGCGAGTGTTCTTAGAACACATTCAACTTGCCAGCGAACAATACGGACAGCGTCCTCAGGACAGCCCCATTTAACATTTCAGGACACTGCGAGTGTTCATAGAACACTTTCAACTTGCAAGAGAACAATAGGGACAGCCTCCTCAGGACACCCTCATTTTATTTATTTACAAACATTTCAGGACACCACAAGTGTTCTTAGAACACTTTCAACTTGCCAAAGAACAATACGGACAGCGTCCTCAGAACACCCCCATTTTGTTAATTTACGAACCTTTAACGTACACCACAGGTGTTCTTAGAACACTTTCAACTTGCCAGCGAACAATACGGTGAGCGTCCTCAGAATGCCCCCATTTTGTTAATTTACAAACATTTCAGGACACCGCGAATGTTCATAGAACACTTTCAACTTGCCAGAGAACAATAGGGACAGCCTGCTCAGGACACCCTCATTTTATTTATTTACAACCATTTCAGGACACCACAAGTGTTCTTAGAACACTTTCAACTTGCCAAAGAACAATGCGGACAGCGTCCTCAGAACACCCCCATTTTGTTTATTTACGAACATTTAACGTACACCACAAGTGTTCTTAGAACACTTTCAACTTGCCAGCGAACAATACGGAGAGCGTCCTCAGAACGCCCCCATTTTGTTAATTTACGAACATTTCAGGACACCGCAAGTGTTCTTAGAACACATTCAACTTGCCAAAGAACAATACGGACAGCGTCCTCAGAACACCCCCATTCTGTTAATTTACAAACATTTTAGGACACCGCAAGTGTTCTTGGAACAAATGGAACTTGCCAGAGAACACTACGGACAGCGTCCTCAGAACACCCCAATTTGTTAATTCACGAACATTTAAAGGACACCACAAGTGTTCTTAGAACACATTCAACTTGCCATTGAACAATACGAACAGCGTCCTCAGAACACCCCCATTTTGTTTATTTATGAACATTTCAGGACAACGCAAGTGTTCTTAGAACACATTCAACTTGCCAAAGAACAGTACGGACAGCGTCCTCAGAACACCCCCATTTTGTTAATTTACGAACATTTAACGTACACCATGAGTGTTCTTAGAACACTTTCAACTTGCCACCGAACTATAAGGACAGCTTCCTGAGTACACCCCCATTTTGTTCATTTACGAACATTTCAGGACACCGCGAGTGTTCTTAGAACACATTCAACTTGCCAGCGAACAATACGGACAGCGTCCTCAGGACAGCCCCATTTAACATTTCAGGACACTGCGAGTGTTCATAGAACACTTTCAACTTGCAAGAGAACAATAGGGACAGCCTCCTCAGGACACCCTCATTTTATTTATTTACAAACATTTCAGGACACCACAAGTGTTCTTAGAACACTTTCAACTTGCCAAAGAACAATACGGACAGCGTCCTCAGAACACCCCCATTTTGTTAATTTACGAACCTTTAACGTACACCACAGGTGTTCTTAGAACACTTTCAACTTGCCAGCGAACAATACGGTGAGCGTCCTCAGAATGCTCCCATTTTGTTAATTTACGAACATTTCAGGACACCGCAAGTGTTCTTAGAACACATTCAACTTACCAAAGAACAATACGGACAGCGTCCTCAGAACACCCCCATTTTGTTAATGTACAAACATTTTAGGACACCGCAAGTGTTCTTGGTACAAATGTAACTTACCAGAGAACAATACGGACAGCGTCCTCAGAACACCCCCATTTTGTTAATTTACGAACATTTAAAGGACAACACAAGTGTTCTTAGAACACATTCAACTTGCCATTGAACAATACGAACAGCGTCCTCAGAACACCCCCATTTTGTTTATTTATGAACATTTCAGGACACCGCAAGTGTTCTTAGAACACATTCAACTTGCCAAAGAACAGTACGGACAGCGTCCTCAGAACACCCCCATTTTGTTAATTTATGAACTTTTAACGTACACCACGAGTGTTCTTAGAACACTTTCAACTTGCCACCGAACAATAAGGACAGCGTCCTGAGTACACCTCCATTTTGTTAATTTACGAACATTTCAGGACAACGCAAGTGTTCTTAGAACACATTCAACTTGCCAAAGAACAATATGGACCGCGTCCTGAGGACACCCCCATTTTGTTTATTTATGAACATTTAAAGGACACCACAAGTGTTCTTAGAACACTTTCAACTTGCCATTGAGCAATACGAACAGCGTCCTCAGAACACCCCCATTTTGTTAATTTACGAACATTTAACGTACACCACGAGTGTTCTTAGAACACTTTCTCCTTGCCAGCGAACAATACGGACAGCGTCCTCAGAACACCCCCATTTTGTTAATTTACGAACATTTCAGGACACCACGATGTTCTTAGAACACATTCAACTTTCCAGCGAACAATACGGACAGCGTCCTCAGGACAGCCCCATTTAACATTTCAGGACACCGCGAGTGTTCATAGAACACTTTCAACTTGGCAGAGAACAATACGGACAGCCTCCTCAGGACACCCTCATTTTATTTATTTACAAACATTTCAGGACACCACAAGTGTTCTTAGAACACTTTCAACTTGCCAAAGAGCAATACGGACAGCGTCCTCAGAACACCCCCATTTTGTTAATTTACGAACATTTAACGTACACCACAAGTGTTCTTACAACACTTTCAACTTGCCAGCGAACAATACGGAGAGCGTCCTCAGAACCCCCCCATTTTGTTAATTTACGAACATTTCAGGACACCGCATGTGTTCTTAGAACACATTCAACTTGCCAAAGAACAATATGGACAGCGTCCTCAGAACACCCCCATTTTGTTAATTTACAAACATTTTAGGACACCGCAAGTGTTCTTAGAACAAATGTAACTTGCCAGAGAACACTACGGACAGCGTCCTCAGAACACCCCCAATTTGTTAATTTACGAACATTTAAAGGACACCACAAGTGTTCTTAGAACACATTCAACTTGCCATTGAACAATACGAACAGCGTCCTCAGAACACCCCCATTTTGTTTATTTATGAACATTTCAGGACACCGCAAGTGTTCTTAGAACACATTCAACTTGCCAAAGAACAGTACGGACAGCGTCCTCAGAACACCCCCATTTTGTTAATTTACGAACATTTAACGTACACCACGAGTGTTCTTAGAACACTTTCAACTTGCCACCGAACAATAAGGACAGCGTCCTGAGTACACCCCCATTTTGTTCATTTACGAACATTTCAGGACACCGCGAGTGTTCTTAGAACACATTCAACTTGCCAGTGAACAATACGGACAGCGTCCTCAGGACAGCCCCATTTAACATTTCAGGACACCGCGAGTGTTCTAGAACACTTTCAACTTGCAAGAGAACAATAGGGACAGCCTCCTCAGGACACCCTCATTTTATTTATTTACAAACATTTCAGGACACCACAAGTGTTCTTAGAACACTTTCAACTTGCCAAAGAACAATACGGACAGCGTCCTCAGAACACCCCCATTTTGTTAATTTACGAACCTTTAACGTACACCACAGGTGTTCTTAGAACACTTTCAACTTGCCAGCGAACAATACGGTGAGCGTCCTCAGAATGCCCCCATTTTGTTAATTTACGAACATTTCAGGACACCGCAAGTGTTCTTAGAACACATTCAACTTACCAAAGAACAATACGGACAGCGTCCTCAGAACACCCCATTTTGTTAATTTACAAACATTTTAGGACACCGCAAGTGTTCTTGGAACAAATGTAACTTGCCAGAGAACAATACGGACAGTGTCCTCAGAACACCCCCATTTTGTTAATTTACGAACTTTTAAAGGACACCACAAGTGTTCTTAAAACACATTCAACTTGCCATTGAACAATACGAACAGCGTCCTCAGAACACCCCCATTTTGTTTATTTATGAACATTTCAGGACACCGCAAGTGTTCTTAGAACACATTCAACTTGCCAAAGAACAGTACGGACAGCGTCCTCAGAACACCCCCATTTTGTTAATTTACGAACATTTAACGTACACCACGAGTGTTCTTAGAACACTTTCAACTTGCCACCGAACAATAAGGACAGCGTCCTGAGTACACCCCCATTTTGTTAATTTACGAACATTTCAGGACACCGCAAGTGTTCTTAGAACACATTCAACTTGCCAAAGAACAATATGGACCGCGTCCTGAGGACACCCCCATTTTGTTTATTTATGAACATTTAAAGGACACCACAAGTGTTCTTAGAACACTTTCAACTCGCCATTGAACAATCCGAACAGCTTCCTCAGAACACCCCCATTTTGTTAATTTACGAACATTTAACGTACACCACGAGTGTTGTTAGAACACTTTCTCCTTGCCAGCGAACAATACGGACAGCGTCCTCAGAACACCCCCATTTTGTTAATTTACGAACATTTTAGGACACCACGATGTTCTTAGAACACATTCAACTTGCCAGCGAGCAATACGGACAGCGTCCTCAGGACAGCCCCATTTAACATTTCAGGACACCGCGAGTGTTCATAGAACACTTTCAACTTGGCAGAGAACAATACGGACAGCCTCCTCAGGACACCCTCATTTTATTTATTTACAAACATTTCAGGACACCACAAGTGTTCTTAGAACACTTTCAACTTGCCAAAGAGCAATACGGACAGCGTCCTCAGAACACCCCCATTTTGTTTATTTATGAACATTTCAGGACACCACAAGTGTTCTTAGAACACATTCAACTTGCCAAAGAACAGTACGGACAGCGTCCTCAGAACACCCCCATTTTGTTAATTTACGAACATTTAACGTACACCACGAGTGTTCTTAGAACACTTTCAACTTGCCACCGAACAATAAGGACAGCGTCCTGAGTACACCCCCATTTTGTTCATTTACGAACATTTCAGGACACCGCGAGTGTTCTTAGAACACATTCAACTTGCCAGCGAACAATACGGACAGCGTCCTCAGGACAGCCCCATTTAACATTTCAGGACACCGCGAGTGTTCATAGAACACTTTCAACTTGCAAGAGAACAATAGGGACAGCCTCCTCAGGACACCCCCATTTTGTTAATTTACAAACATTTTAGGACACCGCAAGTGTTCTTGGAACAAATGTAACTTGCCAGAGAACAATACGGACTGCGTCCTCAGAACACCCCCATTTTGTTAATTTACGAACATTTAAAGGACACCGCAAGTGTTCTTAGAACACATTCAACTTGCCAAAGAACAATACGGACAGCGTCCTCAGAACACCCCCATTTTGTTCATTTACGAACATTTAACGGACACCACGAGTGTTCTAAGAACACTTTCAACTTGCCAGAGAACAATATGGACCGCGTCCTGAGGACACCCCCATTTTGTTTATTTATGAACATTTAAAGGACACCACAAGTGTTCTTAGAACACTTTCAACTTGCCATTGAACAATACGCACGGCGTCCTCAGAACACCCCCATTTTGTTTATTTATGAACATTTCAGGACACCGCAAGTGTTCTTAGAACACATTCAACTTGCCAGCGAACAATACGGACAGCGTCATCAGGACACCCCCATTTTGTTAATTTACAAACATTTAACGTACACCACGAGTGTTCTTAGAACACTTTCAACTTGCCAGCGAACAATACAGACAGTGTCCTCAGGACACCCCCATTTTGTTAATTTACGAACATTTCAGGACACCGCAAGTGTTCTTAGAACACATTCAACTTGCCAAAGAACAATACGGACAGCGTCCTCAGAACACCCCCATTTTGTTTATTTACGAACATTTCAGGACATCGCGAGTGTTCTTAGAACACATTCAACTTGCCAGCGAACAATACGGACAGCGTCCTCAGGGCAGCCCCATTTAACATTTCAGGACACCGCGAGTGTTCATAGAACACTTTCAACTTGCCAGAGAACAATAGGGACAGCCTGCTCAGGACACCCTCATTTTATTTATTTACAACCATTTCAGGACACCACAAGTGTTCTTAGAACACTTTCAACTTGCCAAAGAACAAGGCGGACAGCGTCCTCAGAACACCCCCATTTTGTTAATTTACAAACATTTAACGTACACCACAAGTGTTCTTAGAACACTTTCAACTTGCCAGCGAACAATACGGAGAGCGTCCTCAGAACGCCCCCATTTTGTTAATTTACAAACATTTTAGGACACCGCAAGTGTTCTTGGAACAAATGGAACTTGCCAGAGAACACTACGGACAGCGTCCTCAGAACACCCCCAATTTGTTAATTTACGAACATTTAAAGGACACCACAAGTGTTCTTAGAACACATTCAACTTGCCATTGAACAATACGAACAGCGTCCTCAGAACACCCCCATTTTGTTTATTTATGAAAATTTCGGGACAACGCAAGTGTTCTTAGAACACATTCAACTTGCCAAAGAACAGTACGGACAGCGTCCTGAGTACACCCCCATTTTGTTCATTTACGAACATTTCAGGACACCGCGAGTGTTCTTAGAACACATTCAACTTGCCAGCGAACAATACGGACAGCGTCCTCAGGACAGCCCCATTTAACATTTCAGGACACTGCGAGTGTTCATAGAACACTTTCAACTTGCAAGAGAACAATAGGGACAGCCTCCTCAGGACACCCTCATTTTATTTATTTACAAACATTTCAGGACACCACAAGTGTTCTTAGAACACTTTCAACTTGCCAAAGAACAATACGGACAGCGTCCTCAGAACACCCCCATTTTGTTAATTTACGAACCTTTAACGTACACCACAGGTGTTCTTAGAACACTTTCAACTTGCCAGCGAACAATACGGTGAGCGTCCTCAGAATGCCCCCATTTTGTTAATTTACAAACATTTCAGGACACCGCGAATGTTCATAGAACACTTTCAACTTGCCAGAGAACAATAGGGACAGCCTGCTCAGGACACCCTCATTTTATTTATTTACAACCATTTCAGGACACCACAAGTGTTCTTAGAACACTTTCAACTTGCCAAAGAACAATGCGGACAGCGTCCTCAGAACACCCCCATTTTGTTTATTTACGAACATTTAACGTACACCACAAGTGTTCTTAGAACACTTTCAACTTGCCAGCGAACAATACGGAGAGCGTCCTCAGAACGCCCCCATTTTGTTAATTTACGAACATTTCAGGACACCGCAAGTGTTCTTAGAACACATTCAACTTGCCAAAGAACAATACGGACAGCGTCCTCAGAACACCCCCATTCTGTTAATTTACAAACATTTTAGGACACCGCAAGTGTTCTTGGAACAAATGGAACTTGCCAGAGAACACTACGGACAGCATCCTCAGAACACCCCAATTTGTTAATTTACGAACATTTAAAGGACACCACAAGTGTTCTTAGAACACATTCAACTTGCCATTGAACAATACGAACAGCGTCCTCAGAACACCCCCATTTTGTTTATTTATGAACATTTCAGGACAACGCAAGTGTTCTTAGAACACATTCAACTTGCCAAAGAACAGTACGGACAGCGTCCTCAGAACACCCCCATTTTGTTAATTTACGAACATTTAACGTACACCATGAGTGTTCTTAGAACACTTTCAACTTGCCACCGAACTATAAGGACAGCTTCCTGAGTACACCCCCATTTTGTTCATTTACGAACATTTCAGGACACCGCGAGTGTTCTTAGAACACATTCAACTTGCCAGCGAACAATACGGACAGCGTCCTCAGGACAGCCCCATTTAACATTTCAGGACACTGCGAGTGTTCATAGAACACTTTCAACTTGCAAGAGAACAATAGGGACAGCCTCCTCAGGACACCCTCATTTTATTTATTTACAAACATTTCAGGACACCACAAGTGTTCTTAGAACACTTTCAACTTGCCAAAGAACAATACGGACAGCGTCCTCAGAACACCCCCATTTTGTTAATTTACGAACCTTTAACGTACACCACAGGTGTTCTTAGAACACTTTCAACTTGCCAGCGAACAATACGGTGAGCGTCCTCAGAATGCTCCCATTTTGTTAATTTACGAACATTTCAGGACACCGCAAGTGTTCTTAGAACACATTCAACTTACCAAAGAACAATACGGACAGCGTCCTCAGAACACCCCCATTTTGTTAATGTACAAACATTTTAGGACACCGCAAGTGTTCTTGGTACAAATGTAACTTACCAGAGAACAATACGGACAGCGTCCTCAGAACACCCCCATTTTGTTAATTTACGAACATTTAAAGGACAACACAAGTGTTCTTAGAACACATTCAACTTGCCATTGAACAATACGAACAGCGTCCTCAGAACACCCCCATTTTGTTTATTTATGAACATTTCAGGACACCGCAAGTGTTCTTAGAACACATTCAACTTGCCAAAGAACAGTACGGACAGCGTCCTCAGAACACCCCCATTTTGTTAATTTACGAACTTTTAACGTACACCACGAGTGTTCTTAGAACACTTTCAACTTGCCACCGAACAATAAGGACAGCGTCCTGAGTACACCTCCATTTTGTTAATTTACGAACATTTCAGGACAACGCAAGTGTTCTTAGAACACATTCAACTTGCCAAAGAACAATATGGACCGCGTCCTGAGGACACCCCCATTTTGTTTATTTATGAACATTTAAAGGACACCACAAGTGTTCTTAGAACACTTTCAACTTGCCATTGAGCAATACGAACAGCGTCCTCAGAACACCCCCATTTTGTTAATTTACGAACATTTAACGTACACCACGAGTGTTCTTAGAACACTTTCTCCTTGCCAGCGAACAATACGGACAGCGTCCTCAGAACACCCCCATTTTGTTAATTTACGAACATTTCAGGACACCACGATGTTCTTAGAACACATTCAACTTTCCAGCGAACAATACGGACAGCGTCCTCAGGACAGCCCCATTTAACATTTCAGGACACCGCGAGTGTTCATAGAACACTTTCAACTTGGCAGAGAACAATACGGACAGCCTCCTCAGGACACCCTCATTTTATTTATTTACAAACATTTCAGGACACCACAAGTGTTCTTAGAACACTTTCAACTTGCCAAAGAGCAATACGGACAGCGTCCTCAGAACACCCCCATTTTGTTAATTTACGAACATTTAACGTACACCACAAGTGTTCTTACAACACTTTCAACTTGCCAGCGAACAATACGGAGAGCGTCCTCAGAACGCCCCCATTTTGTTAATTTACGAACATTTCAGGACACCACAAGTGTTCTTAGAACACATTCAACTTGCCATTGAACAATACGAACAGCGTCCTCAGAACACCCCCATTTTGTTTATTTATGAACATTTCAGGACAACGCAAGTGTTCTTAGAACACATTCAACTTGCCAAAGAACAGTACGGACAGCGTCCTCAGAACACCCCCATTTTGTTAATTTACGAACATTTAACGTACACCATGAGTGTTCTTAGAACACTTTCAACTTGCCACCGAACTATAAGGACAGCTTCCTGAGTACACCCCCATTTTGTTCATTTACGAACATTTCAGGACACCGCGAGTGTTCTTAGAACACATTCAACTTGCCAGCGAACAATACGGACAGCGTCCTCAGGACAGCCCCATTTAACATTTCAGGACACTGCGAGTGTTCATAGAACACTTTCAACTTGCAAGAGAACAATAGGGACAGCCTCCTCAGGACACCCTCATTTTATTTATTTACAAACATTTCAGGACACCACAAGTGTTCTTAGAACACTTTCAACTTGCCAAAGAACAATACGGACAGCGTCCTCAGAACACCCCCATTTTGTTAATTTACGAACCTTTAACGTACACCACAGGTGTTCTTAGAACACTTTCAACTTGCCAGCGAACAATACGGTGAGCGTCCTCAGAATGCTCCCATTTTGTTAATTTACGAACATTTCAGGACACCGCAAGTGTTCTTAGAACACATTCAACTTACCAAAGAACAATACGGACAGCGTCCTCAGAACACCCCCATTTTGTTAATGTACAAACATTTTAGGACACCGCAAGTGTTCTTGGTACAAATGTAACTTACCAGAGAACAATACGGACAGCGTCCTCAGAACACCCCCATTTTGTTAATTTACGAACATTTAAAGGACAACACAAGTGTTCTTAGAACACATTCAACTTGCCATTGAACAATACGAACAGCGTCCTCAGAACACCCCCATTTTGTTTATTTATGAACATTTCAGGACACCGCAAGTGTTCTTAGAACACATTCAACTTGCCAAAGAACAGTACGGACAGCGTCCTCAGAACACCCCCATTTTGTTAATTTACGAACTTTTAACGTACACCACGAGTGTTCTTAGAACACTTTCAACTTGCCACCGAACAATAAGGACAGCGTCCTGAGTACACCTCCATTTTGTTAATTTACGAACATTTCAGGACAACGCAAGTGTTCTTAGAACACATTCAACTTGCCAAAGAACAATATGGACCGCGTCCTGAGGACACCCCCATTTTGTTTATTTATGAACATTTAAAGGACACCACAAGTGTTCTTAGAACACTTTCAACTTGCCATTGAGCAATACGAACAGCGTCCTCAGAACACCCCCATTTTGTTAATTTACGAACATTTAACGTACACCACGAGTGTTCTTAGAACACTTTCTCCTTGCCAGCGAACAATACGGACAGCGTCCTCAGAACACCCCCATTTTGTTAATTTACGAACATTTCAGGACACCACGATGTTCTTAGAACACATTCAACTTTCCAGCGAACAATACGGACAGCGTCCTCAGGACAGCCCCATTTAACATTTCAGGACACCGCGAGTGTTCATAGAACACTTTCAACTTGGCAGAGAACAATACGGACAGCCTCCTCAGGACACCCTCATTTTATTTATTTACAAACATTTCAGGACACCACAAGTGTTCTTAGAACACTTTCAACTTGCCAAAGAGCAATACGGACAGCGTCCTCAGAACACCCCCATTTTGTTAATTTACGAACATTTAACGTACACCACAAGTGTTCTTACAACACTTTCAACTTGCCAGCGAACAATACGGAGAGCGTCCTCAGAACGCCCCCATTTTGTTAATTTACGAACATTTCAGGACACCGCATGTGTTCTTAGAACACATTCAACTTGCCAAAGAACAATATGGACAGCGTCCTCAGAACACCCCCATTTTGTTAATTTACAAACATTTTAGGACACCGCAAGTGTTCTTGGAACAAATGTAACTTGCCAGAGAACACTACGGACAGCGTCCTCAGAACACCCCCAATTTGTTAATTTACGAACATTTAAAGGACACCACAAGTGTTCTTAGAACACATTCAACTTGCCATTGAACAATACGAACAGCGTCCTCAGAACACCCCCATTTTGTTTATTTATGAACATTTCAGGACACCGCAAGTGTTCTTAGAACACATTCAACTTGCCAAAGAACAGTACGGACAGCGTCCTCAGAACACCCCCATTTTGTTAATTTACGAACATTTAACGTACACCACGAGTGTTCTTAGAACACTTTCAACTTGCCACCGAACAATAAGGACAGCGTCCTGAGTACACCCCCATTTTGTTCATTTACGAACATTTCAGGACACCGCGAGTGTTCTTAGAACACATTCAACTTGCCAGTGAACAATACGGACAGCGTCCTCAGGACAGCCCCATTTAACATTTCAGGACACCGCGAGTGTTCTAGAACACTTTCAACTTGCAAGAGAACAATAGGGACAGCCTCCTCAGGACACCCTCATTTTATTTATTTACAAACATTTCAGGACACCACAAGTGTTCTTAGAACACTTTCAACTTGCCAAAGAACAATACGGACAGCGTCCTCAGAACACCCCCATTTTGTTAATTTACGAACCTTTAACGTACACCACAGGTGTTCTTAGAACACTTTCAACTTGCCAGCGAACAATACGGTGAGCGTCCTCAGAATGCCCCCATTTTGTTAATTTACGAACATTTCAGGACACCGCAAGTGTTCTTAGAACACATTCAACTTACCAAAGAACAATACGGACAGCGTCCTCAGAACACCCCATTTTGTTAATTTACAAACATTTTAGGACACCGCAAGTGTTCTTGGAACAAATGTAACTTGCCAGAGAACAATACGGACAGTGTCCTCAGAACACCCCCATTTTGTTAATTTACGAACTTTTAAAGGACACCACAAGTGTTCTTAAAACACATTCAACTTGCCATTGAACAATACGAACAGCGTCCTCAGAACACCCCCATTTTGTTTATTTATGAACATTTCAGGACACCGCAAGTGTTCTTAGAACACATTCAACTTGCCAAAGAACAGTACGGACAGCGTCCTCAGAACACCCCCATTTTGTTAATTTACGAACATTTAACGTACACCACGAGTGTTCTTAGAACACTTTCAACTTGCCACCGAACAATAAGGACAGCGTCCTGAGTACACCCCCATTTTGTTAATTTACGAACATTTCAGGACACCGCAAGTGTTCTTAGAACACATTCAACTTGCCAAAGAACAATATGGACCGCGTCCTGAGGACACCCCCATTTTGTTTATTTATGAACATTTAAAGGACACCACAAGTGTTCTTAGAACACTTTCAACTCGCCATTGAACAATCCGAACAGCTTCCTCAGAACACCCCCATTTTGTTAATTTACGAACATTTAACGTACACCACGAGTGTTGTTAGAACACTTTCTCCTTGCCAGCGAACAATACGGACAGCGTCCTCAGAACACCCCCATTTTGTTAATTTACGAACATTTTAGGACACCACGATGTTCTTAGAACACATTCAACTTGCCAGCGAGCAATACGGACAGCGTCCTCAGGACAGCCCCATTTAACATTTCAGGACACCGCGAGTGTTCATAGAACACTTTCAACTTGGCAGAGAACAATACGGACAGCCTCCTCAGGACACCCTCATTTTATTTATTTACAAACATTTCAGGACACCACAAGTGTTCTTAGAACACTTTCAACTTGCCAAAGAGCAATACGGACAGCGTCCTCAGAACACCCCCATTTTGTTCATTTACGAACATTTAACGTACACCACAAGTGTTCTTAGAACACTTTCAACTTGCCAGCGAACAATATGGAGAGCGTCCTCAGAACGCCCCCATTTTGTTAATTTACTACATTTCAGGACACATCAAGTGTTCTTAGAACACATTCAACTTGCCAACGAACAATACGGACAGCATCCTCAGAACACCCCCATTTTGTTAATTTACGAACATTTAAAGGACACCACAAGTGTTCTTAGAACACATTCAACTTGCCATTGAACAATACGAACAGCGTCCTCAGAACACCCCCATTTTGTTTATTTATGAACATTTCAGGACACCGCAAGTGTTCTTAGAACACATTCAACTTGCCAAAGAACAGTACCGACAGCGTCCTCAGAACACCCCCATTTTGTTAATTTACGAACATTTAACGTACACCACAAGTGTTCTTAGAACACTTTCAACTTGCCACCGAACAATAAGGACAGCTTCCTGAGTACACCCCCATTTTGTTAATTTACGAACATTTCAGGACACCGCAAGTGTTCTTAGAAGACATTCAACTTGCCAAAGAACAATACAGACAACATCCTCTGAACATCCCCATTTTGTTCATTTACGAACATTTAACGGACACCACAAGTGTTCTTAGAACACTTTCAACTTGCCAAAGAACAATACGGACAACGTCCTCAGAACACCCCCATTTTGTTAATTTACGAACATTTAACGTACACCACAAGTGTTCTCAGAACACTTTCAACTTGCCAGCGAACAATACGGAGAGCGTACTCAGAACGCCCCCATTTTGTTAATTTACGAACATTTCAGGACACCGCAAGTGTTCTTAGAACACATTCAACTTGCCAAAGAACAATACGGACAGCGTCCTCAGAACACCCCCATTTTGTTAATTTACAAACATTTTAGGACACCGCAAGTGTTCTTGGAACAAATGTAACTTGCCAGAGAACACTACGGACAGCGTCCTCAGAACACCCCCATTTTGTTAATTTACGAACATTTAACGTACACCACGAGTGTTCTTAGAACACTTTCAACTTGCCACCGAACAATAAGGACAGCGTCCTGAGTACACCCCCATTTTGTTCATTTACGAACATTTCAGGACACCGCAAGTGTTCTTAGAACACATTCAACTTGCCAGCGAACAATACGGACAGCGTCCTCAGGACAGCCCCATTTAACATTTCAGGACACCGCGAGTGTTCATAGAACTCTTTCAACTTGCAAGAGAACAATAGGGACAGCCTCCTCAGGACACCCCCATTTTGTTAATTTACAAACATTTTAGGACACCGCAAGTGTTCTTGGAACAAATGTAACTTGCCAGAGAACAATACGGACTGCGTCCTCAGAACACCCACATTTTGTTAATTTACGAACATTTAAAGGACACCGCAAGTGTTCTTAGAACACATTCAACTTGCCAAAGAACAATACGGACAGCGTCCTCAGAACACCCCCATTTTGTTCATTTACGAACATTTAACGGACACCACGAGTGTTCTTAGAACACTTTCAACTTGCCAGAGAACAATATGGACCGCGTCCTGAGGACACCCCCATTTTGCTTATTTATGAACATTTAAAGGACACCACAAGTGTTCTTAGAACACTTTCAACTTGCCATTGAACAATACGAACGGCGTCCTCAGAACACCCCCATTTTGTTTATTTATGAACATTTCAGGACACCGCAAGTGTTCTTAGAACACATTCAACTTGCCAGCGAACAATATGGACAGCGTCATCAGGACACCCCCATTTTGTTAATTTACGAACATTTAACGTACACCACGAGTGTTCTTAGAACACTTTCAACTTGCCAGCGAACAATACAGACAGCGTCCTCAGGACACCCCCATTTTGTTAATTTACGAACATTTCAGGACACCGCAAATGTTCTTAGAACACATTCAACTTGCCGAAGAACAATACGGACAGCGTCCTCAGAACACCCCCATTTTGTTTATTTACGAACATTTCAGGACATCGCGAGTGTTCTTAGAACACATTCAACTTGTCAGCGAACAATACGGACAGCGTCCTCAGGACAGCCCGATTTAACATTTCAGGACACCGCGAGTGTTCATAGAACACTTTCAACTTGCCAGAGAACAATAGGGACAGCCTGCTCAGGACACCCTCATTTTATTTATTTACAAACATTTCAGGACACCACAAGTGTTCTTAGAACACTTTCAACTTGCCAAAGAACAATACGGACAGCGTCCTCAGAACACCCCCATTTTGTTACATTTACGAACATTTAACATACACCACAAGTGTTCTTAGAACACTTTCAACTTGCCAGCGAACAATACGGAGAGCGTCCTCAGAACGCCCCCATTTTGTTAATTTACGAACATTTCAGGACACCGCAAGTGTTCTTAGAACACATTCAACTTGCCAAAGAACAATACGGACAGCGTCCTCAGAACACCCCCATTTTGTTAATTTACAAACATTTTAGGACACCGCAAGTGTTCTTGGAACAAATGTAACTTGCCGGAGAACACTACGGACAGCGTCCTCAGAACACCCCCAATTTGTTAATTTACGAACATTTAAAGGACACCACAAGTGTTCTTAGAACACATTCAACTTGCCATTGAACAATACGAACAGCGTCCTCAGAACACCCCCATTTTGTTTATTTATGAACATTTCAGGACACTGCAAGTGTTCTTGGAACAAATGTAACTTGCCAGAGAACACTACGGACAGCGTCCTCAGAACACCCCCAATTTGTTAATTTACGAACATTTAAAGGACACCACGAGTGTTCTTAGAACACATTCAACTTGCCAGCGAACAATACGGACAGCGTCCTCAGGACAGCCCCATTTAACATTTCAGGACACCGCGAGTGTTCATAGAACACTTTCAACTTGCAAGAGAACAATAGGGACAGCCTCCTCAGGACACCCCCATTTTGTTAATTTACAAACATTTTAGGACACCGCAAGTGTTCTTGGAACAAATGTAACTTGCCAGAGAACAATACGGACTGCGTCCTCAGAACACCCCCATTTTGTTAATTTACGAACATTTAAAGGACAACGCAAGTCTTCTTAGAACACATTCAACTTGCCAAAGAACAATACGGACAGCGTCCTCAGAACACCCCCATTTTGTTCATTTACGAACATTTAACGGACACCACGAGTGTTCTAAGAACACTTTCAACTTGCCAGAGAACAATATGGACCGCGTCCTGAGGACACCCCCATTTTGTTTATTTATGAACATTTAAAGGACACCACAAGTGTTCTTAGAACACTTTCAACTTGCCATTGAACAATACGCACGGCGTCCTCAGAACACCCCCATTTTGTTTATTTATGAACATTTCAGGACACCGCAAGTGTTCTTAGAACACATTCAACTTGCCAGCGAACAATACGGACAGCGTCATCAGGACACCCCCATTTTGTTAATTTACGAACATTTAACGTACACCATGAGTGTTCTTAGAACACTTTCAACTTGCCAGCGAACAATACAGACAGTGTCCTCAGGACACCCCCATTTTGTTAATTTACGAACATTTCAGGACACCGCAAGTGTTCTTAGAACACATTCAACTTGCCAAAGAACAATACGGACAGCGTCCTCAGAACACCCCCATTTTGTTTATTTACGTACATTTCAGGACATCGCGAGTGTTCTTAGAACACATTCAACTTGCCAGCGAACAATACGGACAGCGTCCTCAGGACAGCCCCATTTAACATTTCAGGACACCGCGAGTGTTCATAGAACACTTTCAACTTGCCAGAGAACAATCGGGACAGCCTGCTCAGGACACCCTCATTTTATTTATTTACAACCATTTCAGGACACCACAAGTGTTCTTAGAACACTTTCAACTTGCCAAAGAACAATGCGGACAGCGTCCTCAGAACACCCCCATTTTGTTAATTTACGAACATTTAACGTACACCACAAGTGTTCTTAGAACACTTTCAACTTGCCAGCGAACAATACGGAGAGCGTCCTCAGAACGCCCCCATTTTGTTAATTTACGAACATTTCAGGACACCGCAAGTGTTCTTAGAACACATTCAACTTACCAAAGAACAATACGGACAGCGTCCTCAGAACACCCCATTTTGTTAATTTACAAACATTTTAGGACACCGCAAGTGTTCTTGGAACAAATGTAACTTGCCAGAGAACAATACGGACAGTGTCCTCAGAACACCCCCATTTTGTTAATTTACGAACTTTTAAAGGACACCACAAGTGTTCTTAGAACACATTCAACTTGCCATTGAACAATACGAACAGCGTCCTCAGAACACCCCCATTTTGTTTATTTATGAACATTTCAGGACACCGCAAGTGTTCTTAGAACACATTCAACTTGCCAAAGAACAGTACGGACAGCGTCCTCAGAACACCCCCATTTTGTTAATTTACGAACATTTAACGTACACCACGAGTGTTCTTAGAACACTTTCAACTTGCCACCGAACAATAAGGACAGCGTCCTGAGTACACCCCCATTTTGTTAATTTACGAACATTTCAGGACACCGCAAGTGTTCTTAGAACACATTCAACTTGCCAAAGAACAATATGGACCGCGTCCTGAGGACACCCCCATTTTGTTTATTTATGAACATTTAAAGGACACCACAAGTGTTCTTAGAACACTTTCAACTCGCCATTGAACAATCCGAACAGCTTCCTCAGAACACCCCCATTTTGTTAATTTACGAACATTTAACGTACACCACGAGTGTTGTTAGAACACTTTCTCCTTGCCAGCGAACAATACGGACAGCGTCCTCAGAACACCCCCATTTTGTTAATTTACGAACATTTTAGGACACCACGATGTTCTTAGAACACATTCAACTTGCCAGCGAGCAATACGGACAGCGTCCTCAGGACAGCCCCATTTAACATTTCAGGACACCGCGAGTGTTCATAGAACACTTTCAACTTGGCAGAGAACAATACGGACAGCCTCCTCAGGACACCCTCATTTTATTTATTTACAAACATTTCAGGACACCACAAGTGTTCTTAGAACACTTTCAACTTGCCAAAGAGCAATACGGACAGCGTCCTCAGAACACCCCCATTTTGTTCATTTACGAACATTTAACGTACACCACAAGTGTTCTTAGAACACTTTCAACTTGCCAGCGAACAATATGGAGAGCGTCCTCAGAACGCCCCCATTTTGTTAATTTACTACATTTCAGGACACATCAAGTGTTCTTAGAACACATTCAACTTGCCAACGAACAATACGGACAGCATCCTCAGAACACCCACATTTTGTTAATTTACGAACATTTAAAGGACACCACAAGTGTTCTTAGAACACATTCAACTTGCCATTGAACAATACGAACAGCGTCCTCAGAACACCCCCATTTTGTTTATTTATGAACATTTCAGGACACCGCAAGTGTTCTTAGAACACATTCAACTTGCCAAAGAACAGTACCGACAGCGTCCTCAGAACACCCCCATTTTGTTAATTTACGAACATTTAACGTACACCACAAGTGTTCTTAGAACACTTTCAACTTGCCACCGAACAATAAGGACAGCTTCCTGAGTACACCCCCATTTTGTTAATTTACGAACATTTCAGGACACCGCAAGTGTTCTTAGAAGACATTCAACTTGCCAAAGAACAATACAGACAACATCCTCTGAACATCCCCATTTTGTTCATTTACGAACATTTAACGGACACCACAAGTGTTCTTAGAACACTTTCAACTTGCCAAAGAACAATACGGACAACGTCCTCAGAACACCCCCATTTTGTTAATTTACGAACATTTAACGTACACCACAAGTGTTCTCAGAACACTTTCAACTTGCCAGCGAACAATACGGAGAGCGTACTCAGAACGCCCCCATTTTGTTAATTTACGAACATTTCAGGACACCGCAAGTGTTCTTAGAACACATTCAACTTGCCAAAGAACAATACGGACAGCGTCCTCAGAACACCCCCATTTTGTTAATTTACAAACATTTTAGGACACCGCAAGTGTTCTTGGAACAAATGTAACTTGCCAGAGAACACTACGGACAGCGTCCTCAGAACACCCCCATTTTGTTAATTTACGAACATTTAACGTACACCACGAGTGTTCTTAGAACACTTTCAACTTGCCACCGAACAATAAGGACAGCGTCCTGAGTACACCCCCATTTTGTTCATTTACGAACATTTCAGGACACCGCAAGTGTTCTTAGAACACATTCAACTTGCCAGCGAACAATACGGACAGCGTCCTCAGGACAGCCCCATTTAACATTTCAGGACACCGCGAGTGTTCATAGAACTCTTTCAACTTGCAAGAGAACAATAGGGACAGCCTCCTCAGGACACCCCCATTTTGTTAATTTACAAACATTTTAGGACACCGCAAGTGTTCTTGGAACAAATGTAACTTGCCAGAGAACAATACGGACTGCGTCCTCAGAACACCCACATTTTGTTAATTTACGAACATTTAAAGGACACCGCAAGTGTTCTTAGAACACATTCAACTTGCCAAAGAACAATACGGACAGCGTCCTCAGAACACCCCCATTTTGTTCATTTACGAACATTTAACGGACACCACGAGTGTTCTTAGAACACTTTCAACTTGCCAGAGAACAATATGGACCGCGTCCTGAGGACACCCCCATTTTGTTTATTTATGAACATTTAAAGGACACCACAAGTGTTCTTAGAACACTTTCAACTTGCCATTGAACAATACGAACGGCGTCCTCAGAACACCCCCATTTTGTTTATTTATGAACATTTCAGGACACCGCAAGTGTTCTTAGAACACATTAAACTTGCCAGCGAACAATATGGACAGCGTCATCAGGACACCCCCATTTTGTTAATTTACGAACATTTAACGTACACCACGAGTGTTCTTAGAACACTTTCAACTTGCCAGCGAACAATACAGACAGCGTCCTCAGGACACCCCCATTTTGTTAATTTACGAACATTTCAGGACACCGCAAATGTTCTTAGAACACATTCAACTTGCCGAAGAACAATACGGACAGCGTCCTCAGAACACCCCCATTTTGTTTATTTACGAACATTTCAGGACATCGCGAGTGTTCTTAGAACACATTCAACTTGCCAGCGAACAATACGGACAGCGTCCTCAGGACAGCCCGATTTAACATTTCAGGACACCGCGAGTGTTCATAGAACACTTTCAACTTGCCAGAGAACAATAGGGACAGCCTGCTCAGGACACCCTCATTTTATTTATTTACAAACATTTCAGGACACCACAAGTGTTCTTAGAACACTTTCAACTTGCCAAAGAACAATACGGACAGCGTCCTCAGAACACCCCCATTTTGTTACATTTACGAACATTTAACATACACCACAAGTGTTCTTAGAACACTTTCAACTTGCCAGCGAACAATACGGAGAGCGTCCTCAGAACGCCCCCATTTTGTTAATTTACGAACATTTCAGGACACCGCAAGTGTTCTTAGAACACATTCAACTTGCCAAAGAACAATACGGACAGCGTCCTCAGAACACCCCCATTTTGTTAATTTACAAACATTTTAGGACACCGCAAGTGTTCTTGGAACAAATGTAACTTGCCGGAGAACACTACGGACAGCGTCCTCAGAACACCCCCAATTTGTTAATTTACGAACATTTAAAGGACACCACAAGTGTTCTTAGAACACATTCAACTTGCCATTGAACAATACGAACAGCGTCCTCAGAACACCCCCATTTTGTTTATTTATGAACATTTCAGGACACTGCAAGTGTTCTTGGAACAAATGTAACTTGCCAGAGAACACTACGGACAGCGTCCTCAGAACACCCCCAATTTGTTAATTTACGAACATTTAAAGGACACCACGAGTGTTCTTAGAACACATTCAACTTGCCAGCGAACAATACGGACAGCGTCCTCAGGACAGCCCCATTTAACATTTCAGGACACCGCGAGTGTTCATAGAACACTTTCAACTTGCAAGAGAACAATAGGGACAGCCTCCTCAGGACACCCCCATTTTGTTAATTTACAAACATTTTAGGACACCGCAAGTGTTCTTGGAACAAATGTAACTTGCCAGAGAACAATACGGACTGCGTCCTCAGAACACCCCCATTTTGTTAATTTACGAACATTTAAAGGACAACGCAAGTCTTCTTAGAACACATTCAACTTGCCAAAGAACAATACGGACAGCGTCCTCAGAACACCCCCATTTTGTTCATTTACGAACATTTAACGGACACCACGAGTGTTCTAAGAACACTTTCAACTTGCCAGAGAACAATATGGACCGCGTCCTGAGGACACCCCCATTTTGTTTATTTATGAACATTTAAAGGACACCACAAGTGTTCTTAGAACCCTTTCAACTTGCCATTGAACAATACGCACGGCGTCCTCAGAACACCCCCATTTTGTTTATTTATGAACATTTCAGGACACCGCAAGTGTTCTTAGAACACATTCAACTTGCCAGCGAACAATACGGACAGCGTCATCAGGACACCCCCATTTTGTTAATTTACGAACATTTAACGTACACCATGAGTGTTCTTAGAACACTTTCAACTTGCCAGCGAACAATACAGACAGTGTCCTCAGGACACCCCCATTTTGTTAATTTACGAACATTTCAGGACACCGCAAGTGTTCTTAGAACACATTCAACTTGCCAAAGAACAATACGGACAGCGTCCTCAGAACACCCCCATTTTGTTTATTTACGTACATTTCAGGACATCGCGAGTGTTCTTAGAACACATTCAACTTGCCAGCGAACAATACGGACAGCGTCCTCAGGACAGCCCCATTTAACATTTCAGGACACCGCGAGTGTTCATAGAACACTTTCAACTTGCCAGAGAACAATCGGGACAGCCTGCTCAGGACACCCTCATTTTATTTATTTACAACCATTTCAGGACACCACAAGTGTTCTTAGAACACTTTCAACTTGCCAAAGAACAATGCGGACAGCGTCCTCAGAACACCCCCATTTTGTTAATTTACGAACATTTAACGTACACCACAAGTGTTCTTAGAACACTTTCAACTTGCCAGCGAACAATACGGAGAGCGTCCTCAGAACGCCCCCATTTTGTTAATTTACGAACATTTCAGGACACCGCAAGTGTTCTTAGAACACATTCAACTTGCCAACGAACAATACGGACAGCGTCCTCAGAACACCCCCATTTTGTTAATTTACAAACATTTAAAGGACACCACAAGTGTTCTTAGAACACATTCAACTTGCCATTGAACAATACGAACAGCGTCCTCAGAACACCCCCATTTTGTTTATTTATGAACATTTCGGGACAACGCAAGTGTTCTTAGAACACATTCAACTTGCCAAAGAACAGTACGGACAGCGTCCTGAGTACACCCCCATTTTGTTCATTTACGAACATTTCAGGACACCGCGAGTGTTCTTAGAACACATTCAACTTGCCAGCGAACAATACGGACAGCGTCCTCAGGGCAGCCCCATTTAACATTTCAGGACACTGCGAGTGTTCATAGAACACTTTCAACTTGCAAGAGAACAATAGGGACAGCCTCCTCAGGACACCCTCATTTTATTTATTTACAAACATTTCAGGACACCACAAGTGTTCTTAGAACACTTTCAACTTGCCAAAGAACAATACGGACAGCGTCCTCAGAACACCCCCATTTTGTTAATTTACGAACCTTTAACGTACACCACAGGTGTTCTTAGAACACTTTCAACTTGCCAGCGAACAATACGGTGAGCGTCCTCAGAATGCCCCCATTTTGTTAATTTACAAACATTTCAGGACACTGCGAATGTTCATAGAACACTTTCAACTTGCCAGAGAACAATAGGGACAGCCTGCTCAGGACACCCTCATTTTATTTATTTACAACCATTTCAGGACACCACAAGTGTTCTTAGAACACTTTCAACTTGCCAAAGAACAATGCGGACAGCGTCCTCAGAACACCCCCATTTTGTTTATTTACGAACATTTAACGTACACCACAAGTGTTCTTAGAACACTTTCAACTTGCCAGCGAACAATACGGAGAGCGTCCTCAGAACGCCCCCATTTTGTTAATTTACGAACATTTCAGGACACCGCAAGTGTTCTTAGAACACATTCAACTTGCCAAAGAACAATACGGACAGCGTCCTCAGAACACCCCCATTTTGTTAATTTACATACATTTTAGGACACCGCAAGTGTTCTTGGAACAAATGGAACTTGCCAGAGAACACTACGGACAGCGTCCTCAGAACACCCCCAATTTGTTAATTTACGAACATTTAAAGGACACCACAAGTGTTCTTAGAACACATTCAACTTGCCATTGAACAATACGAACAGCGTCCTCAGAACTCCCCCATTTTGTTTATTTATGAACATTTCAGGACAACGCAAGTGTTCTTAGAACACATTCAACTTGCCAAAGAACAGTACGGACAGCGTCCTCAGAACACCCCCATTTTGTTAATTTACGAACATTTAACGTACACCATGAGTGTTCTTAGAACACTTTCAACTTGCCACCGAACAATAAGGACAGCGTCCTGAGTACACCCCCATTTTGTTCATTTACGAACATTTCAGGACACCGCGAGTGTTCTTAGAACACATTCAACTTGCCAGCGAACAATACGGACAGCGTCCTCAGGACAGCCCCATTTAACATTTCAGGACACTGCGAGTGTTCATAGAACACTTTCAACTTGCCAAAGAACAATACGGACAGCGTCCTCAGAACACCCCCATTTTGTTAATTTACGAACCTTTAACGTACACCACAGGTGTTCTTAGAACACTTTCAACTTGCCAGCGAACAATACGGTGAGCGTCCTCAGAATGCCCCCATTTTGTTAATTTACGAACATTTCAGGACACCGCAAGTGTTCTTAGAACACATTCAACTTACCAAAGAACAATACGGACAGCGTCCTCAGAACACCCCCATTTTGTTAATGTACAAACATTTTAGGACACCGCAAGTGTTCTTGCAACAAATGTAACTTACCAGAGAACAATACGGACAGCGTCCTCAGAACACCCCCATTTTGTTAATTTACGAACATTTAAAGGACACCACAAGTGTTCTTAGAACACATTCAACTTGCCATTGAACAATACGAACAGCGTCCTCAGAACACCCCCATTTTGTTTATTTATGAACATTTCAGGACACCGCAAGTGTTCTTAGAACACATTCAACTTGCCAAAGAACAGTACGGACAGCGTCCTCAGAACACCCCCATTTTGTTAATTTACGAACTTTTAACGTACACCACGAGTGTTCTTAGAACACTTTCAACTTGCCACCGAACAATAAGGACAGCGTCCTGAGTACACCTCCATTTTGTTAATTTACGAACATTTCAGGACACCGCAAGTGTTCTTAGAACACATTCAACTTGCCAAAGAACAATATGGACCGCGTCCTGAGGACACCCCCATTTTGTTTATTTATGAACATTTAAAGGACACCACAAGTGTTCTTAGAACACTTTCAACTTGCCATTGAGCAATACGAACAGCGTTCTCAGAACACCCCCATTTTGTTAATTTACGAACATTTAACGTACACCACGAGTGTTCTTAGAACACTTTCAACTTGCCAGCGAACAATACAGACAGTGTCCTCAGGACACCCCCATTTTGTTAATTTACGAACATTTCAGGACACCGCAAGTGTTCTTAGAACACATTCAACTTGCCAAAGAACAATACGGACAGCGTCCTCAGAACACCCCCATTTTGTTTATTTACGAACATTTCAGGACATCGCGAGTGTTCTTAGAACACATTCAACTTGCCAGCGAACAATACGGACAGCGTCCTCAGGACAGCCCCATTTAACATTTCAGGACACCGCGAGTGTTCATAGAACACTTTCAACTTGCCAGAGAACAATAGGGAAAGCCTGCTCAGGACACCCTCATTTTATTTATTTACAACCATTTCAGGACACCACAAGTGTTCTTAGAACACTTTCAACTTGCCAAAGAACAATGCGGACAGCGTCCTCAGAACACCCCCATTTTGTTAATTTACGAACATTTAACGTACACCACAAGTGTTCTTAGAACACTTTCAACTTGCCAGCGAACAATACGGAGAGCGTCCTCAGAACGCCCCCATTTTGTTAATTTACGAACATTTCAGGACACCGCAATTGTTCTTAGAACACATTCAACTTGCCAATGAACAATACGGACAGCGTCCTCAGAACACCCCCATTTTGTTAATTTACAAACATTTTAGGACACCGCAAGTGTTCTTGGAACAAATGGAACTTGCCAGAGAACACTACGGACAGCGTCCTCAGAACACCCCCAATTTGTTAATTTACGAACATTTAAAGGACACCACAAGTGTTCTTAGAACACATTCAACTTGCCATTGAACAATACGAACAGCGTCCTCAGAACATCCCCATTTTGTTTATTTATGAACATTTCGGGACAACGCAAGTGTTCTTAGAACACATTCAACTTGCCAAAGAACAGTACGGTCAGCGTCCTGAGTACACCCCCATTTTGTTCATTTACGAACATTTCAGGACACCGCGAGTGTTCTTAGAACACATTCAACTTGCCAGCGAACAATACGGACAGCGTCCTCAGGACAGCCCCATTTAACATTTCAGGACACTGCGAGTGTTCATAGAACACTTTCAACTTGCAAGAGAACAATAGGGACAGCCTCCTCAGGACACCCTCATTTTATTTATTTACAAACATTTCAGGACACCACAAGTGTTCTTAGAACACTTTCAACTTGCCAAATAACAATACGGACAGCGTCCTCAGAACACCCCCATTTTGTTAATTTACGAACCTTTAACGTACACCACAGGTGTTCTTAGAACACTTTCAACTTGCCAGCGAACAATACGGTGAGCGTCCTCAGAATGCCCCCATTTTGTTAATTTACAAACATTTCAGGACACCGCGAATGTTCATAGAACACTTTCAACTTGCCAGAGAACAATAGGGACAGCCTGCTCAGGACACCCTCATTTTATTTATTTACAACCATTTCAGGACACCACAAGTGTTCTTAGAACACTTTCAACTTGCCAAAGAACAATGCGGACAGCGTCCTCAGAACACCCCCATTTTGTTTATTTACGAACATTTAACGTACACAACAAGTGTTCTTAGAACACTTTCAACTTGCCAGCGAACAATACGGAGAGCGTCCTCAGAACGCCCCCATTTTGTTAATTTATGAACATTTCAGGACACCGCAAGTGTTTTAGAACACATTCAACTTGCCAAAGAACAATACGGACAGCGTCCTCAGAACACCCCCATTTTGTTAATTTACAAACATTTTAGGACACCGCAAGTGTTCTTGGAACAAATGGAACTTGCCAGAGAACACTACGGACAGCGTCCTCAGAACACCCCCAATTTGTTAATTTACGAACATTTAAAGGACACCACAAGTGTTCTTAGAACACATTCAACTTGCCATTGAACAATACGAACAGCGTCCTCAGAACACCCCCATTTTGTTTATATATGAACATTTCAGGACAACGCAAGTGTTCTTAGAACACATTCAACTTGCCAAAGAACAGTACGGACAGCGTCCTCAGAACACCCCCATTTTGTTAATTTACGAACATTTAACGTACACCATGAGTGTTCTTAGAACACTTTCAACTTGCCACCGAACAATAAGGACAGCGTCCTGAGTACACCCCCATTTTGTTCATTTACGAACATTTCAGGACACCGCGAGTGTTCTTAGAACACATTCAACTTGCCAGCGAACAATACGGACAGCGTCCTCAGGACAGCCCCATTTAACATTTCAGGACACTGCGAGTGTTCATAGAACACTTTCAACTTGCAAGAGAACAATAGGGACAGCCTCCTCAGGACACCCTCATTTTATTTATTTACAAACATTTCAGGACACCACAAGTGTTCTTAGAACACTTTCAACTTGCCAAAGAACAATACGGACAGCGTCCTCAGAACACCCCCATTTTGTTAATTTACGAACCTTTAACGTACACCACAGGTGTTCTTAGAACACTTTCAACTTGCCAGCGAACAATACGGTGAGCGTCCTCAGAATGCCCCCATTTTGTTAATTTACAAACATTTTAGGACACCGCAAGTGTTCTTGGAACAAATGTAACTTGCCAGAGAACAATACGGACAGTGTCCTCAGAACACCCCCATTTTGTTAATTTACGAACTTTTAAAGGACACCACAAGTGTTCTTAGAACACATTCAACTTGCCATTGAACAATACGAACAGCGTCCTCAGAACACCCCCATTTTTTTTATTTATGAACATTTCAGGACACCGCAAGTGTTCTTAGAACACATTCAACTTGCCAAAGAACAGTACGGACAGCGTCCTCAGAACACCCCCATTTTGTTAATTTACGAACATTTAACGTACACCACGAGTGTTCTTAGAACACTTTCAACTTGCCACCGAACAATAAGGACAGCGTCCTGAGTACACCCCCATTTTGTTAATTTACGAACATTTCAGGACACCGCAAGTGTTCTTAGAACACATTCAACTTGCCAAAGAACAATATGGACCGCGTCCTGAGGACACCCCCATTTTGTTTATTTATGAACATTTAAAGGACACCACAAGTGTTCTTAGAACACTTTCAACTCGCCATTGAACAATCCGAACAGCTTCCTCAGAACACCCCCATTTTGTTAATTTACGAACATTTAACGTACACCACGAGTGTTGTTAGAACACTTTCTCCTTGCCAGCGAACAATACGGACAGCGTCCTCAGAACACCCCCATTTTGTTAATTTACGAACATTTTAGGACACCACGATGTTCTTAGAACACATTCAACTTGCCAGCGAGCAATACGGACAGCGTCCTCAGGACAGCCCCATTTAACATTTCAGGACACCGCGAGTGTTCATAGAACACTTTCAACTTGGCAGAGAACAATACGGACAGCCTCCTCAGGACACCCTCATTTTATTTATTTACAAACATTTCAGGACACCACAAGTGTTCTTAGAACACTTTCAACTTGCCAAAGAGCAATACGGACAGCGTCCTCAGAACACCCCCATTTTGTTCATTTACGAACATTTAACGTACACCACAAGTGTTCTTAGAACACTTTCAACTTGCCAGCGAACAATATGGAGAGCGTCCTCAGAACGCCCCCATTTTGTTAATTTACTACATTTCAGGACACATCAAGTGTTCTTAGAACACATTCAACTTGCCAACGAACAATACGGACAGCATCCTCAGAACACCCACATTTTGTTAATTTACGAACATTTAAAGGACACCACAAGTGTTCTTAGAACACATTCAACTTGCCATTGAACAATACGAACAGCGTCCTCAGAACACCCCCATTTTGTTTATTTATGAACATTTCAGGACACCGCAAGTGTTCTTAGAACACATTCAACTTGCCAAAGAACAGTACCGACAGCGTCCTCAGAACACCCCCATTTTGTTAATTTACGAACATTTAACGTACACCACAAGTGTTCTTAGAACACTTTCAACTTGCCACCGAACAATAAGGACAGCTTCCTGAGTACACCCCCATTTTGTTAATTTACGAACATTTCAGGACACCGCAAGTGTTCTTAGAAGACATTCAACTTGCCAAAGAACAATACAGACAACATCCTCTGAACATCCCCATTTTGTTCATTTACGAACATTTAACGGACACCACAAGTGTTCTTAGAACACTTTCAACTTGCCAAAGAACAATACGGACAACGTCCTCAGAACACCCCCATTTTGTTAATTTACGAACATTTAACGTACACCACAAGTGTTCTCAGAACACTTTCAACTTGCCAGCGAACAATACGGAGAGCGTACTCAGAACGCCCCCATTTTGTTAATTTACGAACATTTCAGGACACCGCAAGTGTTCTTAGAACACATTCAACTTGCCAAAGAACAATACGGACAGCGTCCTCAGAACACCCCCATTTTGTTAATTTACAAACATTTTAGGACACCGCAAGTGTTCTTGGAACAAATGTAACTTGCCAGAGAACACTACGGACAGCGTCCTCAGAACACCCCCATTTTGTTAATTTACGAACATTTAACGTACACCACGAGTGTTCTTAGAACACTTTCAACTTGCCACCGAACAATAAGGACAGCGTCCTGAGTACACCCCCATTTTGTTCATTTACGAACATTTCAGGACACCGCAAGTGTTCTTAGAACACATTCAACTTGCCAGCGAACAATACGGACAGCGTCCTCAGGACAGCCCCATTTAACATTTCAGGACACCGCGAGTGTTCATAGAACTCTTTCAACTTGCAAGAGAACAATAGGGACAGCCTCCTCAGGACACCCCCATTTTGTTAATTTACAAACATTTTAGGACACCGCAAGTGTTCTTGGAACAAATGTAACTTGCCAGAGAACAATACGGACTGCGTCCTCAGAACACCCACATTTTGTTAATTTACGAACATTTAAAGGACACCGCAAGTGTTCTTAGAACACATTCAACTTGCCAAAGAACAATACGGACAGCGTCCTCAGAACACCCCCATTTTGTTCATTTACGAACATTTAACGGACACCACGAGTGTTCTTAGAACACTTTCAACTTGCCAGAGAACAATATGGACCGCGTCCTGAGGACACCCCCATTTTGTTTATTTATGAACATTTAAAGGACACCACAAGTGTTCTTAGAACACTTTCAACTTGCCATTGAACAATACGAACGGCGTCCTCAGAACACCCCCATTTTGTTTATTTATGAACATTTCAGGACACCGCAAGTGTTCTTAGAACACATTAAACTTGCCAGCGAACAATATGGACAGCGTCATCAGGACACCCCCATTTTGTTAATTTACGAACATTTAACGTACACCACGAGTGTTCTTAGAACACTTTCAACTTGCCAGCGAACAATACAGACAGCGTCCTCAGGACACCCCCATTTTGTTAATTTACGAACATTTCAGGACACCGCAAATGTTCTTAGAACACATTCAACTTGCCGAAGAACAATACGGACAGCGTCCTCAGAACACCCCCATTTTGTTTATTTACGAACATTTCAGGACATCGCGAGTGTTCTTAGAACACATTCAACTTGCCAGCGAACAATACGGACAGCGTCCTCAGGACAGCCCGATTTAACATTTCAGGACACCGCGAGTGTTCATAGAACACTTTCAACTTGCCAGAGAACAATAGGGACAGCCTGCTCAGGACACCCTCATTTTATTTATTTACAAACATTTCAGGACACCACAAGTGTTCTTAGAACACTTTCAACTTGCCAAAGAACAATACGGACAGCGTCCTCAGAACACCCCCATTTTGTTACATTTACGAACATTTAACATACACCACAAGTGTTCTTAGAACACTTTCAACTTGCCAGCGAACAATACGGAGAGCGTCCTCAGAACGCCCCCATTTTGTTAATTTACGAACATTTCAGGACACCGCAAGTGTTCTTAGAACACATTCAACTTGCCAAAGAACAATACGGACAGCGTCCTCAGAACACCCCCATTTTGTTAATTTACAAACATTTTAGGACACCGCAAGTGTTCTTGGAACAAATGTAACTTGCCGGAGAACACTACGGACAGCGTCCTCAGAACACCCCCAATTTGTTAATTTACGAACATTTAAAGGACACCACAAGTGTTCTTAGAACACATTCAACTTGCCATTGAACAATACGAACAGCGTCCTCAGAACACCCCCATTTTGTTTATTTATGAACATTTCAGGACACTGCAAGTGTTCTTGGAACAAATGTAACTTGCCAGAGAACACTACGGACAGCGTCCTCAGAACACCCCCAATTTGTTAATTTACGAACATTTAAAGGACACCACGAGTGTTCTTAGAACACATTCAACTTGCCAGCGAACAATACGGACAGCGTCCTCAGGACAGCCCCATTTAACATTTCAGGACACCGCGAGTGTTCATAGAACACTTTCAACTTGCAAGAGAACAATAGGGACAGCCTCCTCAGGACACCCCCATTTTGTTAATTTACAAACATTTTAGGACACCGCAAGTGTTCTTGGAACAAATGTAACTTGCCAGAGAACAATACGGACTGCGTCCTCAGAACACCCCCATTTTGTTAATTTACGAACATTTAAAGGACAACGCAAGTCTTCTTAGAACACATTCAACTTGCCAAAGAACAATACGGACAGCGTCCTCAGAACACCCCCATTTTGTTCATTTACGAACATTTAACGGACACCACGAGTGTTCTAAGAACACTTTCAACTTGCCAGAGAACAATATGGACCGCGTCCTGAGGACACCCCCATTTTGTTTATTTATGAACATTTAAAGGACACCACAAGTGTTCTTAGAACCCTTTCAACTTGCCATTGAACAATACGCACGGCGTCCTCAGAACACCCCCATTTTGTTTATTTATGAACATTTCAGGACACCGCAAGTGTTCTTAGAACACATTCAACTTGCCAGCGAACAATACGGACAGCGTCATCAGGACACCCCCATTTTGTTAATTTACGAACATTTAACGTACACCATGAGTGTTCTTAGAACACTTTCAACTTGCCAGCGAACAATACAGACAGTGTCCTCAGGACACCCCCATTTTGTTAATTTACGAACATTTCAGGACACCGCAAGTGTTCTTAGAACACATTCAACTTGCCAAAGAACAATACGGACAGCGTCCTCAGAACACCCCCATTTTGTTTATTTACGTACATTTCAGGACATCGCGAGTGTTCTTAGAACACATTCAACTTGCCAGCGAACAATACGGACAGCGTCCTCAGGACAGCCCCATTTAACATTTCAGGACACCGCGAGTGTTCATAGAACACTTTCAACTTGCCAGAGAACAATCGGGACAGCCTGCTCAGGACACCCTCATTTTATTTATTTACAACCATTTCAGGACACCACAAGTGTTCTTAGAACACTTTCAACTTGCCAAAGAACAATGCGGACAGCGTCCTCAGAACACCCCCATTTTGTTAATTTACGAACATTTAACGTACACCACAAGTGTTCTTAGAACACTTTCAACTTGCCAGCGAACAATACGGAGAGCGTCCTCAGAACGCCCCCATTTTGTTAATTTACGAACATTTCAGGACACCGCAAGTGTTCTTAGAACACATTCAACTTGCCAACGAACAATACGGACAGCGTCCTCAGAACACCCCCATTTTGTTAATTTACAAACATTTAAAGGACACCACAAGTGTTCTTAGAACACATTCAACTTGCCATTGAACAATACGAACAGCGTCCTCAGAACACCCCCATTTTGTTTATTTATGAACATTTCGGGACAACGCAAGTGTTCTTAGAACACATTCAACTTGCCAAAGAACAGTACGGACAGCGTCCTGAGTACACCCCCATTTTGTTCATTTACGAACATTTCAGGACACCGCGAGTGTTCTTAGAACACATTCAACTTGCCAGCGAACAATACGGACAGCGTCCTCAGGGCAGCCCCATTTAACATTTCAGGACACTGCGAGTGTTCATAGAACACTTTCAACTTGCAAGAGAACAATAGGGACAGCCTCCTCAGGACACCCTCATTTTATTTATTTACAAACATTTCAGGACACCACAAGTGTTCTTAGAACACTTTCAACTTGCCAAAGAACAATACGGACAGCGTCCTCAGAACACCCCCATTTTGTTAATTTACGAACCTTTAACGTACACCACAGGTGTTCTTAGAACACTTTCAACTTGCCAGCGAACAATACGGTGAGCGTCCTCAGAATGCCCCCATTTTGTTAATTTACAAACATTTCAGGACACTGCGAATGTTCATAGAACACTTTCAACTTGCCAGAGAACAATAGGGACAGCCTGCTCAGGACACCCTCATTTTATTTATTTACAACCATTTCAGGACACCACAAGTGTTCTTAGAACACTTTCAACTTGCCAAAGAACAATGCGGACAGCGTCCTCAGAACACCCCCATTTTGTTTATTTACGAACATTTAACGTACACCACAAGTGTTCTTAGAACACTTTCAACTTGCCAGCGAACAATACAGAGAGCGTCCTCAGAACGCCCCCATTTTGTTAATTTACGAACATTTCAGGACACCGCAAGTGTTCTTAGAACACATTCAACTTGCCAAAGAACAATACGGACAGCGTCCTCAGAACACCCCCATTTTGTTAATTTACATACATTTTAGGACACCGCAAGTGTTCTTGGAACAAATGGAACTTGCCAGAGAACACTACGGACAGCGTCCTCAGAACACCCCCAATTTGTTAATTTACGAACATTTAAAGGACACCACAAGTGTTCTTAGAACACATTCAACTTGCCATTGAACAATACGAACAGCGTCCTCAGAACTCCCCCATTTTGTTTATTTATGAACATTTCAGGACAACGCAAGTGTTCTTAGAACACATTCAACTTGCCAAAGAACAGTACGGACAGCGTCCTCAGAACACCCCCATTTTGTTAATTTACGAACATTTAACGTACACCATGAGTGTTCTTAGAACACTTTCAACTTGCCACCGAACAATAAGGACAGCGTCCTGAGTACACCCCCATTTTGTTCATTTACGAACATTTCAGGACACCGCGAGTGTTCTTAGAACACATTCAACTTGCCAGCGAACAATACGGACAGCGTCCTCAGGACAGCCCCATTTAACATTTCAGGACACTGCGAGTGTTCATAGAACACTTTCAACTTGCAAGAGAACAATAGGGACAGCCTCCTCAGGACACCCTCATTTTATTTATTTACAAACATTTCAGGACACCACAAGTGTTCTTAGAACACTTTCAACTTGCCAAAGAACAATACGGACAGCGTCCTCAGAACACCCCCATTTTGTTAATTTACGAACCTTTAACGTACACCACAGGTGTTCTTAGAACACTTTCAACTTGCCAGCGAACAATACGGTGAGCGTCCTCAGAATGCCCCCATTTTGTTAATTTACGAACATTTCAGGACACCGCAAGTGTTCTTAGAACACATTCAACTTACCAAAGAACAATACGGACAGCGTCCTCAGAACACCCCCATTTTGTTAATGTACAAACATTTTAGGACACCGCAAGTGTTCTTGCAACAAATGTAACTTACCAGAGAACAATACGGACAGCGTCCTCAGAACACCCCCATTTTGTTAATTTACGAACATTTAAAGGACACCACAAGTGTTCTTAGAACACATTCAACTTGCCATTGAACAATACGAACAGCGTCCTCAGAACACCCCCATTTTGTTTATTTATGAACATTTCAGGACACCGCAAGTGTTCTTAGAACACATTCAACTTGCCAAAGAACAGTACGGACAGCGTCCTCAGAACACCCCCATTTTGTTAATTTACGAACTTTTAACGTACACCACGAGTGTTCTTAGAACACTTTCAACTTGCCACCGAACAATAAGGACAGCGTCCTGAGTACACCTCCATTTTGTTAATTTACGAACATTTCAGGACACCGCAAGTGTTCTTAGAACACATTCAACTTGCCAAAGAACAATATGGACCGCGTCCTGAGGACACCCCCATTTTGTTTATTTATGAACATTTAAAGGACACCACAAGTGTTCTTAGAACATTTTCAACTTGCCATTGAGCAATACGAACAGCGTCCTCAGAACACCCCCATTTTGTTAATTTACGAACATTTAACGTACACCACGAGTGTTCTTAGAACACTTTCTCCTTGCCAGCGAACAATACGGACAGCGTCCTCAGAACACCCCCATTTTGTTAATTTACGAACATTTCAGGACACCACGATGTTCTTAGAACACATTCAACTTGCCAGCGAACAATACGGACAGCGTCCTCAGGACAGCCCCATTTAACATTTCAGGACACCGCGAGTGTTCATAGAACACTTTCAACTTGGCAGAGAACAATACGGACAGCCTCCTCAGGACACCCTCATTTTATTTATTTACAAACATTTCAGGACACCACAAGTGTTCTTAGAACACTTTCAACTTGCCAAAGAGCAATACGGACAGCGTCCTCAGAACACCCCCATTTTGTTAATTTACGAACATTTAACGTACACCACAAGTGTTCTTAGAACACTTTCAACTTGCCAAAGAACAATGCGGACAGCGTCCTCAGAACACCCCCATTTTGTTAATTTACGAACATTTAACGTACACCACAAGTGTTCTTAGAACACTTTCAACTTGCCAGCGAACAATACGGAGAGCGTCCTCAGAACGCCCCCATTTTGTTAATTTACGAACATTTCAGGACACCGCAAGTGTTCTTAGAACACATTCAACTTGCCAAAGAACAATATGGACAGCGTCCTCAGAACACCCCCATTTTGTTAATTTACAAACATTTTAGGACACCGCAAGTGTTCTTGGAACAAATGTAACTTGCCAGAGAACACTACGGACAGCGTCCTCAGAACACCCCCAATTTGTTAATTTACGAACATTTAAAGGACACCACAAGTGTTCTTAGAACACATTCAACTTGCCATTGAACAATACGAACAGCGTCCTCAGAACACCCCCATTTTGTTTATTTATGAACATTTCAGGACACCGCAAGTGTTCTTAGAACACATTCAACTTGCCAAAGAACAGTACGGACAGCGTCCTCAGAACACCCCCATTTTGTTAATTTACGAACATTTAACGTACACCACGAGTGTTCTTAGAACACTTTCAACTTGCCACCGAACAATAATGACAGCGTCCTGAGTACACCCCCATTTTGTTCATTTACGAACATTTCAGGACACCGCGAGTGTTCTTAGAACACATTCAACTTGCCAGCGAACAATACGGACAGCGTCCTCAGGACAGCCCCATTTAACATTTCAGGACACCGCGAGTGTTCATAGAACACTTTCAACTTGCCAGAGAACAATAGGGAAAGCCTGCTCAGGACACCCTCATTTTATTTATTTACAACCATTTCAGGACACCACAAGTGTTCTTAGAACACTTTCAACTTGCCAAAGAACAATGCGGACAGCGTCCTCAGAACACCCCCATTTTGTTAATTTACGAACATTTAACGTACACCACGAGTGTTCTTAGAACACTTTCAACTTGCCAGCGAACAATACAGACAGTGTCCTCAGGACACCCCCATTTTGTTAATTTACGAACATTTCAGGACACCGCAAGTGTTCTTAGAACACATTCAACTTGCCAAAGAACAATACGGACAGCGTCCTCAGAACACCCCCATTTTGTTTATTTACGAACATTTCAGGACATCGCGAGTGTTCTTAGAACACATTCAACTTGCCAGCGAACAATACGGACAGCGTCCTCAGGACAGCCCCATTTAACATTTCAGGACACCGCGAGTGTTCATAGAACACTTTCAACTTGCCAGAGAACAATAGGGAAAGCCTGCTCAGGACACCCTCATTTTATTTATTTACAACCATTTCAGGACACCACAAGTGTTCTTAGAACACTTTCAACTTGCCAAAGAACAATGCGGACAGCGTCCTCAGAACACCCCCATTTTGTTAATTTACGAACATTTAACGTACACCACAAGTGTTCTTAGAACACTTTCAACTTGCCAGCGAACAATACGGAGAGCGTCCTCAGAACGCCCCCATTTTGTTAATTTACGAACATTTCAGGACACCGCAAGTGTTCTTAGAACACATTCAACTTGCCAATGAACAATACGGACAGCGTCCTCAGAACACCCCCATTTTGTTAATTTACAAACATTTTAGGACACCGCAAGTGTTCTTGGAACAAATGGAACTTGCCAGAGAACACTACGGACAGCGTCCTCAGAACACCCCCAATTTGTTAATTTACGAACATTTAAAGGACACCACAAGTGTTCTTAGAACACATTCAACTTGCCATTGAACAATACGAACAGCGTCCTCAGAACATCCCCATTTTGTTTATTTATGAACATTTCGGGACAACGCAAGTGTTCTTAGAACACATTCAACTTGCCAAAGAACAGTACGGTCAGCGTCCTGAGTACACCCCCATTTTGTTCATTTACGAACATTTCAGGACACCGCGAGTGTTCTTAGAACACATTCAACTTGCCAGCGAACAATACGGACAGCGTCCTCAGGACAGCCCCATTTAACATTTCAGGACACTGCGAGTGTTCATAGAACACTTTCAACTTGCAAGAGAACAATAGGGACAGCCTCCTCAGGACACCCTCATTTTATTTATTTACAAACATTTCAGGACACCACAAGTGTTCTTAGAACACTTTCAACTTGCCAAATAACAATACGGACAGCGTCCTCAGAACACCCCCATTTTGTTAATTTACGAACCTTTAACGTACACCACAGGTGTTCTTAGAACACTTTCAACTTGCCAGCGAACAATACGGTGAGCGTCCTCAGAATGCCCCCATTTTGTTAATTTACAAACATTTCAGGACACCGCGAATGTTCATAGAACACTTTCAACTTGCCAGAGAACAATAGGGACAGCCTGCTCAGGACACCCTCATTTTATTTATTTACAACCATTTCAGGACACCACAAGTGTTCTTAGAACACTATCAACTTGCCAAAGAACAATGCGGACAGCGTCCTCAGAACACCCCCATTTTGTTTATTTACGAACATTTAACGTACACAACAAGTGTTCTTAGAACACTTTCAACTTGCCAGCGAACAATACGGAGAGCGTCCTCAGAACGCCCCCATTTTGTTAATTTATGAACATTTCAGGACACCGCAAGTGTTTTAGAACACATTCAACTTGCCAAAGAACAATACGGACAGCGTCCTCAGAACACCCCCATTTTGTTAATTTACAAACATTTTAGGACACCGCAAGTGTTCTTGGAACAAATGGAACTTGCCAGAGAACACTACGGACAGCGTCCTCAGAACACCCCCAATTTGTTAATTTACGAACATTTAAAGGACACCACAAGTGTTCTTAGAACACATTCAACTTGCCATTGAACAATACGAACAGCGTCCTCAGAACACCCCCATTTTGTTTATATATGAACATTTCAGGACAACGCAAGTGTTCTTAGAACACATTCAACTTGCCAAAGAACAGTACGGACAGCGTCCTCAGAACACCCCCATTTTGTTAATTTACGAACATTTAACGTACACCATGAGTGTTCTTAGAACACTTTCAACTTGCCACCGAACAATAAGGACAGCGTCCTGAGTACACCCCCATTTTGTTCATTTACGAACATTTCAGGACACCGCGAGTGTTCTTAGAACACATTCAACTTGCCAGCGAACAATACGGACAGCGTCCTCAGGACAGCCCCATTTAACATTTCAGGACACTGCGAGTGTTCATAGAACACTTTCAACTTGCAAGAGAACAATAGGGACAGCCTCCTCAGGACACCCTCATTTTATTTATTTACAAACATTTCAGGACACCACAAGTGTTCTTAGAACACTTTCAACTTGCCAAAGAACAATACGGACAGCGTCCTCAGAACACCCCCATTTTGTTAATTTACGAACCTTTAACGTACACCACAGGTGTTCTTAGAACACTTTCAACTTGCCAGCGAACAATACGGTGAGCGTCCTCAGAATGCCCCCATTTTGTTAATTTAAGAAACATTTCAGGACACCGCAAGTGTTCTTAGAACACATTCAACTTACCAAAGAACAATACGGACAGCGTCCTCAGAACACCCCCATTTTGTTAATGTACAAACATTTTAGGACACCGCAAGTGTTCTTGGAACAAATGTAACTTACCAGAGAACAATACGGACAGCGTCCTCAGAACACCCCCATTTTGTTAATTTAAGAACATTTAAAGGACACCACAAGTGTTCTTAGAACACATTCAACTTGCCATTGAACAATACGAACAGCGTCCTCAGAACACCCCCATTTTGTTTATTTATGAACATTTCAGGACACCGCAAGTGTTCTTAGAACACATTCAACTTGCCAAAGAACAGTACGGACAGCGTCCTCAGAACACCCCCATTTTGTTAATTTACGAACTTTTAACGTACACCACGAGTGTTCTTAGAACACTTTCAACTTGCCACCGAACAATAAGGACAGCGTCCTGAGTACACCTCCATTTTGTTAATTTACGAACATTTCAGGACACCGCAAGTGTTCTTAGAACACATTCAACTTGCCAAAGAACAATATGGACCGCGTCCTGAGGACACCCCCATTTTGTTTATTTATGAACATTTAAAGGACACCACAAGTGTTCTTAGAACATTTTCAACTTGCCATTGAGCAATACGAACAGCGTCCTCAGAACACCCCCATTTTGTTAATTTACGAACATTTAACGTACACCACGAGTGTTCTTAGAACACTTTCTCCTTGCCAGCGAACAATACGGACAGCGTCCTCAGAACACCCCCATTTTGTTAATTTACGAACATTTCAGGACACCACGATGTTCTTAGAACACATTCAACTTGCCAGCGAACAATACGGACAGCGTCCTCAGGACAGCCCCATTTAACATTTCAGGACACCGCGAGTGTTCATAGAACACTTTCAACTTGGCAGAGAACAATACGGACAGCCTCCTCAGGACACCCTCATTTTATTTATTTACAAACATTTCAGGACACCACAAGTGTTCTTAGAACACTTTCAACTTGCCAAAGAGCAATACGGACAGCGTCCTCAGAACACCCCCATTTTGTTAATTTACGAACATTTAACGTACACCACAAGTGTTCTTAGAACACTTTCAACTTGCCAAAGAACAATGCGGACAGCGTCCTCAGAACACCCCCATTTTGTTAATTTACGAACATTTAACGTACACCACAAGTGTTCTTAGAACACTTTCAACTTGCCAGCGAACAATACGGAGAGCGTCCTCAGAACGCCCCCATTTTGTTAATTTACGAACATTTCAGGACACCGCAAGTGTTCTTAGAACACATTCAACTTGCCAAAGAACAATATGGACAGCGTCCTCAGAACACCCCCATTTTGTTAATTTACAAACATTTTAGGACACCGCAAGTGTTCTTGGAACAAATGTAACTTGCCAGAGAACACTACGGACAGCGTCCTCAGAACACCCCCAATTTGTTAATTTACGAACATTTAAAGGACACCACAAGTGTTCTTAGAACACATTCAACTTGCCATTGAACAATACGAACAGCGTCCTCAGAACACCCCCATTTTGTTTATTTATGAACATTTCAGGACACCGCAAGTGTTCTTAGAACACATTCAACTTGCCAAAGAACAGTACGGACAGCGTCCTCAGAACACCCCCATTTTGTTAATTTACGAACATTTAACGTACACCACGAGTGTTCTTAGAACACTTTCAACTTGCCACCGAACAATAATGACAGCGTCCTGAGTACACCCCCATTTTGTTCATTTACGAACATTTCAGGACACCGCGAGTGTTCTTAGAACACATTCAACTTGCCAGCGAACAATACGGACAGCGTCCTCAGGACAGCCCCATTTAACATTTCAGGACACCGCGAGTGTTCTAGAACACTTTCAACTTGCAAGAGAACAAAAGGGATAGCCTACTCAGGACACCCTCATTTTATTTATTTACAAACATTTCAGGACACCACAAGTGTTCTTAGAACACTTTCAACTTGCCAAAGAACAATACGGACAGCGTCCTCAGAACACCCCCATTTTGTTAATTTACGAACCTTTAACGTACACCACAGGTGTTCTTAGAACACTTTCAACTTGCCAGCGAACAATACGGTGAGCGTCCTCAGAATGCCCCCATTTTGTTAATTTACGAACATTTCAGGACACCGCAAGTGTTCTTAGAACACATTCAACTTACCAAAGAACAATACGGACAGCGTCCTCAGAACACCCCCATTTTGTTAATTTACAAACATTTTAGGACACCGCAAGTGTTCTTGGAACAAATGTAACTTGCCAGAGAAAAATACGGACAGTGTCCTCAGAACACCCCCATTTTGTTAATTTACGAACATTTAAAGGACACCACAAGTGTTCTTAGAACACATTCAACTTGCCATTGAACAATACGAACAGCGTCCTCAGAACACCCCCATTTTGTTTATTTATGAACATTTCAGGACACTGCAAGTGTTCTTAGAACACATTCAACTTGCCAAAGAACAGTACGGACAGCGTCCTCAGAACACCCCCATTTTGTTAATTTACGAACATTTAACGTACACCACGAGTGTTCTTAGAACACTTTCAACTTGCCACCGAACAATAAGGACAGCGTCCTGAGTACACCCCCATTTTGTTAATTTACGAACATTTCAGGACACCGCAAGTGTTCTTAGAACACATTCAACTTGCCAAAGAACAATATGGACCGCGTCCTGAGGACACCTCCATTTTGTTTATTTATGAACATTTAAAGGACACCACAAGTGTTCTTAGAACACTTTCAACTTGCCATTGAACAATCCGAACAGCGTCCTCAGAACACCCCCATTTTGTTAATTTACGAACATTTAACGTACACCACGAGTGTTGTTAGAACACTTTCTCCTTGCCAGCGAACAATACGGACAGCGTCCTCAGAACACCCCCATTTTGTTAATTTACGAACATTTCAGGACACCACGATGTTCTTAGAACACATTCAACTTGCCAGCGAACAATACGGACAGCGTCCTCAGGACAGCCCCATTTAACATTTCAGGACACCGCGAGTGTTCATAGAACACTTTCAACTTGGCAGAGAACAATACGGACAGCCTCCTCAGGACACCCTCATTTTATTTATTTACAAACATTTCAGGACACCACAAGTGTTCTTAGAACACTTTCAACTTGCCAAAGAGCAATACGGACAGCGTCCTCAGAACACCCCCATTTTGTTCATTTACGACCATTTAACGTACACCACAAGTGTTCTTAGAACACTTTCAACTTGCCAGCGAATAATATGGAGAGCGTCCTCAGAACGCCCCCATTTTGTTAATTTACTACATTTCAGGACACATCAAGTGTTCTTAGAACACATTCAACTTGCCAAAGAACAATACGGACAGCATCCTCAGAACACCCCCATTTTGTTAATTTACGAACATTTAAAGGACACCACAAGTGTTCTTAGAACACATTCAACTTGCCATTGAACAATACGAACAGCGTCCTCAGAACACCCCCATTTTGTTTATTTATGAACATTTCAGGACACCGCAAGTGTTCTTAGAACACATTCAACTTGCCAAAGAACAGTACCGACAGCGTCCTCAGAACACCCCCTTTTTGTTAATTTACGAACATTTAACGTACACCACGAGTGTTCTTAGAACACTTTCAACTTGCCACCGAACAATAAGGACAGCTTCCTGAGTACACCCCCATTTTGTTAATTTACGAACATTTCAGGACACCGCAAGTGTTCTTAGAAGACATTCAACTTGCCAAAGAACAATACAGACAACATCCTCTGAACACCCCCATTTTGTTCATTTACGAACATTTAACGGACACCACGAGTGTTCTTAGAACACTTTCAACTTGCCAAAGAACAATACGGACAACGTCCTCAGAACACCCCCATTTTGTTAATTTACGAACATTTAACGTACACCACAAGTGTTCTCAGAACACTTTCAACTTGCCAGCGAACAATACGGAGAGCGTCCTCAGAACGCCCCCATTTTGTTAATTTACGAACATTTCAGGACACCGCAAGTGTTCTTAGAACACATTCAACTTGCCAAAGAACAATACGGACAGCGTCCTCAGAACACCCCCATTTTGTTAATTTACAAACATTTTAGGACACCGCAAGTGTTCTTGGAACAAATGTAACTTGCCAGAGAACACTACGGACAGCGTCCTCAGAACACCCCCATTTTGTTAATTTACGAACATTTAAAGGACACCACAAGTGTTCTTAGAACACATTCAACTTGCCTTTGAACAATACGAACAGCGTCCTCAGAACACCCCCATTTTGTTTATTTATGAACATTTCAGGACACCGCAAGTGTTCTTAGAACACATTCAACTTGCCAAAGAACAGTACGGACAGCGTCCTCAGAACACCCCCATTTTGTTAATTTACGAACATTTAACGTACACCACGAGTGTTCTTAGAACACTTTCAACTTGCCACCGAACAATAAGGACAGCGTCCTGAGTACACCCCCATTTTGTTCATTTACGAACATTTCAGGACACCGCGAGTGTTCTTAGAACACATTCAGCTTGCCAGCGAACAATACGGACAGCGTCCTCAGGACAGCCCCATTTAACATTTCAGGACACCGCGAGTGTTCATAGAACTCTTTCAACTTGCAAGAGAACAATAGGGACAGCCTCCTCAGGACACCCCCATTTTGTTAATTTACAAACATTTTAGGACACCGCAAGTGTTCTTGGAACAAATGTAACTTGCCAGAGAAGAATACGGACTGCGTCCTCAGAACACCCACATTTTGTTAATTTACGAACATTTAAAGGACACCGCAAGTGTTCTTAGAACACATTCAACTTGCCAAAGAACAATACGGACAGCGTCCTCAGAACACCCCCATTTTGTTCATTTACGAACATTTAACGGACACCACGAGTGTTCTTAGAACACTTTCAACTTGCCAGAGAACAATATGGACCGCGTCCTGAGGACACCCCCATTTTGTTTATTTATGAACATTTAAAGGACACCACAAGTGTTCTTAGAACACTTTCAACTTGCCATTGAACAATACGAACGGCGTCCTCAGAACACCCCCATTTTGTTTATTTATGAACATTTCAGGACACCGCAAGTGTTCTTAGAACACATTGAACTTGCCAGCGAACAATATGGACAGCGTCATCAGGACACCCCCATTTTGTTAATTTACGAACATTTAACGTACACCACGAGTGTTCTTAGAACACTTTCAACTTGCCAGCGAACAATACAGACAGCGTCCTCAGGACACACCCATTTTGTTAATTTACGAACATTTCAGGACACCGCAAATGTTCTTAGAACACATTCAACTTGCCGAAGAACAATACGGACAGCGTCCTCAGAACACCCCCATTTTGTTTATTTACGAACATTTCAGGACATCGCGAGTGTTCTTAGAACACATTCAACTTGCCAGCGAACAATACGGACAGCGTCCTCAGGACAGCCCCATTTAACATTTCAGGACACCGCGAGTGTTCATAGAACACTTTCAACTTGCCAGAGAACAATAGGGACAGCCTGCTCAGGACACCCTCATTTTATTTATTTACAAACATTTCAGGACACCACAAGTGTTCTTAGAACACTTTCAACTTGCCAAAGAACAATACGGACAGCGTCCTCAGAACACCCCCATTTTGTTACATTTACGAACATTTAACGTACACCACAAGTGTTCTTAGAACACTTTCAACTTGCCAGCGAACAATACGGAGAGCGTCCTCAGAACGCCCCCATTTTGTTAATTTACGAACATTTCAGGACACCGCAAGTGTTCTTAGAACACATTCAACTTGCCAAAGAACAATACGGACAGCGTCCTCAGAACACCCCCATTTTGTTAATTTACAAACATTTTAGGACACCGCAAGTGTTCTTGGAACAAATGTAACTTGCCAGAGAACACTACGGACAGCGTCCTCAGAACACCCCCAATTTGTTAATTTACGAACATTTAAAGGACACCACAAGTGTTCTTAGAACACATTCAACTTGCCATTGAACAATACGAACAGCGTCCTCAGAACACCCCCATTTTGTTTATTTATGAACATTTCAGGACACCGCAAGTGTTCTTAGAACACATTCAACTTGCCAAAGAACAGTACGGACAGCGTCCTCAGAACACCCATATTTTGTTAATTTACGAACATTTAACGTACACCACGAGTGTTCTTAGAACACTTTCAACTTGCCACCGAACAATAAGGACAGCGTCCTGAGTACACCCCCATTTTGTTCATTTACGAACATTTCAGGACACCGCGAGTGTTCTTAGAACACATTCAACTTGCCAGCGAACAATACGGACAGCGTCCTCAGGACAGCCCCATTTAACATTTCAGGACACCGCGAGTGTTCATAGAACACTTTCAACTTGCAAGAGAACAATAGGGACAGCCTCCTCAGGACACCCTCATTTTATTTATTTACAAACATTTCAGGACACCACAAGTGTTCTTAGAACACTTTCAACTTGCCAAAGAACAATACGGACAGCGTCCTCAGAACACCCCCATTTTGTTAATTTACGAACCTTTAACGTACACCACAGGTGTTCTTAGAACACTTTCAACTTGCCAGCGAACAATACGGTGAGCGTCCTCAGAATGCCCCCATTTTGTTAATTTACGAACATTTCAGGACACCGCAAGTGTTCTTAGAACACATTCAACTTGCCAGCGAACAATACGGACAGCGTCCTCAGGACAGCCCCATTTAACATTTCAGGACACCGCGAGTGTTCATAGAACACTTTCAACTTGCAAGAGAACAATAGGGACAGCCTCCTCAGGACACCCCCATTTTGTTAATTTACAAACATTTTAGGACACCGCAAGTGTTCTTGGAACAAATGTAACTTGCCAGAGAACAATACGGACTGCGTCCTCAGAACACCCCCATTTTGTTAATTTACGAACATTTAAAGGACACGCAAGTGTTCTTAGAACACATTCAACTTGCCAAAGAACAATACGGACAGCGTCCTCAGAACACCCCCATTTTGTTCATTTACGAACATTTAACGGACACCACGAGTGTTCTTAGAACACTTTCAACTTGCCAGAGAACAATATGGACCGCGTCCTGAGGACACCCCCATTTTGTTTATTTATGAACATTTAAAGGACAACCACAAGTGTTCTTAGAACACTTTCAACTTGCCATTGAACAATACGAACGGCATCCTCAGAACACCCCCATTTTGTTAATTTACAAACATTTTAGGACACCGCAAGTGTTCTTGGAACAAATGTAACTTGCCAGAGAACAATACGGACTGCGTCCTCAGAACACCCTCATTTTGTTAATTTACGAACATTTAAAGGACACGCAAGTGTTCTTAGAACACATTCAACTTGCCAAAGAACAATACGGACAGCGTCCTCAGAACACCCCCATTTTGTTCATTTACGAACATTTAACGGACACCACGAGTGTTCTTAGAACACTTTCAACTTGCCAGAGAACAATATGGACCGCGTCCTGAGGACACCCCCATTTTGTTTATTTATGAACATTTAAAGGACAACCACAAGTGTTCTTAGAACACTTTCAACTTGCCATTGAACAATACGAACGGCATCCTCAGAACACCCCCATTTTGTTTATTTATGAACATTTCAGGACACCGCAAGTGTTCTTAGAACACATTCAACTTGCCAGCGAACAATACGGACAGCGTCCTCAGAACACCCCCATTTTGTTTATTTAGGAACATTTCAGGACATCGCGAGTGTTCTTAGAACACATTCAACTTGCCAGCGAACAATACGGACAGCCCCATTTAACATTTCAGGACACCGCGAGTGTTCATAGAACACTTTCAACTTGCCAGAGAACAATAGGGACAGCCTGCTCAGGACACCCTCATTTTATTTATTTACAAACATTTCAGGACACCACAAGTGTTCTTAGAACACTTTCAACTCATTTTATTTATTTACAAACATTTCAGGACACCACAAGTGTTCTTAGAACACTTTCAACTTGCCAAAGAACAATACGGACAGCGTCCTCAGAACACCCCCATTTTGTTAATTTACGAACATTTAACGTACACCACAAGTGTTCTTAGAACACTTTCAACTTGCCAGCGAACAATACGGAGAGCGTCCTCAGAACGCCCCCATTTTGTTAATTTACGAACATTTCAGGACACCGCAATTGTTCTTAGAACACATTCAACTTGCCAAAGAACAATACGGACAGCGTCCTCAGAACACCCCCATTTTGTTCATTTACAAACATTTTAGGACACCGCAAGTGTTCTTGGAACAAATTTAACTTGCCAGAGAACACTACGGACAGCGTCCTCAGAACACCCCCAATTTGTTAATTTACGAACATTTAAAGGACACCACAAGTGTTCTTAGAACACATTCAACTTGCCATTGAACAATACGAACAGCGTCCTCAGAACACCCCCATTTTGTTAATTTACGAACATTTAACGTACACCACGAGTGTTCTTAGAACACTTTCAACTTGCCACCGAACAATAAGGACAGCGTCCTGAGTACACCCCCATTTTGTTCATTTACGAACATTTCAGGACACCGCGAGTGTTCTTAGAACACATTCAACTTGCCAGCGAACAATACGGACAGCGTCCTCAGGACAGCCCCATTTAACATTTCAGGACACCGCGAGTGTTCATAGAACACTTTCAACTTGCAAGAGAACAATAGGGACAGCCTCCTCAGGACACCCTCATTTTATTTATTTACAAACATTTCAGGACACCACAAGTGTTCTTAGAACACTTTCAACTTGCCAAAGAACAATACGGACAGCGTCCTCAGAACACCCCCATTTTGTTAATTTACGAACCTTTAACGTACACCACAGGTGTTCTTAGAACACTTTCAACTTGCCAGCGAACAATACGGTGAGCGTCCTCAGAATGCCCCCATTTTGTTAATTTACGAACATTTCAGGACACCGCAAGTGTTCTTAGAACACATTCAACTTGCCAAAGAACAATACGGACAGCGTCCTCAGAACACCCCCATTTTGTTAATTTACAAACATTTTAGGACACCGCAAGTATTCTTGGAACAAATGTAATTTGCCAGAGAACAATACGGACAGCGTCCTCAGAACACCCCCATTTTGTTAATTTACGAACATTTAAAGGACACCACAAGTGTTCTTAGAACACATTCAACTTGCCATTGAACAATACGAACAGCGTCCTCAGAACACCCCCATTTTGTTTATTTATGAACATTTCAGGACACCGCAAATGTTCTTAGAAGACATTCAACTTGCCAAAGAACAATACGGACAGCGTCCTCAGAACACCCCCATTTTGTTAATTTACGAACCTTTAACGTACACCACAGGTGTTCTTAGAACACTTTCAACTTGCCAGCGAACAATACGGTGAGCGTCCTCAGAATGCCCCCATTTTGTTAATTTACGAACATTTCAGGACACCGCAAGTGTTCTTAGAACACATTCAACTTGCCAAAGAACAATACGGACAGCGTCCTCAGAACACCCCCATTTTGTTAATTTACAAACATTTTAGGACACCGCAAGTGTTCTTGGAACAAATGTAATTTGCCAGAGAACAATACGAACAGCGTCCTCAGAACACCCCCATTTTGTTTATTTATGAACATTTCAGCACACCGCAAATGTTCTTAGAACACATTCAACTTGCCAAAGAACAGTACGGACAGCGTCCTCAGAACACACCCATTTTGTTAATTTACGAACATTTAACGTACACCACGAGTGTTCTTAGAACACTTTCAACCTGCCACCGAACAATAAGGACAGCGTCCTGAGTACACCCCCATTTTGTTCTTTTACGAACATTTCAGGACACCGCAAGTGTTCTTAGAACACATTCAACTTGCCAAAGAACAATACGGACAGCGTCCTCAGAACACCCCCATTTTGTTCATTTATGAACATTTAACAGACACCACGAATGTTCTTAGAACACTTTCAACTTGCCAGAGAACAATATGGACTGCGTCCTGAGGACACCCCCATTTTGTTTATTTATGAACATTTAAAGGACACCACAAGTGTTCTTAGAACACTTTCAACTTGCCATTGAACAATATGAACAGCGTCCTCAGAACACCCCCATTTTGTTAATTTACGAACATTTAACGTACACCACGAGTGTTCTTAGAACACTTTCAACTTGCCAGCGAACAATACAGACAGCGTCCTCAGAACACCCCCATTTTGTTAATTTACGAACATTTCAGGACACCGCAAGTGTTCTTAGAACACATTCAACTTGCCAGCGAACAATACGGACAGCGTCCTCAGGACAGCCCCATTTAACATTTCATGACACCGCGAGTGTTCATAGAACACTTTCAACTTGCCAGAGAACAATAGGGACAGCCTCCTCAGGACACCCTCATTTTATTTATTTACAAACATTTCAGGACACCACTAGTGTTCTTAGAACACTTTCAACTTGCCAAAGAACAATACGGACAGCGTCCTCAGAACACCCCCATTTTGTTAATGTAGGAACATTTAACGTACATCACAAGTGTTCTTAGAACACTTTCAACTTGCCAGCGATCAATACGGAGAGCGTTCTCAGAACGCCCCCATTTTGTTAATTTAGGAACATTTCAGGACACCGCAAGTGTTATTAGAACACATTCAACTTGCCAAAGAACAATACGGACAGCGTCCTCAGAACACCCCCATTTTGTTAATTTACAAACATTTTAGGACACCGCAAGTGTTCTTGGAACAAATGTAACTTGCCAGAGAACAATACGGACTGCGTCCTCAGAACACCCCCATTTTGTTAATTTACGAACATTTAAAGGACACCGCAAGTGTTCTTAGAACACATTCAACTTGCCAAAGAACAATACGGACAGCGTCCTCAGAACACCCCCATTTTGTTCATTTACGAACATTTAACGGACACCACGAGTGTTCTTAGAACACTTTCAACTTGCCAGAGAACAATATGGACCGCGTCCTGAGGACACCCCCATTTTTTTATTTACGAACATTTCAGGACATCGCGAGTGTTCTTAGAACACATTCAACTTTCCAGCGAACAATACGGACAGCGTCCTCAGAACACCCCCATTTTGTTAATTTATGAACATTTCAGGGCACCGCAAGTGTTCTTAGAACACATTCAACTTGCCAAAGAACAGTACGGACAGCGTCCTCAGAACACCCCCATTTTGTTAATTTACGAACATTTAACGTACATCACGAGTTTTCTTAGAACACTTTCAACTTGCCACCGAACAATAAGGACAGCGTCCTGAGTACACCCCCATTTTGTTCATTTACGAACATTTCAGGACACCGCAAGTGTTCTTAGAACACATTCAACTTGCCAGTGAACAATACGGACAGCGTCCTCAGGACAGCCCCATTTAACATTTCAGGACACCGCAAGTGTTCATAGAACACTTTCAACTTGCAAGAGAACAATAGGGACAGCCTCCTCAGGACACCCTCATTTTATTTATTTACAAACATTTCAGGACACCACAAGTGTTCTTAGAACACTTTCAACTTGCCAAAGAACAATACGGACAGCGTCCTCAGAACACCCCCATTTTGTTAATTTACGAACATTTAACGTACACCACAAGTGTTCTTAGAACACTTTCAACTTGCCAGCGAACAATACGGAGAGCGTCCTCAGAACGTCCCCATTTTGTTAATTTACGAACATTTCAGGACACCGCAAGTGTTCTTAGAACACATTCAACTTGCCAAAGAACAATACGGACAGCGTCCTCAGAACACCCCCATTTTGTTAATTTACAAACATTTTATAACACCGCAAGTGTTCTTGGAACAAATGTAACTTGCCAGAGAACAATAGGGACAGCGTCCTCAGAACACCCCCATTTTGTTAATTTACGAACATTTAAAGGACACCACAAGTTTTCTTGGAACACATTCAACTTGCCATTGAACAATACGAACAGCGTCCTCAGAACACCCCCATTTTGTTTATTTATGAACATTTCAGGACACCGCAAGTGTTCTTAGAACACATTCAACTTGCCAAAGAACAGTACGGACAGCGCCCTCAGAACACCCCCATTTTGTTAATTTACGAACATTTAACGTACACCACGAGTGTTCTTAGAACACTTTCAACTTGCCACCGAACAATAAGGACAGCGTCCTGAGTACACCCCCATTTTGTTCATTTACGAACATTTCAGGACACCGCAAGTGTTCTTAGAACACATTCAACTTGCCAAAGAACAATACGGACAGCGTCCTCAGAACACCCCCATTTTGTTCATTTACGAACATTTAACGGACACCACGAGTGTTCTTAGAACACTTTCAACTTGCCAGAGAACAATTTGGACCGCGTCCTGAGGACACCCCCATTTTGTTTATTTATGAACATTTAAAGGACACCACAAGTGTTCTTAGAACACTTTCAGCTTGCCATTGAACAATACGAACAGCGTCCTCAGAACACCCCCATTTTGTTTATTTATGAACATTTCAGGACACCGCAAGTGTTCTTAGAACACATTCAACTTGCCAGCGAACAATACGGACAGCGTCATCAGGACACCCCCATTTAACATTTCAGGACACCGCAAGTGTTCATAGAACACTTTCAACTTGCCAGAGAACAATACGGACAGCCTCCTCAGGACACCCCCCTTTTGTTTATTTACGAACATTTCAGGACACCGCGAGTGTTCTCAGAACACATTCAACTTGCCAAAGAACAATACGGACAGCGTCCTCGGAACACCCCCATTTTGTTAACTTACAAACATTTTAGGACACCGCAAGTGTTCTTGGAACAAATGTAACTTGCCAGAGAACACTACGGACAGCGTCCTCAGAACACCTCCATTTTGTTAATTTACGAACATTTAAAGGACACCACAAGTGTTCTTAGAACACTTTCAACTTGCCAAAGAACAATACGGACAGCGTCCTCAGAACACCCCCATTTTGTTAATTTAGGAACATTTAACGTACATCACAAGTGTTCTTAGAACACTTTCAACTTGCCAGCGAACAATACGGAGAGCGTTCTCAGAACGCCCCCATTTTGTTAATTTACGAACATTTCAGGACACCGCAAGTGTTATTAGAACACATTCAACTTGCCAAAGAACAATACGGACAGCGTCCTCAGAACACCCCCATTTTGTTAATTTACAAACATTTTAGGACACCGCAAGTGTTCTTGGAACAAATGTAACTTGCCAGAGAACAATACGGACTGCGTCCTCAGAACACCCCCATTTTGTTAATTTACGAACATTTAAAGGACACCGCAAGTGTTCTTAGAACACATTCAACTTGCCAAAGAACAATACGGACAGCGTCCTCAGAACACCCCCATTTTGTTCATTTACGAACATTTAACGGACACCACGAGTGTTCTTAGAACACTTTCAACTTGCCAGAGAACAATATGGACCGCATCCTGAGGACACCCCCATTTTGTTTATTTACGAACATTTCAGGACATCGCAAGTGTTCTTAGAACACATTCAACTTGCCAGCGAACAATACGGACAGCGTCCTCAGGACAGCCCCATTTAACATTTCAGGACACCGCGAGTGTTCATAGAACACTTTCAACTTGCCAGAGAACAATAGGGACAGCCTCCCCAGGACACCCTCATTTTATTTATTTACAAACATTTCAGGACACCACAAGTGTTCTTAGAACACTTTCAACTTGCCAAAGAACAATACGGACAGCGTCCTCAGAACACCCCCATTTTGTTAATTTACGAACATTTAACGTACACCACAAGTGTTCTTAGAACACTTTCAACTTGCCAGCGAACAATACGGAGAGCGTCCTCAGAACGCCCCCATTTTGTTAATTTACGAACATTTCAGGACACCGCAAGTGTTCTTAGAACACATTCAACTTGCCAAAGAACAATACGGACAGCGTCCTCAGAACACCCCCATTTTGTTAATTTACAAACATTTTAGGACACCACAAGTGTTCTTGGAACAAATGTAACTTGCCAGAGAACAATAGGGACAGCGTCCTCAGAACACCCCCATTTTGTTAATTTACGAACATTTAAAGGTCACCACAAGTGTTCTTAGAACACATTCAACTTGCCATTGAACAATACGAACAGCGTCCTCAGAACACCCCCATTTTGTTTATTTATGAACATTTCAGGACACCGCAAGTGTTCTTAGAACACATTCAACTTGCCAAAGAACAGTATGGACAGCGTCCTCAGAACACCCCCATTTTGTTAATTTACGAACATTTAACGTACATCACGAGTGTTCTTAGCACACTTTCAACTTGCCACCGAACAATAAGGACAGCGTCCTGAGTACACCCTCATTTTGTTCATTTACGAACATTTCAGGACACCGCAAGTGTTCTTAGAACACATTCAACTTGGCAAAGAACAATACGGACAGCGTCCTCAGAACACCCCCATTTTGTTCATTTACGAACATTTAACGGACACCAAAAGTGTTCTTAGAACACTTTCAACTTGCCAGAGAACAATATGGACCGCGTCCTGAAGACACCCCCATTTTGTTTATTTATGAACATTTAAAGGACACCACAAGTGTTCTTAGAACACTTTCAGCTTGCCATTGAACAATACGAACAGCGTCAGCAGAACACCCCCATTTTGTTTATTTATGAACATTTCAGGACACCGCAAGTGTTCTTAGAACACATTCAACTTGCCAGTGAACAATACGGACAGCGTCATCAGGACACCCCCATTTAACATTTCAGGACACCGCAAGTGTTCATAGAACACTTTCAACTTGCCAGAGAACAATACGGACAGCCTCCTCAGGACACCCCCCTTTTGTTTATTTACGAACATTTAAGGACACCGCGAGTGCTCTTAGAACACATTCAACTTGCCAGCGAACAATACGGACAGCGTCCTCAGGACACCCCCATTTTGTTTATTTACGAACATTTCAGGACACCACAAGTGTTCTTAGAACACTTTCAACTTGCCAAAGAACAATATGGACAGCGTCCTCAGAACACCCCCATTTTCTTAATTTACAAACATTTAACGTACACCACGAGTGTTCTTAGAACACTGTCAACTTGCCACCGAACAATACGGACAGCATCCTGAGAACACACCCATTTTGTTAATTTACCAACATTTCAGGACACTGCAAGTGTTCTTAGAACACATTCAACTTGCCAAAGAACAATATGGACAGCGTCCTCAGAACATTCCCATTTTGTTTATTTACGAACATTTCAGGACACCGCGAGTGTTCTTAGAACACATTAAACTTGCCAGAGAACACTACGGACAGCGTCCTCAGAACACCTCCATTTTGTTAATTTACGAACATTTAAAGGACACCACAAGTGTTCTTAGAACACTTTCAACTTGCCAAAGAACAATACGGACAGCGTCCTCAGAACACCCCCATTTTGTTAATTTAGGAACATTTAACGTACATCACAAGTGTTCTTAGAACACTTTCAACTTGCCAGCGAACAATACGGAGAGCGTTCTCAGAACGCCCCCATTTTGTTAATTTACGAACATTTCAGGACACCGCAAGTGTTATTAGAACACATTCAACTTGCCAAAGAACAATACGGACAGCGTCCTCAGAACACCCCCATTTTGTTAATTTACAAACATTTTAGGACACCGCAAGTGTTCTTGGAACAAATGTAACTTGCCAGAGAACAATACGGACTGCGTCCTCAGAACACCCCCATTTTGTTAATTTACGAACATTTAAAGGACACCGCAAGTGTTCTTAGAACACATTCAACTTGCCAAAGAACAATACGGACAGCGTCCTCAGAACACCCCCATTTTGTTCATTTACGAACATTTAACGGACACCACGAGTGTTCTTAGAACACTTTCAACTTGCCAGAGAACAATATGGACCGCATCCTGAGGACACCCCCATTTTGTTTATTTACGAACATTTCAGGACATCGCAAGTGTTCTTAGAACACATTCAACTTGCCAGCGAACAATACGGACAGCGTCCTCAGGACAGCCCCATTTAACATTTCAGGACACCGCGAGTGTTCATAGAACACTTTCAACTTGCCAGAGAACAATAGGGACAGCCTCCCCAGGACACCCTCATTTTATTTATTTACAAACATTTCAGGACACCACAAGTGTTCTTAGAACACTTTCAACTTGCCAAAGAACAATACGGACAGCGTCCTCAGAACACCCCCATTTTGTTAATTTACGAACATTTAACGTACACCACAAGTGTTCTTAGAACACTTTCAACTTGCCAGCGAACAATACGGAGAGCGTCCTCAGAACGCCCCCATTTTGTTAATTTACGAACATTTCAGGACACCGCAAGTGTTCTTAGAACACATTCAACTTGCCAAAGAACAATACGGACAGCGTCCTCAGAACACCCCCATTTTGTTAATTTACAAACATTTTAGGACACCACAAGTGTTCTTGGAACAAATGTAACTTGCCAGAGAACAATAGGGACAGCGTCCTCAGAACACCCCCATTTTGTTAATTTACGAACATTTAAAGGTCACCACAAGTGTTCTTAGAACACATTCAACTTGCCATTGAACAATACGAACAGCGTCCTCAGAACACCCCCATTTTGTTTATTTATGAACATTTCAGGACACCGCAAGTGTTCTTAGAACACATTCAACTTGCCAAAGAACAGTATGGACAGCGTCCTCAGAACACCCCCATTTTGTTAATTTACGAACATTTAACGTACATCACGAGTGTTCTTAGCACACTTTCAACTTGCCACCGAACAATAAGGACAGCGTCCTGAGTACACCCTCATTTTGTTCATTTACGAACATTTCAGGACACCGCAAGTGTTCTTAGAACACATTCAACTTGGCAAAGAACAATACGGACAGCGTCCTCAGAACACCCCCATTTTGTTCATTTACGAACATTTAACGGACACCAAAAGTGTTCTTAGAACACTTTCAACTTGCCAGAGAACAATATGGACCGCGTCCTGAAGACACCCCCATTTTGTTTATTTATGAACATTTAAAGGACACCACAAGTGTTCTTAGAACACTTTCAGCTTGCCATTGAACAATACGAACAGCGTCAGCAGAACACCCCCATTTTGTTTATTTATGAACATTTCAGGACACCGCAAGTGTTCTTAGAACACATTCAACTTGCCAGTGAACAATACGGACAGCGTCATCAGGACACCCCCATTTAACATTTCAGGACACCGCAAGTGTTCATAGAACACTTTCAACTTGCCAGAGAACAATACGGACAGCCTCCTCAGGACACCCCCCTTTTGTTTATTTACGAACATTTAAGGACACCGCGAGTGCTCTTAGAACACATTCAACTTGCCAGCGAACAATACGGACAGCGTCCTCAGGACACCCCCATTTTGTTTATTTACGAACATTTCAGGACACCACAAGTGTTCTTAGAACACTTTCAACTTGCCAAAGAACAATATGGACAGCGTCCTCAGAACACCCCCATTTTCTTAATTTACAAACATTTAACGTACACCACGAGTGTTCTTAGAACACTGTCAACTTGCCACCGAACAATACGGACAGCATCCTGAGAACACACCCATTTTGTTAATTTACCAACATTTCAGGACACTGCAAGTGTTCTTAGAACACATTCAACTTGCCAAAGAACAATATGGACAGCGTCCTCAGAACATTCCCATTTTGTTTATTTACGAACATTTCAGGACACCGCGAGTGTTCTTAGAACACATTAAACTTGCCAGCGAACAATACGGACAGCGTCCTCAGGACATCCCCATTTAACATTTCAGGACACCGCAAGTGTTCATAGAACACTTTCAACTTGCCAGAGAACAATATGGACAGCCTCCTCAGGACACCCTCATTTTATTTATTTACAAACATTTCAGGACACCACAAGTGTTCTTAGAACACTTTCAACTTGCCAAAGAACAATACGGACAGCGTCCTCAGAACACCACCATTTTGTTAATTTACGAACATTTAACGTACACCACGAGTGTTCTTAGAACACTTTCAACTTGCCAGCGAACAATATGGACAGCGTCCTCAGAACGCCCCCCTTTTGTTAATTTACGAACATTTCAGGACACCGCAAGTGTGCTTAGAACACATTCAACTTGCCAAAGAACAATACGGACAGCGTCCTCAGAAAACCCCCATTTTGTTAATTTACAAACATTTCAGGACACCGCAAGTGTTCTTGGAACAAATGTAACTTGCCAGAGAACAATATGGACAGCGTCCTCAGAACACCCCCTTTTTGTTAATTTACGAACATTTAAAGGACACCACAAGTGTTCTTAGAACACTTTCAACTTGCCATTGAACAATACGAACAGCGTCCTCAGAACACCCTCATTTTGTTTATTTATGAACATTTCAGGACACCGCAAGTGTTCTTAGAACACATTCAACTTGCCAAAGAACAGTACGGACAGCGTCCTCAGAACACCCCCATTTTGTTAATTTACGAACATTTAACGTACACCACGAGTGTTCTTAGAACACTTTCAACTTGCCACCGAACAATAAGGACAGCGTCCTGAGTACACCCCCATTTTGTTAATTTACGAACATTTCAGGACACCGCAAGTGTTCTTAGAACACATTCAACTTGCCAAAGAACAATATGGACCGCGTCCTGAGGACACCCCCATTTTGTTTATTTATGAACATTTAAAGGACACCACAAGTGTTCTTAGAACACTTTCAACTTGCCATTGAACAATACGAACAGCGTCCTCAGAACACCCCCATTTTGTTAATTTACGAACATTTAACGTACACCACGAGTGTTCTTAGAACACTTTCTCCTTGCCAGCGAACAATACGGACAGCGTCCTCAGAACACCCCCATTTTGTTAATTTACGAACATTTCAGGACACCACGATGTTCTTAGAACACATTCAACTTGCCAGCGAACAATACGGACAGCATCCTCAGGACAGCCCCATTTAACATTTCAGGACAACGCAAGTGTTCATAGAACACTTTCAACTTGGCAGAGAACAATACGGACAGCCTCCTCAGGACACCCTCATTTTATTTATTTACAAACATTTCAGGACACCACAAGTGTTCTTAGAACACTTTCAACTTGCCAAAGAGCAATACGGACAGCGTCCTCAGAACACCCCCATTTTGTTAATTTACGAACATTTAACGTACACCACAAGTGTTCTTAGAACACTTTCAACTTGCCAGCGAACAATATGGAGAGCGTCCTCAGAATGCCCCCATTTTGTTAATTTACTACATTTCAGGACACATCAAGTGTTCTTAGAACACATTCAACTTGCCAAAGAACAATACGGACAGCATCCTCAGAACACCCCCATTTTGTTAATTTACGAACATTTAAAGGACACCACAAGTGTTCTTAGAACACATTCAACTTGCCATTGAACAATACGAACAGTGTCCTCAGAACACCCCCATTTTGTTTATTTATGAACATTTCAGGACACCGCAAGTGTTCTTAGAACACATTCAACTTGCCAAAGAACAGTACCGACAGCATCCTCAGAACACCCCCATTTTGTTCATTTACGAACATTTAACGGACACCACGAGTGTTCTTAGAACACTTTCAACTTGCCACCGAACAATAAGGACAGCGTCCTGAGTACACCCCCATTTTGTTAATTTACGAACATTTCAGGACACCGCAAGTGTTCTTAGAACACATTCAACTTGCCAAAGAACAATACAGACAGCATCCTCAGAACACCCCCATTTTGTTCATTTACGAACATTTAACGGACACCACGAGTGTTCTTAGAACACTTTCAACTTGCCAAAGAACAATACGGACAGCGTCCTCAGAACACCACCATTTTGTTAATTTACGAACATTTAACGTACACCACGAGTGTTCTTAGAACACTTTCAACTTGCCAGCGAACAATATGGACAACGTCCTCAGAACGCCCCCCTTTTGTTAATTTACGAACATTTCAGGACACCGCAAGTGTGCTTAGAACACATTCAACTTGCCAAAGAACAATACGGACAGCGTCCTCAGAAAACCCCCATTTTGTTAATTTACAACCATTTCAGGACACCGCAAGTGTTCTTGGAACAAATGTAACTTGCCAGAGAACAATATGGACAGCGTCCTCAGAACACCCCCTTTTTGTTAATTTACGAACATTTAAAGGACACCACAAGTGTTCTTAGAACACATTCAACTTGCCATTGAACAATACGAACAGCGTCCTCAGAACACCCTCATTTTGTTTATTTATGAACATTTCAGGACACCGCAAGTGTTCTTAGAACACATTCAACTTGCCAAAGAACAGTACGGACAGCGTCCTCAGAACACCCCCATTTTGTTAATTTACGAACATTTAACGTACACCACGAGTGTTCTTAGAACACTTTCAACTTGCCACCGAACAATAAGGACAGCGTCCTGAGTACACCCCCATTTTGTTAATTTACGAACATTTCAGGACACCGCAAGTGTTCTTAGAACACATTCAACTTGCCAAAGAACAATATGGACCGCGTCCTGAGGACACCCCCATTTTGTTTATTTATGAACATTTAAAGGACACCACAAGTGTTCTTAGAACACTTTCAACTTGCCATTGAACAATACGAACAGCGTCCTCAGAACACCCCCATTTTGTTAATTTACGAACATTTAACGTACACCACAAGTGTTCTTAGAACACTTTCTCCTTGCCAGCGAACAATACGGACAGCGTCCTCAGAACACCCCCATTTTGTTAATTTACGAACATTTCAGGACACCACGATGTTCTTAGAACACATTCAACTTGCCAGCGAACAATACGGACAGCATCCTCAGGACAGCCCCATTTAACATTTCAGGACACCGCAAGTGTTCATAGAACACTTTCAACTTGGCAGAGAACAATACGGACAGCCTCCTCAGGACACCCTCATTTTATTTATTTACAAACATTTCAGGACACCACAAGTGTTCTTAGAACACTTTCAACTTGCCAAAGAGCAATACGGACAGCGTCCTCAGAACACCCCCATTTTGTTAATTTACGAACATTTAACGTACACCACAAGTGTTCTTAGAACACTTTCAACTTGCCAGCGAACAATATGGAGAGCGTCCTCAGAATGCCCCCATTTTGTTAATTTACTACATTTCAGGACACATCAAGTGTTCTTAGAACACATTCAACTTGCCAAAGAACAATACGGACAGCATCCTCAGAACACCCCCATTTTGTTAATTTACGAACATTTAAAGGACACCACAAGTGTTCTTAGAACACATTCAACTTGCCATTGAACAATACGAACAGCGTCCTCAGAACACCCCCATTTTGTTTATTTATGAACATTTCAGGACACCGCAAGTGTTCTTAGAACACATTCAACTTGCCAAAGAACAGTACCGACAGCATCCTCAGAACACCCCCATTTTGTTCATTTACGAACATTTAACGGACACCACGAGTGTTCTTAGAACACTTTCAACTTGCCACCGAACAATAAGGACAGCGTCCTGAGTACACCCCCATTTTGTTAATTTACGAACATTTCAGGACACCGCAAGTGTTCTTAGAACACATTCAACTTGCCAAAGAACAATACAGACAGCATCCTCAGAACACCCCCATTTTGTTCATTTACGAACATTTAACGGACACCACGAGTGTTCTTAGAACACTTTCAACTTGCCAAAGAACAATACGGACAGCGTCCTCAGAACACCCCCATTTTGTTAATTTACGAACATTTAACGTACACCACAAGTGTTCTCAGAACACTTTCAACTTGCCAGCGAACAATACGGAGAGCGTCCTCAGAACGCCCCCATTTTGTTAATTTACGAACATTTCAGGACACCGCAAGTGTTCTTAGAACACATTCAACTTGCCAAAGAACAATACGGACAGCGTCCTCAGAACACCCCCATTTTGTTAATTTACAAACATTTTAGGACACCGAAAGTGTTCTTGGAACAAATGTAACTTGCCAGAGAACACTACGGACAGCGTCCTCAGAACACCCCCATTTTGTTAATTTACAAACATTTAAATGACACCACAAGTGTTCTTAGAACACATTCAACTTGCCTTTGAACAATACGAACAGCGTCCTCAGAACACCCCCATTTTGTTTATTTATGAACATTTCAGGACACCGCAAGTGTTCTTAGAACACATTCAACTTGCCAAAGAACAGTACCGACAGCGTCCTCAGAACACCCCCATTTTTTTAATTTACGAAGATTTAACGTACACCACGAGTGTTCTTAGAACACTTTCAACTTGCCACCGAACAATAATTACAGCGTCCTGAGTACACCCCCATTTTGTTCATTTACGAACATTTCAGGACACCGCGAGTGTTCTTAGAACACATTCAACTTGCCAGCGAACAATACGGACAGCGTCCTCAGGACACCCTCATTTTATTTATTTACAAACATTTCAGGACACCACAAGTGTTCTTAGAACACTTTCAACTTGCCAAAGAACAATACGGACAGCGTCCTGAGAACACCCCCATTTTGTTAATTTACGAACCTTTAACGTACACCACAGGTGTTCTTAGAACACTTTCAACTTGCCAGCGAACAATTTATTTATTTATTTGCATTTATAAAGCGCACAGAACTGCCCTGGGGCATCGTGGCGCTGTTACAGCAGACTTAGTCATGAACACAAGCATAGGAATGTGTTTACAGATGTAACCGAGTTACATAGTACATTTCACATTGGTAATAAACATTGAGCTTAAAGGTTATGCTATGCTGTGGATACAATGCAAGCATGAGAGTGAATGTGGCAGACTTTAGCGGAATAGGAGGGTTTTGAGGTTTTTACGGAAGGTATGGTATGATTTTTCGTTCCTTAGTGAGGTAGGTAGGGAGTTCCAGTTTTTTGGTGCGAGGTGTTGGAAGCTGGTTCCTCCCGCCCTGGATCTTTGAAACGTGGGGACATCAATCATGTTGGTGCGGTGAGCTCTGGTGGGTCTGATGGAGGCTTTCGGTGTGATTCTTTCTGCGAGATAGGGTGGGGCATCCAGGGATAGGCATCTGTGTGTGACATCCCCAATACGGAGAGCGTCCTCAGAACGCCCCCATTTTGTTAATTTACGAACATTTCAGGACACCGCAAGTGTTCTTAGAACACATTCAACTTGCCAAAGAACAATACGGACAGCGTCCTCAGAACACCCCCATTTTGTTAATTTACAAACATTTTAGGACACCGCAAGTGTTCTTGGAACAAATGTAACTTGCCAGAGAACAATACGGACAGCGTTCTTAGAACACCCCCATTTTGTTAATTTACGAACATTTAAAGGACACCACAAGTGTTCTTAGAACACATTCAACTTGCCATTGAACAATACGAACAGCGTCCTCAGAACACCCCCATTTTGTTTATTTATGAACATTTCAGGACACCGCAAGTGTTCTTAGAACACATTCAACTTGCCAAAGAACAGTACGGACAGCGTCCTCAGAACACCCCCATTTTGTTAATTTACGAACATTTAACGTACACCACGAGTGTTCTTAGAACACTTTCAACTTGCCACCGAACAATAAGGACAGCGTCCTGAGTACACCACCATTTTGTTAATTTACGAACATTTCAGGATACCGCAAGTGTTCTTAGAACACATTCAACTTGCCAAAGAACAATACGGACAGCGTCCTCAGAACACCCCCATTTTGTTCATTTACGAACATTTAACGGACACCACAAGTGTTCTTAGAACACTTTCAGCTTGCCATTGAACAATACGAACAGCGTCCTCAGAACACCCCCATTTTGTTTATTTACGAACATTTCAGGACACCACAAGTGTTCTTAGAACACTTTCAACTTGCCAAAGAACAATACGGACAGCGTCCTCAGAACACCCCCATTTTCTTAATTTACGAACATTTAACGTACACCACGAGTGTTCTTAGAACACTTTCAACTTGCCACCGAACAATACGGACAGAATCCTGAGAACACACCCATTTTGTTAATTTACCAACATTTCAGGACACTGCAAGTGTTCTTAGAACACATTCAACTTGCCAAAGAACAATATGGACAGCGTCCTCAGAACATTCCCATTTTGTTTATTTACGAACATTTCAGGACACCGCGAGTGTTCTTAGAACACATTCAACTTGCCAGCGAACAATACGGACAGCGTCCTCAGGACATCCCCATTTAACATTTCAGGACACCGCAAGTGTTCATAGAACACTTTCAACTTGCCAGAGAACAATATGGACAGCCTCCTCAGGACACCCTCATTTTATTTATTTACGAACATTTCAGGACACCACAAGTGTTCTTAGAACACTTTCAACTTGCCAAAGAACAATACGGACAGCGTCCTCAGAACACCACCATTTTGTTAATTTACGAACATTTAACGTACACCACGAGTGTTCTTAGAACACTTTCAACTTGCCAGCGAACAATATGGACAGCGTCCTCAGAACGCCCCCCTTTTGTTAATTTACGAACATTTCAGGACACCGCAAGTGTTCTTAGAACACATTCAACTTGCCAAAGAACAATACGGACAGCGTCCTCAGACAACCCCCATTTTGTTAATTTACAAACATTTCAGGACACCACAAGTGTTCTTGGAACAAATGTAACTTGCCAGAGAACAATATGGACAGCGTCCTCAGAACACCCCCTTTTTGTTAATTTACGAACATTTAAAGGACACCACAAGTGTTCTTAGAACACTTTCAACTTGCCACCGAACAATAAGGACAGCGTCCTGAGTACACCCCCATTTTGTTAATTTACGAACATTTCAGGACACCGCAAATGTTCTTAGAACACATTCAACTTGCCAAAGAACAATATGGACCGCGTCCTGAGGACACCCCCATTTTGTTTATTTATGAACATTTAAAGGACACCACAAGTGTTCTTAGAACACTTTCAACTTGCCATTGAACAATACGAGCAGCGTCCTCAGAACACCCCCATTTTGTTAATTTACGAACATTTAACGTACACCACGAGTGTTCTTAGAACACTTTCTCCTTGCCATTGAACAATACGGACAGCATCCTCAGAACACCCCCATTTTGTTAATTTACGAACATTTAAAGGACACCACAAGTGTTCTTAGAACACATTCAACTTGCCATTGAACAATACGAAAAGCGTCCTCAGAACACCCCCATTTTGTTTATTTATGAACATTTCAGGACACCGCAAGTGTTCTTAGAACACATTCAACTTGCCAAAGAACAGTACCGACAGCGTCCTCAGAACACCCCCATTTTTTTAATTTACGAAGATTTAACATACACCACGAGTGTTCTTAGAACACTTTCAACTTGCCACCGAACAATAAGGACAGCGTCCTGAGTACACCCCCATTTTGTTAATTTACGAACATTTCAGGACACCGCAAGTGTTCTTAGAACACATTCAACTTGCCAAAGAACAATACAGACAGCATCCTCAGAACTCCCCCATGTTGTTCATTTACGAACATTTAACGGACACCACGAGTGTTCTTAGAACACTTTCAACTTGCCAAAGAACAATACGGACAGCGTCCTCAGAACACCCCCATTTTGTTAATTTACGAACATTTAACGTACACCACAAGTGTTCTCAGAACACTTTCAACTTGCCAGCGAACAATACGGAGAGCGTCCTCAGAACGCCCCCATTTTGTTAATTTATGAACATTTCAGGACACCGCAAGTGTTCTTAGAACACATTCAACTTGCCAAAGAACAATACGGACAGCGTCCTCAGAACACCCCCATTTTGTTAATTTACAAACATTTTAGGACACCGCAAGTGTTCTTGGAACAAATGTAACTTGCCAGAGAACACTACGGACAGCGTCCTCAGAACACCCCCATTTTGTTAATTTACGAACATTTAAAGGACACCACAAGTGTTCTTAGAACACATTCAACTTGCCTTTGAACAATACGAACAGCGTCCTCAGAACACCCCCATTTTGTTTATTTATGAACATTTCAGGACACCGCAAGTGTTCTTAGAACACATTCAACTTGCCAAAGAACAGTACGGACAGCGTCCTCAGAACACCCCCATTTTGTTAATTTACAAACATTTTAGGACACCGCAAGTGTTCTTGGAACAAATGGAACTTGCCAGAGAACAATACGGACTGCGTCCTCAGAACACCCCCATTTTGTTAATTTACGAACATTTCAGGACACCGCAAGTGTTCTTAGAACACATTCAACTTGCCAAAGAACAGTACGGACTGCGTCCTCAGAACACCCCCATTTTGTTAATTTACGAACATTTAACGTACACCACGAGTGTTCTTAGAACACTTTCAACTTGCCACCAAACAATAAGGACAGCGTCCTGAGTACACCCCCATTTTATTAATTTACGAACATTTCAGGACACCGCAAGTGTTCTTAGAACACATTCAACTTGCCAAAGAACAATACGGACAGCGTCCTCAGAACACCCCCATTTTGTTCATTTACGAACATTTAACGGACACCACGAGTGTTCTTAGAACACTTTCAACTTGCCAGAGAACAATATGGACCGCGTCCTGAGGACACCCCCATTTTGTTTATTTATGAACATTTAAAGGACAACCACAAGTGTTCTTAGAACACTTTCACTTGCCATTGAACAATACGAACGGCATCCTCAGAACACCCCCATTTTGTTAATTTACAAACATTTTAGGACACCGCAAGTGTTCTTGGAACAAATGTAACTTGCCAGAGAACAATACGGACTGCGTCCTCAGAACACCCCCATTTTGTTAATTTACGAACATTTAAAGGACACGCAAGTGTTCTTAGAACACATTCAACTTGCCAAAGAACAATACGGACAGCGTCCTCAGAACACCCCCATTTTGTTCATTTACGAACATTTAACGGACACCACGAGTGTTCTTAGAACACTTTCAACTTGCCAGAGAACAATATGGACCGCGTCCTGAGGACACCCCCATTTTGTTTATTTATGATCATTTAAAGGACAACCACAAGTGTTCTTAGAACACTTTCAACTTGCCATTGAACAATACGAACGGCATCCTCAGAACACCCCCATTTTGTTTATTTATGAACATTGCAGGACATCGCAAGTGTTCTTAGAACACATTCAACTTGCCAGCGAACAATACGGACAGCGTCATCAGGACACCCCCATTTTGTTAATTTACGAACATTTAACGTACACCACGAGTGTTCTTAGAACACTTTCAACTTGCCAGCGAACAATACAGACAGCGTCCTCAGGACACCCCCATTTTGTTAATTTACGAACATTTCAGGACACCGCAATTGTTCTTAGAACACATTCAACTTGCCAAAGAACAATACGGACAGCGTCCTCAGAACACCCCCATTTTGTTTATTTACGAACATTTCAGGACATCGCGAGTGTTCTTAGAACACATTCAACTTGCCAGCGAACAATACGGACAGCCCCATTTAACATTTCAGGACACCGCGAGTGTTCATAGAACACTTTCAACTTGCCAGAGAACAATAGGGACAGCCTGCTCAGGACACCCTCATTTTATTTATTTACAAACATTTCAGGACACCACAAGTGTTCTTAGAACACTTTCAACTCATTTTATTTATTTACAAACATTTCAGGACACCACAAGTGTTCTTAGAACACTTTCAACTTGCCAAAGAACAATACGGACAGCGTCCTCAGAACACCCCCATTTTGTTAATTTACGAACATTTAACGTACACCACAAGTGTTCTTAGAACACTTTCAACTTGCCAGCGAACAATACGGAGAGCGTCCTCAGAACGCCCCCATTTTGTTAATTTACGAACATTTCAGGACACCGCAATTGTTCTTAGAACACATTCAACTTGCCAAAGAACAATACGGACAGCATCCTCAGAACACCCCCATTTTGTTAATTTACAAACATTTTAGGACACCGCAAGTGTTCTTGGAACAAATTTAACTTGCCAGAGAACACTACGGACAGCGTCCTCAGAACACCCCCAATTTGTTAATTTACGAACATTTAAAGGACACCACAAGTGTTCTTAGAACACATTCAACTTGCCATTGAACAATACGAACAGCGTCCTCAGAACACCCCCATTTTGTTAATTTACGAACATTTAACGTACACCACGAGTGTTCTTAGAACACTTTCAACTTGCCACCGAACAATAAGGACAGCGTCCTGAGTACACCCCCATTTTGTTCATTTACGAACATTTCAGGACACCGCGAGTGTTCTTAGAACACATTCAACTTGCCAGCGAACAATACGGACAGGGTCCTCAGGACGGCCCCATTTAACATTTCAGGACACCGCGAGTGTTCATAGAACACTTTCAACTTGCAAGAGAACAATAGGGACAGCCTCCTCAGGACACCCTCATTTTATTTATTTACAAACATTTCAGGACACCACAAGTGTTCTTAGAACACTTTCAACTTGCCAAAGAACAATACGGACAGCGTCCTCAGAACACCCCCATTTTGTTAATTTACGAACCTTTAACGTACACCACAGGTGTTCTTAGAACACTTTCAACTTGCCAGCGAACAATACGGTGAGCGTCCTCAGAATGCCCCCATTTTGTTAATTTACGAACATTTCAGGACACTGCAAGTGTTCTTAGAACACATTCAACTTGCCAAAGAACAATACGGACAGCGTCCTCAGAACACCCCCATTTTGTTAATTTACAAACATTTTAGGACACCGCAAGTGTTCTTGGAACAAATGTAATTTGCCAGAGAACAATACGGACAGCGTCCTCAGAATGCCCCCATTTTGTTAATTTACGAACATTTAAAGGACACCACAAGTGTTCTTAGAACACATTCAACTTGCCATTGAACAATACAAACAGCGTCCTCAGAACACCCCCATTTTGTTTATTTATGAACATTTCAGGACACCGCAAATGTTCTTAGAACACATTCAACTTGCCAAAGAACAGTACGGACAGCGTCCTCAGAACACACCCATTTTGTTAATTTACGAACATTTAACGTACACCACGAGTGTTCTTAGAACACTTTCAACCTGCCACCGAACAATAAGGACAGCGTCCTGAGTACACCCCCATTTTGTTCTTTTACGAACATTTCAGGACACCGCAAGTGTTCTTAGAACACATTCAACTTGGCAAAGAACAATACGGACAGCGTCCTCAGAACACCCCCATTTTGTTCATTTACGAACATTTAACGGACACCACAAGTGTTCTTAGAACACTTTCAACTTGCCAGAGAACAATATGGACCGCGTCCTGAAGACACCCCCATTTTGTTTATTTATGAACATTTAATGGACACCACAAGTGTTCTTAGAACACTTTCAGCTTGCCATTGAACAATACGAACAGCGTCAGCAGAACACCCCCATTTTGTTTATTTATGAACATTTCAGGACACCGCAAGTGTTCTTAGAACACTTTCAACTTGCCAGAGAACAATACGGACAGCCTCCTCAGGACACCCCCCTTTTGTTTATTTACGAACATTTAAGGACACCGCGAGTGCTCTTAGAACACATTCAACTTGCCAGCGAACAATACGGACAGCGTCCTCAGGACACCCCCATTTTGTTTATTTACGAACATTTCAGGACACCACAAGTGTTCTTAGAACACTTTCAACTTGCCAAAGAACAATACGGACAGCTTCCTCAGAACACCCCCATTTTCTTAATTTACGAACATTTAACGTACACCACGAGTGTTCTTAGAACACTTTCAACTTGCCACCGAACAATACGGACAGCATCCTGAGAACACACCCATTTTGTTAATTTACCAACATTTCAGGACACTGCAAGTGTTCTTAGAACACATTCAACTTGCCAAAGAACAATATGGACAGCGTCCTCAGAACATTCCCATTTTGTTTATTTACGAACATTTCAGGACACCGCGAGTGTTCTTAGAACACATTAAACTTGCCAGCGAACAATACGGACAGCGTCCTCAGGACATCCCCATTTAACATTTCAGGACACCGCAAGTGTTCATAGAACACTTTCAACTTGCCAGAGAACAATATGGACAGCCTCCTCAGGACACCCTCATTTTATTTATTTACAAACATTTCAGGACACCACAAGTGTTCTTAGAACACTTTCAACTTGCCAAAGAACAATACGGACAGCGTCCTCAGAACACCACCATTTTGTTAATTTACGAACATTTAACGTACACCACGAGTGTTCTTAGAACACTTTCAACTTGCCAGAGAACAATATGGACAGCGTCCTCAGAACGCCCCCCTTTTGTTAATTTACGAACATTTCAGGACACCGCAAGTGTGCTTAGAACACATTCAACTTGCCAAAGAACAATACGGACAGCGTCCTCAGAAAACCCCCATTTTGTTAATTTACAAACATTTCAGGACACCGCAAGTGTTCTTGGAACAAATGTAACTTGCCAGAGAACAATATGGACAGGGTCCTCAGAACACCCCCTTTTTGTTAATTTACGAACATTTAAAGGACACCACAAGTGTTCTTAGAACACTTTCAACTTGCCATTGAACAATACGAACAGCGTTTTCAGAACACCCTCATTTTGTTTATTTATGAACATTTCAGGACACCGCAAGTGTTCTTAGAACACATTCAACTTGCCAAAGAACAGTACGGACAGCGTCCTCAGAACACCCCCATTTTGTTAATTTACGAACATTTAACGTACACCACGAGTGTTCTTAGAACACTTTCAACTTGCCACCGAACAATAAGGACAGCGTCCTGAGTACACCCCCATTTTGTTAATTTACGAACATTTCAGGACACCGCAAGTGTTCTTAGAACACATTCAACTTGCCAAAGAACAATATGGACCGCGTCCTGAGGACACCCCCATTTTGTTTATTTATGAACATTTAAAGGACACCACAAGTGTTCTTAGAACACTTTCAACTTGCCATTGAACAATACGAACAGCGTCCTCAGAACACCCCCATTTTGTTAATTTACGAACATTTAACGTACACCACGAGTGTTCTTAGAACACTTTCTCCTTGCCAGCGAACAATACGGACAGCGTCCTCAGAACACCCCCATTTTGTTAATTTACGAACATTTCAGGACACCACGATGTTCTTAGAACACATTCAACTTGCCAGCGAACAATACGGACAGCATCCTCAGGACAGCCCCATTTAACATTTCAGGACACCGCAAGTGTTCATAGAACACTTTCAACTTGGCAGAGAACAATACGGACAGCCTCCTCAGGACACCCTCATTTTATTTATTTACAAACATTTCAGGACACCGCAAGTGTTCTTAGAACACTTTCAACTTGCCAAAGAGCAATACGGACAGCGTCCTCAGAACACCCCCATTTTGTTAATTTACGAACATTTAACGTACACCACAAGTGTTCTTAGAACACTTTCAACTTGCCAGCGAACAATATGGAGAGCGTCCTCAGAATGCCCCCATTTTGTTAATTTACTACATTTCAGGACACATCAAGTGTTCTTTGAACACATTCAACTTGCCAAAGAACAATACGGACAGCATCCTCAGAACACCCCCATTTTGTTAATTTACGAACATTTAAAGGACACCACAAGTGTTCTTAGAACACATTCAACTTGCCATTGAACAATACGAACAGCGTCCTCAGAACACGCCCATTTTGTTTATTTATGAACATTTCAGGACACCGCAAGTGTTCTTAGAACACATTCAACTTGCCAAAGAACAGTACCGACAGCATCCTCAGAACACCCCCATTTTGTTCATTTACGAACATTTAACGGACACCACGAGTGTTCTTAGAACACTTTCAACTTGCCACCGAACAATAAGGACAGCGTCCTGAGTACACCCCCATTTTGTTAATTTACGAACATTTCAGGACACCGCAAGTGTTCTTAGAACACATTCAACTTGCCAAAGAACAATACAGACAGCATCCTCAGAACACCCCCATTTTGTTCATTTACGAACATTTAACGGACACCACGAGTGTTCTTAGAACACTTTCAACTTGCCAAAGAACAATACGGACAGCGTCCTCAGAACACCCCCATTTTGTTAATTTACGAACATTTAACGTACACCACAAGTGTTCTCAGAACACTTTCAACTTGCCAGCGAACAATACGGAGAGCGTCCTCAGAACGCCCCCATTTTGTTAATTTACGAACATTTCAGGACACCGCAAGTGTTCTTAGAACACATTCAACTTGCCAAAGAACAATACGGACAGCGTCCTCAGAACACCCCCATTTTGTTAATTTACAAACATTTTAGGACACCGAAAGTGTTCTTGGAACAAATGTAACTTGCCAGAGAACACTACGGACAGCGTCCTCAGAACACCCCCATTTTGTTAATTTACGAACATTTAAAGGACACCACAAGTGTTCTTAGAACACATTCAACTTGCCTTTGAACAATACGAACAGCGTCCTCAGAACACCCCCATTTTGTTTATTTATGAACATTTCAGGACACCGCAAGTGTTCTTAGAACACATTCAACTTGCCAAAGAACAGTACGGACAGCGTCCTCAGAACACCCCCATTTTGTTAATTTACGAACATTTAACGTACACCACGAGTGTTCTTAGAACACTTTCAACTTGCCACCGAACAATAAGGACAGCGTCCTGAGTACACCCCCATTTTGTTCATTTACGAACCTTTCAGGACACCGCGAGTGTTCTTAGAACACATTCAACTTGCCAGCGAACAATACGGACAGCGTCCTCAGGACACCCTCATTTTATTTATTTACAAACATTTCAGGACACCACAAGTGTTCTTAGAACACTTTCAACTTGCCAAAGAACAATACGGACAGCGTCCTCAGAACACCCCCATTTTGTTAATTTACGAACCTTTAACGTACACCACAGGTGTTCTTAGAACACTTTCAACTTGCCAGCGAACAATACGGAGAGCGTCCTCAGAACGCCCCCATTTTGTTAATTTACGAACATTTCAGGACACCGCAAGTGTTCTTAGAACACATTCAACTTGCCAAAGAACAATACGGACAGTGTCCTCAGAACACCCCCATTTTGTTAATTTACAAACATTTTAGGACACCGCAAGTGTTCTTGGAACAAATGTAACTTGCCAGAGAACAATACGGACAGCGTTCTTAGAACACCCCCATTTTGTTAATTTACGAACATTTAAAGGACACCACAAGTGTTCTTAGAACACATTCAACTTGCCATTGAACAATACGGACAGCGTCCTCAGAACACCCCCATTTTGTTTATTTATGAACATTTCAGGACACCGCAAGTGTTCTTAGAACACATTCAACTTGCCAAAGAATAGTACGGACAGCGTCCTCAGAACACCCCCATTTTGTTAATTTACGAACATTTAACGTACACCACGAGTGTTCTTAGAACACTTTCAACTTGCCACCGAACAATAAGGACAGCGTCCTGAGTACACCACCATTTTGTTAATTTACGAACATTTCAGGACACCGAAAGTGTTCTTAGAACACATTCAACTTGCCAAAGAACAATACGGACAGCGTCCTCAGAACACCCCCATTTTGTTCATTTACGAACATTTAACGGACACCACGAGTGTTCTTAGAACACTTTCAACTTGCCAGAGAACAATATGGACCGCGTCCTGAAGACACCCCCATTTTGTTTATTTATGAACATTTAAAGGACACCACAAGTGTTCTTAGAACACATTCAACTTGCCAAAGAACAATATGGACAGCGTCCTCAGAACATTCCCATTTTGTTTATTTACGAACATTTCAGGACACCGCGAGTGTTCTTAGAACACTTTCAACTTGCCAAAGAACAATACGGACAGCGTCCTCAGAACACCACCATTTTGTTAATTTACGAACATTTAACGTACACTACGAGTGTTCTTAGAACACTTTCAACTTGCCAGCGAACAATATGGACAGCGTCCTCAGAACGCCCCCTTTTTGTTAATTTACGAACATTTCAGGACACCGCAAGTGTTCTTAGAACACATTCAACTTGCCAAAGAACAATACGGACAGCGTCCTCAGACAACCCCCATTTTGTTAATTTACAAACATTTCAGGACACCACAAGTGTTCTTGGAACAAATGTAACTTGCCAGAGAACAATATGGACAGCGTCCTCAGAACACCCCCTTTTTGTTAATTTACGAACATTTAAAGGACACCACAAGTGTTCTTAGAACACTTTCAACTTGCCACCGAACAATAAGGACAGCGTCCTGAGTACACCCCCATTTTGTTAATTTACGAACATTTCAGGACACCGCAAATGTTCTTAGAACACATTCAACTTGCCAAAGAACAATATGGACCGCGTCCTGAGGACACCCCCATTTTGTTTATTTATGAACATTTAAATGACACCACAAGTGTTCTTAGAACACTTTCAACTTGCCATTGAACAATACGAGCAGCGTCCTCAGAACACCCCCATTTTGTTAATTTACGAACATTTAACGTACACCACGAGTGTTCTTAGAACACTTTCTCCTTGCCAGCGAACAATATGGAGAGCGTCCTCAGAACGCCCCCATTTTGTTAATTTACTACATTTCAGGACACATCAAGTGTTCTTAGAACACATTCAACTTGCCAAAGAACAATACGGACAGCATCCTCAGAACACCCCCATTTTGTTAATTTACGAACATTTAAAGGACACCACAAGTGTTCTTAGAACACATTCAACTTGCCATTGAACAATACGAAAAGCGTCCTCAGAACACCCCCATTTTGTTTATTTATGAACATTTCAGGACACCGCAAGTGTTCTTAGAACACATTCAACTTGCCAAAGAACAGTACCGACAGCGTCCTCAGAACACCCCCATTTTTTTAATTTACGAAGATTTAACGTACACCACGAGTGTTCTTAGAACACTTTCAACTTGCCACCGAACAATAAGGACAGCGTCCTGAGTACACCCCCATTTTGTTAATTTACGAACATTTCAGGACACCGCAAGTGTTCTTAGAACACATTCAACTTGCCAAAGAACAATACAGACAGCATCCTCAGAACACCCCCATGTTGTTCATTTACGAACATTTAACGGACACCACGAGTGTTCTTAGAACACTTTCAACTTGCCAAAGAACAATACGGACAGCGTCCTCAGAACACCCCCATTTTGTTAATTTACGAACATTTAACGTACACCACAAGTGTTCTCAGAACACTTTCAACTTGCCAGCGAACAATACGGAGAGCGTCCTCAGAACGCCCCCATTTTGTTAATTTATGAACATTTCAGGACACCGCAAGTGTTCTTAGAACACATTCAACTTGCCAAAGAACAATACGGACAGCGTCCTCAGAACACCCCCATTTTGTTAATTTACAAACATTTTAGGACACCGCAAGTGTTCTTGGAACAAATGTAACTTGCCAGAGAACACTACGGACAGCGTCCTCAGAATACCCCCATTTTGTTAATTTACGAACATTTAAAGGACACCACAAGTGTTCTTAGAACACATTCAACTTGCCTTTGAACAATACGAACAGCGTCCTCAGAACACCCCCATTTTGTTTATTTATGAACATTTCAGGACACCGCAAGTGTTCTTAGAACACATTCAACTTGCCAAAGAACAGTACGGACAGCGTCCTCAGAACACCCCCATTTTGTTAATTTACGAACATTTAACGTACACCACGAGTGTTCTTAGAACACTTTCAACTTGCCACCGAACAATAAGGACAGCGTCCTGAGTACACCCCCATTTTGTTCATTTACGAACATTTCAGGACACCGCAAGTGTTCTTAGAACACATTCAACTTGCCATAGAACAATACGGACAGCGTCCTCAGAACACCCCCATTTTGTTCATTCACGAACATTTAACGGACACCACGAGTGTTCTTAGAACACTTTCAACTTGCCAGAGAACAATATGGACCGCGTCCTGAAGACACCCCCATTTTGTTTATTTATGAACATTTAAAGGACACCACAATTGTTCTTAGAACACTTTCAGCTTGCCATTGAACAATACGAACAGCGTCCTCAGAACACCCCCATTTTGTTAATTTACGAACATTTAACGTACACCACGAGTGTTCTTAGAACACTTTCAACTTGCCACCGAACAATAAGGACAGCGTCCTGAGTACACCCCCATTTTGTTCATTTACGAACATTTCAGGACACCGCGAGTGTTCTTAGAACACATTCAACTTGCCAAAGAACAATACGGACAGCGTCCTCAGAACACCCCCATTTAACATTTCAGGACACCGCAAGTGTTCATAGAACACTTTCAACTTGCAAGAGAACAATAGGGACAGCCTCCTCAGGACACCCTCATTTTATTTATTTACAAACATTTCAGGACACCACAAGTGTTCTTAGAACACTTTCAACTTGCCAAAGAACAATACGGACAGCGTCCTCAGAACACCCCCATTTTGTTAATTTACGAACATTTAACGTACACCACGAGTGTTCTTAGAACACTTTCAACTTGCCACCGAACAATAAGGACAGCGTCCTGAGTACACCCCCATTTTGTTCATTTACGAACATTTCAGGACACCGCAAGTGTTCTTAGAACACATTCAACTTGCCAAAGAACAATACGGACAGCGTCCTCAGAACACCCCCATTTTGTTCATTTACGAACATTTAACGGACACCACGAGTGTTCTTAGAACACTTTCAACTTGCCAGAGAACAATATGGACCGCGTCCTGAAGACACCCCCATTTTGTTTATTTATGAACATTTAAAGGACACCACAATTGTTCTTAGAACACTTTCAGCTTGCCATTGAACAATACGAACAGCGTCCTCAGAACACCCCCATTTTGTTAATTTACGAACATTTAACGTACACCACGAGTGTTCTTAGAACACTTTCAACTTGCCACCGAACAATAAGGACAGCGTCCTGAGTACACCCCCATTTTGTTCATTTACGAACATTTCAGGACACCGCGAGTGTTCTTAGAACACATTCAACTTGCCAAAGAACAATACGGACAGCGTCCTCAGAACACCCCCATTTAACATTTCAGGACACCGCAAGTGTTCATAGAACACTTTCAACTTGCAAGAGAACAATAGGGACAGCCTCCTCAGGACACCCTCATTTTATTTATTTACAAACATTTCAGGACACCACAAGTGTTCTTAGAACACTTTCAACTTGCCAAAGAACAATACGGACAGCGTCCTCAGAACACCCCCATTTTGTTAATTTACGAACCTTTAACGTACACCACAGGTGTTCTTAGAACACTTTCAACTTGCCAGCGAACAATACGGAGAGCGTCTTCAGAACGCCCCCATTTTGTTAATTTACGAACATTTCAGGACACCGCAAGTGTTCTTAGAACACATTCAACTTGCCAAAGAACAATATGGACAGCGTCCTCAGAACACCCCCATTTTGTTAATTTACAAACATTTTAGGACACCGCAAGTGTTCTTGGAACAAATGTAACTTGCCATTGAACAATACGAACAGCGTCCTCAGAACACCCCCATTTTGGTTATTTATGAACATTTCAGGACACCGCAAGTGTTCTTAGAACACATTCAACTTGCCAAAGAACAGTACGGACAGCGTCCTCAGAACACCCCCATTTTGTTAATTTACGAACATTTAACGTACACCACGAGTGTTCTTAGAACACTTTCAACTTGCCACCGAACAATAAGGACAGCGTCCTTAGTACACCCCCATTTTGTTCATTTACGAACATTTCAGGACACTGCAAGTGTTCTTAGAACACATTCAACTTGCCAAAGAACAATATGGACAGCGTCCTCAGAACACCCCCATTTTGTTCATTTACGAACATTTAACTGACACCACGAGTGTTCTTAGAACACTTTCAACTTGCCAGAGAACAATATGGACCGCGTCCTGAAGACACCCCCATTTTGTTTATTTATGAACATTTAAAGGACACCACAAGTGTTCTTAGAACACTTTCAGCTTGCCAAAGAACAATACGGACAGCGTCCTCAGAACACCCCCATTTTCTTAATTTACGAACATTTAACGTACACCACGAGTGTTCTTAGAACACTTTCAACTTGCCACCGAACAATACGGACAGAATCCTGAGAACACACCCATTTTGTTAATTTACTAACATTTCAGGACACTGCAAGTGTTCTTAGAACACATTCAACTTGCCAAAGAACAATATGGACAGCGTCCTCAGAACATTCCCATTTTGTTTATTTACGAACATTTCAGGACACCGCGAGTGTTCTTAGAACACATTCAACTTGCCAGCGTACAATACGGACAGCGTCCTCAGGACATCCCCATTTAACATTTCAGGACACCGCAAGTGTTCATAGAACACTTTCAACTTGCCAGAGAACAATATGGACAGCCTCCTCAGGACGCCCTCATTTTATTTATTTACGAACATTTCAGGACACCACAAGTGTTCTTAGAACACTTTCAACTTGCCAAAGAACAATACGGACAGCGTCCTCAGAACACCACCATTTTGTTAATTTACGAACATTTAACGTACACCACGAGTGTTCTTAGAACACTTTCAACTTGCCAGCGAACAATATGGACAGCGTCCTCAGAACGCCCCCCTTTTGTCAATTTACGAACATTTCAGGACACCGCAAGTGTTCTTAGAACACATTCAACTTGCCAAAGAACAATACGGACAGCGTCCTCAGACAACCCCCATTTTGTTAATTTACAAACATTTCAGGACACCGCAAGTGTTCTTGGAACAAATGTAACTTGCCAGAGAACAATATGGACAGCGTCCTCAGAACACCCCCTTTTTGTTAATTTACGAACATTTAAAGGTCACCACAAGTGTTCTTAGAACACTTTCAACTTGCCACCGAACAATAAGGACAGCGTCCTGAGTACACCCCCATTTTGTTAATTTACGAACATTTCAGGACACCGCAAGTGTTCTTAGAACACATTCAACTTGCCAAAGAACAATATGGACCGCGTCCTGAGGACACCCCCATTTTGTTTATTTATGAACATTTAAAGGACACCACAAGTGTTCTTAGAACACTTTCAACTTGCCATTGAACAATACGAGCAGCGTCCTCAGAACACCCCCATTTTGTTAATTTACGAACATTTAACGTACACCACGAGTGTTCTTAGAACACTTTCTCCTTGCCAGCGAACAATACGGACAGCGTCCTCAGAACACCCCCATTTTGTTAATTTACGAACATTTCAGGACACCACAATGTTCTTAGAACACATTCAACTTGCCAGCGAACAATACGGACAGCGTCCTCAGGACAGCCCCATTTAACATTTCAGGACACCGCGAGTGTTCATAGAACACTTTCAACTTGGCAGAGAACAATACGGACAGCCTCCTCAGGACACCCTCATTTTATTTATTTACAAACATTTCAGGACACCACAAGTGTTCTTAGAACACTTTCAACTTTCCAAAGAGCAATACGTACAGTGTCCTCAGAACACCCCCATTTTGTTAATTTACGAACATTTAACGTACACCACAAGTGTTCTTAGAACACTTTCAACTTGCCAGCGAACAATATGGAGAGCGTCCTCAGAACGCCCCCATTTTGTTAATTTACTACATTTCAGGACACATCAAGTGTTCTTAGAACACATTCAACTTGCCAAAGAACAATACGGACAGCATCCTCAGAACACCCCCATTTTGTTAATTTACGAACATTTAAAGGACACCACAAGTGTTCTTAGAACACATTCAACTTGCCATTGAACAATACGAACAGCGTCCTCAGAACACCCCCATTTTGCTTATTTATGAACATTTCAGGACACCGCAAGTGTTCTTAGAACACATTCAACTTGCCAAAGAACAGTACCGACAGCGTCCTCAGAACACCCCCATTTTGTTAATTTACGAACATTTAACGTACACCACGAGTGTTCTTAGAACACTTTCAACTTGCCACCGAACAATAAGGACAGCGTCCTGAGTACACCCCCATTTTGTTAATTTACGAACATTTCAGGACACCGCAAGTGTTCTTAGAACACATTCAACTTGCCAAAGAACAATACAGACAGCATCCTCAGAACACCCCCATTTTGTTCATTTACGAACATTTAACGGACACCACGAGTGTTCTTAGAACACTTTCAACTTGCCAAAGAACAATACGGACAGCGTCCTCAGAACACCCCCATTTTGTTAATTTACGAACATTTAACGTACACCACAAGTGTTCTCAGAACACTTTCAACTTGCCAGCGAACAATACGGAGAGCGTCCTCAGAACGCCCCCATTTTGTTAATTTACGAACATTTCAGGACACCGCAAGTGTTCTTAGAACACATTCAACTTGCCAAAGAACAATACGGACAGCGTCCTCAGAACACCCCCATTTTGTTAATTTACGAACATTTAACGTACACCACGAGTGTTCTTAGAACACTTTCAACTTGCCACCGAACAATAAGGACAGCGTCCTGAGTACACCCCCATTTTGTTCATTTACGAACATTTCAGGACACCGCAAGTGTTCTTAGAACACATTCAACTTGCCATAGAACAATACGGACAGCGTCCTCAGAACACCCCCATTTTGTTCATTTACGAACATTTAACGGACACCACGAGTGTTCTTAGAACACTTTCAACTTGCCAGAGAACAATATGGACCGCGTCCTGAAGACACCCCCATTTTGTTTATTTATGAACATTTAAAGGACACCACAATTGTTCTTAGAACACTTTCAGCTTGCCATTGAACAATACGAACAGCGTCCTCAGAACACCCCCATTTTGTTAATTTACGAACATTTAACGTACACCACGAGTGTTCTTAGAACACTTTCAACTTGCCACCGAACAATAAGGACAGCGTCCTGAGTACACCCCCATTTTGTTCATTTACGAACATTTCAGGACACCGCGAGTGTTCTTAGAACACATTCAACTTGCCAAAGAACAATACGGACAGCGTCCTCAGAACACCCCCATTTAACATTTCAGGACACCGCAAGTGTTCATAGAACACTTTCAACTTGCAAGAGAACAATAGGGACAGCCTCCTCAGGACACCCTCATTTTATTTATTTACAAACATTTCAGGACACCACAAGTGTTCTTAGAACACTTTCAACTTGCCAAAGAACAATACGGACAGCGTCCTCAGAACACCCCCATTTTGTTAATTTACGAACATTTAACGTACACCACGAGTGTTCTTAGAACACTTTCAACTTGCCACCGAACAATAAGGACAGCGTCCTGAGTACACCCCCATTTTGTTCATTTACGAACATTTCAGGACACCGCAAGTGTTCTTAGAACACATTCAACTTGCCAAAGAACAATACGGACAGCGTCCTCAGAACACCCCCATTTTGTTCATTTACGAACATTTAACGGACACCACGAGTGTTCTTAGAACACTTTCAACTTGCCAGAGAACAATATGGACCGCGTCCTGAAGACACCCCCATTTTGTTTATTTATGAACATTTAAAGGACACCACAATTGTTCTTAGAACACTTTCAGCTTGCCATTGAACAATACGAACAGCGTCCTCAGAACACCCCCATTTTGTTAATTTACGAACATTTAACGTACACCACGAGTGTTCTTAGAACACTTTCAACTTGCCACCGAACAATAAGGACAGCGTCCTGAGTACACCCCCATTTTGTTCATTTACGAACATTTCAGGACACCGCGAGTGTTCTTAGAACACATTCAACTTGCCAAAGAACAATACGGACAGCGTCCTCAGAACACCCCCATTTAACATTTCAGGACACCGCAAGTGTTCATAGAACACTTTCAACTTGCAAGAGAACAATAGGGACAGCCTCCTCAGGACACCCTCATTTTATTTATTTACAAACATTTCAGGACACCACAAGTGTTCTTAGAACACTTTCAACTTGCCAAAGAACAATACGGACAGCGTCCTCAGAACACCCCCATTTTGTTAATTTACGAACCTTTAACGTACACCACAGGTGTTCTTAGAACACTTTCAACTTGCCAGCGAACAATACGGAGAGCGTCTTCAGAACGCCCCCATTTTGTTAATTTACGAACATTTCAGGACACCGCAAGTGTTCTTAGAACACATTCAACTTGCCAAAGAACAATATGGACAGCGTCCTCAGAACACCCCCATTTTGTTAATTTACAAACATTTTAGGACACCGCAAGTGTTCTTGGAACAAATGTAACTTGCCATTGAACAATACGAACAGCGTCCTCAGAACACCCCCATTTTGGTTATTTATGAACATTTCAGGACACCGCAAGTGTTCTTAGAACACATTCAACTTGCCAAAGAACAGTACGGACAGCGTCCTGTCGGGGGGGATTCTGCCGGGGTCGGCCGGGCCGTCCGCAGACCTCCGGGCAGGGAGGCCCCAACTCCTCCCGTGTATATCTCGGATCGAGACAGAGTATGAGGCACACACAAGGAGCAAGGCAACTTCTGCCGTTTATTATGCAAACGGCAGGGATGGGTCAAGGAGCGTACGCGTTCGTCCTGACACACACACAATAGTGGGGCTCGCAGGCCCTTTTTACTACATTATGACGCGCTACTTGCGTCATTCCAAAAAGTTACCAAAAGAACCTATCGCCACTCTTGATTGGTTGCTCGAGTGGTGGGGTTAGTATAGTACGCATATAGAGAATGATATTAGTGGTTAAGATGTAGTCAGGTGGTATATCTGGGTTGTCCCTACAATTAGATACATAAGAATTGTTACATGAAGACCCCTGAGGATTGGCTAACGTTACTGACGTCTGAGATAAGAACCTCATGTTCTGATTGGTGCATCCGTGAGCTCCCCAGCCTGGGACCACCGTTGTTCCCAGCACACGGTGCACCTGTGGTTGCAACAGTGTTTCAATATGGGTACGTGCAGGCAATGTGAGGATTTATTCATAGGTGGGAGACTGACCGTTCCCACTGTAGCAGGTGTCCATTGAGCCTTTCAAGTGTGTCGGCCTGCGTCTCGTAGCGAGGTACCCAGACGCCTTTTCTCTCCTGGGTTTTGGCATCTCGTCAGGTTCGGCTTGGTCACGTGGGGAGGGACCGTGTTTGAGGCATAATTCTGCACAATTAATATTGTTTTTCCACTGTATGTCTGGTTTAATTTGCAGATATGATTTTAACATTGGTACGTGGAGTGCGAGGTTGCAACATCGTGCCTTTAAAGATTTGTTTCTTGACTGTGGGTTTGCAACATTACGACCTTGGCTGGTTGCTCCACTGGGTTCTTTCTGCAGGCTCAGCAACCTGACTTTTGCTTTGTTAATGTCCACGGGAACTCTTGCTTGAGGCCTACTTGGGCCTGGTGCACGAGTAATCCATTTAGTGCATGGATGCTTTAGGTTATAGTGGCATACAGTTTCATGGCCAGTATCGTGTTTCCATTATATCTCTCATGATGGTAACGGGTTTCAAGAGAAGCGTGAGCAAGCGTTATAAATGAGCTCATGGTGCGTCTTGCGTTTCTGCATTCTGAAAGCCTATGTAAAAATAATAAAGATGCACGTCCGTGAATAAGCCTGTCGCCTACGTCAGAGCACTGAGTATGTTCTTCGTGTAGATTGGTGTGGAAATGTTCAGCGTGTATAATAGTTCAGCGGTGCTTCCCGTTATCTAGGTCGTCATGGCATCTCTAACGATGTGTAGATTTCAGTCTAGTTGGTCCGTGCCGCAGGTGTCGGCATGGCCAGTGCGGGCTGTTGGGCAGGCAGATGGACACATCCGTATGTTTCTGTACCAGGGTATTTGGTCATCTGGTAAATGGGCAAACTCTTCTCGTGGCGGGTGTCTGGGCCGCGACCCTCTAGGCCAAGCGCGAGAGGTGAAGGACGGGAGTCTGGTTTTCCATTCTCCCACTTCAGTCCCCCCTCTGGTCGACTTGTCGACCACAAACATATCCTTCTCGTTATCTCCTCTTACTCTCCATATCTTGGTTATCCCTCCGAGATGTCCATAATGGTTTACGTGATCTTCAAATGACCAATACATGTATTCGCATGTTCCTCCAGGAGTACAGTACACCCATCTTCCTATGTAGCTCCTAGGGTTCCTTGGGTTCTCGATCTTCACTGATGGTGGGTCTAGATGATTGGCGATGATTTGGGTGCGCAACTTCTCCCTTTCGTGTATTATCACACCTGTGTGCTGGCCGTCATCCGCTGGCATCAAGGGGTGCATTCCCACCATTTCCAGCAACTCATCAGTTGAGCGCGCCTTCCGGGCTTTCCAAAATCTAATTATTATCAGTGCAGCTCCAGCCAAAATAGCACATCCCACTATTATTTTCAGTCCATCTGACAGCCAAGATGGCATCCATGACCATAATAGTGAAAACCAGCTTTTATCCTTGTTTACGCCGTTACTTTCGTCCATCATTTTGGAGTGCATCTGGGCCAATTGTGAAACTGCTTCTGTTAGTGTACCATTGTCGGCATCGTTGGCAGGTATGAACGTGCAGCATGATTGTCCTATCTTTGCACAAACTCCTCCTTCCATTGCTGTGAGAAGGTCCAATACATATCTGTTCTGTAGTGCTACCATCCTTACAGCTCGCAGCTCCTCTTTAATTGCGTTAAACCCATTTACTGTCGAATTTATGGTCATCATTAGTTCCCATCTGGTTATTTGCAGCCATTTTGCGTTTGCGTATGCCTGCAGTCCCGGATGTATTATTGAGGAGAAGAACATTGCTGCTCTGCTGAATAGTCTGTGTTCTGGCGGTATTGATGTTAGTTCCGTTTCCGACCTTCCCCACAGATAATTTCCTGTTAATGGCTCTCCTTGTCTTTTTCTCCTGTTTAGGACAGTATCATTGCTGTTTGTCCTGTTTTCTTGCTCCTTCTGGAGTGGTGCAGATCTCTTTCTTCTCCTGTCTCCTTCATCCATTTTCGGAAATTTCGCCACATCGACATGCTTCTTAGGTACCACTAGTGATGGTACATTGACGTGTACCATTGTGCACACACCACTCCACAGGGGAGGCAGTGTATGATATGCCTTTTCTCCGCAGGCCCAATAATGGTCCATTATTACTGCTGTTCCCGCTCCCCCCTCAGGTAACTCCATCACACTTGCACAATTGGTGTTATATCCCACGTCCACCTCTCCTTTATGCTGGTAACATACTTTGGGCGCAGTCAATGGTAATATAGTTATCGGGTCTTCATCTTCTTCTACCCACGTGAGCATTGGTACATACTTGATCCATGTCGTCCAACATCGATGATTGTGTGTCTCGATGGTTGAGATAGTTTCTTTTGTTACCATGTTGCTGCCAACCACTCCTATCTCCCAGCTGGTACCCAGGAACACCTTTCCTGTTATCGTCAGTAATGGCCTCTCCCAGCATCCTTGTTTACCCGGAACTTCCGTGGCGTACCAATCACATGGTAGATACTGCAGTGTTACCTTCTTTGTTTCTCCTTTTTCAGGGCCACTTGTTATGTATCTGAATGCTTCAGCATGTAAACTGGTCTTGTGATAACTCAGATAGGTCTTGAGGAAGTTGTTTTCATATGGGTATGAGTCTCGTGTTTTCCATGTCATGTGCACTACTGTTCCTTGGAATCTTCCTTTCGTTTGGAACAGGGCCAAATATATTATGCACTGTGCTGTTTTTTCATCTATTTCTGTGGCAACAAATGTTCGTGAAGCGCTCATGGCGTATGGTATTAATGAGCAAACGTAACAGCTATCCTCAGTTGTCTGCTTACCAATGCGGGTCATGTGCTGGTACCATATGTTGTTTGTGACGTGTGCTGAATCTTGTACATAATTATCAATACCTTTATTGTCTGAGTATGTGCTGCGTTTAACTTTATTTCGCTTTTGTTCATTGTTACTGTTACCACCTGACGTAACACCTGTTGCAGCAGGGAGGTGGGGTACATTAGGTTTGGGTGCAGCAAAAAAACTCATAGCATAGCTGTACTGCCATACAGAGGCAGCCAAAACTCCGGTGATCATAAAAATCCCTATTATTTTTATTACATATTCTAACCTCACCGACATTTTTGCTCTTACCTTGCTGCAGTCCTGGCAGCGTATTCTTGCGACGTTAAAGTTGCCCGCCTAAAAATTCTCAAAAAGTGCTTGTTATTAAATGTTAGTTTTGTTTCATTAAGCTCTCCCTATCAAATAGTCATTCAGTGCCCAGGTGAAGAGTTGCTCCCACGCTACTCTAAGTGATCGGTCTCTCAAGACCGGCAAGTATGGGCGGAGGTGGGGCATGTAATTTTCTATGGCCAGGAGGAAGGCCGTGTAGTATACACGTACCCTTTTCTTTTTTAAGTATGTTGGCCTTTTTATTTCGTATACAAATTGGTGTGACAATTCTTCTGGGTAACTATCGTCTGGCAGCACCATCTACGCCTGCACACTGAATTTGTTAGATAACTTTTCTTAACAATACAATATTACGCAGCTCCTGTATGTGCGAGAGAAAAAGAGAACATTCACGTGTTTACATGTGTATTGGTGCAAGCGAAGTCCTTAGTTTTTATTACAATTGTATTTAGTAGTCAATGGGGGGGGGTTTGCTCAGATGGCGGGAGCAGTTTTACTCTTTGAACGTGTGACCATGGGGTGGGCAGTGTGGGGATCACCCCCTTCTTCGTCCGTTATTCTCTCCGAGGGAACAATTGGGTCGTTGTCTGTGGTTGTGTTTTCTTCCGCTGCCGGGGATGTTGTTGGCGTTTTTCCAATGGACCTGTCGTTGGCGCTGGGGCGGGTCTGCAGTTTGTAAATTTTTACATCATGCAGGTGGTTCCACGCACGCTTATCCTTTAGTTTTACTGCTCTTGTTGATACGTCCTCTACTAAATGGGGGCCAGTGAACCTCTGCTGGTTCCACTTTCTATTAAAATTTCGAAGTAGTACGTGGTCACCTTTGGCAAGTTGGCACAAGTTCTCCTTTCCCAATTCTGTATTTTCGTCTATTTCTTGGTTGCTGGTGGACCCGCCCCGTGTGCGCTCGAGCTGTTGAGACACAAACACAACGCTAGTAATCAAAGAAGACACATATTGATACATTTCATCACCTAACACATTCGCAGAACTTTCTTGGTCGGTGAATGCCCTTGACGTTGGTGTTAGGGGAAGGCGCATTTGGCGTCCAGTAACCACCTCGTGTGGGGTGAGGTGGTGGTCGGACCCTGGCCTGTTTCTAAGTTCGAACAGTGCTAACGGAAGGCAATACAACCAACTTTTCTTTGTTGTTTGCTGTATTTTAGCAATTGCCTCCTTCAATAGGCCATTCAGGCGTTCACATACACCATTGGCCTGTGGGTGGTACGCACATGCAAATTTGTGTTTAATGTTCAGTAGGGATGTGATATGCTGGAACATTTCATTTGCGAAATGGGGTCCGTTGTCTGATCTTAACACCTCGCACACTCCCCACCTGGGGAATACCTCCCTTACTATAAATTTGGCTGCTCTAAACGCATCAGGGTGTGAACAGGGCCCTGCTTCGATCCACCTAGAAAATGGGCATACTACTACTATCATGTATCTATTGCCTTGACAAATGTTGATCATATCAACATAGTCAATGTGGAGGTGCCGAAAAGGTCCTTCTGGTCGGGGTATGGTACCTCTTATCACCTTTAAAGTATGACCGGCCGTGAACTGTTGACATGTAAGGCAATTGCTGATAAAATTTGACACATGGGATGTTAACTCGGGACAGAACCAATCTTCTCTAATTCGTGCTGCTATTATTTCTTTGCCTGTATGGGCAGGGTGATGTAATTGGTTCAAGGCGGTATTTAACAATGCCAATGGTATTACAACTTTCCCAGTGCCACCCTGGCGCCATAGTGCGTCGGTTGGTGACATTGTGCATCCTCTTTTCACCCATACTTCTTTTTCGGCCATTGGTGCAGCCGCTTGTAACTCCATAATCTGGGTGGCTGGGAGATGGGTGTACCCTTCTTTTATTAACATCTCCCTCGCTATTCCCCTCCCTCTCCCTCTCTGTGAGTCTGTGGGGTTCCATATCTCACCAAAATATGCAGCATATTTTGCATGTGCGTCTGCTGCTGCATTTCCTTTTGATATATAGTCTTCTCCATTGGTGTGTGCTGTGCATTTTACTAGGGCTAGTTCTTGGGGATCGTTTATTACTTCAATTAGTTCAGCCAACAAGAGGGCATGTTGTACTGGAGTGCCGTCAGCTCTCCTAAACCCTCTTCTTCTCCACTTTGATAGCCCTGAGTGGACAGTGGATGTAACATATGCACTGTCGGAATATATAGTAACTTTTTTATCAAAACTTTCCTTTAGTGCCAATATGAGTGCAACCAGTTCCGCCGCTTGAGCAGAGTAATGCTGTGGTAATTGTACACACTTAATAGCCACACACACTGGCGCTTCCATCATTTGTACTACTGCTGCCCCAGTCCTCCTTATCCCGTCTCCTTGATCAATAGTTGATGACCCATCAATAAACAAAAGCTCACCTCCCTCTAGTGCGTTTTCTTCAACTTTCCTAGTACATGAGTACATCTCAGTTACTTGGGTGCAGTCGTGGGCGTAATCTCCCTCTTCAATTACTTCTGCTAGGAACCTTGCAGGGTTAACCGTGCTACATCTAACAATTGCCAGTTCAGCTTTGGACAAAATAATCTCATAACCTGTTGCCCTCTGTGTCGTCAGTGTGGACTTAGGTTTATTCAATATCGCAAATAGTGCATGTTCTACAAATAGTGTAGTTGGACACCCCATAGTTATTGATGATGCTTTTTCTACTGCAAATGCAGCTGCAGCAAGACCTTGTTCGCAAGAGAATTGTCCTAACATTATTGGATCTAAGTGACCGCTGTAAAATGCTACTGGTTTATAGCCCATGCTAGTCTTTTGGGCCAATACTGCTTTCATTACTGCTGAGTCGCAATGTGAAAATATAAAAAATCGTCGCTCATAGTCTGGGGATGCTAGTACTGGAGCAGTTGATATTGCTTCTTTTAATTCATCAAATGCCTCCTTCATTTCCATAGTCCATCCCAACTTTTTCTCCCCTTTATTTGCTTCCTTCAAACCCTCAAGCAGGGGTCCTATGTAAGAGCTGTAATCAAATACCCATGCTCTACAGTAGTTGCACAGTCCCAGAAATTGCTGCAGTTCTCTTACAGTCTGTGGCACGGGAGTGCCTGATATTGCCTGTGCTCTTTGTGGTGCAATCCTTCTTCCATATTGTGATATCAGTTGGCCAATGTAAAGTACCTGTTCCTGACAGTATTGTATCTTTTCCATGTCTACCTTGTACCCCTTTTCAGCCAATATCGTCAACATTTTTAATGAGTCCTCTCTACATTTATCTTCATTTGTACTGCAAATTATTATGTCATCCACATACTGTAACACTGTGCTTTCCAACTCAACGTTACCCAAATCCATCTGTATTACCCTATTGAAAATTGAAGGTGATTCACAATATCCCTGTGGTAATCTGGTATGTTTCCACTTCCTATTTCGGTAAGTGAAGCTTGTCAAGTCTTGTGAGTCTGGGTGTAATGGTATTGAGAAAAAAGCATTTTTAAGGTCAATCACTGTAAACCGTGATGCTTCTGCTGGAATGCCACACAAAATTGTGGCCGGGTTTGCTGTTACTGGATACTCTGCTTCTACTATGTTGTTCAACGGTCTGAGGTCCTGTATGAACCGCCAAGACCCTCCTTTAGCCTTGCGCACCGGGTACACAGCTGTGTTGCATGGGGATTCTGAGGGGACCAATATGCCATTGTTTATAAGGGCTGTTATGGTTTCGTATATGCCCTCATCTGCCTCTCTTGACAATGGGTATTGTTTCACTCTTGGTAGTATGGCACCCTTTTTTAATTTTATCCTTACACCCCCTATGCTTTTAATGCATCCTACATCATAAGGGCTAATAGTCCATAATGATTTTGGCACCTTTGACATATCTTCTTTAAAAAATGGGACTGGTGTGCCAGCGGGTGCCTCAAGTGCCATTGCAATTTTCTGTGCCACTTGTTTGTGAGCCACTGTTAGCCACATTTCTACACTCATCATGAACACCATTTCATTTTCCTCCTTTTCTTCTGAAAACAACTCTTCATCTGACACCTGGGTCAGCCTACATCCTTCTGCTAGTGCTATCACCGCCCTCCATGCTCTCCCTTCTTTATCTTGGGCGTGCACAGCAACATAATCAGCTGTTGCAATAATGCTCTCAATGTCCACTGCAAGGACCTTCCCTTCCAGTTCATTAGCTGGTGTTTCTGGTCGGAATAGATAGGCTGCTGGTCTCCTCCATATTTTCCCTCCTATCCCTGGCATCCATGCAAATGCCATGTCTGTTCCGTACTGGAATAGCTCGCCGTCTACCGGCTCCGCCCTGATCGCTATCTGTCCACAGTATGCTTGCAAAATCTGTCGTGCTGCAAGCATGTTAATCCCTGGAGTAGAGCAAATTATGCCATCCTCTGTAAAGGAGATCGTCATATTTAATCTGTTCATTATGTCCCTCCCCAGTATGTTTACTGGTGAGGCACTATAATACAAAAGTGGTACTGACAGATCGTAATCTCCAATAGATAGCGGAACGTTATCAGTAAATGGAACCAACCCTTTAGCCCCAGAAAACCCTTGTGTGTTCATGGCTTCGCCTGACATCTTAAACTTACCTTCCCTTATGCAAGACCGGGTTGCCCCGGTGTCAACAAGGAATGATAATTTTTTGTCACCTATCGTTACCTCTATGCGTGGCTCCTCCGCACTATTAGGTGTTACTGACAGGATGGGACACACCAAGGCCGTCTGTGGGCTGTCCTATTGGGGGTACAATGACTGGCCATTCCCTGTGTAAGGGTTGTGCCCCAACACCGTCACCCCACCCAATTGCGTTCGTTCAGGTTGTGGTGGTGGTTGTATTAACGCTGCACCAGTTACTTGTGGCAGGTATTGTTTTATTTGTTGTTGTGGTAGGGAATAGTGTTGGTCACTCCCTTGTGGTGACATCTGCTGTGGTTGTATGCCCTGCTGTTCTTGTGATGTCCTATGTTGTGCTTGTTCGTTCCATGCTGGTGTTCCTGGCCTGACCCTGCATGTACGTGACATGTGTCCTAATAGTCCGCAGCTCCAACACACGGGTGGTTCCCTGTTTTGCCATGGGAAGTTCCCTGTGTTGTCCTGGTATACTGGTTGCCCTGTCTGGTAGTTATTTCTGAGTCCCCCAGCCTGTTGTTGGGTATTATATCCGTATCCTCTTCCCCTCATAAACCCTCCTCTCCCTCTATTATAATTATAATACCCAGCTCCTTGCATTGGGTACCCTCCTCCCATGTTCTGTGCGTGTGATTGCAGAGGCAGCACTTGCTCTATTACCTCTTGTGGAGGCGCTATTTGAGCTGGATTTTGTGCAGCCACTACTTGCGTTGGGCTTTGGGCCATTGGTGTTGGCGCAGTTATTAGTGCCCCTTCCATGGTATATTTAGTAAGTTTTTTCTGTACTAATTTGGCCTCTTCTGTTTTCCTGTCCTCTTCCTTTTGTTTCATTTTTCCTTGCCATGTTCTACAGTGATGTACTATAGTCAGTTGTATTTCCGGCCATGGTTTTGCTTCCATCCCCACTACTTTCTTTAATTGTCTCTGAACTCCTTCTGGGAGCCCTTGTACTAGTATATGATAAAATATGGCTGGTGTTTTGTCCCATTGTTCTCTAGTTTCCATGCGCCACTTCTCTTGAATATCCTGGATATAATCAACAGGATCCTCGTTCTCACCCATCTTACGGGAAGTAATGGCTCCTATGTCTGATGTGTCTGGGTACTGCACTCTTAGTGCCTGCCATAGCGCATGTCTGCAGTTTGCAAATGGTGCCCCATCATGCGATGTGTTTGTTATTGTTACCCCATGGAATCCCGCTCTTTTCCAAATGTCATCCGCTCTATCCCCTAATATTGATATTAACAGGCCCTTAACATCTCCCACTGCTAGTTTCTGTCCTGCGGTGTGTTTTTCCATTTCATATATCCATTTACCCGCACCTCCACTTAATGATGGGAGCCTACATTTTATGTTTTCCTTATCCGTATGTTTCCAAGGTACATATTGTGGTCTAATCCCTCCTCTCTCCAGCAGTGGCATTACATTCTGTCTTGTGTCATCCTTTATGCTCCATGATGTTAACTCTTCACACCCCTCCTCTTCCCCCATTCCTTTTACTACTTCAAATCCTTCCTTACTACCTCTTCTCCTACCTCCCTCTTCTTCCTTTCCCCTTTTTTCATCCTTTCCTGTGTTCAATATTGGCACGTCTGTTTGCCTGTCTTGCCTGCGACTAGGGAGGTCCCTAAGCCGACATGCATAAGGTGTAACTTCGTCCATGAAGGGTGCGAGCTTTATTCTGTGCAGAGAGCGTGCAGTTGTTGAACATGTGGGGTGTGGCGTTAGAGAGCGTGATGGTGATGTGGGTGGCGTGTGTTGGTTGGTGAGCGTCGGTGGCGTGTGTTCGTTAGTTTGTGTTTCTCCCATTCTTTTCACTTCCTCCTTACTTCTCTCCAGCTCCTCCCATCTTCTACTCACCCATGGCGAATCTATGTTTGTTCTAGTGAGGTATAGCTTATCTAAGCTTTCCCTTTCACTCTTCCTTCCATCCTCACTACAAAAATCATTCATAAATTGCGCCCCCCACTCTGCCTTTTTTCCTTTTATTGTTACAGTTTTTAAGTCTATTAGGTCTCCCTCTTCCTTTCCGTTGTTACCACCTGTTCCCCTTAGTGCTGACGTTGTTGCTACCTCTCTATTTTTATATACTTCTCCCCATCTTTCACTCTCCCTCTTACTCTCTTCTCTCTCCCCTTCACTCCTCTCCTCCATCTCCCTACTATTTTCCTCTCTTTTCCTTTTTAATTCCTCCATTACTTCGTTGCTCATCTGTTCCAATATCCTTTCATCCTCTCTCCTCCTTTCCCATTTCACCCTTTCTCTTTCTACTATACTCTCTATTACCTTCCCCTCTTCATATTTTTTAGCTGTCTCTGATATTATCCTCCTCCTCCATATTTCCATTTCTTTTTCATTTTCTTCTTCTTCCTTCTTCTTCTCCCTCATCACTACTCTTGATACCCTTTCTGCTGCTGCTTTTACCCTTACAGCTTCCCTCTTTCTCTCCTCACTTTGCTCCCTTAATTTTTCCAATTCGTCCTTACCTTCTTTCCTTTTCCTCACTCTCTCTCTTTCCTCCCCCTCAAGTTGTTTTATCAGTTCATTCTGCTCATCCCTTAGTTTAGCTAATCTTTCCTCCAAAATCTCTTCCTTCTGCCGTAGCAGCTCCTCTCCCCTCATTTCACTCTCTCTTTCACTATCCTCGTTTGTTCTCTTTACCGCCTCCCTTTCCTCTCCAGTTAGTGATCCTCGTAATTTCAACAATATCTGTGCAGCTACCCACTCATCGTTTCCTATCTCTACAGTCTGCTCTTCTCTCCTCCCGTCCCCCATTGGTATCTTTCCATGAGCCACATATGGTGGAGGGCTGTATGCCGGGTTTGAGTATCCTTCAGCCGCCCTTAACTGTCCTTTTATTTCTCCTAATTCTCTTAAAGGGTACAACCCTCCTCCCTCTGTTTTCACTCCCGGTGTTAAGGGTATCTCATTGCTCGGTTCCTGTTTTATGTCAGCTAATTTATCAACCTTTCCTCCACCCAGTTTTTCATTCCCCATATTCTTTGTTCCTTCACTCTCCTTTTCCCCATCCGTTCCTTCTTTCTTAATCTCCTTTTCTTCCGGTGTTTCCCCCATAGTGAACATTCCATTTGGTCCTGGTCTAGACCCCTGGAACATCCTCCATAAGTTAAACACCTCCACATGGTTTGCCAACTTCTTCCCCTTGTATGTATTGTGCAGATGGTTTAATAGTGAATGTTGGGCATATGGGTCAAAGCTACCATTAGGCGGCCATGGTGTCAACATTTTGTTGTCCGTCCCCTGGGTCCACTCTATGCTGTACTTAATTAACTTCTCCCTATGTGGTGGCAGTGTGGTGCATATATGTTGTAGTGGGGTAGTGAGGGTATTCCCCCACCCTCCCAACCCTCTCCCGTATGACATACTAGCGCACCCTTTCTTACCCTTCCCCTTGCTACCAGTTTGCAACATACAACCTTTTATTGCTTACCTTGCCCCGCAAGTGTGGGGACTTACGACAATCCTTTGACAAATTATGCAATGATAATAATCACAAAAAAAAAAAAAAATTATAAAACAAATATATTTATGATGTTATATTATATTCCTTCCCCTACGGCCCCCTGCGGCCGAAGCGCACGCAGCCCCCTGCAGCTGCGTACCCCTTACGACGATCTTACACAGTCGTCCTTTTTCCCCGTTCTCCTCCCACCTTTACACTTGCCGTGGCCGGCGTTCTCCGTGCGCAGCCACGCCCCCTTCCCCTTCTCCTCTTTGATCCACTCGTTTATCGTTTATCTCCGTGTCCGCTCCTTTATCATGTTTCTCTTCCCCACCAATGTCAAACCCAAAGCTTCTTGTGTTCACGATATCTTACTAAAACCCTACTGGTGACGTCACCTATTTCTTCGAACTACTGGTATATTCGTGTTATGTTCTTTAAATTCAAAATACACTTGCAATCTACCCCGCTAACCCTACAGCTGTCTTCCTGTCTCTCCTTGAACAAGGTAATCTCATCAATACTATAACCGGACTGCGCACGCTGCGTCGCCTCGCGTGTGATACGCCCCTCAACAGGAGGGCTTAACCAGCCAATTATCTTCCGTTTTGGGCAACTACGTAACTAGCCACCGCCCACAGGGAAACGTCATCTACCTATCGAGTTTCTTGCTCGAACAATAGGGAACCTCATCTACCTATCGAGTTTCTTGCTCGAACAATAGGGAACCTCATCTACTCATTGAATGATAAATGTCAAATCGTAGGAAACCACACACACCCACCCTCACACGTAGTCGCGATTTAGGCCAATCAGTGTCTTTCGAGCGGCTGCACGTGATGTTTTCGTGCCCCGCCCCCCTCTTTCGCGTAACGTTAGCTTTTTGTTGCGAGCGTCTGCACGTGTTGTTCTCGTGCCCTGCCCCCCTCTTTCGCGTAACGTTAGCCGCCTTCTCTCGCACTCAATTCACTACCATTCATTCCATTATCATCACTCAATTAAACCTTCACCCCACCTTTTTACAATACCTCCCTCCTCCCTTATTTACTTCCGCCCCCTCCCTCACAATTTCGCATTGCTTGTTGTGCGTGTCATGCTCACCAAGTTCCCTCGATGCAGGGCCGCTCGACTGCGTGCACCCCTCCAAGCGGCTCGCCACCTCCCCTCGTCTGGACCACGTCTGGACACTCGCCGACCGCGGGCGGGATACTTCTCAACCGGCTCCCGAGGGCCAATATCCGGATTGCGCTGTCCGGTCCTCTCGCAGCTCCGCGATGGTCCTGTAGTCCTCAGAAGGGGGCAACGGCAGAGGGGGCCGCGCCGCCGGGCCTCCCCGCAACGGGAGTGCCTGGAAAAATAAAAAATAAAAGTCGATCTTAAACAGATCTCAGCAGTGCCTCCAACTTGTCGGGGGGGATTCTGCCGGGGTCGGCCGGGCCGTCCGCAGACCTCCGGGCAGGGAGGCCCCAACTCCTCCCGTGTATATCTCGGATCGAGACAGAGTATGAGGCACACACAAGGAGCAAGGCAACTTCTGCCGTTTATTATGCAAACGGCAGGGATGGGTCAAGGAGCGTACGCGTTCGTCCTGACACACACACAATAGTGGGGCTCGCAGGCCCTTTTTACTACATTATGACGCGCTACTTGCGTCATTCCAAAAAGTTACCAAAAGAACCTATCGCCACTCTTGATTGGTTGCTCGAGTGGTGGGGTTAGTATAGTACGCATATAGAGAATGATATTAGTGGTTAAGATGTAGTCAGGTGGTATATCTGGGTTGTCCCTACAATTAGATACATAAGAATTGTTACATGAAGACCCCTGAGGATTGGCTAACGTTACTGACGTCTGAGATAAGAACCTCATGTTCTGATTGGTGCATCCGTGAGCTCCCCAGCCTGGGACCACCGTTGTTCCCAGCACACGGTGCACCTGTGGTTGCAACAGTGTTTCAATATGGGTACGTGCAGGCAATGTGAGGATTTATTCATAGGTGGGAGACTGACCGTTCCCACTGTAGCAGGTGTCCATTGAGCCTTTCAAGTGTGTCGGCCTGCGTCTCGTAGCGAGGTACCCAGACGCCTTTTCTCTCCTGGGTTTTGGCATCTCGTCAGGTTCGGCTTGGTCACGTGGGGAGGGACCGTGTTTGAGGCATAATTCTGCACAATTAATATTGTTTTTCCACTGTATGTCTGGTTTAATTTGCAGATATGATTTTAACATTGGTACGTGGAGTGCGAGGTTGCAACATCGTGCCTTTAAAGATTTGTTTCTTGACTGTGGGTTTGCAACATTACGACCTTGGCTGGTTGCTCCACTGGGTTCTTTCTGCAGGCTCAGCAACCTGACTTTTGCTTTGTTAATGTCCACGGGAACTCTTGCTTGAGGCCTACTTGGGCCTGGTGCACGAGTAATCCATTTAGTGCATGGATGCTTTAGGTTATAGTGGCATACAGTTTCATGGCCAGTATCGTGTTTCCATTATATCTCTCATGATGGTAACGGGTTTCAAGAGAAGCGTGAGCAAGCGTTATAAATGAGCTCATGGTGCGTCTTGCGTTTCTGCATTCTGAAAGCCTATGTAAAAATAATAAAGATGCACGTCCGTGAATAAGCCTGTCGCCTACGTCAGAGCACTGAGTATGTTCTTCGTGTAGATTGGTGTGGAAATGTTCAGCGTGTATAATAGTTCAGCGGTGCTTCCCGTTATCTAGGTCGTCATGGCATCTCTAACGATGTGTAGATTTCAGTCTAGTTGGTCCGTGCCGCAGGTGTCGGCATGGCCAGTGCGGGCTGTTGGGCAGGCAGATGGACACATCCGTATGTTTCTGTACCAGGGTATTTGGTCATCTGGTAAATGGGCAAACTCTTCTCGTGGCGGGTGTCTGGGCCGCGACCCTCTAGGCCAAGCGCGAGAGGTGAAGGACGGGAGTCTGGTTTTCCATTCTCCCACTTCAGTCCTCAGAACACCCCCATTTTGTTAATTTACGAACATTTAACGTACACCACGAGTGTTCTTAGAACACTTTCAACTTGCCACCGAACAATAAGGACAGCGTCCTTAGTACACCCCCATTTTGTTCATTTACGAACATTTCAGGACACTGCAAGTGTTCTTAGAACACATTCAACTTGCCAAAGAACAATATGGACAGCGTCCTCAGAACACCCCCATTTTGTTCATTTACGAACATTTAACTGACACCACGAGTGTTCTTAGAACACTTTCAACTTGCCAGAGAACAATATGGACCGCGTCCTGAAGACACCCCCATTTTGTTTATTTATGAACATTTAAAGGACACCACAAGTGTTCTTAGAACACTTTCAGCTTGCCAAAGAACAATACGGACAGCGTCCTCAGAACACCCCCATTTTCTTAATTTACGAACATTTAACGTACACCACGAGTGTTCTTAGAACACTTTCAACTTGCCACCGAACAATACGGACAGAATCCTGAGAACACACCCATTTTGTTAATTTACTAACATTTCAGGACACTGCAAGTGTTCTTAGAACACATTCAACTTGCCAAAGAACAATATGGACAGCGTCCTCAGAACATTCCCATTTTGTTTATTTACGAACATTTCAGGACACCGCGAGTGTTCTTAGAACACATTCAACTTGCCAGCGTACAATACGGACAGCGTCCTCAGGACATCCCCATTTAACATTTCAGGACACCGCAAGTGTTCATAGAACACTTTCAACTTGCCAGAGAACAATATGGACAGCCTCCTCAGGACGCCCTCATTTTATTTATTTACGAACATTTCAGGACACCACAAGTGTTCTTAGAACACTTTCAACTTGCCAAAGAACAATACGGACAGCGTCCTCAGAACACCACCATTTTGTTAATTTACGAACATTTAACGTACACCACGAGTGTTCTTAGAACACTTTCAACTTGCCAGCGAACAATATGGACAGCGTCCTCAGAACGCCCCCCTTTTGTCAATTTACGAACATTTCAGGACACCGCAAGTGTTCTTAGAACACATTCAACTTGCCAAAGAACAATACGGACAGCGTCCTCAGACAACCCCCATTTTGTTAATTTACAAACATTTCAGGACACCGCAAGTGTTCTTGGAACAAATGTAACTTGCCAGAGAACAATATGGACAGCGTCCTCAGAACACCCCCTTTTTGTTAATTTACGAACATTTAAAGGTCACCACAAGTGTTCTTAGAACACTTTCAACTTGCCACCGAACAATAAGGACAGCGTCCTGAGTACACCCCCATTTTGTTAATTTACGAACATTTCAGGACACCGCAAGTGTTCTTAGAACACATTCAACTTGCCAAAGAACAATATGGACCGCGTCCTGAGGACACCCCCATTTTGTTTATTTATGAACATTTAAAGGACACCACAAGTGTTCTTAGAACACTTTCAACTTGCCATTGAACAATACGAGCAGCGTCCTCAGAACACCCCCATTTTGTTAATTTACGAACATTTAACGTACACCACGAGTGTTCTTAGAACACTTTCTCCTTGCCAGCGAACAATACGGACAGCGTCCTCAGAACACCCCCATTTTGTTAATTTACGAACATTTCAGGACACCACAATGTTCTTAGAACACATTCAACTTGCCAGCGAACAATACGGACAGCGTCCTCAGGACAGCCCCATTTAACATTTCAGGACACCGCGAGTGTTCATAGAACACTTTCAACTTGGCAGAGAACAATACGGACAGCCTCCTCAGGACACCCTCATTTTATTTATTTACAAACATTTCAGGACACCACAAGTGTTCTTAGAACACTTTCAACTTTCCAAAGAGCAATACGTACAGTGTCCTCAGAACACCCCCATTTTGTTAATTTACGAACATTTAACGTACACCACAAGTGTTCTTAGAACACTTTCAACTTGCCAGCGAACAATATGGAGAGCGTCCTCAGAACGCCCCCATTTTGTTAATTTACTACATTTCAGGACACATCAAGTGTTCTTAGAACACATTCAACTTGCCAAAGAACAATACGGACAGCATCCTCAGAACACCCCCATTTTGTTAATTTACGAACATTTAAAGGACACCACAAGTGTTCTTAGAACACATTCAACTTGCCATTGAACAATACGAACAGCGTCCTCAGAACACCCCCATTTTGCTTATTTATGAACATTTCAGGACACCGCAAGTGTTCTTAGAACACATTCAACTTGCCAAAGAACAGTACCGACAGCGTCCTCAGAACACCCCCATTTTGTTAATTTACGAACATTTAACGTACACCACGAGTGTTCTTAGAACACTTTCAACTTGCCACCGAACAATAAGGACAGCGTCCTGAGTACACCCCCATTTTGTTAATTTACGAACATTTCAGGACACCGCAAGTGTTCTTAGAACACATTCAACTTGCCAAAGAACAATACAGACAGCATCCTCAGAACACCCCCATTTTGTTCATTTACGAACATTTAACGGACACCACGAGTGTTCTTAGAACACTTTCAACTTGCCAAAGAACAATACGGACAGCGTCCTCAGAACACCCCCATTTTGTTAATTTACGAACATTTAACGTACACCACAAGTGTTCTCAGAACACTTTCAACTTGCCAGCGAACAATACGGAGAGCGTCCTCAGAACGCCCCCATTTTGTTAATTTACGAACATTTCAGGACACCGCAAGTGTTCTTAGAACACATTCAACTTGCCAAAGAACAATACGGACAGCGTCCTCAGAACACCCCCATTTTGTTAATTGACAAACATTTTAGGACACCGCAAGTGTTCTTGGAACAAATGTAACTTGCCAGAGAACACTACGGACAGCGTCCTCAGAACACGCCCATTTTGTTAATTTACGAACATTTAAAGGACACCACAAGTGTTCTTAGAACACATTCAACTTGCCTTTGAACAATACGAACAGCGTCCTCAGAACACCCCCATTTTGTTTATTTATGAAAATTTCAGGACACCGCAAGTGTTCTTAGAACACATTCAACTTGCCAAAGAACAGTACGGACAGCGTCCTCAGAACACCCCCATTTTGTTAATTTACGAACATTTCAGGACACCACGAGTGTTCTTAGAACACTTTCAACTTGCCACCGAACAATAAGGACAGCGTCCTGAGTACACCCCCATTTTGTTCATTTACGAACATTTCAGGACACCGCAAGTGTTCTTAGAACACATTTAACTTGCCATTGAACAATACGAACAGCGTCCTCAGAACACCCCCATTTTGTTAATTTACGAACATTTAACGTACACCACGAGTGTTCTTAGAACACTTTCAACTTGCCACCGAACAATAAGGACAGCGTCCTGAGTACACCCCCATTTTGTTCATTTACGAACATTTCAGGACACCGCAAGTGTTCTTGGAACACATTCAACTTGCCAGCGAACAATACGGACAGCGTCCTCATGACAGCCCCATTTAACATTTCAGGACACCGCGAGTGTTCATAGAACACTTTCAACTTGCAAGAGAACAATAGGGACAGCCTCCTCAGGACACCCTCATTTTATTTATTTACAAACATTTCAGGACACCACAAGTGTTCTTAGAACACTTTCAACTTGCCAAAGAACAATACGGACAGCGTCCTCAGAACACCCCCATTTTGTTAATTTACGAACCTTTAACGTACACCACAGGTGTTCTTAGAACACTTTCAACTTGCCAGCGAACAATACGGAGAGCGTCCTCAGAACGCCCCCATTTTGTTAATTTACGAACATTTCAGGACACCGCAAGTGTTCTTAGAACACATTCAACTTGCCAAAGAACAATACGGACAGCGTCCTCAGAACACCCCCATTTTGTTAATTTACAAACATTTTAGGACACCGCAAGTGTTCTTGGAACAAATGTAACTTGCCAGAGAACAATACGGACAGCGTTCTTAGAACACCCCCATTTTGTTAATTTACGAACATTTAAAGGACACCACAAGTGTTCTTAGAACACATTCAACTTGCCATTGAACAATACGAACAGCGTCCTCAGAACACCCCCATTTTGTTTATTTATGAGCATTTCAGGACACCGCAAATGTTCTTAGAACACATTCAACTTGCCAAAGAACAGTACGGACAGCGTCCTCAGAACACACCCATTTTGTTAATTTACGAACATTTAACGTACACCACGAGTGTTCTTAGAACACTTTCAACCTGCCACCGAACAATAAGGACAGCGTCCTGAGTACACCCCCATTTTGTTCTTTTACGAACATTTCAGGACACCGCAAGTGTTCTTAGAACACATTCAACTTGGCAAAGAACAATACGGACAGCGTCCTCAGAACACCCCCATTTTGTTCATTTACGAACATTTAACGGACACCACAAGTGTTCTTAGAACACTTTCAACTTGCCAGAGAACAATATGGACCGCGTCCTGAAGACACCCCCATTTTGTTTATTTATGAACATTTAAAGGACACCACAAGTGTTCTTAGAACACTTTCAGCTTGCCATTGAACAATACGAACAGCGTCAGCAGAACACCCCCATTTTGTTTATTTATGAACATTTCAGGACACCGCAAGTGTTCTTAGAACACATTCAACTTGCCAGTGAACAATACGGACAGCGTCATCAGGACACCCCCATTTAACATTTCAGTACACCGCAAGTGTTCATAGAACACTTTCAACTTGCCAGAGAACAATACGGACAGCCTCCTCAGGACACCCCCCTTTTGTTTATTTTCCAACATTTAAGGACACCGCGAGTGCTCTTAGAACACATTCAACTTGCCAAAGAACAATACGGACAGCATCCTCAGAACACCCCCATTTTCTTAATTTACGAACATTTAACGTACACCACGAGTGTTCTTAGAACACTTTCAACTTGCCACCGAACAATACGGACAGCATCCTGAGAACACACCCATTTTGTTAATTTACCAACATTTCAGGACACTGCAAGTGTTCTTAGAACACATTCAACTTGCCAAAGAACAATATGGACAGCGTCCTCAGAACATTCCCATTTTGTTTATTTACGAACATTTCAGGACACCGCGAGTGTTCTTAGAACACATTAAACTTGCCAGCGAACAATACGGACAGCGTCCTCAGGACATCCCCATTTAACATTTCAGGACACCGCAAGTGTTCATAGAACACTTTCAACTTGCCAGAGAACAATATGGACAGCCTCCTCAGGACACCCTCATTTTATTTATTTACAAACATTTCAGGACACCACAAGTGTTCTTAGAACACTTTCAACTTGCCAAAGAACAATACGGACAGCGTCCTCAGAACACCACCATTTTGTTAATTTACGAACATTTAACGTACACCACAAGTGTTCTTAGAACACTTTCAACTTGCCAGCGAACAATATGGACAGCGTCCTCAGAACGCCCCCCTTTTGTTAATTTACGAACATTTCAGGACACCGCAAGTGTGCTTAGAACACATTCAACTTGCCAAAGAACAATACGGACAGCGTCCTCAGAAAACCCCCATTTTGTTAATTTACAAACATTTCAGGACACCGCAAGTGTTCTTGGAACAAATGTAACTTGCCAGAGAACAATATGGACAGCGTCCTCAGAACACCCCCTTTTTGTTAATTTACGAACATTTAAAGGACACCACAAGTGTTCTTAGAACACTTTCAACTTGCCATTGAACAATACGAACAGCGTCCTCAGAACACCCTCATTTTGTTTATTTATGAACATTTCAGGACACCGCAAGTGTTCTTAGAACACATTCAACTTGCCAAAGAACAGTACGGACAGCGTCCTCAGAACACCCCCATTTTGTTAATTTACGAACATTTAACGTACACCACGAGTGTTCTTAGAACACTTTCAACTTGCCACCGAACAATAAGGACAGCGTCCTGAGTACACCCCCATTTTGTTAATTTACAAACATTTCAGGACACCGCAAGTGTTCTTAGAACACATTCAACTTGCCAAAGAACAATATGGACCGCGTCCTGAGGACACCCCCATTTTGTTTATTTATGAACATTTAAAGGACACCACAAGTGTTCTTAGAACACTTTCAACTTGCCATTGAACAATACGAACAGCGTCCTCAGAACACCCCCATTTTGTTAATTTACGAACATTTAACGTACACCACGAGTGTTCTTAGAACACTTTCTCCTTGCCAGCGAACAATACGGACAGCGTCCTCAGAACACCCCCATTTTGTTAATTTACGAACATTTCAGGACACCACAATGTTCTTAGAACACATTCAACTTGCCAGCGAACAATACGGACAGCATCCTCAGGACAGCCCCATTTAACATTTCAGGACACCGCAAGTGTTCATAGAACACTTTCAACTTGGCAGAGAACAATACGGACAGCCTCCTCAGGACACCCTCATTTTATTTATTTACAAACATTTCAGGACACCACAAGTGTTCTTAGAACACTTTCAACTTGCCAAAGAGCAATACGGACAGCGTCCTCAGAACACCCCCATTTTGTTAATTTACGAACATTTAACGTACACCACAAGTGTTCTTAGAACACTTTCAACTTGCCAGCGAACAATATGGAGAGCGTCCTCAGAATGCCCCCATTTTGTTAATTTACTACATTTCAGGACACATCAAGTGTTCTTAGAACACATTCAACTTGCCAAAGAACAATACGGACAGCATCCTCAGAACACCCCCATTTTGTTAATTTACGAACATTTAAAGGACACCACAAGTGTTCTTAGAACACATTCAACTTGCCATTGAACAATACGAACAGCGTCCTCAGAACACCCCCATTTTGTTTATTTATGAACATTTCAGGACACCGCAAGTGTTCTTAGAACACATTCAACTTGCCAAAGAACAGTACCGACAGCATCCTCAGAACACCCCCATTTTGTTCATTTACGAACATTTAACGGACACCACGAGTGTTCTTAGAACACTTTCAACTTGCCACCGAACAATAAGGACAGCGTCCTGAGTACACCCCCATTTTTTTAATTTACGAACATTTCAGGACACCGCAAGTGTTCTTAGAACACATTCAACTTGCCAAAGAACAATACAGACAGCATCCTCAGAACACCCCCATTTTGTTCATTTACGAACATTTAACGGACACCACGAGTGTTCTTAGAACACTTTCAACTTGCCAAAGAACAATATGGACAGCGTCCTCAGAACACCCCCATTTTGTTAATTTACGAACATTTAACGTACACCACAAGTGTTCTCAGAACACTTTCAACTTGCCAGCGAACAATACGGAGAGCGTCCTCCGAACGCCCCCATTTTGTTAATTTACGAACATTTCAGGACACCGCAAGTGTTCTTAGAACACATTCAACTTGCCAAAGAACAATACGGACAGCGTCCTCAGAACACCCCCATTTTGTTAATTTACAAACATTTTAGGACACCGAAAGTGTTCTTGGAACAAATGTAACTTGCCAGAGAACACTACGGACAGCGTCCTCAGAACACCCCCATTTTGTTAATTTACGAACATTTAAAGGACACCACAAGTGTTCTTAGAACACATTCAACTTGCCTTTGAACAATACGAACAGAGTCCTCAGAACACCCCCATTTTGTTTATTTATGAACATTTCAGGACACCGCAAGTGTTCTTAGAACACATTCAACTTGCCAAAGAACAGTACGGACAGCGTCCTCAGAACACCCCCATTTTGTTAATTTACGAACATTTAACGTACACCACGAGTGTTCTTAGAACACTTTCAACTTGCCACCGAACAATAAGGACAGCGTCCTGAGTACACCCCCATTTTGTTCATTTACGAACATTTCAGGACACCGCGAGTGTTCTTAGAACACATTCAACTTGCCAGCGAACAATACGGACAGCGTCCTCAGGACACCCTCATTTTATTTATTTACAAACATTTCAGGACACCACAAGTGTTCTTAGAACACTTTCAACTTGCCAAATAACAATACGGACAGCGTCCTCAGAACACCCCCATTTTGTTAATTTACGAACCTTTAACGTACACCACAGGTGTTCTTAGAACACTTTCAACTTGCCAGCGAACAATACGGAGAGCGTCCTCAGAACGCCCCCATTTTGTTAATTTACGAACATTTCAGGACACCGCAAGTGTTCTTAGAACACATTCAACTTGCCAAAGAACAATACGGACAGCGTCCTCAGAACACTCCCATTTTGTTAATTTACAAACATTTTAGGACTCCGCAAGTGTTCTTGGAACAAATGTAACTTGCCAGAGAACAATACGGACAGCGTTCTTAGAACACCCCCATTTTGTTAATTTACGAACATTTAAAGGACACAACACAAGTGTTCTTAGAACACATTCAACTTGCCATTGAACAATACGAACAGCGTCCTCAGAACACCCCCATTTTGTTTATTTATGAACATTTCAGGACACCGCAAGTGTTCTTAGAACACATTCAACTTGCCAAAGAACAGTACGGACAGCGTCCTCAGAACACCCCCATTTTGTTAATTTACGAACATTTAACGTACACCACGAGTGTTCTTAGAACACTTTCAACTTGCCACCGAACAATAAGGACAGCGTCCTGAGTACACCACCATTTTGTTAATTTACGAACATTTCAGGACACCGCAAGTGTTCTTAGAACACATTCAACTTGCCAAAGAACAATACGGACAGCGTCCTCAGAACACCCCCATTTTGTTCATTTACGAACATTTAACGGACACCACGAGTGTTCTTAGAACACTTTCAACTTGCCAGAGAACAATATGGACCGCGTCCTGAAGACACCCCATTTTGTTTATTTATGAACATTTAAAGGACACCACAAGTGTTCTTAGAACACTTTCAGCTTGCCATTGAACAATACGAACAGCGTCCTCAGAACACCCCCATTTTGTTTATTTACGAACATTTCAGGACACCACAAGTGTTCTTAGAACACTTTCAACTTGCCAAAGAACAATACGGACAGCGTCCTCAGAACACCCCCATTTTCTTAATTTACGAACATTTAACGTACACCACGAGTGTTCTTAGAACACTTTCAACTTGCCACCGAACAATACGGACAGAATCCTGAGAACACACCCATTTTGTTAATTTACCAACATTTCAGGACACTGCAAGTGTTCTTAGAACACATTCAACTTGCCAAAGAACAATATGGACAGCGTCCTCAGAACATTCCCATTTTGTTTATTTACGAACATTTCAGGACACCGCGAGTGTTCTTAGAACACATTCAACTTGCCAGCGAACAATACGGACAGCGTCCTCAGGACATCCCCATTTAACATTTCAGGACACCGCAAGTGTTCATAGAACACTTTCAACTTGCCAGAGAACAATATGGACAGCCTCCTCAGGACACCCTCATTTGATTTATTTACGAACATTTCAGGACACCACAAGTGTTCTTAGAACACTTTCAACTTGCCAAAGAACAATACGGACAGCGTCCTCAGAACACCACAATTTTGTTAATTTACGAACATTTAACGTACACCACGAGTGTTCTTAGAACACTTTCAACTTGCCAGCGAACAATATGGACAGCGTCCTCAGAACGCCCCCCTTTTGTTAATTTACGAACATTTCAGGACACCGCAAGTGTTCTTAGAACACATTCAACTTGCCAAAGAACAATACGGACAGCGTCCTCAGACAACCCCCATTTTGTTAATTTACAAACATTTCAGGACACCGCGAGTGTTCTTAGAACACATTCAACTTGCCAGCGAACAATACGGACAGCGTCCTCAGGACACCCTCATTTTATTTATTTACAAACATTTCAGGACACCACAAGTGTTCTTAGAACACTTTCAACTTGCCAAAGAACAATACGGACAGCGTCCTCAGAACGCCCCCATTTTGTTAATTTACGAACATTTCAGGACACCGCAAGTGTTCTTAGAACACATTCAACTTGCCAAAGAACAATACGGACAGCGTCCTCAGAACACTCCCATTTTGTTAATTTACAAACATTTTAGGACTCCGCAAGTGTTCTTGGAACAAATGTAACTTGCCAGAGAACAATACGGACAGCGTTCTTAGAACACCCCCATTTTGTTAATTTACGAACATTTAAAGGACACAACACAAGTGTTCTTAGAACACATTCAACTTGCCATTGAACAATACGAACAGCGTCCTCAGAACACCCCCATTTTGTTTATTTATGAACATTTCAGGACACCGCAAGTGTTCTTAGAACACATTCAACTTGCCAAAGAACAGTACGGACAGCGTCCTCAGAACACCCCCATTTTGTTAATTTACGAACATTTAACGTACACCACGAGTGTTCTTAGAACACTTTCAACTTGCCACCGAACAATAAGGACAGCGTCCTGAGTACACCACCATTTTGTTAATTTACGAACATTTCAGGACACCGCAAGTGTTCTTAGAACACATTCAACTTGCCAAAGAACAATACGGACAGCGTCCTCAGAACACCCCCATTTTGTTCATTTACGAACATTTAACGGACACCACGAGTGTTCTTAGAACACTTTCAACTTGCCAGAGAACAATATGGACCGCGTCCTGAAGACACCCCCATTTTGTTTATTTATGAACATTTAAAGGACACCACAAGTGTTCTTAGAACACTTTCAGCTTGCCATTGAACAATACGAACAGCGTCCTCAGAACACCCCCATTTTGTTTATTTACGAACATTTCAGGACACCACAAGTGTTCTTAGAACACTTTCAACTTGCCAAAGAACAATACGGACAGCGTCCTCAGAACACCCCCATTTTCTTAATTTACGAACATTTAACTTACACCACGAGTGTTCTTAGAACACTTTCAACTTGCCACCGAACAATACGGACAGAATCCTGAGAACACACCCATTTTGTTAATTTACCAACATTTCAGGACACTGCAAGTGTTCTTAGAACACATTCAACTTGCCAAAGAACAATATGGACAGCGTCCTCAGAACATTCCCATTTTGTTTATTTACGAACATTTCAGGACACCGCGAGTGTTCTTAGAACACATTCAACTTGCCAGCGAACAATACGGACAGCGTCCTCAGGACATCCCCATTTAACATTTCAGGACACCGCAAGTGTTCATAGAACACTTTCAACTTGCCAGAGAACAATATGGACAGCCTCCTCAGGACACCCTCATTTGATTTATTTACGAACATTTCAGGACACCACAAGTGTTCTTAGAACACTTTCAACTTGCCAAAGAACAATACGGACAGCGTCCTCAGAACACCACAATTTTGTTAATTTACAAACATTTAACGTACACCACGAGTGTTCTTAGAACACTTTCAACTTGCCAGCGAACAATATGGACAGCGTCCTCAGAACGCCCCCCTTTTGTTAATTTACGAACATTTCAGGACACCGCAAGTGTTCTTAGAACACATTCAACTTGCCAAAGAACAATACGGACAGCGTCCTCAGACAACCCCCATTTTGTTAATTTACAAACATTTCAGGACACCACAAGTGTTCTTGGAACAAATGTAACTTGCCAGAGAACAATATGGACAGCGTCCTCAGAACACCCCCTTTTTGTTAATTTACGAACATTTAAAGGACACCACAAGTGTTCTTAGAACACTTTCAACTTGCCACCGAACAATAAGGACAGCGTCCTGAGTACACCCCCATTTTGTTAATTTACGAACATTTCAGCACACCGCAAATGTTCTTAGAACACATTCAACTTGCCAAAGAACAATATGGACCGCGTCCTGAGGACACCCCCATTTTGTTTATTTATGAACATTTAAAGGACACCACAAGTGTTCTTAGAACACTTTCAACTTGCCATTGAACAATACGAGCAGCGTCCTCAGAACACCCCCATTTTGTTAATTTACGAACATTTAACGTACACCACGAGTGTTCTTAGAACACTTTCTCCTTGCCAGCGAACAATATGGAGAGCGTCCTCAGAACGCCCCCATTTTGTTAATTTACTACATTTCAGGACACATCAAGTGTTCTTAGAACACATTCAACTTGCCAAAGAACAATACGGACAGCATCCTCAGAACACCCCCATTTTGTTAATTTACGAACATTTAAAGGACACCACAAGTGTTCTTAGAACACATTCAACTTGCCATTGAACAATACGAAAAGCGTCCTCAGAACACCCCCATTTTGTTTATTTATGAACATTTCAGGACACCGCAAGAGTTCTTAGAACACATTCAACTTGCCAAAGAACAGTACCGACAGCGTCCTCAGAACACCCCCATTTTTTTAATTTACGAAGATTTAACGTACACCACGAGTGTTCTTAGAACACTTTCAACTTGCCACCGAACAATAAGGACAGCGTCCTGAGTACACCCCCATTTTGTTAATTTACGAACATTTCAGGACACCGCAAGTGTTCTTAGAACACATTCAACTTGCCAAAGAACAATACAGACAGCATCCTCAGAACACCCCCATGTTGTTCATTTACGAACATTTAACGGACACCACGAGTGTTCTTAGAACACCTTCAACTTGCCAAAGAACAATACGGACAGTGTCCTCAGAACACCCCCATTTTGTTAATTTACAAACATTTTAGGACACCGCAAGTGTTCTTGGAACAAATGTAACTTGCCAGAGAACACTACGGACAGCGTCCTCAGAACACCCCCATTTTGTTAATTTACGAACATTTAAAGGACACCACAAGTGTTCTTAGAACACATTCAACTTGCCTTTGAACAATACGAACAGCGTCCTCAGAACACCCCCATTTTGTTTATTTATGAACATTTCAGGACACCGCAAGTGTTCTTAGAACACATTCAACTTGCCAAAGAACAGTACGGACAGCGTCCTCAGAACACCCCCATTTTGTTAATTTACGAACATTTAACGTACACCACGAGTGTTCTTAGAACACTTTCAACTTGCCACCGAACAATAAGGACAGCGTCCTGAGTACACCCCCATTTTGTTCATTTACGAACATTTCAGGACACCGCAAGTGTTCTTAGAACACATTCAACTTGCCAAAGAACAATACGGACAGCGTCCTCAGAACACCCCCATTTTGTTCATTTACGAACATTTAACGGACACCACGAGTGTTCTTAGAACACTTTCAACTTGCCAGAGAACAATATGGACCGCGTTCTGAAGAAACCCCCATTTTGTTTATTTATGAACATTTAAAGGACACCACAATTGTTCTTAGAACACTTTCAGCTTGCCATTGAACAATACGAACAGCGTCCTCAGAACACCCCCATTTTGTTAATTTACGAACATTTAACGTACACCACGAGTGTTCTTAGAACACTTTTAACTTGCCACCGAACAATAAGGACAGCGTCCTGAGTACACCCCCATTTTGTTCATCGACGAACATTTCAGGACACCGCGAGTGTTCTTAGAACACATTCAACTTGCCAAAGAACAATACGGACAACGTCCTCAGAACACCCCCATTTTGTTAATTTACGAACATTTCAGGATACCGCAAGTGTTCTTAGAACACATTCAACTTGCCAAAGAACAATACGGACAGCGTCCTCAGAACACCCCCATTTTGTTAATTTACAAACATTTTAGGACACCGCAAGTGTTCTTGGAACAAATGTAACTTGCCATTGAACAATACGAACAGCGTCCTCAGAACACCCCCATTTTGTTTATTTATGAACATTTCAGGACACCGCAAGTGTTCTTAGAACACATTCAACTTGCCAAAGAACAGTACGGACAGCGTCCTCAGAACACCCCCATTTTGTTAATTTACGAACATTTAACGTACACCACGAGTGTTCTTAGAACACTTTCAACTTGCCACCGAACAATAAGGACAGTGTCCTGAGTACACCCCCATTTTGTTCATTTACGAACATTTCAGGACACTGCAAGTGTTCTTAGAACACATTCAACTTGCCAAAGAACAATATGGACAGCGTCCTCAGAACACCCCCATTTTGTTAATTTACGAACATTTAACTGACACCACGAGTGTTCTTAGAACACTTTCAACTTGCCAGAGAACAATATGGACCGCGTCCTGAAGACACCCCCATTTTGTTTATTTATGAACATTTAAAGGACACCACAAGTGTTCTTAGAACACTTTCAGCTTGCCAAAGAACAATACGGACAGCGTCCTCAGAACACCCCCATTTTCTTAATTTACGAACATTTAACGTACACCACGAGTGTTCTTAGAACACTTTCAACTTGCCACCGAACAATACGGACAGAATCCTGAGAACACACCCATTTTGTTAATTTACCAACATTTCAGGACACTGCAAGTGTTCTTAGAACACATTCAACTTGCCAAAGAACAATATGGACAGCGTCCTCAGAACATTCCCATTTTGTTTATTTACGAACATTTCAGGACACCGCGAGTGTTCTTAGAACACATTCAACTTGCCAGCGTACAATACGGACAGCGTCCTCAGGACATCCCCATTTAACATTTCAGGACACCGCAAGTGTTCATAGAACACTTTCAACTTGCCAGAGAACAATATGGACAGCCTCCTCAGGACACCCTCATTTTATTTATTTACGAACATTTCAGGACACCACAAGTGTTCTTAGAACACTTTCAACTTGCCAAAGAACAATACGGACAGCGTCCTCAGAACACCACCATTTTGTTAATTTACGAACATTTAACGTACACCACGAGTGTTCTTAGAACACTTTCAACTTGCCAGCGAACAATATGGACAGCGTCCTCAGAACGCCCCCCTTTTGTCAATTTACGAACATTTCAGGACACCGCAAGTGTTCTTAGAACACATTCAACTTGCCAAAGAACAATACGGACAGCGTCCTCAGACAACCCCCATTTTGTTAATTTACAAACATTTCAGGACACCGCGAGTGTTCTTAGAACACATTCAACTTGCCAGCGAACAATACGGACAGCGTCCTCAGGACACCCTCATTTTATTTATTTACAAACATTTCAGGACACCACAAGTGTTCTTAGAACACTTTCAACTTGCCAAAGAACAATACGGACAGCGTCCTCAGAACGCCCCCATTTTGTTAATTTACGAACATTTCAGGACACCGCAAGTGTTCTTAGAACACATTCAACTTGCCAAAGAACAATACGGACAGCGTCCTCAGAACACTCCCATTTTGTTAATTTACAAACATTTTAGGACTCCGCAAGTGTTCTTGGAACAAATGTAACTTGCCAGAGAACAATACGGACAGCGTTCTTAGAACACCCCCATTTTGTTAATTTACGAACATTTAAAGGACACAACACAAGTGTTCTTAGAACACATTCAACTTGCCATTGAACAATACGAACAGCGTCCTCAGAACACCCCCATTTTGTTTATTTATGAACATTTCAGGACACCGCAAGTGTTCTTAGAACACATTCAACTTGCCAAAGAACAGTACGGACAGCGTCCTCAGAACACCCCCATTTTGTTAATTTACGAACATTTAACGTACACCACGAGTGTTCTTAGAACACTTTCAACTTGCCACCGAACAATAAGGACAGCGTCCTGAGTACACCACCATTTTGTTAATTTACGAACATTTCAGGACACCGCAAGTGTTCTTAGAACACATTCAACTTGCCAAAGAACAATACGGACAGCGTCCTCAGAACACCCCCATTTTGTTCATTTACGAACATTTAACGGACACCACGAGTGTTCTTAGAACACTTTCAACTTGCCAGAGAACAATATGGACCGCGTCCTGAAGACACCCCCATTTTGTTTATTTATGAACATTTAAAGGACACCACAAGTGTTCTTAGAACACTTTCAGCTTGCCATTGAACAATACGAACAGCGTCCTCAGAACACCCCCATTTTGTTTATTTACGAACATTTCAGGACACCACAAGTGTTCTTAGAACACTTTCAACTTGCCAAAGAACAATACGGACAGCGTCCTCAGAACACCCCCATTTTCTTAATTTACGAACATTTAACTTACACCACGAGTGTTCTTAGAACACTTTCAACTTGCCACCGAACAATACGGACAGAATCCTGAGAACACACCCATTTTGTTAATTTACCAACATTTCAGGACACTGCAAGTGTTCTTAGAACACATTCAACTTGCCAAAGAACAATATGGACAGCGTCCTCAGAACATTCCCATTTTGTTTATTTACGAACATTTCAGGACACCGCGAATGTTCTTAGAACACATTCAACTTGCCAGCGAACAATACGGACAGCGTCCTCAGGACATCCCCATTTAACATTTCAGGACACCGCAAGTGTTCATAGAACACTTTCAACTTGCCAGAGAACAATATGGACAGCCTCCTCAGGACACCCTCATTTGATTTATTTACGAACATTTCAGGACACCACAAGTGTTCTTAGAACACTTTCAACTTGCCAAAGAACAATACGGACAGCGTCCTCAGAACACCACAATTTTGTTAATTTACGAACATTTAACGTACACCACGAGTGTTCTTAGAACACTTTCAACTTGCCAGCGAACAATATGGACAGCGTCCTCAGAACGCCCCCCTTTTGTTAATTTACGAACATTTCAGGACACCGCAAGTGTTCTTAGAACACATTCAACTTGCCAAAGAACAATACGGACAGCGTCCTCAGACAACCCCCATTTTGTTAATTTACAAACATTTCAGGACACCACAAGTGTTCTTGGAACAAATGTAACTTGCCAGAGAACAATATGGACAGCGTCCTCAGAACACCCCCTTTTTGTTAATTTACGAACATTTAAAGGACACCACAAGTGTTCTTAGAACACTTTCAACTTGCCACCGAACAATAAGGACAGCGTCCTGAGTACACCCCCATTTTGTTAATTTACGAACATTTCAGGACACCGCAAATGTTCTTAGAACACATTCAACTTGCCAAAGAACAATATGGACCGCGTCCTGAGGACACCCCCATTTTGTTTATTTATGAACATTTAAAGGACACCACAAGTGTTCTTAGAACACTTTCAACTTGCCATTGAACAATACGAGCAGCGTCCTCAGAACACCCCCATTTTGTTAATTTACGAACATTTAACGTACACCACGAGTGTTCTTAGAACACTTTCTCCTTGCCAGCGAACAATATGGAGAGCGTCCTCAGAACGCCCCCATTTTGTTAATTTACTACATTTCAGGACACATCAAGTGTTCTTAGAACACATTCAACTTGCCAAAGAACAATACGGACAGCATCCTCAGAACACCCCCATTTTGTTAATTTACGAACATTTAAAGGACACCACAAGTGTTCTTAGAACACATTCAACTTGCCATTGAACAATACGAAAAGCGTCCTCAGAACACCCCCATTTTGTTTATTTATGAACATTTCAGGACACCGCAAGAGTTCTTAGAACACATTCAACTTGCCAAAGAACAGTACCGACAGCGTCCTCAGAACACCCCCATTTTTTTAATTTACGAAGATTTAACGTACACCACGAGTGTTCTTAGAACACTTTCAACTTGCCACCGAACAATAAGGACAGCGTCCTGAGTACACCCCCATTTTGTTAATTTACGAACATTTCAGGACACCGCAAGTGTTCTTAGAACACATTCAACTTGCCAAAGAACAATACAGACAGCATCCTCAGAACACCCCCATGTTGTTCATTTACGAACATTTAACGGACACCACGAGTGTTCTTAGAACACCTTCAACTTGCCAAAGAACAATACGGACAGTGTCCTCAGAACACCCCCATTTTGTTAATTTACGAACATTTAATGTACACCACAAGTGTTCTCAGAACACTTTCAACTTGCCAGCGAACAATACGGAGAGCGTCCTCAGAACGCCCCCATTTTGTTAATTTATGAACATTTCAGGACACCGCAAGTGTTCTTAGAACACATTCAACTTGCCAAAGAACAATACAGACAGCGTCCTCAGAACACCCCCATTTTGTTAATTTACAAACATTTTAGGACACCGCAAGTGTTCTTGGAACAAATGTAACTTGCCAGAGAACACTACGGACAGCGTCCTCAGAACACCCCCATTTTGTTAATTTACGAACATTTAAAGGACACCACAAGTGTTCTTAGAACACATTCAACTTGCCTTTGAACAATACGAACAGCGTCCTCAGAACACCCCCATTTTGTTTATTTATGAACATTTCAGGACACCGCAAGTGTTCTTAGAACACATTCAACTTGCCAAAGAACAGTACGGACAGCGTCCTCAGAACACCCCCATTTTGTTAATTTACGAACATTTAACGTACACCACGAGTGTTCTTAGAACACTTTCAACTTGCCACCGAACAATAAGGACAGCGTCCTGAGTACACCCCCATTTTGTTCATTTACGAACATTTCAGGACACCGCAAGTGTTCTTAGAACACATTCAACTTGCCAAAGAACAATACGGACAGCGTCCTCAGAACACCCCCATTTTGTTCATTTACGAACATTTAACGGACACCACGAGTGTTCTTAGAACACTTTCAACTGGCCAGAGAACAATATGGACCGCGTTCTGAAGAAACCCCCATTTTGTTTATTTATGAACATTTAAAGGACACCACAATTGTTCTTAGAACACTTTCAGCTTGCCATTGAACAATACGAACAGCGTCCTCAGAACACCCCCATTTTGTTAATTTACGAACATTTAACGTACACCACGAGTGTTCTTAGAACACTTTCAACTTGCCACCGAACAATAAGGACAGCGTCCTGAGTACACCCCCATTTTGTTCATTGACGAACATTTCAGGACACCGCGAGTGTTCTTAGAACACATTCAACTTGCCAAAGAACAATACGGACAGCGTCCTCAGAACACCCCCATTTAACATTTCAGGACACCGCGAGTGTTCATAGAACACTTTCAACTTGCAAGAGAACAATAGGGACAGCCTCCTCAGGACACCCTCATTTTATTTATTTACAAACATTTCAGGACACCACAAGTGTTCTTAGAACACTTTCAACTTGCCAAAGAACAATACGGACAACGTCCTCAGAACACCCCCATTTTGTTAATTTACGAACATTTCAGGACACCGCAAGTGTTCTTAGAACACATTCAACTTGCCAAAGAACAATACGGACAGCGTCCTCAGAACACCCCCATTTTGTTAATTTACAAACATTTTAGGACACCGCAAGTGTTCTTGGAACAAATGTAACTTGCCATTGAACAATACGAACAGCGTCCTCAGAACACCCCCATTTTGTTTATTTATGAACATTTCAGGACACCGCAAGTGTTCTTAGAACACATTCAACTTGCCAAAGAACAGTACGGACAGCGTCCTCAGAACACCCCCATTTTGTTAATTTACGAACATTTAACGTACACCACGAGTGTTCTTAGAACACTTTCAACTTGCCACCGAACAATAAGGACAGCGTCCTGAGTACACCCCCATTTTGTTCATTTACGAACATTTCAGGACACTGCAAGTGTTCTTAGAACACATTCAACTTGCCAAAGAACAATATGGACAGCGTCCTCAGAACACCCCCATTTTGTTAATTTACGAACATTTAACTGACACCACGAGTGTTCTTAGAACACTTTCAACTTGCCAGAGAACAATATGGACCGCGTCCTGAAGACACCCCCATTTTGTTTATTTATGAACATTTAAAGGACACCACAAGTGTTCTTAGAACACTTTCAGCTTGCCAAAGAACAATACGGACAGCGTCCTCAGAACACCCCCATTTTCTTAATTTACGAACATTTAACGTACACCACGAGTGTTCTTAGAACACTTTCAACTTGCCACCGAACAATACGGACAGAATCCTGAGAACACACCCATTTTGTTAATTTACCAACATTTCAGGACACTGCAAGTGTTCTTAGAACACATTCAACTTGCCAAAGAACAATATGGACAGCGTCCTCAGAACATTCCCATTTTGTTTATTTACGAACATTTCAGGACACCGCGAGTGTTCTTAGAACACATTCAACTTGCCAGCATACAATACGGACAGCGTCCTCAGGACCTCCCCATTTAACATTTCAGGACACCGCAAGTGTTCATAGAACACTTTCAACTTGCCAGAGAACAATATGGACAGCCTCCTCAGGACACCCTCATTTTATTTATTTACGAACATTTCAGGACACCACAAGTGTTCTTAGAACACTTTCAACTTGCCAAAGAACAATACCGACAGCGTCCTCAGAACACCACCATTTTGTTAATTTACGAACATTTAACGTACACCACGAGTGTTCTTAGAACACTTTCAACTTGCCAGCGAACAATATGGACAGCGTCCTCAGAACGCCCCCCTTTTGTCAATTTACGAACATTTCAGGACACCGCAAGTGTTCTTAGAACACATTCAACTTGCCAAAGAACAATACGGACAGCGTCCTCAGACAACCCCCATTTTGTTAATTTACAAACATTTCAGGACACCGCAAGTGTTCTTGGAACAAATGTAACTTGCCAGAGAACACTACGGACAGCGTCCTCAGAACACCCCCATTTTGTTAATTTACGAACATTTAAAGGACACCACAAGTGTTCTTAGAACACATTCAACTTGCCTTTGAACAATACGAACAGCGTCCTCAGAACACCCCCATTTTGTTTATTTATGAACATTTCAGGACACCGCAAGTGTTCTTAGAACACATTCAACTTGCCAAAGAACAGTACGGACAGCGTCCTCAGAACACCCCCATTTTGTTAATTTACGAACATTTAACGTACACCACGAGTGTTCTTAGAACACTTTCAACTTGCCACCGAACAATAAGGACAGCGTCCTGAGTACACCCCCATTTTGTTCATTTACGAACATTTCAGGACACCGCGAGTGTTCTTAGAACACATTCAACTTGCCAGCGAACAATACGGACAGCGTCCTCAGGACACCCTCATTTTATTTATTTACAAACATTTCAGGACACCACAAGTGTTCTTAGAACACTTTCAACTTGCCAAAGAACAATACGGACAGCGTCCTCAGAACACCCCCATTTTGTTAATTTACGAACCTTTAACGTACACCACAGGTGTTCTTAGAACACTTTCAACTTGCCAGCGAACAATACGGAGAGCGTCCTCAGAACGCCCCCATTTTGTTAATTTACGAACATTTCAGGACACCGCAAGTGTTCTTAGAACACATTCAACTTGCCAAAGAACAATACGGACAGCGTCCTCAGAACACCCCCATTTTGTTAATTTACAAACATTTTAGGACACCGCAAGTGTTCTTGGAACAAATGTAACTTGCCGGAGAACAATACGGACAGCGTTCTTAGAACACCCCCATTTTGTTAATTTACGAACATTTAAAGGACACAACACAAGTGTTCTTAGAACACATTCAACTTGCCATTGAACAATACGAACAGCGTCCTCAGAACACCCCCATTTTGTTTATTTATGAACATTTCAGGACACCGCAAGTGTTCTTAGAACACATTCAACTTGCCAAAGAACAGTACGGACAGCGTCCTCAGAACACCCCCATTTTGTTAATTTACGAACATTTAACGTACACCACGAGTGTTCTTAGAACACTTTCAACTTGCCACCGAACAATAAGGACAGCGTCCTGAGTACACCACCATTTTGTTAATTTACGAACATTTCAGGACACCGCAAGTGTTCTTAGAACACATTCAACTTGCCAAAGAACAATACGGACAGCGTCCTCAGAACACCCCCATTTTGTTCATTTACGAACATTTAACGGACACCACGAGTGTTCTTAGAACACTTTCAACTTGCCAGAGAACAATATGGACCGCGTCCTGAAGACACCCCCATTTTGTTTATTTATGAACATTTAAAGGACACCACAAGTGTTCTTAGAACACTTTCAGCTTGCCATTGAACAATACGAACAGCGTCCTCAGAACACCCCCATTTTGTTTATTTACGAACATTTCAGGACACCACAAGTGTTCTTAGAACACTTTCAACTTGCCAAAGAACAATACGGACAGCGTCCTCAGAACACCCCCATTTTCTTAATTTACGAACATTTAACGTACACCACGAGTGTTCTTAGAACACTTTCAACTTGCCACCGAACAATACGGACAGAATCCTGAGAACACACCCATTTTGTTAATTTACCAACATTTCAGGACACTGCAAGTGTTCTTAGAACACATTCAACTTGCCAAAGAACAATATGGACAGCGTCCTCAGAACATTCCCATTTTGTTTATTTACGAACATTTCAGGACACCGCGAGTGTTCTTAGAACACATTCAACTTGCCAGCGAACAATACGGACAGCGTCCTCAGGACATCCCCATTTAACATTTCAGGACACCGCAAGTGTTCATAGAACACTTTCAACTTGCCAGAGAACAATATGGACAGCCTCCTCAGGACACCCTCATTTGATTTATTTACGAACATTTCAGGACACCACAAGTGTTCTTAGAACACTTTCAACTTGCCAAAGAACAATACGGACAGCGTCCTCAGAACACCACCATTTTGTTAATTTACGAACATTTAACGTACACCACGAGTGTTCTTAGAACACTTTCAACTTGCCAGCGAACAATATGGACAGCGTCCTCAGAACGCCCCCCTTTTGTTAATTTACGAACATTTCAGGACACTGCAAGTGTTCTTAGAACACATTCAACTTGCCAAAGAACAATACGGACAGCGTCCTCAGACAACCCCCATTTTGTTAATTTACAAACATTTCAGGACACCACAAGTGTTCTTGGAACAAATGTAACTTGCCAGAGAACAATATGGACAGCGTCCTCAGAACACCCCCTTTTTGTTAATTTACGAACATTTAAAGGACACCACAAGTGTTCTTAGAACACTTTCAACTTGCCACCGAACAATAAGGACAGCGTCCTGAGTACACCCCCATTTTGTTAATTTACGAACATTTCAGGACACCGCAAATGTTCTTAGAACACATTCAACTTGCCAAAGAACAATATGGACCGCGTCCTGAGGACACCCCCATTTTGTTTATTTATGAACATTTAAAGGACACCACAAGTGTTCTTAGAACACTTTCAACTTGCCATTGAACAATACGAGCAGCGTCCTCAGAACACCCCCATTTTGTTAATTTACGAACATTTAACGTACACCACGAGTGTTCTTAGAACACTTTCTCCTTGCCAGCGAACAATATGGAGAGCGTCCTCAGAACGCGCCCATTTTGTTAATTTACTACATTTCAGGACACATCAAGTGTTCTTAGAACACATTCAACTTGCCATTGAACAATACGAAAAGCGTCCTCAGAACACCCCCATTTTGTTTATTTATGAACATTTCAGGACACCGCAAGTGTTCTTAGAACACATTCAACTTGCCAAAGAACAGTACCGACAGCGTCCTCAGAACACCCCCATTTTTTTAATTTACGAAGATTTAACGTACACCACGAGTGTTCTTAGAACACTTTCAACTTGCCACCGAACAATAAGGACAGCGTCCTGAGTACACCCCCATTTTGTTAATTTACGAACATTTCAGGACACCGCAAGTGTTCTTAGAACACATTCAACTTGCCAAAGAACAATACAGACAGCATCCTCAGAACACCCCCATGTTGTTCATTTACGAACATTTAACGGACACCACGAGTGTTCTTAGAACACCTTCAACTTGCCAAAGAACAATACGGACAGCGTCCTCAGAACACCCCCATTTTGTTAATTTACGAACATTTAATGTACACCACAAGTGTTCTCAGAACACTTTCAACTTGCCAGCGAACAATACGGAGAGCGTCCTCAGAACGCCCCCATTTTGTTAATTTATGAACATTTCAGGACACCGCAAGTGTTCTTAGAACACATTCAACTTGCCAAAGAACAATACAGACAGCGTCCTCAGAACACCCCCATTTTGTTAATTTACAAACATTTTAGGACACCGCAAGTGTTCTTGGAACAAATGTAACTTGCCAGAGAACACTACGGACAGCGTCCTCAGAACACCCCCATTTTGTTAATTTACGAACATTTAAAGGACACCACAAGTGTTCTTAGAACACATTCAACTTGCCTTTGAACAATACGAACAGCGTCCTCAGAACACCCCCATTTTGTTTATTTATGAACATTTCAGGACACCGCAAGTGTTCTTAGAACACATTCAACTTGCCAAAGAACAGTACGGACAGCGTCCTCAGAACACCCCCATTTTGTTAATTTACGAACATTTAACGTACACCACGAGTGTTCTTAGAACACTTTCAACTTGCCACCGAACAATAAGGACAGCGTCCTGAGTACACCCCCATTTTGTTCATTTACGAACATTTCAGGACACCGCAAGTGTTCTTAGAACACATTCAACTTGCCAAAGAACAATACGGACAGCGTCCTCAGAACACCCCCATTTTGTTCATTTACGAACATTTAACGGACACCACGAGTGTTCTTAGAACACTTTCAACTTGCCAGAGAACAATATGGACCGCGTTCTGAAGAAACCCCCATTTTGTTTATTTATGAACATTTAAAGGACACCACAATTGTTCTTAGAACACTTTCAGCTTGCCATTGAACAATACGAACAGCGTCCTCAGAACACCCCCATTTTGTTAATTTACGAACATTTAACGTACACCACGAGTGTTCTTAGAACACTTTCAACTTGCCACCGAACAATAAGGACAGCGTCCTGAGTACACCCCCATTTTGTTCATCGACGAACATTTCAGGACACCGCGAGTGTTCTTAGAACACATTCAACTTGCCAAAGAACAATACGGACAACGTCCTCAGAACACCCCCATTTTGTTAATTTACGAACATTTCAGGATACCGCAAGTGTTCTTAGAACACATTCAACTTGCCAAAGAACAATACGGACAGCGTCCTCAGAACACCCCCATTTTGTTAATTTACAAACATTTTAGGACACCGCAAGTGTTCTTGGAACAAATGTAACTTGCCATTGAACAATACGAACAGCGTCCTCAGAACACCCCCATTTTGTTTATTTATGAACATTTCAGGACACCGCAAGTGTTCTTAGAACACATTCAACTTGCCAAAGAACAGTACGGACAGCGTCCTCAGAACACCCCCATTTTGTTAATTTACGAACATTTAACGTACACCACGAGTGTTCTTAGAACACTTTCAACTTGCCACCGAACAATAAGGACAGCGTCCTGAGTACACCCCCATTTTGTTCATTTACGAACATTTCAGGACACTGCAAGTGTTCTTAGAACACATTCAACTTGCCAAAGAACAATATGGACAGCGTCCTCAGAACACCCCCATTTTGTTAATTTACGAACATTTAACTGACACCACGAGTGTTCTTAGAACACTTTCAACTTGCCAGAGAACAATATGGACCGCGTCCTGAAGACACCCCCATTTTGTTTATTTATGAACATTTAAAGGACACCACAAGTGTTCTTAGAACACTTTCAGCTTGCCAAAGAACAATACGGACAGCGTCCTCAGAACACCCCCATTTTCTTAATTTACGAACATTTAACGTACACCACGAGAGTTCTTAGAACACTTTCAACTTGCCACCGAACAATACGGACAGAATCCTGAGAACACACCCATTTTGTTAATTTACCAACATTTCAGGACACTGCAAGTGTTCTTAGAACACATTCAACTTGCCAAAGAACAATACGGACAGCGTCCTCAGAACACCACCATTTTGTTAATTTACGAACATTTAACGTACACCACGAGTGTTCTTAGAACACTTTCAACTTGCCAGCGAACAATATGGACAGCGTCCTCAGAACGCCCCCCTTTTGTCAATTTACGAACATTTCAGGACACCGCAAGTGTTCTTAGAACACATTCAACTTGCCAAAGAACAATACGGACAGCGTCCTCAGACAACCCCCATTTTGTTAATTTACAAACATTTCAGGACACCGCAAGTGTTCTTGGAACAAATGTAACTTGCCAGAGAACAATATGGACAGCGTCCTCAGAACACCCCCTTTTTGTTAATTTACGAACATTTAAAGGTCACCACAAGTGTTCTTAGAACACTTTCAACTTGCCACCGAACAATAAGGACAGCGTCCTGAGTACACCCCCATTTTGTTAATTTACGAACATTTCAGGACACCGCAAGTGTTCTTAGAACACATTCAACTTGCCAAAGAACAATATGGACCGCGTCCTGAGGACACCCCCATTTTGTTTATTTATGAACATTTAAAGGACACCACAAGTGTTCTTAGAACACTTTCAACTTGCCATTGAACAATACGAGCAGCGTCCTCAGAACACCCCCATTTTGTTAATTTACGAACATTTAACGTACACCACGAGTGTTCTTAGAACACTTTCTCCTTGCCAGCGAACAATACGGACAGCGTCCTCAGAACACCCCCATTTTGTTAATTTACGAACATTTAACGTACACCACAAGTGTTCTTAGAACACTTTCAACTTGCCAGCGAACAATATGGAGAGCGTCCTCAGAACGCCCCCATTTTGTTAATTTACTACATTTCAGGACACATCAAGTGTTCTTAGAACACATTCAACTTGCCAAAGAACAATACGGACAGCATCCTCAGAACACCCCCATTTTGTTAATTTACGAACATTTAAAGGACACCACAAGTGTTCTTAGAACACATTCAACTTGCCATTGAACAATACGAACAGCGTCCTCAGAACACCCCCATTTTGCTTATTTATGAACATTTCAGGACACCGCAAGTGTTCTTAGAACACATTCAACTTGCCAAAGAACAGTACCGACAGCGTCCTCAGAACACCCCCATTTTGTTTATTTACGAACATTTAACGTACACCACGAGTGTTCTTAGAACACTTTCAACTTGCCACCGAACAATAAGGACAGCGTCCTGAGTACACCCCCATTTTGTTAATTTACGAACATTTCAGGACACCGCAAGTGTTCTTAGAACACATTCAACTTGCCAAAGAACAATACAGACAGCATCCTCAGAACACCCCCATTTTGTTCATTTACGAACATTTAACGGACACCACGAGTGTTCTTAGAACACTTTCAACTTGCCAAAGAACAATACGGACAGCGTCCTCAGAACACCCCCATTTTGTTAATTTACGAACATTTAACGTACACCACAAGTGTTCTCAGAACACTTTCAACTTGCCAGCGAACAATACGGAGAGCGTCCTCAGAACGCCCCCATTTTGTTAATTTACGAACATTTCAGGACACCGCAAGTGTTCTTAGAACACATTCAACTTGCCAAAGAACAATACGGACAGCGTCCTCAGAACACCCCCATTTTGTTAATTTACAAACATTTTAGGACACCGCAAGTGTTCTTGGAACAAATGTAACTTGCCAGAGAACACTACGGACAGCGTCCTCAGAACACGCCCATTTTGTTAATTTACGAACATTTAAAGGACACCACAAGTGTTCTTAGAACACATTCAACTTGCCTTTGAACAATACGAACAGCGTCCTCAGAACACCCCCATTTTGTTTATTTATGAAAATTTCAGGACACCGCAAGTGTTCTTAGAACACATTCAACTTGCCAAAGAACAGTACGGACAGCGTCCTCAGAGCACCCCCATTTTGTTAATTTACGAACATTTAATGTACACCACGAGTGTTCTTAGAACACTTTCAACTTGCCACCGAACAATAAGGACAGCGTCCTGAGTACACCCCCATTTTGTTCATTTACGAACATTTCAGGACACCGCAAGTGTTCTTAGAACACATTTAACTTGCCAGCGAACAACACGGACAGCGTCCTCATGACAGCCCCATTTAACATTTCAGGACACCGCGAGTGTTCATAGAACACTTTCAACTTGCAAGAGAACAATAGGGACAGCCTCCTCAGGACACCCTCATTTTATTTATTTACAAACATTTCAGGACACCACAAGTGTTCTTAGAACACTTTCAACTTGCCAAAGAACAATACGGACAGCGTCCTCAGAACACCCCCATTTTGTTAATTTACGAACCTTTAACGTACACCACAGGTGTTCTTAGAACACTTTCAACTTGCGAGCGAACAATACGGAGAGCGTCCTCAGAACGCCCCCATTTTGTTAATTTACGAACATTTCAGGACACCGCAAGTGTTCTTAGAACACATTCAACTTGCCAAAGAACAATACGGACAGCGTCCTCAGAACACCCCCATTTTGTTAATTTACAAACATTTTAGGACACCGCAAGTGTTCTTGGAACAAATGTAACTTGCCAGAGAACAATACGGACAGCGTTCTTAGAACACCCCCATTTTGTTAATTTACGAACATTTAAAGGACACCACAAGTGTTCTTAGAACACATTCAACTTGCCATTGAACAATACGAACAGCGTCCTCAGAACACCCCCATTTTGTTAATTTACGAACATTTAACGTACACCACGAGTGTTCTTAGAACACTTTCAACTTGCCACCGAACAATAAGGACAGCGTCCTGAGTACACCCCCATTTTGTTCATTTACGAACATTTCTGGACACCGCAAGTGTTCTTAGAACACATTCAACTTGCCAAAGAACAATACGGACAGCGTCCTCAGAACACCCCCATTTTGTTCATTTACGAACATTTAACGGACACCACGAGTGTTCTTAGAACACTTTCAACTTGCCAGAGAACAATATGGACCGCGTCCTGAAGACACCCCCATTTTGTTTATTTATGAACATTTAAAGGACACCACAAGTGTTCTTAGAACACTTTCAGCTTGCCATTGAACAATACGAACAGCGTCCTCAGAACACCCCCATTTTGTTTATTTACGAACATTTCAGGACACCACAAGTGTTCTTAGAACACTTTCAACTTGCCAAAGAACAATACGGACAGCGTCCTCAGAACACCCCCATTTTCTTAATTTACGAACATTTAACGTACACCACAAGTGTTCTTAGAAGACTTTCAACTTGCCACCGAACAATACGGACAGAATCCTGAGAACACACCCATTTTGTTAATTTACCAACATTTCAGGACACTGCAAGTGTTCTTAGAACACATTCAACTTGCCAAAGAACAATATGGACAGCGTCCTCAGAACATTCCCATTTTGTTTATTTACGAACATTTCAGGACACCGCGAGTGTTCTTAGAACACATTCAACTTGCCAGCGAACAATACGGACAGCGTCCTCAGGACATCCCCATTTAACATTTCAGGACACCGCAAGTGTTCATAGAACACTTTCAACTTGCCAGAGAACAATATGGACAGCCTCCTCAGGACACCCTCATTTTATTTATTTACGAACATTTCAGGACACCACAAGTGTTCTTAGAACACTTTCAACTTGCCAAAGAACAATACGGACAGTGTCCTCAGAACACCACCATTTTGTTAATTTACGAACATTTAACGTACACCACGAGTGTTCTTAGAACACTTTCAACTTGCCAGCGAACAATATGGACAGCGTCCTCAGAACGCCCCCCTTTTGTTAATTTACGAACATTTCAGGACACCGCAAGTGTTCTTAGAACACATTCAACTTGCCAAAGAACAATACGGACAGCGTCCTCAGACAACCCCCATTTTGTTAATTTACAAACATTTCAGGACACCGCAAGTGTTCTTGGAACAAATGTAACTTGCCAGAGAACAATATGGACAGCGTCCTCAGAACACCCCCTTTTTGTTAATTTACGAACATTTAAAGGACACCACAAGTGTTCTTAGAACACTTTCAACTTGCCATTGAACGATACGAACAGCGTCCTCAGAACACCCCCATTTTGTTTATTTATGAACATTTCAGGACGCGCAAGTGTTCTTAGAACACATTCAACTTGCCAAAGAACAGTACGGACAGCGTCCTCAGAACACCCCCATTTTGTTAATTTACGAACATTTAACGTACACCTCGAGTGTTCTTAGAACACTTTCAACTTGCCACCGAACAATAAGGACAGCGTCCTGAGTACACCCCCATTTTGTTAATTTACGAACATTTCAGGACACCGCAAGTGTTCTTAGAACACATTCAACTTGCCAAAGAACAATATGGACCGCGTCCTGAGTACACCCCCATTTTGTTCATTTACGAACATTTCAGGACACTGCAAGTGTTCTTAGAACACATTCAACTTGCCAAAGAACAATATGGACAGCGTCCTCAGAACATTCCCATTTTGTTTATTTACGAACATTTCAGGACACCGCGAGTGTTCTTAGAACACATTCAACTTGCCAGCGAACAATACGGACAGCGTCCTCAGGACATCCCCATTTAACATTTCAGGACACCGCAAGTGTTCATAGAACACTTTCAACTTGCCAGAGAACAATATGGACAGCCTCCTCAGGACACCCTCATTTTATTTATTTACGAACATTTCAGGACACCACAAGTGTTCTTAGAACACTTTCAACTTGCCAAAGAACAATATGGACAGCGTCCTCAGAACATTCCCATTTTGTTTATTTACGAACATTTCAGGACACCGCAAGTGTTCTTAGAACACATTCAACTTGCCAGCGAACAATACGGACAGCGTCCTCAGGACATCCCCATTTAACATTTCAGGACACCGCAAGTGTTCTTAGAACACATTCAACTTTCCAAAGAACAGTACGGACAGCGTCCTCAGAACACCCCCATTTTGTTAATTTACGAACATTTAACGTACACCACGAGTGTTCTTAGAACACTTTCAACTTGCCACCGAACAATAAGGACAGCGTCCTGAGTACACCCCCATTTTGTTCATTTACGAACATTTCAGGACACCGCAAGTGTTCTTAGAACACATTCAACTTGCCAAAGAACAATACGGACAGCGTCCTCAGAACACCCCCATTTTGTTCATTTACGAACATTTAACGGACACCACGAGTGTTCTTAGAACACTTTCAACTTGCCAGAGAACAATATGGACCGCGTCCTGAAGACACCCCCATTTTGTTTATTTATGAACATTTAAAGGACACCACAAGTGTTCTTAGAACACTTTCAGCTTGCCATTGAACAATACGAACAGCGTCCTCAGAACACCCCCATTTTGTTTATTTACGAACATTTCAGGACACCACAAGTGTTCTTAGAACACTTTCAACTTGCCAAAGAACAATACGGACAGCGTCCTCAGAACACCCCCATTTTCTTAATTTACGAACATTTAACGTACACCACTAGTGTTCTTAGAACACTTTCAACTTGCCACCGAACAATACAGACAGAATCCTGAGAACACACCCATTTTGTTAATTTACCAACATTTCAGGACACTGCAAGTGTTCTTAGAACACATTCAACTTGCCAAAGAACAATATGGACAGCGTCCTCAGAACATTCACATTTTGTTTATTTACGAACATTTCAGGACACCGCGAGTGTTCTTAGAAGACATTCAACTTGCCAGCGAACAATACGGACAGCGTCCTCAGGACTTCCCCATTTAAGATTTCAGGACACCGCAAGTGTTCATAGAACACTTTCAACTTGCCAGAGAACAATATGGACAGCCTCCTCAGGACACCCTCATTTTATTTATTTACGAACATTTCAGGACACCACAAGTGTTCTTAGAACACTTTCAACTTGCCAAAGAACAATACGGACAGCGTCCTCAGAACACCACCATTTTGTTAATATACGAACATTTAACGTACACCACGAGTGTTCTTAGAACACTTTCAACTTGCCAGCGAACAATATGGACAGCGTCCTCAGAACGCCCCCCTTTTGTTAATTTACGAACATTTCAGGACACCGCAAGTGTTCTTAGAACACATTCAACTTGCCAAAGAACAATACGGACAGCGTCCTCAGAAAAACCCCATTTTGTTAATTTACAAACATTTCAGGACACCGCAAGTGTTCTTCGAACAAATGTAACTTGCCAGAGAACAATATGGATAGCGTCCTCAGAACACCCCCTTTTTGTTAATTTACGAACATTTAAAGGACACCACAAGTGTTCTTAGAACACTTTCAACTTGCCATTGAACAATACGAACAGCGTCCTCAGAACACCCCCATTTTGTTTATTTATGAACATTTCAGGACACCGCAAGTGTTCTTAGAACACATTCAACTTGCCAAAGAACAGTACGGACAGCGTCCTCAGAACACCCCCATTTTGTTAATTTACGAACATTTAACGTACACCACGAGTGTTCTTAGAACACTTTCAACTTGCCACCGAACAATAAGGACAGCGTCCTGAGTACACCCCCATTTTGTTAATTTACGAACATTTCAGGACAGCGCAAGTGTTCTTAGAACACATTCAACTTGCCAAAGAACAATATGGACCGCGTCCTGAGTACACCCCCATTTTGTTCATTTACGAACATTTCAGGACACTGCAAGTGTTCTTAGAACACATTCAACTTGCCAAAGAACAATATGGACAGCGTCCTAAGAACATTCCCATTTTGTTTATTTACGAACATTTCAGGACACCGCGAGTGTTCTTAGAACACATTCAACTTGCCAGCGAACAATACGAACAGCGTCCTCAGGACATCCCCATTTAACATTTCAGGACACCGCAAGTGTTCATAGAACACTTTCAACTTGCCAGAGAACAATATGGACAGCCTCCTCAGGACACCCTCATTTTATTTATTTACGAACATTTCAGGACACCACAAGTGTTCTTAGAACACTTTCAACTTGCCAAAGAACAATATGGACAACGTCCTCAGAACATTCCCATTTTGTTTATTTACGAACATTTCAGGACACGGCAAGTGTTCTTAGAACACATTCAACTTGCCAGCGAACAATACGGACAGCATCCTCAGGACATCCCCATTTAACATTTCAGGACACCGCAAGTGTTCATAGAACACTTTCAACTTGCCAGAGAACAATATGGACAGCCTCCTCAGGACACCCTCATTTTATTTATTTACGAACATTTCAGGACACTGCAAGTGTTCTTAGAACACATTCAACTTGCCAAAGAACAATATGGACAGCGTCCTCAGAACATTCCCATTTTGTTTATTTACGAACATTTCAGGACACCGCGAGTGTTCTTAGAACACATTCAACTTGCCAGCGAACAATACGGACAGCGTCCTCAGGACATCCCCATTTAACATTTCAGGACACCGCAAGTGTTCAAAGAACACTTTCAACTTGCCAGAGAACAATATGGACAGCCTCCTCAGGACACCCTCATTTTATTTATTTACGAACATTTCATGACACCACAAGTGTTCTTAGAACACTTTCAACTTGCCAAAGAACAATATGGACAGCGTCCTCAGAACATTCCCATTTTGTTTATTTACGAACATTTCAGGACACCGCGAGTGTTCTTAGAACACTTTCAACTTGCCAGCGAACAATACGGACAGCGTCCTCAGGACATCCCCATTTAACATTTCAGGACACCGCAAGTGTTCTTAGAACACATTCAACTTTCCAAAGAACAGTACGGACAGCGTCCTCAGAACACCCCCATTTTGTTAATTTACGAACATTTAACGTACACCACGAGTGTTCTTAGAACACTTTCAACTTGCCACCGAACAATAAGGACAGCGTCCTGAGTACACCCCCATTTTGTTCATTTACGAACATTTCAGGACACCGCAAGTGTTCTTAGAACACATTCAACTTGCCAAAGAACAATACGGACAGCGTCCTCAGAACACCCCCATTTTGTTCATTTACGAACATTTAACGGACACCACGAGTGTTCTTAGAACACTTTCAACTTGCCAGAGAACAATATGGACCGCGTCCTGAAGACACCCCCATTTTGTTTATTTATGAACATTTAAAGGACACCACAAGTGTTCTTAGAACACTTTCAGCTTGCCATTGAACAATACGAACAGCGTCCTCAGAACACCCCCATTTTGTTTATTTACGAACATTTCAGGACACCACAAGTGTTCTTAGAACACTTTCAACTTGCCAAAGAACAATACGGACAGCGTCCTCAGAACACCCCCATTTTCTTAATTTACGAACATTTAACGTACACCACGAGTGTTCTTAGAACACTTTCAACTTGCCACCGAACAATACAGAGAGAATCCTGAGAACACACCCATTTTGTTAATTTACGAACATTTCAGGACACCGCGAGTGTTCTTAGAAGACATTCAACTTTCCAGCGAACAATACGGACAGCGTCCTTAGGACATCCCCATTTAAGATTTCAGGACACCGCAAGTGTTCATAGAACACTTTCAACTTGCCAGAGAACAATATGGACAGCCTCCTCAGGACACCCTCATTTTATTTATTTACGAACATTTCAGGACACCACAAGTGTTCTTAGAACACTTTCAACTTGCCAAAGAACAATACGGACAGCGTCCTCAGAACACCACCATTTTGTTAATTTACGAACATTTAACGTACACCACGAGTGTTCTTAGAACACTTTCAACTTGCCAGCGAACAATATGGACAGCGTCCTCAGAACGCCCCCCTTTTGTTAATTTACGAACATTTCAGGACACCGCAAGTGTTCTTAGAACACATTCAACTTGCCAAAGAACAATACGGACAGCGTCCTCAGAAAACCCCCATTTTGTTAATTTACAAACATTTCAGGACACCGCAAGTGTTCTTCGAACAAATGTAACTTGCAAGAGAACAATATGGATAGCGTCCTCAGAACACCCCCGTTTTGTTAATTTACGAACATTTAAAGGACACCACAAGTGTTCTTAGAACACTTTCAACTTGCCATTGAACAATACGAACAGCGTCCTCAGAACACCCCCATTTTGTTTATTTATGAACATTTCAGGACACCGCAAGTGTTCTTAGAACACATTCAACTTGCCAAAGAACAGTACGGACAGCGTCCTCAGAACACCCCCATTTTGTTAATTTACGAACATTTAACGTACACCACGAGTGTTCTTAGAACACTTTCAACTTGCCACCAAACAATAAGGACAGCGTCCTAGTACACCCCCATTTTGTTAATTTACGAACATTTCAGGACACCGCAAGTGTTCTTAGAACACATTCAACTTGCCAAAGAACAATATGGACCGCGTCCTGAGTACACCCCCATTTTGTTCATTTACGAACATTTCAGGACACCGCGAGTGTTCTTAGAACACATTCAACTTGCCAGCGAACAATACGGACAGCGTCCTCAGGACATCCCCATTTAACATTTCAGGACACCGCAAGTGTTCATAGAACACTTTCAACTTGCCAGAGAACAATATGGACAGCCTCCTCAGGACACCCTCATTTTATTTATTTACGAACATTTCAGGACACCACAAGTGTTCTTAGAACACTTTCAACTTGCCAAAGAACAATATGGACAACGTCCTCAGAACATTCCCATTTTGTTTATTTACGAACATTTCAGGACACCGCGAGTGTTCTTAGAACACATTCAACTTGCCAGCGAACAATACGGACAGCATCCTCAGGACATCCCCATTTAACATTTCAGGACACCGCAAGTGTTCATAGAACACTTTCAACTTGCCAGAGAACAATATGGACAGCCTCCTCAGGACACCCTCATTTTATTTATTTACGAACATTTCAGGACACCACAAGTGTTCTTAGAACACTTTCAACTTGCCAAAGAACAATATGGACCGCGTCCTGAGGAAACCCCCATTTTGTTTATTTATGAACATTTAAAGGACACCACAACTGTTCGTAGAACACTTTCAGCTTGGCACCGAACAATAAGGACAGCGTCCTGAGTACACCCCCATTTTGTTCATTTACAAACATTTCAAGACACTGCAAGTGTTCTTAGAACACATTCAACTTGCCAAAGAACAATACGGACAGCGTCCTCAGAACACCCCCATTTTGTTCATTTACGAACATTTAACGGACACCACGAGTGTTCTTAGAACACTTTCAACTTGCCAGAGAACAATATGGACCGCGTCCTGAGGACACCCCCATTTTGTTTATTTATGAACATTTAAAGGACACCACAAGTGTTCTTAGAACACTTTCAACTTGCCATTGAACAATACGAACAGCGCCCTCAGAACACTCCCATTTTGTTTATTTATGAACATTTCAGGACACCGCAAGAGTTCTTAGAACACATTCAACTTGCCAGCGAACAATACGGACAGCGTCATCAGGACACCCCCATTTAACATTTCAGGACACCGCAAGTGTTCATAGAACACTTTCAACTTGCCAGAGAACAATACAGACAGCCTCCTCAGGACACCGCGCTTTTGTTTATTTACGAACATTTCAGGACACCGCGAGTGCTCTTAGAACACATTCAACTTGCCAGCGAACAATACAGACAGCGTCCTCAGGACACCCCCATTTTGTTTATTTAAGAACATTTCAGGACACCACAAGTGTTCTTAGAACACTTCCAACTTGCCAAAGAACAATATGGACAGCGTCCTCAGAACACCCCCATTTTCTTAATTTACGAACATTTAACGTACACCACGATTGTTCTTAGAACACTTTCAACTTGCCACAGAACAATACAGACAGCATCCTGAGAACACACCCATTTTGTTAATTTACCAACATTTCAGGACACTGCAAGTGTTCTTAGAACACATTCAACTTGCCAAAGAACAATATGGACAGCGTCCTCAGAACATTCCCATTTTGTTTATTTACGAACATTTCAGGACACCGCGAGTGTTCTTAGAACACATTCAACTTGCCAGCGAACAATACGGACAGCGTCCTCAGGACATCCCCATTTAACATTTCAGGACACCGCAAGTGTTCATAGAACACTTTCAACTTGCCAGAGAACAATATGGACGGCCTCCTCAGGACACCTTCATTTTATTTATTTACGAACATTTCAGGACACCACAAGTGTTCTTAGAACACTTTCAACTTGCCAAAGAACAATACGGACAGCGTCCTCAGAACACCCCCATTTTGTTCATTTACGAACATTTAACGGACACCACGAGTGTTCTTAGAACACTTTCAACTTGCCAGAGAACAATATGGACCGCGTCGTGAGGACACCCCCATTTTGTTTATTTATGAACATTTAAAGGACACCACAAGTGTTCTTAGAACACTTTCAACTTGCCATTGAACAATACGAACAGCGTCCTCAGAACACCCCCATTTTGTTTATTTATGAACATTTCAGGACACCACAAGTGTTCTTAGAACACATTCAACTTGCCAGCGAACAATACGGACAGCGTCATCAGGACACCCCCATTTTGTTAATTTACGAACATTTGACGTACACCACGAGTGTTCTTAGAACACTTTCAACTTGCCACCGAACAATAAGGACAGCGTCCTGAGTACACCCCCATTTTGTTAATTTACGAACATTTCAGGACACCGCAAGTGTTCTTAGAACACATTCAACTTGTCAAAGAACAATACGGACAGCGTCCTCAGAACACGCCCATTTTGTTCATTTACGAACATTTAACAGACACCACGAGTGTTCTTAGAACACTTTCAACTTGCCAGCGAACAATACGGACAGCGTCCTCAGGACATCCCCATTTAACATTTCAGGACACCGCAAGTGTTCATAGAACACTTTCAACTTGCCAGAGAACAATATGGACAGCCTCCTCAGGACACCCTCATTTTATTTATTTACGAACATTTCAGGACACCACAAGTGTTCTTAGAACACTTTCAACTTGCCAAAGAACAATACGGACAGCGTCCTCAGAACACACCCATTTTGTTCATTTACGAACATTTAACGGACACCACGAGTGTTCTTAGAACACTTTCAACTTGCCAGAGAACAATATGGACCGCGTCCTGAGGACACCCCCATTTTGTTTATTTATGAACATTTAAAGGACACCACAAGTGTTCTTAGAACACTTTCAACTTGCCATTGAACAATACGAACAGCGTCCTCAGAACACCCCCATTTTGTTTATTTATGAACATTTCAGGACACCGCAAGTGTTCTTAGAACACATTCAACTTGCCAGCGAACAATACGGACAGCGTCATCAGGACCCCCCATTTTGTTAATTTACGAACATTTGACGTACACCACGAGTGTTCTTAGAACACTTTCAACTTGCCAGCGAACAATAAGGACAGCGTCCTGAGTACACCCCCATTTTGTTAATTTACAAACATTTCAGGACACCTCAAGTGTTCTTAGAACACATTCAACTTGCCAAAGAACAATACGGACAGCGTCCTCAGAACACCCCCATTATGTTCATTTACGAACATTTAACAGACACCACGAGTGTTCTTAGAACACTTTCAACTTGTCAGAGAACAATATGGACCGCGTCCTGAGGACACCCCCATTTTGTTTATTTATGAACATTTAAAGGACACCACAAGTGTTCTTAGAACACTTTCAACTTGCCATTGAACAATATGAACAGCGTCCTCAGAACACCCCCATTTTGTTAATTTACGAACATTTAACGTACACCACAAGTGTTCTTAGAACACTTTCAACTTGCCAGCGAACAATACAGACAGCGTCCTCAGAACACCCCCATTTTGTTAATTTACGAACATTTCAGGACACCGCAAGTGTTCTTAGAACACATTCAACTCGCCAGCGAACAATACGGACAGCGTCCTCAGGACAGCCCCATTTAACATTTCATGACACCGCGAGTGTTCATAGAACACTTTCAACTTGCCAGAGAACAATAGGGACAGCCTCCTCAGGACACCCTCATTTTATTTATTTACAAACATTTCAGGACACCACAAGTGTTCTTAGAACACTTTCAACTTGCCAAAGAACAATACGTACAGCGTCCTCAGAACACCCCCATTTTGTTAATTTAGGAACATTTAACGTACATCACAAGTGTTCTTAGAACACTTTCAACTTGCCAGCGAACAATACGGAGAGCGTTCTCAGAACGCCCCCATTTTGTTAATTTACGAACATTTCAGGACACCGCAAGTGTTATTAGAACACATTCAACTTGCCAAAGAACAATACGGACAGCGTCCTCAGAACACCCCCGTTTTGTTAATTTACAAACATTTTAGGACACCGCAAGTGTTCTTGGAACAAATGTAACTTGCCAGAGAACAATACGGACTGCGTCCTCAGAACACCCCCATTTTGTTCATTTACGAACATTTAAAGGACACCGCAAGTGTTCTTAGAACACATTCAACTTGCCAAAGAACAATACGGACAGCGTCCTCAGAACACCCCCATTTTGTTCATTTACGAACATTTAACGGACACCACGAGTGTCCTTAGAACACTTTCAACTTGCCAGAGAACAATATGGACCGCGTCCTGAGGACACCCCCATTTTGTTTATTTATGAACATTTAAAGGACACCACAAGTGTTCTTAGAACACTTTCAACTTGCCATTGAACAATACGAACGGCGTCCTCAGAACACCCCCATTTTGTTTATTTATGAACATTTCAGGACACCGCAAGTGTTCTTAGAACACATTCAACTTGCCAAAGAACAGTACGGACAGCGTCCTCAGAACACCCCCATTTTGTTAATTTACGAACATTTAACGTACACCACGAGTGTTCTTAGAACACTTTAAACTTGCCACCGAACAATAAGGACAGCGTCCTGAGTACACCCCCATTTTGTTAATTTACGAACATTTCAGGACACCGCAAGTGTTCTTAGAACACATTCAACTTGCCAAAGAACAATATGGACCGCGTCCTGAGTACACCCCCATTTTGTTCATTTACGAACATTTCAGGACACTGCAAGTGTTCTTAGAACACATTCAACTTGCCAAAGAACAATATGGACAGCGTCCTCAGAACATTCCCATTTTGTTTATTTACGAACATTTCAGGACACCGCGAGTGTTCTTAGAACACATTCAACTTGCCAGCGAACAATACGGACAGCGTCCTCAGGACATCCCCATTTAACATTTCAGGACACCGCAAGTGTTCATAGAACACTTTCAACTTGCCAGAGAACAATATGGACAGCCTCCTCAGGACACCCTCATTTTATTTATTTACGAACATTTCAGGACACCACAAGTGTTCTTAGAACACTTTCAACTTGCCAAAGAACAATATGGACAACGTCCTCAGAACATTCCCATTTTGTTTATTTACGAACATTTCAGGACACCGCGAGTGTTCTTAGAACACATTCAACTTGCCAGCGAACAATACGGACAGCATCCACAGGACATCCCCATTTAACATTTCAGGACACCGCAAGTGTTCATAGAACACTTTCAACTTGCCAGAGAACAATATGGACAGCCTCCTCAGGACACCCTCATTTTATTTATTTACGAACATTTCAGGACACCACAAGTGTTCTTAGAACACTTTCAACTTGCCAAAGAACAATATGGACCGCGTCCTGAGGAAACCCCCATTTTGTTTATTTATGAACATTTAAAGGACACCACAACTGTTCGTAGAACACTTTCAGCTTGCCACCGAACAATAAGGACAGCGTCCTGAGTACACCCCCATTTTGTTCATTTACAAACATTTCAGGACACTGCAAGTGTTCTTAGAACACATTCAACTTGACAAAGAACAATACGGACAGCGTCCTCAGAACACCCCCATTTTGTTCATTTACGAACATTTAACGGACACCACGAGTGTTCTTAGAACACTTTCAACTTGCCAGAGAACAATATGGACCGCGTCCTGAGGACACCCCCATTTTGTTTATTTATGAACATTTAAAGGACACCACAAGTGTTCTTAGAACACTTTCAACTTGCCATTGAACAATACGAACAGCGCCCTCAGAACACTCCCATTTTGTTTATTTATGAACATTTCAGGACATCGCAAGAGTTCTTAGAACACATTCAACTTGCCAGCGAACAATACGGATAGCGTCATCAGGACACCCCCATTTAACATTTCAGGACACCGCAAGTGTTCATAGAACACTTTCAACTTGCCAGAGAACAATACAGACAGCCTCCTCAGGACACCGTGCTTTTGTTTATTTACGAACATTTCAGGACACCGCGAGTGCTCTTAGAACACATTCAACTTGCCAGCGAACAATACAGACAGCGTCCTCAGGACACCCCCATTTTGTTTATTTAAGAACATTTCAGGACACCACAAGTGTTCTTAGAACACTTCCAACTTGCCAAAGAACAATATGGACAGCGTCCTCAGAACACCCCCATTTTCTTAATTTACGAACATTTAACGTACACCACGAGTGTTCTTAGAACACTTTCAACTTGCCAGCGAACAATATGGACAGCGTCCTCAGAACGCCCCCCTTTTGTTAATTTACGAACATTTCAGGACACCGCAAGTGTTCTTAGAACACATTCAACTTGCCAAAGAACAATACGGACAGCGTCCTCAGAAAACCCCCATTTTGTTAATTTACAAACATTTCAGGACACCGCAAGTGTTCTTCGAACAAATGTAACTTGCCAGAGAACAATATGGATAGCGTCCTCAGAACACCCCCGTTTTGTTAATTTACGAACATTTAAAGGACACCACAAGTGTTCTTAGAACACTTTCAACTTGCCAGTGAACAATACGAACAGCGTCCTCAGAACACCCCCATTTTGTTTATTTATGAACATTTCAGGACACCGCAAGTGTTCTTAGAACACATTCAACTTGCCAAAGAACAGTACGGACAGCGTCCTCAGAACACCCCCATTTTGTTAATTTACGAACATTTAACGTACACCACGAGTGTTCTTAGAACACTTTCAACTTGCCACCGAACAATAAGGACAGCGTCCTAGTACACCCCCATTTTGTTAATTTACGAACATTTCAGGACACCGCAAGTGTTCTTAGAACACATTCAACTTGCCAAAGAACAATATGGACAGCGTCCTCAGAACATTCCCATTTTGTTTATTTACGAACATTTCAGGACACCGCGAGTGTTCTTAGAACACTTTCAACTTGCCAGCGAACAATACGGACAGCGTCCTCAGGACATCCCCATTTAACATTTCAGGACACCGCAAGTGTTCATAGAACACTTTCAACTTGCCAGAGAACAATATGGACAGCCTCCTCAGGACACCCTCATTTTATTTATTTACGAACATTTCAGGACACCACAAGTGTTCTTAGAACACTTTCAACTTGCCAAAGAACAATATGGACAACGTCCTCAGAACATTCCCATTTTGTTTATTTACGAACATTTCAGGACACCGCGAGTGTTCTTAGAACACATTCAACTTGCCAGCGAACAATACGGACAGCATCCTCAGGACATCCCCATTTAACATTTCAGGACACCGCAAGTGTTCATAGAACACTTTCAACTTGCCAGAGAACAATATGGACAGCCTCCTCAGGACACCCTCATTTTATTTATTTACGAACATTTCAGGACACCACAAGTGTTCTTAGAACACTTTCAACTTGCCAAAGAACAATATGGACCGCGTCCTGAGGAAACCCCCATTTTGTTTATTTATGAACATTTAAAGGACACCACAACTGTTCGTAGAACACTTTCAGCTTGGCACCGAACAATAAGGACAGCGTCCTGAGTACACCCCCATTTTGTTCATTTACAAACATTTCAGGACACTGCAAGTGTTCTTAGAACACATTCAACTTGCCAAAGAACAATACGGACAGCGTCCTCAGAACACCCCCATTTTGTTCATTTACGAACATTTAACGGACACCACGAGTGTTCTTAGAACACTTTCAACTTGCCAGAGAACAATATGGACCGCGTCCTGAGGACACCCCCATTTTGTTTATTTATGAACATTTAAAGGACACCACAAGTGTTCTTAGAACACTTTCAACTTGCCATTGAACAATACGAACAGCGCCCTCAGAACACTCCCATTTTGTTTATTTATGAACATTTCAGGACACCGCAAGAGTTCTTAGAACACATTCAACTTGCCAGCGAACAATACGGACAGCGTCATCAGGACACCCCCATTTAACATTTCAGGACACCGCAAGTGTTCATAGAACACTTTCAACTTGCCAGAGAACAATACAGACAGCCTCCTCAGGACACCGCGCTTTTGTTTATTTACGAACATTTCAGGACACCGCGAGTGCTCTTAGAACACATTCAACTTGCCAGCGAACAATACAGACAGCGTCCTCAGGACACCCCCATTTTGTTTATTTAAGAACATTTCAGGACACCACAAGTGTTCTTAGAACACTTCCAACTTGCCAAAGAACAATATGGACAGCGTCCTCAGAACACCCCCATTTTCTTAATTTACGAACATTTAACGTACACCACGATTGTTCTTAGAACACTTTCAACTTGCCACAGAACAATACAGACAGCATCCTGAGAACACACCCATTTTGTTAATTTACCAACATTTCAGGACACTGCAAGTGTTCTTAGAACACATTCAACTTGCCAAAGAACAATATGGACAGCGTCCTCAGAACATTCCCATTTTGTTTATTTACGAACATTTCAGGACACCGCGAGTGTTCTTAGAACACATTCAACTTGCCAGCGAACAATACGGACAGCGTCCTCAGGACATCCCCATTTAACATTTCAGGACACCGCAAGTGTTCATAGAACACTTTCAACTTGCCAGAGAACAATATGGACGGCCTCCTCAGGACACCTTCATTTTATTTATTTACGAACATTTCAGGACACCACAAGTGTTCTTAGAACACTTTCAACTTGCCAAAGAACAATACGGACAGCGTCCTCAGAACACCCCCATTTTGTTCATTTACGAACATTTAACGGACACCACGAGTGTTCTTAGAACACTTTCAACTTGCCAGAGAACAATATGGACCGCGTCGTGAGGACACCCCCATTTTGTTTATTTATGAACATTTAAAGGACACCACAAGTGTTCTTAGAACACTTTCAACTTGCCATTGAACAATACGAACAGCGTCCTCAGAACACCCCCATTTTGTTTATTTATGAACATTTCAGGACACCGCAAGTGTTCTTAGAACACATTCAACTTGCCAGCGAACAATACGGACAGCGTCATCAGGACACCCCCATTTTGTTAATTTACGAACATTTGACGTACACCACGAGTGTTCTTAGAACACTTTCAACTTGCCACCGAACAATAAGGACAGCGTCCTGAGTACACCCCCATTTTGTTAATTTACGAACATTTCAGGACACCGCAAGTGTTCTTAGAACACATTCAACTTGTCAAAGAACAATACGGACAGCGTCCTCAGAACACGCCCATTTTGTTCATTTACGAACATTTAACAGACACCACGAGTGTTCTTAGAACACTTTCAACTTGCCAGCGAACAATACGGACAGCGTCCTCAGGACATCCCCATTTAACATTTCAGGACACCGCAAGTGTTCATAGAACACTTTCAACTTGCCAGAGAACAATATGGACAGCCTCCTCAGGACACCCTCATTTTATTTATTTACGAACATTTCAGGACACCACAAGTGTTCTTAGAACACTTTCAACTTGCCAAAGAACAATACGGACAGCGTCCTCAGAACACACCCATTTTGTTCATTTACGAACATTTAACGGACACCACGAGTGTTCTTAGAACACTTTCAACTTGCCAGAGAACAATATGGACCGCGTCCTGAGGACACCCCCATTTTGTTTATTTATGAACATTTAAAGGACACCACAAGTGTTCTTAGAACACTTTCAACTTGCCATTGAACAATACGAACAGCGTCCTCAGAACACCCCCATTTTGTTTATTTATGAACATTTCAGGACACCGCAAGTGTTCTTAGAACACATTCAACTTGCCAGCGAACAATACGGACAGCGTCATCAGGACCCCCCATTTTGTTAATTTACGAACATTTGACGTACACCACGAGTGTTCTTAGAACACTTTCAACTTGCCAGCGAACAATAAGGACAGCGTCCTGAGTACACCCCCATTTTGTTAATTTACAAACATTTCAGGACACCTCAAGTGTTCTTAGAACACATTCAACTTGCCAAAGAACAATACGGACAGCGTCCTCAGAACACCCCCATTATGTTCATTTACGAACATTTAACAGACACCACGAGTGTTCTTAGAACACTTTCAACTTGTCAGAGAACAATATGGACCGCGTCCTGAGGACACCCCCATTTTGTTTATTTATGAACATTTAAAGGACACCACAAGTGTTCTTAGAACACTTTCAACTTGCCATTGAACAATATGAACAGCGTCCTCAGAACACCCCCATTTTGTTAATTTACGAACATTTAACGTACACCACAAGTGTTCTTAGAACACTTTCAACTTGCCAGCGAACAATACAGACAGCGTCCTCAGAACACCCCCATTTTGTTAATTTACGAACATTTCAGGACACCGCAAGTGTTCTTAGAACACATTCAACTTGCCAGCGAACAATACGGACAGCGTCCTCAGGACAGCCCCATTTAACATTTCATGACACCGCTAGTGTTCATAGAACACTTTCAACTTGCCAGAGAACAATAGGGACAGCCTCCTCAGGACACCCTCATTTTATTTATTTACAAACATTTCAGGACACCACAAGTGTTCTTAGAACACTTTCAACTTGCCAAAGAACAATACGTACAGCGTCCTCAGAACACCCCCATTTTGTTAATTTAGGAACATTTAACGTACATCACAAGTGTTCTTAGAACACTTTCAACTTGCCAGCGAACAATACGGAGAGCGTTCTCAGAACGCCCCCATTTTGTTAATTTACGAACATTTCAGGACACCGCAAGTGTTATTAGAACACATTCAACTTGCCAAAGAACAATACGGACAGCGTCCTCAGAACACCCCCATTTTGTTAATTTACAAACATTTTAGGACACCGCAAGTGTTCTTGGAACAAATGTAACTTGCCAGAGAACAATACGGACTGCGTCCTCAGAACACCCCCATTTTGTTCATTTACGAACATTTAAAGGACACCGCAAGTGTTCTTAGAACACATTCAACTTGCCAAAGAACAATACGGACAGCGTCCTCAGAACACCCCCATTTTGTTCATTTACGAACATTTAACGGACTCCACGAGTGTCCTTAGAACACTTTCAACTTGCCAGAGAACAATATGGACCGCGTCCTGAGGACACCCCCATTTTGTTTATTTATGAACATTTAAAGGACACCACAAGTGTTCTTAGAACACTTTCAACTTGCCATTGAACAATACGAACGGCGTCCTCAGAACACCCCCATTTTGTTTATTTATGAACATTTCAGGACACCGCAAGTGTTCTTAGAACACATTCAACTTGCCAAAGAACAGTACGGACAGCGTCCTCAGAACACCCCCATTTTGTTAATTTACGAACATTTAACGTACACCACGAGTGTTCTTAGAACACTTTCAACTTGCCACCGAACAATAAGGACAGCGTCCTGAGTACACCCCCATTTTGTTAATTTACGAACATTTCAGGACACCGCAAGTGTTCTTAGAACACATTCAACTTGCCAAAGAACAATATGGACCGCGTCCTGAGTACACCCCCATTTTGTTCATTTACGAACATTTCAGGACACTGCAAGTGTTCTTAGAACACATTCAACTTGCCAAAGAACAATATGGACAGCGTCCTCAGAACATTCCCATTTTGTTTATTTACGAACATTTCAGGACACCGCGAGTGTTCTTAGAACACATTCAACTTGCCAGCGAACAATACGGACAGCGTCCTCAGGACATCCCCATTTAACATTTCAGGACACCGCAAGTGTTCATAGAACACTTTCAACTTGCCAGAGAACAATATGGACAGCCTCCTCAGGACACCCTCATTTTATTTATTTACGAACATTTCAGGACACCACAAGTGTTCTTAGAACACTTTCAACTTGCCAAAGAACAATATGGACAACGTCCTCAGAACATTCCCATTTTGTTTATTTACGAACATTTCAGGACACCGCGAGTGTTCTTAGAACACATTCAACTTGCCAGCGAACAATACGGACAGCATCCTCAGGACATCCCCATTTAACATTTCAGGACACCGCAAGTGTTCATAGAACACTTTCAACTTGCCAGAGAACAATATGGACAGCCTCCTCAGGACACCCTCATTTTATTTATTTACGAACATTTCAGGACACCACAAGTGTTCTTAGAACACTTTCAACTTGCCAAAGAACAATATGGACCGCGTCCTGAGGAAACCCCCATTTTGTTTATTTATGAACATTTAAAGGACACCACAACTGTTCGTAGAACGCTTTCAGCTTGCCACCGAACAATAAGGACAGCGTCCTGAGTACACCCCCATTTTGTTCATTTACAAACATTTCAGGACACTGCAAGTTTTCTTAGAACACATTCAACTTGCCAAAGAACAATACGGACAGCGTCCTCAGAACACCCCCATTTTGTTCATTTACGAACATTTAACGGACACCACGAGTGTTCTTAGAACACTTTCAACTTGCCAGAGAACAATATGGACCGCGTCCTGAGGACACCCCCATTTTGTTTATTTATGAACATTTAAAGGACACCACAAGTGTTCTTAGAACACTTTCAACTTGCCATTGAACAATACGAACAGCGCCCTCAGAACACTCCCATTTTGTTTATTTATGAACATTTCAGGACATCGCAAGAGTTCTTAGAACACATTCAACTTGCCAGCGAACAATACGGACAGCGTCATCAGGACACCCCCATTTAACATTTCAGGACACCGCAAGTGTTCATAGAACACTTTCAACTTGCCAGAGAACAATACAGACAGCCTCCTCAGGACACCGTGCTTTTGTTTATTTACGAACATTTCAGGACACCGCGAGTGCTCTTAGAACACATTCAACTTGCCAGCGAACAATACAGACAGCGTCCTCAGGACATCCCCATTTTGTTTATTTAAGAACATTTCAGGACACCACAAGTGTTCTTAGAACACTTCCAACCTGCCAAAGAACAATATGGACAGCGTCCTCAGAACACCCCCATTTTCTTAATTTACGAACATTTAACGTACACCACGAGTGTTCTTAGAACACTTTCAACTTGCCACAGAACAATACAGACAGCATCCTGAGAACACACCCATTTTGTTAATTTACCAACATTTCAGGACACTGCAAGTGTTCTTAGAACACATTCAACTTGCCAAAGAACAATATGGACAGCGTCCTCAGAACATTCCCATTTTGTTTATTTACGAACATTTCAGGACACCGCGAGTGTTCTTAGAACACATTCAACTTGCCAGCGAACAATACGGACAGCGTCCTCAGGACATCCCCATTTAACATTTCAGGACACCGCAAGTGTTCATAGAACACTTTCAACTTGCCAGAGAACAATATGGACAGCCTCCTCAGGACACCTTCATTTTATTTATTTACGAACATTTCAGGACACCACAAGTGTTCTTAGAACACTTTCAACTTGCCAAAGAACAATACGGACAGCGTCCTCAGAACACCCCCATTTTGTTCATTTACGAACATTTAACGGACACCACGAGTGTTCTTAGAACACTTTCAACTTGCCAGAGAACAATATGGACCGCGTCGTGAGGACACCCCCATTTTGTTTATTTATGAACATTTAAAGGACACCACAAGTGTTCTTAGAACACTTTCAACTTGCCATTGAACAATACGAACAGCGTCCTCAGAACACCCCCATTTTGTTTATTTATGAACATTTCAGGACACCGCAAGTGTTCTTAGAACACATTCAACTTGCCAGCGAACAATACGGACAGCGTCATCAGGACACCCCCATTTTGTTAATTTACGAACATTTGACGTACACCACGAGTGTTCTTAGAACACTTTCAACTTGCCACCGAACAATAAGGACAGCGTCCTGAGTACACCCCCATTTTGTTAATTTACGAACATTTCAGGACACCGCAAGTGTTCTTAGAACACATTCAACTTGTCAAAGAACAATACGGACAGCGTCCTCAGAACACGCCCATTTTGTTCATTTACGAACATTTAACAGACACCACGGGTGTTCTTAGAACACGTTCAACTTGCCAGCGAACAATACGGACAGCGTCCTCAGGACATCCCCATTTAACATTTCAGGACACCGCAAGTGTTCATAGAACACTTTCAACTTGCCAGAGAACAATATGGACAGCCTCCTCAGGACACCCTCATTTTATTTATTTACGAACATTTCAGGACACCACAAGTGTTCTTAGAACACTTTCAACTTGCCAAAGAACAATACGGACAGCGTCCTCAGAACACACCCATTTTGTTCATTTACGAACATTTGACGTACACCACGAGTGTTCTTAGAACACTTTCAACTTGCCAGCGAACAATAAGGACAGCGTCCTGAGTACACCCCCATTTTGTTAATTTACAAACATTTCAGGACACCTCAAGTGTTCTTAGAACACATTCAACTTGCCAAAGAACAATACGGACAGCGTCCTCAGAACACCCCCATTATGTTCATTTACGAACATTTAACAGACACCACGAGTGTTCTTAGAACACTTTCAACTTGTCAGAAAACAATATGGACCGCGTCCTGAGGACACCCCCATTTTGTTTATTTATGAACATTTAAAGGACACCACAAGTGTTCTTAGAACACTTTCAACTTGCCATTGAACAATATGAACAGCGTCCTCAGAACACCCCCATTTTGTTAATTTACGAACATTTAACGTACACCACAAGTGTTCTTAGAACACTTTCAACTTGCCAGCGAACAATACAGACAGCGTCCTCAGAACACCCCCATTTTGTTAATTTACGAACATTTCAGGACACCGCAAGTGTTCTTAGAACACATTCAACTTGCCAGCGAACAATACGGACAGCGTCCTCAGGACAGCCCCATTTAACATTTCATGACACCGCGAGTGTTCATAGAACACTTTCAACTTGCCAGAGAACAATAGGGACAGCCTCCTCAGGACACCCTCATTTTATTTATTTACAAACATTTCAGGACACCACAAGTGTTCTTAGAACACTTTCAACTTGCCAAAGAACAATACGTACAGCGTCCTCAGAACACCCCCATTTTGTTAATTTAGGAACATTTAACGTACATCACAAGTGTTCTTAGAACACTTTCAACTTGCCAGCGAACAATACGGAGAGCGTTCTCAGAACGCCCCCATTTTGTTAATTTACGAACATTGCAGGACACCGCAAGTGTTATTAGAACACATTCAACTTGCCAAAGAACAATACGGACAGCGTCCTCAGAACACCCCCATTTTGTTAATTTACAAACATTTTAGGACACCGCAAGTGTTCTTGGAACAAATGTAACTTGCCAGAGAACAATACGGACTGCGTCCTCAGAACACCCCCATTTTGTTCATTTACGAACATTTAAAGGACACCGCAAGTGTTCTTAGAACACATTCAACTTGCCAAAGAACAATACGGACAGCGTGTTCAGAACACCCCCATTTTGTTCATTTACGAACATTTAACGGACACCACGAGTGTCCTTAGAACACTTTCAACTTGCCAGAGAACAATATGGACCGCGTCCTGAGGACACCCCCATTTTGTTTATTTATGAACATTTAAAGGACACCACAAGTGTTCTTAGAACACTTTCAACTTGCCATTGAACAATACGAACGGCGTCCTCAGAACACCCCCATTTTGTTTATTTATGAACATTTCAGGACACCGCAAGTGTTCTTAGAACACATTCAACTTGCCAGTGAACAATACCGACAGCGTCATCAGGACACCCCCATTTTGTTAATTTACGAACATTTAACGTACACCACGAGTGTTCTTAGAACACTTTCAACTTGCCAGCGAACAATACAGACAGCGTCCTCAGGACAGCCCCATTTTGTTAATTTACGAACATTTCAGGACACCGCAAGTGTTCTTAGAACACATTCAACTTGCCAAAGAACAATACGGACAGCGTCCTCAGAACACCCCCATTTTGTTTATTTACGAACATTTCAGGACATCGCGAGTGTTCTTAGAACACATTCAACTTGCCAGCGAACAATACGGACAGCGTCCTCAGGACAGCCCCATTTAACATTTCAGGATACCGCGAGTGTTCATAGAACACTTTCAACTTGCCAGAGAACAATAGGGACAGCCTGCTCAGGACACCCTCATTTTATTTATTTACAAACATTTCAGGACACCACAAGTGTTCTTAGAACACTTTCAACTTGCCAAAGAACAATGCGGACAGCGTCCTCAGAACACCCCCATTTTGTTAATTTACGAACATTTAACGTACACCACAAGTGTTCTTAGAACACTTTCAAATTGCCAGCGAACAATACGGAGAGCGTCCTCAGAACGCCCCCATTTTGTTAATTTACGAACATTTCAGGACACCGCAAGTGTTCTTAGAACACATTCTTCTTGCCAAAGAACAATACGGACAGCGTCCTCAGAACACCCCCATTTTGTTAATTTACAAACATTTTAGGACACCGCAAGTGTTCTTGGAACAAATGTAACTTGCCAGAGAACACTACGGACAGCGTCCTCAGAACACCCCCATTTTGTTAATTTACGAACATTTAAAGGACACCACAAGTGTTCTTAGAACACATTCAACTTGCCATTGAACAATACGAACAGCGTCCTCAGAACACCCCCATTTTGTTTATTTATGAACATTTCAGGACACCGCAAGTGTTCTTAGAACACATTCAACTTGCCAAAGAACAGTACGGACAGCGTCCTCAGAACACCCCCATTTTGTTAATTTACGAACATTTAACGTACACCACGAGTGTTCTTAGAACACTTTCAACTTGCCACCGAACAATAAGGACAGCGTCCTGAGTACACCCCCATTTTGTTCATTTACGAACATTTCAGGACACCGCGAGTGTTCTTAGAACACATTCAACTTGCCAGCGAACAATACGGACAGCGTCCTCAGGACAGCCCCATTTAACATTTCAGGACACCGCGAGTGTTCATAGAACACTTTCAACTTGCAAGAGAACAATAGGGACAGCCTCCTCAGGACACCCTCATTTTATTTATTTACAAACATTTCAGGACACCACAAGTGTTCTTAGAACACTTCAACTTGCCAAAGAACAATACGGACAGCGTCCTCAGAACACCCCCATTTTGTTAATTTACGAACCTTTAATGTACACCACAGGTGTTCTTAGAACACTTTCAACTTGCCAGCGAACAATACGGAGAGCGTCCTCAGAACGCCCCCATTTTGTTAATTTACGAACATTTCAGGACACCGCAAGTGTTCTTAGAACACATTCAACTTGCCAAAGAACAATACGGACAGCGTCCTCAGAACACCCCCATTTTGTTAATTTACAAACATTTTAGGACACCGCAAGTGTTCTTGGAACAAATGTAACTTGCCAGAGAACAATACGGACAGCGTCCTCAGAACACCCCCATTTTGTTAATTTACGAACATTTAAAGGACACCACAAGTGTTCTTAGAACACATTCAACTTGCCATTGAACAATACGAACAGCGTCCTCAGAACACCCCCATTTTGTTTATTTATGAACATTTCAGGACACCGCAAGTGTTCTTAGAACACATTCAACTTGCCAAAGAAAAGTACGGACAGCGTCCTCAGAACACCCCCATTTTGTTAATTTACGAACATTTAACGTACACCACGAGTGTTCTTAGAACACTTTCAACTTGCCACCGAACAATAAGGACAGCGTCCTGAGTACACCCGCATTTTGTTCATTTATGAACATTTCAGGACACCGCAAGTGTTCTTAGAACACATTCAACTTGCCAAAGAACAATACGGACAGCGTCCTCAGAACACCCCCATTTTGTTCATTTACGAACATTTAACGGACACCACGAGTGTTCTTAGAACACTTTCAACTTGCCAGAGAACAATATGGACCGCGTCCTGAAGACACCCCCATTTTGTTTATTTATGAACATTTAAAGGACACCACAAGTGTTCTTAGAACACTTTCAGCTTGCCATTGAACAATACGAACAACGTCCTCAGAACACCCCCATTTTGTTTATTTATGAACATTTCAGGACACCGCAAGTGTTCTTAGAACACATTCAACTTGCCAGCGAACAATACAGACAGCGTCATCAGGACACCCCCATTTAACATTTCAGGACACCGCAAGTGTTCATAGAACACTTTCAACTTGCCAGAGAACAATACGGACAGCCTCCTCAGGACACCCCCCTTTTGTTTATTTACGAACATTTCAGGACACCGCGAGTGCTCTTAGAACACATTCAACTTGCCAGCGAACAATACGGACAGCGTCCTGAGGACACCCCCATTTTGTTTATTTACGAACATTTCAGGACACCACAAGTGTTCTTAGAACACTTTCAACTTGCCAAAGAACAATACGGACAGCGTCCTCAGAACACCCCCATTTTCTTAATTTACGAACATTTAACGTACACCACGAGTGTTCTTAGAACACTTTCTACTTGCCACCGAACAATACGGACAGCATCCTGAGAACACACCCATTTTGTTAATTTACCAACATTTCAGGACACTGCAAGTGTTCTTAGAACACATTCAACTTGCCAAAGAACAATATGGACAGCGTCCTCAGAACATTCCCATTTTGTTTATTTACGAACATTTCAGGACACCGCGAGTGTTCTTAGAACACATTCAACTTGCCAGCGAACAATACGGACAGCGTCCTCAGGACACCCCCATTTTGTTTATTTACGAACATTTCAGGACACCACAAGTGTTCTTAGAACACTTTCAACTTGCCAAAGAACAATACTGACAGCTTCCTCAGAACACCCCCATTTTCTTAATTTACGAACATTTAACGTACACCACGAGTGTTCTTAGAACACTTTCAACTTGCCACCGAACAATACGGACAGAATCCTGAGAACACACCCATTTTGTTAATTTACCAACATTTCAGGAAACTGCAAGTGTTCTTAGAACACATTCAACTTGCCAAAGAACAATATGGACAGCGTCCTCAGAACATTCCCATTTTGTTTATTTACGAACATTTCAGGACACTGCAAGTGTACTTAGAACACATTCAACTTGCCAGCGAACAATACGGACAGCGTCCTCAGGACATCCCCATTTAACATTTCAGGACACCGCAAGTGTTCATAGAACACTTTCAACTTGCCAGAGAACAATATGGACAGCCTCCTCAGGACACCCTCATTTTATTTATTTACGAACATTTCAGGACACCACAAGTGTTCTTAGAACACTTTCAACTTGCCAAAGAACAATACGGACAGCGTCCTCAGAACACCACCATTTTGTTAATTTACGAACATTTAACGTACACCACGAGTGTTCTTAGAACACTTTCAACTTGCCAGCGAACAATATGGACAGCGTCCTCAGAACGCCCCCCTTTTGTTAATTTACAAACATTTCAGGACACCGCAAGTGTTCTTAGAACACATTCAACTTGCCAAAGAACAATACGGACAGCGTCCTCAGAAAACCCCCATTTTGTTAATTTACAAACATTTCAGGACACCGCAAGTGTTCTTGGAACAAATGTAACTTGCCAGAGAACAATATGGACAGCGTCCTCAGAACACCCCCTTTTTGTTAATTTACGAACATTTAAAGGACACCACAAGTGTTCTTAGAACACTTTCAACTTGCCATTGAAAAATACGAACAGCGTCCTCAGAACACCCCCATTTTGTTTATTTATGAACATTTCAGGACACCGCAAGTGTTCTTAGAACACATTCAACTTGCCAAAGACCAGTACGGACAGCGTCCTCAGAACACCCCCATTTTGTTAATTTACGAACATTTAACGTACACCACGAGTGTTCTTAGAACACTTTCAACTTGCCACCGAACAATAAGGACAGCGTCCTGAGTACACCCCCATTTTGTTAATTTACGAACATTTCAGGACACCGCAAGTGTTCTTAGAACACATTCAACTTGCCAAAGAACAATATGGACGCGTCCTGAGGACACCCCCATTTTGTTTATTTATGAACATTTAAAGGACACCACAAGTGTTCTTAGAACACTTTCTCCTTGCCAGCGAACAATACGGACAGCGTCCTCAGAACACCCCCATTTTGTTAATTTACGAACATTTCAGGACACCACGATGTTCTTAGAACACATTCAACTTGCCAGCGAACAATACGGACAGCGTCCTCAGGACAGCCCCATTTAACATTTCAGGACACCGCGAGTATTCATAGAACACTTTCAACTTGGCAGAGAACAATACGGACAGCCTCCTCAGGACACCCTCATTTTATTTATTTACAAACATTTCAGGACAACACAAGTGTTCTTAGAACACTTTCAACTTGCCAAAGAGCAATACGGACAGCGTCCTCAGAACACCCCCATTTTGTTAATTTACGAACATTTAACGTACACCACAAGTGTTCTTAGAACACTTTCAACTTGCCAGCGAACAATATGGAGAGCGTCCTCAGAACACCCCCATTTTGTTAATTTACGAACATTTAACGTACACCACAAGTGTTCTTAGAACACATTCAACTTGCCAAAGAACAATACGGACAGCAACCTCAGAACACCCCCATTTTGTTAATTTACGAACATTTAAAGGACACCACAAGTGTTCTTAGAACACATTCAACTTGCCATTGAACAATACGAACAGCGTCCTCAGAACACCCCCATTTTGTTTATTTATGAACATTTCAGGACACCGCAAGTGTTCTTAGAACACATTCAACTTGCCAAAGAACAGTACGGACAGCGTCCTCAGAACACCCCCATTTTGTTCATTTACGAACATTTAACGGACACCGCAAGTGTTCTTAGAACACATTCAACTTGCCAAAGAACAATACGGACAGCGTCCTCAGAACACCCCCATTTTGTTAATTTACGAACATTTAACGTACACCACAAGTGTCCTCAGAACACTTTCAACTTGCCAGCGAACAATACGGAGAGCATCCTCAGAACGCCCCCATTTTGTTAATTTACGAACATTTCAGGACACCGCAAGTGTTCTTAGAACACATTCAACTTGCCAAAGAACAATACGGACAGCGTCCTCAGAACACCCCCATTTTGTTAATTTACAAACATTTTAGGACACCGCAAGTGTTCTTGGAACAAATGTAACTTGCCAGAGAACACTACGGACAGCGTCCTCAGAACACCCCCATTTTGTTAATTTACGAACATTTAAAGGACACCACAAGTGTTCTTAGAACACATTCAACTTGCCATTGAACAATACGAACAGCGTCCTCAGAACACCCCCATTTTGTTTATTTATGAACATTTCAGGACACCGCAAGTGTTCAAAGAACAGTACGGACAGCGTCCTCAGAACACCCCCATTTTGTTAATTTACGAACATTTAACGTACACCACGAGTGTTCTTAGAACACTTTCAACTTGCCACCGAACAATAAGGACAGCGTCCTGAGTACACCCCCATTTTGTTCATTTACGAACATTTCAGGACACCGCGAGTGCTCTTAGAACACATTCAACTTGCCAGCGAACAATACGGACAGCGTCCTCAGGACAGCCCCATTTAACATTTCAGGACACCGCGAGTGTTCTTAGAACACTTTCAACTTGCAAGAGAACAATAGGGACAGCCTCCTCAGGACACCCTCATTTTATTTATTTACAAACATTTCAGGACACCACAAGTGTTCTTAGAACACTTTCAACTTGCCAAAGAACAATACGGACAGCGTCCTCAGAACACCCCCCATTTTGTTAATTTACGAACCCTTAACGTACACCACAGGTGTTCTCAGAACACTTTCAACTTGCGAGCGAACAATACGGAGAGCGTCCTCAGAACGCCCCCATTTTGTTAATTTACGAACATTTCAGGACACCGCAAGTGTTCTTAGAACACATTCAACTTGCCAAAGAACAATACGGACAGCGTCCTCAGAACAACCCCATTTTGTTAATTTACGAACATTTCAGGACACCGCAAGTGTTCTTAGAACACATTCAACTTGCCAAAGAACAATACAGACAGCATCCTCAGAACACCCCCATTTTGTTCATTTACGAACATTTAACGGACACCACGAGTGTTCTTGGAACACATTCAACTTGCCAAAGAACAATACGGACAGCGTCCTCAGAACACCCCCATTTTGTTAATTTACGAACATTTAACGTACACCACAAGTGTTCTCAGAACACTTTCAACTTGCCAGCGAACAATACGGAGAGCGTCCTCAGAACGCCCCCATTTTGTTAATTTACGAACATTTCAGGACACCGCAAGTGTTCTTAGAACACATTCAACTTGCCAAAGAACAATACGGACAGCGTCCTCAGAACACCCCCATTTTGTTAATTTACAAACATTTTAGGACACCGCAAGTGTTCTTGGAACAAATGTAACTTGCCAGAGAACACTACGGACAGCGTCCTCAGAACACCCCCATTTTGTTAATTTACGAACATTTAAAGGACACCACAAGTGTTCTTAGAACACATTCAACTTGCCATTGAACAATACGAACAGCGTCCTCAGAACACCCCCATTTTGTTTATTTATGAACATTTCAGGAAACCGCTAGTGTTCAAAGAACAGTACGGACAGCGTCCTCAGAACACCCCCATTTTGTTAATTTACGAACATTTAACGTACACCACGAGTGTTCTTAGAACACTTTCAACTTGCCACCGAACAATAAGGACAGGGTCCTGAGTACACCCCCATTTTGTTCATTTACAAACATTTCAGGACACCACAAGTGTTCTTAGAACACTTTCAACTTGCCAAAGAACAATACGGACAGCGTCCTCAGAACACCCCCATTTTGTTAATTTACGAACCTTTAACGTACACCACAGGTGTTCTTAGAACACTTTCAACTTGCCAGCGAACAATACGGAGAGCGTCCTCAGAACGCCCCCATTTTGTTAATTTACGAACATTTCAGGACACCGCAAGTGTTCTTAGAACACATTCAACTTGCCAAAGAACAATACGGACAGCGTCCTCAGAACACCCCCATTTTGTTAATTTACAAACATTTTAGGACACCGCAAGTGTTCTTGGAACAAATGTAACTTGCCAGAGAACAATACGGACAGCGTTCTCAGAACACCCCCATTTTGTTAATTTACGAACATTTCACGTACACCACGAGTGTTCTTAGAACACTTTCAACTTGCCACCGAACAATAAGGACAGCGTCCTGAGTACACCCCCATTTTGTTCATTTACGAACATTTCAGGACACCGCAAGTGTTCTTAGAACACATTCAACTTGCCAAAGAACAATACGGACAGCGTCCTCAGAACACCCCCATTTTGTTCATTTACGAACATTTAACGGACACCACGAGTGTTCTTAGAACACTTTCAACTTGCCAGAGAACAATATGGACCGCGTCATGAAGACACCCCCATTTTGTTTATTTATGAACATTTAAAGGACACCACAAGTGTTCTTAGAACACTTTCAGCTTGCCATTGAACAATACGAACAGCATCCTCTGAACACCCCCATTTTGTTTATTTATGAACATTTCAGGACACCGCAAGTGTTCTTAGAACACATTCAACTTGCCAGCGAACAATACGGACAGCGTCATCAGGACACCCCATTTTGTTTATTTACGAACATTTCAGGACACCACGATGTTCTTAGAACACATTCAACTTGCCAGCGAACAATACGGACAGCGTCCTCAGGACAGCCCCATTTAACATTTCAGGACACCGCGAGTGTTCATAGAACACTTTCAACTTGCCAGAGAACAATATGGACCGCGTCATGAAGACACCCCCCATTTTCTTAATTTACGAACATTTAACGTACACCACGAGTGTTCTTAGAACACTTTCAACTTGCCACCGAACAATACGGACAGAATCCTGAGAACACACCCATTTTGTTAATTTACCAACATTTCAGGACACTGCAAGTGTTCTTAGAACACTTTCAACTTGCCAAAGAACAATACGGACAGCGTCCTCAGAACACCCCCATTTTGTTAATTTACGAACCCTTAACGTACACCACAGGTGTTCTTAGAACACTTTCAACTTGCCAGCGAACAATACGGAGAGCGTCCTCAGAACGCCCCCATTTTGTTAATTTACGAACATTTCAGGACACCGCAAGTGTTCTTAGAACACATTCAACTTGCCAAAGAACAATACGGACAGCGTCCTCAGAACAACCCCATTTTGTTAATTTACGAACATTTCAGGACACCGCAAGTGTTCTTAGAACACATTCAACTTGCCAAAGAACAATACAGACAGCATCCTCAGAACACCCCCATTTTGTTCATTTACGAACATTTAACGGACACCACGAGTGTTCTTGGAACACATTCAACTTGCCAAAGAACAATACGGACAGCGTCCTCAGAACACCCCCATTTTGTTAATTTACGAACATTTAACGTACACCACAAGTGTTCTCAGAACACTTTCAACTTGCCAGCGAACAATACGGAGAGCGTCCTCAGAACGCCCCCATTTTGTTAATTTACGAACATTTCAGGACACCGCAAGTGTTCTTAGAACACATTCAACTTGCCAAAGAACAATACGGACAGCGTCCTCAGAACACCCCCATTTTGTTAATTTACAAACATTTTAGGACACCGCAAGTGTTCTTGGAACAAATGTAACTTGCCAGAGAACACTACGGACAGCGTCCTCAGAACACCCCCATTTTGTTAATTTACGAACATTTAAAGGACACCACAAGTGTTCTTAGAACACATTCAACTTGCCATTGAACAATACGAACAGCGTCCTCAGAACACCCCCATTTTGTTTATTTATGAACATTTCAGGAAACCGCTAGTGTTCAAAGAACAGTACGGACAGCGTCCTCAGAACACCCCCATTTTGTTAATTTACGAACATTTAACGTACACCACGAGTGTTCTTAGAACACTTTCAACTTGCCACCGAACAATAAGGACAGCGTCCTGAGTACACCCCCATTTTGTTCATTTACAAACATTTCAGGACACCACAAGTGTTCTTAGAACACTTTCAACTTGCCAAAGAACAATACGGACAGCCTCCTCAGAACACCCCCATTTTGTTAATTTACGAACCTTTAACGTACACCACAGGTGTTCTTAGAACACTTTCAACTTGCCAGCGAACAATACGGAGAGCGTCCTCAGAACGCCCCCATTTTGTTAATTTACGAACATTTCAGGACACCGCAAGTGTTCTTAGAACACATTCAACTTGCCAAAGAACAATACGGACAGCGTCCTCAGAACACCCCCATTTTGTTAATTTACAAACATTTAAAGGACACCACAAGTGTTCTTAGAACACGTTCAACTTGCCATTGAACAATACGAACAGCGTCTTCAGAACACCCCCATTTTGTTTATTTATGAACATTTCAGGACACCGCAAGTGTTCTTAGAACACATTCAACTTGCCAAAGAACAGTACGGACAGCGTCCTCAGAACACCCCCATTTTGTTAATTTACGAACATTTCACGTACACCACGAGTGTTCTTAGAACACTTTCAACTTGCCACCGAACAATAAGGACAGCGTCCTGAGTACACCCCCATTTTGTTCATTTACGAACATTTCAGGACACCGCAAGTGTTCTTAGAACACATTCAACTTGCCAAAGAACAATACGGACAGCGTCCTCAGAACACCCCCATTTTGTTAATTTACAAACATTTTAGGACACCGCAAGTGTTCTTGGAACAAATGTAACTTGCCAGAGAACAATACGGACAGCGTTCTCAGAACACCCCCATTTTGTTAATTTACGAACATTTAAAGGACACCACAAGTGTTCTTAGAACACATTCAACTTGCCATTGAACAATACGAACAGCGTCCTCAGAACACCCCCATTTTGTTTATTTATGAACATTTCAGGACACCGCAAGTGTTCTTAGAACACATTCAACTTGCCAAAGAACAGTACGGACAGCATCCTCAGAACACCCCCATTTTGTTAATTTACGAATATTTCACGTACACCACGAGTGTTCTTAGAACACTTTCAACTTGCCACCGAACAATAAGGACAGCGTCCTGAGTACACCCCCATTTTGTTCATTTACGAACATTTCAGGACACCGCAAGTGTTCTTAGAACACATTCAACTTGCCAAAGAACAATACGGACAGCGTCCTCAGAACACCCCCATTTTGTTCATTTACGAACATTTAACGGACACCACGAGTGTTCTTAGAACACTTTCAACTTGCCAGAGAACAATATGGACCGCGTCATGAAGACACCCCCATTTTGTTTATTTATGAACATTTAAAGGACACCACAAGTGTTCTTAGAACACTTTCAGCTTGCCATTGAACAATACAAACAGCATCCTCAGAACACCCCCATTTTGTTTATTTATGAACATTTCAGGACACCGCAAGTGTTCTTAGAACACATTCAACTTGCCAGCGAACAATACGGACAGCGTCATCAGGACACCCCATTTTGTTTATTTACGAACATTTCAGGACACCACGATGTTCTTAGAACACATTCAACTTGCCAGCGAACAATACGGACAGCGTCCTCAGGACAGCCCCATTTAACATTTCAGGACACCGCGAGTGTTCATAGAACACTTTCAACTTGCCAGAGAACAGTATGGACCGCGTCATGAAGACACCCCCCATTTTCTTAATTTACGAACATTTAACGTACACCACGAGTGTTCTTAGAACACTTTCAACTTGCCACCGAACAATACGGACAGAATCCTGAGAACACACCCATTTTGTTAATTTACGAACATTTCAGGACACTGCAAGTGTTCTTAGAACACATTCAACTTGCCAGCGAACAATACGGACAGCGTCCTCAGGACATCCCCATTTAACATTTCAGGACACCGCAAGTGTTCATAGAACACTTTCAACTTGCCAGAGAACAATATGGACAGCCTCCTCAGGACACCCTCATTTTATTTATTTACGAACATTTCAGGACACCGCAAGTGTTCTTAGAACACTTTCAACTTGCCAAAGAACAATACGGACAGCGTCCTCAGAACACCCCCATTTTGTTAATTTACGAACATTTAACGTACACCACGAGTGTTCTTAGAACACTTTCAACTTGCCAGCGAACAATATGGACCGCGTCATGAAGACACCCCCCATTTTCTTAATTTACGAACATTTAACGTACACCACGAGTGTTCTTAGAACACTTTCAACTTGCACCGAACAATACGGACAGAATCCTGAGAACACACCCATTTTGTTAATTTACCAACATTTCAGGACACTGCAAGTGTTCTTAGAACACTTTCAACTTGCCAAAGAACAATACGGACAGCGTCCTCAGAACACCCCCATTTTGTTAATTTACGAACCCTTAACGTACACCACAGGTGTTCTTAGAACACTTTCAACTTGCCAGCGAACAATACGGAGAGCGTCCTCAGAACGCCCCCATTTTGTTAATTTACGAACATTTCAGGACACCGCAAGTGTTCTTAGAACACATTCAACTTGCCAAAGAACAATACGGACAGCGTCCTCAGAACAACCCCATTTTGTTAATTTACGAACATTTCAGGACACCGCAAGTGTTCTTAGAACACATTCAACTTGCCAAAGAACAATACAGACAGCATCCTCAGAACACCCCCATTTTGTTCATTTACGAACATTTAACGGACACCACGAGTGTTCTTGGAACACATTCAACTTGCCAAAGAACAATACGGACAGCGTCCTCAGAACACCCCCATTTTGTTAATTTACGAACATTTAACGTACACCACAAGTGTTCTCAGAACACTTTCAACTTGCCAGCGAACAATACGGAGAGCGTCCTCAGAACGCCCCCATTTTGTTAATTTACGAACATTTCAGGACACCGCAAGTGTTCTTAGAACACATTCAACTTGCCAAAGAACAATACGGACAGCGTCCTCAGAACACCCCCATTTTGTTAATTTACAAACATTTTAGGACACCGCAAGTGTTCTTGGAACAAATGTAACTTGCAAGAGAACACTACGGACAGCGTCCTCAGAACACCCCCATTTTGTTAATTTACGAACATTTAAAGGACACCACAAGTGTTCTTAGAACACATTCAACTTGCCATTGAACAATACGAACAGCGTCCTCAGAACACCCCCATTTTGTTTATTTATGAACATTTCAGGAAACCGCTAGTGTTCAAAGAACAGTACGGACAGCGTCCTCAGAACACCCCCATTTTGTGAATTTACGAACATTTAACGTACACCACGAGTGTTCTTAGAACACTTTCAACTTGCCACAGAACAATAAGGACAGCGTCCTGAGTACACCCCCATTTTGTTCATTTACAAACATTTCAGGACACCACAAGTGTTCTTAGAACACTTTCAACTTGCCAAAGAACAATACGGACAGCGTCCTCAGAACACCCCCATTTTGTTAATTTACGAACCTTTAACGTACACCACAGGTGTTCTTAGAACACTTTCAACTTGCCAGCGAACAATACGGAGAGCGTCCTCAGAACGCCCCCATTTTGTTAATTTACGAACATTTCAGGACACCGCAAGTGTTCTTAGAACACATTCAACTTGCCAAAGAACAATACGGACAGCGTCCTCAGAACACCCCCATTTTGTTAATTTACAAACATTTTAGGACACCGCAAGTGTTCTTGGAACAAATGTAACTTGCCAGAGAACAATACGGACAGCGTTCTCAGAACACCCCCATTTTGTTAATTTACGAACATTTAAAGGACACCACAAGTGTTCTTAGAACACATTCAACTTGCCATTGAACAATACGAACAGCGTCCTCAGAACACCCCCATTTTGTTTATTTATGAACATTTCAGGACACCGCAAGTGTTCTTAGAACACATTCAACTTGCCAAAGAACAGTACGGACAGCATCCTCAGAACACCCCCATTTTGTTAATTTACGAACATTTCACGTACACCACGAGTGTTCTTAGAACACTTTCAACTTGCCACCGAACAATAAGGACAGCGTCCTGAGTACACCCCCATTTTGTTCATTTACGAACATTTCAGGACACCGCAAGTGTTCTTAGAACACATTCAACTTGCCAAAGAACAATACGGACAGCGTCCTCAGAACACCCCCATTTTGTTAATTTACAAACATTTTAGGACACCGCAAGTGTTCTTGGAACAAATGTAACTTGCCAGAGAACAATACGGACAGCGTTCTCAGAACACCCCCATTTCGTTAATTTACGAACATTTAAAGGACACCACAAGTGTTCTTAGAACACATTCAACTTGCCATTGAACAATACGAACAGCGTCCTCAGAACACCCCCATTTTGTTTATTTATGAACATTTCAGGACACCGCAAGTGTTCTTAGAACACATTCAACTTGCCAAAGAACAGTACGGACAGCATCCTCAGAACACCCCCATTTTGTTAATTTACGAACATTTCACGTACACCACGAGTGTTCTTAGAACACTTTCAACTTGCCACCGAACAATAAGGACAGCGTCCTGAGTACACCCCCATTTTGTTCATTTACGAACATTTCAGGACACCGCAAGTGTTCTTAGAACACATTCAACTTGCCAAAGAACAATACGGACAGCGTCCTCAGAACACCCCCATTTTGTTCATTTACGAACATTTAACGGACACCACGAGTGTTCTTAGAACACTTTCAACTTGCCAGAGAACAATATGGACCGCGTCATGAAGACACCCCCATTTTGTTTATTTATGAACATTTAAAGGACACCACAAGTGTTCTTAGAACACTTTCAGCTTGCCATTGAACAATACGAACAGCATCCTCAGAACACCCCCATTTTGTTTATTTATGAACATTTCAGGACACCGCAAGTGTTCTTAGAACACATTCAACTTGCCAGCGAACAATACGGACAGCGTCATCAGGACACCCCATTTTGTTTATTTACGAACATTTCAGGACACCACGATGTTCTTAGAACACATTCAACTTGCCAGCGAACAATACGGACAGCGTCCTCAGGACAGCCCCATTTAACATTTCAGGACACCGCGAGTGTTCATAGAACACTTTCAACTTGCCAGAGAACAGTATGGACCGCGTCATGAAGACACCCCCCATTTTCTTAATTTACGAACATTTAACGTACACCACGAGTGTTCTTAGAACACTTTCAACTTGCCACCGAACAATACGGACAGAATCCTGAGAACACACCCATTTTGTTAATTTACCAACATTTCAGCACACTGCAAGTGTTCTTAGAACACTTTCAACTTGCCAAAGAACAATACGGACAGCGTCCTCAGAACACCCCCATTTTGTTAATTTACGAACCCTTAACGTACACCACAGGTGTTCTTAGAACACTTTCAACTTGCCAGCGAACAATACGGAGAGCGTCCTCAGAACGCCCCCATTTTGTTAATTTACGAACATTTCAGGACACCGCAAGTGTTCTTAGAACACATTCAACTTGCCAAAGAACAATACGGACAGCGTCCTCAGAACAACCCCATTTTGTTAATTTACGAACATTTCAGGACACCGCAAGTGTTCTTAGAACACATTCAACTTGCCAAAGAACAATACAGACAGCATCCTCAGAACACCCCCATTTTGTTCATTTACGAACATTTAACGGACACCACGAGTGTTCTTGGAACACATTCAACTTGCCAAAGAACAATACGGACAGCGTCCTCAGAACACCCCCATTTTGTTAATTTACGAACATTTAACGTACACCACAAGTGTTCTCAGAACACTTTCAACTTGCCAGCGAACAATACGGAGAGCGTCCTCAGAACGCCCCCATTTTGTTAATTTACGAACATTTCAGGACACCGCAAGTGTTCTTAGAACACATTCAACTTGCCAAAGAACAATATGGACAGCGTCCTCAGAACACCCCCATTTTGTTAATTTACAAACATTTTAGGACACCGCAAGTGTTCTTGGAACAAATGTAACTTGCCAGAGAACACTATGGACAGCATCCTCAGAACACCCCCATTTTGTTAATTTACGAACATTTAAAGGACACCACAAGTGTTCTTAGAACACATTCAACTTGCCATTGAACAATACGAACAGCGTCCTCAGAACACCCCCATTTTGTTTATTTATGAACATTTCAGGAAACCGCTAGTGTTCAAAGAACAGTACGGACAGCGTCCTCAGAACACCCCCATTTTGTTAATTTACGAACATTTAAAGGACACCACAAGTGTTCTTAGAACACATTCAACTTGCCATTGAACAATACGAACAGCGTCCTCAGAACACCCCCATTTTGTTTATTTATGAACATTTCAGGACACCGCAAGTGTTCTTAGAACACATTCAACTTGCCAAAGAACAGTACGGACAGCATCCTCAGAACACCCCCATTTTGTTAATTTACGAACATTTCACGTACACCACGAGTGTTCTTAGAACACTTTCAACTTGCCACCGAACAATAAGGACAGCGTCCTGAGTACACCCCCATTTTGTTCATTTACGAACATTTCAGGACACCGCAAGTGTTCTTAGAACACATTCAACTTGCCAAAGAACAATACGGACAGCGTCCTCAGAACACCCCCATTTTGTTCATTTACGAACATTTAACGGACACCACGAGTGTTCTTAGAACACTTTCAACTTGCCAGAGAACAATATGGACCGCGTCATGAAGACACCCCCATTTTGTTTATTTATGAACATTTAAAGGACACCACAAGTGTTCTTAGAACACTTTCAGCTTGCCATTGAACAATACGAACAGCATCCTCAGAACACCCCCATTTTGTTTATTTATGAACATTTCAGGACACCGCAAGTGTTCTTAGAACACATTCAACTTGCCAGCGAACAATACGGACAGCGTCATCAGGACACCCCATTTTGTTTATTTACGAACATTTCAGGACACCACGATGTTCTTAGAACACATTCAACTTGCCAGCGAACAATACGGACAGCGTCCTCAGGACAGCCCCATTTAACATTTCAGGACACCGCGAGTGTTCATAGAACACTTTCAACTTGCCAGAGAACAGTATGGACCGCGTCATGAAGACACCCCCCATTTTCTTAATTTACGAACATTTAACGTACACCACGAGTGTTCTTAGAACACTTTCAACTTGCCACCGAACAATACGGACAGAATCCTGAGAACACACCCATTTTGTTAATTTACGAACATTTCAGGACACTGCAAGTGTTCTTAGAACACATTCAACTTGCCAGCGAACAATACGGACAGCGTCCTCAGGACATCCCCATTTAACATTTCAGGACACCGCAAGTGTTCATAGAACACTTTCAACTTGCCATAGAACAATATGGACAGCCTCCTCAGGACACCCTCATTTTATTTATTTACGAACATTTCAGGACACCGCAAGTGTTCTTAGAACACTTTCAACTTGCCAAAGAACAATACGGACAGCGTCCTCAGAACACCCCCATTTTGTTAATTTACGAACATTTAACGTACACCACGAGTGTTCTTAGAACACTTTCAACTTGCCAGCGAACAATATGGACCGCGTCATGAAGACACCCCCCATTTTCTTAATTTACGAACATTTAACGTACACCACGAGTGTTCTTAGAACACTTTCAACTTGCACCGAACAATACGGACAGAATCCTTAGAACACACCCATTTTGTTAATTTACCAACATTTCAGGACACTGCAAGTGTTCTTAGAACACTTTCAACTTGCCAAAGAACAATACGGACAGCGTCCTCAGAACACCCCCATTTTGTTAATTTACGAACCCTTAACGTACACCACAGGTGTTCTTAGAACACTTTCAACTTGCCAGCAAACAATACGGAGAGCGTCCTCAGAACGCCCCCATTTTGTTAATTTACGAACATTTCAGGACACCGCAAGTGTTCTTAGAACACATTCAACTTGCCAAAGAACAATACGGACAGCGTCCTCAGAACAACCCCATTTTGTTAATTTACGAACATTTCAGGACACCGCAAGTGTTCTTAGAACACATTCAACTTGCCAAAGAACAATACAGACAGCATCCTCAGAACACCCCCATTTTGTTCATTTACGAACATTTAACGGACACCACGAGTGTTCTTGGAACACATTCAACTTGCCAAAGAACAATACGGACAGCGTCCTCAGAACACCCCCATTTTGTTAATTTACGAACATTTAACGTACACCACAAGTGTTCTCAGAACACTTTCAACTTGCCAGCGAACAATACGGAGAGCGTCCTCAGAACGCCCCCATTTTGTTAATTTACGAACATTTCAGGACACCGCAAGTGTTCTTAGAACACATTCAACTTGCCAAAGAACAATACGGACAGCGTCCTCAGAACACCCCCATTTTGTTAATTTACAAACATTTTAGGACACCGCAAGTGTTCTTGGAACAAATGTAACTTGCAAGAGAACACTACGGACAGCGTCCTCAGAACACCCCCATTTTGTTAATTTACGAACATTTAAAGGACACCACAAGTGTTCTTAGAACACATTCAACTTGCCATTGAACAATACGAACAGCGTCCTCAGAACACCCCCATTTTGTTTATTTATGAACATTTCAGGAAACCGCTAGTGTTCAAAGAACAGTACGGACAGCGTCCTCAGAACACCCCCATTTTGTGAATTTACGAACATTTAACGTACACCACGAGTGTTCTTAGAACACTTTCAACTTGCCACAGAACAATAAGGACAGCGTCCTGAGTACACCCCCATTTTGTTCATTTACAAACATTTCAGGACACCACAAGTGTTCTTAGAACACTTTCAACTTGCCAAAGAACAATACGGACAGCGTCCTCAGAACACCCCCATTTTGTTAATTTACGAACCTTTAACGTACACCACAGGTGTTCTTAGAACACTTTCAACTTGCCAGCGAACAATACGGAGAGCGTCCTCAGAACGCCCCCATTTTGTTAATTTACGAACATTTCAGGACACCGCAAGTGTTCTTAGAACACATTCAACTTGCCAAAGAACAATACGGACAGCGTCCTCAGAACACCCCCATTTTGTTAATTTACAAACATTTTAGGACACCGCAAGTGTTCTTGGAACAAATGTAACTTGCCAGAGAACAATACGGACAGCGTTCTCAGAACACCCCCATTTTGTTAATTTACGAACATTTAAAGGACACCACAAGTGTTCTTAGAACACATTCAACTTGCCATTGAACAATACGAACAGCGTCCTCAGAACACCCCCATTTTGTTTATTTATGAACATTTCAGGACACCGCAAGTGTTCTTAGAACACATTCAACTTGCCAAAGAACAGTACGGACAGCATCCTCAGAACACCCCCATTTTGTTAATTTACAAACATTTCACGTACACCACGAGTGTTCTTAGAACACTTTCAACTTGCCACCGAACAATAAGGACAGCGTCCTGAGTACACCCCCATTTTGTTCATTTACGAACATTTCAGGACACCGCAAGTGTTCTTAGAACACATTCAACTTGCCAAAGAACAATACGGACAGCGTCCTCAGAACACCCCCATTTTGTTAATTTACAAACATTTTAGGACACCGCAAGTGTTCTTGGAACAAATGTAACTTGCCAGAGAACAATACGGACAGCGTTCTCAGAACACCCCCATTTCGTTAATTTACGAACATTTAAAGGACACCACAAGTGTTCTTAGAACACATTCAACTTGCCATTGAACAATACGAACAGCGTCCTCAGAACACCGCCATTTTGTTTATTTATGAACATTTCAGGACACCGCAAGTGTTCTTAGAACACATTCAACTTGCCAAAGAACAGTACGGACAGCATCCTCAGAACACCCCCATTTTGTTAATTTACGAACATTTCACGTACACCACGAGTGTTCTTAGAACACTTTCAACTTGCCACCGAACAATAAGGACAGCGTCCTGAGTACACCCCCATTTTGTTCATTTACGAACATTTCAGGACACCGCAAGTGTTCTTAGAACACATTCAACTTGCCAAAGAACAATACGGACAGCGTCCTCAGAACACCCCCATTTTGTTCATTTACGAACATTTAACGGACACCACGAGTGTTCTTAGAACACTTTCAACTTGCCAGAGAACAATATGGACCGCGTCATGAAGACACCCCCATTTTGTTTATTTATGAACATTTAAAGGACACCACAAGTGTTCTTAGAACACTTTCAGCTTGCCATTGAACAATACGAACAGCATCCTCAGAACACCCCCATTTTGTTTATTTATGAACATTTCAGGACACCGCAAGTGTTCTTAGAACACATTCAACTTGCCAGCGAACAATACGGACAGCGTCATCAGGACACCCCATTTTGTTTATTTACGAACATTTCAGGACACCACGATGTTCTTAGAACACATTCAACTTGCCAGCGAACAATACGGACAGCGTCCTCAGGACAGCCCCATTTAACATTTCAGGACACCGCGAGTGTTCATAGAACACTTTCAACTTGCCAGAGAACAGTATGGACCGCGTCATGAAGACACCCCCCATTTTCTTAATTTACGAACATTTAACGTACACCACGAGTGTTCTTAGAACACTTTCAACTTGCCACCGAACAATACGGACAGAATCCTGAGAACACACCCATTTTGTTAATTTACCAACATTTCAGGACACTGCAAGTGTTCTTAGAACACATTCAACTTGCCAGCGAACAATACGGACAGCGTCCTCAGGACATCCCCATTTAACATTTCAGGACACCGCAAGTGTTCATAGAACACTTTCAACTTGCCAGAGAACAATATGGACAGCCTCCTCAGGACACCCTCATTTTATTTATTTACGAACATTTCAGGACACCGCAAGTGTTCTTAGAACACTTTCAACTTGCCAAAGAACAATACGGACAGCGTCCTCAGAACACCCCCATTTTGTTAATTTACGAACATTTAACGTACACCACGAGTGTTCTTAGAACACTTTCAACTTGCCAGCGAACAATATGGACAGCGTCCTCAGAACGCCCCCCTTTTGTTAATTTACGAACATTTCAGGACACCGCAAGTGTTCTTAGAACACATTCAACTTGCCAAAGAACAATACGGACAGCGTCCTCAGAAAACCCCCATTTTGTTAATTTACAAACATTTCAGGACACCGCAAGTGTTCTTGGAACAAATGTAACTTGCCAGAGAACAATATGGACAGCGTCCTCAGAACACCCCCTTTTTGTTAATTTACGAACATTTAAAGGACACCACAAGTGTTCTTAGAACACTTTCAACTTGCCATTGAACAATACGAACAGCGTCCTCAGAACACCCCCATTTTGTTTATTTATGAACATTTCAGGACACCGCAAGTGTTCTTAGAACACATTCAACTTGCCAAAGAACAATATGGACCGCGTCCTGAGGACACCCCCATTTTGTTTATTTATGAACATTTAAAGGACACCACAAGTGTTCTTAGAACACTTTCAACTTGCCATTGAACAATACGAACAGCGTCCTCAGAACACCCCCATTTTGTTAATTTACGAACATTTAACGTACACCACGAGTGTTCTTAGAACACTTTCAACTTGCCACCGAACAATAAGGACAGCGTCCTGAGTACACCCCCATTTTGTTAATTTACAAACATTTCAGGACACCGCAAGTGTTCTTAGAACACATTCAACTTGACAAAGAACAATATGGACCGCGTCCTGAGGACACCCCCATTTTGTTTATTTATGAACATTTAAGGGACACCACAAGTGTTCTTAGAACACTTTCAACTTGCCATTGAACAATACGAACAGCGTCCTCAGAACACCCCCATTTTGTTAATTTACGAACATTTAACGTACACCACAAGTGTTCTTAGAACACTTTCAACTTGCCAGCGAACAATATGGAGAGCGTCCTCAGAACGCCCCCATTTTGTTAATTTACTACATTTCAGGACACATCAAGTGTTCTTAGAACACATTCAACTTGCCAAAGAACAATACGGACAGCATCCTCAGAACACCCCCATTTTGTTAATTTACGAACATTTAAAGGACACCACAAGTGTTCTTAGAACACATTCAACTTGCCATTGAACAATACGAACAGCGTCTTCAGAACACCCCCATTTTGTTTATTTATGAACATTTCAGGACACCGCAAGTGTTCTTAGAACACATTCAACTTGCCAAAGAACAGTACGGACAGCGTCCTCAGAACACCCCCATTTTGTTAATTTACGAACATTTAACGTACACCACGAGTGTTCTTAGAACACTTTCAACTTGCCACCGAACAATAAGGACAGCGTCCTGAGTACACCCCCATTTTGTTAATTTACGAACATTTCAGGACACCGCAAGTGTTCTTAGAACACATTCAACTTGCCAAAGAACAATACGGACAGCGTCCTCAGAACACGCCCATTTTGTTCATTTACGAACATTTAACAGACACCACGAGTGTTCTTAGAACACTTTCAACTTGCCAGAGAACAATATGGACCGCGTCCTGAGGACACCCCCATTTTGTTTATTTATGAACATTTAAAGGACACCAGAATTGTTCTTAGAACACTTTCAGCTTGCCATTGAAAAATACGAACAGCGTCCTCAGAACACCCCCATTTTGTTTATTTATGAACATTTCAGGACACCGCGAGTGTTCATAGAACACTTTCAACTTGCCAGAGAACAATACGGACAGCCTCCTCAGGACACCCCCTTTTGTTTATTTACGAACATTTCAGGACACCTCGAGTGCTCTTAGAACACATTCAACTTGCCAGCGAACAGTACGGACAGCGTCCTCAGAACACCCCCATTTTGTTAATTTACGAACATTTAACGTACACCACGAGTGTTCTTAGAACACTTACAACTTGCCACCAAACTATAAGGACAGCGTCCTGAGTACACCCCCATTTTGTTCATTTACGAACATTTCAGGACACCGCGAGTGTTCTTAGAACACATTCAACTTGCCAGCGAACAATACGGACAGCGTCCTCAGGACAGCCCCATTTAACATTTCAGGACACCGCAAGTGTTCTTAGAACACATTCAACTTGCCAAAGAACAATACGGACAGCATCCTCAGAACACCCCCATTTTGTTAATTTACGAACATTTAAAGGACACCACAAGTGTTCTTAGAACACATTCAACTTGCCATTGAACAATACGAACAGCGTCCTCAGAACACCCCCATTTTGTTTATTTATGAACATTTCAGGACACCGCAAGTGTTCTTAGAACACATTCAACTTGCCAAAGAACAGTACGGACAGCGTCCTCAGAACACCCCCATTTTGTTAATTTACGAACATTTAACGTACACCACGAGTGTTCTTAGAACACTTTCAACTTGCCACCGAACAATAAGGACAGCGTCCTGAGTACACCCCCATTTTGTTAATTTACGAACATTTCAGGACACCGCAAGTGTTCTTAGAACACATTCAACTTGCCAAAGAACAATACGGACAGCGTCCTCAGAACACGCCCATTTTGTTCATTTACGAACATTTAACGGACACCACGAGTGTTCTTAGAACACTTTGAACTTGCCAGAGAACAATATGGACCGCGTCCTGAGGACACCCCCATTTTGTTTATTTATGAACATTTAAAGGACACCAGAATTGTTCTTACAACACTTTCAGCTTGCCATTGAAAAATACGAACAGCGTCCTCAGAACACCCCCATTTTGTTTATTTATGAACATTTCAGGACACCGCAAGTGTTCTTAGAACACATTCAACTTGCCAGCGAACAATACGGACAGCGTCATCAGGACACCCCCATTTAATATTTCAGGACACCGCGAGTGTTCATAGAACACTTTCAACTTGCCAGAGAACAATACGGACAGCCTCCTCAGGACACCCCCCTTTTGTTTATTTACGAACATTTCAGGACACCTCGAGTGCTCTTAGAACACATTCAACTTGCCAGCGAACAGTACGGACAGCGTCCTCAGAACACCCCCATTTTGTTAATTTACGAACATTTAACGTACACCACGAGTGTTCTTAGAACACTTACAACTTGCCACCGAACTATAAGGACAGCGTCCTGAGTACACCCCCATTTTGTTCATTTACGAACATTTCAGGACGCCGCGAGTGTTCTTAGAACACATTCAACTTGCCAAAGAACAATACGGACAGCGTCCTCAGGACAGCCCCATTTAACATTTCAGGACACCGCGAGTGTTCATAGAACACTTTCAACTTGCAAGAGAACAATAGGGACAGCCTCCTCAGGACACCCTCGTTTTATTTATTTACAAACATTTCAGGACACCACAAGTGTTCTTAGAACACTTTCAACTTGCCAAAGAACAATACGGACAGCGTCCTCAGAACACCCCCATTTTGTTAATTTACGAACATTTAACGTACACCATAGGTGTTCTTAGAACACTTTCAACATGCCAGCGAACAATACGGAGAGCGTTCTCAGAACGCCCCCATTTTGTTAATTTACGAACATTTCAGGACACCGCAAGTGTTCTTAGAACACATTCAACTTGCCAAAGAACAATACGGACAGCGTTCTCAGAACACCCCCATTTTGTTAATTTACAAACATTTTAGGACACCGCAAGTGTTCTTGGAACAAATGTAACTTGCCAGAGAACAATACGGACAGCGTCCTCAGAACACCCCCATTTTGTTAATTTACGAACATTTAAAGGACACCACAAGTGTTCTTAGAATACATTCAACTTGCCATTGAACAATGCGAACAGCGTCCTCAGAACACCCCCATTTTGTTTATTTATGAACATTTCAGGACACCGCAAGTGTTCTTAGAACACATTCAACTTGCCAAAGAACAGTACGGACAGCGTCCTCAGAATACCCCCATTTTGTTAATTTACGAACATTTAACGTACACCACGAGTGTTCTTAGAACACTTTCAACTTGCCACCGAACAATAAGGACAGCGTCCTGAGTACACCCCCATTTTGTTCATTTACGAACATTTCAGGACAGTGCAAGTGTTCTTAGAACACATTCAACTTGCCAAAGAACAATATGGACAGCGTCCTCAGAACATTCTCATTTTGTTTATTTACGAACATTTCAGGACACCGCGAGTGTTCTTAGAACACATTCAACTTGCCAGCGTACAATACGGACAGCGTCCTCAGGACATCCCCATTTAACATTTCAGGACACCGCAAGTGTTCATAGAACACTTTCAATTTGCCAGAGAACAATATGGACAGCCTCCTCAGGACATCCTCATTTTATTTATTTACGAACATTTCAGGACACCACAAGTGTTCTTAGAACACTTTCAACTTGCCAAAGAACAATATGGACAGCGTCCTCAGAACATTCCCATTTTGTTTATTTACGAACATTTCAGGACACCGCGAGTGTTCTTAGAACACATTCAACTTGCCAGCGAACAATACGGACAGCGTCCTCAGGACATCCCCATTTAACATTTCAGGACACCGCAAGTGTTCATAGAACACTTTCAACTTGCCAGAGAACAATATGGACAGCCTCCTCAGGACACCCTCATTTTATTTATTTACGAACATTTCATGACACCACAAGTGTTCTTAGAACACTTTCAACTTGCCAGCGAACAATATGGACAGCGTCCTCAGAACGCCCCCCTTTTGTTAATTTACGAACATTTCAGGACACCGCAAGTGTTCTTAGAACACATTCAACTTGCCAGAGAACAATATGGACAGCGTCCTCAGAACACCCCCTTTTTGTTAATTTACGAACATTTAAAGGACACCACAAGTGTTCTTAGAACACTTTCAACTTGCCATTGAACAATACGAACAGAGTCCTCAGAACACCCCCATTTTGTTAATTTACGAACATTTAACGTACACCACGAGTGTTCTTAGAACACTTTCAACTTGCCACCGAACAATAAGGACAGCGTCCTGAGTACACCCCCATTTTGTTAATTTACGAACATTTCAGGACACTGCAAGTGTTCTTAGAACACATTCAACTTGCCAAAGAACAATATGGACCGCGTCCTGAGGACACCCCCATTTTGTTTATTTATGAACATTTAAAGGACACCACAAGTGTTCTTAGAACACTTTCAACTTGCCATTGAACAATACGAACAGCGTCCTCAGAACACCCCCATTTTGTTAATTTACGAACATTTAACGTACACCACGAGTGTTCTTAGAACACTTTCTCCTTGCCAGCGAACAATACGGACAGCGTCCTCAGAACACCCCCATTTTGTTAATTTACGAACATTTCAGGACACCACGATGTTCTTAGAACACATTCAACTTGCCAGCGAACAATACGGACAGCGTCCTCAGGACAGCCCCATTTAACATTTCAGGACACCGCGAGTGTTCATAGAACACTTTCAACTTGGCAGAGAACAATACGGACAGCCTCCTCAGGACACCCTTATTTTATTTATTTACAAACATTTCAGGACACCACAAGTGTTCTTAGAACACTTTCAACTTGCCAAAGAGCAATACGGACAGCGTCCTCAGAACACCCCCATTTTGTTAATTTACGAACATTTAACGTACACCACAAGTGTTCTTAGAACACTTTCAACTTGCCAGCGAACAATATGGAGAGCGTCCTCAGAACGCCCCCATTTTGTTAATTTACTACATTTCAGGACACATCAAGTGTTCTTAGAACACATTCAACTTGCCAAAGATCAATACAGACAGCATCCTCAGAACACCCCCATTTTGTTAATTTACGAACATTTAAAGGACACCACAAGTGTTCTTAGAACACATTCAACTTGCCATTGAACAATACGAACAGCGTCCTCAGAACACCCCCATTTTGTTTATTTATGAACATTTCAGGACACCACAAGTGTTCTTAGAACACATTCAACTTGCCAAAGAACAGTACGGACAGCGTCCTCAGAACACCCCCATTTTGTTAATTTACGAACATTTAACGTACACCACGAGTGTTCTTAGAACACTTTCAACTTGCCACCGAACAATAAGGACAGCGTCCTGAGTACACCCCCATTTTGTTAATTTACGAACATTTCAGGACACCGCAAGTGTTCTTAGAACACTTTCAACTTGCCACCGAACAATAAGGACAGCGTCCTGAGTACACCCCCATTTTGTTAATTTACGAACATTTCAGGACACCGCAAGTGTTCTTAGAACACATTCAACTTGCCAAAGAACAATACGGACAGCGTCCTCAGAACACGCCCATTTTGTTCATTTACGAACATTTAACGTACACCACGAGTGTTCTTAGAACACTTTCAACTTGCCACCGAACAATAAGGACAGCGTCCTGAGTACACCCCCATTTTGTTAATTTACGAACATTTCAGGACACCGCAAGTGTTCTTAGAACACATTCAACTTGCCAAAGAACAATACGGACAGCGTTCTCAGAACACCCCCATTTTGTTAATTTACAAACATTTTAGGACACCGCAAGTGTTCTTGGAACAAATGTAACTTGCCAGAGAACAATACGGACAGCGTCCTCAGAACACCCCCATTTTGTTAATTTACAAACATTTAACGTACACCACGAGTGTTCTTAGAACACTTTCAACTTGCCACCGAACAATAAGGACAGCGTCCTGAGTACACCCCCATTTTGTTAATTTACGAACATTTCAGGACACCGCAAGTGTTCTTAGAACACTTTCAACTTGCCACCGAACAATAAGGACAGCGTCCTGAGTACACCCCCATTTTGTTAATTTACGAACATTTCAGGACACTGCAAGTGTTCTTAGAACACATTCAACTTGCCAAAGAACAATACGGACAGCGTCCTCAGAACACGCCCATTTTGTTCATTTACGAACATTTAACAGACTCCACGAGTGTTCTTAGAACACTTTCAACTTGCCAGAGAACAATATGGACCGCGTCCTGAGGACACCCCCATTTTGTTTATTTATGAACATTTAAAGGACACCAGAATTGTTCTTAGAACACTTTCAGCTTGCCATTGAAAAATACGAACAGCGTCCTCAGAACACCCCCATTTTGTTTATTTATGAACATTTCAGGACACCGCAAGTGTTCTTAGAACACATTCAACTTGCCAGCGAACAATACGGACAGCGTCATCAGGACACCCCCATTTAACATTTCAGGACACCGCGAGTGTTCATAGAACACTTTCAACTTGCCAGAGAACAATACGGACAGCCTCCTCAGGACACCCCCCTTTTGTTTATTTACGAACATTTCAGGACACCTCGAGTGCTCTTAGAACACATTCAACTTGCCAGCGAACAGTATGGACAGCGTCCTCAGAACACCCCCATTTTGTTAATTTACGAACATTTAACGTACACCAGGAGTGTTCTTAGAACACTTACAACTTGCCACCGAACTATAAGGACAGCGTCCTGAGTACACCCCCATTTTGTTCATTTACGAACATTTCAGGACACCGCGAGTGTTCTTAGAACACATTCAACTTGCCAGCGAACAATACGGACAGCGTCCTCAGGACAGCCCCATTTAACATTTCAGGACACCGCAAGTGTTCTTAGAACACATTCAACTTGCCAAGGAACAATACGGACAGCATCCTCAGAACACCCCCATTTTGTTAATTTACGAACATTTAAAGGACACCACAAGTGTTCTTAGAACACATTCAACTTGCCATTGAACAATACGAACAGCGTCCTCAGAACACCCCCATTTTGTTTATTTATGAACATTTCAGGACACCGCAAGTGTTCTTAGAACACATTCAACTTGCCAAAGAACAGTACGGACAGCGTCCTCAGAACACCCCCATTTTGTTAATTTACGAACATTTAACGTACACCACGAGTGTTCTTACAACACTTTCAACTTGCCACCGAACAATAAGGACAGCGTCCTGAGTACACCCCCATTTTGTTAATTTACGAACATTTCAGGACACCGCAAGTGTTCTTAGAACACATTCAACTTGCCAAAGAACAATACGGACAGCGTCCTCAGAACACGCCCATTTTGTTCATTTACGAACATTTAACGGACACCACGAGTGTTCTTAGAACACTTTCAACTTGCCAGAGAACAATATGGACCGCGTCCTGAGGACACCCCCATTTTGTTTATTTATGAACATTTAAAGGACACCAGAATTGTTCTTACAACACTTTCAGCTTGCCATTGAAAAATACGAACAGCGTCCTCAGAACACCCCCATTTTGTTTATTTATGAACATTTCAGGACACCGCAAGTGTTCTTAGAACACATTCAACTTGCCAGCGAACAATACGGACAGCGTCATCAGGACACCCCCATTTAACATTTCAGGACACCGCGAGTGTTCATAGAACACTTTCAACTTGCCAGAGAACAATACGGACAGCCTCCTCAGGACACCCCCCTTTTGTTTATTTACGAACATTTCAGGACACCTCGAGTGCTCTTAGAACACATTCAACTTGCCAGCGAACAGTACGGACAGCGTCCTCAGAACACCCCCATTTTGTTAATTTACGAACATTTAACGTACACCACGAGTGTTCTTAGAACACTTACAACTTGCCACCGAACTATAAGGACAGCGTCCTGAGTACACCCCCATTTTGTTCATTTACGAACATTTCAGGACACCGCGAGTGTTCTTAGAACACATTCAACTTGCCAGCGAACAATACGGACAGCGTCCTCAGGACAGCCCCATTTAACATTTCAGGACACCGCGAGTGTTCATAGAACACTTTCAACTTGCAAGAGAACAATAGGGACAGCCTCCTCAGGACACCCTCGTTTTATTTATTTACAAACATTTCAGGACACCACAAGTGTTCTTAGAACACTTTCAACTTGCCAAAGAACAATACGGACAGCGTCCTCAGAACACCCCCATTTTGTTAATTTACAAACATTTTAGGACACCGCAAGTGTTCTTGGAACAAATGTAACATGCCAGAGAACAATACGGACAGCGTCCTCAGAACACCCCCATTTTGTTAATTTACGAACATTTAAAAGACACCACAAGTGTTCTTAGAACACATTCAACTTGCCATTGAACAATGCGAACAGCGTCCTCAGAACACCCCCATTTTGTTTATTTATGAACATTTCAGGACACCGCAAGTGTTCTTAGAACACATTCAACTTGCCAAAGAACAGTACGGACAGCGTCCTCAGAACACCCCCATTTTGTTAATTTACGAACATTTAACGTACACCACGAGTGTTCTTAGAACACTTTCAACTTGCCACCGAACAATAAGGACAGCGTCCTGAGTACACCCCCATTTTGTTCATTTACGAACATTTCAGGACAGTGCAAGTGTTCTTAGAACACATTCAACTTGCCAAAGAACAATATGGACAGCGTCCTCAGAACATTCTCATTTTGTTTATTTACGAACATTTCAGGACACCGCGAGTGTTCTTAGAACACATTCAACTTGCCAGCAAACAATACGGACAGCGTCCTCAGGACATCCCCATTTAACATTTCAGGACACCGCAAGTGTTCATAGAACACTTTCAATTTGCCAGAGAACAATATGGACAGCCTCCTCAGGACATCCTCATTTTATTTATTTACGAACATTTCAGGACACCACAAGTGTTCTTAGAACACTTTCAACTTGCCAAAGAACAATATGGACAGCGTCCTCAGAACATTCCCATTTTGTTTATTTACGAACATTTCAGGACACCGCGAGTGTTCTTAGAACACATTCAACTTGCCAGCGAACAATACGGACAGCGTCCTCAGGACATCCCCATTTAACATTTCAGGACACCGCAAGTGTTCATAGAACACTTTCAACTTGCCAGAGAACAATATGGACAGCCTCCTCAGGACACCCTCATTTTATTTATTTACGAACATTTCAGGACACCACAAGTGTTCTTAGAACACTTTCAACTTGCCAAAGAACAATACGGACAGCGTCCTCAGAACACCACCATTTTGTTAATTTACGAACATTTAACGTACACCACGAGTGTTCTTAGAACACTTTCAACTTGCCACCGAACAATAAGGACAGCGTCCTGAGTACACCCCCATTTTGTTCATTTACGAACATTTCAGGACAGTGCAAGTGTTCTTAGAACACTTTCAACTTGCCAGCGAACAACATGGACAGCGTCCTCAGAACGCCCCCCTTTTGTTAATTTACGAACATTTCAGGACACCACAAGTGTTCTTAGAACACATTCAACTTGCCAAAGAACAATACGGACAGCGTCCTCAGAAAACCCCCATTTTGTTAATTTACAAACATTTCAGGACACCGCAAGTGTTCTTGGAACAAATGTAACTTGCCAGAGAACAATATGGACAGCGTCCTCAGAACACCCCCTTTTTGTTAATTTACGAACATTTAAAGGACACCACAAGTGTTCTTAGAACACTTTCAACTTGCCATTGAACAATACGAACAGAGTCCTCAGAACACCCCCATTTTGTTAATTTACAAACATTTAACGTACACCACGAGTGTTCTTAGAACACTTTCAACTTGCCACCGAACAATAAGGACAGCGTCCTGAGTACACCCCCATTTTGTTAATTTACGAACATTTCAGGACACCGCAAGTGTTCTTAGAACACATTCAACTTGCCAAAGAACAATATGGACCGCGTCCTGAGGACACCCCCATTTTGTTTATTTATGAACATTTAAAGGACACCACAAGTGTTCTTAGAACACTTTCAACTTGCCATTGAACAATACGAACAGCGTCCTCAGAACACCCCCATTTTGTTAATTTACGAACATTTAACGTACACCACGATTGTTCTTAGACCACTTTCTCCTTGCCAGCGAACAATACGGACAGCGTCCTCAGAACACCCCCATTTTGTTAATTTACGAACATTTCAGGACACCACGATGTTCTTAGAACACATTCAACTTGCCAGCGAACAATACGGACAGCGTCCTCAGGACAGCCCCATTTAACATTTCAGGACACCGCGAGTGTTCATAGAACACTTTCAACTTGGCAGAGAACAATACGGACAGCCTCCTCAGGACACCCTTATTTTATTTATTTACAAACATTTCAGGACACCACAAGTGTTCTTAGAACACTTTCAACTTGCCAAAGAGCAATACGGACAGCGTCCTCAGAACACCCCCATTTTGTTAATTTACGAACATTTAACGTACACCACAAGTGTTCTTAGAACACTTTCAACTTGCCAGCGAACAATATGGAGAGCGTCCTCAGAACGCCCCCATTTTGTTAATTTACTACATTTCAGGACACATCAAGTGTTCTTAGAACACATTCAACTTGCCAAAGATCAATACGGACAGCATCCTCAGAACACCCCCATTTTGTTAATTTACGAACATTTAAAGGACACCACAAGTGTTCTTAGAACACATTCAACTTGCCATTGAACAATACGGACAGCCTCCTCAGGACACCCTTATTTTATTTATTTACAAACATTTCAGGACACCACAAGTGTTCTTAGAACACTTTCAACTTGCCAAAGAGCAATACGGACAGCGTCCTCAGAACACCCCCATTTTGTTAATTTACGAACATTTAACGTACACCACAAGTGTTCTTAGAACACTTTCAACTTGCCAGCGAACAATATGGAGAGCGTCCTCAGAACGCCCCCATTTTGTTAATTTACTACATTTCAGGACACATCAAGTGTTCTTAGAACACATTCAACTTGCCAAAGATCAATACGGACAGCATCCTCAGAACACCCCCATTTTGTTAATTTACGAACATTTAAAGGACACCGCGAGTGTTCTTAGAACACATTCAACTTGCCAGCGTACAATACGGACAGCGTCCTCAGGACATCCCCATTTAACATTTCAGGACACCGCAAGTGTTCATAGAACACTTTCAATTTGCCAGAGAACAATATGGACAGCCTCCTCAGGACATCCTCATTTTATTTATTTACGAACATTTCAGGACACCACAAGTGTTCTTAGAACACTTTCAACTTGCCAAAGAACAATATGGACAGCGTCCTCAGAACATTCCCATTTTGTTTATTTACGAACATTTCAGGACACCGCGAGTGTTCTTAGAACACATTCAACTTGCCAGCGAACAATACGGACAGCGTCCTCAGGACATCCCCATTTAACATTTCAGGACACCGCAAGTGTTCATAGAACACTTTCAACTTGCCAGAGAACAATATGGACAGCCTCCTCAGGACACCCTCATTTTATTTATTTACGAACATTTCATGACACCACAAGTGTTCTTAGAACACTTTCAACTTGCCAGCGAACAATATGGACAGCGTCCTCAGAACGCCCCCCTTTTGTTAATTTACGAACATTTCAGGACACCGCAAGTGTTCTTAGAACACATTCAACTTGCCAGAGAACAATATGGACAGCGTCCTCAGAACACCCCCTTTTTGTTAATTTACGAACATTTAAAGGACACCACAAGTGTTCTTAGAACACTTTCAACTTGCCATTGAACAATACGAACAGAGTCCTCAGAACACCCCCATTTTGTTAATTTACGAACATTTAACGTACACCACGAGTGTTCTTAGAACACTTTCAACTTGCCACCGAACAATAAGGACAGCGTCCTGAGTACACCCCCATTTTGTTAATTTACGAACATTTCAGGACACTGCAAGTGTTCTTAGAACACATTCAACTTGCCAAAGAACAATATGGACCGCGTCCTGAGGACACCCCCATTTTGTTTATTTATGAACATTTAAAGGACACCACAAGTGTTCTTAGAACACTTTCAACTTGCCATTGAACAATACGAACAGCGTCCTCAGAACACCCCCATTTTGTTAATTTACGAACATTTAACGTACACCACGAGTGTTCTTAGAACACTTTCTCCTTGCCAGCGAACAATACGGACAGCGTCCTCAGAACACCCCCATTTTGTTAATTTACGAACATTTCAGGACACCACGATGTTCTTAGAACACATTCAACTTGCCAGCGAACAATACGGACAGCGTCCTCAGGACAGCCCCATTTAACATTTCAGGACACCGCGAGTGTTCATAGAACACTTTCAACTTGGCAGAGAACAATACGGACAGCCTCCTCAGGACACCCTTATTTTATTTATTTACAAACATTTCAGGACACCACAAGTGTTCTTAGAACACTTTCAACTTGCCAAAGAGCAATACGGACAGCGTCCTCAGAACACCCCCATTTTGTTAATTTACGAACATTTAACGTACACCACAAGTGTTCTTAGAACACTTTCAACTTGCCAGCGAACAATATGGAGAGCGTCCTCAGAACGCCCCCATTTTGTTAATTTACTACATTTCAGGACACATCAAGTGTTCTTAGAACACATTCAACTTGCCAAAGATCAATACAGACAGCATCCTCAGAACACCCCCATTTTGTTAATTTACGAACATTTAAAGGACACCACAAGTGTTCTTAGAACACATTCAACTTGCCATTGAACAATACGAACAGCGTCCTCAGAACACCCCCATTTTGTTTATTTATGAACATTTCAGGACACCACAAGTGTTCTTAGAACACATTCAACTTGCCAAAGAACAGTACGGACAGCGTCCTCAGAACACCCCCATTTTGTTAATTTACGAACATTTAACGTACACCACGAGTGTTCTTAGAACACTTTCAACTTGCCACCGAACAATAAGGACAGCGTCCTGAGTACACCCCCATTTTGTTAATTTACGAACATTTCAGGACACCGCAAGTGTTCTTAGAACACTTTCAACTTGCCACCGAACAATAAGGACAGCGTCCTGAGTACACCCCCATTTTGTTAATTTACGAACATTTCAGGACACCGCAAGTGTTCTTAGAACACATTCAACTTGCCAAAGAACAATACGGACAGCGTCCTCAGAACACGCCCATTTTGTTCATTTACGAACATTTAACGTACACCACGAGTGTTCTTAGAACACTTTCAACTTGCCACCGAACAATAAGGACAGCGTCCTGAGTACACCCCCATTTTGTTAATTTACGAACATTTCAGGACACCGCAAGTGTTCTTAGAACACATTCAACTTGCCAAAGAACAATACGGACAGCGTTCTCAGAACACCCCCATTTTGTTAATTTACAAACATTTTAGGACACCGCAAGTGTTCTTGGAACAAATGTAACTTGCCAGAGAACAATACGGACAGCGTCCTCAGAACACCCCCATTTTGTTAATTTACAAACATTTAACGTACACCACGAGTGTTCTTAGAACACTTTCAACTTGCCACCGAACAATAAGGACAGCGTCCTGAGTACACCCCCATTTTGTTAATTTACGAACATTTCAGGACACCGCAAGTGTTCTTAGAACACTTTCAACTTGCCACCGAACAATAAGGACAGCGTCCTGAGTACACCCCCATTTTGTTAATTTACGAACATTTCAGGACACTGCAAGTGTTCTTAGAACACATTCAACTTGCCAAAGAACAATACGGACAGCGTCCTCAGAACACGCCCATTTTGTTCATTTACGAACATTTAACAGACTCCACGAGTGTTCTTAGAACACTTTCAACTTGCCAGAGAACAATATGGACCGCGTCCTGAGGACACCCCCATTTTGTTTATTTATGAACATTTAAAGGACACCAGAATTGTTCTTAGAACACTTTCAGCTTGCCATTGAAAAATACGAACAGCGTCCTCAGAACACCCCCATTTTGTTTATTTATGAACATTTCAGGACACCGCAAGTGTTCTTAGAACACATTCAACTTGCCAGCGAACAATACGGACAGCGTCATCAGGACACCCCCATTTAACATTTCAGGACACCGCGAGTGTTCATAGAACACTTTCAACTTGCCAGAGAACAATACGGACAGCCTCCTCAGGACACCCCCCTTTTGTTTATTTACGAACATTTCAGGACACCTCGAGTGCTCTTAGAACACATTCAACTTGCCAGCGAACAGTATGGACAGCGTCCTCAGAACACCCCCATTTTGTTAATTTACGAACATTTAACGTACACCAGGAGTGTTCTTAGAACACTTACAACTTGCCACCGAACTATAAGGACAGCGTCCTGAGTACACCCCCATTTTGTTCATTTACGAACATTTCAGGACACCGCGAGTGTTCTTAGAACACATTCAACTTGCCAGCGAACAATACGGACAGCGTCCTCAGGACAGCCCCATTTAACATTTCAGGACACCGCAAGTGTTCTTAGAACACATTCAACTTGCCAAGGAACAATACGGACAGCATCCTCAGAACACCCCCATTTTGTTAATTTACGAACATTTAAAGGACACCACAAGTGTTCTTAGAACACATTCAACTTGCCATTGAACAATACGAACAGCGTCCTCAGAACACCCCCATTTTGTTTATTTATGAACATTTCAGGACACCGCAAGTGTTCTTAGAACACATTCAACTTGCCAAAGAACAGTACGGACAGCGTCCTCAGAACACCCCCATTTTGTTAATTTACGAACATTTAACGTACACCACGAGTGTTCTTACAACACTTTCAACTTGCCACCGAACAATAAGGACAGCGTCCTGAGTACACCCCCATTTTGTTAATTTACGAACATTTCAGGACACCGCAAGTGTTCTTAGAACACATTCAACTTGCCAAAGAACAATACGGACAGCGTCCTCAGAACACGCCCATTTTGTTCATTTACGAACATTTAACGGACACCACGAGTGTTCTTAGAACACTTTCAACTTGCCAGAGAACAATATGGACCGCGTCCTGAGGACACCCCCATTTTGTTTATTTATGAACATTTAAAGGACACCAGAATTGTTCTTACAACACTTTCAGCTTGCCATTGAAAAATACGAACAGCGTCCTCAGAACACCCCCATTTTGTTTATTTATGAACATTTCAGGACACCGCAAGTGTTCTTAGAACACATTCAACTTGCCAGCGAACAATACGGACAGCGTCATCAGGACACCCCCATTTAACATTTCAGGACACCGCGAGTGTTCATAGAACACTTTCAACTTGCCAGAGAACAATACGGACAGCCTCCTCAGGACACCCCCCTTTTGTTTATTTACGAACATTTCAGGACACCTCGAGTGCTCTTAGAACACATTCAACTTGCCAGCGAACAGTACGGACAGCGTCCTCAGAACACCCCCATTTTGTTAATTTACGAACATTTAACGTACACCACGAGTGTTCTTAGAACACTTACAACTTGCCACCGAACTATAAGGACAGCGTCCTGAGTACACCCCCATTTTGTTCATTTACGAACATTTCAGGACACCGCGAGTGTTCTTAGAACACATTCAACTTGCCAGCGAACAATACGGACAGCGTCCTCAGGACAGCCCCATTTAACATTTCAGGACACCGCGAGTGTTCATAGAACACTTTCAACTTGCAAGAGAACAATAGGGACAGCCTCCTCAGGACACCCTCGTTTTATTTATTTACAAACATTTCAGGACACCACAAGTGTTCTTAGAACACTTTCAACTTGCCAAAGAACAATACGGACAGCGTCCTCAGAACACCCCCATTTTGTTAATTTACAAACATTTTAGGACACCGCAAGTGTTCTTGGAACAAATGTAACATGCCAGAGAACAATACGGACAGCGTCCTCAGAACACCCCCATTTTGTTAATTTACGAACATTTAAAAGACACCACAAGTGTTCTTAGAACACATTCAACTTGCCATTGAACAATGCGAACAGCGTCCTCAGAACACCCCCATTTTGTTTATTTATGAACATTTCAGGACACCGCAAGTGTTCTTAGAACACATTCAACTTGCCAAAGAACAGTACGGACAGCGTCCTCAGAACACCCCCATTTTGTTAATTTACGAACATTTAACGTACACCACGAGTGTTCTTAGAACACTTTCAACTTGCCACCGAACAATAAGGACAGCGTCCTGAGTACACCCCCATTTTGTTCATTTACGAACATTTCAGGACAGTGCAAGTGTTCTTAGAACACATTCAACTTGCCAAAGAACAATATGGACAGCGTCCTCAGAACATTCTCATTTTGTTTATTTACGAACATTTCAGGACACCGCGAGTGTTCTTAGAACACATTCAACTTGCCAGCAAACAATACGGACAGCGTCCTCAGGACATCCCCATTTAACATTTCAGGACACCGCAAGTGTTCATAGAACACTTTCAATTTGCCAGAGAACAATATGGACAGCCTCCTCAGGACATCCTCATTTTATTTATTTACGAACATTTCAGGACACCACAAGTGTTCTTAGAACACTTTCAACTTGCCAAAGAACAATATGGACAGCGTCCTCAGAACATTCCCATTTTGTTTATTTACGAACATTTCAGGACACCGCGAGTGTTCTTAGAACACATTCAACTTGCCAGCGAACAATACGGACAGCGTCCTCAGGACATCCCCATTTAACATTTCAGGACACCGCAAGTGTTCATAGAACACTTTCAACTTGCCAGAGAACAATATGGACAGCCTCCTCAGGACACCCTCATTTTATTTATTTACGAACATTTCAGGACACCACAAGTGTTCTTAGAACACTTTCAACTTGCCAAAGAACAATACGGACAGCGTCCTCAGAACACCACCATTTTGTTAATTTACGAACATTTAACGTACACCACGAGTGTTCTTAGAACACTTTCAACTTGCCACCGAACAATAAGGACAGCGTCCTGAGTACACCCCCATTTTGTTCATTTACGAACATTTCAGGACAGTGCAAGTGTTCTTAGAACACTTTCAACTTGCCAGCGAACAACATGGACAGCGTCCTCAGAACGCCCCCCTTTTGTTAATTTACGAACATTTCAGGACACCGCAAGTGTTCTTAGAACACATTCAACTTGCCAAAGAACAATACGGACAGCGTCCTCAGAAAACCCCCATTTTGTTAATTTACAAACATTTCAGGACACCGCAAGTGTTCTTGGAACAAATGTAACTTGCCAGAGAACAATATGGACAGCGTCCTCAGAACACCCCCTTTTTGTTAATTTACGAACATTTAAAGGACACCACAAGTGTTCTTAGAACACTTTCAACTTGCCATTGAACAATACGAACAGAGTCCTCAGAACACCCCCATTTTGTTAATTTACAAACATTTAACGTACACCACGAGTGTTCTTAGAACACTTTCAACTTGCCACCGAACAATAAGGACAGCGTCCTGAGTACACCCCCATTTTGTTAATTTACGAACATTTCAGGACACCGCAAGTGTTCTTAGAACACATTCAACTTGCCAAAGAACAATATGGACCGCGTCCTGAGGACACCCCCATTTTGTTTATTTATGAACATTTAAAGGACACCACAAGTGTTCTTAGAACACTTTCAACTTGCCATTGAACAATACGAACAGCGTCCTCAGAACACCCCCATTTTGTTAATTTACGAACATTTAACGTACACCACGATTGTTCTTAGACCACTTTCTCCTTGCCAGCGAACAATACGGACAGCGTCCTCAGAACACCCCCATTTTGTTAATTTACGAACATTTCAGGACACCACGATGTTCTTAGAACACATTCAACTTGCCAGCGAACAATACGGACAGCGTCCTCAGGACAGCCCCATTTAACATTTCAGGACACCGCGAGTGTTCATAGAACACTTTCAACTTGGCAGAGAACAATACGGACAGCCTCCTCAGGACACCCTTATTTTATTTATTTACAAACATTTCAGGACACCACAAGTGTTCTTAGAACACTTTCAACTTGCCAAAGAGCAATACGGACAGCGTCCTCAGAACACCCCCATTTTGTTAATTTACGAACATTTAACGTACACCACAAGTGTTCTTAGAACACTTTCAACTTGCCAGCGAACAATATGGAGAGCGTCCTCAGAACGCCCCCATTTTGTTAATTTACTACATTTCAGGACACATCAAGTGTTCTTAGAACACATTCAACTTGCCAAAGATCAATACGGACAGCATCCTCAGAACACCCCCATTTTGTTAATTTACGAACATTTAAAGGACACCACAAGTGTTCTTAGAACACATTCAACTTGCCATTGAACAATACGAACAGCGTCCTCAGAACACCCCCATTTTGTTTATTTATGAACATTTCAGGACACCACAAGTGTTCTTAGAACACATTCAACTTGCCAAAGAACAGTACGGACAGCGTCCTCAGAACACCCCCATTTTGTTAATTTACGAACATTTAACGTACACCACGAGTGTTCTTAGAACACTTTCAACTTGCCACCGAACAATAAGGACAGCGTCCTGAGTACACCCCCATTTTGTTAATTTACGAACATTTCAGGACACCGCAAGTGTTCTTAGAACACTTTCAACTTGCCACCGAACAATAAGGACAGCGTCCTGAGTACACCCCCATTTTGTTAATTTACGAACATTTCAGGACACCGCAAGTGTTCTTAGAACACATTCAACTTGCCAAAGAACAATACGGACAGCGTCCTCAGAACACGCCCATTTTGTTCATTTACGAACATTTAACGTACACCACGAGTGTTCTTAGAACACTTTCAACTTGCCACCGAACAATAAGGACAGCGTCCTGAGTACACCCCCATTTTGTTAATTTACGAACATTTCAGGACACCGCAAGTGTTCTTACAACACATTCAACTTGCCAAAGAACAATACGGACAGCGTTCTCAGAACACCCCCATTTTGTTAATTTACAAACATTTTAGGACACCGCAAGTGTTCTTGGAACAAATGTAACTTGCCAGAGAACAATACGGACAGCGTCCTCAGACCACCCCCATTTTGTTAATTTACGAACATTTAACGTACACCACGAGTGTTCTTAGAACACTTTCAACTTGCCACCGAACAATAAGGACAGCGTCCTGAGTACACCCCCATTTTGTTAATTTACGAACATTTCAGGACACCGCAAGTGTTCTTAGAACACTTTCAACTTGCCACCGAACAATAAGGACAGCGTCCTGAGTACACCCCCATTTTGTTAATTTACGAACATTTCAGGACACCGCAAGTGTTCTTAGAACACATTCAACTTGCCAAAGAACAATACGGACAGCGTCCTCAGAACACGCCCATTTTGTTCATTTACGAACATTTAACAGACTCCACGAGTGTTCTTAGAACACTTTCAACTTGCCAGAGAACAATATGGACCGCGTCCTGAGGACACCCCCATTTTGTTTATTTATGAACATTTAAAGGACACCAGAATTGTTCTTAGAACACTTTCAGCTTGCCATTGAAAAATACGAACAGCGTCCTCAGAACACCCCCATTTTGTTTATTTATGAACATTTCAGGACACCGCAAGTGTTCTTAGAACACATTCAACTTGCCAGCGAACAATACGGACAGCGTCATCAGGACACCCCCATTTAACATTTCAGGACACCGCGAGTGTTCATAGAACACTTTCAACTTGCCAGAGAACAATACGGACAGCCTCCTCAGGACACCCCCCTTTTGTTTATTTACGAACATTTCAGGACACCTCGAGTGCTCTTAGAACACATTCAACTTGCCAGCGAACAGTATGGACAGCGTCCTCAGAACACCCCCATTTTGTTAATTTACGAACATTTAACGTACACCAGGAGTGTTCTTAGAACACTTAAAACTTGCCACCGAACTATAAGGACAGCGTCCTGAGTACACCCCCATTTTGTTCATTTACGAACATTTCAGGACACCGCGAGTGTTCTTAGAACACATTCAACTTGCCAGCGAACAATACGGACAGCGTCCTCAGGACAGCCCCATTTAACATTTCAGGACACCGCAAGTGTTCTTAGAACACATTCAACTTGCCAAAGAACAATACGGACAGCATCCTCAGAACACCCCCATTTTGTTAATTTACGAACATTTAAAGGACACCACAAGTGTTCTTAGAACACATTCAACTTGCCATTGAACAATACGAACAGCGTCCTCAGAACACCCCCATTTTGTTTATTTATGAACATTTCAGGACACCGCAAGTGTTCTTAGAACACATTCAACTTGCCAAAGAACAGTACGGACAGCGTCCTCAGAACACCCCCATTTTGTTAATTTACGAACATTTAACGTACACCACGAGTGTTCTTAGAACACTTTCAACTTGCCACCGAACAATAAGGACAGCGTCCTGAGTACACCCCCATTTTGTTAATTTACGAACATTTCAGGACACCGCAAGTGTTCTTAGAACACATTCAACTTGCCAAAGAACAATACGGACAGCGTCCTCAGAACACGCCCATTTTGTTCATTTACGAACATTTAACGGACACCACGAGTGTTCTTAGAACACTTTCAACTTGCCAGAGAACAATATGGACCGCGTCCTGAGGACACCCCCATTTTGTTTATTTATGAACATTTAAAGGACACCAGAATTGTTCTTACAACACTTTCAGCTTGCCATTGAAAAATACGAACAGCGTCCTCAGAACACCCCCATTTTGTTTATTTATGAACATTTCAGGACACCGCAAGTGTTCTTAGAACACATTCAACTTGCCAGCGAACAATACGGACAGCGTCATCAGGACACCCCCATTTAACATTTCAGGACACCGCGAGTGTTCATAGAACACTTTCAACTTGCCAGAGAACAATACGGACAGCCTCCTCAGGACACCCCCCTTTTGTTTATTTACGAACATTTCAGGACACCTCGAGTGCTCTTAGAACACATTCAACTTGCCAGCGAACAGTACGGACAGCGTCCTCAGAACACCCCCATTTTGTTAATTTACGAACATTTAACGTACACCACGAGTGTTCTTAGAACACTTACAACTTGCCACCGAACTATAAGGACAGCGTCCTGAGTACACCCCCATTTTGTTCATTTACGAACATTTCAGGACACCGCGAGTGTTCTTAGAACACATTCAACTTGCCAGCGAACAATACGGACAGCGTCCTCAGGACAGCCCCATTTAACATTTCAGGACACCGCGAGTGTTCATAGAACACTTTCAACTTGCAAGAGAACAATAGGGACAGCCTCCTCAGGACACCCTCGTTTTATTTATTTACAAACATTTCAGGACACCACAAGTGTTCTTAGAACACTTTCAACATGCCAGCGAACAATACGGAGAGCGTTCTCAGAACGCCCCCATTTTGTTAATTTACGAACATTTCAGGACACCGCAAGTGTTCTTAGAACACATTCAACTTGCCAAAGAACAATACGGACAGCGTTCTCAGAACACCCCCATTTTGTTAATTTACAAACATTTTAGGACACCGCAAGTGTTCTTGGAACAAATGTAACATGCCAGAGAACAATACGGACAGCGTCCTCAGAACACCCCCATTTTGTTAATTTACGAACATTTAAAGGACACCACAAGTGTTCTTAGAACACATTCAACTTGCCATTGAACAAAGCGAACAGCGTCCTCAGAACACCCCCATTTTGTTTATTTATGAACATTTCAGGACACCGCAAGTGTTCTTAGAACACATTCAACTTGCCAAAGAACAGTACGGACAGCGTCCTCAGAACACCCCCATTTTGTTAATTTACGAACATTTAACGTACACCACGAGTGTTCTTAGAACACTTTCAACTTGCCACCGAACAATAAGGACAGCGTCCTGAGTACACCCCCATTTTGTTCATTTACGAACATTTCAGGACAGTGCAAGTGTTCTTAGAACACATTCAACTTGCCAAAGAACAATATGGACAGCGTCCTCAGAACATTCTCATTTTGTTTATTTACGAACATTTCAGGACACCGCGAGTGTTCTTAGAACACATTCAACTTGCCAGCAAACAATACGGACAGCGTCCTCAGGACATCCCCATTTAACATTTCAGGACACCGCAAGTGTTCATAGAACACTTTCAATTTGCCAGAGAACAATATGGACAGCCTCCTCAGGACATCCTCATTTTATTTATTTACGAACATTTCAGGACACCACAAGTGTTCTTAGAACACTTTCAACTTGCCAAAGAACAATATGGACAGCGTCCTCAGAACATTCCCATTTTGTTTATTTACGAACATTTCAGGACACCGCGAGTGTTCTTAGAACACATTCAACTTGCCAGCGAACAATACGGACAGCGTCCTCAGGACATCCCCATTTAACATTTCAGGACACCGCAAGTGTTCATAGAACACTTTCAACTTGCCAGAGAACAATATGGACAGCCTCCTCAGGACACCCTCATTTTATTTATTTACGAACATTTCAGGACACCACAAGTGTTCTTAGAACACTTTCAACTTGCCAAAGAACAAAACGGACAGCGTCCTCAGAACACCACCATTTTGTTAATTTACGAACATTTAACGTACACCACGAGTGTTCTTAGAACACTTTCAACTTGCCAGCGAACAACATGGACAGCGTCCTCAGAACGCCCCCCTTTTGTTAATTTACGAACATTTCAGGACACCGCAAGTGTTCTTAGAACACTTTCAACTTGCCATTGAACAATACGAACAGAGTCCTCAGAACACCCCCATTTTGTTAATTTACGAACATTTAACGTACACCACGAGTGTTCTTAGAACACTTTCAACTTGCCACCGAACAATAAGGACAGCGTCCTGAGTACACCCCCATTTTGTTAATTTACGAACATTTCAGGACACCGCAAGTGTTCTTAGAACACATTCAACTTGCCAAAGAACAATATGGACCGCGTCCTGAGGACACCCCCATTTTGTTTATTTATGAACATTTAAAGGACACCACAAGTGTTCTTAGAACACTTTCAACTTGCCATTGAACAATACGAACAGCGTCCTCAGAACACCCCCATTTTGTTAATTTACGAACATTTAACGTACACCACGAGTGTTCTTAGAACACTTTCTCCTTGCCAGCGAACAATACGGACAGCGTCCTCAGAACACCCCCATTTTGTTAATTTACGAACATTTCAGGACACCACGATGTTCTTAGAACACATTCAACTTGCCAGCGAACAATACGGACAGCGTCCTCAGGACAGCCCCATTTAACATTTCAGGACACCGCGAGTGTTCATAGAACACTTTCAACTTGGCAGAGAACAATACGGACAGCCTCCTCAGGACACCCTTATTTTATTTATTTACAAACATTTCAGGACACCACAAGTGTTCTTAGAACACTTTCAACTTGCCAAAGAGCAATACGGACAGCGTCCTCAGAACACCCCCATTTTGTTAATTTACGAACATTTAAAGGACACCACGAGTGTTCTTAGAACACTTTCAACTTTCCAGAGAACAATATGGACCGCGTCCTGAGGACACCCCCATTTTGTTTATTTATGAACATTTAAAGGACACCAGAATTGTTCTTAGAACACTTTCAGCTTGCCATTGAAAAATACGAACAGCGTCCTCAGAACACCCCCATTTTGTTTATTTATAAACATTTCAGGACACCGCAAGTGTTCTTAGAACAAATTCAACTTGCCAGCGAACAATACGGACAGCGTCATCAGGACACCCCCATTTAACATTTCAGGACACCGCAAGTGTTCATAGAACACTTTCAACTTGCCAGAGAACAATACGGACAGCCTCCTCAGGACACCCCCCTTTTGTTTATTTACGAACATTTCAGGACACCTCGAGTGCTCTTAGAACACATTCAACTTGCCAGCGAACAGTACGGACAGCGTCCTCAGAACACCCCCATTTTGTTAATTTACGAACATTTAATGTACACCACGAGTGTTCTTAGAACACTTTCAACTTGCCAGCGAACAATCCGGACAGCGTCCTCAGGACAGCCTCATTTAACATTTCAGGACACCGCGAGTGTTCATAGAACACTTTCAACTTGCCAAAGAACAATACGGACAGCGTCCTCAGAACACCCCCATTTTGTTAATTTACGAACATTTAACGTACACCACAGGTGTTCTTAGAACACTTTCAACTTGCCAGCGAACAATACGGAGAGCGTTCTCAGAACGCCCCCATTTTGTTAATTTACAAACATTTCAGGACACCGCAAGTGTTCTTAGAACACATTCAACTTGCCAAAGAACAATACGGACAGCGTCCTCAGAACACCCCCATTTTGTTAATTTACAAACATTTTAGGACACCGCAAGTGTTCTTGGAACAAATGTAACTTGCCAGAGAACAATACGGACAGCGTCCTCAGAACACCCCCATTTTGTTAATTTACGAACATTTAAAGGACACCACAAGTGTTCTTAGAACACATTCAACTTGCCATTGCACAATACGAACAGCGTCCTCAGAACACCCCCATTTTGTTTATTTATGAACATTTCAGGACACCGCAAGTGTTCTTAGAACACATTCAACTTGCCAAAGAACAGTACGGACAGCGTCCTCAGAACACCCCCATTTTGTTAATTTACGAACATTTAACGTACACCACGAGTGTTCTTAGAACACTTTCAACTTGCCACCGAACAATAAGGACAGCGTCCTGAGTACACCCCCATTTTGTTCATTTACGAACATTTCAGGACACTGCAAGTGTTCTTAGAACACATTCAACTTGCCAAAGAACAATATGGACAGCGTCCTCAGAACATTCCCATTTTGTTTATTTACGAACATTTCAGGACACCGCGAGTGTTCTTAGAACACATTCAACTTGCCAGCGAACAATACGGACAGCGTCCTCAGGACATCCCCATTTAACATTTCAGGACACCGCAAGTGTTCATAGAACACTTTCAACTTGCCAGAGAACAATATGGACAGCCTCCTCAGGACACCCTCATTTTATTTATTTACGAACATTTCAGGACACCACAAGTGTTCTTAGAACACTTTCAACTTGCCAAAGAACAATATGGACAGCGTCCTCAGAACATTCCCATTTTGTTTATTTACGAACATTTCAGGACACCGCGAGTGTTCTTAGAACACATTCAACTTGCCAGCGAACAATACGGACAGCGTCCTCAGGACATCCCCATTTAACATTTCAGGACACCGCAAGTGTTCATAGAACACTTTCAACTTGCCAGAGAACAATATGGACAGCCTCCTCAGGACACCCTCATTTTATTTATTCACGAACATTTCAGGACACCGCGAGTGTTCTTAGAACACATTCAACTTGCCAGCGAACAATACGGACAGCGTCCTCAGGACATCCCCATTTAACATTTCAGGACACCGCAAGTGTTCATAGAACACTTTCAACTTGCCAGAGAACAATATGGACAGCCTCCTCAGGACACCCTCATTTTATTTATTTACGAACATTTCAGGACACCACAAGTGTTCTTAGAACACTTTCAACTTGCCAAAGAACAATATGGACAGCGTCCTCAGAACATTCCCATTTTGTTTATTTACGAACATTTCAGGACACCGCGAGTGTTCTTAGAACACATTCAACTTGCCAGCGAACAATACGGACAGCGTCCTCAGGACATCCCCATTTCACATTTCAGGACACCGCGAGTGTTCATAGAACACTTTCAACTTGCCAAAGAACAATACGGACAGCGTCCTCAGAACACCACCATTTTGTTAATTTACGAACATTTAACGTACACCACGAGTGTTCTTAGAACACTTTCAACTTGTAAGCGAACAATATGGACAGCGTCCTCAGAACGCCCCCCTTTTGTTAATTTACGAACATTTCAGGACACCGCAAGTGTTCTTAGAACACATTCAATTTGCCAAAGAACAATACGGACAGCGTCCTCAGAAAACCCCCATTTTGTTAATTTACAAACATTTCAGGACACCGCAAGTGTTCTTGGAACAAATGTAACTTGCCAGAGAACAATATGGACAGCGTCCTCAGAACACCCCCTTTTTGTTAATTTACGAACATTTAAAGGACACCACAAGTGTTCTTAGAACACTTTCAACTTGCCATTGAACAATACGAACAGCGCCCTCAGAACACCCCCATTTTGTTAATTTATCAACATTTCAGGACACCGCAAGTGTTCTTAGAACACATTCAACTTGTCAAAGAACAGTACGGACAGCGTCCTCAGAACACCCCCATTTTGTTAATTTACGAACATTTAACGTACACCACGAGTGTTCTTAGAACACTTTCAACTTGCCACCGAACAATAAGGACAGAGTCCTGAGCACACCCCCATTTTGTTAATTTACGAACATTTCAGGACACCGCAAGTGTTCTTAGAACACATTCAACTTGCCAAAGAACAATATGGACCGCGTCCTGAGGACACCCCCATTTTGTTTATTTATGAACATTTAAAGGACACCACAAGTGTTCTTAGAACACTTTCAACTTGCCATTGAACAATACGAACAGCGTCCTCAGAACACCCCCATTTTGTTAATTTACGAACATTTAACGTAAACCACGAGTGTTCTTAGAACACTTTCTCCTTGCCAGCGAACAATACGGACAGCGTCCTCAGAACACCCCCATTTTGTTAATTTACGAACATTTCAGGACACCACGATGTTCTTAGAACACATTCAACTTGCCAGCGAACAATACGGACAGCGTCCTCAGGACAGCCCCATTTAACATTACAGGACACCGCGAGTGTTCATAGAACACTTTCAACTTGGCAGAGAACAATACGGACAGCCTCCTCAGGACACCCTCATTTTATTTATTTACAAACATTTCAGGACACCACAAGTGTTCTTAGAACACTTTCAACTTGCCAAAGAGCAATACGGAGAGCGTCCTCAGAACACCCCAATTTTGTTAATTTACGAACATTTAACGTACACCACAAGTGTTCTTAGAACACTTTCAACTTGCCAGCGAACAAAATGGAGAGCGTCCTCAGAACGCCCCCATTTTGTTAATTTACTACATTTCAGGACACATCAAGTGTTCTTAGAACACATTCAACTTGCCAAAGAACAATACGGACAGCATCCTCAGAACACTACCATTTTGTTAATTTACGAACATTTAAAGGACACCACAAGTGTTCTTAGAACACATTCAACTTGCCATTGAACAATACGAACAGCGTCCTCAGAACACCCCCATTTTGTTTATTTATGAACATTTCAGGACACCGCAAGTGTTCTTAGAACACATTCAACTTGCCAAAGAACAGTACGGACAGCGTCCTCAGAACACCCCCATTTTGTTAATTTACGAACATTTAACGTACACCACGAGTGTTCTTAGAACACTTTCAACTTGCCACCGAACAATAAGGACAGCGTCCTGAGTACACCCCCATTTTGTTAATTTACGAACATTTCAGGACACCGCAAGTGTTCTTAGAACACATTCAACTTGCCAAAGAACAATACAGACAGCATCCTCAGAACACCCCCATTTTGTTCATTTATGAACATTTAACGGACACCACAAGTGTTCTCAGAACACTTTCAACTTGCCAGAGAACAATATGGACCGCGTCCTGAGGACACCCCCATTTTGTTTATTTATGAACATTTAAAGGACACCACAAGTGTTCTTAGAACACTTTCAACTTGCCATTGAACAATACGAACAGCGTCCTCAGAACACCCCCATTTTGTTAATTTACGAACATTTCAGGACACCGCAAGTGTTCTTAGAACACATTCAACTTGCCAAAGAACAATACGGACAGCGTCCTCAGAACACCCCATTTTGTTTATTTACGAACATTTCAGGACACCACGATGTTCTTAGAACACATTCAACTTGCCAGCGAACAATACGGACAGCGTCCTCAGGACAGCCCCATTTAACATTTCAGGACACCGCGAGTGTTCATAGAACACTTTCAACTTGGCAGAGAACAATACGGACAGCCTCCTCAGGACACCCTCATTTTATTTATTTACAAACATTTCAGGACACCACAAGTGTTCTTAGAACACTTTCAACTCGCCAAAGAGCAATACGGACAGCGTCCTCAGAGCACCCCCATTTTGTTAATTTACGAACATTTAACGTACACCACGAGTGTTCTTAGAACACTTTCAACTTGTCAGCGAAAAATATGGAGAGCGTCCTCAGAACGCCCCCATTTTGTTAATTTACTACATTTCAGGACACATCAAGTGTTCTTAGAACACATTCAACTTGCCAAAGAACAATACGGACAGCATCCTCAGAACACCCCCATTTTGTTAATTTACGAACATTTAAAGGACACCACAAGTGTTCTTAGAACACATTCAACTTGCCATTGAACAATACGAACAGCGTCCTCAGAACACCCCCATTTTGTTTATTTATGAACATTTCAGGACACCGCAAGTGTTCTTAGAACACATTCAACTTGCCAAAGAACAGTACGGACAGCGTCCTCAGAACACCCCCATTTTGTTAATTTACGAACATTTAACGTACACCACGAGTGTTCTTAGAACACTTTCAACTTGCCACCGAACAATAAGGACAGCGTCCTGAGTACACCCCCATTTTGTTAATTTACGAACATTTCAGGACACCGCAAGTGTTCTTAGAACACATTCAACTTGCCAAAGAACAATACGGACAGCGTCCTCAGAACACGCCCATTTTGTTCATTTACGAACATTTAACGGACACCACGAGTGTTCTTAGAACACTTTCAACTTGCCAGAGAACAATATGGACCGCGTCCTGAGGACACCCCCATTTTGTTTATTTATGAACATTTAAAGGACACCAGAATTGTTCTTACAACACTTTCAGCTTGCCATTGAAAAATACGAACAGCGTCCTCAGAACACCCCCATTTTGTTTATTTATGAACATTTCAGGACACCGCAAGTGTTCTTAGAACACATTCAACTTGCCAGCGAACAATACGGACAGCGTCATCAGGACACCCCCATTTAACATTTCAGGACACCGCGAGTGTTCATAGAACACTTTCAACTTGCCAGAGAACAATACGGACAGCCTCCTCAGGACACCCCCCTTTTGTTTATTTACGAACATTTCAGGACACCTCGAGTGCTCTTAGAACACATTCAACTTGCCAGCGAACAGTACGGACAGCGTCCTCAGAACACCCCCATTTTGTTAATTTACGAACATTTAACGTACACCACGAGTGTTCTTAGAACACTTACAACTTGCCACCGAACTATAAGGACAGCGTCCTGAGTACACCCCCATTTTGTTCATTTACGAACATTTCAGGACACCGCGAGTGTTCTTAGAACACATTCAACTTGCCAGCGAACAATACGGACAGCGTCCTCAGGACAGCCCCATTTAACATTTCAGGACACCGCGAGTGTTCATAGAACACTTTCAACTTGCAAGAGAACAATAGGGACAGCCTCCTCAGGACACCCTCGTTTTATTTATTTACAAACATTTCAGGACACCACAAGTGTTCTTAGAACACTTTCAACATGCCAGCGAACAATACGGAGAGCGTTCTCAGAACGCCCCCATTTTGTTAATTTACGAACATTTCAGGACACCGCAAGTGTTCTTAGAACACATTCAACTTGCCAAAGAACAATACGGACAGCGTTCTCAGAACACCCCCATTTTGTTAATTTACAAACATTTTAGGACACCGCAAGTGTTCTTGGAACAAATGTAACATGCCAGAGAACAATACGGACAGCGTCCTCAGAACACCCCCATTTTGTTAATTTACGAACATTTAAAGGACACCACAAGTGTTCTTAGAACACATTCAACTTGCCATTGAACAATGCGAACAGCGTCCTCAGAACACCCCCATTTTGTTTATTTATGAACATTTCAGGACACCGCAAGTGTTCTTAGAACACATTCAACTTGCCAAAGAACAGTACGGACAGCGTCCTCAGAACACCCCCATTTTGTTAATTTACGAACATTTAACGTACACCACGAGTGTTCTTAGAACACTTTCAACTTGCCACCGAACAATAAGGACAGCGTCCTGAGTACACCCCCATTTTGTTCATTTACGAACATTTCAGGACAGTGCAAGTGTTCTTAGAACACATTCAACTTGCCAAAGAACAATATGGACAGCGTCCTCAGAACATTCTCATTTTGTTTATTTACGAACATTTCAGGACACCGCGAGTGTTCTTAGAACACATTCAACTTGCCAGCAAACAATACGGACAGCGTCCTCAGGACATCCCCATTTAACATTTCAGGACACCGCAAGTGTTCATAGAACACTTTCAATTTGCCAGAGAACAATATGGACAGCCTCCTCAGGACATCCTCATTTTATTTATTTACGAACATTTCAGGACACCACAAGTGTTCTTAGAACACTTTCAACTTGCCAAAGAACAATATGGACAGCGTCCTCAGAACATTCCCATTTTGTTTATTTACGAACATTTCAGGACACCGCGAGTGTTCTTAGAACACATTCAACTTGCCAGCGAACAATACGGACAGCGTCCTCAGGACATCCCCATTTAACATTTCAGGACACCGCAAGTGTTCATAGAACACTTTCAACTTGCCAGAGAACAATATGGACAGCCTCCTCAGGACACCCTCATTTTATTTATTTACGAACATTTCAGGACACCACAAGTGTTCTTAGAACACTTTCAACTTGCCAAAGAACAAAACGGACAGCGTCCTCAGAACACCACCATTTTGTTAATTTACGAACATTTAACGTACACCACGAGTGTTCTTAGAACACTTTCAACTTGCCAGCGAACAACATGGACAGCGTCCTCAGAACGCCCCCCTTTTGTTAATTTACGAACATTTCAGGACACCGCAAGTGTTCTTAGAACACTTTCAACTTGCCATTGAACAATACGAACAGAGTCCTCAGAACACCCCCATTTTGTTAATTTACGAACATTTAACGTACACCACGAGTGTTCTTAGAACACTTTCAACTTGCCACCGAACAATAAGGACAGCGTCCTGAGTACACCCCCATTTTGTTAATTTACGAACATTTCAGGACACCGCAAGTGTTCTTAGAACACATTCAACTTGCCAAAGAACAATATGGACCGCGTCCTGAGGACACCCCCATTTTGTTTATTTATGAACATTTAAAGGACACCACAAGTGTTCTTAGAACACTTTCAACTTGCCATTGAACAATACGAACAGCGTCCTCAGAACACCCCCATTTTGTTAATTTACGAACATTTAACGTACACCACGAGTGTTCTTAGAACACTTTCTCCTTGCCAGCGAACAATACGGACAGCGTCCTCAGAACACCCCCATTTTGTTAATTTACGAACATTTCAGGACACCACGATGTTCTTAGAACACATTCAACTTGCCAGCGAACAATACGGACAGCGTCCTCAGGACAGCCCCATTTAACATTTCAGGACACCGCGAGTGTTCATAGAACACTTTCAACTTGGCAGAGAACAATACGGACAGCCTCCTCAGGACACCCTTATTTTATTTATTTACAAACATTTCAGGACACCACAAGTGTTCTTAGAACACTTTCAACTTGCCAAAGAGCAATACGGACAGCGTCCTCAGAACACCCCCATTTTGTTAATTTACGAACATTTAAAGGACACCACGAGTGTTCTTAGAACACTTTCAACTTTCCAGAGAACAATATGGACCGCGTCCTGAGGACACCCCCATTTTGTTTATTTATGAACATTTAAAGGACACCAGAATTGTTCTTAGAACACTTTCAGCTTGCCATTGAAAAATACGAACAGCGTCCTCAGAACACCCCCATTTTGTTTATTTATAAACATTTCAGGACACCGCAAGTGTTCTTAGAACAAATTCAACTTGCCAGCGAACAATACGGACAGCGTCATCAGGACACCCCCATTTAACATTTCAGGACACCGCAAGTGTTCATAGAACACTTTCAACTTGCCAGAGAACAATACGGACAGCCTCCTCAGGACACCCCCCTTTTGTTTATTTACGAACATTTCAGGACACCTCGAGTGCTCTTAGAACACATTCAACTTGCCAGCGAACAGTACGGACAGCGTCCTCAGAACACCCCCATTTTGTTAATTTACGAACATTTAATGTACACCACGAGTGTTCTTAGAACACTTTCAACTTGCCAGCGAACAATCCGGACAGCGTCCTCAGGACAGCCTCATTTAACATTTCAGGACACCGCGAGTGTTCATAGAACACTTTCAACTTGCCAAAGAACAATACGGACAGCGTCCTCAGAACACCCCCATTTTGTTAATTTACGAACATTTAACGTACACCACAGGTGTTCTTAGAACACTTTCAACTTGCCAGCGAACAATACGGAGAGCGTTCTCAGAACGCCCCCATTTTGTTAATTTACAAACATTTCAGGACACCGCAAGTGTTCTTAGAACACATTCAACTTGCCAAAGAACAATACGGACAGCGTCCTCAGAACACCCCCATTTTGTTAATTTACAAACATTTTAGGACACCGCAAGTGTTCTTGGAACAAATGTAACTTGCCAGAGAACAATACGGACAGCGTCCTCAGAACACCCCCATTTTGTTAATTTACGAACATTTAAAGGACACCACAAGTGTTCTTAGAACACATTCAACTTGCCATTGCACAATACGAACAGCGTCCTCAGAACACCCCCATTTTGTTTATTTATGAACATTTCAGGACACCGCAAGTGTTCTTAGAACACATTCAACTTGCCAAAGAACAGTACGGACAGCGTCCTCAGAACACCCCCATTTTGTTAATTTACGAACATTTAACGTACACCACGAGTGTTCTTAGAACACTTTCAACTTGCCACCGAACAATAAGGACAGCGTCCTGAGTACACCCCCATTTTGTTCATTTACGAACATTTCAGGACACTGCAAGTGTTCTTAGAACACATTCAACTTGCCAAAGAACAATATGGACAGCGTCCTCAGAACATTCCCATTTTGTTTATTTACGAACATTTCAGGACACCGCGAGTGTTCTTAGAACACATTCAACTTGGCAGCGAACAATACGGACAGCGTCCTCAGGACATCCCCATTTAACATTTCAGGACACCGCAAGTGTTCATAGAACACTTTCAACTTGCCAGAGAACAATATGGACAGCCTCCTCAGGACACCCTCATTTTATTTATTTACGAACATTTCAGGACACCACAAGTGTTCTTAGAACACTTTCAACTTGCCAAAGAACAATATGGACAGCGTCCTCAGAACATTCCCATTTTGTTTATTTACGAACATTTCAGGACACCGCGAGTGTTCTTAGAACACATTCAACTTGCCAGCGAACAATACGGACAGCGTCCTCAGGACATCCCCATTTAACATTTCAGGACACCGCAAGTGTTCATAGAACACTTTCAACTTGCCAGAGAACAATATGGACAGCCTCCTCAGGACACCCTCATTTTATTTATTCACGAACATTTCAGGACACCGCGAGTGTTCTTAGAACACATTCAACTTGCCAGCGAACAATACGGACAGCGTCCTCAGGACATCCCCATTTAACATTTCAGGACACCGCAAGTGTTCATAGAACACTTTCAACTTGCCAGAGAACAATATGGACAGCCTCCTCAGGACACCCTCATTTTATTTATTTACGAACATTTCAGGACACCACAAGTGTTCTTAGAACACTTTCAACTTGCCAAAGAACAATATGGACAGCGTCCTCAGAACATTCCCATTTTGTTTATTTACGAACATTTCAGGACACCGCGAGTGTTCTTAGAACACATTCAACTTGCCAGCGAACAATACGGACAGCGTCCTCAGGACATCCCCATTTCACATTTCAGGACACCGCGAGTGTTCATAGAACACTTTCAACTTGCCAAAGAACAATACGGACAGCGTCCTCAGAACACCACCATTTTGTTAATTTACGAACATTTAACGTACACCACGAGTGTTCTTAGAACACTTTCAACTTGTAAGCGAACAATATGGACAGCGTCCTCAGAACGCCCCCCTTTTGTTAATTTACGAACATTTCAGGACACCGCAAGTGTTCTTAGAACACATTCAATTTGCCAAAGAACAATACGGACAGCGTCCTCAGAAAACCCCCATTTTGTTAATTTACAAACATTTCAGGACACCGCAAGTGTTCTTGGAACAAATGTAACTTGCCAGAGAACAATATGGACAGCGTCCTCAGAACACCCCCTTTTTGTTAATTTACGAACATTTAAAGGACACCACAAGTGTTCTTAGAACACTTTCAACTTGCCATTGAACAATACGAACAGCGCCCTCAGAACACCCCCATTTTGTTAATTTATCAACATTTCAGGACACCGCAAGTGTTCTTAGAACACATTCAACTTGTCAAAGAACAGTACGGACAGCGTCCTCAGAACACCCCCATTTTGTTAATTTACGAACATTTAACGTACACCACGAGTGTTCTTAGAACACTTTCAACTTGCCACCGAACAATAAGGACAGAGTCCTGAGCACACCCCCATTTTGTTAATTTACGAACATTTCAGGACACCGCAAGTGTTCTTAGAACACATTCAACTTGCCAAAGAACAATATGGACGCGTCCTGAGGACACCCCCATTTTGTTTATTTATGAACATTTAAAGGACACCACAAGTGTTCTTAGAACACTTTCAACTTGCCATTGAACAATACGAACAGCGTCCTCAGAACACCCCCATTTTGTTAATTTACGAACATTTAACGTAAACCACGAGTGTTCTTAGAACACTTTCTCCTTGCCAGCGAACAATACGGACAGCGTCCTCAGAACACCCCCATTTTGTTAATTTACGAACATTTCAGGACACCACGATGTTCTTAGAACACATTCAACTTGCCAGCGAACAATACGGACAGCGTCCTCAGGACAGCCCCATTTAACATTACAGGACACCGCGAGTGTTCATAGAACACTTTCAACTTGGCAGAGAACAATACGGACAGCCTCCTCAGGACACCCTCATTTTATTTATTTACAAACATTTCAGGACACCACAAGTGTTCTTAGAACACTTTCAACTTGCCAAAGAGCAATACGGAGAGCGTCCTCAGAACACCCCAATTTTGTTAATTTACGAACATTTAACGTACACCACAAGTGTTCTTAGAACACTTTCAACTTGCCAGCGAACAAAATGGAGAGCGTCCTCAGAACGCCCCCATTTTGTTAATTTACTACATTTCAGGACACATCAAGTGTTCTTAGAACACATTCAACTTGCCAAAGAACAATACGGACAGCATCCTCAGAACACTACCATTTTGTTAATTTACGAACATTTAAAGGACACCACAAGTGTTCTTAGAACACATTCAACTTGCCATTGAACAATACGAACAGCGTCCTCAGAACACCCCCATTTTGTTTATTTATGAACATTTCAGGACACCGCAAGTGTTCTTAGAACACATTCAACTTGCCAAAGAACAGTACGGACAGCGTCCTCAGAACACCCCCATTTTGTTAATTTACGAACATTTAACGTACACCACGAGTGTTCTTAGAACACTTTCAACTTGCCACAGAACAATAAGGACAGCGTCCTGAGTACACCCCCATTTTGTTAATTTACGAACATTTCAGGACACCGCAAGTGTTCTTAGAACACATTCAACTTGCCAAAGAACAATACAGACAGCATCCTCAGAACACCCCCATTTTGTTCATTTATGAACATTTAACGGACACCACAAGTGTTCTCAGAACACTTTCAACTTGCCAGAGAACAATATGGACCGCGTCCTGAGGACACCCCCATTTTGTTTATTTATGAACATTTAAAGGACACCACAAGTGTTCTTAGAACACTTTCAACTTGCCATTGAACAATACGAACAGCGTCCTCAGAACACCCCCATTTTGTTAATTTACGAACATTTCAGGACACCGCAAGTGTTCTTAGAACACATTCAACTTGCCAAAGAACAATACGGACAGCGTCCTCAGAACACCCCATTTTGTTTATTTACGAACATTTCAGGACACCACGATGTTCTTAGAACACATTCAACTTGCCAGCGAACAATACGGACAGCGTCCTCAGGACAGCCCCATTTAACATTTCAGGACACCGCGAGTGTTCATAGAACACTTTCAACTTGGCAGAGAACAATACGGACAGCCTCCTCAGGACACCCTCATTTTATTTATTTACAAACATTTCAGGACACCACAAGTGTTCTTAGAACACTTTCAACTCGCCAAAGAGCAATACGGACAGCGTCCTCAGAGCACCCCCATTTTGTTAATTTACGAACATTTAACGTACACCACGAGTGTTCTTAGAACACTTTCAACTTGTCAGCGAAAAATATGGAGAGCGTCCTCAGAACGCCCCCATTTTGTTAATTTACTACATTTCAGGACACATCAAGTGTTCTTAGAACACATTCAACTTGCCAAAGAACAATACGGACAGCATCCTCAGAACACCCCCATTTTGTTAATTTACGAACATTTAAAGGACACCACAAGTGTTCTTAGAACACATTCAACTTGCCATTGAACAATACGAACAGCGTCCTCAGAACACCCCCATTTTGTTTATTTATGAACATTTCAGGACACCGCAAGTGTTCTTAGAACACATTCAACTTGCCAAAGAACAGTACGGACAGCGTCCTCAGAACACCCCCATTTTGTTAATTTACGAACATTTAACGTACACCACGAGTGTTCTTAGAACACTTTCAACTTGCCACCGAACAATAAGGACAGCGTCCTGAGTACACCCCCATTTTGTTAATTTACGAACATTTCAGGACACCGCAAGTGTTCTTAGAACACATTCAACTTGCCAAAGAACAATACGGACAGCGTCCTCAGAACACGCCCATTTTGTTCATTTACGAACATTTAACGGACACCACGAGTGTTCTTAGAACACTTTCAACTTGCCAGAGAACAATATGGACCGCGTCCTGAGGACACCCCCATTTTGTTTATTTATGAACATTTAAAGGACACCAGAATTGTTCTTACAACACTTTCAGCTTGCCATTGAAAAATACGAACAGCGTCCTCAGAACACCCCCATTTTGTTTATTTATGAACATTTCAGGACACCGCAAGTGTTCTTAGAACACATTCAACTTGCCAGCGAACAATACGGACAGCGTCATCAGGACACCCCCATTTAACATTTCAGGACACCGCGAGTGTTCATAGAACACTTTCAACTTGCCAGAGAACAATACGGACAGCCTCCTCAGGACACCCCCCTTTTGTTTATTTACGAACATTTCAGGACACCTCGAGTGCTCTTAGAACACATTCAACTTGCCAGCGAACAGTACGGACAGCGTCCTCAGAACACCCCCATTTTGTTAATTTACGAACATTTAACGTACACCACGAGTGTTCTTAGAACACTTACAACTTGCCACCGAACTATAAGGACAGCGTCCTGAGTACACCCCCATTTTGTTCATTTACGAACATTTCAGGACACCGCGAGTGTTCTTAGAACACATTCAACTTGCCAGCGAACAATACGGACAGCGTCCTCAGGACAGCCCCATTTAACATTTCAGGACACCGCGAGTGTTCATAGAACACTTTCAACTTGCAAGAGAACAATAGGGACAGCCTCCTCAGGACACCCTCGTTTTATTTATTTACAAACATTTCAGGACACCACAAGTGTTCTTAGAACACTTTCAACATGCCAGCGAACAATACGGAGAGCGTTCTCAGAACGCCCCCATTTTGTTAATTTACGAACATTTCAGGACACCGCAAGTGTTCTTAGAACACATTCAACTTGCCAAAGAACAATACGGACAGCGTTCTCAGAACACCCCCATTTTGTTAATTTACAAACATTTTAGGACACCGCAAGTGTTCTTGGAACAAATGTAACATGCCAGAGAACAATACGGACAGCGTCCTCAGAACACCCCCATTTTGTTAATTTACGAACATTTAAAGGACACCACAAGTGTTCTTAGAACACATTCAACTTGCCATTGAACAATGCGAACAGCGTCCTCAGAACACCCCCATTTTGTTTATTTATGAACATTTCAGGACACCGCAAGTGTTCTTCGAACACATTCAACTTGCCAAAGAACAGTACGGACAGCGTCCTCAGAACACCCCCATTTTGTTAATTTACGAACATTTAACGTACACCACGAGTGTTCTTAGAACACTTTCAACTTGCCACCGAACAATAAGGACAGCGTCCTGAGTACACCCCCATTTTGTTCATTTACGAACATTTCAGGACAGTGCAAGTGTTCTTAGAACACATTCAACTTGCCAAAGAACAATATGGACAGCGTCCTCAGAACATTCTCATTTTGTTTATTTACGAACATTTCAGGACACCGCGAGTGTTCTTAGAACACATTCAACTTGCCAGCAAACAATACGGACAGCGTCCTCAGGACATCCCCATTTAACATTTCAGGACACCGCAAGTGTTCATAGAACACTTTCAATTTGCCAGAGAACAATATGGACAGCCTCCTCAGGACATCCTCATTTTATTTATTTACGAACATTTCAGGACACCACAAGTGTTCTTAGAACACTTTCAACTTGCCAAAGAACAATATGGACAGCGTCCTCAGAACATTCCCATTTTGTTTATTTACGAACATTTCAGGACACCGCGAGTGTTCTTAGAACACATTCAACTTGCCAGCGAACAATACGGACAGCGTCCTCAGGACATCCCCATTTAACATTTCAGGACACCGCAAGTGTTCATAGAACACTTTCAACTTGCCAGAGAACAATATGGACAGCCTCCTCAGGACACCCTCATTTTATTTATTTACGAACATTTCAGGACACCACAAGTGTTCTTAGAACACTTTCAACTTGCCAAAGAACAAAACGGACAGCGTCCTCAGAACACCACCATTTTGTTAATTTACGAACATTTAACGTACACCACGAGTGTTCTTAGAACACTTTCAACTTGCCAGCGAACAACATGGACAGCGTCCTCAGAACGCCCCCCTTTTGTTAATTTACGAACATTTCAGGACACCGCAAGTGTTCTTAGAACACTTTCAACTTGCCATTGAACAATACGAACAGAGTCCTCAGAACACCCCCATTTTGTTAATTTACGAACATTTAACGTACACCACGAGTGTTCTTAGAACACTTTCAACTTGCCACCGAACAATAAGGACAGCGTCCTGAGTACACCCCCATTTTGTTAATTTACGAACATTTCAGGACACCGCAAGTGTTCTTAGAACACATTCAACTTGCCAAAGAACAATATGGACCGCGTCCTGAGGACACCCCCATTTTGTTTATTTATGAACATTTAAAGGACACCACAAGTGTTCTTAGAACACTTTCAACTTGCCATTGAACAATACGAACAGCGTCCTCAGAACACCCCCATTTTGTTAATTTACGAACATTTAACGTACACCACGAGTGTTCTTAGAACACTTTCTCCTTGCCAGCGAACAATACGGACAGCGTCCTCAGAACACCCCCATTTTGTTAATTTACGAACATTTCAGGACACCACGATGTTCTTAGAACACATTCAACTTGCCAGCGAACAATACGGACAGCGTCCTCAGGACAGCCCCATTTAACATTTCAGGACACCGCGAGTGTTCATAGAACACTTTCAACTTGGCAGAGAACAATACGGACAGCCTCCTCAGGACACCCTTATTTTATTTATTTACAAACATTTCAGGACACCACAAGTGTTCTTAGAACACTTTCAACTTGCCAAAGAGCAATACGGACAGCGTCCTCAGAACACCCCCATTTTGTTAATTTACGAACATTTAAAGGACACCACGAGTGTTCTTAGAACACTTTCAACTTTCCAGAGAACAATATGGACCGCGTCCTGAGGACACCCCCATTTTGTTTATTTATGAACATTTAAAGGACACCAGAATTGTTCTTAGAACACTTTCAGCTTGCCATTGAAAAATACGAACAGCGTCCTCAGAACACCCCCATTTTGTTTATTTATAAACATTTCAGGACACCGCAAGTGTTCTTAGAACAAATTCAACTTGCCAGCGAACAATACGGACAGCGTCATCAGGACACCCCCATTTAACATTTCAGGACACCGCAAGTGTTCATAGAACACTTTCAACTTGCCAGAGAACAATACGGACAGCCTCCTCAGGACACCCCCCTTTTGTTTATTTACGAACATTTCAGGACACCTCGAGTGCTCTTAGAACACATTCAACTTGCCAGCGAACAGTACGGACAGCGTCCTCAGAACACCCCCATTTTGTTAATTTACGAACATTTAATGTACACCACGAGTGTTCTTAGAACACTTTCAACTTGCCAGCGAACAATCCGGACAGCGTCCTCAGGACAGCCTCATTTAACATTTCAGGACACCGCGAGTGTTCATAGAACACTTTCAACTTGCCAAAGAACAATACGGACAGCGTCCTCAGAACACCCCCATTTTGTTAATTTACGAACATTTAACGTACACCACAGGTGTTCTTAGAACACTTTCAACTTGCCAGCGAACAATACGGAGAGCGTTCTCAGAACGCCCCCATTTTGTTAATTTACGAACATTTCAGGACACCGCAAGTGTTCTTAGAACACATTCAACTTGCCAAAGAACAATACGGACAGCGTCCTCAGAACACCCCCATTTTGTTAATTTACAAACATTTTAGGACACCGCAAGTGTTCTTGGAACAAATGTAACTTGCCAGAGAACAATACGGACAGCGTCCTCAGAACACCCCCATTTTGTTAATTTACGAACATTTAAAGGACACCACAAGTGTTCTTAGAACACATTCAACTTGCCATTGCACAATACGAACAGCGTCCTCAGAACACCCCCATTTTGTTTATTTATGAACATTTCAGGACACCGCAAGTGTTCTTAGAACACATTCAACTTGCCAAAGAACAGTACGGACAGCGTCCTCAGAACACCCCCATTTTGTTAATTTACGAACATTTAACGTACACCACGAGTGTTCTTAGAACACTTTCAACTTGCCACCGAACAATAAGGACAGCGTCCTGAGTACACCCCCATTTTGTTCATTTACGAACATTTCAGGACACTGCAAGTGTTCTTAGAACACATTCAACTTGCCAAAGAACAATATGGACAGCGTCCTCAGAACATTCCCATTTTGTTTATTTACGAACATTTCAGGACACCGCGAGTGTTCTTAGAACACATTCAACTTGCCAGCGAACAATACGGACAGCGTCCTCAGGACATCCCCATTTAACATTTCAGGACACCGCAAGTGTTCATAGAACACTTTCAACTTGCCAGAGAACAATATGGACAGCCTCCTCAGGACACCCTCATTTTATTTATTTACGAACATTTCAGGACACCACAAGTGTTCTTAGAACACTTTCAACTTGCCAAAGAACAATATGGACAGCGTCCTCAGAACATTCCCATTTTGTTTATTTACGAACATTTCAGGACACCGCGAGTGTTCTTAGAACACATTCAACTTGCCAGCGAACAATACGGACAGCGTCCTCAGGACATCCCCATTTAACATTTCAGGACACCGCAAGTGTTCATAGAACACTTTCAACTTGCCAGAGAACAATATGGACAGCCTCCTCAGGACACCCTCATTTTATTTATTCACGAACATTTCAGGACACCGCGAGTGTTCTTAGAACACATTCAACTTGCCAGCGAACAATACGGACAGCGTCCTCAGGACATCCCCATTTAACATTTCAGGACACCGCAAGTGTTCATAGAACACTTTCAACTTGCCAGAGAACAATATGGACAGCCTCCTCAGGACACCCTCATTTTATTTATTTACGAACATTTCAGGACACCACAAGTGTTCTTAGAACACTTTCAACTTGCCAAAGAACAATATGGACAGCGTCCTCAGAACATTCCCATTTTGTTTATTTACGAACATTTCAGGACACCGCGAGTGTTCTTAGAACACATTCAACTTGCCAGCGAACAATACGGACAGCGTCCTCAGGACATCCCCATTTAACATTTCAGGACACCGCGAGTGTTCATAGAACACTTTCAACTTGCCAAAGATCAATACGGACAGCGTCCTCAGAACACCACCATTTTGTTAATTTACGAACATTTAACGTACACCACGAGTGTTCTTAGAACACTTTCAACTTGTAAGCGAACAATATGGACAGCGTCCTCAGAACGCCCCCCTTTTGTTAATTTACGAACATTTCAGGACACCGCAAGTGTTCTTAGAACACATTCAATTTGCCAAAGAACAATACGGACAGCGTCCTCAGAAAACCCCCATTTTGTTAATTTACAAACATTTCAGGACACCGCAAGTGTTCTTGGAACAAATGTAACTTGCCAGAGAACAATATGGACAGCGTCCTCAGAACACCCCCTTTTTGTTAATTTACGAACATTTAAAGGACACCACAAGTGTTCTTAGAACACTTTCAACTTGCCATTGAACAATACGAACAGCGCCCTCAGAACACCCCCATTTTGTTAATTTATCAACATTTCAGGACACCGCAAGTGTTCTTAGAACACATTCAACTTGTCAAAGAACAGTACGGACAGCGTCCTCAGAACACCCCCATTTTGTTAATTTACGAACATTTAACGTACACCACGAGTGTTCTTAGAACACTTTCAACTTGCCACCGAACAATAAGGACAGAGTCCTGAGCACACCCCCATTTTGTTAATTTACGAACATTTCAGGACACCGCAAGTGTTCTTAGAACACATTCAACTTGCCAAAGAACAATATGGACCGCGTCCTGAGGACACCCCCATTTTGTTTATTTATGAACATTTAAAGGACACCACAAGTGTTCTTAGAACACTTTCAACTTGCCATTGAACAATACGAACAGCGTCCTCAGAACACCCCCATTTTGTTTATTTATAAACATTTCAGGACACCGCAAGTGTTCTTAGAACAAATTCAACTTGCCAGCGAACAATACGGACAGCGTCATCAGGACACCCCCATTTAACATTTCAGGACACCGCAAGTGTTCATAGAACACTTTCAACTTGCCAGAGAACAATACGGACAGCCTCCTCAGGACACCCCCCTTTTGTTTATTTACGAACATTTCAGGACACCTCGAGTGCTCTTAGAACACATTCAACTTGCCAGCGAACAGTACGGACAGCGTCCTCAGAACACCCCCATTTTGTTAATTTACGAACATTTAATGTACACCACGAGTGTTCTTAGAACACTTTCAACTTGCCAGCGAACAATCCGGACAGCGTCCTCAGGACAGCCTCATTTAACATTTCAGGACACCGCGAGTGTTCATAGAACACTTTCAACTTGCCAAAGAACAATACGGACAGCGTCCTCAGAACACCCCCATTTTGTTAATTTACGAACATTTAACGTACACCACAGGTGTTCTTAGAACACTTTCAACTTGCCAGCGAACAATACGGAGAGCGTTCTCAGAACGCCCCCATTTTGTTAATTTACGAACATTTCAGGACACCGCAAGTGTTCTTAGAACACATTCAACTTGCCAAAGAACAATACGGACAGCGTCCTCAGAACACCCCCATTTTGTTAATTTACAAACATTTTAGGACACCGCAAGTGTTCTTGGAACAAATGTAACTTGCCAGAGAACAATACGGACAGCGTCCTCAGAACACCCCCATTTTGTTAATTTACGAACATTTAAAGGACACCACAAGTGTTCTTAGAACACATTCAACTTGCCATTGCACAATACGAACAGCGTCCTCAGAACACCCCCATTTTGTTTATTTATGAACATTTCAGGACACCGCAAGTGTTCTTAGAACACATTCAACTTGCCAAAGAACAGTACGGACAGCGTCCTCAGAACACCCCCATTTTGTTAATTTACGAACATTTAACGTACACCACGAGTGTTCTTAGAACACTTTCAACTTGCCACCGAACAATAAGGACAGCGTCCTGAGTACACCCCCATTTTGTTCATTTACGAACATTTCAGGACACTGCAAGTGTTCTTAGAACACATTCAACTTGCCAAAGAACAATATGGACAGCGTCCTCAGAACATTCCCATTTTGTTTATTTACGAACATTTCAGGACACCGCGAGTGTTCTTAGAACACATTCAACTTGCCAGCGAACAATACGGACAGCGTCCTCAGGACATCCCCATTTAACATTTCAGGACACCGCAAGTGTTCATAGAACACTTTCAACTTGCCAGAGAACAATATGGACAGCCTCCTCAGGACACCCTCATTTTATTTATTTACGAACATTTCAGGACACCACAAGTGTTCTTAGAACACTTTCAACTTGCCAAAGAACAATATGGACAGCGTCCTCAGAACATTCCCATTTTGTTTATTTACGAACATTTCAGGACACCGCGAGTGTTCTTAGAACACATTCAACTTGCCAGCGAACAATACGGACAGCGTCCTCAGGACATCCCCATTTAACATTTCAGGACACCGCAAGTGTTCATAGAACACTTTCAACTTGCCAGAGAACAATATGGACAGCCTCCTCAGGACACCCTCATTTTATTTATTTACGAACATTTCAGGACACCACAAGTGTTCTTAGAACACTTTCAACTTGCCAAAGAACAATATGGACAGCGTCCTCAGAACATTCCCATTTTGTTTATTTACGAACATTTCAGGACACCGCGAGTGTTCTTAGAACACATTCAACTTGCCAGCGAACAATACGGACAGCGTCCTCAGGACATCCCCATTTAACATTTCAGGACACCGCGAGTGTTCATAGAACACTTTCAACTTGCCAAAGATCAATACGGACAGCGTCCTCAGAACACCACCATTTTGTTAATTTACGAACATTTAACGTACACCACGAGTGTTCTTAGAACACTTTCAACTTGTAAGCGAACAATATGGACAGCGTCCTCAGAACGCCCCCCTTTTGTTAATTTACGAACATTTCAGGACACCGCAAGTGTTCTTAGAACACATTCAATTTGCCAAAGAACAATACGGACAGCGTCCTCAGAAAACCCCCATTTTGTTAATTTACAAACATTTCAGGACACCGCAAGTGTTCTTGGAACAAATGTAACTTGCCAGAGAACAATATGGACAGCGTCCTCAGAACACCCCCTTTTTGTTAATTTACGAACATTTAAAGGACACCACAAGTGTTCTTAGAACACTTTCAACTTGCCATTGAACAATACGAACAGCGCCCTCAGAACACCCCCATTTTGTTAATTTATCAACATTTCAGGACACCGCAAGTGTTCTTAGAACACATTCAACTTGTCAAAGAACAGTACGGACAGCGTCCTCAGAACACCCCCATTTTGTTAATTTACGAACATTTAACGTACACCACGAGTGTTCTTAGAACACTTTCAACTTGCCACCGAACAATAAGGACAGAGTCCTGAGCACACCCCCATTTTGTTAATTTACGAACATTTCAGGACACCGCAAGTGTTCTTAGAACACATTCAACTTGCCAAAGAACAATATGGACCGCGTCCTGAGGACACCCCCATTTTGTTTATTTATGAACATTTAAAGGACACCACAAGTGTTCTTAGAACACTTTCAACTTGCCATTGAACAATACGAACAGCGTCCTCAGAACACCCCCATTTTGTTAATTTACGAACATTTAACGTAAACCACGAGTGTTCTTAGAACACTTTCTCCTTGCCAGCGAACAATACGGACAGCGTCCTCAGAACACCCCCATTTTGTTAATTTACGAACATTTCAGGACACCACGATGTTCTTAGAACACATTCAACTTGCCAGCGAACAATACGGACAGCGTCCTCAGGACAGCCCCATTTAACATTACAGGACACCGCGAGTGTTCATAGAACACTTTCAACTTGGCAGAGAACAATACGGACAGCCTCCTCAGGACACCCTCATTTTATTTATTTACAAACATTTCAGGACACCACAAGTGTTCTTAGAACACTTTCAACTTGCCAAAGAGCAATACGGAGAGCGTCCTCAGAACACCCCAATTTTGTTAATTTACGAACATTTAACGTACACCACAAGTGTTCTTAGAACACTTTCAACTTGCCAGCGAACAAAATGGAGAGCGTCCTCAGAACGCCCCCATTTTGTTAATTTACTACATTTCAGGACACATCAAGTGTTCTTAGAACACATTCAACTTGCCAAAGAACAATACGGACAGCATCCTCAGAACACTACCATTTTGTTAATTTACGAACATTTAAAGGACACCACAAGTGTTCTTAGAACACATTCAACTTGCCATTGAACAATACGAACAGCGTCCTCAGAACACCCCCATTTTGTTTATTTATGAACATTTCAGGACACCGCAAGTGTTCTTAGAACACATTCAACTTGCCAAAGAACAGTACGGACAGCGTCCTCAGAACACCCCCATTTTGTTAATTTACGAACATTTAACGTACACCACGAGTGTTCTTAGAACACTTTCAACTTGCCACCGAACAATAAGGACAGCGTCCTGAGTACACCCCCATTTTGTTAATTTACGAACATTTCAGGACACCGCAAGTGTTCTTAGAACACATTCAACTTGCCAAAGAACAATACAGACAGCATCCTCAGAACACCCCCATTTTGTTCATTTATGAACATTTAACGGACACCACAAGTGTTCTCAGAACACTTTCAACTTGCCAGAGAACAATATGGACCGCGTCCTGAGGACACCCCCATTTTGTTTATTTATGAACATTTAAAGGACACCACAAGTGTTCTTAGAACACTTTCAACTTGCCATTGAACAATACGAACAGCGTCCTCAGAACACCCCCATTTTGTTAATTTACGAACATTTCAGGACACCGCAAGTGTTCTTAGAACACATTCAACTTGCCAAAGAACAATACGGACAGCGTCCTCAGAACACCCCATTTTGTTTATTTATGAACATTTCAGGACACCACGATGTTCTTAGAACACATTCAACTTGCCAGCGAACAATACGGACAGCGTCCTCAGGACAGCCCCATTTAACATTTCAGGACACCGCGAGTGTTCATAGAACACTTTCAACTTGGCAGAGAACAATACGGACAGCCTCCTCAGGACACCCTCATTTTATTTATTTACAAACATTTCAGGACACCACAAGTGTTCTTAGAACACTTTCAACTCGCCAAAGAGCAATACGGACAGCGTCCTCAGAGCACCCCCATTTTGTTAATTTACGAACATTTAACGTACACCACGAGTGTTCTTAGAACACTTTCAACTTGTCAGCGAAAAATATGGAGAGCGTCCTCAGAACGCCCCCATTTTGTTAATTTACTACATTTCAGGATACATCAAGTGTTCTTAGAACACATTCAACTTGCCAAAGAACAATACGGACAGCATCCTCAGAACACCCCCATTTTGTTAATTTACGAACATTTAAAGGACACCACAAGTGTTCTTAGAACACATTCAACTTGCCATTGAACAATACGAACAGCGTCCTCAGAACACCCCCATTTTGTTTATTTATGAACATTTCAGGACACCGCAAGTGTTCTTAGAACACATTCAACTTGCCAAAGAACAGTACGGACAGCGTCCTCAGAACACCCCCATTTTGTTAATTTACGAACATTTAACGTACACCACGAGTGTTCTTAGAACACTTTCAACTTGCCACCGAACAATAAGGACAGCCTCCTGAGTACACCCCCATTTTGTTAATTTACGAACATTTCAGGACACCGCAAGTGTGCTTAGAACACATTCAACTTGCCAAAGAACAATACGGACAGCGTCCTCAGAACACCCCCATTTTGTTCATTTACGAACATTTAACGGACACCACAAGTGTTCTTAGAACACTTTCAACTTGCCAGAGAACAATATGGACCGCGTCCTGGGGACACCCCCATTTTGTTTATTTATGAACATTTAAAGGACACCAGAATTGTTCTTAGAACACTTTCAGCTTGCCATAGAAAAATACGAACAGCGTCCTCAGAACACCCCCATTTTGTTTATTTATGAACATTTCAGGACACCGCAAGTGTTCTTAGAACACATTCAACTTGCCAGCGAACAATACGGACAGCGTCATCAGGACACCCCCATTTAACATTTCAGGACACCGCGAGTGTTCATGGAACACTTTCAACTTGACAGAGAACAATACGGACAGCCTCCTCAGGACACCCCCCTTTTGTTTATTTACGAACATTTCAGGACACCTCGAGTGCTCTTAGAACACATTCAACTTGCCAGCGAACAGTACGGACAGCGTCCTCAGAACACCCCCATTTTGTTAATTTACGAACATTTAACGTACACCACGAGTGTTCTTAGAACACTTTCAACTTGCCACCGAACAATAAGGACAGCGTCCTGAGTACACCCCCATTTTGTTCATTTACGAACATTTCAGGACACCGCGAGTGTTCTTAGAACACATTCAACTTGCCAGCGAACAATACGGACAGCGTCCTCAGGACAGCCCCATTTAACATTTCAGGACACCGCGAGTGTTCATAGAACACTTTCAACTTGCAAGAGAACAATAGGGACAGCCTCCTCAGGACACCCTCATTTTATTTATTTACAAACATTTCAGGAAACCACAAGTGTTCTTAGAACACTTTCAACTTGCCAAAGAAAAATACGGACAGCGTCCTCAGAACACCCCCATTTTGTTAATTTACGAACATTTAACGTACACCACAGGCGTTCTTAGAACACTTTCAACTTGCCAGCGAACAATACGGAGAGCGTTCTCAGAACGCCCCCATTTTGTTAATTTACAAACATTTCAGGACACCGCAAGTGTTCTTAGAACACATTCAACTTGCCAAAGAACAATACGGACAGCGTCCTCAGAACACCCCCATTTTGTTAATTTACAAACATTTTAGGACACCGCAAGTGTTCTTGGAACAAATGTAACTTGCCAGAGAACAATACGGACAGCGTCCTCAGAACACCCCCATTTTGTTAATTTACAAACATTTAAAGGACACCACAAGTGTTCTTAGAACACATTCAACTGGCCATTGAACAATACGAACAGCGTCCTCAGAACACCCCCATTTTGTTTATTTATGAACATTTCAGGACACCGCAAGTGTTCTTAGAACACATTCAACTTGCCAAAGAACAGTATGGACAGCGTCCTCAGAACACCCCCATTTTGTTAATTTATGAACATTTAACGTACACCACGAGTGTTCTTAGAACACTTTAAACTTGCCACCGAACAATAAGGACAGCGTCCTGAGTACACCCCCATTTTGTTCATTTATGAACATTTCAGGACACCGCAAGTGTTCTTAGAACACATTCAACTTGCCAAAGAACAATACGGACAGCGTCCTGAGTACACCCCCATTTTGTTTATTTATGAACATTTAAAGGACACCACAAGTGTTCTTAGAACACTTTCAGCTTGCCATTGAACAATACGAACAGCGTCCTCAGAACACCCCCATTTTGTTTATTTATGAACATTTCAGGACACCGCAAGTGTTCTTAGAACACATTCAACTTGCCAGCGAACAATACGGACAGCGTCATCAGGACACCCCCATTTAACATTTCAGGACACCGCAAGTGTTCATAGAACACTTTCAACTTGCCAGAGAACAATACGGACAGCCTCCTCAGGACACCCCCCTTTTGTTTATTTACGAACATTTCAGGACACCGCGAGTGCTCTTAGAACACATTCAACTTGCCAGCGAACAATACGGACAGCGTCCTCAGGACACCCCCATTTTGTTTATTTACGAACATTTCAGGACACCACAAGTGTTCTTAGAACACTTTCAACTTGCCAAAGAACAATACAGACAGCGTCCTCAGAACACCCCCATTTTCTTAATTTACGAACATTTAACGTACACCACGAGTGTTATTAGAACACTTTCAACTTGCCACCGAACAATACGGACAGCATCCTGAGAACACACACATTTTTGTTAATTTACCAACATTTCAGGACACTGCAAGTGTTCTTAGAACACATTCAACTTGCCAAAGAACAATATGGACAGCGTCCTCAGAACATTCCCATTTTGTTTATTTACGAACATTTCAGGACACCGCGAGTGTTCTTAGAACACATTCAACTTGCCAGCGAACAATACGGACAGCGTCCTCAGGACATCCCCATTTAACATTTCAGGACACCGCAAGTGTTCATAGAACACTTTCAACTTGCCAGAGAACAATATGGACAGCCTCCTCAGGACACCCTCATTTTATTTATTTACGAACATTTCAGGACACCACAAGTGTTCTTAGAACACTTTCAAATTGCCAAAGAACAATACGGACAGCGTCCTCAGAACACCACCATTTTGTTAATTTACGAACATTTAACGTACACCACGAGTGTTCTTATAACACTTTTAACTTGCCAGCGAACAATATGGACAGCGTCCTCAGAACGCCCCCATTTTGTTCATTTATGAACATTTCAGGACACCGCAAGTGTTCTTAGAACACATTCAACTTGCCAAAGAACAATACGGACAGCGTCCTGAGTACACCCCCATTTTGTTTATTTATGAACATTTAAAGGACACCACAAGTGTTCTTAGAACACTTTCAGCTTGCCATTGAACAATACGAACAGCGTCCTCAGAACACCCCCATTTTGTTTATTTATGAACATTTCAGGACACCGCAATTGTTTTTAGAACACATTCAACTTGCCAGCGAACAATACGGACAGCGTCATCAGGACACCCCCATTTAACATTTCAGGACACCGCAAGTGTTCATAGAACACTTTCAACTTGCCAGAGAACAATACGGACAGCCTCCTCAGGACACCCCCCTTTTGTTTATTTACGAACATTTCAGGACACCGCGAGTGCTCTTAGAACACATTCAACTTGCCAGCGAACAATACGGACAGCGTCCTCAGGACACCCCCATTTTGTTTATTTACGAACATTTCAGGACACCACAAGTGTTCTTAGAACACTTTCAACTAGCCAAAGAACAATACGGACAGCGTCCTCAGAACACCCCCATTTTCTTAATTTAAGAACATTTAACGTACACCACGAGTGTTATTAGAACACTTTCAACTTGCCACCGAACAATACGGATAGCATCCTGAGAACACACACATTTTTGTTAATTTACCAACATTTCAGGACACTGCAAGTGTTCTTAGAACACATTCAACTTGCCAAAGAACAATATGGACAGCGTCCTCAGAACATTCCCATTTTGTTTATTTACGAACATTTCAGGACACCGCGAGTGTTCTTAGAACACATTCAACTTGCCAGCGAACAATACGGACAGCGTCCTCAGGACATCCCCATTTAACATTTAAGGACACCGCAAGTGTTCATAGAACACTTTCAACTTGCCAGAGAACAATATGGACAGCCTCCTCAGGACACCCTCATTTTATTTATTTACGAACATTTCAGGACACCACAAGTGTTCTTAGAACACTTTCAAATTGCCAAAGAACAATACGGACAGCGTCCTCAGAACACAACCATTTTGTTAATTTACGAACATTTAACGTACACCACGAGTGTTCTTAGAACACTTTTAACTTGCCAGCGAACAATATGGACAGCGTCCTCAGAACGCCCCCCTTTTGTTAATTTACGAACATTTCAGGACACCGCAAGTGTTCTTAGAACACATTCAACTTGCCAAAGAACAATACGGACAGCGTCCTCAGAAAACCCCCATTTTGTTAATTTACAAACATTTCAGGACACCGCAAGTGATCTTGGAACAAATGTAACTTGCCAGAGAACAATATGGACAGCGTCCTCAGAAAATCCCCTTTTTGTTAATTTACGAACATTTAAAGGACACCACAAGTGTTCTTAGAACACTTTCAACTTGCCATTGAACAATACGAACAGCGTCCTAGGAACACCCCCATTTTGTTTATTTATGAACATTTCAGGACACCGCAAGTGTTCTTAGAACACATTCAACTTGCCAAAGAACAGTACGGACAGCGTCCTCAGAACACCCCCATTTTGTTAATTTACGAACATTTAAAGGACACCACAAGTGTTCTTAGAACACTTTCAACTTGCCATTGAACAATACGAACAGCGTCCTCAGAACACCCCCATTTTGTTTATTTATGAACATTTCAGGACACCGCAAGTGTTCTTAGAACACATTCAACTTGCCAAAGAACAGTACGGACAGCGTCCTCAGAACACCGCCATTTTGTTAATTTACGAACATTTCAGGACACCGCAAGTGTTCTTAGAACACATTCAACTTGCCAAAGAACAATATGGACCGCGTCCTGAGGACACCCCCATTTTGTTTATTTATGAACATTTAAAGGACACCACAAGTGTTCTTAGAACACTTTCAACTTGCCATTGAACAATACGAACAGCGTCCTCAGAACACCCCCATTTTGTTAATTTACGAACATTTAACGTACACCACGAGTGTTCTTAGAACACTTTCTCCTTGCCAGCGAACAATACGGACAGCGTCCTCAGAACACCCCCATTTTGTTAATTTACGAACATTTCAGGACACCGCAAGTGTTCTTAGAACACATTCAACTTGCCAAAGAACAATACGGACAGCGTCCTCAGAACACCCCCATTTTGTTTATTTACGAACATTTCAGGACACCACGATGTTCTTAGAACACATTCAACTTGCCAGCGAACAATACAGGCAGCGTCCTCAGGACAGCCCCATTTAACATTTCAGGACACCGCGAGTGTTCATAGAACACTTTCAACTTGGCAGAGAACAATACGGACAGCCTCCTCAGGACACCCTGATTTTATTTATTTACAAACATTTCAGGACACCACAAGTGTTTTTAGAACACTTTCAACTTGCCAAAGAGCAATACGGACAGCGTCCTCAGAACACCCCCATTTTGTTTATTTACGAACATTTCAGGACACCACGATGTTCTTAGAACACATTCAACTTGCCAGCGAACAATACAGGCAGCGTCCTCAGGACAGCCCCATTTAACATTTCAGGACACCGCGAGTGTTCATAGAACACTTTCAACTTGGCAGAGAACAATACGGACAGCCTCCTCAGGACACCCTCATTTTATTTATTTACAAACATTTCAGGACACCACAAGTGTTTTTAGAACACTTTCAACTTGCCAAAGAGCAATACGGACAGCGTCCTCAGAACACCCCCATTTTGTTAATTTACGAACATTTAACGTACACCACGAGTGTTCTTAGAACACTTTCAACTTGCCAGCGAACAATATGGAGAGCGTCCTCAGAACGCCCCCATTTTGTTAATTTACTACATTTCAGGACACATCAAGTGTTCTTAGAACACATTCAACTTGCCAAAGAACAATACGGACAGAATCCTCAGAACACCCCCATTTTGTTAATTTACGAACATTTAAAGGACACCACAAGTGTTCTTAGAACACATTCAACTTGCCATTGAACAATACGAACAGCGTCCTCAGAACACCCCCATTTTGTTTATTTATGAACATTTCAGGACACCGCAAGTGTTCTTAGAACACATTCAACTTGCCAAAGAACAGTACGGACAGCGTCCTCAGAACACCCCCATTTTGTTAATTTACAAACATTTAACGTACACCACGAGTGTTCTTAGAACACTTTCAACTTGCCACCGAACAATAAGGACAGCGTCCTGAGTACACCCCCATTTTGTTTATTTATGAACATTTAAAGGACACCACAAGTGTTCTTAGAACACTTTCAACTTGCCATTGAACAATACGAACAGCGTCCTCAGAACACCCCCATTTTGTTAATTTACGAACATTTCAGGACACCGCAAGTGTTCTTAGAACACATTCAACTTGCCAAAGAACAATACGGACAGCGTCCTCAGAACACCCCATTTTGTTTATTTACGAACATTTCAGGACACCACGATGTTCTTAGAACACATTCAACTTGCCAGCGAACAATACGGACAGCGTCCTCAGGACAGCCCCATTTAAAATTTCAGGACACCGCGAGTGTTCATAGAACACTTTCAACTTTGCAGAGAACAATGCGGACAGCCTCCTCAGGACACCCTCATTTTATTTATTTACAAACATTTCAGGACACCACAAGTGTTCTTAGAACACTTTCAACTTGCCAAAGAGCAATACGGACAGCGTCCTCAGAACACCCCCATTTTGTTAATTTACGAACATTTAACGTACACCACGAGTGTTCTTAGAACACTTTCAACTTGTCAGCGAACAATATGGAGAGCGTCCTGAGTACACCCCCATTTTGTTCATTTATGAACATTTCAGGACACCGCAAGTGTTCTTAGAACACATTCAACTTGCCAAAGAACAATACGGACAGCGTCCTGAGTACACCCCCATTTTGTTTATTTATGAACATTTAAAGGACACCACAAGTGTTCTTAGAACACTTTCAGCTTGCCATTGAACAATACGAACAGCGTCCTCAGAACACCCCCATTTTGTTTATTTATGAACATTTCAGGACACCGCAAGTGTTCTTAGAACACATTCAACTTGCCAGCGAACAATACGGACAGCGTCATCAGGACACCCCCATTTAACATTTCAGGACACCGCAAGTGTTCATAGAACACTTTCAACTTGCCAGAGAACAATACGGACAGCCTCCTCAGGACACCCCCCTTTTGTTTATTTACGAACATTTCAGGACACCACAAGTGTTCTTAGAACACTTTCAGCTTGCCATTGAACAATACGAACAGCGTCCTCAGAACACCCCCATTTTGTTTATTTATGAACATTTCAGGACACCGCAAGTGTTCTTAGAACACATTCAACTTGCCAAAGAACAGTATGGACAGCGTCCTCAGAACACCCCCATTTTGTTAATTTATGAACATTTAACGTACACCACGAGTGTTCTTAGAACACTTTAAACTTGCCACCGAACAATAAGGACAGCGTCCTGAGTACACCCCCATTTTGTTCATTTATGAACATTTCAGGACACCGCAAGTGTTCTTAGAACACATTCAACTTGCCAAAGAACAATACGGACAGCGTCCTGAGTACACCCCCATTTTGTTTATTTATGAACATTTAAAGGACACCACAAGTGTTCTTAGAACACTTTCAGCTTGCCATTGAACAATACGAACAGCGTCCTCAGAACACCCCCATTTTGTTTATTTATGAACATTTCAGGACACCGCAAGTGTTCTTAGAACACATTCAACTTGCCAGCGAACAATACGGACAGCGTCATCAGGACACCCCCATTTAACATTTCAGGACACCGCAAGTGTTCATAGAACACTTTCAACTTGCCAGAGAACAATACGGACAGCCTCCTCAGGACACCCCCCTTTTGTTTATTTACGAACATTTCAGGACACCGCGAGTGCTCTTAGAACACATTCAACTTGCCAGCGAACAATACGGACAGCGTCCTCAGGACACCCCCATTTTGTTTATTTACGAACATTTCAGGACACCACAAGTGTTCTTAGAACACTTTCAACTTGCCAAAGAACAATACAGACAGCGTCCTCAGAACACCCCCATTTTCTTAATTTACGAACATTTAACGTACACCACGAGTGTTATTAGAACACTTTCAACTTGCCACCGAACAATACGGACAGCATCCTGAGAACACACACATTTTTGTTAATTTACCAACATTTCAGGACACTGCAAGTGTTCTTAGAACACATTCAACTTGCCAAAGAACAATATGGACAGCGTCCTCAGAACATTCCCATTTTGTTTATTTACGAACATTTCAGGACACCGCGAGTGTTCTTAGAACACATTCAACTTGCCAGCGAACAATACGGACAGCGTCCTCAGGACATCCCCATTTAACATTTCAGGACACCGCAAGTGTTCATAGAACACTTTCAACTTGCCAGAGAACAATATGGACAGCCTCCTCAGGACACCCTCATTTTATTTATTTACGAACATTTCAGGACACCACAAGTGTTCTTAGAACACTTTCAAATTGCCAAAGAACAATACGGACAGCGTCCTCAGAACACCACCATTTTGTTAATTTACGAACATTTAACGTACACCACGAGTGTTCTTATAACACTTTTAACTTGCCAGCGAACAATATGGACAGCGTCCTCAGAACGCCCCCATTTTGTTCATTTATGAACATTTCAGGACACCGCAAGTGTTCTTAGAACACATTCAACTTGCCAAAGAACAATACGGACAGCGTCCTGAGTACACCCCCATTTTGTTTATTTATGAACATTTAAAGGACACCACAAGTGTTCTTAGAACACTTTCAGCTTGCCATTGAACAATACGAACAGCGTCCTCAGAACACCCCCATTTTGTTTATTTATGAACATTTCAGGACACCGCAATTGTTTTTAGAACACATTCAACTTGCCAGCGAACAATACGGACAGCGTCATCAGGACACCCCCATTTAACATTTCAGGACACCGCAAGTGTTCATAGAACACTTTCAACTTGCCAGAGAACAATACGGACAGCCTCCTCAGGACACCCCCCTTTTGTTTATTTACGAACATTTCAGGACACCGCGAGTGCTCTTAGAACACATTCAACTTGCCAGCGAACAATACGGACAGCGTCCTCAGGACACCCCCATTTTGTTTATTTACGAACATTTCAGGACACCACAAGTGTTCTTAGAACACTTTCAACTAGCCAAAGAACAATACGGACAGCGTCCTCAGAACACCCCCATTTTCTTAATTTAAGAACATTTAACGTACACCACGAGTGTTATTAGAACACTTTCAACTTGCCACCGAACAATACGGACAGCATCCTGAGAACACACACATTTTTGTTAATTTACCAACATTTCAGGACACTGCAAGTGTTCTTAGAACACATTCAACTTGCCAAAGAACAATATGGACAGCGTCCTCAGAACATTCCCATTTTGTTTATTTACGAACATTTCAGGACACCGCGAGTGTTCTTAGAACACATTCAACTTGCCAGCGAACAATACGGACAGCGTCCTCAGGACATCCCCATTTAACATTTAAGGACACCGCAAGTGTTCATAGAACACTTTCAACTTGCCAGAGAACAATATGGACAGCCTCCTCAGGACACCCTCATTTTATTTATTTACGAACATTTCAGGACACCACAAGTGTTCTTAGAACACTTTCAAATTGCCAAAGAACAATACGGACAGCGTCCTCAGAACACAACCATTTTGTTAATTTACGAACATTTAACGTACACCACGAGTGTTCTTAGAACACTTTTAACTTGCCAGCGAACAATATGGACAGCGTCCTCAGAACGCCCCCCTTTTGTTAATTTACGAACATTTCAGGACACCGCAAGTGTTCTTAGAACACATTCAACTTGCCAAAGAACAATACGGACAGCGTCCTCAGAAAACCCCCATTTTGTTAATTTACAAACATTTCAGGACACCGCAAGTGATCTTGGAACAAATGTAACTTGCCAGAGAACAATATGGACAGCGTCCTCAGAAAATCCCCTTTTTGTTAATTTACGAACATTTAAAGGACACCACAAGTGTTCTTAGAACACTTTCAACTTGCCATTGAACAATACGAACAGCGTCCTAGGAACACCCCCATTTTGTTTATTTATGAACATTTCAGGACACCGCAAGTGTTCTTAGAACACATTCAACTTGCCAAAGAACAGTACGGACAGCGTCCTCAGAACACCCCCATTTTGTTAATTTACGAACATTTAAAGGACACCACAAGTGTTCTTAGAACACTTTCAACTTGCCATTGAACAATACGAACAGCGTCCTCAGAACACCCCCATTTTGTTTATTTATGAACATTTCAGGACACCGCAAGTGTTCTTAGAACACATTCAACTTGCCAAAGAACAGTACGGACAGCGTCCTCAGAACACCGCCATTTTGTTAATTTACGAACATTTCAGGACACCGCAAGTGTTCTTAGAACACATTCAACTTGCCAAAGAACAATATGGACCGCGTCCTGAGGACACCCCCATTTTGTTTATTTATGAACATTTAAAGGACACCACAAGTGTTCTTAGAACACTTTCAACTTGCCATTGAACAATACGAACAGCGTCCTCAGAACACCCCCATTTTGTTAATTTACGAACATTTAACGTACACCACGAGTGTTCTTAGAACACTTTCTCCTTGCCAGCGAACAATACGGACAGCGTCCTCAGAACACCCCCATTTTGTTAATTTACGAACATTTCAGGACACCGCAAGTGTTCTTAGAACACATTCAACTTGCCAAAGAACAATACGGACAGCGTCCTCAGAACACCCCCATTTTGTTTATTTACGAACATTTCAGGACACCACGATGTTCTTAGAACACATTCAACTTGCCAGCGAACAATACAGGCAGCGTCCTCAGGACAGCCCCATTTAACATTTCAGGACACCGCGAGTGTTCATAGAACACTTTCAACTTGGCAGAGAACAATACGGACAGCCTCCTCAGGACACCCTCATTTTATTTATTTACAAACATTTCAGGACACCACAAGTGTTTTTAGAACACTTTCAACTTGCCAAAGAGCAATACGGACAGCGTCCTCAGAACACCCCCATTTTGTTTATTTACGAACATTTCAGGACACCACGATGTTCTTAGAACACATTCAACTTGCCAGCGAACAATACAGGCAGCGTCCTCAGGACAGCCCCATTTAACATTTCAGGACACCGCGAGTGTTCATAGAACACTTTCAACTTGGCAGAGAACAATACGGACAGCCTCCTCAGGACACCCTCATTTTATTTATTTACAAACATTTCAGGACACCACAAGTGTTTTTAGAACACTTTCAACTTGCCAAAGAGCAATACGGACAGCGTCCTCAGAACACCCCGATTTTGTTAATTTACGAACATTTAACGTACACCACGAGTGTTCTTAGAACACTTTCAACTTGCCAGCGAACAATATGGAGAGCGTCCTCAGAACGCCCCCATTTTGTTAATTTACTACATTTCAGGACACATCAAGTGTTCTTAGAACACATTCAACTTGCCAAAGAACAATACGGACAGAATCCTCAGAACACCCCCATTTTGTTAATTTACGAACATTTAAAGGACACCACAAGTGTTCTTAGAACACATTCAACTTGCCATTGAACAATACGAACAGCGTCCTCAGAACACCCCCATTTTGTTTATTTATGAACATTTCAGGACACCGCAAGTGTTCTTAGAACACATTCAACTTGCCAAAGAACAGTACGGACAGCGTCCTCAGAACACCCCCATTTTGTTAATTTACAAACATTTAACGTACACCACGAGTGTTCTTAGAACACTTTCAACTTGCCACCGAACAATAAGGACAGCGTCCTGAGTACACCCCCATTTTGTTTATTTATGAACATTTAAAGGACACCACAAGTGTTCTTAGAACACTTTCAACTTGCCATTGAACAATACGAACAGCGTCCTCAGAACACCCCCATTTTGTTAATTTACGAACATTTCAGGACACCGCAAGTGTTCTTAGAACACATTCAACTTGCCAAAGAACAATACGGACAGCGTCCTCAGAACACCCCATTTTGTTTATTTACGAACATTTCAGGACACCACGATGTTCTTAGAACACATTCAACTTGCCAGCGAACAATACGGACAGCGTCCTCAGGACAGCCCCATTTAAAATTTCAGGACACCGCGAGTGTTCATAGAACACTTTCAACTTTGCAGAGAACAATGCGGACAGCCTCCTCAGGACACCCTCATTTTATTTATTTACAAACATTTCAGGACACCACAAGTGTTCTTAGAACACTTTCAACTTGCCAAAGAGCAATACGGACAGCGTCCTCAGAACACCCCCATTTTGTTAATTTACGAACATTTAACGTACACCACGAGTGTTCTTAGAACACTTTCAACTTGTCAGCGAACAATATGGAGAGCGTCCTCAGAACGCCCCCATTTTGTTAATTTACTACATTTCAGGACACATCAAGTGTTCTTAGAACACATTCAACTTGCCAAAGAACAATACGGACAGCATCCTCAGAACACCCCCATTTTGTTAATTTACGAACATTTAAAGGACACCACAAGTGTTCTTAGAACACATTCAACTTGCCATTGAACAATACGAACAGCGTCCTCAGAACACCCCCATTTTGTTTATTTATGAACATTTCAGGACACCGCAAGTGTTCTTAGAACACATTCAACTTGCCAAAGAACAGTACGGACTGCGTCCTCAGAACACCCCCATTTTGTTAATTTACGAACATTTAACGTACACCACGAGTGTTATTAGAACACTTTCAACTTGCCACCGAACAATACGGACAGCATCCTGAGAACACACACATTTTTGTTAATTTACCAACATTTCAGGACACTGCAAGTGTTCTTAGAACACATTCAACTTGCCAAAGAACAATATGGACAGCGTCCTCAGAACATTCCCATTTTGTTTATTTACGAACATTTCAGGACACCGCGAGTGTTCTTAGAACACATTCAACTTGCCAGCGAACAATACGGACAGCGTCCTCAGGACATCCCCATTTAACATTTAAGGACACCGCAAGTGTTCATAGAACACTTTCAACTTGCCAGAGAACAATATGGACAGCCTCCTCAGGACACCCTCATTTTATTTATTTACGAACATTTCAGGACACCACAAGTGTTCTTAGAACACTTTCAAATTGCCAAAGAACAATACGGACAGCGTCCTCAGAACACAACCATTTTGTTAATTTACGAACATTTAACGTACACCACGAGTGTTCTTAGAACACTTTTAACTTGCCAGCGAACAATATGGACAGCGTCCTCAGAACGCCCCCCTTTTGTTAATTTACGAACATTTCAGGACACCGCAAGTGTTCTTAGAACACATTCAACTTGCCAAAGAACAATACGGACAGCGTCCTCAGAAAACCCCCATTTTGTTAATTTACAAACATTTCAGGACACCGCAAGTGATCTTGGAACAAATGTAACTTGCCAGAGAACAATATGGACAGCGTCCTCAGAAAATCCCCTTTTTGTTAATTTACGAACATTTAAAGGACACCACAAGTGTTCTTAGAACACTTTCAACTTGCCATTGAACAATACGAACAGCGTCCTCAGAACACCCCCATTTTGTTTATTTATGAACATTTCAGGACACCGCAAGTGTTCTTAGAACACATTCAACTTGCCAAAGAACAGTACGGACAGCGTCCTCAGAACACCGCCATTTTGTTAATTTACGAACATTTCAGGACACCGCAAGTGTTCTTAGAACACATTCAACTTGCCAAAGAACAATATGGACCGCGTCCTGAGGACACCCCCATTTTGTTTATTTATGAACATTTAAAGGACACCACAAGTGTTCTTAGAACACTTTCAACTTGCCATTGAACAATACGAACAGCGTCCTCAGAACACCCCCATTTTGTTAATTTACGAACATTTAACGTACACCACGAGTGTTCTTAGAACACTTTCTCCTTGCCAGCGAACAATACGGACAGCGTCCTCAGAACACCCCCATTTTGTTAATTTACGAACATTTCAGGACACCGCAAGTGTTCTTAGAACACATTCAACTTGCCAAAGAACAATACGGACAGCGTCCTCAGAACACCCCCATTTTGTTTATTTACGAACATTTCAGGACACCACGATGTTCTTAGAACACATTCAACTTGCCAGCGAACAATACAGGCAGCGTCCTCAGGACAGCCCCATTTAACATTTCAGGACACCGCGAGTGTTCATAGAACACTTTCAACTTGGCAGAGAACAATACGGACAGCCTCCTCAGGACACCCTCATTTTATTTATTTACAAACATTTCAGGACACCACAAGTGTTTTTAGAACACTTTCAACTTGCCAAAGAGCAATACGGACAGCGTCCTCAGAACACCCCCATTTTGTTTATTTACGAACATTTCAGGACACCACGATGTTCTTAGAACACATTCAACTTGCCAGCGAACAATACAGGCAGCGTCCTCAGGACAGCCCCATTTAACATTTCAGGACACCGCGAGTGTTCATAGAACACTTTCAACTTGGCAGAGAACAATACGGACAGCCTCCTCAGGACACCCTCATTTTATTTATTTACAAACATTTCAGGACACCACAAGTGTTTTTAGAACACTTTCAACTTGCCAAAGAGCAATACGGACAGCGTCCTCAGAACACCCCGATTTTGTTAATTTACGAACATTTAACGTACACCACGAGTGTTCTTAGAACACTTTCAACTTGCCAGCGAACAATATGGAGAGCGTCCTCAGAACGCCCCCATTTTGTTAATTTACTACATTTCAGGACACATCAAGTGTTCTTAGAACACATTCAACTTGCCAAAGAACAATACGGACAGAATCCTCAGAACACCCCCATTTTGTTAATTTACGAACATTTAAAGGACACCACAAGTGTTCTTAGAACACATTCAACTTGCCATTGAACAATACGAACAGCGTCCTCAGAACACCCCCATTTTGTTTATTTATGAACATTTCAGGACACCGCAAGTGTTCTTAGAACACATTCAACTTGCCAAAGAACAGTACGGACAGCGTCCTCAGAACACCCCCATTTTGTTAATTTACAAACATTTAACGTACACCACGAGTGTTCTTAGAACACTTTCAACTTGCCACCGAACAATAAGGACAGCGTCCTGAGTACACCCCCATTTTGTTTATTTATGAACATTTAAAGGACACCACAAGTGTTCTTAGAACACTTTCAACTTGCCATTGAACAATACGAACAGCGTCCTCAGAACACCCCCATTTTGTTAATTTACGAACATTTCAGGACACCGCAAGTGTTCTTAGAACACATTCAACTTGCCAAAGAACAATACGGACAGCGTCCTCAGAACACCCCATTTTGTTTATTTACGAACATTTCAGGACACCACGATGTTCTTAGAACACATTCAACTTGCCAGCGAACAATACGGACAGCGTCCTCAGGACAGCCCCATTTAAAATTTCAGGACACCGCGAGTGTTCATAGAACACTTTCAACTTTGCAGAGAACAATGCGGACAGCCTCCTCAGGACACCCTCATTTTATTTATTTACAAACATTTCAGGACACCACAAGTGTTCTTAGAACACTTTCAACTTGCCAAAGAGCAATACGGACAGCGTCCTCAGAACACCCCCATTTTGTTAATTTACGAACATTTAACGTACACCACGAGTGTTCTTAGAACACTTTCAACTTGTCAGCGAACAATATGGAGAGCGTCCTCAGAACGCCCCCATTTTGTTAATTTACTACATTTCAGGACACATCAAGTGTTCTTAGAACACATTCAACTTGCCAAAGAACAATACGGACAGCATCCTCAGAACACCCCCATTTTGTTAATTTACGAACATTTAAAGGACACCACAAGTGTTCTTAGAACACATTCAACTTGCCATTGAACAATACGAACAGCGTCCTCAGAACACCCCCATTTTGTTTATTTATGAACATTTCAGGACACCGCAAGTGTTCTTAGAACACATTCAACTTGCCAAAGAACAGTACGGACTGCGTCCTCAGAACACCCCCATTTTGTTAATTTACGAACATTTAACGTACACCACGAGTGTTCTTAGAACACTTTCAACTTGCCACCAAACAATAAGGACAGCGTCCTGAGTACACCCCCATTTTATTAATTTACGAACATTTCAGGACACCGCAAGTGTTCTTAGAACACTTTCAACTTGCCAGAGAACAATATGGACCGCGTCCTGAGGACACCCCCATTTTGTTTATTTATGAACATTTAAAGGACACCAGAATTGTTCTTAGAACACTTTCAGCTTGCCATTGAAAAATACGAACAGCGTCCTCAGAACACCCCCATTTTGTTTATTTATGAACATTTCAGGACACCGCAAGTGTTCTTAGAACACATTCAACTTGCCAGCGAACAATACGGACAGCGTCATCAGGACACCCCCATTTAACATTTCAGGACACCGCGAGTGTTCATACAACACTTTCAACTTGCCAGAGAACAATACGGACAGCCTCCTCAGGACACCCCCCTTTTGTTTATTTATGAACATTTCAGGACACCTCGAGTGCTCTTAGAACACATTCAACTTGCCAGCGAACAATACGGACAGCGTCCTCAGGACACCCCCATTTTGTTTATTTACGAACATTTCAGGACACCACAAGTGTTCTTAGAACACTTTCAACTTGCCAAAGAACAATACGGACAGCGTCCTCAGAACACCCCCATTTTCTTAATTTACGAACATTTAACGTACACCACGAGTGTTCTTAGAACACTTTCAACTTGCCACCGAACAATACGGACAGCATCCTGAGAACACACCCATTTTGTTAATTTACCAACATTTCAGGACACTGCAAGTGTTCTTAGAACACATTCAACTTGCCAAAGAACAATACGGACAGCGTCCTCAGAACATTCCCATTTTGTTTATTTACGAACATTTCAGGACACCGCAAGTGTTCTTAGAACACATTCAACTTGCCAGCGAACAATACGGACAGCGTCCTCAGGACATCCCCATTTAACATTTCAGGACACCGCAAGTGTTCATAGAACACTTTCAACTTGCCAGAGAACAATATGGACAGCCTCCTCAGGTCACCCTCATTTTATTTATTTACGAACATTTCAGGACACCACAAGTGTTCTTAGAACACTTTCAACTTGCCAGCGAACAATACGGCCATTGTCCTCAGAACACCCCCATTTTGTTAATTTACGAACATTTCAGGACACTGCAAGTGTTAGAACACATTCAACTTGCCAAAGAACAATACGAACAGCGTCCTCAGAACACCCCCATTTTGTTAATTTACAAACATTTCAGGAAACCGCAAGTGTTCTTGGAACAAATGTAACTTGCCAGAGAACAATACGGACAGTGTCCTCAGAACACCCCCATTTTGTTAATTTACGAACATTTAAAGTACACCACGAGTGTTCTTAGAACACTTTCAACTTGCCAAAGAACAATACGGACAGCGTCCTCAGAACACCCCCATTTTGTTAATTTACGAACATTTAACGGACACCACGAGTGTTCTTAGAACACTTTCAACTTGCCAGTGAACAATACGGACAGCGTCCTCAGAACACCCCCATTTTGTTAATTTACAAACATTTCAGGACACCGCAAGTGTTCTTAGAACACATTCAACGTGCCAGCGAACAATACGGACAGCGTCCTCAGGACAGCCCCATTTAAAATTTCAGGACACCGCGAGTGTTCATAGAACACTTTCAACTTTGCAGAGAACAATGCGGACAGCCTCCTCAGGACACCCTCATTTTATTTATTTACAAACATTTCAGGACACCACAAGTGTTCTTAGAACACATTCAACTTGCCAAAGAACAGTACGGACTGCGTCCTCAGAACACCCCCATTTTGTTAATTTACGAACATTTAACGTACACCACGAGTGTTCTTAGAACACTTTCAACTTGCCACCAAACAATAAGGACAGCGTCCTGAGTACACCCCCATTTTATTAATTTACGAACATTTCAGGACACCGCAAGTGTTCTTAGAACACATTCAACTTGCCAAAGAACAATACGGACAGCGTCCTCAGAACACCCCCATTTTGTTCATTTACGAACATTTAACGGACACCACGAGTGTTCTTAGAACACTTTCAACTTGCCAGAGAACAATATGGACCGTGTCCTGAGGACACCCCCATTTTGTTTATTTATGAACATTTAAAGGACACCAGAATTGTTCTTAGAACACTTTCAGCTTGCCATTGAAAAATACGAACAGCGTCCTCAGAACACCCCCATTTTGTTTATTTATGAACATTTCAGGACACCGCAAGTGTTCTTAGAACACATTCAACTTGCCAGCGAACAATACGGACAGCGTCATCAGGACACCCCCATTTAACATTTCAGGACACCGCGAGTGTTCATACAACACTTTCAACTTGCCAGAGAACAATACGGACAGCCTCCTCAGGACACCCCCCTTTTGTTTATTTATGAACATTTCAGGACACCTCGAGTGCTCTTAGAACACATTCAACTTGCCAGCGAACAATACGGACAGCGTCCTCAGGACACCCCCATTTTGTTTATTTACGAACATTTCAGGACACCACAAGTGTTCTTAGAACACTTTCAACTTGCCAAAGAACAATACAGACAGCGTCCTCAGAACACCCCCATTTTCTTAATTTACGAACATTTAACGTACACCACGAGTGTTCTTAGAACACTTTCAACTTGCCACCGAACAATACGGACAGCATCCTGAGAACACACCCATTTTGTTAATTTACCAACATTTCAGGACACTGCAAGTGTTCTTAGAACACATTCAACTTGCCAAAGAACAATACGGACAGCGTCCTCAGAACATTCCCATTTTGTTTATTTACTAACATTTCAGGACACCGCAAGTGTTCTTAGAACACATTCAACTTGCCAGCGAACAATACGGACAGCGTCCTCAGGACATCCCCATTTAACATTTCAGGACACCGCAAGTGTTCATAGAACACTTTCAACTTGCCAGAGAACAATATGGACAGCCTCCTCAGGTCACCCTCATTTTATTTATTTACGAACATTTCAGGACACCACAAGTGTTCTTAGAACACTTTCAACTTGCCAGCGAACAATACGGCCATTGTCCTCAGAACACCCCCATTTTGTTAATTTACGAACATTTCAGGACACTGCAAGTGTTCTTAGAACACATTCAACTTGCCAAAGAACAATACGAACAGCGTCCTCAGAACAACCCCATTTTGTTAATTTACAAACATTTCAGGAAACCGCAAGTGTTCTTGGAACAAATGTAACTTGCCAGAGAACAATACGGACAGTGTCCTCAGAACACCCCCATTTTGTTAATTTACGAACATTTAAAGTACACCACGAGTGTTCTTAGAACACTTTCAACTTGCCAAAGAACAATACGGACAGCGTCCTCGGAACACCCCCATTTTGTTAATTTACGAACATTTAACGGACACCACGAGTGTTCTTAGAACACTTTCAACTTGCCAGTGAACAATACGGACAGCGTCCTCAGAACACCCCCATTTTGTTAATTTACAAACATTTCAGGACACCGCAAGTGTTCTTAGAACACATTCAACGTGCCAGCGAACAATACGGACAGCGTCCTCAGGACAGCCCCATTTAAAATTTCAGGACACCGCGAGTGTTCATAGAACACTTTCAACTTTGCAGAGAACAATGCGGACAGCCTCCTCAGGACACCCTCATTTTATTTATTTACAAACATTTCAGGACACCACAAGTGTTCTTAGAACACTTTCAACTTGCCAAAGAGCAATACGGACAGCGTCCTCAGAACACCCCCATTTTGTTAATTTACCAACATTTAACGTACACCACGAGTGTTCTTAGAACACTTTCAACTTGTCAGCGAACAATATGGAGAGCGTCCTCAGAACGCCCCCATTTTGTTAATTTACTACATTTCAGGACACATCAAGTGTTCTTAGAACACATTCAACTTGCCAAAGAACAATACGGACAGCATCCTCAGAACACCCCCATTTTGTTAATTTACGAACATTTAAAGGACACCACAAGTGTTCTTAGAACACATTCAACTTGCCATTGAACAATACGAACAGCGTCCTCAGAACACCCCCATTTTGTTTATTTATGAACATTTCAGGACACCGCAAGTGTTCTTAGAACACATTCAACTTGCCAAAGAACAGTACGGACTGCGTCCTCAGAACACCCCCATTTTGTTAATTTACGAACATTTAACGTACACCACGAGTGTTCTTAGAACACTTTCAACTTGCCACCAAACAATAAGGACAGCGTCCTGAGTACACCCCCATTTTATTAATTTACGAACATTTCAGGACACCGCAAGTGTTCTTAGAACACATTCAACTTGCCAAAGAACAATACGGACAGCGTCCTCAGAACACCCCCATTTTGTTCATTTACGAACATTTAACGGACACCACGAGTGTTCTTAGAACACTTTCAACTTGCCAGAGAACAATATGGACCGCGTCCTGAGGACACCCCCATTTTGTTTATTTATGAACATTTAAAGGACACCAGAATTGTTCTTAGAACACTTTCAGCTTGCCATTGAAAAATACGAACAGCGTCCTCAGAACACCCCCATTTTGTTTATTTATGAACATTTCAGGACACCGCAAGTGTTCTTAGAACACATTCAACTTGCCAGCGAACAATACGGACAGCGTCATCAGGACACCCCCATTTAACATTTCAGGACACCGCGAGTGTTCATACAACACTTTCAACTTGCCAGAGAACAATACGGACAGCCTCCTCAGGACACCCCCCTTTTGTTTATTTATGAACATTTCAGGACACCTCGAGTGCTCTTAGAACACATTCAACTTGCCAGCGAACAATACGGACAGCGTCCTCAGAACACCCCCATTTTGTTTATTTATGAACATTTCAGGACACCGCAAGTGTTCTTAGAACACATTCAACTTGCCAAAGAACAGTACGGACAGCGTCCTCAGAACACCCCCATTTTGTTAATTTACAAACATTTAACGTACACCACGAGTGTTCTTAGAACACTTTCAACTTGCCACCGAACAATAAGGACAGCGTCCTGAGTACACCCCCATTTTGTTTATTTATGAACATTTAAAGGACACCACAAGTGTTCTTAGAACACTTTCAACTTGCCATTGAACAATACGAACAGCGTCCTCAGAACACCCCCATTTTGTTAATTTACGAACATTTCAGGACACCGCAAGTGTTCTTAGAACACATTCAACTTGCCAAAGAACAATACGGACAGCGTCCTCAGAACACCCCATTTTGTTTATTTACGAACATTTCAGGACACCACGATGTTCTTAGAACACATTCAACTTGCCAGCGAACAATACGGACAGCGTCCTCAGGACAGCCCCATTTAAAATTTCAGGACACCGCGAGTGTTCATAGAACACTTTCAACTTTGCAGAGAACAATGCGGACAGCCTCCTCAGGACACCCTCATTTTATTTATTTACAAACATTTCAGGACACCACAAGTGTTCTTAGAACACTTTCAACTTGCCAAAGAGCAATACGGACAGCGTCCTCAGAACACCCCCATTTTGTTAATTTACGAACATTTAACGTACACCACGAGTGTTCTTAGAACACTTTCAACTTGTCAGCGAACAATATGGAGAGCGTCCTCAGAACGCCCCCATTTTGTTAATTTACTACATTTCAGGACACATCAAGTGTTCTTAGAACACATTCAACTTGCCAAAGAACAATACGGACAGCATCCTCAGAACACCCCCATTTTGTTAATTTACGAACATTTAAAGGACACCACAAGTGTTCTTAGAACACATTCAACTTGCCATTGAACAATACGAACAGCGTCCTCAGAACACCCCCATTTTGTTTATTTATGAACATTTCAGGACACCGCAAGTGTTCTTAGAACACATTCAACTTGCCAAAGAACAGTACGGACTGCGTCCTCAGAACACCCCCATTTTGTTAATTTACGAACATTTAACGTACACCACGAGTGTTCTTAGAACACTTTCAACTTGCCACCAAACAATAAGGACAGCGTCCTGAGTACACCCCCATTTTATTAATTTACGAACATTTCAGGACACCGCAAGTGTTCTTAGAACACATTCAACTTGCCAAAGAACAATACGGACAGCGTCCTCAGAACACCCCCATTTTGTTCATTTACGAACATTTAACGGACACCACGAGTGTTCTTAGAACACTTTCAACTTGCCAGAGAACAATATGGACCGCGTCCTGAGGACACCCCCATTTTGTTTATTTATGAACATTTAAAGGACACCAGAATTGTTCTTAGAACACTTTCAGCTTGCCATTGAAAAATACGAACAGCGTCCTCAGAACACCCCCATTTTGTTTATTTATGAACATTTCAGGACACCGCAAGTGTTCTTAGAACACATTCAACTTGCCAGCGAACAATACGGACAGCGTCATCAGGACACCCCCATTTAACATTTCAGGACACCGCGAGTGTTCATACAACACTTTCAACTTGCCAGAGAACAATACGGACAGCCTCCTCAGGACACCCCCCTTTTGTTTATTTATGAACATTTCAGGACACCTCGAGTGCTCTTAGAACACATTCAACTTGCCAGCGAACAATACGGACAGCGTCCTCAGGACACCCCCATTTTGTTTATTTACGAACATTTCAGGACACCACAAGTGTTCTTAGAACACTTTCAACTTGCCAAAGAACAATACGGACAGCGTCCTCAGAACACCCCCATTTTCTTAATTTACGAACATTTAACGTACACCACGAGTGTTCTTAGAACACTTTCAACTTGCCACCGAACAATACGGACAGCATCCTGAGAACACACCCATTTTGTTAATTTACCAACATTTCAGGACACTGCAAGTGTTCTTAGAACACATTCAACTTGCCAAAGAACAATACGGACAGCGTCCTCAGAACATTCCCATTTTGTTTATTTACGAACATTTCAGGACACCGCAAGTGTTCTTAGAACACATTCAACTTGCCAGCGAACAATACGGACAGCGTCCTCAGGACATCCCCATTTAACATTTCAGGACACCGCAAGTGTTCATAGAACACTTTCAACTTGCCAGAGAACAATATGGACAGCCTCCTCAGGTCACCCTCATTTTATTTATTTACGAACATTTCAGGACACCACAAGTGTTCTTAGAACACTTTCAACTTGCCAGCGAACAATACGGCCATTGTCCTCAGAACACCCCCATTTTGTTAATTTACGAACATTTCAGGACACTGCAAGTGTTCTTAGAACACATTCAACTTGCCAAAGAACAATACGAACAGCGTCCTCAGAACACCCCCATTTTGTTAATTTACAAACATTTCAGGAAACCGCAAGTGTTCTTGGAACAAATGTAACTTGCCAGAGAACAATACGGACAGTGTCCTCAGAACACCCCCATTTTGTTAATTTACGAACATTTAAAGTACACCACGAGTGTTCTTAGAACACTTTCAACTTGCCAAAGAACAATACGGACAGCGTCCTCAGAACACCCCCATTTTGTTAATTTACGAACATTTAACGGACACCACGAGTGTTCTTAGAACACTTTCAACTTGCCAGTGAACAATACGGACAGCGTCCTCAGAACACCCCCATTTTGTTAATTTACAAACATTTCAGGACACCGCAAGTGTTCTTAGAACACATTCAACGTGCCAGCGAACAATACGGACAGCGTCCTCAGGACAGCCCCATTTAAAATTTCAGGACACCGCGAGTGTTCATAGAACACTTTCAACTTTGCAGAGAACAATGCGGACAGCCTCCTCAGGACACCCTCATTTTATTTATTTACAAACATTTCAGGACACCACAAGTGTTCTTAGAACACATTCAACTTGCCAAAGAACAGTACGGACTGCGTCCTCAGAACACCCCCATTTTGTTAATTTACGAACATTTAACGTACACCACGAGTGTTCTTAGAACACTTTCAACTTGCCACCAAACAATAAGGACAGCGTCCTGAGTACACCCCCATTTTATTAATTTACGAACATTTCAGGACACCGCAAGTGTTCTTAGAACACATTCAACTTGCCAAAGAACAATACGGACAGCGTCCTCAGAACACCCCCATTTTGTTCATTTACGAACATTTAACGGACACCACGAGTGTTCTTAGAACACTTTCAACTTGCCAGAGAACAATATGGACCGCGTCCTGAGGACACCCCCATTTTGTTTATTTATGAACATTTAAAGGACACCAGAATTGTTCTTAGAACACTTTCAGCTTGCCATTGAAAAATACGAACAGCGTCCTCAGAACACCCCCATTTTGTTTATTTATGAACATTTCAGGACACCGCAAGTGTTCTTAGAACACATTCAACTTGCCAGCGAACAATACGGACAGCGTCATCAGGACACCCCCATTTAACATTTCAGGACACCGCGAGTGTTCATACAACACTTTCAACTTGCCAGAGAACAATACGGACAGCCTCCTCAGGACACCCCCCTTTTGTTTATTTATGAACATTTCAGGACACCTCGAGTGCTCTTAGAACACATTCAACTTGCCAGCGAACAATACGGACAGCGTCCTCAGGACACCCCCATTTTGTTTATTTACGAACATTTCAGGACACCACAAGTGTTCTTAGAACACTTTCAACTTGCCAAAGAACAATACAGACAGCGTCCTCAGAACACCCCCATTTTCTTAATTTACGAACATTTAACGTACACCACGAGTGTTCTTAGAACACTTTCAACTTGCCACCGAACAATACGGACAGCATCCTGAGAACACACCCATTTTGTTAATTTACCAACATTTCAGGACACTGCAAGTGTTCTTAGAACACATTCAACTTGCCAAAGAACAATACGGACAGCGTCCTCAGAACATTCCCATTTTGTTTATTTACTAACATTTCAGGACACCGCAAGTGTTCTTAGAACACATTCAACTTGCCAGCGAACAATACGGACAGCGTCCTCAGGACATCCCCATTTAACATTTCAGGACACCGCAAGTGTTCATAGAACACTTTCAACTTGCCAGAGAACAATATGGACAGCCTCCTCAGGACACCCTCATTTTATTTATTTACGAACATTTCAGGACACCACAAGTGTTCTTAGAACACTTTCAACTTGCCAGCGAACAATACGGCCATTGTCCTCAGAACACCCCCATTTTGTTAATTTACGAACATTTCAGGACACTGCAAGTGTTCTTAGAACACATTCAACTTGCCAAAGAACAATACGAACAGCGTCCTCAGAACAACCCCATTTTGTTAATTTACAAACATTTCAGGAAACCGCAAGTGTTCTTGGAACAAATGTAACTTGCCAGAGAACAATACGGACAGTGTCCTCAGAACACCCCCATTTTGTTAATTTACGAACATTTAAAGTACACCACGAGTGTTCTTAGAACACTTTCAACTTGCCAAAGAACAATACGGACAGCGTCCTCGGAACACCCCCATTTTGTTAATTTACGAACATTTAACGGACACCACGAGTGTTCTTAGAACACTTTCAACTTGCCAGTGAACAATACGGACAGCGTCCTCAGAACACCCCCATTTTGTTAATTTACAAACATTTCAGGACACCGCAAGTGTTCTTAGAACACATTCAACGTGCCAGCGAACAATACGGACAGCGTCCTCAGGACAGCCCCATTTAAAATTTCAGGACACCGCGAGTGTTCATAGAACACTTTCAACTTTGCAGAGAACAATGCGGACAGCCTCCTCAGGACACCCTCATTTTATTTATTTACAAACATTTCAGGACACCACAAGTGTTCTTAGAACACTTTCAACTTGCCAAAGAGCAATACGGACAGCGTCCTCAGAACACCCCCATTTTGTTAATTTACGAACATTTAACGTACACCACGAGTGTTCTTAGAACACTTTCAACTTGTCAGCGAACAATATGGAGAGCGTCCTCAGAACGCCCCCATTTTGTTAATTTACTACATTTCAGGACACATCAAGTGTTCTTAGAACACATTCAACTTGCCAAAGAACAATACGGACAGCATCCTCAGAACACCCCCATTTTGTTAATTTACGAACATTTAAAGGACACCACAAGTGTTCTTAGAACACATTCAACTTGCCATTGAACAATACGAACAGCGTCCTCAGAACACCCCCATTTTGTTTATTTATGAACATTTCAGGACACCGCAAGTGTTCTTAGAACACATTCAACTTGCCAAAGAACAGTACGGACTGCGTCCTCAGAACACCCCCATTTTGTTAATTTACGAACATTTAACGTACACCACGAGTGTTCTTAGAACACTTTCAACTTGCCACCAAACAATAAGGACAGCGTCCTGAGTACACCCCCATTTTATTAATTTACGAACATTTCAGGACACCGCAAGTGTTCTTAGAACACATTCAACTTGCCAAAGAACAATACGGACAGCGTCCTCAGAACACCCCCATTTTGTTCATTTACGAACATTTAACGGACACCACGAGTGTTCTTAGAACACTTTCAACTTGCCAGAGAACAATATGGACCGCGTCCTGAGGACACCCCCATTTTGTTTATTTATGAACATTTAAAGGACACCAGAATTGTTCTTAGAACACTTTCAGCTTGCCATTGAAAAATACGAACAGCGTCCTCAGAACACCCCCATTTTGTTTATTTATGAACATTTCAGGACACCGCAAGTGTTCTTAGAACACATTCAACTTGCCAGCGAACAATACGGACAGCGTCATCAGGACACCCCCATTTAACATTTCAGGACACCGCGAGTGTTCATACAACACTTTCAACTTGCCAGAGAACAATACGGACAGCCTCCTCAGGACACCCCCCTTTTGTTTATTTATGAACATTTCAGGACACCTCGAGTGCTCTTAGAACACATTCAACTTGCCAGCGAACAATACGGACAGCGTCCTCAGGACACCCCCATTTTGTTTATTTACGAACATTTCAGGACACCACAAGTGTTCTTAGAACACTTTCAACTTGCCAAAGAACAATACGGACAGCGTCCTCAGAACACCCCCATTTTCTTAATTTACGAACATTTAACGAACACCACGAGTGTTCTTAGAACACTTTCAACTTGCCACCGAACAATACGGACAGCATCCTGAGAACACACCCATTTTGTTAATTTACCAACATTTCAGGACACTGCAAGTGTTCTTAGAACACATTCAACTTGCCAAAGAACAATACGGACAGCGTCCTCAGAACATTCCCATTTTGTTTATTTACGAACATTTCAGGACACCGCAAGTGTTCTTAGAACACATTCAACTTGCCAGCGAACAATACGGACAGCGTCCTCAGGACATCCCCATTTAACATTTCAGGACACCGCAAGTGTTCATAGAACACTTTCAACTTGCCAGAGAACAATATGGACAGCCTCCTCAGGTCACCCTCATTTTATTTATTTACGAACATTTCAGGACACCACAAGTGTTCTTAGAACACTTTCAACTTGCCAGCGAACAATACGGCCATTGTCCTCAGAACACCCCCATTTTGTTAATTTACGAACATTTCAGGACACTGCAAGTGTTCTTAGAACACATTCAACTTGCCAAAGAACAATACGAACAGCGTCCTCAGAACACCCCCATTTTGTTAATTTACAAACATTTCAGGAAACCGCAAGTGTTCTTGGAACAAATGTAACTTGCCAGAGAACAATACGGACAGTGTCCTCAGAACACCCCCATTTTGTTAATTTACGAACATTTAAAGTACACCACGAGTGTTCTTAGAACACTTTCAACTTGCCAAAGAACAATACGGACAGCGTCCTCAGAACACCCCCATTTTGTTAATTTACGAACATTTAACGGACACCACGAGTGTTCTTAGAACACTTTCAACTTGCCAGTGAACAATACGGACAGCGTCCTCAGAACACCCCCATTTTGTTAATTTACAAACATTTCAGGACACCGCAAGTGTTCTTAGAACACATTCAACGTGCCAGCGAACAATACGGACAGCGTCCTCAGGACAGCCCCATTTAAAATTTCAGGACACCGCGAGTGTTCATAGAACACTTTCAACTTTGCAGAGAACAATGCGGACAGCCTCCTCAGGACACCCTCATTTTATTTATTTACAAACATTTCAGGACACCACAAGTGTTCTTAGAACACATTCAACTTGCCAAAGAACAGTACGGACTGCGTCCTCAGAACACCCCCATTTTGTTAATTTACGAACATTTAACGTACACCACGAGTGTTCTTAGAACACTTTCAACTTGCCACCAAACAATAAGGACAGCGTCCTGAGTACACCCCCATTTTATTAATTTACGAACATTTCAGGACACCGCAAGTGTTCTTAGAACACATTCAACTTGCCAAAGAACAATACGGACAGCGTCCTCAGAACACCCCCATTTTGTTCATTTACGAACATTTAACGGACACCACGAGTGTTCTTAGAACACTTTCAACTTGCCAGAGAACAATATGGACCGCGTCCTGAGGACACCCCCATTTTGTTTATTTATGAACATTTAAAGGACACCAGAATTGTTCTTAGAACACTTTCAGCTTGCCATTGAAAAATACGAACAGCGTCCTCAGAACACCCCCATTTTGTTTATTTATGAACATTTCAGGACACCGCAAGTGTTCTTAGAACACATTCAACTTGCCAGCGAACAATACGGACAGCGTCATCAGGACACCCCCATTTAACATTTCAGGACACCGCGAGTGTTCATACAACACTTTCAACTTGCCAGAGAACAATACGGACAGCCTCCTCAGGACACCCCCCTTTTGTTTATTTATGAACATTTCAGGACACCTCGAGTGCTCTTAGAACACATTCAACTTGCCAGCGAACAATACGGACAGCGTCCTCAGGACACCCCCATTTTGTTTATTTACGAACATTTCAGGACACCACAAGTGTTCTTAGAACACTTTCAACTTGCCAAAGAACAATACAGACAGCGTCCTCAGAACACCCCCATTTTCTTAATTTACGAACATTTAACGTACACCACGAGTGTTCTTAGAACACTTTCAACTTGCCACCGAACAATACGGACAGCATCCTGAGAACACACCCATTTTGTTAATTTACCAACATTTCAGGACACTGCAAGTGTTCTTAGAACACATTCAACTTGCCAAAGAACAATACGGACAGCGTCCTCAGAACATTCCCATTTTGTTTATTTACTAACATTTCAGGACACCGCAAGTGTTCTTAGAACACATTCAACTTGCCAGCGAACAATACGGACAGCGTCCTCAGGACATCCCCATTTAACATTTCAGGACACCGCAAGTGTTCATAGAACACTTTCAACTTGCCAGAGAACAATATGGACAGCCTCCTCAGGTCACCCTCATTTTATATATTTACGAACATTTCAGGACACCACAAGTGTTCTTAGAACACTTTCAACTTGCCAGCGAACAATACGGCCATTGTCCTCAGAACACCCCCATTTTGTTAATTTACGAACATTTCAGGACACTGCAAGTGTTCTTAGAACACATTCAACTTGCCAAAGAACAATACGAACAGCGTCCTCAGAACAACCCCATTTTGTTAATTTACAAACATTTCAGGAAACCGCAAGTGTTCTTGGAACAAATGTAACTTGCCAGAGAACAATACGGACAGTGTCCTCAGAACACCCCCATTTTGTTAATTTACGAACATTTAAAGTACACCACGAGTGTTCTTAGAACACTTTCAACTTGCCAAAGAACAATACGGACAGCGTCCTCGGAACACCCCCATTTTGTTAATTTACGAACATTTAACGGACACCACGAGTGTTCTTAGAACACTTTCAACTTGCCAGTGAACAATACGGACAGCGTCCTCAGAACACCCCCATTTTGTTAATTTACAAACATTTCAGGACACCGCAAGTGTTCTTAGAACACATTCAACGTGCCAGCGAACAATACGGACAGCGTCCTCAGGACAGCCCCATTTAAAATTTCAGGACACCGCGAGTGTTCATAGAACACTTTCAACTTTGCAGAGAACAATGCGGACAGCCTCCTCAGGACACCCTCATTTTATTTATTTACAAACATTTCAGGACACCACAAGTGTTCTTAGAACACTTTCAACTTGCCAAAGAGCAATACGGACAGCGTCCTCAGAACACCCCCATTTTGTTAATTTACGAACATTTAACGTACACCACGAGTGTTCTTAGAACACTTTCAACTTGTCAGCGAACAATATGGAGAGCGTCCTCAGAACGCCCCCATTTTGTTAATTTACTACATTTCAGGACACATCAAGTGTTCTTAGAACACATTCAACTTGCCAAAGAACAATACGGACAGCATCCTCAGAACACCCCCATTTTGTTAATTTACGAACATTTAAAGGACACCACAAGTGTTCTTAGAACACATTCAACTTGCCATTGAACAATACGAACAGCGTCCTCAGAACACCCCCATTTTGTTTATTTATGAACATTTCAGGACACCGCAAGTGTTCTTAGAACACATTCAACTTGCCAAAGAACAGTACGGACAGCGTCCTCAGAACACCCCCATTTTGTTAATTTACGAACATTTAACGTACACCACGAGTGTTCTTAGAACACTTTCAACTTGCCACCAAACAATAAGGACAGCGTCCTGAGTACACCCCCATTTTGTTAATTTACGAACATTTCAGGACACCGCAAGTGTTCTTAGAACACATTCAACTTGCCAAAGTACAATACGGACAGCGTCCTCAGAAAACCCCCATTTTGTTCATTTACGAACAATTAACGGACACCACGAGTGTTCTTAGAACACTTTCAACTTGCCAGAGAACAATATGGACCGCGTCCTGAGGACACCCCCATTTTGTTTATTTATGAACATTTAAAGGACACCAGAATTGTTCTTAGAACACTTTCAGCTTGCCATTGAAAAATACGAACAGCGTCCTCAGAACACCCCCATTTTGTTTATTTATGAACATTTCAGGACACCGCAAGTGTTCTTAGAACACATTCAACTTGCCAGCGAACAATACGGACAGCGTCATCAGGACACCCCCATTTAACATTTCAGGACACCGCGAGTGTTCATAGAACACTTTCAACTTGCTAGAGAACAATACGGACAGCCTCCTCAGGACACCCCCCTTTTGTTTATTTACGAACATTTCAGGACACCTCGAGTGCTCTTAGAACACATTCAACTTGCCAGCGAACAGTACGGACAGCGTCCTCAGAACACCCCCATTTTGTTAACTTACGAACATTTAACGTACACCACGAGTGTTCTTAGAACACTTTCAACTTGCCACCGAACAATAAGGACAGCGTCCTGAGTACACCCCCATTTTGTTCATTTACGAACATTTCAGGACACCGCGAGTGTTCTTAGAACACATTCAACTTGCCAGCGAACAATACAGACAGCGTCCTCAGGACAGCCCCATTTAACATTTCAGGACACTGCGAGTGTTCATAGAACACTTTCAACTTGCAAGAGAACAATAGGGACAGCCTCCTCAGGACACCCTCATTTTATTTATTTACAAACATTTCAGGACACCACAAGTGTTCTTAGAACACTTTCAACTTGCCAAAGAATCATACGGACAGCGTCCTCAGAACAACCCCATTTTGTTAATTTACGAACATTTAACGTACACCACAGGTGTTCTTAGAACACTTTCAACTTGCCAGCGAACAATACGGAGAGCGTTCTCAGAACGCCCCCATTTTGTTAATTTACGAACATTTCAGGACACCGCAAGTGTTCTTAAAACACATTCAACTTGCCAAAGAACAATACAGACAGCGTCCTCAGAACACCCCCATTTTGTTAATTTACAAACATTTTAGGACACCGCAAGTGTTCTTGGAACAAATGTAACTTGCCAGAGAACAATACGGACAGCGTCCTCAGAACACCCCCATTTTGTTAATTTACGAACATTTAAAGGACACCACAAGTGTTCTTAGAACACATTCAACTTGCCATTGAACAATACGAACAGTGTCCTCAGAACACCCCCATTTTGTTTATTTATGAACATTTCAGGACACCGCAAGTGTTCTTAGAACACATTCAACTTGCCAAAGAACAGTACGGACAGCGTCCTCAGAACACCCCCATTTTGTTAATTTACGAACATTTAACGTACACCACGAGTGTTCTTAGAACACTTTCAACTTGCCACCGAACAATAAGGACAGAGTCCTGAGTACACCCCCATTTTGTTCATTTACGAACATTTCAGGACACCGCAAGTGTTCTTAGAACACATTCAACTTGCCAAAGAACAATACGGACAGCGTCCTGAGTACACCCCCATTTTGTTTATTTATGAACATTTAAAGGACACCACAAGTGTTCTTAGAACACTTTCAGCTTGCCATTGAACAATACGAACAGCGTCCTCAGAACACCCCCATTTTGTTTATTTATGAACATTTCAGGACACCGCAAGTGTTCTTAGAACACATTCAACTTGCCAGCGAACAATACGGACAGCGTCATCAGGACACCCCCATTTAACATTTCAGGACACCGCAAGTGTTTATAGAACACTTTCAACTTGCCAGAGAACAATACGGACAGCCTCCTCAGGACACCCCATTTTGTTTATTTACGAACATTTCAGGACACCGCGAGTGCTCTTAGAACACATTCAACTTGCCAGCGAACAATACGGACAGCGTCCTCAGGACACCCCCATTTTGCATTTTGTTTATTTACGAACATTTCAGGATACCACAAGTGTTCTTAGAACACTTTCAACTTGCCAAAGAACAATACGGACAGCGTCCTCAGAACACCCCCATTTTCTTAATTTACGACGAACATTTAACGTACACCACGAGTGTTCTTAGAACACTTTCAACTTGCCACCGAACAATACGGACAGCATCCTGAGAACACACCAATTTTGTTAATTTACCAACATTTCAGGACACTGCAAATGTTCTTAGAACACATTCAACTTGCCAAAGAGCAATATGGACAGCGTCCTCAGAACATTCCCATTTTGTTTATTTACGAACATTTCAGGACACCGCGAGTGTTCTTAGAACACATTCAACTTGCCAGCAAACAATACGGACAGCGTCCTCAGGACATCCCCATTTAACATTTCAGGACACCGCAAGTGTTCATAGAACACTTTCAACTTGCCAGAGAACAATATGGACAGCCTCCTCAGGACACCCTCATTTTATTTATTTACGAACATTTCAGGACACCACAAGTGTTCTTAGAACACTTTCAACTTGCCAAAGAACAATACGGACAGCGTCCTCAGAACACCACCATTTTGTTAATTTACGAACATTTAACGTACACCACGAGTGTTCTTAGAACACTTTCAACTTGCCAGCGAACAATATGGACAGCGTCCTCAGAACGCCCCCCTTTTGTTAATTTACGAACATTTCAGGACACCGCAAGTGTCTTAGAACACATTCAACTTGCCAAAGAACAATACGGACAGCGTCCTCAGAAAACCCCATTTTGTTAATTTACAAACATTTCAGGACACCGCAAGTGATCTTGGAACAAATCTAACTTGCCAGAGAACAATATGGACAGCGTCCTCAGAACATCCCCTTTTTGTTAATTTACGAACATTTAAAGGACACCACAAGTGTTCTTAGAACACTTTCAACTTGCCATTGATCAATACGAACAGCGTCCTAGGAACTCCCCCATTTTGTTTATTTATGAACATTTCAGGACACCGCAAGTGTTCTTAGAACACATTCAACTTGCCAAAGAACAGTACGGACAGCGTCCTCAGAACACCCCTATTTTGTTAATTTACGAACATTTAAAGGACACAACAAGTGTTCTTAGAACACTTTCAACTTGCCATTGAACAATACGAACAGCGTCCTCAGAACACCCCCATTTTGTTTATTTATGAACATTTCAGGACACCGCAAGTGTTCTTAGAACACATTCAACTTGCCAAAGAACAGTACGGACAGCGTCCTCAGAACACCCCCATTTTGTTAATTTACGAACATTTCAGGACACAGCAAGTGTTCTTAGAACACATTCAACTTGCCAAAGAACAATATGGACCGCGTCCTGAGGACACCCCCATTTTGTTTATTTATGAACATTTAAAGGACACCACAAGTGTTCTTAGAACACTTTCAACTTGCCATTGAACAATACGAACAGCGTCCTCAGAACACCCCCATTTTGTTAATTTACGAACATTTAACGTACACCACGCGTGTTCTTAGAACACTTTCTCCTTGCCAGCGAACAATACGGACAGCGTCCTCAGAACACCCCCATTTTGTTAATTTACGAACATTTCAGGACACCGCAAGTGTTCTTAGAACACATTCAACTTGCCAAAGAACAATACGGACAGCGTCCTCCGAACACCCCCATTTTGTTTATTTATGAACATTTCAGGACACCACGATGTTCTTAGAACACATTCAACTTGCCAGCGAACAATACGGACAGCGTCCTCAGGACAGCCCCATTTAACATTTCAGGACACCGCGAGTGTTCATAGAACACTTTCAACTTGGCAGAGAATAATACGGACAGCCTCCTCAGGACACCCTCATTTTATTTATTTACAAACATTTCAGGACACCACAAGTGTTCTTAGAACACTTTCAACTTGCCAAAGAGCAATACGGACAGCGTCCTCAGAACACCCCCATTTTGTTAATTTACGAACATTTAACGTACACCACGAGTGTTCTTAGAACACTTTCAGCTTGCCAGCGAACAATATGGAGAGCGTCCTCAGAACGCCCCCATTTTGTTAATTTACTACATTTCAGGACACATCAAGTGTTCTTAGAACACATTCAACTTGCCAAAGAACAATACGGACAGCATCCTCAGAACACCCCCATTTTGTTAATTTACAAACATTTAAAGGACACCACAAGTGTTCTTAGAACACATTCAACTTGCCATTGAACAATACGAACAGCGTCCTCAGAACACCCCCATTTTGTTTATTTATGAACATTTCAGGACACCGCAAGTGTTCTTAGAACACATTCAACTTGCCAAAGAACAGTACGGACAGCGTCCTCAGAACACCCCCATTTTGTTAATTTACAACCATTTAACGTACACCACGAGTGTTCTTAGAACACTTTCAACTTGCCACCGAACAATAAGGACAGCGTCCTGAGTACACCCCATTTTGTTTATTTATGAACATTTAAAGGACACCACACGTGTTCTTAGAACACTTTCAACTTGCCATTGAACAATACGAACAGCGTCCTCAGAACACCCCCATTTTGTTAATTTACGAACATTTCAGGACACCGCAAGTGTTCTTAGAACACATTCAACTTGCAAAAGAACAATACGGACAGCGTCCTCAGAACACCCCATTTTGTTTATTTACGAACATTTCAGGACACCACGATGTTCTTAGAACACATTCAACTTGCCAGCGAACAATACGGACAGCGTTCTCAGGACAGCCCCATTTAAAATTTCAGGACACCGCGAGTGTTCATAGAACACTTTCAACTTGGCAGAGAACAATACGGACAGCCTCCTCAGGAAACCCTCATTTTATTTATTTACAAACATTTCAGGACACCACAAGTGTTCTTAGAACACTTTCAACTTGCCAAAGAACAATACGGACAGCGTCCTCAGAACACCCCCATTTTGTTAATTTACGAACATTTAACGTACACCACGAGTGTTCTTAGAACACTTTCAACTTGTCAGCGAACAATATGGAGAGCGTCCTCAGAACGCCCCCATTTTGTTAATTTACTACATTTCAGGACACCGCAAGTGTTCTTAGAACACATTCAACTTGCCAAAGAACAGTACGGACTGCGTCCTCAGAACACCCCCATTTTGTTAATTTACGAACATTTAACGTACACCACGAGTGTTCTTAGAACACTTTCAACTTTCCACCAAACAATAAGGACAGCGTCCTGAGTACACCCCCATTTTATTAATTTACGAACATTTCAGGACACCGCAAGTGTTCTTAGAACACATTCAACTTGCCAAAGAACAATACGGACAGCGTCCTCAGAACACCCCCATTTTGTTCATTTACGAACATTTAACGGACACCACGAGTGTTCTTGGAACACTTTCAACTTGCCAGAGAACAATATGGACCGCGTCCTGAGGACACCCCCATTTTGTTTATTTATGAACATTTAAAAGACACCAGAATGGTTCTTAGAACACTTTCAGCTTGCCATTGAAAAATACGAACAGCGTCCTCAGTACACCCCCATTTTGTTTATTTATGAACATTTCAGGACACCGCAAGTGTTCTTAGAACACATTCAACTTGCCAGCGAACAATACGGACAGCGTCATCAGGACACCCCCATTTAACATTTCAGGACACCGCGAGTGTTCATACAACACTTTCAACTTGCCAGAGAACAATACGGACAGCCTCCTCAGGACACCCCCCTTTTGTTTATTTATGAACATTTCAGGACACCTCGAGTGCTCTTAGAACACATTCAACTTGCCAGCGAACAATACGGACAGCGTCCTCAGGACACCCCCATTTTGTTTATTTACGAACATTTCAGGACACCACAAGTGTTCTTAGAACACTTTCAACTTGCCAAAGAACAATACGGACAGCGTCCTCAGAACACCCCCATTTTCTTAATTTACGAACATTTAACGTACACCACGAGTGTTCTTAGAACACTTTCAACTTGCCACCGAACAATACGGACAGCATCCTGAGAACACACCCATTTTGTTAATTTACCAACATTTCAGGACACTGCAAGTGTTCTTAGAACACATTCAACTTGCCAAAGAACAATACGGACAGCGTCCTCAGAACATTCCCATTTTGTTTATTTACGAACATTTCAGGACACCGCAAGTGTTCTTAGAACACATTCAACTTGCCAGCGAACAATACGGACAGCGTCCTCAGGACATCCCCATTTAACATTTCAGGACACCGCAAGTGTTCATAGAACACTTTCAACTTGCCAGAGAACAATATGGACAGCCTCCTCAGGTCACCCTCATTTTATTTATTTACGAACATTTCAGGACACCACAAGTGTTCTTAGAACACTTTCAACTTGCCAGCGAACAATACGGCCATTGTCCTCAGAACACCCCCATTTTGTTAATTTACGAACATTTCAGGACACTGCAAGTGTTCTTAGAACACATTCAACTTGCCAAAGAACAATACGAACAGCGTCCTCAGAACACCCCCATTGTGTTAATTTACAAACATTTCAGGAAACCGCAAGTGTTCTTGGAACAAATGTAACTTGCCAGAGAACAATACGGACAGTGTCCTCAGAACACCCCCATTTTGTTAATTTACGAACATTTAAAGTACACCACGAGTGTTCTTAGAACAATTTCAACTTGCCAAAGAACAATACGGACAGCGTCCTCAGAACACCCCCATTTTGTTAATTTACGAACATTTAACGGACACCACGAGTGTTCTTAGAACACTTTCAACTTGCCAGTGAACAATACGGACAGCGTCCTCAGAACACCCCCATTTTGTTAATTTACAAACATTTCAGGACACCGCAAGTGTTCTTAGAACACATTCAACGTGCCAGCGAACAATACGGACAGCGTCCTCAGGACACCCCCATTTTGTTAATTTACGAACATTTATCGGACACCACGAGTGTTCTTAGAACACTTTCAACTTGCCAGCGAACAATACGACCAGCGTCCTCAGAACAACCGCATTTTGTTTATTTACAAACATTTCAGGACACCACAAGTGTTCTTAGAACACATTCAACTTGCCAGCGAACAATACGGAGAGCGTCCTGAGGACATCCCCATTTAACATTTCAGGACACCGCGAGTGTTCTTAGAACACTTTCAACTTGCCAGAGAACAATACGGACAGCGTCCTCAGGACACCCCCATTTTGTTTATTTATGAACATTTCAGGACACCGCGAGTGTTCTTAGAACACATTCAACTTGCCAGCGAACAATATGGACAGCGTCCTCAGGACACCCCCATTTTGTTTATTTACGAACATTTAAGTACACCACAAGTGTTCTCAGAACACATTCAACTTGCCAGAAATCAATACGGACACCGTACCAGGACATCCCCAATTCGTTTATTTACGAACATTTCAGGACACCGCAAGTGTTCTTAGAACACATTCAACTTGCCAGCAAACAATACGGACAGCGTCTTCAGGACACCCACATTTTGTCAATTTACGAACATTTCAGGACACCGCGAGTGTTCTTAGAACACATTCAACTTGCCAGCAAACAATACGGACAGCGTCTTCAGGACACCCACATTTAACATTTCAGGACACCAAAAGTGTTCTTAGAACACATTCAACTTGCCAGTGAACAATACGGACAGCATCCTCAGGACACACCCATTTTGTTTATTTACGAACATTTCAGGACACCACAAGTGTTCTTAGAACACATTCAACTTGCCAGAGAACAATACAGACACCTTCCTCAGGACACCCCCATTTTGTTTATTTACGAACATTTCAGGACACCGCGAGTGTTCTTAGAACACATTCAACTTGCCAGCGAACAATACGGACAGCGTCCTCAGGACACCCACATTTAACATTTCAGGACACCGCAAGTGTTCTTAGAACACATTCAACTTGCCAGTGAACAATACGGACAGCATCCTCAGGACACCCCCATTTTGTCAATTTACGAACATTTCAGGACACAGCAAGTGTTCTTAGAACACATTCAACTTGCCAGCAAACAATACGGACATCGTCTTCAGGACACCCACATTTAACATTTCAGGACACCGCAAGTGTTCTTAGAACACATTCAACTTGCCAGTGAACAATACAGACAGCATCCTCAGGACACCCCCATTTTGTTAATTTACAAACATTTCAGTAAACCGCGATTGTTCTTAGAACACTTTCAACTTGCCAGAGAACAATACGGACAGCGTCCTCAGGACACCCACATTTTGTTCATTTAAGAACATTTCAGGACACCCCAAGTGTTCTTAGAACACATTTAACTTGCCAGCGAACAAAACGGACACATATTGCGTCCTCAGAACACCCCCCCATTTAGTTTATTTAGAAAATTTCAGAACAGCCGTAATGTCCGCAGACAAATCAAACACAAGAGGGTCTACCACATAAAAAAATACAACATTTAACCTATCTCATACTCTCCCACCCTCCCCAAACACTCTTACACACCAACACACTCTACTAAATACAAATTTTAAACCAAGTTTCACTGCGCTGTCCGCGGACGTCCGCGATTCCAAGATGGCGGGTGCTACCGAAAATCTGACGCGCTTCATGCTCCATGCCGTCCAATCAGCGAACACGCCGCATGTCCACAGACATTACGCAAGCCGATTGGCCAATCAGAACACAGATATCACTAATTTTTTATGACCTACTTTTTAGTCATTTAAAAAAAAACTACTCGATGGAATTTCACCAAATCTGCAAAAGCACGCTTTCAGGACCAAGCCACTACTCCTGGTCCAAATTTGGTTAAAATCCGTCCCGCGGTTTGGGCTGTAGGCGCGAGCAAAGTTTTTTCCCCATTCAGTCTATAGAAAAAAAAGAAGTTTTGGGACCCCCCCTATAACTTTGTCCCCCCCTGGACGAATCCTCACCACACTTTGCAAAAAAATTCAGAGTGGGCCATATACTTTATTTGCATAGTTTGGCGAGGATTCGTCCAGGGGGAGCGAAGTTATAAGCCTCCCAAAAAGTGCTCTTCCTATGGAAACAGCAACTTAACCATAACTACATGGCCATTTAATTCAGTGAAAAAACTTTGCTAAAGGGACGTTATGGTTCCAAGTAAAACCGAAAAACCCTTGAAATTCGCCAGTTATGGTAAGCTAAGCAACCATAACTCGCGCCACCACCGTGCACTGCTAAGACTAACACCCACGACATCAAAGATGACATCACAAATGTCATTGATGACATCACTGATGACATCACATGTCTGGCTCACTCTTTATTCCTTTACTGTCAAATCTAGGGCGCATGGTTTTATTCAGTAGCAGGCAGGAAACAACAATTGAAAAGTTACTATATTTGTAGAGTTATCCCTCAAGTATGTTTTTACAGAAATTCTATTAGGGTCCAGTCATATCATATGAAACATATACATAAGGGAAGACACAAGCTTGAAAGACAGCAATCCTTTCTGTGCATGAACATAATCAGTAGCGTTATCAGCACTTTCTGATAGTTCTGTTGTTTTTCTATTGCTGTACTTTCCCTGTATATGCTCATATTTGTATCCATTGTACTCACACTACTTTTGTTAGGGTCCAGTCACATCATGTGATACATATACATAGGGTAAATAGCAGCTTTGAAACAGAGCAATCATTTCTCTGCATAAAGATAATCAGTTAGGTTATGAACTGTTTCTGCTACTACTTCTGCTTATTTGCTTACTTCACTTTCCCTGTATATACTCATATTTGCATGTGTTGTTGTCTCTTTGTGTTTTGTCTGTAATAATTCAATTATGTAATATGTGGGTTTTATTAGCTACTTATTACGTATTTCACAGTACACAAAACTTTAATAAGAAAACAGTTATCATTTCATTATTCAACATATCAACATTATGAATAGTATACCTTTATTATTTATGCTGCACACAATGCCTATGTTTCTGCATGAGTAGCTTAGTATACTGGATAGAACTTCATAATAGAATGCTATTTATATCAATGCATTGCTTAATGCACTAATTAGCTCTTGATATTTATTCCAATGATCTTTGACACTTTTTTCTCACCATTATAATAAGAATCCCTTGTATAGACATTTCATGAAAAGTAATTGCATATGTGATGTCATCAGTGATGTCATCAATGACCTTTGTGGTGTCATCTTTGATGTCGTGGGTGTTAGTCTTAGCAGTGCACGGTAGTGGCGTGAGTTATGGTTGCTTAGCTTACCATAACTGGCGAATTTCAAGGGTTTTTCGGTTTTACTTGGAACCATAACGTCCCTTTAACAAAGTTTTTTCATTGAATTTCATAGGTTTTTATTAGTGCAACTTTACCATAACGTCCCTTTAACAAAGTCCTTTCATTGAATTCCATAGGTTTTTATTAGTGCAACTTATCCATAACGTCCCTTTAACAAAGTTTTTTCATTGAATTTCATAGGTTTTTATTAGTGCAACGTAACCATAACGTCCTTTTCAATTGATGAAGACCACTAGCATGTGGCTTCCCGGTGTAGGAAGGAAAATCTTTTACCAAGATGGCCACCATGGAAAGGGAAGGCGGGGTGTATAAAGAGAACACAACAGGGCATCAGCGGGGGGTCGGCGGAAAAGGAGGGAGACACGGGGCATGAGCGGGGGGGTGGGGGGAACAGAGATAGGCACAGGGCATGAGCGGGGGTGGAGGGGAAAGGAGGGAGACACAGGCCATGAGTGGGGGGTGGGGGGAACAGTAGGGAGACACGCGGGGGGTGGGGGGAACAGGGGAGACACGTGGGCATGAGCGGGGGGTGGGAGCAACAGGGGAGACAAGGGGCATGAGCGGGGGGTGGGGGGAACTAGAGAGAGACACGGGCCATGAGCAGGGGGTGGGGGAACAGTAGGGAGACACGGGGCATGAGCGGGGGGTGGGAGGGTAACAGGGGAGACACGTGGGCATGAGCGGGGGTGGGGGGAACAAGGGAGACATGGGGCATGAGCGGTGGTGGGGGGAAAAGGAGGGAGACACAGGCAATGAGCGGGGGTGGAGGGGAACAGAGGAGACACAGGGCATGAGCGGGGGGCAGGGGGATCATGGGAGACACGTGGGCATGAGTGGGGGGGTGGGGGGAATAGGGGAGGCACAGTGCATGAGCGGGGGGTAGGGGGGAAAAGGAGGGAGACACAGGGCATGAGTGGGGGGTGGGGGGGAATGGAGGTAGACATGGGGCATGAGCGGGGGGAGGGAGGGAAAAAGAGAGAGACACGGGGCATGAGCGTGGTGTGGGGGGAACAGGGGAGACACGGGGCATGAGCGGGGGGTGGGGTCAACAAGAGAGACATGGGGCATGAGCAGGGGGTGGGGGGAACAGGGGAGACACAGGGCATGAGTGGGGGGTAGGGGGGAATGGAGGTAGACATGGGGCATGAGCGGGGGGAGGGAGGGAACAAGAGAGATACACGGGGCATGAGCGTGGTGTGGGGGGGAACAGGGGAGACACTGGGCATGAGCGGGGGGTGGGGGCAGAAAGGAGGGAGACACGGGCCATGAGCAGGGGGGGAACAAGAGAGAGACACGGTGCATCATGGGGGGGTGGGGGGAACAGGGGAGACACGGGGCATGAGCAAGGGGTGGGGGGAAAAGGAGGGAGACACAGGGCATGAGCGGGGGGTGGGGGGAATAGGGAGACACAGGGCATGAGCGGGGGGTGGGGGCAAAAAGGAGGGAGACACGGGCCATTAGCGTGGGGTGGGGGGAATGAGAGAGACACGGGCCATGAGCGGGGGGGTGGGGGGAACAGTAGGGAGACACGGGGCATGAGCGGGGGTGGGGGGAAAGGAGGGAGACACGTGGCATGAGCGGGGGGTGGGGGGAATAAGGAGACACGGGCCATGAGCGGGGGATGGGGGCAAAAAGGAGGGAGTCACGGGCCATGAGCGGGGGTGGGGGAAGAAGAGAGACACTCGGGCCATGAGCAGGGGGGTGGGGGGAACAGTAGGCAGACAAGGGGCATGAGCAGGGGGAGGGGGGGAACAGGGGAGACAAGTGGTCATGAGAGGGGGTGGGGGGAACAGGGGAGACATGTGGGCATGAGTGGGGGCTGGACAGGAACAGGGGAGACAAGGGGCAAGAGCGGGGGGTGGGGGGAAAAAGGAGGGAGACACGGGGCATGAGCAGGGATGGGGGAACAGGGGAGACACAGGGCATGAGCGGTGGGTCGGGGGGAGAGGAGGGAGACACGGGGCATGAGCGGGGGGTTGGGGGGAACAGGGGAGACACGGGGCATGAGCGGGGGTGGGGGGAACAGGGGAGACACGGGGCATGAGCGGGGGTGGGGGGGAAAAGGAGGGAGACACGGGGCATGAGCGGGGGGTGGGGGGAAAAGGAGGGAGACACGGGGCATGAGTGGGGGTGTGGGGGAACAAGAGAGAGACACGGGGCATGAGCGGGGGTGAGGGGAATGGAGAGAGACATGGGGCATGAGCGGAGGGATGGGGGAACAGGGGAGACATGTGGGCATGACCGGGGGGTGGGGGGGAAAGGCGGGAGACCCAGGGCAGGAGGTGGGGGAACAGGGGAGACACGGGGCATGAGCAGGGGGGGGAATGGAGGGAGACACGTGGCATGAGCGGGGGGATGGGGGAACAGGGGAGACATGTGGGCATGACAGGGGGGTGGGGGGAAAAGGAGGGAGACACAGGGCATGAGCAGGAGGTGGAGGAACAGGGGAGACACGGGGCATGAGCGGGGGTTGGGGGAAAAGGAAGGAGACACAGGCATGAGCAGGGGGGTGGGGGGAACAGGGGAGACACAGGGCATGAGCGGGGGCTGGGCGGGATAAGGAGGGAGACACAGGGCATGAGCGGGGGTGAGGAGAACATGGGAGACACGTGGGCATGAACGGGGTGGAGGGGAAAAGGAGGGAGACACGGGGAATGAGTGGGGGTGGGGGGAACAGGGGAGACACGTGGGCATGAGCAGGGGGTGGGAGGAAAAGGAGGGAGACACGGGGCATGAGTGGGGGGGTGGGGTCAACAAGGGAGACATGGGGCATGAGCAGGGGGTGGGGGTAACAGGGGAGACACAGGGCATGAGCGGGGGTTGGGGGGAACAGGGGAGACACAGGGCATGAGCGGGGGTGAGGGGAATGGAGGGAGACATGGGGCATGAGCGGAGGGATGGGGGAACAGGGGAGACATGTGGGCATGACCGGGGGGTGGGGGGAAAAGGAGGGAGACACAGGGCAGGAGGTGGGGGAACAGGGGAGACACGGGGCATGAGCAGGGGGGGGAATGGATGGAGACACGTGGCATGAGCGGGGGGATGGGGGAACAGGGGAGACATGTGGGCATGACCGGGTGGTGGGGGGAAAAGGAGGGAGACACAGGGCATGAGCAGGAGGGGGAGGAACAGGGGAGACACGGGGCATGAGCGGGGGTTGGGGGAAAAGGAAGGAGACACAGCATGAGCAGGGGGGTGGGGGGAACAGGGGAGACACAGGGCATGAGCGGGGGCTGGGCGGGGAAAGGAGGGAGACACAGGGCATGAGCGGGGGTGAGGAGAACATGGGAGACACGTGGGCATGAACGGGGTGGAGGGGAAAAGGAGGGAGACACAGGGAATGAGTGGGGGTGGGGGGAACAGTGGAGACTCGTGGGCATGAGCAGGGGGTGGGAGGAAAAGGAGGGAGACACGGGGCATGAGTGGGGGGTGGGGGGAGCGGAGGTAGACACGGGGCATGGGCGGGGTGTGGGGGGGAATGGAGGTAGGCACGGGGCATGAGCGGGGAGGTGGGGGTAACAGGGGAGACACGGGGCATTAGCGGGGGTAGGGGGAATGGAGGTAAACACAGGCATGAGCGGGGGGTGGGGGGAACAGGGGGGACAAGAGGCATGAGCGGGGGTGGGGGGGAAAGGAGGGAGCCACGGGCTATGAGTGGGGGGTGGTGGGAACAGTTGGGTGACACGAGGCATGAGCGGGGGGAACAGGGGAGACACGTGGGCATGAGTGGGGGTGGGGAGAACAGGAGAGAGACACATGGGCATGAGCGGGGGTGGGGGGAACCGGAGAGACAAGGGGCATGAGCGGGGGTGCGGGGGAAAGGAGGGAGACACAGGCCATGAGTGGGGGGTGGGGGCAACAGGGGAAAAACGTGGGCATGAGCGGGGGGTGTGGGGAACAGGGGAGACAAGGGGCATGAGCGGGGGGTGGGGGGAACTAGAGAGAGACACGGGCCATGAGCAGGGGGTGGGGGAACAGTAGGGAGACACAGGGCATGAGCGGGGGGTGGGAGGGTAACAGGGGAGACACGTGGGCATGAGCGGGGGTGGGGGGAACAAGGGAGACATGGGGCATGAGCGGTGGTGGGGGGAAAAGGAGGGAGACACAGGCAATGAGCGGGGGTGGAGGGGAACAGGGGAGACACAGGGCATGAGCGGGGAGCAGGGGGATCATGGGAGACACGTGGGCATAAGTGGGGGGTGGGGGGTGGGGGGAATAGGGGAGACACAGTGCATGAGCGGGGGGTAGGGGGGAAAAGGAGGGAGACACAGGGCATGAGTGGGGGTGGGGGGATGGAGGTAGACATGGGGCATGAGCGGGGGGTGGGAGGGAACAAGAGAGAGACACGGGGCATGAGCGTGGTGTGGGGGGGAACAGGGGAGACACGGGGCATGAGCGGGGGGGTGGGGTCAACAAGGGAGACATGGGGCATGAGCAGGGGGTGGGGGGACAGGGGAGACACAGGGCATGAGCGGGGGTTTTGGTGAAAAGGGAGACACTGGGCATGAGCGGGGGTGGGGGCAGAAAGGAGGGAGACACGGGCCATGAGCAGGGGGTGGGGGGAACAAGAGAGAGACACGGGGCATCATGGGGGGGTGGGGGGAACAGGGGAGACACGGGGCATGAGCAAGGGGTGGGGGGAAAAGGAGGGAGACACAGGGCATCAGCGGGGGGTGGGGGGAATAGGGAGACAAAGGGCATGAGCGGGGGGTGGGGGCAAAAAGGAGGGAGACACGGGCCATGAGCGGGGGGTGGGGGGAATGAGAGAGACACGGGCCATGAGCGGGGGGGGTGGGGGCAACAGTAGGGAGACACAGGGCATGAGCGGGGGTGGGGGGAAAGGAGGGAGACACGTGGCATGAGCGGGGGGTGGAGGGAATAGGGAGACATGGGGCATGAGCGGGGGATGGGGGCAAAAAGGAGGGAGACACGGGCAATGAGCGGGGGTGGGGGAAGAAGAGAGACACTCGGGCCATGAGCAGGGGGGTGGGGGGAACAGTAGGCAGACACGGGGCATGAGCAGGGGGAGGGGGGGAATAGGGGAGACAAGTGGTCATGAGAGGGGGTGGACAGGAACAGGGGAGACAAGGGGCAAGAGCGGGGGGTGGGGGGAAAAAGGAGGGAGACACGGGTCATGAGCAGGGATGGGGAACAGGGGAGACACAGGGCATGAGCGGTGGGTCGGGGGGAGAGGAGGGAGACACGGGGCATGAGCGGGGGGTTGGGGGGAACAGGGGAGACACGGGGCATGAGCTGGGGTGGGGGGAACAGGGGAGACATGGGGCATGAGCGGGGGTGGGGGGGAAAAGGAGGGAGACACGGGGCATGAGCGGGGGGTGGGGGGAAAAGGAGGGAGACACGGGGCATGAATGGGGGTGCGGGGGAACAAGAGAGAGACACGGGGCATGAGCAGGGGTGGGGGGAATGGAGGGAGACATGGGGCATGAGCAGAGGGATGGGGGAACAGGGGAGACATGTGGGCATGACCGGGGGGTGGGGGGGAAAAGGAGGGAGACATGTGGGCATGAGTGGGGGGTGGGGGAACAGGGTAGCCAAGTGGCATGAGCGGGGGTGGGGGGGAACAGGAGAGACACGTGGGCCTGAGCGGGTGTGGGGGAACAGGTAAGACAAGGGGCATGAGTGGGGGGTGGGGGGAAAAGGAGGGAGACATGTGGGCATGAGCAGGGGGTGGGGGAACAGGGGAGACAAGTGGTATGAGCGGGGTTGGGGGGAACAGGAGAAACATATGGCATGAGCGGGGGTGGGGGGGAACAGGAGAGACACGTGGGCATGAGCGGGTGTGGGGGGAAGAGGGGAGACAAGGGGCATGAGCGGCGGGTGGGGGGAAAAGGAGGGAGACACGGGGCATGAGCGGGGGTGGGGTGGAACGGAGGTAGACACGGGGCATGAGCGGGGGATGGGGGTAAAGGAGGGAGACAAGGGGCATGAGTGGGGGGTTGGGGGGAAAAGGAGGGAGACACGGGGCATGAGCAGGGGATGGGGGAACAAGAGAGACACGGGGCATGAGCGGGGGTTGGGGGGAACAGGGGAGACAAGGGGCATGAGCGGGGGTGGGGGGAAAAGGAGGGTGACACGGGGCATGAGCGGGGGGTGGGGAGAAAAGGAAGGAGACACGGGGCATGAGTGGGGGGTAGGGGGGACAGGGGAGACACGAGGCATGAGCGGGAGGGGGGGAACAGGGGAGACACGGGCATGAGCGGGGGGTGGGGGAAAAGGAGGGAGACACGGGGCATGAGTGGGAGATGGGGGAAAGGAGGGAGACACGGGGCATGAGCGGGGGTGGGAGAGAAAAGGGGGAGACACGTGGGCATGAGCGGGGTGTGGGGGGAACCAACGAGACAAGGGGCATGATGGGGGTGTGGGGGAAATGGAGGGAGACACGGGCCATGAGCCGGGGTGGGGAAGAAAGTAGGGAGACACCGGGCATGAGCGGGGGGGTGGGGGTCAACAGGCGAGACACGGGGCATGAACGGGGGTGGGGGGAAAAGGAGGGAGACACGTGGGCATGAGCGGGGGGTGGGGGGAACAGGGGAGACAAGGGGCATGAGCGGGGGGTGGGGCGGAAACAGAGGGAGACACGTGGCATGAGCAGGGGTGGGGGGAACGGAGGTAGACACGGGGCATGAGCAGGGGGTGTGGGTAAAGGAGGGAGACAAGGGGCATGAGCGGGGGGTGGGGGAAAAGGAGGGAGACACGGGGCATGAGCGGGGGATGCGGGAACAAGAGATACACGGGGCATGAGCGGGGGGTGGGGGGGGACAAGGGAGACATGGGGCATGAGCGGGGGTGGGGGGATCAGGGGAGACAAGGGGCATGAGCGGGGGTGGGGGGGAAAAGGAGGGAGACACGGGACATGAGCGGGGGGGTGGGGGGAAAAGGAGGGAGACACAGGGCATGAACGGGGGGTGGGGGAACAGGGGAGACACGGGGCATGAGCGGGGGGTGGGTGGGAAAGGAGGGAGACACGGGGCATGAGCAGGGGGGTGGGGGAACAGGGGAGACAAGGGGCATGAGCTGGGGGTGGGGGGGAAAGGAGGGAGACACGGGGCATGAGTGGGGGGTGGGGGAACAGGGGAGACACGGGGCATGAGCGGGGGGTGGGTGGGAAAGGAGGGAGACACGGGGCATGAGCAGGGGGGTGGGGGAACAGGGGAGACAAGGGGCATGAGCTGGGGGTGGGGGGGAAATGAGGGAGACACGGGGCATGAGCGGGGGTGGGGGGAACAGAGGAGACAGGGGCCATGAGTGGGGGGTGGGGGGGACACAAGAGAGAGACACGGGGCATGAGCGGGGGGCAGGGGGATCATGGGAGACACGTGGGCATGAGTGGGGGGTCTGGGGAATAGGGGAGGCACAGTGCATGAGCGGGGGGTAGGGGGAAAAGGAGGGAGACACAGGGCATGAGTGGGGGGTGGGGGGGAATGGAGGTAGACATGGGGCATGAGCGGGGGGAGGGAGGGAACAAGAGAGAGACACGGGGCATGAGCGTGGTGTGGGGGGGAACAGGGGAGACACGGGGCATGAGCGGGGGGTGGGGTCAACAAGAGAGACATGGGGCATGAGCAGGGGGTGGGGGGAACAGGGGAGACACAGGGCATGAGTGGGGGGTAGGGGGGAATGGAGGTAGACATGGGGCATGAGCGGGGGGAGGGAGGGAACAAGAGAGAGACACAGGGCATGAGCGTGGTGTGGGGGGGAACAGGGGAGACACTGGGCATGAGCGGGGGGTGGGGGCAGAAAGGAGGGAGACACGGGCCATGAGCAGGGGGGGAACAAGAGAGAAACACGGGGCATCATGGGGGGGTGGGGGGAACAGGGGAGACACGGGGCATGAGCAAGGGGTGGGGGAAAAGGAGGGAGACACAGGGCATGAGCGGGGGGTGGAGGGAATAGGGAGACACAGGGCATGAGCGGGGGTGGGGGCAAAAAGGAGGGAGACACGGGCCATGAGCGGGGGGTGGGGGGAATGAGAGAGACACGGGCCATGAGCGGGGGGGTGGGGGGAACAGTAGGGAGACACGGGGCATGAGTGGGGGTGGGGGGAAAGGAGGGAGACACGTGGCATGAGCGGGGGGTGGGGGGAATAAGGAGACACGGGGCATGAGCGGGGGATGGGGGCAAAAAGGAGGGAGTCACGGGCCATGAGCGGGGGTGGGGGAAGAAGAGAGACACTCGGGCCATGAGCAGGGGGTTGGGGGGAACAGTAGGCAGACACGGGGCATGAGCAGGGGGAGGGGGGGAACAGGGGAGACAAGTGGTCATGAGAGGAGGTGGGGGGAACAGGGGAGACATGTGGGCATGAGTGGGGGCTGGACAGGAACAGGGGAGACAAGGGGCAAGAGCGGGGGGTGGGGGGAGAAAGGAGGGAGACACGGGGCATGAGCAGGGATGGGGGAACATGGGAGACACAGGGCATGAGCGGTGGGTCGGGGGGAGAGGAGGGAGACACGGGGCATGAGCGGGGGTTTGGGGGGAACAGGGGAGACACGGGGCATGAGCGGGGTGGGGGGAACAGGGGAGACACGGGGCATGAGCGGGGGTGGGGGGGAAAAGGAGGGAGACACGGGGCATGAGCGGGGGGTGGGGGAAAAGGAGGGAGACATGGGGCATGAGTGGGGGTGTGGGGGAACAAGAGAGAGACACGGGGCATGAGCGGGGGTGAGGGGAATGGAGAGAGACATGGGGCATGAGCGGAGGGATGGGGGAACAGGGGAGACATGTGGGCATGACCGGGGGTGGGGGGGAAAGGAGGGAGACACAGGGCAGGAGGTGGGGGAACAGGGGAGACACGGGGCATGAGCAGGGGGGGAATGGAGGGAGACACGTGGCATGAGCGGGGGGATGGGGGAACAGGGGAGACATGTGGGCATGACCGGGGGGTGGGGGGAAAAGGAGGGAGACACAGGGCATGAGCAGGAGGTGGAGGAACAGGGGAGACACGGGGCATGAGCGGGGGTTGGGGGAAAAGGAAGGAGACACAGGCATGAGCAGGGGGGTGGGGGGAACAGGGGAGACACAGGGCATGAGCGGGGGCTGGGCGGGGAAAGGAGGGAGACACAGGGCATGAGCGGGGGTGAGGAGAACATGGGAGACACGTGGGCATGAACGGGGTGGAGGGGAAAAGGAGGGAGACATGGGGAATGAGTGGGGGTGGGGGGAACAGGGGAGACACGTGGGCATGAGCAGGGGGTGGGAGGAAAAGGAGGGAGACACGGGGCATGAGTGGGGGGGTGGGGTCAACAAGGGAGACATGGGGCATGAGCAGGGGGTGGGGGTAACAGGGGAGACACAGGGCATGAGCGGGGGTTGGGGGGAACAGGGGAGACACAGGGCATGAGCGGGGGTGAGGGGAATGGAGGGAGACATGGGGCATGAGCGGAGGGATGGGGGAACAGGGGAGACATGTGGGCATGACCGGGGTGTGGGGGGAAAAGGAGGGAGACACAGGGCAGGAGGTGGGGGAACAGGGGAGACACGGGGCATGAGCAGGGGGGGGAATGGAGGGAGACACGTGGCATGAGCGGGGGGATGGGGGAACAGGGGAGACATGTGGGCATGACCGGGGGGTGGGGGGAAAAGGAGGGAGACACAGGGCATGAGCAGGAGGGGGAGGAACAGGGGAGACACGGGGCATGAGCGGGGGCTGGGGGAAAAGGAAGGAGACACAGGCATGAGCAGGGGGGTGGGGGGAACAGGGGAGACACAGGGCATGAGCGGGGGCTGGGCGGGGAAAGGAGGGAGACACAGGGCATGAGCGGGGGTGAGGAGAACATGGGAGACACGTGGGCATGAACGGGGTGGAGGGGAAAAGGAGGGAGACACAGGGAATGAGTGGGGTTGGGGGGAACAGGGGAGACACGTGGGCATGAGCAGGGGGTGGGAGGAAAAGGAGGGAGACACGGGGCATGAGTGGGGGGTGGGGGGATCGGAGGTAGACACGGGGCATGGGCGGGGTGTGGGGGGAATGGAGGTAGGCACGGGGCATGAGCGGGGAGGTGGGGGTAACAGGGGAGACACGGGGCATGAGCGGGGGTGGGGGAAAAGGAGGGAGACACGGGGCATTAGCGGGGGTAGGGGGAATGGAGGTAAACACAGGCATGAGCGGGGGGTGGGGGGAACAGGGGGGACAAGAGGCATGAGCGGGGGTGGGGGGGAAAGGAGGGAGCCACGGGCTATGAGTGGGGGGTGGTGGGAACAGTTGGGTGACACGAGGCATGAGCGGGGGGAACAGGGGAGACACGTGGGCATGAGTGGGGGTGGGGAGAACAGGAGAGAGACACATGGGCATGAGCGGGGGGTGGGGGGAACCGGAGAGACAAGGGGCATTAGCGGGGGTGCGGGGGAAAGGAGGGAGACACGGGCCATGAGTGGGGGGTGGGGGGGAACAGTAGGGAGACACGTGGGGGGTGGGGGGAACAGGGGAGAAACGTGGGCATGAGCGGGGGGTGCGGGGAACAGGGGAGACAAGGGGCATGAGCGGGGGGTGGGGGGAAGTAGAGAGAGACACGGGCCATGAGCAGGGGGTGGGGGAACAGTAGGGAGACACAGGGCATGAGCGGGGGGTGGGAGGGTAACAGGGGAGACACGTGGGCATGAGCGGGGGTGGGGGGAACAAGGGAGACATGGGGCATGAGCGGTGGTGGGGGGAAAGGAGGGAGACACAGGCAATGAGCGGGGGTGGAGGGGAACAGGGGAGACAACGGGCATGAGCGGGGGGTGGGGGAAAAGGAGGGAGACACGGGGCATGAGTGGGAGATGGGGGGAAAGGAGGGAGACACGGGGCATGAGCGGGGGTGGGAGAGAAAAGGGGGAGACACGTGGGCCTGAGCGGGGTGTGGGGGAACCAAAGAGACAAGGGGCATGATGGGGGTGTGGGGGAAATGGAGGGAGACACGGGCCATGAGCCGGGGTGGGGAGGAAAGTAGGGAGACACCGGGCATGAGCGGGGGGGTGGGGGTCAACAGGCGAGACACGGGGCATGAAGGGGGGGTGGGGGAAAAGGAGGGAGACACGTGGGCATGAGCGGGGGGTGGGGGGACCAGGGGAGACAAGGGGCATGAGCGGGGGGTGGGGCGGAAACAGAGGGAGACACGTGGCATGAGCAGGGGTGGGGGGAACGGAGGTAGACACGGGGCATGAGCAGGGGGTGTGGGTAAAGGAGGGAGACAAGGGGCATGAGCGGGGGGTGGGGGAAAAGGAGGGAGACACAGGGCATGAGCGGGGGATGGGGGAACAAGAGATACACGGGGCATGAGCGGGGGGTGGGGGGGAACAAGGGAGACATGGGGCATGAGCGGGGGTGGGGGGATCAGGGGAGACAAGGGGCATGAGCGGGGGTGGGGGGAAAAGGAGGGAGACACGGGACATGAGCGGGGGGGTGGGGGGAAAAGGAGGGAGACACAGGGCATGAACGGGGGGGTGGGGGAACAGGGGAGACACGGGGCATGAGCGGGGGGTGGGTTGGAAAGGAGGGAGACACGGGGCATGATCAGGGGGGTGGGGGAACAGGGGAGACAAGGGGCATGAGCTGGGGGTGGGGGGGAAAGGAGGGAGACACGGGGCATGAGTGGGGGGTGGGGGAACAGGGGAGACCCGGGGCATGAGCGGGGGGTGGGTGGGAAAGGAGGGAGACACGGGGCATGAGCAGGGGAGTGGGGGAACAGGGGAGACAAGGGGCATGAGCTGGGGGTGGGGGGGAAATGAGGGAGACACGGGGCATGAGCGGGGGTGGGGGGAACAGAGGAGACAGGGGCCATGAGTGGGGGGTGGGGGGGACACAAGAGAGAGACACGGGGCATGAGCGGGGGGTGGGGGGGAAAAGGAGGGAGACACGGGGCATGAGCGGGGGGTGGGGGGAAAAGGAGGGAGACATGGGGCATGAGCAGGGGGTAGGGGGGTACAAGGGAGACATGGGGCATGGGAGACATGTAGGCATGAGTGGGGGTGGGGGGAACAAGAGGGAGACACATGGGCATGAGCGGGGGTGGGGGGGAAAAGGAGGGAGACACGGGGCATGAGCGGGGGGTGGGGGAAAAGGAGGGAGACATGGGGCATGAGCGAGGGGGTGGGGGGAAAAGGAGGGAGACACAGGGCATGAACGGGGGGTGGGGGAACAGGGGAGACACAGGGCATGAGCAGGGAGTGGGGGGGAAAGGAGGGAGACACAGGGCATGAGCGGGGGTGGGGGAACAGGGGAGACACAGGGCATGCGCGGGGGGTGGGTGGGAAATGAGGGAGACACGGGGCATGAGCAGGGGGGTGGGGGAACAGGGGAGACAAGGGGCATGAGCTGGGGGTGGGGGGGAAAGGAGGGAGACACGGGGCATGAGCGGGGGTGGGGGAACAGAGGAGACAGGGGCCATGAGTGGGGGGTGGGGGGGACACAAGAGAGAGACACGGGGCATGAGCGGGGGGTGGGGGGAAAAGGAGGGAGACATGGGGCATGAGCAGGGGGTAGGGGGGTACAAGGGAGACATGGAGCGTGGGAGACATGTGGGCATGAGTGGGGGTGGGGGGAACAGGGGAGACATGGGGCATGAGCGGGGGTGGGGGGAAAAGGAGGGAGACACGGGGCATGAGCGGGGGGTGGGGGGGAAAAGGAGGGAGACACGGGGCATGAGTGGGGGTGCGGGGGAACAAGAGAGAGACACGGGGCATGAGCAGGGGTGGGGGGAATGGAGGGAGACATGGGGCATGAGCGGAGGGATGGGGGAACAGGGGAGACATGTGGGCATGACCGGGGGGGTGGGAAGAAAAAAGGAGGGCGACATGTGGGCATGAGCGGGGGTGGGGGAACAGGGTAGTCAAGTGGCATGAGCGGGGGTGGGGGGGAACAGGAGAGACACGTGGGCATGAGCGGGTGTGGGGGGAACAGGGAAGACAAGGGGCATGAGTGGGGGGTGGGGGGAAAAGGAGGGAGACATGTGGGCATGAGCAGGGGGTGGGGGAACAGGGGAGACAAGTGGCATGAGCGGGGTTGGGGGGAACAGGAGAGGCATATGGTATGAGCGGGGGTGGGGGGGAACAGGAGAGGCACGTGGGCATGAGTGGGTGTGGGGGGAAGAGGGGAGACAAGGGGCATGAGCGGCGGGTGGGGGGAAAAGGAGGGAGACACGGTGCATGAGCGGGGTGGGGTGGAACGGAGGTAGACACGGGGCATGAGCGGGGGGTGGGGGGTAAAGGAGGGAGACAAGGGGCATGAGTGGGGGGTTGGGGGAAAAGGAGGGAGACACGGGGCATGAGCAGGGGATGGGGGAACAAGAGAGACACGGGGCATGAGCGGGGGTTGGGGGGAACAGGGGAGACAAGGGGCATGAGCGGTGGTGGGGGAAAAGGAGGGTGACACGGGGCATGAGCAGGGGGTGGGGAGAAAAGGAAGGAGACATGGGGCATGAGTGGGGGGGTAGGGGGGACAGGGGAGACACGAGGCATGAGCGGGAGTGGGGGGAACAGGGGAGACACGGGCATGAGCGGGGGGTGGGGGGAAAGGAGGGAGACACGGGGCATGAGCGGGGGTGGGAGGCAAAAGGGGGAGACACATGGGCATGAGCGGGGGGTGGGGGGAACCAAAGAGACAAGGGGCATGATGGGGGTGTGGGGGAAATGGAGGGAGACACGGGCCATGAGCGGGGGTGGGGGGGAAAGGAGGGAGACACCGGGCATGAGCGAGGGGTGGGGGTGAACAGGCGAGACACGGGGCATGAACGGGGGGTGGGGGGAAAAGGAGGGAGACACGTGGGCATGAGCGGGGGGTGGGGGAACAGGGGAGACAAGGGGCATGAGCCGGGGGTGGGGCGGAAACAGAGGGAGACACGGGGCATGAGCAGGGGTGCGGGGAACGGAGCTAAACACGGGGCATGAGCAGGGGGTGTGGGTAAAGGAGGGAGACAAGGGGCATGAGCGGGGGGTGGGGGAAAAGGAGGGAGACATGGGGCATGAGCGGGGGATGGGGGAACAAGAGATACACGGGGCATGAGCGGGGGGTGGGGGGGAACAAGGGAGACATGGGGCATGAGCGGGGGTGGGGGGATCAGGGGAGACAAGGGGCATGAGCGGGGGTGGGGGGGAAAAGGAGGGAGACACGGGGCATGAGCGGGGGGGTGGGGGGAAAAGGAGGGAGACACAGGGCATAAGCAGGGGGTGGGGGGAAAGGAAGGAGACACAGGGCATGAGCGGGGGTGGGGGGAACAGGGGAGACACGGGGCATGAGCGGGGGGTGGGTGGGAAAGGAGGGAGACACGGGGCATGAGCAGGGGGGTGGGGGAACAGGGGAGACAAGGGGCATGAGCTGGGGGTGGGGGGGAAAGGAGGGAGACACGGGGCATGAGCGGGGGTGGGGGAACAGAGGAGACAGGGGCCATGAGTGGGGGATGGGGGGACACAAGAGAGAGACACGGGGCATGAGCGGGGGGTGGGGGGGAAAAGGAGGGAGACACGGGGCATGAGCGGGGGGTGGGGGGAAAAGGAGGGAGACATGGGGCGAGAGCAGGGGGTAGGGGGGTACAAGGGAGACATGGGGCATCGGAGACATGTGGGCATGAGCGGGGGTGGGTGGAACCGGAGTGACAAGGGGCATGAGCGGGGTTGTGGGGGAAAGGAGGGAGACACAGGGCATGAGCAGGGGGGTGGGGGTGAACAGGGGAGACACGGGGCATGAACGGAGGGTGGGAGGGAAAAGGAGGGAGACATGTGGGCATGAGCGGGGGGTGGGGGAACAGGGTAGCCAAGTGGCATGAGCGGGGGTGGGGGGAACAGGAGAGACACGTGGGCATGAGCGGGTGTGGGGGGAACAGGGGAGACAAGGGGCATGAGCGGGGGGTGGGGGGAAAAGGAGGGAGACATGTGGGCATGAGCGGGGGGTGGGGGAACAGGGGAGACAAGTGGCATGAGCGGGGTTGGGGGGAATAGGAGAGACATGTGGCATGAGCGGGGGTGAACAGGAGAGACACGTGGGCATGAGCAGGTGTGGGATGGAACAGGGGAGACAACGGGCATGAGCGGGGGGTCGGGGGAAAAGGAGGGAGACACGGGGCATGAGCGGGGGTGGGGTGGAACGGAGGTAGACACGGGGCATGAGCAGGGGGTGGGGGGTAAAGGAGGGAGACAAGGGGCATGAGTGGGGGGTTGGGGGGAAAAGGAGGGAGACACGGGGCATGAGCAGGGGATGGGGGAACAAGAGAGACACGGGCCATGAGCGGGGGTTGCGGGGAACAGGGGAGACAAGGGGCATGAGCGGGGGTGGGGGGAAAAGGAGGGTGACACGGGGCATGAGCGGGGGGTGGGGAGAAAAGGAAGGAGACACAGGGCATGAGTGGGGGGGTAGGGGGACAGGGGAGACACGGCATGAGTGGGGGTTGGGGGGGAAAAGAGGGAGACACGGGGCATGAGCGGGGGGTGGGGGGGAACAGGGGAGACACAGGGCATGCACAGGGGTGTGGGGGGAAAAGGAGGGAGACACGGAGCATGAGCGGGGGGTGGGGGGAAACAGAGGGAGACATGGGGCATGAGTGGGGGGGTGAGGGGAACAGGGGAGACACAGGGCATGAGCTGGGGGTGGGGGGAAAGGAGGGAGACACGGCATGATCGGGGGGTGGGGGGGAACAGGGGAGACACGGGGCATGAGCGGGGGGTGGGGGGAACAGGAGGGAGACACGGGGCATCAGCGGGGGGTGGAGGGGAACAGGGGAGACACGGGGCATGAGCGGGGGGTGGGGAGGAAAGGAGGGAGACACGGGGCATGAGCGGGGGGTGGGGAGGAAACAGAGGGAGACACGGGGCATGAGCAGGGGCGTGGGGGAAGAGGGGATACACAGGGCATGAGCTGGGGGTGGGGGGAGGAGGGAGACACAGGGCATGAGCGGGGGGGAACAGTGGAGACACAGGGCATGAGCGGGGGGGGTGGGAGGAACAGGGGAGACACAAGGCATGAGCGGGGGGTGGGGGGAAAAGGAGGGAGACATCAGGCATGAGCAGGGGGTGGGGGGGAAAAGGAGGGAGACACGGGGCATGAGCAGGGGGTGGGGGAAAAGGAGGGGAGACATGGGGCATGAGCAGGGGTGGGCGGAACAGAGGTAGACACGGGGCATGAGCAGGGGGTGGGGGAAAAGGAGGGAGACATGGGGCATGAGCAGGGGGTGGGGGGAACAATGGAGACACGGGCCATGAGCGGGGGTTGGGGGGAAAAGGAGGGAGACACGGGGCATGAGCGGGGGGTGGGGGAAAAGGAGGGAGACACGGGGCATGAGCGGGGGATGGGAATACAAGAGATACACGGGGCATGAGCGGGGGGTGGGGGGGAACAAGGGAGACATGGGGCATGAGCGGGGGCGGGGGGATCAGGGGAGACAAGGGGCATGAGCCGGGGTGGGGGGGAAAAGGAGGGAGACACGGGGCATGAGCGGGGGGGTGGGGGGAAAAGGATGGAGACACAGGGCATGAACGGGGGGTGGGGGAACAGGGGAGACACGGGGCATGAGCGGGGGGTGGGTGGGAAAGGAGGGAGACACGGGGCATGAGCAGGGGGGTGGGGGAACAGGGGAGACAAGGGGCATGAGCTGGGGGTGGGGGGGAAAGGAGGGAGACACGGGGCATGAGTGGGGGGTGGGGGAACAGGGGAGACACGGGGCATGAGCGGGGGTGGGTGGGAAAGGAGGGAGACACGGGGCATGAGCAGGGGGGTGGGGGAACAGGGGAGACAAGGGGCATGAGCTGGGGGTGGGGGGAAAGGAGGGAGATACGGGGCATGAGCGGGGGTGGGGGGAACAGAGGAGACAGGGGCCATGAGTGGGGGGTGGGGGGACACAAGAGAGAGACACGGGGCATGAGCGGGGGTGGGGGAAAAGGAGGGAGACATGGGGCATGAGCAGGGGTGGGCGGAACAGAGGTAGACACGGGGCATGAGCAGGGGGTGGGGGAAAAGGAGGGAGACATGGGGCATGAGCGGGGGGTGGGGGGAACAATGGAGACACGGGCCATGAGCAGGAGGTGGGGGGAACAGGGGAGACACGGGGCATGAGCGGGGGTTGGGGGGAAAAGGAGGGAGACACGGGGCATGAGCGGGGGGTGGGGGAAAAGGAGGGAGACACAGGGCATGAGCGGGGGATGGGGGAACAAGAGATACACGGGGCATGAGCGGGCGGTGGGGGGGAACAAGGGAGACATGGGGCATGAGCTGGGGGATCAGGGGAGACAAGGGGCATGAGCCGGGGTGGGGGGGAAAAGGAGGGAGACACGGGGCATGAGCGGGGGGGTGGGGGGAAAAGGATGGAGACACAGGCCATGAACGGGGGGTGGGGGAACAGGGGAGACACGGGGCATGAGCGGGGGGTGGGTGGGAAAGGAGGGAGACACGGGGCATGAGCAGGGGGGTGGGGGAACAGGGGAGACAAGGGGCATGAGCTGGGGGTGGGGGTGGAAAGGAGGGAGACACGGGGCATGAGTGGGGGGTGGGGGAACAGGGGAGACACGGGGCATGAGCGGGGGGTGGGTGGGAAAGGAGGGAGACACGGGGCATGAGCAGGGGGGTGGGGGAACAGGGGAGACAAGGGGCATGAGCTGGGGGTGGGGGGAAAGGAGGGAGACACGGGGCATGAGCGGGGGTGGGGGGAACAGAGGAGACAGGGGCCATGAGTGGGGGGTGGGGGGACACAAGAGAGAGACACGGGGCATGAGCGGGGGGTGGGGGAGAAAAGGAGGGAGACACGGGGCATGAGCGGGGGGTGGGGGGAAAAGGAGGGAGACATGGGGCATGAGCAGGGGGTAGGGGGGTACAAGGGAGACATGGGGCATGGGAGACATGTGGGCATGAGTGGGGGTGGGGGGAACAAGAGGGAGGCACATGGGCATGAGCGGGGGTGGGGGGGAAAGGAGGGAGACACGGAGCATGAGCGGGGGGTGGGGGGAAAAGGAGGGAGACACGGGGCATGAGTGGGGATGCGGGGGAACAAGAGAGAGACACGGGGCATGAGCAGGGGTGGGGGGAATGGAGGGAGACATGGGGCATGAGCGGGCGGGTGGGGGGAAAAGGAGGGAGACACAGGGCATGAACGGGGGGTGGGGGAACAGGGGAGACACAGGGCATGAGCAGGGGGTGGGGGGGAAAGGAGGGAGACACAGGGCATGAGCGGGGGTGGGGGGAACAGGGGACACACGGGGCATGAGCGGGGGGTGGGTGGGAAAGGAGGGAGACACGGGGCATGAGCAGGGGGGTGGGGGAACAGGGGAGACAAGGGGCATGAGCTGGGGGTGGGGGGGAAAGGAGGGAGACACGGGGCATGAGCGGGGGTGGGGGGAACAGAGGAGACAGGGGCCATGAGTGGGGGGTGGGGGGGACACAAGAGAGAGACACAGGGCATGAATGGGGGGTGGGGGAACAGGGGAGACACAGGGCATAAGCAGGGGGTGGGGGGGAAAGGAAGGAGACACAGGGCATGAGCGGGGGTGGGGGGAACAGGGGAGACACGGGGCATGAGTGGGGGGTGGGTGGGAAAGGAGGGAGACACGGGGCATGAGCAGGGGGGTGGGGGAACAGGGGAGACAGGGGCATGAGCTGGGGGTGGGGGGGAAAGGAGGGAGACACGGGGCATGAGCGGGGGTGGGGGGAACAGAGGAGACAGGGGCCATGAGTGGGGGATGGGGGACACAAGAGAGAGACACGGGGCATGAGCGGGGGGTGGGGGGAAAAGGAGGGAGACACGGGGCATGAGCGGGGGGTGGGGGGAAAAGGAGGGAGACATGGGGCGAGAGCAGGGGGTAGGGGGGTACAAGGGAGACATGGGGCATCGGAGACATGTGGGCATGAGCGGGGGTGGGTGGAACCGGAGTGACAAGGGGCATGAGCGGGGGTGTGGGGGAAAGGAGGGAGACACAGGGCATGAGCAGGGGGGTGGGGGTGAACAGGGGAGACACGGGGCATGAACGGAGAGTGGGAGGGAAAAGGAGGGAGACATGTGGGCATGAGCGGGGGGTGGGGGAACAGGGTAGCCAAGTGGCATGAGCGGGGGTGGGGGGAACAGGAGAGACATGTGGGCATGAGCGGGTGTGGGGGGAACAGGGGAGACAAGGGGCATGAGCGGGGGTGGGGGGAAAAGGAGGGAGACATGTGGGCATGAGCAGGGGGTGGGGGAACAGGGGAGACAAGTGGCATGAGCGGGGTTGGGGGGAACAGGAGAGACATATGGCATGAGCGGGGGTGGGGGGGAACAGGAGAGACACGTGGGCATGAGCAGGTGTGGGGGGAACAGGGGAGACAAGGGGCATGAGCGGGGGGTCGGGGGAAAAGGAGGGAGACACGGGGCATGAGCGGGGGTGGGGTGGAACGGAGGTAGACACGGGGCATGAGCAGGGGGTGGGGGGTAAAGGAGGGAGACAAGGGGCATGAGTAGGGGGTTGGGGGGAAAAGGAGGGAGACACGGGGCATGAGCAGGGGATGGGGGAACAAGAGAGACACGGGCCATGAGCGGGGGTTGCGGGGAACAGGGGAGACAAGGGGCATGAGCGGGGGTGGGGGGAAAAGGAGGGTGACACGGGGCATGAGCGGGGGGTGGGGAGAAAAGGAAGGAGACACAGGGCATGAGTGGGGGGGTAGGGGGACAGGGGAGACACGGCATGAGTGGGGGTTGGGGGGGAAAAGAGGGAGACACGGGGCATGAGCGGGGGGTGGGGGGGAACAGGGGAGACACAGGGCATGCACAGGGGTGTGGGGGGAAAAGGAGGGAGACATGGAGCATGAGCGGGGGGTGGGGGGAAACAGAGGGAGACATGGGGCATGAGTGGGGGGGTGAGGGGAACAGGGGAGACACGGGGCATGAGCTGGGGGTGGGGGGAAAGGAGGGAGACACGGCATGATCGGGGGGTGGGGGGGAACAGGGGAGACACGGGGCATGAGCGGGGGGTGGGGGGAACAGGAGGGAGACACGGGGCATCAGCGGGGGGTGGAGGGGAACAGGGGAGACACGGGGCATGAGCGGGGGGTGGGGAGGAAAGGAGGGAGACACGGGGCATGAGCGGGGGGTGGGGAGGAAACAGAGGGAGACACGGGGCATGAGCAGGGGCGTGGCGGGAAGAGGGGATACACAGGGCATGAGCTGGGGGTGGGGGGAGGAGGGAGACACGGCATGAGCGGGGGGGAACAGTGGAGACACAGGGCATGAGCGGGGGGGTGCGGGGAACAGGGGAGACACAAGGCATGAGCGGGGGGTGGGGGGAAAAGGAGGGAGACATCAGGCATGAGCAGGGGGTGGGGGGGAAAAGGAGGGAGACACGGGGCATGAGCAGGGGGTGGGGGAAAAGGAGGGAGACATGGGGCATGAGCAGGGGTGGGCGGAACAGAGGTAGACACGGGGCATGAGCAGGGGGTGGGGGAAAAGGAGGGAGACATGGGGCATGAGCGGGGGGTGGGGGGAACAATGGAGACACGGGCCATGAGCAGGAGGTGGGGGGGAACAGGGGAGACACGGGGCATGAGCGGGGGTTGGGGGGAAAAGGAGGGAGACACGGGGCATGAGCGGGGGGTGGGGGAAAAGGAGGGAGACACGGGGCATGAGCGGGGGATGGGGGAACAAGAGATACACGGGGCATGAGCGGGGGGTGGGGGGGAACAAGGGAGACATGGGGCATGAGCGGGGGCGGGGGGATCAGGGGAGACAAGGGGCATGAGCCGGGGTGGGGGGGAAAAGGAGGGAGACACGGGGCATGAGCGGGGGGGTGGGGGGAAAAGGATGGAGACACAGGGCATGAACGGGGGGTGGGGGAACAGGGGAGACACGGGGCATGAGCGGGGGGTGGGTGGGAAAGGAGGGAGACACGGGGCATGAGCAGGGGGGTGGGGGAACAGGGGAGACAAGGGGCATGAGCTGGGGACGGGGGGGGAAAGGAGGGAGACACGGGGCATGAGTGGGGGGTGGGGGAACAGGGGAGACACGGGGCATGAGCGGGGGGTGGGTGGGAAAGGAGGGAGACACGGGGCATGAGCAGGGGGGTGGGGGAACAGGGGAGACAAGGGGCATGAGCTGGGGGTGGGGGGAAAGGAGGGAGACACGGGGCATGAGCGGGGGTGGGGGGAACAGAGGAGACAGGGGCCATGAGTGGGGGGTGGGGGGACACAAGAGAGAGACACGGGGCATGAGCGGGGGTGGGGGAAAAGGAGGGAGACATGGGGCATGAGCAGGGGTGGGCGGAACAGAGGTAGACACGGGGCATGAGCAGGGGGTGGGGGAAAAGGAGGGAGACATGGTGCATGAGCGGGGGGTGGGGGGAACAATGGAGACACGGGCCATGAGCAGGAGGTGGGGGGAACAGGGGAGACACGGGGCATGAGCGGGGGTTGGGGGGAAAAGGAGGGAGACACGGGGCATGAGCGGGGGGTGGGGGAAAAGGAGGGAGACACGGGGCATGAGTGGGGGATGGGGGAACAAGAGATACACGGGGCATGAGCTAGCGGTGGGGGGGAACAAGGGAGACATGGGGCATGAGCGGGGGGATCAGGGGAGACAAGGGGCATGAGCCGGGGTGGGGGGAAAAGGAGGGAGACACGGGGCATGAGCGGGGGGTGGGGGGAAAAGGATGGAGACACAGGCCATGAACGGGGGGTGGGGGAACAGGGGAGACACGGGGCATGAGCGGGGGGTGGGTGGGAAAGGAGGGAGACACGGGGCATGAGCAGGGGGGTGGGGGAACAGGGGAGACAAGGGGCATGAGCTGGGGTGGAGGGGGAAAGGAGGGAGACACGGGGCATGAGTGGGGGGTGGGGGAACAGGGGAGACACGGGGCATGAGCGGGGGGTGGGTGGGAAAGGAGGGAGACACGGGGCATGAGCAGGGGGGTGGGGGAACAGGGGAGACAAGGGGCATGAGCTGGGGGTGGGGGGAAAGGAGGGAGACACGGGGCATGAGCGGGGGTGGGGGGAACAGAGGAGACAGGGGCCATGAGTGGGGGGTGGGGGGACACAAGAGAGAGACACGGGGCATGAGCGGGGGGTGGGGGAGAAAAGGAGGGAGACACGGGGCATGAGCGGGGGGTGGGGGGAAAAGGAGGGAGACATGGGGCATGAGCAGGGGGTAGTGGGGTACAAGGGAGACATGGGGCATGGGAGACATGTGGGCATGAGTGGGGGTGGGGGGAACAAGAGGGAGACACATGGGCATGAGCGGGGGTGGGGGGGGAAAGGAGGGAGACACGGAGCATGAGCGGGGGGTGGGGGGAAAAGGAGGGAGACACGGGGCATGAGTGGGGATGCGGGGGAACAAGAGAGAGACACGGGGCATGAGCAGGGGTGGGGGGAATGGAGGGAGACATGGGGCATGAGCGGGCGGGTGGGGGGAAAAGGAGGGAGACACAGGGCATGAACGGGGGGTGGGGGAACAGGGGAGACACAGGGCATGAGCAGGGGGTGGGGGGGAAAGGAGGGAGACACAGGGCATGAGCGGGGGTGGGGGGAACAGGGGACACACGGGGCATGAGCGGGGGGTGGGTGGGAAAGGAGGGAGACACGGGGCATGAGCAGGGGGGTGGGGGAACAGGGGAGACAAGGGGCATGAGCTGGGGGTGGGGGGGGAAAGGAGGGAGACACGGGGCATGAGCGGGGGTGGGGGGAACAGAGGAGACAGGGGCCATGAGTGGGGGGTGGGGGGGACACAAGGGAGAGACACAGGGCATGAATGGGGGGTGGGGGAACAGGGGAGACACAGGGCATAAGCAGGGGGTGGGGGGGAAAGGAAGGAGACACAGGGCATGAGCGGGGGTGGGGGGAACAGGGGAGACACGGGGCATGAGCGGGGGGTGGGTGGGAAAGGAGGGAGACACGGGGCATGAGCAGGGGGGTGGGGGAACAGGGGAGACAGGGGCATGAGCTGGGGGTGGGGGGGAAAGGAGGGAGACACGGGGCATGAGCGGGGGTGGGGGGAACAGAGGAGACAGGGGCCATGAGTGGGGGATGGGGGACACAAGAGAGAGACACGGGGCATGAGCGGGGGGTGGGGGGGAAAAGGAGGGAGACACGGGGCATGAGCGGGGGGTGGGGGGAAAAGGAGGGAGACATGGGGCGAGAGCAGGGGGTAGGGGGGTACAAGGGAGACATGGGGCATCGGAGACATGTGGGCATGAGCGGGGGTGGGTGGAACCGGAGTGACAAGGGGCATGAGCGGGGGTGTGGGGGAAAGGAGGGAGACACAGGGCATGAGCAGGGGGGTGGGGGTGAACAGGGGAGACACGGGGCATGAACGGAGGGTGGGAGGGAAAAGGAGGGAGACATGTGGGCATGAGCGGGGGGTGGGGGAACAGGGTAGCCAAGTGGCGGGGGTGGGGGGAACAGGAGAGACATGTGGGCATGAGCGGGTGTGGGGGGAACAGGGGAGACAAGGGGCATGAGCGGGGGGTGGGGGGAAAAGGAGGGAGACATGTGGGCATGAGCAGGGGGTGGGGGAACAGGGGAGACACGTGGCATGAGCGGGGTTGGGGGGAACAGGAGAGACATATGGCATGAGCGGGGGTGGGGGGGAACAGGAGAGACACGTGGGCATGAGCAGGTGTGGGGGGAACAGGGGAGACAAGGGGCATGAGCGGGGGTCGGGGGAAAAGGAGGGAGACACGGGGCATGAGCGGGGGTGGGGTGGAACGGAGGTAGACACGGGGCATGAGCAGGGGGTGGGGGTAAAGGAGGGAGACAAGGGGCATGAGTAGGGGTTTGGGGGGAAAAGGAGGGAGACACGGGGCATGAGCAGGGGATGGGGGAACAAGAGAGACACGGGCCATGAGCGGGGGTTGCGGGGAACAGGGGAGACAAGGGGCATGAGCGGGGGTGGGGGGAAAAGGAGGGTGACACGGGGCATGAGCGGGGGGTGGGGAGAAAAGGAAGGAGACACAGGGCATGAGTGGGGGGGTAGGGGGACAGGGGAGACACGGCATGAGTGGGGGTTGGGGGGGAAAAGAGGGAGACACGGGGCATGAGCGGGGGGTGGGGGGAACAGGGGAGACACAGGGCATGCACAGGGGTGTGGGGGGAAAAGGAGGGAGACACGGAGCATGAGCGGGGGGTGGGGGGAAACAGAGGGAGACATGGGGCATGAGTGGGGGGGTGAGGGGAACAGGGGAGACATGGGGCATGAGCTGGGGGTGGGGGGAAAGGAGGGAGACACGGCATGATCGGGGGGTGGGGGGAACAGGGGAGACACGGGGCATGAGCGGGGGGTGGGGGGAACAGGAGGGAGACACGGGGCATCAGCGGGGGGTGGAGGGGAACAGGGGAGACACGGGGCATGAGCGGGGGGTGGGGAGGAAAGGAGGGAGACACGGGGCATGAGCGGGGGGTGGGGAGGAAACAGAGGGAGACACGGGGCATGAGCAGGGGCGTGGGGGGAAGAGGGGATACACAGGGCATGAGCTGGGGGTGGGGGGAGGAGGGAGACACAGGGCATGAGCGGGGGGGAACAGTGGAGACACAGGGCATGAGCGGGGGGGTGGGGGGAACAGGGGAGACACAAGGCATGAGCGGGGGGTGGGGGGAAAAGGAGGGAGACATCAGGCATGAGCAGGGGGTGGGGGGGAAAAGGAGGGAGACACGGGGCATGAGCAGGGGGTGGGGGAAAAGGAGGGAGACATGGGGCATGAGCAGGGGTGGGCGGAACAGAGGTAGACACGGGGCATGAGCAGGGGGTGGGGGAAAAGGAGGGAGACATGGGGCATTAGCGGGGGGTGGGGGGAACAATGGAGACACGGGCCATGAGCAGGAGGTGGGGGGAACAGGGGAGACACGGGGCATGAGCGGGGGTTGGGGGGAAAAGGAGGGAGACACGGGGCATGAGCGGGGGGTGGGGGAAAAGGAGGGAGACACGGGGCATGAGCGGAGGATGGGGGAACAAGAGATACACGGGGCATGAGCGGGGGGTGGGGGGGAACAAGGGAGACATGGGGCATGAGCGGGGGCGGGGGGATCAGGGGAGACAAGGGGCATGAGCCGGGGTGGGGGGGAAACGGAGGGAGACACGGGGCATGAGCGGGGGGTGGGGGGAAAAGGATGGAGACACAGGGCATGAACGGGGGGTGGGGGAACAGGGTAGACAGGGGGCATGAGCGGGGGGTGGGTGGGAAAGGAGGGAGACACGGGGCATGAGCAGGGGAGTGGGGGAACAGGGGAGACAAGGGGCATGAGCTGGGGGTGGGGGGGGAAAGGAGGGAGACACAGGGCATGAGTGGGGGGTGGGGGAACAGGGGAGACACGGGGCATGAGCGGGGGGTGGGTGGGAAAGGAGGGAGACACGGGGCATGAGCGGGGGTGGGGGGAACAGAGGAGACAGGGGCATGAGTGGGGGGTGGGGGGACACAAGAGAGAGACACGGGGCATGAGCGGGGGGTGGGGGAGAAAAGGAGGGAGACACGGGGCATGAGCGGGGGGTGGGGGGAAAAGGAGGGAGACATGGGGCATGAGCAGGGGGTAGGGGGGTACAAGGGAGACATGGGGCATGGGAGACATGTGGGCATGAGTGGGGGTGGGGGGAACAAGAGGGAGACACATGGGCATGAGCGGGGGTGGGGGGGGAAAGGAGGGAGACACGGAGCATGAGCGGGGGGTGGGGGGAAAAGGAGGGAGACACGGGGCATGAGTGGGGATGCGGGGGAACAAGAGAGAGACACGGGGCATGAGCAGTGTTGGGGGGAATGGAGGGAGACATGGGGCATGAGCGGGCGGGTGGGGGAACAGGGGAGACACGGGGCATGAGCGGGGGGTGGGTGGGAAAGGAGGGAGACACGGGGCATGAGCAGGGGAGTGGGGGAACAGGGGAGACAAGGGGCATGAGCTGGGGGTGGGGGGGGAAAGGAGGGAGACACGGGGCATGAGTGGGGGGTGGGGGAACAGGGGAGACACGGGGCATGAGCGGGGGGTGGGTGGGAAAGGAGGGAGACACGGGGCATGAGCGGGGGGTGGGTGGGAAAGGAGGGAGACACGGGGCATGAGCAGGGGAGTGGGGGAACAGGGGAGACAAGGGGCATGAGCTGGGGGTGGGGGGGAAAGGAGGGAGACACGGGGCATGAGTGGGGGGTGGGGGAACAGGGGAGACAAGGGGCATGAGCTGGGGGTGGGGGGGAAAGGAGGGAGACACGGGGCATGAGCGGGGGTGGGGGGAACAGAGGAGACAGGGGCATGAGTGGGGGGTGGGGGGACACAAGAGAGAGACACGGGGCATGAGCGGGGGGTGGGGGAGAAAAGGAGGGAGACACGGGACATGAGCGGGGGGTGGGGGGAAAAGGAGGGAGACATGGGGCATGAGCAGGGGGTAGGGGGGTACAAGGGAGACATGGGGCATGGGAGACATGTGGGCATGAGTGGGGGTGGGGGGAACAAGAGGGAGACACATGGGCATGAGCGGGGGTGGGGGGGGAAAGGAGGGAGACACAGAGCATGAGCGGGGGGTGGGGGGAAAAGGAGGGAGACACGGGGCATGAGTGGGGATGCGGGGGAACAAGAGAGAGACACGGGGCATGAGCAGTGTTGGGGGGAATGGAGGGAGACATGGGGCATGAGCGGGCGGGTGGGGGGAAAAGGAGGGAGACACAGGGCATGAACGGGGGGTGGGGGAACAGGGGAGACACAGGGCATGAGCAGGGGGTGGGGGGGAAAGGAGGGAGACACAGGGCATGAGCGGGGGTGGGGGGAACAGGGGAGACACGGGGCATGAGCGGGGGGTGGGTGGGAAAGGAGGGAGACACGGGGCATGAGCAGGGGGGTGGGGGAACAGGGGAGACAAGGGGCATGAGCTGGGGGTGGGGGGGAAAGGAGGGAGACACGGGGCATGAGCGGGGGTGGGGGGAACAGAGGAGACAGGGGCCATGAGTGGGGGGTGGGGGGGGACACAAGAGAGAGACACAGGGCATGAGCGGGGGGTGGGGGGAAAATAAGGGAGACATGGGGCATGAGCGGGGGTGGGGGGGAAAAGGAGGGAGACATGGGGCATGAGCGGGGGGTGGGGGGAAAAGGAGGGAGACACGGGGCATGAGTGTGGGTGCGGGGGAACAAGAGAGAGACACGGGGCATGAGCAGGGGTGGGGGGAATGGAGGGAGACATGGGGCATGATCGGAGGGATGGGGGAACAGGGGAGACATGTGGGCATGACCGGGGGGTGGGGGGGAAAAGGAGGGAGACATGTGGGCATGAGCGGGGGGTGGGGGAACAGGGTAGCCAAGTGGCATGAGCGGGGGCGGGGGGGAACAGGAGAGACACGTGGGCATGAGCGGGTGTGGGGGGAACAGGGAAGACAAGGGGCATGAGTGGGGGGTGGGGGGAAAAGGAGGGAGACATGTGGGCATGAGCAGGGGGTGGGGGAACAGGGGAGACAAGTGGCATGAGCGGGGTTGGGGGAACAGGAGAGACATATGGCATGAGCGGGGGTGGGGGGAACAGGAGAGACACGTGGGCATGAGCGGGTGTGGGGGGAAGCGGGGAGACAAGGGGCATGAGCGGCAGGTGGGGGGAAAAGGAGGGAGACACGGGGCATGAGCGGGGGTGGGGTGGAACGGAGGTAGACACGGGGAATGAGCGGGGGGTGGGGGGAATGGAGGGAGACATGGGGCATGAGCGGAGGGATGGGGGAACAGGGGAGACATGTGGGCATGACCGGGGGGTGGGGGGGAAAAGGAGGGAGACATGTGGGCATGAGCGGGGGGTGGGGGAACAGGGTAGCCAAGTGGCATGAGCGGGGGTAGGGGGGAACAGGAGAGACACGTGGGCATGAGCGGGTGTGGGGGGAACAGGGAAGACAAGGGGCATGAGTGGGGGGTGGGGGGAAAAGGAGGGAGACATGTGGGCATGAGCAGGGGGTGGGGGAACAGGGGAGACAAGTGGCATGAGGGGGGTTGGGGGGAACAGGAGAGACATATGGCATGAGCGGGGGTGGGGGGGAACAGGAGAGACACGTAGGCATGAGCGGGTGTGGGGGGAAGAGGGGAGACAAGGGGCATGAGCGGCGGGTGGGGGGAAAAGGAGGGAGACACGGGGCATGAGCGGGGGTGGGGTGGAACGGAGGTAACAACAGGGCATGAGCGGGGGGTGGGGGGTAAAGGAGGGAGACAAGGGGCATGAGTGGGGGGTTGGGGGGAAAATGAGGGAGACACGGGGCATGAGCAGGGGATGGGGGAACAAGAGAGACACGGGGCATGAGCGGGGGTTGGGGGAACAGGGGAGACAAGGGGCATGAGCGGGGTGGGGGGAAAAGGAGGGTGACACGGGGCATGAGCGGGGGGTGGGGAGAAAAGGAAGGAGACACGGAGCATGAGTGGGGGGGTAGGGGGGACAGGGGAGACACGAGGCATGAGCGGGAGTGGGGGGAACAGGGAAGACACGGGCATGAGCGGGGGGTGGGGGGAAAAGGAGGGAGACACGGGGCATGAGTGGGAGATGGGGGAAAGGAGGGAGACACGGGGCATGAGCGGGGGTGGGAGGCAAAAGGGGGAGACACGTGGGCATGAGCGGGGGGTGGGGGGAACCAAAGAGACAAGGGGCATGATGGGGGTGTGGGGGAAATGGAGGGAGACACGGGCCATGAGCGGGGGTGGGGGGGAAAGGAGGGAGACACCGGGCATGAGCGGGAGGGTGGGGGTGAACAGGCGAGACACGGGGCATGAACAGGGGGTGGGGGGAAAAGGAGGGAGACACGTGGGCATGAGCGGGGGGTGGGGGGAACAGGGGAGACAAGGGGCATGAGCGGGGGGTGGGGCGGAAACAGAGGGAGACATGGGGCATGAGCAGGGGTGGGGGGAGCGGAGGTAGACACAGGGCATGAGCGGGGGTGGGGGTAAAGGAGGGAGACAAGGGGCATGAGCGGGGGTTGGGGGAAAAGGAGGGAGACATGGGGCATGAGCAGGGGATGGGGAACAAGAGATACACGGGGCATGAGCGGGGGGTGGGGGGGAACAAGGGAGACATGGGACATGAGCGGGGGTGGGGGGATCAGGGGAGACAAGGGGCATGAGCGGGGGTGGTGGGGAAAAGGAGGGAGACACGGGGCATGAGCGGGGGGGTGGGGGGGAAAAGGAGGGAGACACAGGGCATGAACGGGGGGTGGGGGAACAGGGGAGACACAGGGCATAAGCAGGGGGTGGGGGGAAGGGAGGGAGACAGAGGGCATGAGCGGGGGTGGGGGGAACAGGGGAGACACGGGGCATGAGCGGGGGGTGGGTGGGAAAGGAGGGAGACACGGGGCATGAGCAGGGGGGTGGGGGAACAGGGGAGACAAGGGGCATGAGCTGGTGGTGGGGGGTTAAGGAGGGAGACACGGGGCATGAGCGGGGGTGGGGGGAACAGAGGAGACAGGGGCCATGAGTGGGGGATGGGGGGGACACAAGAGAGAGACACGGGGCATGAGCGGGGGGTGGGGGGGGAAAGGAGGGAGACACGGGGCATGAGCGGGGGGTGGGGGGAAAATGAGGGAGACATGGGGCGAGAGCAGGGGTTAGGGGGGTACAAGGGAGACATGGGGCATGGGAGACATGTGGGCATGAGCGGGGGTGGGTGGAACCGGAGAGACAAGGGGCATGAGCGGGGGTGTGGGGGAAAGGAGGGAGACACAGGGCATGAGTGGGGGGATGGGGTGAACTGGGGAGACACGGGGCATGAACGGAGGGTGGGAGGGAAAAGGAGGGAGACATGTGGGCATGAGCGGGGGGTGGGGGAACAGGGTAGCCAAGTGGCATGAGCGGGGGTGGGGGGGAACAGGAGAGACACGTGGGAATGAGCGGGTGTGGGGGGAACAGGGGAGACAAGGGGCATGAGCGGGGGGTGGGGGGAAAAGGAGGGAGACATGTGGGCATGAGCAGGGGGTGGGGGAACAGGGGACACAAGTGGCATGAGCGGGGTTGGGGGGAACAGGAGAGACATATGGCATGAGCGGGGGTGGGGGGGAACAGGAGAGACACGTGGGCATGAGCGGGTGTGGGGGGAACAGGGGAGACAAGGGGCATGAGCGGGGGGTCGGGGGAAAAGGAGGGAGACACGGGGCATGAGCGGGGGTCGGGTGGAACGGAGGTAGACACGGGGCATGAGCGGGGGGTGGGGGGTAAAGGAGGGAGACAAGGGGCATGAGTGGGGGGTTGGGGGGAAAAGGAGGGAGACACGGGGCATGAGCAGGGGATGGGGGAACAAGAGAGACACGGGCCATGAGCGGGGGTTGGGGGGAACAGGGGAGACAAGGGGCATGAGCGGGGGTGGGGGGAAAAGGAGGGTGACACAGGGCATGAGCGGGGGGTGGGGAGAAAAGGAAGGAGACACAGGGCATGAGTGGGGGGCTAGGGGGGACAGGGGAGACACGGCATGAGTGGGGGTTGGTGGGGGAAAGAGGGAGACACGGGGCATGAGCGGGGGGTGGGTGGGGACAGGGGAGACACAGGGCAGGCACGGGGGTGTGGGGGGAAAAGGAGGGAGACACGGAGCATGAGCGGGGGGTGGGGGGAAACAGAAGGAGACATGGGGCATGAGTGGGGGGGTGAGGGGAACAGGGGAGAAACGGGGCATGAGCTGGGGGTGGGGGGAAAGGAGGGAGACACGGCATGATCGGGGGTGGGGGGAACAGGGGAGACACGGGGCATGAGCGGGGGGTGGGGGGAAAAGGAGGGAGACACGGGGCATGAGCGGGGGGTGGAAGGGAACAGGGGAGACACGGGGCATGAGCGGGGGGTGGGGAGGAAAGGAGGGAGACACGGGGCATGAGCGGGGGTGGGGAGGAAACAGAGGGAGACACGGGGCATGAGCAGGGGCGTGGGGGGATGAGGGGATACACAGGGCATGAGCTGGGGGTGGGGGGAGGAGGGAGACACAGGGCATGAGCGGGGGGAACAGTGGAGACACAGGGCATGAGCGGGGGGGTGGGGAGAACAGGGGAGACACAGGGCATGAGCGGGGGGTGGGGGGAAAAGGAGGGAGACATCAGGCATGAGCAGGGGGTGGGGGGAAAAGGAGGGAGACACGGGGCATGAGCAGGGGGTGGGGGAAAAGGAGGGAGACATGGGGCATGAGCAGGGGTGGGGGGAACAGAGGTAGACACGGGGCATGAGCAGGGGGTGGGGGGAAAAGGAGGGAGACATGGGGCATGAGCGGGGGGTGGGGGGAACAATGGAGACACGGGCCATGAGCAGGAGGTGGGGGGAACAGGGGAGACACGGGCATGAGCGGGGGTTGGGGGGAAAAGGAGGGAGACACGGGGCATGAGCGGGGGGTGGGGGGTACAGGGGAGACACGGGCATGAGCAGGGGGTGGGGAGGAAAGAAGGGAGACACAGGGCATGAGCGGGGGGTGGGGGAAACAGAGGGAGACACGGGGCATGAGCGGGGGCGTGGGGGGAACAGGGGAGACACAGGGCTCGAGCTGGGAGTGGGGGGGAGGAGGGAGACACGGGGCATGAGCGGGGGGTGGGGGGAACAGGGGAAACATGGGGCATGAGCGGGGGGTGAGGGGAAAAGGAGAGAGACATGGGGCATGAGCAGGGGATGGGGGAAAAGGAGGGAGACACGGGGCATGAGTGGGGGTGGGGGGAACAGAGGTAGACATGGGGCATGAGCGGGGGGTGGGGGGGAATGGAGGTAGACACGGGGCATGAGTGGGGGTGGGGGGAACATGGGAGACACAGGGCATGAGCGGGGGGTGGGGGGAAAAGAAGGGAGACACGGGGCATGAGCGGGGTGGAGGGAAACAGAGGCAAACACGGAGCATGAGTGGGGGTGTGGGGGGAACAGGGGAGACACGGGGCATGAGCGGGGAGGTGGGGGAACAGGGGAGACACAGGGCATGAGCTGGGGGTGGGGGGAGGGAGACACGGGGCATGAGCGGGAGGTGGGAGGAACAGTGGAGACACGGGCATGAGCGGGGGGTGGGGGGAACAGGGGAGACACGGGGCATGAGCGGGGGTGGAGGCGGAAAAGAAGGGAGACATGGGGCATGAGCAGGGGGTGGGGGGGAAAAGGAGGGAGACACGGGGCATGAGCAGGGGTAGGGGGGAATGGAGGTAGACACAGTGCATGAGCGGGGGGTGGGGGAACAGGGGAGACACGGGGCATGAGCGAGGGGTGGAGGGAAAAGGAGGGGGACAGGGGGCATGAGCGGGGGGTGGGGAGAAAAGGAGGGAGACACGGGGCATGAGCGGGGGGTGGGGGGAACAGAAGGGAGACAAAGGGCATGAGCGGGGGGTGGGGGTAACAGGGGAGATACGGGGCATGAGCGGGAGTGGGGGAAACAGGGGAGACACGGGCATGAGCGGGGGGTGGGGGAAAAGGAGGGAGACACGGGGCATGAGTAGGAGATGGGGGGAAAGGAGGGAGACACGGGGCATGAGCGGGGGTGGGAGGCAAAAGGGGGAGACACGTGGGCATGAGCGGGGGGTGGGGGAACCAAAGAGACAAGGGGCATGATGGGGGTGTGGGGGAAATGGAGGGAGACACGGGCCATGAGCGGGGGTGGGGGGGAATGGAGGGAGACACCGGGCATGAGCGGGGGGGTGGGGGTGAACATGCGAGACACGGGGCATGAACGGGGGTGGGGGGAAAAGGAGGGAGACACGTGGGCATGAGCGGGGGGTGGGGGGAACAGGGGAGACAAGGGGCATGAGCGGGGGGTGGGGCGGAAACGGAGGGAGACACGGGGCATGAGCAGGGGTGGGGGGAACGGAGGTAGACACGAGGCATGAGCAGGGGGTGTGGGTAAAGGAGGGAGACAAGGGGCATGAGCGGGCGGTGGGGGAAAAGGAGGGAGACACGGGGCATGAGCGGGGGATGGGGGAACAAGAGAGACACGGGGCATGAGCGGAGGGTGGGGGGAACAAGGGAGACACGGGGCATGAGCGGGGGTGGGGGGATCAGGGTAGACAAGGGGCATGAGCGGGGGTGGGGGGGAAAAGGAGGGAGACATGGGGCATGAGCGGGGGGGTGGGGGGAAAAGGAGGGAGACACAGGGCATGAACGGGGGGTGGGGAACAGGGGAGACACAGGGCATGAGCAGGGGGTGGGGGGGAAAGAAGGGAGACACGGGGCATGAGTGGGGGTGGGGGGAATAGGGGAGACACGGGGCATGAGCGGTGGGTGGGTGGGAAAGGAGGGAGACACGGGGCATGAGCAGGGGGGTGGGGGAACAGGGGAGACAAGGGACATGAGCTGGGGGTGGGGGGAAAGGAGGGAGACACGGGGCATGAGCGGGGGTGGGGGTAACAGTGGAGACAGGGGCCATGAGTGGGGGGTGGGGGGGACACAAGAGAGAGACACGGGGCATGAGCGGGGGTGGGGGGGGAAGGAGGGAGACACGGGGCATGAGCGGGGGGTGGGGGGAAAAGGAGGGAGACATGGGGCATGAGCAGGGGGTAGGGGGGCACAAGGGAGACATGGGGCATGGGAGACATGTGGGCATGAGTGGGGGTGGGGGGAACAAGAGGGAGACACATGGGCATGAGCGAGGTGGGGGGAACCGGAGAGACAAGGGGCATGAGCGGGGGTGTGGGGGAAAGGAGGGAGACACAGGGCATGAGCGGGGGGGTGGGGGTGAACAGGGGAGACACGGGGCATGAACGGGGGGTGGGAGGGAAAAGGAGGGAGACATGTGGGCATGAGCGGGGGTGGGGGAACAGGGTAGCCAAGTGGCATGAGCGGGGGTGGGGGGAACAGGAGAGACACGTGGGCATGAGCGGGTGTGGGGGGAACAGGGGAGACAAGGGGCATGAGCGGGGGGTGGGGGGAAAAGGAGGGAGACATGTGGGCAAGAGCGGGGGGTGGGGGAACAGGGGAGACAAGTGGCATGAGCGGGGTTGGGGGGAACAGGAGAGACACATGGCATGAGCGGGGGTGGGGGGGAACAGGAGAGACACGTGGGCATGAGCGGGTGTGGGGGAACAGGGGAGACAAGGGGCATGAGCGGGGGGTGGGGGGAAAAGGAGGGAGACACGGGGCATGAGCGGGGGTGGGGTGGAACTGAGGTAGACACGGGGCATGAGCGGGGGGTGGGGGGTAAAGGAGGGAGACAAGGGGCATGAGTGGGGGGTTGGGGGAAAAGGAGGGAGACACGGGGCATGAGCAGGGGATGGGGGAACAAGAGAGACACGGGGCATGAGCGGGGGTAGGGGGGAACAGGGGAGACAAGGGGCATGAGCGGGGGTGGTTGGAAAAAGAGGGTGACACGGGGCATGAGTGGGGGGTGGGGAGAAAAGGAAGGAGACACGGGGCATGAGTGGGGGGGTAGGGGGGACAGGGGAGACACGGCATGAGTGGGGGTTGGGGGGAAAAAGAGGGAGACACGGGGCATGAGCGGGGGTGGGGGGGAACAGGGGAGACACGGGGCATGTGCGGGAGTGTGGGGGGAAAAGGAGGGAGACACGGAGCATGAGCGGGGGTGGGGGAAACAGAGGGAGACATGGGGCATGGGTGGGGGGGTGGGGGTAACAGGGGAGACACGGGGCATGAGCTGGGGGTGGGGGGAAAGGACGGAGACACGGCATGAACGGGGGGTGGGGGGGAACAGGGGAGACACGGGGCATGAGCGGGAGGTGGGGGGAAAAGGAGGGAGACACGGGGCATGAGCGGGGGGTTTGGGGGAACAGGGGAGAAAAGGGGCATGAGTGGGGGTGGGGGGGAAAGGAGGGAGACATGGGGCATGAGCGGGGGTGGGGGGAAAGCGAGGGAGACACATGGCATGAGCGGGGGTGGGGGGGAACAGGGGAGACACAGGGCATGAGTAGGGGGTGGGGGGAAAAGGAGGGAGACACGGGGCATGAGCAGGGGTGGGGGGAACAGGGGAGACACGGGGCATGAGCGGGGGGTGGGGGGAAAAGGAGGGAGACACGGGGCATGAGCGGGGAGTGGGGGGGAACAGGGGAGACACAGGGCATGAGCAGGGGGTGGGGGGAAAAGGAGGGAGACAATGGGCATGAGCGGGGGGGTGGGGGGAACAGGGGAGAGACGGGGCATGAGCTGGGTGTAGGGGGGAAAGGAGGGAGACACGGGGCATGAGCGGAGGATGGGGGAACAGTGGAGACACAGGCCATGAGTAGGGGGTGGGGGGAACAGGGGAGACACGGGGCATGTGCAGGGGGTGGGGAGGAAAAAGAGGGAGACACAGGGCATGAGCGGGGTGGTGGGGGAGATCAGGGGAGACACGGGGCATGAGCGGCAGGTGGGGGGGAAAGGAGGGAGACACGGGGCATGAGTGGGTGTTGGGGGAACAGGGGAGACACAGGGCATGAGCGGGGGTGGGGAGGAAATTAGGGAGACACGGGGCATGAGCGGGGGTAGGTGGAAACAGAGGGAGACACGGGGCATGAGCGGGGGTCTGAAGAGCCAAAACCACGGTCCCCACGGGTAGTTAACACTGTAGGAGGCTCCCCCTTCTTAATCATGGACAACTTAATGGGAATGACCATTAATTGGGCCACTCGATCACCCTTGTGGATTGATAACAATTGATCCCACTATTCATCAGGATGACTTTAATCTCGCCCTGGTAATCAGCATCAATTACCCCTCCTAACACTTGAACTCCCTTCAATGCTAGGCCAGATCTAGGGGCAATCCATCCCATATGCTCTGAGGGAATCTGTACTCCAATCCCTGTTTCAATTACAACTATTCCTCTTGGATCTAATCTGATTTCTTCATGGGAATGCAAGTCTACCCCTGCTGACTCTGGAGTTACTCGATAGGGAGATAAAGAACAGGGAGTAATTTCCCAGTACAATAGTTTTTCGCTGACTGAATTGGGTTGAACCTGTAAAGTACGAGTCATTAATCGCATCAAAGGAGTTTCATGTTCATACACAGGCCTATTGTTTAATACTTACACTGTTTAATACTTACACATCAAACACACGATCACGCCAGCCTGCCAAACTGCCGTCTCCAGATTTGCGCAACTGTTCTTTCAATAACCCATTCATTCGTTCAATTAACCCTGAAGCAGCTGGGTGATATGGGACATAATACACCCACTCAATGCTCTTTTCCTGACAAAAATCCTGGATTAATTTGCCTTTGAAATGCGACCCACTGTCACTTTGAATCTGCAAAGGCACTCCATAATGTAATATGATCTGATCTAACAACCGGATGGTGTTTAATTGGGTTGCACGTTTGCACGGCAAAACCATCAAATACCCTGAGTATGTATCCACAATAGTGCATGCATACTGACAACCTCTACTGATTGGCATGGGACCAATATAATCAATCTGCCAAATTTCACCTAGTCATTTTCCTCTTCTCAATGTGCCTCGAAGAATTTGAGGGATAGGTCTATGCAATTGGTTTTGGCACACGGCACACGGGACATTGCAAAATGATCGTTTTCATTACTTCTAAAGGAAGACTGATTCCTCGAGCTTGTGCCCACCTGATAGTAGCCTTTTCTCCAAGGTGCCCACATTTCTGATGGGCCCATTTGGCCAAACCCTCCAAATCGTCTTTCTGAGCCTCTGCATTGAGCCATGTCAGGTTTACACGGTATCTTGTCTAAGTGCTCTGCCACCAGCTGGTGACAGATAGTCGGGCTGTGTCTGTAACCCATAGGTAGCCTCGTGAAAGTGTACTGACGTCCACTCCACAAAAATGCAAACTGTTCTTGATACTCGTCAGCAATTGGCACGGTGAAAAATGCATTTGCTAAATCGATCACTGCATACCAAGTCCCCTCAAATATTTGGACATTTTCAATCAAGGTAATAGCATCTGGGACTGCGGGCACAAAGGGAGGAGTATGTTTATTCAACTCCCTGTAATCCACTGTCATCCTCCATGACCCATCTCCCTTTTTAATAGGCCAGAGAGGATTGTTCCATGAGGTGGTAATAGGGCGTAATACACCCACCTCCACGTACTCTTTGATGGTGTCCGAAATGCCCTTGTGCCCCCCACGAATGGGGTATTGTTTCATTGCTACTCGCTTGGTTGCCACTGGCATTTGCACTGGGGGAATCTTCAATTTGCCAACAGTAATGGGTGTACAGATTAATGCACTCACCCCAAACTGGTACGTTTTACCGCCAAGTCCCAAGGTTAACCCTTCCAAAATGTCAAAGCCAATTATATATTCAGGTATCGGGACAATCAACACTTGGTATTTTTGCCTATTCAAATTGCCTATTTTCATCTCAACGTTCGTTTGTACTGCGGGGGTCTCCTTTCCCCCTAGACCTGTAATAGTAAACTGTTTGCCTTTAAATCGTGTTGGATTACCATGAATCAAAGAGGCCTCCGCCCCGGTGTCTATCAATGCTCGCACCCCTTGTGTATTTCCTGGCCCCCAAAAAATCTTAACATCAACATGAGGCCGCCTATCCACTTTTATGCGGGCAGACGCTGCCGGAGCTTGGCCGAAGACCTACTCAAACTTCGAATGAGTGTGACTCGACTCCGCCTCTAGCATCGCACTCACCACTTTTCTCAAATCAGCGTATGTTGGCTGGTACGGGGAAGGTGTCCCCATAGACCCTTCGTCTTGATCTTCCGCAGGGGGATCAGAAGGTGAGGGTGAGGTGTCTCCCTGTGACGTGGTGACTACTTGTTTCTTAACCTGTTTATAGCGCTCTTTGGCTGCAAGTCCTCGTTTTTTGTATAATTCATACATCACTCTGGTTTCAATGCCATCAATTTCTTCGTGTGGCACACCATCTTTTAACAAAGCCAAAAACATGTCTTTTCGGGACAGTCGGGAGTCTCTGCTATCTTGCTGCCTGCCTTCGGTTCTTCTCTCAATAAGCCCCTCTCTCTCCCATGGTTTGTTATTGCTCTTATCCCACTCCCCCAAATCTGCAAGTTGCCGAATGGCATCTGCTACCTCCACAGTAGCCTTGCCCGTCATACCTACGAGCAAAGTCATAATGACACTTTTGTATGCGGGTGGCGCAGTTCTAATCACCATGTTTCGAGTTGAAACTGAGAGCGACATGGCTCCCATGTGATCAGGAGCATCTATGTGAATAGCCTCTTTCATAGCAAGGTCTCTGACTTTTTGAATTGCTTCTCTCAATGTATACCACTTTGTTTCTTCACTGGGCCAATCTGTGGTAATAGGGTATTTACGGTTACATGCTTGGGCTACCAGGTGCAACAAAGACACCTGCGTATCTTGGCCATTTGCATCAGGGGGCGGTCCTGCTCTTAAGACCTCCTGTACATTGGTGTCAATTGACAGGGGTAAAAAACGTGGTGAATCCGTAGAATCTACCAACAACCCTGCAGCACCCCCATCTAGTAATCTCACCATCCATGTCAGTAAAGCATCCCCTGATTTTTGCCTCAAACGGGTAATAATTTCCCCAACCTCCTGTTGTGTGTAATCCTCCAGCGTGGTTAAATCCACCATTCCACCAGCAGAATTCTGCGGGTGGGTCCGGCTCGCCGTCTTCTAACGGGTTTAGCCCCCACTGTTTTCTGTTTCTCTTCTGTTTTGGGGTCAGACTCATCTGCGGAACTACTTTCTAGACTGGTCGAATCAAAAATATCACCATCCCACTTATCCGGATCCCAGTCTACGCCAGCGGTAGCGATTACAGTTGCCACCTTTCTTTTGTTGACCTCTCCCCGTCTTTTCCTATACTTATACCGGGCTACTCTGACTGCTGCCCTCTCGGCCACCGGCTGATATGTGTCGGCCTTATCTTTAAACAGTTTCATTTGAATCTGCTGCATTAACCAAGTCTGCCGTTCTGCAGCCAGCTCTCTTTCTAATCGCAAGACCTCATTTTTCATTTCCACCTTCATTTGATGAATTTTCCTATAAGCATGCAAAAGAACCCAACTCGCCTACCTAATGCCGCACATTCTTTACCACGTTCTACTGGAACTTGTTGCAAGCACGCCATTACATCAGCCGGATCGGCATCTCCCAATCCTTGATCCCATGTTTCACTTAGACCTGCACCACATGCCCACGCCTGAGCCAACTTATCATATGGACTCTTAGTCCAGCCTGGAATAACAACATCAGAACAGTCACCGCCAGCGGTAACGCTCTACTTCCTGAACAAACTACTCATTATCGCAAACAAAACAAAACCTTGTTGAATCTGTCAGGCCGATTCATGGAATAATTAGCGCGGCGCAAGTGGGCAAAAACGTGCGAATCGCAGTGGAATAGCGAAAATCGCAGTGCAATTGCGAAAATCGCACGAAAAGCAGCGCACGTCGATTCATGGAAGGCCGTGCGCGAGAAAACCAGCGGATGTGCGATAAAAAAGTGCGCGGCGCACGTTGGCGCACAGGCCATCTAACAGCGTGCGCCAGGTCACAGCGAAAATCGCACAGGCCACAGCGAAATTCGCACATAGCGCGGCGCACGCAACAAAAGTAGGCGGAACACGGGCGTAACACTCGGAATGGGGAACAACTTGCCAAAACGTGGGCGTCACGGGGGAAGTACAGGGCACAAGTGCGCGGAACGCCCACACGCTCGCCTACAACACGTATTCATGGAATAGAATTGGGCAAAAAAGCGCACGCTCAAACCAGCGCACAGGCACAAACACGACCGCCACAAGAAAGCAGGCGGTAGCGTCTCTGCGGCTGTAAGAAAGGTGCGCCAAAAGGTGCGCCAACAAATAGCACCTATATACTGCCATGATGAATGTCCCATACTGTGGCCCTCCAGGAAAAATGACGTGCAAAGGGGTACCCACAAACACGGACACCCGCTGACAAAAAATACGTGTGCGTGTATACCGGGGTGCGCGGGAAGTCTAACACGCGATTTCAGCAGGGTACGTGCATCACAGGGGTTCGCGTGAAGTTATTCACGCGATCGGGCCTGGGGGAGCGGGCTACGTGTATTTCAGGGGTTCGCGTGAAGTTTCACACGCGATCGGGTCTGGGGGAGCGGGCTACGTGTATTACAGGGGTTCGCGTGAAGTTCCTCACGCGATCGGGCCTGGGGGAGCGTGCTACGTGTATATCAGGGGTTCGCGTGAAGTTTCACACGCGATCGGGCCTGGGGGAGCGGGCTACGTGTATTACAGGGGTTCGTGTGAAGTTCCTCACGCGATCGGGCCTGGGGTAGCGGGCTACGTGTATATCAGGGGTTCGCGTGAAGTTCCTCACGCGATCGGGCCTGGGGGAGCGTGCTACGTGTATATCAGGGGTTCGCGTGAAGTTTCACACGCGATCGGGCCTGGGGGAGCGGGCTACGTGTATTACAGGGGTTCGCGTGAAGTTCCTCACGCGATCGGGCCTGGGGGAGCGGGCTACGTGTATATCAGGGGTTCGCGTGAAGTTTCACACGCGATCGGGCCTGGGGGAGCGGGCTACGTGTATTACAGGGGTTCGCGTGAAGTTCCTCACGCGATCGGGCCTGGGGTAGCGGGCTACGTGTATTACAGGGGTTCGCGTGAAGTTCCTCACGCGATCGGGCCTGGGGGAGCGGGCTACGTGTATTCCAGGGGTGCGCGGGAAGTTCCACACGCGAATAGCCTGGGGGCGCGTGTATTCCAGGGGTGCGCGGGAAGTTCCACACGCGAATAGCCTGGGCGCGTGTATTTCAGGGGTGCGCGGGAAGTTCCACACGCGAATAGGCTGGGCGCGTGTATTTCAGGGGTGCGCGGGAAGTTCTACACGCGAATAGCCTGGGGGCGCGTGTATTCCAGGGGTGCGCGGGAAGTTCCACACGGGAATAGCCTGGGCGCGTGTATTTCAGATGTGCGCGGGAAGTTCCACACGCGAATAGCCTGGGCGCGTGTATTTCAGGGGTGCGCGGGAAGTTCCACACGCGAATAGCCTGGGCGCGTGTATTTCAGGGGTGCGCGGGAAGTTCCACACGCGAATAGCCTGGGGGCGCGTGTATTTCAGGGGTGCGCGGGAAGTTCCACAGGCGAATAGCCTGGCCGCGTGTATTTCAGGGGTGCGCGGGAAGTTCCACACGCGAATAGCCTGGGGGCGCATGTATTTCAGGGGTGCGCGGGAAGTTCCACACGCGAATAGCCTGGGCGCGTGTATATCAGGGGTGCGCGGGAAGTTCCACATGTGATTTGACAGTGTGGGTCCTCCCAGGTGTACCCTGTACACCCTCCACGGCCCCTTCAGGCAGCCCACACCACAGGGGACTACCCTGCATCCCTGGTCATGTCCCACAGGCAGCCCACCCACCATGGGCATGCCCCCCAGCAAAGGCACATGTCTCCTTGAACTAATGACCACCAACTCATGTCCCCTTGCACCCCCACCCCCCAGCACTGTGGGGCACCTGCCAGCAGGCCCCCACCCATGTCCAACTCATGTCCCCCACCACCCCCACCCCCCAGCACTGTGGGGCACCTGCCAGCAGGCCCCCACCCATGTCCAACTCATGTCTCCCATCACCCCCACCCCCCAGCCACCAAGGTCACCCTCCACCAGGCCCCCACTCATGTCTCCCACCACCCCCACCCCCCAGCCACCAGGGGCACCCTCCACCAGGCCCCCACTCATGTCACCCACCACCCCCACACCCCAGCAGTGCAGGGGCACCCTCCACCAGGCCCCCACTCATGTCTCCCACCACCCCCACACCCCAGCAGTGCAGGGGCAGCCTCCACCAGGCCCCCACTCATGTCTCCCATCACCCCCACACCCCAGCCACCAGGGTCACCCTCCACCAGGCCCCCACTCATGTCACCCACCACCCCCACACCCCAGCAGTGCAGGGGCACCCTCCACCAGGCCCCCACTCATGTCTCCCACCACCCCCACACCCCAGCAGTGCAGGGTCACCCTCCACCAGGCCCCCACTCATGTCTCCCACCACCCCACACCCCAGCAGTGCAGGGTCACCCTCCACCAGGCCCCCACTCATGTCTCCCACCACCCCCACACCCCAGCAGTGCAGGGGCAGCCTCCACCAGGCCCCCACTCATGTCTCCCATCACCCCCACACCCCAGCCACCAGGGTCACCCTCCACCAGGCCCCCACTCATGTCACCCACCACCCCCACACCCCAGCAGTGCAGGGGCACCCTCCACCAGGCCCCCACTCATGTCTCCCACCACCCCCACACCCCAGCAGTGCAGGGGCAGCCTCCACCAGGCCCCCACTCATGTCTCCCATCACCCCCACACCCCAGCCACCAGGGTCACCCTCCACCAGGCCCCCACTCATGTCACCCACCACCCCCACACCCCAGCAGTGCAGGGGCACCCTCCACCAGGCCCCCACTCATGTCTCCCACCACCCCCACACCCCAGCAGTGCAGGGTCACCCTCCACCAGGCCCCCACTCATGTGGGGTCACCATACTGCCCCAGGACATGCTCCACCAGGACACCAACTTCGGTGACAGTGACCCCTCTGCCCCTCTGGCCTGGGGTTGCCACTGGTGCCAGATGTGGAAGTGCCCGACATGGCAACCCCAGAGGCAGGTGTGGGTGGGCAACTGGGTCCTGGGGCTGGGCTGTGGAGCGATGTAATCCCAGTCGGGAGTCTTCAGTTCCAGCAGGGGTGGACACAGCAACTGGACCCCTGCAGATGGCTGATGTGCAGGCACCAAATGGCAGGGCACGGTGGCAGCAGGCAGGCAGGCAGGCAGCAGCAGATGGCACGTGGGAGGCTGCTCGGGGCACTGGGGGGCAGTAACTCGGCCTTCTGGGCAGGAGCGTGGGCTTCCGTGTGTTTTCGCGTGGCCAGCTTGATACGGAGTGATTTGGCACGTGAAAATCCTGCACGTCAGCGTGAAATCCGAGGAAAGGCCCTTAGCGCGTAAGCGCGTCAGCACACATACGCGATTCTATTGGACCAGAGTCCCTCAGCGCGTAAGCGCGTCTGTGACGTGACCCGCACGGGTGTTCCCCACTCAGCACGTGATGACGGGGCACACGTGGAGATACTGCACGTCAGAGTGTCATCGCGTGTAATTGGACAAAAGTGCGCGTACACGCGATTGGCCTATGTACGTGTATTTAATGGGTGCGCGGGCACTTACACACGCAAGTACGTCAGCGAACCTGTATCCCGTGGTGCGTGTGAATTTCCACACGCTATTGGTCTGGGAACTGGATTCCAGGGGTGCGCGGGTCACACGCTGTATCCCGTGGTGCGTGTGAATTTCCACATGCTATTGGACTGGGAACTGGATTCCAGGGGTGCGCGGGTCACACGCTCGCCTAGAACACGCGCAAAGCATAAATTTGCGGACTTTAACAATAACAAGCTCAGACGGCAGGATGAACATACCGTTCCTAGCAGCAGTGGCAGTGGGCTACCAAAGGAGGAGGAGGAGGATAGTCAGGGCCAGAATATTCACACCCAGAACCAGCCTTTTCGGGATGCCTGATGACCAGGTGTATGGGAGGTACAGGTTTCCACCACACATCATACTGGACCTGGTGAGTGAGTGGGAGGATGACCTCACATCACCCACCCTGTGCTCCCAAGCACTCAGCCCCCTGGAGAAGGTCCTCAATGTACTGCACTTCTTAGCCACTGGATCATTTCAGCGGACAAGTGCCATAGTGGGTGGGGTGTCACAGGCCACCCAGTCACGCTGCCTACACCAGGTCTTGAACATCATCACTGCACGCCCATCAGTCCGCAGGCACATATACCTGCCCAGAACACCTGCAGAAAGGCATGCTGCCGCCCTGGATTTTTACGCTGTGGCACGATTCCCCAAAGTGCTAGGTGCCATCGACTGCACCCATGTGGCTCTACGTCCCCCCAGGGCATCTGAGCACATCTATAGGAACCGCAAGCACTGGCATTCCATCAACGTGCAGGTAGCATGTAATGCCAAGGGAATCATCACCTCAGTATATGCCAACTATCCCGGCTCCACCCACGACAGCTTCATTTACCGAATGTCCACCCTAAGCCGGGACCTAGAAGCTGGGCGGCATGGCGATACATGGCTGCTTGGTGAGTATGTATGCCACTGCACATGCATGCATGTTGGATACTGAGCAAGGTCACAACCCCACCAATGATACCAATCACCACCTCCACAGGGGACAGTGCCTACCCTCTCAGCCCCCACATGATGACGCCAATTCGGAACCCCACCACGCCACCCCAGGTAAGATATAACACAGCCCACATTACAACCAGGGGCATAGTGGAGCGCACATTCGGAGTGCTAAAGTCACGCTTTCGCTCCCTTGACCGTTCTGGCGGGCAGCTGTTATACGCTCCCCCAGTAGTGTGCAGGATCATAGTGGCAGCATGTGTCCTGCACAACGTTGCAACACGCCGGGGCCTGGCCGTGGACATGGTGGTGGCCCCACATCCCCAACCACATGCACAGCCGCTGCGCATGGGAGGGGAAAGGGCACGGGGGAGGCAGCCCGTACACAGCTAGTGGCTAATTACTTCACATAGAAATCACACCCCTGTGGAGTGCACACTGCCCTGGAACATTCCATCTGACAATCAATGATGACTCAACCTGACACTGTTCCTGAATGTCTGGAGAATGAACCGGGAATACCATGTCAGCCTGAGATTGTTCACCTGGAAGTGTCACAATGTGTGCATCCCTACCCACACAGACACCACCAATGCAGTTTTGTGAAGTTACACATTGAAGCAGCTAAAATGAATACCCACTTGCAAAATGCAACAAGAGGACAGTGCCATGTCAGCCAACCCAACCCCAGCACCGCCACACGACACACCGTGCCATGTCATGCTAATTGCAGGTAAACAAAGTAATCCCCACAACATGACATCAGTCTCACTATGTACAGTGGCACTATTAGAAACCTGCAACACCTGAAATGCTCACAGCAATGCCGGACCAACAACATACTTGAGCACGTAGTACCATTAACATGACATCACAAATGTTACATATTAGTAGTCTCACCACCTGGAAATGCCTGCACTCCCACCACTACCAACTGTGCAGTGTTGTCGCCATGTAGAGTTGTAGGTGCACTGCTGCCAACATGGTCCCCATCTCCAGACTAGAGGTCCTTGTGTGGACATGAGGAAGGGACCTGCAAATTGGGAGGTAGACACAGAAGAAGAGTTACACATCAATGCAACATGCAGTGTACAACACAACAGCAATATGCACTATGAATGTATACACAGTATTGACTACAGACTGGCCACACAGCTCATGGGAGTCCAACGTCACTGTGTAATTCACTGTCACTTGGGCACACCCTTTGCAAGCCCATGGAAACGGGAAGAGGAGGGGTGTGTGTGACTCAAACCCAAGCATCTGAACCAAATACATTACAAGCCTGCATGTGCCCAGCCACAATGCAGCGTATGCCCACAGGAACCACGGAAGCCAACAGATCGTCCCAAAAAAATTGGGAATAAAAGAAATCAAAATAAAAATAAAAATAAGAAACAATCAAAAAAGGCCATTGATGGGCCCGGGGGGGTTGGGGAGGCCACCCAGGAGGTCCGAGGACAGGATGCACACCAGAACCCACCTGCGTGGATCCTGGGAAGATAAAACACCTCCATGGGCTCATGGCCCACACGGCTACCCTATTGTGGGAGTTTCACTGCTGTCGCTATTATCACCCTGTGCAGCTGCATCCGGAGGTGGTTGCACTATGGGAGGCAGCCCACGCAAGGCCCTAGTCTGCTCCTCCATGGCTGCAAGCATGCGGGTGTGGTAGGTCTGGTTCTGGAGGATGAGTGTGCGGAGGTCCCCATGCAACAACTCACGGGATGCCCGGACCTCCGCCCTCGTTGCCTGCATCTCAGCTGAGAGCGTACGGGTGAGACGCTCCAGCTGCTGTTCTGTCCTTTGGTGTGTTGAAGCCTCAAGCTCAACAAGAGTCGTCCTGAGGTGAAGGAGCTCCTGCCTCAGGGCTTCCCTGTGGCCCTGGGACTCAATGGAGATGGCCTCCTGTAGAGTCGCCAGTGCCGCCCGCCTGTCCCTGTTGGACCCCAACATGTCCTCCCTGTGTGACTGGCAGATGGAGTCGGTTGCCTGCTCTAGTCGCTCCATCAGCCTTTCTGGGGGGACAATGGAAGTGGCCACCCTATCCATGGCCTGAGCCATCATCTCGGATGATGCAGCCTGTTGGGTTGCCATACCGTAAATGGATTGCTCCCATGCGGTATTGCCGGGTGGCGTACGGCCACCACGTCGGCGGGCACCACACCTGTCTGGGGCAAGGCGAACTGCGCCTTGCTGTGCCGGCACTGCCTGAGGCTGCAGGACTGCATTCCCCCTCTGATCTGCTGGCCCAGGAACAGGATCAGATGTCGCGGAGTGTGACCCTGCATCCGTAACCACCGAAGGCGTAGCTGCCAACACTGACATCCCCATGGAGGGTCCTGACCCTGGTGCAGGTGGGTGAGACAGAACAGAATCCCTCCCTGGAACACTCACCTGCGACGGCACGTAGGTCTCATCCGAATCAACACCTGAGTACAGCTCGGGGGAGGTGCAGCCAGAGACACCCCTTGAGAGCACGACCTGCGGCACTTGTGGGTTCTCCCCCACCACCACACCACGTCCCTCACTGGTGGTTGGTCGGCCCTCGGACCCCTCCTGGGTCTGCACCATCTCCACAACCCCAGCAGTATCAGGTGCGTCTTCCCCTGCAAAGACATGAAAACAAAGAAATGGAAACAGGCATTAGCACCATGGCACACAATGAGGGCTGAGAAGCAAGAGAACCAGTACTTGATTGACACATGTCCCACATGACTAAAACCCTCCCATGCATGCACCCTCACTGCGTATGAAGTGCAGGCAAAAGGCACACACTGATGACACCAAGATGGAAGATGAACACATTTTCTGCATGCTGCCTGGCAGTGGCATCACACATTGGCCTGTGATTGCCAGGTGAAACACACATGCCATCACACAGATGGCATGTACCATTGCAATTGAGTGAAGATGGAGAGGAGGGCAGCACCTATTCATTCAGTCCAGTTCCCGCATGTAATTGCTTTTCTAATTCTAACAGGTCAGATTTTTCACCTGGAGCTGCCAGTCTGAAATGGTCCAATTGCACAGGGACATGTGTGTACAAATGATATCCAGGTAACAAAGTCACTCCACTTTACCATACCCATGTCAGACATGTGACTAGTGGACAGCGACATGCCTAGTGAAAGTGGTGGAATGCTAACAAACTGACTGAATGAACAGTGAAAAATAAGCAAATATGTTGTGGCAAGGTGACACTTCAAGGGCAACTGGCGTGCAGTTGGGCTAGATGTCTACTGTTGGCAGAAGGGATACTGCTATGGCCAAATGCAGCTGCGCAGGAAGGATTGCATGAAGCACATGGCTGACCCATACGACTCAGGCGCACACACTCTCACCTGGCACACAAACAGAAGCCCTCACACACACACCATGCACATGGATGACACACACATGCATGTGCACTCACCGGACAATGCCTCGTAATCAGCCAGATCTCCCACGCCTTGGATCTGTTCCTCCGTGACGTAGGTCCCAGCGACTGACTCATGTGGAGTGAGTTCCATGTCTACTACTGGAGACCCACCTCCAGTCACTAGAGTTGCGGCATGACTTGAGGCCAGCTTACTCTTTGCCCTGCGCTTTAGGTCATTCCAGCGCTTATAGCAATCATTGGCTGTGCGCCTCACAATTCCAAGGGCACTTACGATGTCCGCAACGGTCTGCCAGTGTGCCTGGCGTTGTGCAGGTGTGGTCTTGGATCCTGCAACAATGACCATCTCGTTGTCATGTCCGGACACATACTCGACAAGTGCATTCAGTTCATCATCCGTGAAGCTGGGCTTCCTGGACGGGCCGGACTGTGTAGCCGTGTCTGGGGCATCAGCCTGTGCCGGACGAGCACTCTTCCTCTTCCGCTTGGAAGGTGGTGGTGATCCTGAGTGTCCTGCGCCGCTCTGGACACTAGGGGCAGGAGCCCTGGTGGACTCTGTATCAGGAGTGTGGGATTGCACACTCAGCATGGGAGTTGGTGCAGGCATTGGCTCTAGTGTGATGGTGTCAGGGGGAATGTCAGCAGCATGGACTAGGACCGACACTGTCCTGGCTGGGTGTGTGAGGGCTGGGGTGGATGGAGCCGCAGCTGCCCCTGCAGCCTCTCCGCCCTGCCTCCTTGGTGCAGCAGATGACCTTGCTGCCCCAGATCCACGTGGCATGATGGCATCAACGTGCACCAGCGCACGTGTCGTAGCCCTGCTGACCTGGAAGTCAGCCATGGAGTCAGCCAGGTCTGGTGCCACAATGGGCTGGTCCAACAAGGGCTGAGCATGGATGGTGTCAGCCACATCAGCCTCAATGGGAGGGGGGGAGGGGGGGGATTATGGGTGCCCGTGACTGGTCCTCCACACATGGGGGGACAGGCTCACCCTGCAAGTTACGACCACGTCCCCTACCGGATCCACCACGGCCACCACTTGTGGCTCTTCCACCTTTGCCACCCTTACGGAATCCTCGCCTCCCAGCCATGGCACTGATGTTAGTGTGCGTATGGGAGTGGATGTAGACTATTGTCCTGGGCAATTGGGGGTCAAAGGGGTTGGGTACCAGATGGTAATTGTACCCTAGTGCTCTAGCAAGGCTGAATGTAACCCCTGGGGAAAGATGACGGGTCACGCAACGCACAGGAGGCCCAAAAAAGGGAGATGACGTGCACGCAACCCCTCCTAGACCACGTGTGCAGAAAGAAAAACCTGCACTACGCTGTGGCACCCAGAAACACAAGAATGAACGTATGCGTGTCACACGCAGCCTAGAATGACCTCTGAAGGGGTAGGCTACACACGGGGCAAGCACAGATGTTAGATACGTGCGTGACTCACCGTCTGCCTGGTAAACGAGCGTGTAAAAGGAGCACGTTTGGTTGGCAACACCCCCGCCAAAAGAAGATTTGTACGCTGTCTGAGGAGACAGGACAACAGTAGAAGGGAACACTGTTTGCGGGAACAGGCCCAGGTAAACCAGTAAAAGCGAAAGAAGAGAAAAAGCTGTCAGAGGTAACAGGGAATACGAACTTGAAACGCCGTGAAGTAAATCGCGTGTGAAACGACAAGAAGTACAGAATTCACCCACTCGCTCTCCACGAAAAGCACGTACAAGGAAGTGGTGTTCTACGCGTACCTTTTATACAGGCCCACACGTCCAGCGTCACTTACGCGGCGTGTATGCGCTAGGGCCATTTCCACCAATTACACGCTTTGTCACTTCTGCGTGTAGGGACATTTCCTCCAATTACACGCTTTGTCACTTCTGCGTGTAGGGACATTTCCTCCAATTACACGCTTTGTCACTTCTGCGTGTAGGGACATTTCCTCCTATTACACGCTTTGTCACTTCTGCGTGTAGGGCCATTTCCACCAATCACACGCGATGAGACTCTGACGTGCAGTCTTTCCACGTGTGCTCTGTCATCACGTGCTGTGTGGGAAACACCCGTGCGGGTCACGTCACAGACGCGCTTACGCGCTGAGGGCCTTTGGTCCAATAGAATCGCGTATGCGTGCTGACGCGCTTACGCGCTAAGGGCCTTTCCTCGATTTTCACGCTGACGTGCAGGATTTTCACGTGCCAAATCACTCCGTACCAAGCTGGCCACGCGTAAGCACACGGAAGACCACGCTCCTGCCCAGAAGGCCGAACTACTGCCCCCCAGAGCCCCGAGCACGCTCCCACCTACCATCTGCTGCTGCCTGACTGCCTGCTGCCCACGTGCACTGCCATTTGCTGCCTGCACATCAGCCAGGGGTGCTGTTGCTGTGACCACCCCTGCTGGTACCGAAGACTCCCGACTGGAATTCCATCGCTCCACAGCCCAGCCCCAGGACCCAGTTGCCCACCCACTCCTGCCTCTGGGGTTGTCATGTCGGGGCAAACACCATCTGTGACCACTGACAACCCCCGGCCAGAGAGGCAGAGGGGCACCAGCTTCAGTGCCACCGAAGTTGGTGTCCTGGTGGAGCAAGTCCTGGGGCAGTATGATGCCCTCTTCGGAAGTTCCCGTGCCGACAAGGAAGGACGGACTCGGATCTGGACTGACATCGTGACTGCCATCAACGCGGAGGGGGTGGCAGTCCGGGACTTACAACATGTCAGGAAGCGCTGGGAGGACTTCAGGTCCAGGACCCTGAACAAGGCCCGGCGCCTCTTGAAGGCAGCGGATGCCAAGGGGCGCCGGGGCCACTTGTCGGAAGAACAGATGGGGGTCCTGGAACGCATATCCCCAGCGCTCCACGTCCAGGTCCTGGAGAAGCAGACCCGTCTGGAGTCGAGCGGTGAGTGTACATGCATCCTGATTGTGAGCAGTGCGTGTGGTGATTATTCGGTATTGTGCAGGTTGCACATCTGTTTGTATGGGGTCGAGTATGGGTAGGGGTGTACATGGCCGTGGGGCTGACACATGCGAGGGCTGTAATGTGTGAGACAAGGATGGTGCTTGTGTGTGTAGGCTTGCATGGCAAATGCAGTTGTGCGTGCACACATGTTTGTATGTATGTGTATGTAAGTAGACATGTCCGTGATGTCACGCATGTATGTTGTATTGGGCTGCATGTATGAGCACTGTGTACATGTGCATGTGTGTGTATTTGACAAGGGTGCAACAGTGATGCAACATGGATGCATGTGACTGCGGTATGTGTAAGCCAGATTGGCAGATGTGACATGGATGCCCGTCTGAACAGTGCGACACTTGGCCGAGGTGTACACATGCATGCAAGTGTGGTGGTGTGTGTACATGTGTGGTGCACTTCCTGTGTTGCATGTGATGTCTGGGTCACCTTTGGCTGCTCATGCTGTTGTATGTGTATGGATGGTGGTGGCAGTTGCGATATGGCTGTGGTATGGCTCATGTGTGCGAGTTGCAATGACATGTGTGTTGGGGATTGTGATGACATGTCTGAGGTTTGCCAATGCCACTCATGTGCAACTGTCATGTGTGTATGTGTCCATTGTACAGTGCCCTGATGCCTGTGTTTTGTTTCTCCCTGTGTGCAGCGTCAACTGATGAAGAGGGCGGAGAAGGTGCTGTGGAGCACAGCGGCGGGGATCCGACCGCCAGCCGGAGACGCAAGGCCCGGCTCCCCTCCCGTGTTGTCATCTCGTCGGGGAGTGAGGAGTCCGGTGCCGCGTCCCAGGCCGCAGCTGCCGGGGGGAGGTCCAAGAGGCGGAGGTTGGAGTTGGACTCCTCGGCAGCAGAAGGGGCAGCTGGGACCCCACAGGGCCCAACAGGGGAAGATGGCACGGAGTCATCCAGGTTGGTGGGGGGTCTGGTGGAGGAGGAGGCCGTGCAAGCATCAGAGACGGGGTCTGGAGGTGGGGATCCCACTGGTGCTAGTGGTGCAGTCCAGGACCAGGGACAGGAGGCAGCACAGGCCGCCGCGGAGGTGCCTGTGTGCAATCCTGTCCCCGATCCTGTCCCTGCATCATCTTGCACCAGCAGGGATGCCTACGTCCAGACCCGTTTTCAGGCAGGGGATGAGCTGACGTCAACTGGCCTTCCTCTGCCTGCGGACGTGGCTATCCAGGTCCGGGTTGAGCCTGTCCTGGCTGGTGTGGCGTTGCGTCAACGGGCCATGCGAGGTGACCTGCAGTCTTTTCATGGAGAGACTGCATGTCATCTCGAATGGCTCGTTGACCACGTCAGCCTGCTGGGACAGGTCACCCAGGCCGGATTCCTCCGTCTGATGGGGCTTGCTCCGACCCCCTCCTCAACTGGACCCCCTACGCGCCAGTCGTCCTCTGTGCCATCTTCCCACCCATCAGTCACCTGGGTGCCCTGTGGAGCTGCCTCTGACGGTGCGGCCAGGCTGGTGGAGGAGGCATCCCTGCCACAGTCGGGAGTCGGTGGTCCAGCAGGGGTGGCCACATCAACAAGTGCACCCCAGCCGGCGGAGGATGTGCAGGCAGCAGGAGGCAGTGCACGGGCAGAGGCAGAGCAGCAGCAGCAGCAACATGGTGGGAGCCATGAAGGCTCGGGGCTTTCGACATCGGAGGGGCAGGCATCGGCCGGAGGGCAGGGGGACCCAGGACAGAGAGTGTCTTCCGTGTGGCAGCGGTTGGGCCACGCCATAGGTGCGGAGCGGCGGCGGGCGGAAGAGGCGCGGCTCACAATGGTCAGGGCGGAGAACTCCATGCGGAGGGCCCTGAGGCGGGCCGAGTGCCTCGAGGCAATCCGCAGGGGGTTGGAGGAGGAAACAGCGTCGTCCCTGCGGACCCTCGGGGCCATGGAACTGGACCGCCTCCGGGACATCGAACAGGAGTTCGATGATGCCCTGGCCCGGGACACCACAGAGTGAGCCGCTGGACTTGCCCGCCGCCTTTGTATATAGTTCTTTAGTTTTAGGTTTCCTTTCTTTCGTATTATGATTTGGAGTCGACGGACACTGCTCCACTTTTTGTATATAGTTGATTTTTAGGTAGATTATTTAGTAGGTTTCCTTTGTTCAGTTGGGCTCATGGACCCTTGTTATTTTTGTACATAGTTCTTTATTGCATGGAGATTTTTTTACATTTGACTTTGGACAAAATTTTTTTCTATTTGGATTTCAAGTTTCTTTTTTTCATACGGACATGCAGCTTACTTTTTTCACATTCACATTGTAGTTAGTTTTCTTTCTTTAGCATTCTTATTTTTTTTCAATACAATTTTGTTTGCATACTTCACTGTGTGGTATCATCTCATTGGTTTCATGCATGTCATGTTGTGTGTTTTCCCATTCAATTGCAACCATTGTGTGTGACGGACATGGCTTCATTAGCTTCATGAACATTGGGGGTGTAACATGTGATTTCCATTTCCATGTGGGTGAATGGGTTACTTGGTAGGGCTTTTTGGCTGTGGAGGCTGACCATTACGCACATGATTGGGGATTGTGAGGACCTGGTGGGGGCTGCCCATGGTGGCTGGGGGGTGGGGGTGGTGGGAGACATGAGTGGGGGCCTGGTGGAGGGTGCCCATGCACTGCTGGGGGGTGGGGGTGCAGGGGGACATGGGTGGGGGCCTGGTGGAGGCTGCCCCTGGTGGCTGGGGGGTGGGGGTGGTGGGAGACATGAGTGGGGGCCTGGTGGAGGGTGCCCCTGCACTGCTGGGGGGTGGGGGTGCAGGGGGACATGAGTGGGGGCCTGGTGGAGGGTAACCCTGGATGCTGGGGGGTGGGGGTGGTGGGAGACATGATTGGGGGCCTGGTGGAGGATGCCCCTGGTGGCTGGGGGGTGGGGGTGGTGGGAGACATGAGTGGGGGCCTGGTGGAGGGTGCCCCTGGTGGCTGGGGGGTGGGGGTGGTGGGAGACATGAGTGGGGGCCTGGTGGAGGGTGCCCATGCACTGCTGGGGGGTGGGGGTGCAGGGGGACATGGGTGGGGGCCTGGTGGAGGCTGCCCCTGGTGGCTGGGGGGTGGGGGTGGTGGGAGACATGAGTGGGGGCCTGGTGGAGGGTGCCCCTGCACTGCTGGGGGGTCGGGGTGCAGGGGGACATGAGTGGGGGCCTGGTGGAGGGTGACCCTGGATGCTGGGGGTGGGGGTGGTGGGAGACATGATTGGGGGCCTGTTGGAGGATGCCCCTGGTGGCTGGGGGGTGGGGGTGGGGGGAGACATGAGTGGGGGCCTGGTGGAGGGTGCCCCTGGTGGCTGGGCGGTGGGGGTGGTGGGAGACATGAGTGGGGGCCTGGTGGAGGGTGCCCATGCACTGCTGGGGGGTGGGGGTGCAGGGGGACATGAGTGGGGGCCTGGTGGAGGCTGCCCCTGGTGGCTGGGGGGTGGGGGTGGTGGGAGACATGATTGGGGGCCTGGTGGAGGATGCCCCTGGTGGCTGGGGGGTGGGGGTGGTGGGAGACATGAGTGGGGGCCTGGTGGAGGGTGCCCCTGGTGGCTGGGGGGTGGGGGTGGTGGGAGACATGAGTGGGGGCCTGGTGGAGGGTGCCCATGCACTGCTGGGGTGTGGGGGTGCAGGGGGACATGAGTGGGGGCCTGGTGGAGGCTGCCCCTGGTGGCTGGGGGGTGGGGGTGGTGGGAGACATTAGTGGGGGCCTGGTGGAGGGTGCCCCTGGTGGCTGGGTGGTGGGGGTGGTGGGAGACATGATTGGGGGCCTGGTGGAGGATGCCCCTGGTGGCTGGGGGGTGGGGGTGGTGGGAGACATGAGTGGGGGCCTGGTGGAGGGTGCCCCTGGTGGCTGGGGGGTGGGGGTGGTGGGAGACATGAGTGGGGGCCTGGTGGAGGGTGCCCATGCACTGCTGGGGGGTGGTGGTGCAGGGGGACATGGGTGGGGGCCTGGTAGAGGCTGCCCCTGGTGGCTGGGGGGTGGGGGTGGTGGGAGACATGAGTGGGGGCCTGGTGGAGGGTGCCCCTGCACTGCTTGGGGGTGGGGTGGTGGGAGACATGTGTGGGGGCCTGGTGGAGGGTGCCCCTGCACTGCTTGGGGGTGGTGTGGTGGGAGACATGAGTGGGGGCCTGGTGGAGGGTGCCCCTGCACTGCTGGGGGGTGGGGGTGGTGGGAGACATGAGTGGGGGCCTGGTGGAGGGTGCCCCTGGTGGCTGGTGGGTGGGGGTGGTGGGAGACATGAGTGGGGGCCTGGTGGAGGCTGCCCCTGCACTGCTGGGGGGTGGGGGTGGTGGGAGACATGCATTGTTGATCAGTAGTGCAAGGTGACATGTGGGTTGGCTGGGGGGCATGCCCATGGTGGATGGGCTGCCTGCGGGACATGAGCAGGGGTGCAGGGTAGTCCCCCGTGGTGTGGGCTGCCTGCAGGGGCCGTGGAGGTTGTGGAGCATACACCTGGGAGGACCCACACGGCCAATTCACGTGTAGTACTCCCCAGAACCCCTGAAATACACATACCCTGCAGAAATCGCGTGTGGAACTTCCCGCGCACCCCTGGAATACACATACCCTGCTGAAATCGCGTGTGGAACTTCCCGTGCACCCCTGGAATACACGTACCCTGCTTGCACGGGGCCAATCGCGTGTGGAACTTCCCGCGCACCCCTGGAATACACGTACCCTGCTTGCACGGGGCCAATCACGTGAGAGACTTCACGCGAACCCCTGAAATACACGTAGCCCGCTCCCCCGGCCCGATCGCGTGAGAAAGTTCACGCGAACCCCTGTAATACACGTAGCCCGCTCCCCCAGGCCCGATCGCGTGAGAAACTTCACGCGAACCCCTGAAATACACGTAGCCCGCTCCCCCAGGCCCGATCGCGTGAGAAACTTCACGCGAACCCCTGAAATACACGTAGCCCGCTCCCCCAGGCCCGATCGCGTGAGAAAGTTCACGCGAACCCCTGTAATACACGTAGCCCGCTCCCCCACGCCTGATCGCGTGTGGAACTTCCCGCGCACCCCTGGAATACACATACCCTGCTGAAATCGCGTGTGGAACTTCCCGCGCACCCCTGGAATACACGTACCCTGCTTGCACGGGGCCAATCGCGTGTGGAGCTTCCCGCGCACCCCTGGAATACACGTACCCTGCTTGCACGGGGCCAATCACGTGAGAGACTTCACGCGAACCCCTGAAATACACGTAGCCCGCTCCTCCGGCCCGATCGCGTGAGAAAGTTCACGCGAACCCCTGTAATACACGTAGCCCGCTCCCCCAGGCCCGATCGCGTGAGAAACTTCACGTGAACCCCTGAAATACACGTAGCCCGCTCCGCCAGGCCCGATCGCGTGAGAAACTTCACGCGAACCCCTGAAATACACGTAGCCCGCTCCCCCAGGCCCGATCGCGTGAGAAAGTTCACGCGAACCCCTGTAATACACGTAGCCCGTTCCCCCAGGCCCGATCGCGTGTGGAACTCCCCGCGCACCCCTGGAATACACATACCCTGCTGAAATCGCGTGTGGAACTTCCCGCGCACCCCTGGAATACACGTACCCTGCTTGCACGGGGCCAATCGCGTGTGGAACTTCCCGCGCACCCCTGGAATACACGTACCCTGCTTGCACAGGGCCAATCACGTGAGAGACTTCACGCGAACCCCTGAAATACACGTAGCCCGCTCCCCCGGCCCGATCGCGTGAGAAAGTTCACGCGAACCCCTGTAATACACGTAGCCCGCTCCCCCAGGCCCGATCGCGTGAGAAACTTCACGCGAACCCCTGAAATACACGTAGCCCGCTCCCCCAGGCCCGATCGCGTGAGAAACTTCACCCGAACCCCTGAAATACACGTAGCCCGCTCCCCCAGGCCCGATCGCGTGAGAAAGTTCACGCGAACCCCTGTAATACACGTAGCCCGCTCCCCCAGGCCCGATCGCGTGTGGAACTTCCCGCGCACCCCTGAAATACACATACCTTGCTCGCACTGGGCCAATCGCGTGTGGAACTTCCCGCGCACCCCTGAAATACACGTTCCCCGCTTGGCGTTTGCTGTTTGCCAGCTCGGTGAACTGGTCCAGGGTTAGCGCAGCCCTTTGCGATGATTTAGCGATTTTGATGGCTTTTCCTTGCGCGAGGGCGTTCTTGGGGGCGTAACTGGCGCTGCTGCAGGGTCGCTGCGATTCTCTGCGCCACGGCTGGTTTGGGAGCCTAAAATCCATGAATACGCTGTGCGCGGAAATCGGTTTTAGCGCACGTGCCTGGCGCAGTCAATCGCACGCGGACACTCTGCGCCAGCCGCTTGCGACACTTTTCTGTCAAATTCTATGAATTACCCTCTGTATATTTTTTCTCTCCACGCTACAATCACTCCCACACTGACAAAAAGATAAAAAAACGTCACTATTCAAAAACTTCACTTACAAGACAACCAAATCCTATCTACGTTTCAACAGATTCTTGAATACTCGGCACAACTCATCACAAGTATCCTGTTTGTGACGCCAAAAATGTATTGCTCTCCCCAAAGTGCACGGAACAAACATAAATCACCAATGCAATTACAGAGCAAATACTTTAAACGTAGACAGACACAATAACTCACAGCCATGCATTCTTAGAAGATAATCAGCACTTATATGGCTATTTATTCAAAGCTTAGAAGTTCATAGAAATAACTCACAAAAATAATATGGACATAAATCACAGAAGAATTAAAGAATTCAAAAGGAAATACATCACCGTGAGCGTAATAGAATTCCTCATCTCGCCCATAAGTGGCTGGAAGACCCCGGAAACAGCCAGGCCGAGAGCACCACAGCTCACAGGAGGGCCGGACGTAAGCGTCCTTCACCGGCTTAAGTCTCACCTGACCACCTCCGGGCTTCCGCAAATATACACACTCCACAAAGGAGAGTCAATTCTCGAACCTTCTGGAAATTGCACTTGCGCAGTTGAGGAACAGCCGTCGGTTGCCAGCTGGGTCAATCGAGTGCTCCCCCCAAGAAGCGCAGTGCCTCCCTTCTCTAAAAACACGCTCCACGGAGAACAGTAGCAAACCATAACAAAGTTAGCTTTCCCAGCAGAAATGTCCTTGACCGCATACCAGGTTTGGAAAGCATGTTTTTCTCAGCATCGTGAATCTAACACTCAGCAAAATGTGTGCAGCTTTTCTCTGCGGCATGAAGTAAATATCCATCATGGCTCTGAGCGCTCCCAGAATGCATTGCGCATCAGCGCCATTTTAGTTCAAGCATAACAGGGAGCGAAGTTATAAGCCACCCAAAAAGTGCTCTTCCTATGGAAACAGCAACTTAACCATAATTATATGGCCACTACTGTGGCCATGTTTTATATATATATATATATATATATATATATATATATATATATATATATATATATATATATATATATATATATATATATATATTCAGTAAAAAAACTGTTAAAGGGACGTTGTGGTTAAGTTGCGCTACTAAAAACCTATGAAATTCAGTAAAACAACTTTGTTAAAGGGACGTTATGGATCCAAGTAAAAATTAAAAACCCATGAAATTTGCCAGTTATGGTGAGCTAAGCAACCATAACTCGTGTCACCACCGTGCACTGCTAAGACTGACACCCAGGACATCAAAGATCATTGATGACATCTCTGCGTGTTTTCTTCAACGCATGTCCATTTTCGGATGAGGCGCGCGTGCGATTTTGAAAAAGAAAGCGGACAAGATAACGATAGGCTAATGGGCTTGCGTTATGACCGCGGAAACGTGACGTGTCCGCCAATTGGCTGGAGTGAGGAGTGATATGCGTCAGATTGTTCGGATGTGCCCGACATCTTGGATCCGCCGACAGCGCAGCGGCGAAATGAGGCAAAATGCAGTTTTGGGGAGTGTTTTGGTGTGTCAGAGTGCTTGGGGAGGTTTAAAGAGTAAGAGATAGGTGAAATACTCTATTTGGTTAGGGGGCAGGTGCTAATGATGTATTCGCCATGTCCGCGCTGTCTGGGATGTTTGAATTACTGAAAATGAGGGGTCTCATAAGGATAGTATTTCCGTCCGTGCTGTGCGCAGGCAAGTTGAAACTGTTCTAAGGACATGCGTGGTGTCAGCGGTCATTAAAATTGAATACATGCCGCAGTTAAAATTTTTGATTCTATGGGTGTGGTACTGAGTTATAAGCCGCCATGGGTGTGATATGCTGCGGAATCTTGGGTACATGGCCGTAGGCCATACACCCAAGACTCGAGGCCCTGGCCACAACCACCGCACTATATCACACCCATAAATCACACCCATACAATCGAATATTGTGTGGACAGGACCTAAATCCTGGGTGCAAATTGAGTATATGGTGCAATTAAAATGTTTCATTCTATGGGTGTGCTAATGTCTTATAAGCCTAGAGTATTGGGTGCATGGACGCAGGTTGTAGGCCGTAGGCCATACACCCAAGACTCTAGGCCCTGGCCACAACTGCCGCAGCATATCACAACCATACATCACACCCATAGAATTGAATATCTATGAGGTGGTTGTGGGCAGGGCCTAGAGTCTTGGGTGCAAATTGGGTATATGCCGCTGTTAAAATGTTTCATTCTGTGGGTGTGACAATGAGTTATAAGCCACCATGGTTCTGATATGCTGCAGTGGTTGTGGCCAGGGCCTAGAGTCTTGGGTGCATGGCCGTAGGCTGTAGGCCGTAGGCCATATACCCAAGACTTTAGGCCCTGGCCACAACCACCGAAGCATATCACACCCACAGATACACCAATAGAATTGAATAGCTATCAGGTGGTTGTGGGCAGGGCCTAGAGTCTTGGGTGAATGGCCGAAGGCCATGCTCCCAAGACCGAAGTTATAAGCACTGAAGTTATAAGCCACCATGGGTTTCATGTGCTGCAGTGGTTGTGTCCAGGACCTAGAGTCTTGGGTGCATGGCCGAAGACGAAAGTTGTTAGTATTGAAGTTATAGAAAATTCTAAGTACTAAAGTTATAAGCCACAATGGGTGTGATATGTTGCATTGGTTTTGCCCAGGACCTACAGTCTTGGATGCATGGCTGAAGGCCATGCACGCAAGACCAAAGTTATAAGCAGTGAAGTTATAAGCCAGCATGGGTTTTATAAACTGTGGTGGTTGTGGGCAGGATGTAGAGTCATGGGTGCACGAAAGTTGTTAGTACTGAAGTTATAAGCCATAATGGGTGTGATATGATGCAGTGGTTGTGGCTAGGACCTAGAGTCTTGGCTGCATGGCCAAAGGCCATGCACCCAAGACTGAAGTTATAAGCACTGAAGTTATAAGTCAGCATGGTGTGATGTGGTACCGTGGTTGTATGCACGAACTAGAGTCTTGGTTGCATGGCCGCAGGCCATAGGCTATACACCCAAGACTCTAGGCCCTGGCCACAACCACCACACCATATTACAGCCATAGATCACACGTATGGATTTGAATATGTATAAAATGTTTGAAATCATACTTGCTGTTTCATTTGTTGAGATTCAATATATTGTTTACATGACTTTAGTACTTGGAGGAAATATTCTTTTTCAATTTCTGTGATAACAGAAAAGAGCATGTTAGTATATTTATTTTATAAAGATTTATTACATTGCATAATAGACATTTTAGCTTTTTTTTAACCCTCATATTTAGTTTACAAACCAGTGTATTGTGCATTTGCTCAGTTTCTGTGTTTGTTTTTCAAATCATTGGGTCTGGGGGAAAAAATCCTTGTCGGATTAAAAAAAACCTTTTTTTGCTATGCTACAAACTATTTCTTTGTTTCCTTTGAGTGTGCACTTGTTGTTTCTGGTTAATGTTCTATCTGTTGGCTGGTTGCAGATTTTTTAAGCAGTTAGATACCTGTTGGCGTATTCTAACTGTGTATTTTTTGTTAGAATTCAGTGCTATTCATTTATCTGTGTGGTTGTTATACAATCTTGGGCGGTTAGATACCTGTTGGCGTATTCTAACTGTTTATAGGCCCTCATTACGACCGTGGCGGTAAGCGAAAAACGATGGCGGTAAATGGTTACCGGCATCGTTTTCCGCTAGGTCCGATCATGACCGTGACCGTTAACTACGATGCCATTAGCGGCATCGTAGTTAACGCTGCCGCTAACTGCAACAAGGTCACGCGCACGCGACCCGCCACGCCGTAAATACCGGCATGGCGCAAAGCTGCGCGGATCACGACCCAAGCGGACATGCACCTAATGCCATCACTAAGCCCGTTAAGTACCTTACCGCCATGGTGCTAATTACGCCATCGCGAACCAACCGTAAATGGCCATGTGCAGTGAATCCAGCTGCCACAGGTGCACAGAATCAGCACAGGTGGAGGCAATACAGCCCACCCCACCCCTTCCCACACCCAGTCACACTCCACAATGATACCAATAGGACTAGCAATGTTGGGGCTGGAGGACCTGATAGCAATACAAGTGCTACAACAACAACAACAACAACAACAACAACAACAAGCTGCACAGAGGAGACGCAGGAGGAGAAGGAGGGCAAGGCAGGGCCAGCAAGCCCCACCAGCACAGCCAGTGGCACCACGCAGGCAGCCCACAATCCCACGCATCAGAGCCAGTCCATTCAACCTCACCGCTGAGCAGATCCACACCCTGTACCGTTTGGACCGGGACACCATCACCGCCATCGTAGACATGACACACAACGACATCGTCAGCATGATAGAAACACCAACCGCCATCCCACCCCTACTGAAGGTAGTGTCTGTACTCCACTTCCTGGCCACAGGCACCTACCAGCACACAGTGGGGCACTTGCATGGCATTTCACAACCATTATTCTCTCATACACTGATCCAAGTGCTCGATGCCCACCTCAAGCACACAGACGACCACATCTCATTACCACGGACTGCCCAGGAGATTGCAAACACCAAAGTGGGTTTCCATGCACTAGCCGGCATACCTGGTTGCATTGGTGCCATCGACTGCACCCATGTGGAATTGGTGGTCCCACATGCCATGGAGGCACCGTACCGCAACCGTAAACTATTTCACTCAATCAACGTGCAAATGGTCTGTGACTCCAACAGGATCTTCACACATTGTTGTACCCGATTCCCCGGAGCAACCCATGATTCAAGGGTCCTGAGGAACTCCACAATAGCACACCACATGGAGCGACATGCAGGCCCAAGATCCTGGCTACTCGGTGAGTCTAATGTCATGACCATGGAATTGCAAAGTGGGTTCGGCGAACGACATACCAATGCATACTCCACCTGGCTGTGAGTAGCAAAGACAACAGAGCCAGATCATACCCTAATGCATCACAAACCTCAGCTGACATCAGTAAACCTAAGGCCTGATGTATGCAGCCCTACCATGTGAATGAAGGTGTGTCCCAACCATAACACAACCATCTGCAAGTGCATTGAACCAATTCAGACCACAGTGGGCCTCATTACGACCCAGGCGGTAAGGGGTTTACGGCAGCGTAAACAGCGCCGACCCTTACCGCCTGAGTACGAGGTCCCTTAGCGCCATGGCGGATTTAACACCTGCTTTTAGCAGGTGTTAAAATCCATGGCGCTAAGGGACCATGGAGTTAATTACGCCACCGTAATTTACGGTGGCGTAATTAACGCCTTCCCCACTCCCATTATGCCCTATGGGGCAAAAATGGGAATGGGGAAGGGTAAATGGGGATTGGGGACTTACCGCCCCGCCAAGGTCGGAATGGGGCGGTAAGTCCGCCAACCACCATGGCATAAACATAGTTTACGCCATGGTGGTAAAGTCACGGCCCAGGCGGTAACTTACCGCCTGGGTCGTAATGAGGCCCAATGACTTCAACAAAATGCACCTACATGCACGTCACCAAACACCATCAACTGAAAGGCCTGTCCCCCATAACTGCGCACGAAGGAGGCACATGACCCCCCTGCATACATTGGTTGATGGCATGCAGAACAGTCCATAAGAGCCATGAGCATATTCCTGTCGCATAGTGTGAATCAATTAGTGCATTTCAAAGTGGTCTGAAGTAACAGTTGGATGCAAGCCATGGTGGCACGTCAAGTTTTGAGTTTGACGTCATGACTGACACATACATTCTCGCCCACATACAGGTGATGCAGGCTATCCCCTGAAGAGGTGGCTACTTACACCAGTCCAGATCCCACAGAACCAGCACGAGGAGGACTTCAACCGTGCACATACACGTACCCGTGTGGTGCTTGAGCAGGCATTTGGCCTATTGAAGGCACGGTTTTGCTGCCTCAGCAGGTCTTGTGGGGCACTCCTGTTCCGCCATGAGAAGGTGGCAAAGATCGTCTTGGCATGTGTCATGCCACACAATATGTGCGTCAGACGAAATGTAGCCCTGCCCCCTGACGCTGAACTGCAACCACCTGACGATGAGGATGAGGAGGGTGTGGATGGGGCAGCACCTCATGGAGGCAGCGATGCACAGGAGGGGCGTGAAATTCGCCAAAATATCATTGACCAATGCTTCTAGCACACACGGCTGGTGTGTGTAACATGGAGATGGCACTTGGGGCACTGTGTGTGTCTGGGCCATGCACACTGTGGACTGTACACCAATAAAGCACACATACAAAATGAGCAATGTCAACACATTTGATTTGTGCAAAAGGAAAAAGTGTATTATGAATGTGAATAGGTTTGACACACCCAAATCCCCCCTCCAACCTCCCCCCTGAACTCCCCAACACACCCAATCTCCCCTCCCCCTCCCCCTGAACTCCCCAACACACCCAATTCCCCCTGCCCCCTCCCCCTGAACTCCCTGCAAAGGTGTGACGGTGCCCGTGATGAAGTGGGTAATGTTCCATTCGTCCACTGGGCGGCCACTATTGGCAGCCCCCTCTCCCGGCCCCTGGGGCCCCCCTGCCTGTATTCCACAGGTTCCTGACTGACCTGCGGATGGGGCTGGTTGCGGCAGAACTGGCAGCGGAGGAGGTACTGGGCTGCTCGGTACGCCGCGTGTCCCTTATTGTCTGTACAAGCTCACCGAGCACATTCCGCACCGCGGCTAGTTCCGCACATATGTCTTTGCTTGCGGATTGGACGGCTGCCTTGACAGTCTCAGCACATCTTTCCATGTGTGCACTGGCACCTCCACAATCAGCCACATGCTGCGTGAGTAGTGAGGACAGTTGCTGTTGCCTCGTCATTATTTGGTCCAGCGACTGTTGGAAATCTAGGGCATTGGATGTTGCAATTGCCGGAGTAATTGGGCTACTCCCCTCCTCTTCTCCTCCCACTGGGCTGGGAGTGGCTGGCCATGACTCTTCAGGGGATAGCCCCTGTGTGCCGTCTCCGTGCAGGCTACTTAGGGACAGGTGGGAGGAATGAAGGTGGGCATTGGGGGGACCCTCTGTGTCATCCTCCTCATTCCCCACATCGCTGTCAGAGCAGGCTGCGATGGCAGCAGTCTCCCCAAATGTACTGCTCCCCGCAGACACATTCCCCTCAGTGGGCAGCATTTGTTGTGTGTCTCCTGTGGGTGGTGCCATGCTGCTTGCCTCGGGGATCATTGCTGCCCTGGGCTGTTTTGCGACAGGCAATTTTGGCTGCTGTGGTTGGTCTTTGGGTCCAGCAGAGGTCGAGGGTTGGTGGGCTCTTGCCTCTGGCCTGGCCTTCTTGGCAGGTGTGGTGCCACTCTCGTCCCTGCCGGTGTCCGATTAGGAGCCTGTGGTGGATCAGAGGAGGGAAAGTGTTATTGATGGGTCACCGGACATTGAGCAGGCATTGTGATGACTGCCATAAATTTGATGGATAGATGGTGCACTTTGTAGGCTGTGACATACAGGTTGTCTCCCTTTTGGGTGGGTTGAACATGCAGGAATGTGGGTGCCTGCTGTGAAGTGTGCATGCTGCATGTGTGCAGGGTGTAGGTCTTCTGCTGATGTGTTGCGTTAACCCTATAGGGCAACATTGTGATGCACATGTAAGTGGAATTCAGGGGGTTTCGCATGGCTAAATTAGAGGCACCTACCTGTGTCTCCTGATGTCGGGGCTCCTCTCTCCATTCCACCGACCCCCTCGATGCTCTCCATGCCGATCGTCGAGGCACATATCTCCTCCCATGGCTGCATCTTAATTGGGGAGTCTGCTCCTCCGCCAGTTGCCATGGCCATGTTGCGGTTGGCCGACAGTATGCTCTTTACTCGGAGCCGGAGGTCATCCCACCTTTTGCGGCACTGTTTTGAGGTGCGTGGGGTGGTTCCTACAGCGCTGACCCGTTGTGCTACGAGTTCCCATATGGCCTTTTTGCGGGCTATGGCTGGTTTTTAACAACTTTTGGCATTGTGGGGATGCGTGGATGTGGCTGTAGCTTTCTGCAAGGTCTCGGGGTCAGATGTGCAGTGGTAGTGGAGGATTACAATGGATTGTGTTTTTAAAGCCGTCGTGCTCTTTCCCCTTCCGCCGCGATGACGCTCCTTCCGGTTCCGCTTAATGGCGGTCACCGCTAATTACGGTGACCGCTAATTACGGTCAGTGCTAAGATCGGTGGCCGGGATGGCGCTAGTGCACCTTACGCGGCATGCGATGCCAGTAGGTGCCGTTTTGGGGGCATTTACGCCATGGCGCTGTTTACATTACAGCCATGGCGCAATGCTCGTGCCCGATGGGTCGTAATGTCCCACTTTTTACAGCTTCGGCCAAGCACGGAAACGTTAATTACACCATGGCGGTAATGTACGTTACTTACCACCAGGGTCGTAATGAGGGCCATAGTCTTTTAATTGCATTTTTGTTAATGTTGAAGTACAGATTAGTTATTAAATGTGGGCTTTAAGAAGATTAAATAAGCGCTTGTAAGATTTGCTGGTAATCCCTGCTTCAGAGTAATGTTACTATCATTACATTCGACCCATCCACATTTCTTTTTAATATATGCAGTGTAGTGACCTGCATTGGTTGTGGCTCCTGCGTGGTAGAATATACCTATTGTTGTGAAGGTTTTTTTTACCAAGTGACAATTGACCGTGTGTGAATCCAGTCAGCTTGCAGTTGTTTTTGGTAGCATCTGCATTGTAATGTAGAAGCATTAATATTACGTAGTTACTATGTGTTTGTATTAGTAAGGTGGAGCGATTATATGCATTGCAGATAGTACATAATCTGCCATGGTTTGAATTTTGTACAAGTTGTTGAAATGGAATGGATTCACAATTAGGTATGGATACATACACAAAGCGCTCATTAGGGATTTGTTCCTGTGTCACATTGTTGCAGAGAGTGCATGTATGTTTCCACATGTATGAAATCTGAAAGATTTCATTTATAGGTATGTTTTTTGTTTTCCAGTACTTGTAGTAAGTACATTAGAAATTATTGTGGATCTTCTTGTGAGTTTATAGTGAACCTCACCATCTCAGCACAGTAGTCCCATTCTTGTCTTATTCCGTGAACACTATACGTGTTGTCAGGATTGTTTGTTGCGTTTCTATGAAGGACTAACATTTGCAAACACAATTGGTCTGTACTGTGTAGGTAAATGTTGTTAACAATTGGTGGCAATTGAAATAGAATATGCATTGCTACATTTGCATAGCAACTTACACCAGTTACATTTGAAAATTTGAATGGACCAGATAGTTCTGTGTCCGAGTCATTTTTTTGGAGTTTCAGTTGCTTCTTTGAAGAAGTACCTGAGTTACTTTCAATAATAGGTTCTTCTTTGGTTGTGGTAATTGATGAAGTATTAGCTTCTTTTACTCTATTTGAAGGATTTGCAGTCAGATCCTGTTGAATTTCTGTTTGAATTAGTTTTTCTTTTACAACGTTTTCCTTTTTGTGGAACAGGATATGATTTCAGATGGGGGGTGTACAGTCAACGTAGTTTATTGCATTCTATAATGCAAGGAATTTCAGCGTTTACTTTACTTGCATCAAAGTTGATTACAAATAGACCGTTAAGTGTACATAAGCGTGATAGTGCTACGTAGCTCATGCTTTCTTTAACGACTGTGTCCCCAATATCTATCAATGCTTTGTCTAGGGTAAGGCCTTGGGATTTATGAATGGTGACTGCATATGCAGGAGTTAGAGAAAATTGTTCTCTACGTACATACATGTCTTTGAAGAGAAGGAATCGAGCTGTTGAGCGCCCTATCCTTTTTACTTCTGAAAGTTTGTCAAAGAGAATATTGACAAACTGAATGTTGTTGTCACGTGGGTATGTTTGAAAGCCAACAACTGTACCCAGTGCTCCATTAACTAGTCCTTGCTCCACGTCAAGGTTATGTTTAAGCATTGCTCTACAATTTAAGGATACTTTTAATATTTCTTCCAACCCAGCTGTGTTGGAGATTGAATTTTCTAAGGTAATTGGTCTCGTTGTGGCTTGTTGACACATGGGTAGTGTCATACCATGTACGTCTAGTTTGTCTGTGGAGCAAATTTCAATTATTGGTTGCATTTCTTTTTTTAACATTGTTTCATTGAATTTGGAACAGCTTGCAAGAGTTGGCATTAAGGCCATACAATTGACATTTTTGTGCGCTAATTGTTCCATAACATCAGTAGCACATGCATTATCACCATAAAGTGAATGGATGTGCCGGGTTTTCAATATTGCTTGTGCTTCTTGAGATAGTGCTCTAATACTTTTTAAAATGTTGGCAAATAGTGAGGTCTGCAGATTGACGCATGTTTTCTGTTAATTCTCTGTATTGGAAATGTTGCCAAAGGTTGACATTTCCTATGCTGCCAAAAGTTTTATGGCACAGTTTGTGTCCTAAGGTTTTAAAAATAGGTTCACCTTTCACTGGTGTCAATTGCAGAAGATCTCTGAAAACAATAATGTGTTTTCCTCCAAAGAGTTCTTCGTAGTTTGTTTTAAGTACTTCTTGCAATCTGAAGTGAATCAAAGCCAACCTTAGGTTGGATACCATGCTCACTTCACCTATTAGTAGCATTTTCATTTGTTTTAATACTCTGCTTAGTTCCATTGCAGCTTCTGTAGAAAGTTTGTAATAGTCTAATTTGTTTTGGTGTTCTACTGGAAGGAGTAGTAATCAGTGTAAAGTGACACCGCCTATGTTGTAGGCAGATAAACCTGTGGGGGCAGTTACAACAGCTGACAGTTGGCTGTTTGTCAATTGTTGAAGGAACTTGCTGATGATTTTGATTAAGAATGTTTTGCCTGAACCAGCTTCACCACTGACGTACAGCAGTACAGGTTTGTAATTTTGGCAAGTACATTCTTTATTTTCGTTTTGAACACCATGTGCAATTTCTTTTGTTACTTCTTCAAAAATGGTACACTGGTCTTTGTTAAGTTTTGATTGTAGTACAGTTAAGTCTTCTGTATCTTTTTCATAGTGACACATGGTGTTTTCTACTTCTGTCATAGCTAATTATGCCTCATTTGCTATTAGTGGCTGTCCTAGTGGTTCTTGGCTTCCTGTTACAGAAGGTTGACTACTGTCAGAAGTGTCCCTATCTAGTTGGGCCTGGAGTTCTTCTTCGTGCTGCTGTTCATCGTGCAACATTGTTTTGTACTGCCTAAATTAACATCGGTGATAGTGCTTTCATTTGCTTTGAAAGCGTCTTTATAGCAGTCATAGTTATATAGTATCTCTTCCTCTTTTCTCCATGGTTTAAAAAGTTGTAGCAGGGACATGTAATATAGTTCCTTCTGTTGAGGAGTTTTTAATGACAATTTGACATGATTAATTAAGCTTTGTTTGGTAAGTTTCACTAAGCTGCCTTCACAATCTGTCACTTTATATCTACCTTTGTTTTCATCAGGCTTTATATTATTTTTGTATGCAAAGTTTTGGGCTATGTGGTATAGACACATGGTTTCCAAAGTGGTACTCCTGTTCGGGTAGTATGTGTCTAGTAAATTGTTTTTCAAAATGTCTTGGCTGTTGGGATCATTTTTGGCTATTGTTTCTATGTCGTCACATGATTTGAGAACTCTTTTTCTAGATTTAGCAGGACCAAGACTTAACCATACTATATTTTCAGATTTTCCATACAAAGCAGTACCGGTTAAATGATCTGCAGCTTCAAAGGCACCACATTCTCTATGAGAGAGCATTGTTATGCCTAGGTTGTACAATTTCTGAGATAGTGTTTTGTCTGATGATAGGTCATTCCAGAGGTCTTGAAGCTCTGTTATTTCGGCTTTTGTTAAGTAGGCTGTAACGTATCGTGCAACTGCAGCGGAATTGTCTGCAATGTACTGCACATCTATGTTTTAATTCCATAAGAGGGCAATAATTGCATTGTAATCATTGATATATTTTGATTCTTCTGTTCTTTGTATGTAATACGTGTTCTTAGGTGATTTACCTTTAACAATATGTCAAACTGAAGACATGAAGTTGTTCACTTCACCTGTTTCTGTAACTGGTCTAGGGAAACCAAAGCAGCATTTGGTGTAGTATTTCCCTTTGTTTTTGTATTTGCGACGACAATATTTGCCACATTTGTGTCTTTGAAATTGTACAATTTGTCTATGAAGGTCACTATGTCTCGTTTGTGAAGGGATTTCACAAGTGACATATTTTTGGATGAACTGCAAAACAGTGGCATCACTGTCCTGACCAAATTTAGGTGCACCTTTAATCCATAAAAGCATGGGGCTATGTGGTGCTCCTTTGGCTTGGTATTCTTTTCTCTAAAAGAAGTGTTGCACTTCTCCATGGGGAGGAACAGTTTTATTACAAATAAAGTGTAGCATAGCAATGAAACGATGGTGGAAATATCTTGAAACATTAACAGGATCTATAGAGCAAAGATCTCCAAGTGTTAGTATATCTATGTTGGTTTTGTTGTTGTTTGATATGCGTAGGACATCATGTAAATCTTCCCATGCATATTCTGCACAACTTAATGTAACAAAACAAGTGGGTGGTCCAAGGTTTCTGATCATACAACATACATCTCCGTGACGTCGGAACCAGTATTCTTTCATACCACGCAGGTTTGCAAACAGATTTGTTATGCATGATTGTAAAACGTCATCTTTTTCTTGCACTTTTTGTATTAATTGCGTAGCTGACATATTTTGAAAGTGGGTTCCAGGTTTCAATATGTGTGCAACTCCGTAACATAGGGTTGCTAGTTCACTTTCAAAGAGTACGTGGAATATGTATTCCACATTTTGTCTAATTTTGGGATCTTCAGAATACATCCGTAATGAGCGGTATTCTGATGCTGATATTTGAATAGGTCTATCATCGTACATTCCTCCTTTGCCAGTAGGAAATAGTAGTGGAAAAGCATGTGCTTCTATACTTTTTTCCCATATGCTCATTGGTGAACCTTTGGTTTGTCGCATTTGGTAAGTTTCTAGTGTATCATCTATGCTGTCATTAGAGTGCAATGGATGAATTGTATAATGGTCCAAAAGAGTGGATACTGCAGCAGGATCCAGAAGTTCAAATTGACCAGTTTCTGATGACTCTTGAATTATTTCAGTTGTTTCCCTTAAGGTTTCTTCAATATTTATTTCTTTGTAGTATTCATTATTATCTTTCAGATATTGCAAGGCTTGTCTAACTTTATGTAAATCCACGAGTTGTTGCCAAAATTGTTTTTTCCTTTGTTGGTACACCATTTACTAAGACAATTAAAGATTGCTCTATTGGACGTTACACTCCTAGAGTGTGCACATTTTCTGTCAGATCTAATGGTAAATAAACTACTTTGCCACGAATGCTTTTCACCAATTCAGAGGGAGGTAATTTTGCTGTTTTTGGTTGAAGGCGTATTATTCCTTAAAATGGGTGTACTGTTTGAATTATGATGCTCTCATACAAATTGAGTTGTTGCAGGGGTTTTGGTAGTGGGAATAATTCCAAGTTATTTGTGATAGCACGTGAAGGAGTTTGATTGTTGTCAAGTTTTGTAGTGCAGTAACTGCAACATTTTAAGGGTTCACTTATTTCGTATTTGTTTTCTGCTAAAAGGTAGAGAGCTAATTCAAACCATTTGGAGTCTTCATGGTCTTCTATTTTGTATGTTACGTCTATAGTTTTTGTGTTACTTTTGTAAAAAGTTCTGGGGCAACACGCACACACATGGTTTGGTACTTCAGCGGATGCACTTTTAAATTTTCATATTCTTTTATGTATGTGTGTAATAGAAGGTTGCCATGTGCACAATTGTTGCTAGTCTGTTCTAAAGCTATTGCATTTTGTAAGTGGCTTTCACTTCCAAAATATTTTCTCTGGTTACAGTGGATTTCTTCTTGTAGGTATTTGGGTGTATCATGTAGAAGAGTGTTATTTAAATTGGCTAGTTCTAAAGCAGGACTTTTAGCATAGTACAGTTTATACCCTAGATTTCTTACATTTGAATGATGTGTTGATATTATTTTGATATCATGGAAGGTGCTTTTGCAAATAGGTCCTGAAATGCAGGCTAATGAATGTCCTTGTTGTCCTGTGTATTTGCGCACTGGACAGGTATCCATATTTTGCAGCACTTTCACTTTGATTTTGTCTTTACCTTTCACATACTGAATGAGGAACTGGCGTAAAGATTTGAAAGATTTGTTGGGAATGTTACACATTGACGTGCACGGCCATTTGTATACTGGACGTTCAGGTTCAGTCGAAGGGAGAGGTAATTCTGAGTTTTCTGGGGATACTTCTGTAAGCAGTGTTTCTTGTTCCATGATGGTATTATTGATTTTTTCATATCCTCGTCCACTGCTATGGATGGCAATTGTGTGTGTTTGGTTTTGTTTGCATGCTTCTTCATTAAAATATGGTTCTGTGGTCGTGGTGTGACTCCATTCACCTCCACAGATATTTAAGAAGTTATTTTTGTTGACATTCCGTTTGTTAAGAAGTTTCTTTTGTAGTTTAGTACTTAGTTTTGTTAGTGGTTTCATCCTGTTTAAAACTAAAATAAATAACTTCCTTTTGAGAAGGATTGCACTGTCTACGAGAGCTTCTAGGATACATTTTCTATGGTAGGTTTTAATGGTTGTGGATGATTTCACTCCTGTTCTTATTAGATATTAGATTTTTGCTAAAATACTTTTTTTAGCATGGTTTCTTGCTAGTATATGAGGATTTATAGGAGCACTGTTAGCAGTAGTGGTAACTGAATTCTTGTTAAGCATTTTCTGTTTCGTTTCACATTTTGATAGAGGAGGCAAAGTTTCTGTATTTGAAGCTTCTTTTGTTTCGCTAAATGACTGCATTAGCTATTTTGTTTGAACGATTTGTACATACTCTGGTAGAGATGGATGCTTATTTCGGACACTTTTATTATCATTTGCTCTATTTTTGCGTTGCTTTCTACAGACTTGCTTTTTGGTAGGCATTCTTTGGGATCTGTTAAAAAAAAGAAGTTATGTGTTGGTCTGTTTTACAATGTATGTGTGCTGTGTGCATGAGTGTATGAGTTAGATGGGGATGTTGTTTGTGGTGGTGTGTGAATGTGCATTGGGCAGTTATAATGAGTCGGGAAGGATATGTTTCTGTTTGTATGTTACTACACTCTAGTTCAGATGAGAGTTGAAAGTGAGCTAGCGGTGAGGAGAAGCATTAATAGTAAACGTAATGGTATTAAATTAAAACAGTTATTTATTTTGCAGTACTAACATTCTAAGGCTTGAGTGTGTTATTTGTGTTCCAAAAAAATGTGGATTTGTGTGCCATTCTGCCTGTTAATCTCTGTTTACTAAATGGGTATTTGTGGGCAGAATGGTTCAGATATCGATATTTTTCTTGGTGCGCAAATTACATGAATTAACCACACAGGCCCTCATTACGACCCTGGCGGTAAGGGGTTTACGCCAGCGTTAGCTGCGCCGACCCCTTACCGCCAACTACGAGTTCCCAGAGCGCCATGGTCACTTTTCCGCCCGCTTTTTGCGGGCGTAAAAATCCATGGCGCTATGGGACCTCGGTGTTAATTACGCCACCGTAGTGTACGGTGGCGTAATTAACACCTTCCCCACTCCCATTGAGCCCTATGGGGCCGAAATGGGAATGGGGAAGGGTAAATGGGTCAATGGGGACTTACCGCCCCGCCGACCTCGGAATGGGGCGGTAAGTCCGCCATCCGCCATGGCGTAAAGGGACTTTGCGCCATGGCGGAAAAGTCCGCCGATGGCGGAATAAATCCGCCAGGGTCGTAATGAGGGCCACAGTCTCTTTAAGGAACAGTAAGAATATAAAGGTAGTATTCTACTTACTTTTTTTGTGGAATGAGCAGTTTTCTTCGGCTATGTTGTTTGTAGTTTAGATGCTGTTGATTTTCAGGAGAATGGTCTTCACTGCAATTGTAAAAGGAAGAAGTTAGTAATTTTGTGTGTTTATAGCACTGATGTTAATGTACGAGTTAACTTTTATGTTTTTGTGGTAGTATTCTCGTTTGATATATGAACATAGTGTATGCATGCATTTTATTTGACTATGTGCAGCCTTTATATGCTAATTGCAGTATATTAGTTCAACCTGCTTCGCAAATTAGTACAATTTTAAGTTCATGAAATTCCCTTGTTGTTTTGCAGCTGTGTTGTAGATAGCAGAGAGGTTTGGAAGTGATAGTTCATTATAGTAGATGGGAAAAATTTGAATAATTTCATATTAAAACTAGACATGCAAACGATCGGGAGCACCTGAGAGGGAGATTTCACCACAGCAATCGGGAACGTTTATTTTTCTCATACGATCGCATTGGGATTAGCATTAATTTAGGCAGGAGACACTAAAAATGGTGACATTTTTTAATGAAAAATCGAGTTTCTCACATAAATTCGGAGGGTTGGCATGTATGTATAGGTTATGGGGGAGATAGTAAAAAGTAGTGCAATTTTTCAATTAAAAAATCGGGAGTCTCGCGCTTAAAGCCGGAGTGTTGGCATGTATGTACTGGCCATGCAGATTTAGTGGCATTACTTTGTTTATATGGATTCATAAGAGTTGTACATGTACTCTGAATAAAATATGCATACCTGTACTTTGTAATGGAGATGGAGCGAATGGAGAAAGCGAGGCGTAATATCAATAAGGCTGTTTGTGCCTTCTAAGAGATTTTGGCATGTCATCTTTCCACAATGAAAATATTATGTTTCGCAGCACATTCATTTTTCGCTGAGATGGAGTCCATCTTACATATGCTGGTAATCAAATTTTTATTCGAAATGTACAAAATGCATTGCAATCCTTTTTGGAAGTGTAGTCATCTATTTTGCATTACAAGTTGACGAATCCAAGTTTTTGAAACACACAAAACACCACCAAAAGGCTCTTTTCAGAGCCACCACTTATTCCCAGAGAAAAGTGCATTGGTTTTGCTAGGGTTGCAACCCATCATGTTATCTGTCCTAGGACTGTCCGTGGACTGCACCGTTTACTTCATATTTCTATTTTGAAGAACTGAGAAAGGCGGCTCTGAAAAGAGCCTTTTTAAAAAACTTTTTGTTGTTTTATACATTTTTTTGTGGCTTTTTCTACACCCGACACACCAGGAGAGGAGGGGAAAGGAGGGTAAGGAATGTATTTATTTATTTATTTATTCACATTTGTTGAGCGCACAGCAGACCAAAGGCATTGTGGCGCTGGTTACAGTGTTGCTTATACTTAGTTACATACAGTTAATGTCCATACGGTTACAATGGACGAGATATACTTTTTTACAGTTAGGAAGGGACACCAACCACGGGGATAAGAAAGGGCAGGTGGAGAGAGGAAGATGTAGGGTGGGCCTTATTTAGGTAGGTAGCAGCTCTTCTGGTGCTCCCTGACCATAGTCTCGAAAGCACTTCAAAGATTCTCCCACCTGCAGAGTACAGCGTCGCAGTACATACACAAAATTGTGACCCTGGAAAGGTAGGGGTCAACAGCATCGCGAATGGCCTGTGAAGCAGCTAGAGGGATGCGCTCTCCCACAGGAGTGTCTCTCGTGGTGAGAGGATTGGAAATGGAGGATGCTGCGGAGGAACTCATCCTACTACGTTCTTTACATGGTACAGCTTGGTGAATGTCCGCATTGTGGAACGAAGTTAGGTGTCGCTTCATGGATGTCATACTAAATCTGTACGAACCACGTCTCCCACGACTCAGCACCAAATTACACTGGTTACAGGTGACCTTGTTCGCACATACTTTCGGTACGTAACCATGAACGGTAAACAACCGCCACACCCACGACTCCCGGTGAGTGCTGGTAGTAGGGAGTTCCTCGACCTCATTCTCTTCATCCTCTTCATCCTCGTTCTCTACATCCTCACGCATATTCCCCTCTGCAGGCCCTTGGGGAGGTGGTGGTTGTGGATGGTTTGGGGGTGGTGCTGAGGCTGATGTAGCAACAGCAGTCATGGATGCCATTAGGGTTGGTGAGGTAATCTCTGCTAGAGCACTAAAGGCAGGAAAAGTCAATCTCCAATAGCCAGAAGTACAATGAAGATGAGCTCTGGGTTGTGGCCTTTTATAGGGCTGGAGGAGTGCGCCTCGTGACCATATCAATCACTCGAAAGCGATAAAAAAGTTCCAAAAAACATGTGGAAAGCTAGGGCCATTGTCTGGGACATGTGAAAAAGTGATTTTTTACTGTAAAATAATTTGGATTGTCTGCATAAGTTCTTTTAAAATGTTGGGGAAGCGGACAAAGTGTGCAAATTAGGATACACGCTCAGCGTGGGTGCGGTCACATGATGATGTCGTGAACACGCCCGCAAAGGGAATTGTTGTCCCCAGGACACAGAATGCACAGGAACGGTTGTGCGCATGCGCGCCGGTGTTCTACGGACAGTGTTCGGGTCCTGAAACTAATTGAAAGTACGACACAAGTGAGACGGACAGTTACGGACAGGGGCGATGTTCGCAGGACTTACGGGTATGGTGCGCATGTGCGTAGATGTTCCGCAGACTGTACGGCCAGGTATAGTGTCCTTAGGACACCTCAATTTTGTTTGACTACGGACATCGCGGCCACCGCGCCTGTTCTATGGACATTTCCATCTTGGTTGCGAACGGTAAGGACAGGTATAGTGTCCTTAGGACACTCCCATTTTGTTATTTTACGGACATCCCGGACACCTGGTGTGATCTAAGAACAGTTTCATCTTGGTTGCGAACGCTACGGAGAGGTATAGTGTCCTTAGGACACCCCCATTTTGTTGATTTACGGATATCCCGGACAGCTGGTGTTTTCTAAGAACAGTTTCATCTTGGTTGCGAATGGTACGGATAGGTGTACTATCTTTAAGACATCCATATTTTGTTAATTACGGACAGGCCGGACAGGCGCGCTGGCCGTGGCCATTTGAACTGTTTAAAAAAAAAAAAATTAGACACACACAATTTCATTAAAACTAACATAACATTTATTTTATTATACACATATACAGGAATTAAGAAACAGAGGGGGAAGCAGAAACTGAAACAAATATAGGGGAATTAGGGGTTTGCAGAGGATCATTGTGAGGGGATGAAGGGATCGAAGTTTCGTCGAAACATTTATGTTGTTCGTGAGGGTTTGGGGATACTTCACTGGGACATGGAGAGGCGGGACAGGTACAGGTAGTACAGTGGTAGCACATTTTTCCTTTGACATGCTCCTCCACAAATTGCCTTAAACCATTGAAATTATCTTTCAGCGTGTCCACTTTCTGTTCTTTGCATTGCAAGGTGTCTTGCATTGTTTGGTGGAATTTCTTCAAACTTTGCATGGTCTGTTACAAATAAATATATATATACGTTAAGTACACATAAAGTACTGACTATTCATTTGCTTATGCAGAGAGGTGTGCACCATTATTATCGCTATATTCCGACATTTCGTCACACGGAAAATTCTCCTCGAGCCATTCCAAAGTACTGCACATTTCTGTGTGAAAAACACAAATACATTAATTGTTCTGTACCTCATACAAAAAGTATACAACTATATAAGAAAAATGAAGTTTACTTACTAGTTTCTGGTAATTTGTATTCGTTGTGTTGTGTTTGTGTACTGTCGCTCGTAGCTCTGCAGTTTCTGTGAGGAAATTATGTTGGAGGCATATCTTTTTAGTTATGGTATAATCCATTTCATTACATATGGTATTTAAATGTATGGTTGATGTGTTAGACGTGTAGGTTCCACTGCTTATTTATCATTACTTAAATTTGTTTATGTGCTGCTTTTTAAACTTGTGCAGTTTTTCTATGGTATGATAGAACAATTTCAGATACCCCCTGAGTGTTTGGGTAGCGTTGATGTCCGCGCCTGTCCGCGGACATATGCACAGTCCGTGCCCTTCAAAAATTATTAGCGGGGGGGGTTTAGTATGTTCTATGTTACATGTATATAAAGTAAGGGAATCCTAGTAAACATCTCCCAAATTCACACGATGAAAGTGTATATTCAGTAAAAAAAACGTTGTTAAAGGGATGTTATGGTTAAGTTGCGCTAGTAAAAACCTATGAAATTCAGGAAAAAAGCGTTGTTAAAGGAACGGTATGGTTCAGTTGCGCTACTAAAAACCTGTGAAATTCAGTAAAAAAACTTTGTTAAAGGGACATTATGGTTAAGTTGCGCTACTAAAAACCTATGAAATTCAGTAAAAAAACGTTGTTAAAGGAACGTTATGGTTCAGTTGCGCTACTAAAAACCTGTGAAATTCAGTAAAAAAACTTTGTTAAAGGGACATTATGGTTAAGTTGCGCTACTAAAAACCTATGAAATTCAGTAAAAAAACGTTGTTAAAGGAACGTTATGGTTCAGTTGCGCTACTAAAAACCTGTGAAATTCAGTAAAAAAACTTTGTTAAAGGGACATTATGGTTCCAAGTAAAACCGAAAAACCCTTGAAATTCACCAGTTATGGTCAGCTAAGCAACCATAACTCGCACCACCACTGTGCACTGCTAAGACTAACACCCAGGTCATCAAAGATGACATCATAAATGTCATTGATGACATCAATGATGACATCACATGTACAACTAGTTTTCATGCAGGACCTCCACAAGGGATTGTCATTATAATATTGGCAGAAAAGTATCAGAGATGATTGAAGAACTAAGATATGCCACGTAGTTCATTAAGCAATGCATTGCTGAAAAAAACATTGCATTACTGAGTTCTTTCAGTCCATGAAAAAACACATGACGAAATGTAAGGAATGGCTGCAGCATGCACTCCAGAGGTGCAATATTTGCAATCTTCCCATGTTGCATACTAAATTGATAAATGCCTCCATTACAGATTTTCACATAATGTGAAACATAAGTATCTATGCATGCTTCCCTTATTGCATAATTGCACTTTTATTCACAAAAACATAAAGAGAGCTTAATGCATACAAATATAAGCATATACAGGGAACGTAAAGCAAGCGCCAAAAACTGCGGTATTACCACAACATGTTCATATCCGGACTAATTAACTTCATGGACTGAAAAGATTCTTGTGTTTCTTGATTCCTTCTTCTTCTATACATATGTATGATATGATGTAACCGTAACCTAAGCAAAGTATTGTAAGAATATATGAGACGGGTAAGGACTACAAATATAGCACTTTTAACTTCTTAACCTGCTGACTGACAGTGAGGAAAGCCACGTGGCTTACATATGTCAGTGAACAAAAAAAGACGGAGCTAGATATGTAATGTCACCTGTGCTGTCATCATAGCACTTTGTACTATGGTATAGTGACTTTTTAGTTCCTGCCTGTTACTGCCCTACATATATCAGTGAAGGAAAAAAGAGTGAGCCAGACATGTGATGTCATCAGTGATGTCATCAATGACATTTGTGATGTCATCTTTGATGTCCTGGGTGTTAGTCTTAGCAGTGCACAGTGGTGGCACAAATTATGGTTGCTCAGCTGACCATAACTGGCAAATTTCAAGGGTTTTTCGGTTTTACTTGGAACCATAATGTCCCTTTAAGAAAGTTCTTTTACTGAATTTCACAGGTTTTTAGTAGCGCAACTGAACCATAATGTTCCTTTAACAAAGTTTCTTTTACTGAATATATATATATATATACATATATATATTCAGTAAAAAAACTTTGTTTTTAGTAGCACAACTTAACAATAATAACTTTGACTTTATGTACATATAATATGGAACATACTGAACCCTTTCTACTGAATTTGACGGTCCGCAGACATGTTTGGACAACAGTACCACCACCTAAAAACTCTGGGGAGGTATGTGTAATAGTTATATCATGACATAGGAACATTTAACAAATTCACAAAGCAGCACACATACAAAGTATATGTAGTAATACTTAAAAAATGTTACCAATGTATGTAACACACTAACCATTCATGTAAATACAATATTTTTTAAAATGGAATATACCAAAAGAAGATAAAGTGGCTTCCACCATAATTACCTCACAGACGCTCCACAACCAACAGCAAGACCAGACGTATACACTACTGATTACATATCTCAACAGACATAGTAAGGGCACTTCTTTTTACTCATATATTTATAAACTTTCTGTATTAGAAAAAAAAAACATATTACTTTTTTGTTTTCGCACAGAAATGTGTAGTACTCTCGACTGGCTAGAGGAGCATTTCCCACGAGAGGAAATGTTAGAAAATAGTCCACCTAATGGTACACACTTTACTATATAAACCAATTAATAAATATTATTCTGTATACATTTAATATATACATTTTTTTATTACAGACCATACAAAAATTCCAAGCATCTCATAACAACAATCAGAGGATTTCACTCTACAGCAGATTAATCAAAAAATGGGCGACCTTATGCAACATTTTATGGATTTGAAAAACTTTGTGGAAAATTACGTGAAACCCCCAACAGCACATCATTGTCCAACCTGCACTTGTCCCCCTCACTCTATCCCACGCAGTTAACCCCAAACCCTGTCTATGGACCAAAGCGTTTTGATGAGCTTTCCTTCCCTTCTTCACCTGATCCCAGTTATCTAGAAATCCCTAATTGTTTTTGTTTCCGTTTCTGCCCCACCTTCCCAGTCATAATTGTATATATATATGAAATAAAGTTACTTTTCTTATACTGTGTTGTAATTACTTTCAGTTCCTTGTGATAAAACCAATTTAGGTGTCCACGGACACCGCGGTTGTTCGGAAATGTTCGTAAAGAAACGAAAATGTGACTGTCCTGAGGACCCTACATCTGTCCGTAATGTTCTCATGCAAGTTGAAAATGTTCTAAGAACAATCGTAGTGTCCTGAAATGTTCATAAATAAACGAAAATGGAGGTGTCCTTAAGAACATTATGCCTATTCGTAGTGTTCGATAGCAAACAGAAACTGTTCTAAGAACACTCGTGGTGTCCTGAATTGTTCATAAATAAACGAAAATGGAGGTGTGCTTGAAACGCTATGTCTGTCCGTATTGTTAGCAAATAAATTAAACTGTGCTAAGAACAAACGGCTGTCTGTAACTGTTCGTTTTACATGTGACGCACTTTTAATTAGTTCAGGACCCGAACACTGTCCGCAGAACATCAACACGCATGCGCAAAACATTGTCCGTACATTTGCGTGTCCTGCGGACGACCGCTACCTTAGCGAAAATGCTCACAAAACAATCATGTGACGGCGCCCACGCTCATCTCGTGCTCTAAATGCGGACACTGTTTGTGTCCCCGACCAGTTTAAAAGTACATTTCCAAGTAATCCACAATATTTCTCATTAAAAAATCACCATACCACAAATCCCACATACTAATCCTAACTTTCCACATAGTTTTTCTGACTTTTTGAACCTTTTTTGATGTTCGATCTGTCTTGCGGGCGGCGCGCATGTCTGCGATCAGCGCACAAGCACCCCGATATAAGACCATGCCCTAGAGCGCATTCTCATTGTGTTTCTGACTATTCCACAGAGCACACTTTTTGAGATTTCCATCTCCAAGCCTATGACATCCATGGCTCGACTATTACCACATGGTGCTACATCTGCCTCAGCACCACCCCCACCCCCTCCACCACCACCATTTCCCCAAGGGCCTGAAGAGGGGAACAGGAGTGAGGATACAGAGGAGGAAGAAGAGGATGACGAGAATGAGGTAGAGGAAATCCCTACTACCCGCCCTAGGCAGGAATCTTGGGTGTGGCGGTTGTTTACCGTTCATGGTCCGGTCCTAAGTCTCATGCGAACCGTGTCACCTGTAATGAGTGCAAAATGGTACTCAGTCGGGGGAAGCATGGTTCGTATAGCTTTGGGACCACTACCATGAAGCAACACCTGTGCTCATTCCACACTGGGGCCATTCGCAAGGTTGTACCTTGCGAGAAGCGTAGTAGGTTGATTGCCTCTACTTCATCCTCCGTTCCTGATCCTGTCACCACAAGGAACACCTCTGTGGGACAGCGTCTTCCTCAAGCTGCCTCACAGGCCATACAGAATTCTGATGACCCTTACCTTTCGAGGGTCACAGTTGTATGTGTGTACTGTGACACAGTACTCTGCAGGGGGGAACGACTTCGGAGTGCTTTTGAGACGATCGTCTCAGAGCACCAGAAGACCTGCTCACTACCCAAATAAAACCCACTCTACATCTTCCTCTCTCAGCTCGCCCTTTCTTATCCCGGTGGTTGGTGTCCCCCTCCCTTTACCCTCCTTTCCCTCCTCTCCTAGTGTGTCGTGTATAAAAAAGAACAAAAAAAATACAAAATAACAAAAATCAACAAAAAAAATAAGGCTCTTTTCAGAGCCGCCTTTCACAGTTAAAAAATAGAAGTTAAGATACATAAAGCATAGCCATTTCCATTTCGTGAAAGTCCGCAGACGGTCCGCGAACAGAAAAACAATTGCATTGCTACCCTATTGAAACCAATGCATTTTTCTCTAACAGGAAGTGGTGGCTCTGAAAAGAGCCTTTGGGAGGTGTTTGAATGTAAAACATTTTAACTACGTAAGACGTACTTCAAAACGAATGCTGTATTTCTAAAAAAGGTCGCAATGCATTTTGTACATTTCTCAGAAAAATCTGATTGCCAGCATAAGTAAGATGGACTCCATCTTTGCGAAAAATGTATGTACTACGAAACAAAATATTTTCATTGTTAAAAGAGGACATGCCAAAATCTCTTAGGAAGGCGCAAACAGCCTTATTAACATTACGCCTTGCTTTCTCCATTTGTGGACCACATGAGAAAGAAGGAAGCCACACTTGTCTCTGCGCAATCCGTGAAAAAATTATTTTAGAGTTTGGAAACATGTCCATTATCTTCTGAAGTCCTTCTTTCATTGCAAATTGCAAAGAAATTCCAGACACATGTCCTAAACTGTTCCCTCCACAATGAATTACAATTATGTCTGGATGTTCCTCAATCTTCAAAGTTGCACAGAGAGGTAGCAAGTCCAACCACTTCATTCCATGCACTCCATGCCAGTGCACTTCCACATGTGGGAATCCAAGATCTATAGATACTCCACAGCTTTCTGCATGCACCTTCAACCAATGAATCCACAAGTCTCCCAAAATCCATACAATCTGTGTTTTGAAACACTCAGCCATAGCTATCTGTTCTTCTCTCTGCAAAAACAATATCTGAGAAAACCTCTCCTAGCACAACACACTCACTAAACTTTACTGACCAATCCCTTGCTTTATCCAATCTCATTTCCATACCTCCCCTCCCCAAATTCCCCGGATGTAATACGTGGTGTCCTAGAACTACCGCCATGTCCGCGAACGTATCGTAACATGTACAGCCCTTCTACCATTTCGATTTCACTCTCTGTGCCATTCCCTCATTGGATGTAGCTAAGCAATCACATGACCATCCACCACCAAATCCAATAACTCTACTTGTAACTGCATCATCATAGCGCAGCACTACAAATGTACGGTGTATCTCTCGGAGTACAAGTCTCATACCATTGACAACCATGATCTACGAGAAATACTATACAAATCTCCAATATTTCTACTTGCAGCTTGGTCCATATCCATATACATGAACAGAAAGTACAGGTATGCATATTTTCTACACAGTACATGAACACATTTTCTAACCGACTTTTACCTTCTATAATCTGAAAAATGAATGGACGATCATTGTTTCATTGTCCTAAAATGACCTGTCACTTACAAACCTTTATATTTCTTCATACACACACACACATGCAAATACTATTAAACTAACATTTTTGAAATAAAATATATACACGACATATAATCAAACAAAATAACATACACCCTCTATGATCAAATCTCAAACAATAATATTTGTACAAACACATAATTGGTTTTAATTTTTTAAGTTTATATAAGTACTTACATACATTTATATAGGACAAGCAGACTATGACATTCACTCACTGTTACGTGCAAAAGCAGGCTATGAGACATAGCTCTCAACTCACACGCTTTTGGTGGGTGTCACCCGCCTTGTAAATCAGGTGATTTCACCCACCTTTGCGACACACATGGTTGAGAGCTATGATGACAATGACTCACTATTACGTGGAAACGCTTAGTTACAAGACTAGTGGTATACATTGGTAGATTATGAATTCCACAAACCATAGTAAAGATATTTTCTTTCCTACTCTTAGTCATAATATAGTTTTAATGGTTTTCAGGAAGGCGCTGAGCATTTCAATTTAAAAAACTCTATGTCTAAAATGAAAACAGTGCTATATAGCAACCAAATTACTAATTTCTTTCTTTTACAATTGCAGTGAAGCCCATTCTCCTGAATAGAAGCAGCCGATTTTGATTTACAAAGAACAACTAAGAAGCAAACTACTCATTTTTGAAAAAGAAGTAAGTAGATTGTTACCATAATATTTGATTTATAACTCACACGCACTGTACGGTGCATTAATGGTATTTCTGTGCCTAAAAATAGAGATTCTGTACCATTTTGACCAAAAATCCCCACCGTACAGAATGGCCCTCAAATTCCAATTTTTCAGCACACAAATTACCCAACTCAGCCGCTAGAATGTAGATGTTGTAGAACAAACAACTGTTTTAATTGTATAGCTTTACCTATATTATTTATTCTTCTCCACACCACCGGCTTACTTTTTTCTGTCATCTGAACCCCAGTTTAGTAACACATTAATTGAAGAATACCCATCCCTGGTAGTTCAACTTCCCAATTCACAATCACACACCATTACATACATCTTTATCATCTTACTCAAACAATCATGCACACAACACACATGCATTGCAGAAAACCCCAACCCATACCTTCTGTAATTTTTTCAACAGACGCTACAGAATGCCCACCAAAAAGCAACTCCGTAGAAAGGGACGCAGAAGTAGAGCAAATTAAAAGAAAAGTCTCCAACATAAACACCCATCTAAAGCAGAATTTGTAAAAAACGTTGAAACACAACAGCTAATACAGTCATGTTGTGAAACAGAAGAAGTTTCTAGTGCAAAAACTTTGCCTCCTCTATCACAAAGTAAAACGATCCAAAAAACTATTAACAGAAAATCAACTATCACTACAAATAAAACGTCTTCTATAAATCTTGATATAGTACAAAGTAAGCATACCAAGAAAAGTATATTAGCCAAAATGTTCCGTCACAAAGTCCTTCAAAATCTGATAAAAACAGGAGAGAAACCAGGTTCAACACTTCAAACCTATCGTAGGAAAGTAATCTTAGAAGCGTTGATAGACATTGCAATTCTTCTCAAAAGAAACTTATTTATTGTTGTGTTAAACAGAATTAAACCACTAACAAAACTAATAACTAAACTTAAAAAAAGACTTCTCAATAAACGAAATGTGAACAGAAATAACTTCTTAAATATCTGTGGAGGTGAATGGAGTCACACTACAAGCACAGAACCATACTTTAATGAAGAAGCGTACAAACAAAAGCAAACAAATACAATTGCCATACTTAGCAGTGGTCGAGGTTATGAAAAAGTTAATAATACCATAATGGAACAAGAAGTACTCCTTGCAAAAATATGCCCTGAAAACTTAGATTTACCCCTCCATTCGACTGAATCAGAACATCTAATTTACACATGGCCATGCACGTCAATGTGTAACATTCCCAAAAAAATGTTCAAATCTTTATGCCTATTCCTCAATCAATATGTGAAAAGCAAACACAAAATCAAAATTAAAATAATGCAAAGTATGGATGCTTGTCCAGTACGCAAGCACACAGGACTGCAAGGATATTTGTTGGCCTGCATATCAGGAGCTACTTGCAAAACAACCTTCCATGATATCAAAAGGATATCAACACATCATGCAAGTATAAGAAATCTAGTTTATAAACTGTGTTATGCAAAAAGTCCTGCTTTAGCACTAGCCAATTTAAATAACATTCTTCTATATGGTACACCAAAAGACCTACTAGAAGAAATCGAGTATATACAGAAAAAATATTTTGGAAATAAAACCCACTTACAAGATGAAATAGCTGTCAACCAACTTCGTAACAAATCTGCACATGGCAACCTTTCACTACACACATACAAAAAAGAAATACTAAAATTTCAAAGCACTTCAGCTGAAGTACCAAACCACGTGTGTGTATGTTGCCGCACAACGTGTTATAAAAGTAACACAAAAACTATAGACCTTTCATACAAAATAGAAGACAATGAAGATTCTAAATGGTTTGAATTAGCTCTCTACCTTATAGCAGAAAACAATACAAAATAACTGACCCCATAATACTTTGCAGTTACTGCACTACCAAACTTGACAACAACCAAACTTCTTCACGTGCTATCTCAAATAACTTGGAATTACATCCACTACCAAAACTCCTTCAACAACTTAATTTATATGAGAGCATCATAATTCAAACAGTTCATCCATTTCAAACAATAATACACCTTCAACCAAAAACTGCAAAATTATCTCCCTCTGAATTAGTGAAAGATATTCGTGGAAAAGTAGTGTATTTACCATTAGATCTAAAAGAAAATGTGCACACTCTAGGAGTGCAACGTCCAATGCAACAATCTTTAATTATCTTGATAAATGGAGTACCTACAAAAGACAAAAACATTTGGCAACAACTGGTAGATTTACATAAAGTTAGAGAAGCCCTGCAATATCTCAAAGAGAATAATGATTATTACAAAGAAATTAATATCGAAGAAAACTTGAAAGATACAACTGAAATAATTCAAGAGACACAAGAAACTGGTCAATTTGAGCTCCTAGATCCTGCTACAATAGCAAACACTTTAGACCATTATACAATTCACCCATTGCACTCTAATGACAACATAGAAGATGCACTGGAAACGTACCAAATGTGTCAAACAAAAGGATCACCAATCAGCATATGGGAAAAAAGTATAGAAGCACGTGCTTTTCCTCTACTCTTTCCTACTGGCAAAGGAGGAAGATACGATGATAGACCAGTTCAAATATCAGCATCAGAATATCGCTCATTACGAATGTATTTTGAAGATCCCAGATTTCGACAAAATGTGGAATACATATTCCACCTACTCTTTGAAAGTGAACTAGCAACTTTATGTTACGGAGTTGCACACATATTAAAATCAGGATCACGCTTTCAAAATATGACAGCCACACAATTATTACAAAAAGTTCAACAAAAAGATGAGGTTTTACAGACAAATCTTACAAATCTATTAGCAAATATGCGAGGTACTAAAGAGTACTGGTTTCAATGCCATGGAGATGTACGTTGTATGATCAGAAACCTTGGCCCACCCACTTGGTTTGTTACATTAAGTTGCGCAGAATATGCATGGGAAGATTTACATGCTTTCCTACGCATATCAAACGAAAACAAAAAAACATAGATATACTAACACCTGGAGAACTTTGTTCTCAGGATCCTGTTAATGTTTCTAGATATTTTCACCATCGCTTCATTGCTATGCTACATTTTATTTGTAATAAAACTGTTCCTCCCCTTGGAGAAGTGCAACACTTCTTTTGGAGAAAAGAATACCAAGCCAGAGGAGCGCCACATGTCCACATGCTTTTATGGATTAAAGATGCTCCTAAATTTGGTCAAGACAGCGATGCCACTGTTTTACAGTTTATTGAAAAATATGTCACTTGTGAAATTCCGTCAGAATCCACAAATAGTGATCTTCATGCAAAAATCTTACAATTCCAAAGACACAAATGTGGCAAATATTGTCGTCGCAAATACAAAAACAAAGGGAAATACTACACCAAATGCCGATTTGGTTTCCCCAGACCAGTTACAAATACAGGTCAAGTGAACAACCTCATGTCTTCAGTTAGACATAGTGTTAAAGGTAAGTCACCTAAAAATACATATTGCATAAAAAGAAAAGAAGAAGAAAAATATATCAATGATTACAATGCAATCCTTGCCCACTTGTGGAATGCAAACATAGATGTGCAGTACATTGCAGACAATTCTACTGCAGTTGCACGATATGTCACAGCATACTTAACCAAATCAGAAAAGACAGAGCTCCAAGACCTCTGGAATGACCTGTCATCAGATAAAACAGTGTCTCAGAAATTATACAGCTTGGGCATAAAAATGCTGTCCCATAGAGAATGTGGATCCTATGAAGCAGCTGATCGATTAACTGGTACTGCATTGTATGGTAAATCTGCAAATATAGTATGGCTAAGTCTTGGTCTAGCTAAATCTAGAAAAAGAGTTCTAAAATCATACGAACATATAGAAACAATAGCCAAACATGATCCCAACAGCCAAGAAATTTTAAAAAACAATTTATTGGACACATACTACCCAAACAGGAGTACCACTTTGGAAACCATGTGTCTATACCACATAGCCCAAAACTACACATACAAAAATAATATAAAACCTGATGAGCAAAACCGTAAATACAAAGTGACAAACTGTGATGGCAGCTTAGTAAAACTCACCAAACCAAATTTAATTAATCATGTCAAATTGTCATTAAAGACTCCTCAACATAAAGAAATATATTACATGTCCCTGCTACAACTCTTCAAACCATGGAGAAAAGAAGAAGAAATACTAGATACCTATGACTCATATGAAGACGCTTTCAAAGCCAATGAAAGCAGTATAACTGATATAAACTTTGCACAGTACAAAACAATGTTGCACAATGAACAGCAACACAAAGAGGAACTCCAGGCCCAACTAGAAAAGGACACTCCTGACAGTAGTCAACCTTCTGTCACAGGAAGCCAAGAACCACTGGGAGAACCACTAATAACAAATGAGGCAGAATTAGCTATGATAGAAGTAGAAAACACCATGTGTCACTATGAAGATAAAGAAGACTTAACTACACTACAATCAAAACTAAACAAAGAGCAACGTAGCGTTTTTCAAGAAATAAGAAAAGAAATTGCACATGGTGTGCAACATGAAAACAAAGAATGCACCTGCCAAAATTACAAACCTATACTATTGGATGTCAGTGGTGAAGCTGGTTCTGGCAAAACATTCCTAATCAAAATCATCAGTAAGTTCCTTCAACAATTGACAAACAACAAACTGTCAGCTGTTGTCACTGCCCCCACAGGTTTAGCTGCCTACAACATAGGTGGTGTCACTTTACACCGATTACTACTCCTGCCAGTAGAACAACAAAACAAGTTAGATTATTACAAACTTTCTGCAGAAGCTGCAATGGAAGTACGCAGAGTATTGAAACAAATGAAAATGCTACTAATAGATGAAGTGAGCATGGTGTCCAACCTAATGTTGGCTTTGATTCATCTCAGATTACAAGAAGTACTCAAAACAAACTATGAAGAGCTATTTGCAGGAAAACACATCATTGTTTTCGGAGATCTTCTTCAATTGACACCTGTAAAAGGTGAGCCTATTTTTAAAACATTAGGACACAAACTCTGCCGTAAAACTGTTGGCAGCATTGGAAATGTCAACCTTTGGCAACATTTCCAAAACAGAGAATTAACAGAAAACATGCGCCAATCTGCAGATCTCACTTATGCCAACATCTTAAAAAGTATCAGAGTTGGTATACTTTCTAGAGAAGCAGAAGCAATATTGAAAACCCGGCACATTCATGCACTTTATGGTGATAATGCATGTGCTACAGATGTTATGGAACAATTAGCCCACAAAAATGTCAATTGTATGGCCTTAATGCCAACTCTTGCAAGCTGTTTCAAATTCAATGAAATAATGTTAAGCAATGAAATGCAACCAATTATGGAAATTAGCGCCACAGACAAACTAGATGTACATGGAATAACACTACCCATGTGTGACCAAGCCACAGCAAGAATAAATAGTTTAGAAAAATCAATCTCAAACACAGCAGGCTTGGAAAAGATATTAAAATTATCCTTAAATTGCAGAGTAATGCTTAAACGTAACCTTGACGTGGACCAAGGACTAGTTAATGGAGCACTGGGTACAGTTGTTGGCTTTCAAACATACCCACATGACAACAAAATTCAGTTTGTCAATATTCTCTTTGACAAACTTTCAGAAGTAAAAAGAATAGGACGCTCAACAGCTCGATTCCTTCTCTTTAAAGACATGTATGTACGCAGAGAACAATTTTCTCTAACTCTTGCATACGCAGTCACCATTCATAAATCACAAGGTCTTACTCTAGACAAAGCAATGATAGACATTGGTAACACAGTCTTTAAAGAAGGCATGAGCTACGTAGCACTGTCACGCCTACGTACAATTGACGGTCTATTTCTAATAAACTTTGATGCAAGTAAAGTAAACACTGATATTCCTTGCATTTTAGAATACAATAGACTTCGTTCACTGTACACCCCCATCTACAAACATATCCTGTTCCACAAAAAGGAAAATTTTCTAAAAGAAAACTAAATCAAACAGAAATGCAACAGGATGTCACTGCAAATACTCCAAAGAGACTAAAAGAAACTAAAACTTCATCAAGTACCAAAAGCAAAAAAGAATAAATTCGGGAAAGTAAACCAGGTACTTCTTTAAAGAAGGAAGACAAACTCCCAAAAAAAAAAAGCAGTTAGATACAGAACTACCTGGACCATTTAAATTCTCAAATATAGTTGGTGCAAGTTGCTACGCAAATGTAGCAATGAATATTCTATTTCAATTACCACCAATTGTTGACAACATTTACTTACACAGTACAGACCCATTGTGTTTGCAAATGTTAGTACTTCACAGAAATGCAGCAAACAATCCTGACAACACGTATAGTGTTTTTGGAATAAGACGACAATTGGACTTCTGTGCTGGAATGGTGAAATTCACTATAAACTCACAGGAAGATCCACAAGAATTTCTAATGTACTTACTATTAGTACTGGAAAACAAAAACATACCTATAAATGAAATCTTCCAGATTTCATACATGTGGAAACATACATGCACTCTCTGCAACAATGTGACACAAGAACAAATCCCCAATGAGCGCTTTGTCTATATATCAATACCTAATTGTGAATCCGCTCCATTTCAGCAACTTGTACAAAATGCAAACCACAGTAGATTATGTTCTACCTGCAATTCAGATAATCGCTCCACGTTACTAATACAAACACATAGTAAATGCGTAATACTAATGCTTCTACGTTACGTCTAATGCAGATGGTACGAAAAACAACTGCAAGCTGACTGGATTCACACATGGTCAAATTTCAGTTGGTAGGAAAACCTTCACAACAATAGGTATAATCTACCACGCAGGAGCCACAACCAACTCAGGGCACTACACTGCATATATAAAAAAAAAATGTGGATGGTTTGAATGTAACGATAGTACCGTTACTCTAAAGCAGAGATTACCAGCAAAACTTACAAACACTTATTTAATGTTCTTAAAACCAAAATTTGATAACTAAACTGTACTTAAACCTTAAGTACACTTGTAGTAAAAAAAATATAAACTGTCACAATATTTCAAAACCTATCTAACTGCCCAAAGATTCTACAACAACTAATCAGATAAATTAATACCACTCAAATAGAGCAAAAAATAGACAGTTAGAATACGCCAATTGGTATCTAACTGTCCCAAAATTTACAAATATGCAAACAGATAAATCAATACCACGAAATTATATCAAAACATAAACGGTTAGAATACGCCTACTGGTATCTAACTGGGCCAAAATTTCACAATATCCAAACAAATACCTAATATCTTACTGCTCACAAAAACTGGAACAATCCAATGCATAAAGCATTAGGCAGAAAGAACAAGTAAACACGGAAAACAAACAAATAAATAAACTGTAGCATAACAGAAAAAGGTTTTTTTTTTTTAATCCAACATGGTTTTTTTTTCTCCCACAGACCCAATGATTTTAGCAACAAACACAGAAACTTTGCACATTGCACAGTACTCTGGTTTGTAATCTACTAAATATGAGGGTCAATGAAAAGAAGAAAATGTTGATTGTACAATGTAATAAGTCATTATAAAATACTAATACTAACATGCTATTTTCTTTTGTTACAGAAATGAACAAGAAAAACATGGACTCCCGTTACTAAACCAAATAGTACGTATAACAAGATAAATACAACCATCGCAGCATATCACACCCATACAAGCTTATAACATTGTTCCTTATAAATGAGTTTTTGACCCAAAGTTAAAAGCCACTATGGGTGTGATATGCTGCGGTGTTTGTGGCCAGGGCATACATTCTTGGGTGTATGGCCAAATGGCCATGCACCCAACATTCTATACCCTGGCCACAACCACTGCAGCATATCACACCCATAGATGCAAACATTGCAACCATTGTTATGTCCACGGACAGGGGGAAGGTCTTAGGACACATTCAACTTGCCAGAGGACAATACAAACAGCGTCCTCAGGACACCCCCATTTTCTTTATGTACGAACATTTCTGGACACCGCGATTGTTCTTAAAACATTTTCACCTTGCCAACGAACAATACAGACAACGTCTCCAGGACACCCCCTGCAAACATTCCAAGACCCCACGAGTGTTCTTAGAACACTTTCAAGTTGACACCGAATCCATTCTGTTTATTTACGAACATTCCAGAACAGCCGTGTTGTCCGCAGACAAATCGAACACAACAAAAGCGTCTAGCACATAAATAAAATACAACTTTGAACCTATCTCATACTCCCCCATCCTCCCCAAAGACTTCTACACACCAACACACTCTACTAAATACACATTTTGAACAAACTTTCACTGCGCTGTCCGCGGACGTCCGCAAATGCAAGATGGAAGGCGCGACAGAAAATCTGACGCGCATCACGCACCACGCCGCCCAATCAGCGAACACGTCGCATGTCCGCGGACATGACGCAAGCCGCTGGGCCAATCGGGGTGCTGTCCGCGGAGCAACAGGGAAGTCCGTCCGCGAAGCGAACACAGATATCACTAATTTTTTTGCCTTACATTTTGGTCATTTTTAAAAAAACTACTGGACGGATTTACACCAAATTTGCAAAAGCACGCTTTCGGGACCAGACCGCCGCTCCTGCCGCAAATTTGGTGTAAATCCGTCCAGCAGTTCGGGCTGTAGCCGTGCGCAAAGTTTTTTCCCATTCAGTCTATGGGAAAAAAAAAAAGGTTTTGGGACTCCCCCTATAACTTTTCCTCCCCTGGACGAATCCTCACCAAACTTTGCAAAAAGATTCTGAGTGGGCCATATACTTTTTTTGCAAAGTGAGGATTCGTCCAGGGGAAGCAAAGTTATAAGCCGCCCAAAAGTGTATTTATCTATATATATATACATTGCTTTCTTTATCATTGTATGAAGTTGCTTTTAATTCTAAACATTGATAAATATAGAAGGGATGTTATACACATTTTGATAAGTATAGAGCTTGACTTTTGCAATCAATGACATGATATGTATATGCAAAGTGGAGAGTTTTTATTTGTAATGCATGTTAGTGATGGATTTTATGCTTGTTTGTAAGAATAGCGTTTAAGGTTTTAATTAATAAATTGCACTATAAAATACATTTTTTTGAAAAAGCACAAAACTATGACCAATGGGCAAAATCATTTTCTAAGTACAATTGCCCAACACGTAACTGGCTGCATTTCCTATCCAAAGCTTAAAAGCAGGAGAGCAGGGTGGGCAACAGGTAAACAATTGATTCTCGCAAAAACAAACCATCCTCCAATGGGTTTGCGCATGTTATGACTGACAGTATCCCATCTCTTCACTGTTCTCAGTGAGCAGCCCACCAGTGTTTCCTTCTCTTGCCTGCTTGCATGCCATTTGCAGTGTCCCGTTTAAGTCGTTCAGACTGTAATGTGTGGGGGAAACTTCTGTGAAAGAAACACAAATCAGAAACACAACCACAAACTGATGTCATTGGATAGGTGAATCCTTAAGGTCCCTTGCTATTTCAAGAGATTTAGTCTTCCTGTGCCTGATGAACCAATCTAGAGATTATGAAACAAAAGCATTCCAATAAATGAATTTGCTAGCTTAACTAAGGTATCATGCTGTTGTCTTTTTTGGATCAAAGGTTTTTTAATGCAGCATCTTACAATGCCCATATTCGGTGTAAATGTCTGCCTGCCAAGATGAGACATGCCCCAACCCTTGTGCAATTCAGAAATGTTCTTTGCCCATCAGTGTTGTTGCCAGCCAATCAATTGGGCCTACTCCCAAAATGAGAAATTTGAAGGCAGAAGGCAGCTCTCTGCCATTACGACCAGCCTCAGGTTCAGATGGCAAATTGACAACAAGAGCAGAGGCAGATTTAACACTCTGACAAGGAACATGTGCCCACAGGGCCTACTTGCTTTGCCTCTCACCACAAAAACAAACCACCAGGGCTGTATACAGCCTTTCAGTGTGGTCTTAGCTTTTTAACACGTCTAAATAGAAGGTCATTTACAATGGGATGTTATTATTAGAAGGAGCACGTGACTGGCAGTGACCATTGTTGTGGCACTACTTTTCTTAGAATTATATAAGGTTTTAATTGCTATTTAAGTGTGATTTTTGGGTGATAGAAAATGATGGGGTTACATATTAAGCAGTGTGAAACAATGACTTTTTCATTCTATTTAATTTGCTTGCTGAAACTTGGAGGCTTCCACATATGATGGGAAAACAAACCGACAATCACTGGGGTCATGTTCAAAGCCATGCGAGGTAGAAAAGGTGGTGGTAAATTGTTGGATTCATGATTTAGCAGTCGAAGCTGAGGATTCGAGTGGACATGTTTGTCGCTCTACTAGGTCTGCCTGCCAGGTAGTCTGGCAACATGTAATGCCAGACTTAGTTATTCGTTTTCTGGCAACATGTAATTTTCTGCTGGTGGAAAACAAATGGATTTCTTTGGAATCTGCCAGACATTTACAGGCAAATTACAAAGGAATCCATGGTAAATGTCAAATCATTAATGGTAGTGGGCATTTACACTTTTCCGACACGTGGTGGATAAGTAAAAAGAAAAGGTGATTTTGCAGTGTTCTACTATTTGCTGTTTACTTTTCTACAGCTACAATTTCCAGAGAGGGACTCATTCACGCAAAATTAAAAACAGAAGTGGTCCCCTCCACACAGTTTGAGATTCAAAACAAAATGATCCCCATTCTATATTTGATCAACATGTTTCTACAATGATGCATATACATTGTAGGTTTATCAAGAGACTTGTGCAGTTAAAGTCATCTTTGTGTTGTTATGAGCCTATTTGACCTAAAACAATTGACCTAATGACCAATTTGGTCGAATTTTGCATGGGTAATTTGGCCTTTGCGGCAATTTGGTCACATGTATTGCAAAATACCAACCATGGAGAGCGCGGGTTGCAGCAGTGTCCTCCTTTCCCCATGATTGATATTTTGTAATTTTGCCGTTGCATTGGTGTCCACCATTTCCTTAAAATTGGAGGCGGGGACAAAAAAAAAACAAAAACAAAAAACTCATGTGCGTTTAAATTGGGACCCAAGCAAATTAATTTTTGGTCAGTTTGCCGCAATTAAAACATTTTTGGTAAAACATACCCAAACCCTTTGTGTGTACTTACTTGAGCTGGCAATATGCTTGTTCAAGTACCCAAATGTCTAACTAAGCTCAAATTCTGCTTTACCTCTTAACCAAAGTGAGTGACCCTGAGCAAAACATTCAGGGGTCGATTCATGGAATTAATGTGCGCCGAAAATTCCCGCGCAGAGGTGCCAAAACGTGCGAATCGCAGGAAAAGTGTGAAAATCGCAGGAAAACCAGCGCACAGCGATTCATGGAAGTCCGTGCCCGAGAAAAACATTGGATGTGCGCTAAAAATGTGCCTCGCACACGGCGGCGCACATGTCATCCAACAGCGTGCGCCACGGCCACTGCGAAATCGCACATAGCGTGGCGCACATCACAAAAGTAGACGGAACACGGGGCGTAACACTCGGAATGGGGAACAACGCGTGAAAATATGGGCGTCACGGGGGAAGTACAGGAGGCAAGTGCGCGGAACGCCCACATTCACGCCTACAACCCGTATTCATGGAATCGAATAGGGCAAACCAGCGCATGGTCAAAGACGCGCACAGGGCCAAACAAGTACGCCACAAGAAAGCAGGCGGTAGCGCCCCTGCGACTGAAAAAAATGTGCGCCAAAATGTGCGCTAACAAAAAGCACCCATATACAGCCATGATGAGTGGCCCATACAGTGGCCCTCTAGGACAAATGAGGTGCAAAGGGGCACTGACAAACACGGACACCAGCTGTGTGAAAAGTAGCGTGTGCGCGTGTTCCTGGGTGCACGGGAAGTTCCACACGCAATTAGCCTGGGTACGTGTACTTCGCGGTGCGCAGGAAGTTCCACACGCGATTAGCCTGGGAACGTGTACTACGGGGTGCGCGGGAAGTTCCACACGCGATTAGCCTGGGTACGTGTACTACGGGGTGCGCGGGAAGTTCCACATGCGATTGGCCTGGGTAGGTGTGGGTGCGTGGGAAGTTCCACACGCGATTGGCCTGGGTAGGTGGGGGTGCGCGGGAATTTCCGCACGCGATTGGCCTGGGTACGTGTACTTCGTGGTGCGCGGGAAGTTCCACACGCGATTGGCCTGGGTACGTGTATTCCGATGTGCGCGGAAGATTCACACGCGATTTCTGCAGGGTACGTGTATTTCGGTGGTGCCGGGGAATGCTACACGTGATTTGGCCATGTGGGTCTCCCCAGGTGTTCCCTCTACACCCTCCACGGCCCCTGCAGGCAGCCCACACCACAGGGTACTACCCTGCACCCCTGCTCATGTCCCACAGGCAACCCATCCACCATGGCCATGCCCACCAGCCAACCCACATGTCACCTTGCACTACTGATCACCAACACATGTCTCCCAGCACTCCAGCACCCCCATCCCCCAGCCACCAGGTCCCCACTCATGTCTCCCACCACCCCCACCCCCCAGCAGTGCAGGGGCAGCCTCCACCAGGCCCCCACTCATGTCCAACTCATGTCTCCCACCACCCCCACCCCCCAGCCACCAGGGGCAGCCTCCACCAGGCCCCCACTCATGTCTCTCACCACCCCCACCCACCAGCAGTGCAGGGGCAGCCTCCACCAGGCCCCCACTCATGTCCAACTCATGTCTCCCAGCACCCCCACCCCCCAGCCACCAGGGCAGCCTCCACCAGGCCCCCACTCATGTCCCCTATTACCCCCACCCCCCAGCAGTGCAGGGGCAGCCTCCACCAGGCCCCCACGTATGTCTCCCACCACCCCCACCCCCCAGTAGTGCAGGGGCAGCCTCCACCAGGCCCCCACCCATGTCTACCACCACCCCCACCCCCCAGCCACCAGGGGCAGCCTCCACCAGGCCCCCACTCATGTCTCCCACCACCCCCACCCCCCAGCAGTCAGGGGCACCCTCCACCAGGCTCCCACTCCTGTCTCCCAGCACCCCCACCCCCCAGCCCCCAGGGGCAGCCTCCACCAGGCCCCCACTCATGTCCCCTATTATCCCCACCCCCCAGCAGTGCAGGGGCAGCCTCCACCAGGCCCCCACTCATGTCTACCACCCCCACCCCCCAGCAGTGCAGGGGCAGCCTCCACCAGGCCCCCACTCCTGTCTCCCTGCACCCCCACCCCCCAGCAGTGCAGGGGCAGCCTCCACCAGGGCCCCACCCATGTCTACCACCACCCCACCCCCCAGCAGTGCAGGGGCAGCCTCCACCAGGCCCCCACTCCTGTCTCCCTGCACCCCCACTCCCCACCCCTCAGGGTCAGCCTCCACCAGGCCCCCACTCATGTCCCCTATTATCCCCACCCCCCAGCAGTGCAGGGGCAGCCTCCACCAGGCCCCCACTCATGTCCAACTCATGTCTCCCACCACCCCCACCCCCCAGCCACCAGGGACAGCCTCCACCAGGCCCCCACTCATGTCTCCCACCACCCCCACCCCCCAGCAGTGCAGGGGCAGCCTCCACCAGGCCCCCACTCATGTCCCCCTGCACCCCCACCCCCCAGCCGTGCCATTTGCCTGGGTACGTGTACTTCGGGGTGCGCGGGAAATTCCACACGCGATTGGCCTCGGTATGTGTACCTCGGGGTGCGCGGGAAGTTCCACACGTGATTAGCCTGGGTACGTGTACTTCGGGGGGGCGCGGGAAGTCCCACACGCGATTGGCCTGGGTACGTGTACTTCGGGGTGCGTGTGAACTTCCACACGCGATTTGCCTGGGTACATGTACTTCGGGGTGCGTGGGAAGTTCCACACGCGATTGGCCTGGGTACGTGTACTTCGGGGTGCGCGTGAACTTCCACACGTGATTGGGCCTGTGAGAGTGGGTACATGTATTCTAGGGGTGGGCGGGAATATTTACCCGCGACTGTGCCTGTGAGAGCGTGCTACGTGTATTCCTGGGGTGGGCGGGAAGATTCACACGTTCGCCTACGACGTGCCGAAAAATAAATGGTCCAATCCTGAGACACGTACGCCAGCATGAAGCAGGCGTACGTCGACCCGCGCAGCATAAAAGTGCGCGCAAACAACAAACAAGCTCATACGCCAGGATGAATATACCATTCCTAGCAGCAGTGGCCGTGGGTTACCAAAGGAGGAGGAGGAGGATAGTGAGGGCCCGGATTTTCACTCCCAGAACCAACCTTTTTGGGATGCCTGATGACCACGTGTATGGGAGGTACAGGTTTCCCCCACACATAATACTGGACCTGGTCTGTGAGTGGGAGGATGACCTCACATCACCCACCCTGCGCTCCCAAGCACTCAGCCCCATGGAGAAGGTCCTCAATGTACTGCACTTCTTGGCCACAGGATCATTTCAGCGGACAAGTGCCATAGTGGGTGGGGTGTCACAGGCCACGCAGTCACGCTGCCTACACCAGGTCTTGAACATCATCACTGCACGCCCATCAGTCCGTAGGCACATATACCTTCCCAGGACACCTGCAGAAAGGCAGGCTGCCACCCTCGATTTCTACGGTGTGGCACAATTCCCAAAAGTGCTAGGTGCCATTGACTGCACCCATGTGGCACTATGTCCCCCCAGGGCATCTGAGCACATCTATAGGAACCGCAAGCACTGGCATTCCATCAACGTGCAGGTAGTATGTAATGCTAAGGGAATCATCACCTCGGTATATGCCAACTATCCAGGGTCCACCCACGACAGCTTCATTTACCGAATGTCTACCCTAAGCCGGGACTTAGAAGCTGGGCGGCATGGCGATACATGGCTGCTTGGTGAGTATGAATGCCACTGCACATGCATGCATGTCAGATGCAGAGTTATGTCACTACCCCACTAATGATACCCATCACCTCCTCACCAGGGGGACAGTGCCTACCCTCTGAGCACCCACATGATGACGCCAATTCGGAACCCCATCACGCCTCCAGAGGTAAGATACAACACAGCCCATATTGCAACCCGGGGCATAGTGGAGTGCACATTCGGAGTGCTCAAGTCACGCTTTCTCTCCCTTGACCGTTCTGGCGGGCAGCTGTTATATGCGCCCCCAGTAGTGTGCAGGATCATAGTGGCAGCATGTGTCCTGCACAATGTTGCAACATGCCGGGGCCTGGCCGTCGACATGGTGGTGCCCCCACATCCCCAACCACATGCACGCCCGCTGCGCATGGGAGGGGAGAGGGCACGGGGTGAGGCAGCCCGTATGCAGCTGGTGGCTAATTACTTCACATAGAAATCACATCCCAGTGGAGTGCACACAGGCCTGGCACATACCATCTGATAAGCAATGATGGCTTGACCTGACAATTAAGACGAACAAAGGGACTGTCAACTGTCAGAACCATAGCAGCCTGAGATTGTTCATGTGGAAGTGTCACAATGTGTGCATCCCTACCTACACAAACACCACCAATGCAGTGTTATGAAAAGACACTTCCATGCTGCAGAAATGAATACCCACTTGCAAAATACTACATGAAAACAGTGCCCTGTCACCCAGCCCCTCCCCGGCACGGCCACACAACACACCATGGCATGTCATGCAATGTGAGAGGAAAGAAATTAATCCCCACAACATGCCCCAAGTGTCAGCAGCTACAGTGTCCCTAATGGAAACATGTCCACACATGAAATGCTCACAGTGATGCAGGATTTACAACCCACATTACCAAATACTTACCAAGAATACCAATCACCTACACACCCTCCAACCTACCTTAAACATGACGTTACAGACTTAAAAATTAGCTAGCCTCACCACCTGATGATGACTGCCCTCCGAACACTTCCAAGTATACAGTGTTAGCGCCACGCAAGAGTGTAGGTGCACTGCTTACAACATGGACTCCAGTTCCAAGGTGGACCGCATTGTGAAGACATGAGGAATGGACCTACAAATATGGAGGATGAGATGGATGCAGAGGCATATATCAATACACCATGCAGTGTACAATACAATAACAATATGCATTATGAATGTATACACAATATTGACTACAGACTGCCCACACAGCTCATGGGAGTCCAATGTCACCATGTACGTCAATGTCACTTGGGCACACTCTTTGCAAGCCCATGGAAACGGGAAGCAGGAGGGGTGTGTGTGACAAAAACCCAAGCATCTGAATCAAATCCATGACAAGCCTGCATGTGCCCAGCCACAATGCAGCGTATGCCCACGGGAGCCACACAAGGCAACACACTGTCTCAAAAAAAAAGAAATAAATAAAAATAAAAATAAAAATCAAAAATGGCCATTAATGGGCCCGGGGGGGTTGGGGAGGCCAACCAGGAGGTCCGAGGACAGGGTGCACACCAACACTCACCTGTGTGGATATTGCGAAAAAAAAACACTTCCATGGCTCATGGCCTACACGGCTACCCTATTGTGGGAGTATCACTGCTGTCGCTATCCTCACCCTCTGCAGCTGCATCAGGAGGTGGTGGCACTATGGGAGGCAGCCCACGCAAAGCCCTAGTCTGTTCCTCCATGGCTGCAAGCATGCGGGTGTGGTAGGTCTCGTTCTGGAGGATAAGTGTGCAGAGGTCCCCATGCAACAACTCACAGGATGCCCGGACCTCTGCCCTAGTTGCCTCAGCTGAGAGCGTACGGGTGAGACGCTCCAGCTGCTGTTCTGTCCTTCGGTTTGTTGAAGCCTCAAGCTCAACAAGAGTCATCCTGAGGTGAAGGAGTTCCAGCCTTAGGGCTTCCCTGTGGCCCTGGGACTCTATGGAGATGGCTTCCTGTAGAGTCGCCAGTGCCGCCCGCCTGTCCCTGTCGGACGCCAACATGTCCTCCCTGTGTGACTGGCAGATGGAGTCGGTTGCCTGCTGTAGTCGCTCCATCAGCCTTTCGGGGGGGCAATGGAAGTGGCCACCCTATCCATGGCCTGAGCCATCATCTCTGATGATGCTGCCTGTTGGGTTGCCATACCGTAAATGGATTGCTCCCATGCGGTATTGCCAGGTGGCGTATGGCCACCACGTCGGCGGGCACCACACCTGTCTGGGGCAAGGCAAACTGCGCCTTGCTGTGCCGGCACTGCCTGAGGCTGCAGGACTGCATTCCCCCTCTGATCTGCTGTCCCAGGGACAGGATCAGATGTCGTGGAGTGTGACCCTGCATCCGTAACCACCAAAGGCGTACCTGCCAACACTGACATCCCCATTGAGGGTTCTAACCCTGGTGCAGGTGGGTTGGACAGAACAGAATCCCTCCCAGGAACACTCACCTGCAACGTCACGTAGGTCTCATCATCCAAATCGACACCTGAGTACAGCTCGGGGGAGGTGCAGCCAGAGACACCCCTTGAGAGCACGACCTGCAGCAGTTGTGGGTTCTCACCCACCACCACACCACGTCCCTCACTGGTGGTCGGTCGGCCCTCAGACCCCTCCTGGGTCTGCACCATCTCCACAACCCCGGCAGTATCAAGTGCGTCTTCCCCTGCAAAGACATAAAAGAAAACAAATGGAAACAGGCATTAGCACTATGGCACACAATTAGGGCTGAGAGGCTACAGAAACAGTACTTGATTGACACATGTCCCACATGACTAAAACACTCCCATGCATGCACCGTCACTGCGTGTGATGGGGAGGCAGATGGCACACATTGATGACACCAAGATGGAAGATGAACACATTTGCTGCATGCTCCCTAGCAGTGGCATCACACATTGGCCAGTGAATGGCAGGTCAAATACACATGCCATCACACAGATGGCATGTACCCTAGCCATGAAGTGAAGAGGGAGAGGAGGTCACCAATTGTTCATTCAGTCCAGTTTGTTCATATAATTGATTATTTTCATTGTAATGGTTCAAATGTTTAACCTGCAGCTGCCAGTCAAAAATGGTCCTAAAGCACAGGGACATGTCCAAACGAATCATGTCCACGAAACTGAGCCAGTCCACTGTACCATAGCCATGTCAGACATGTGACAATAGGACTGAGAAATCCCAAGTAAAAGTGGTGGTATGCAAACAATCTGCCTGAATAAACAGAGGTAAATAAGCAACAGTGTTGTGGCAAGATGACACTCCAAGGGCAACTGGCGTGGTGTTGGGCTGGATGTCTAATGTTGGCCGAAGGGATGCTGCTATACCCAAATGCTGTTGCCAAGAATGTATAGGAAGAGGCACATGGGTGAGCCGAACCACTCAGGCACACACACCCTCCCCTGGCACCCAAACAGAAGCCCTCCCACACACACCATGCACATGGATGACACACACATGCATGTGCACTCACCGGACAATGCCTCGTAATCTGCCAGTTCTCCCACGCCTTGGATCTGTTCCTCCGTGACGTAGGTCCCAGCAACCTGCTCATGTGGAGTGAGTTCTATGTCGTCTGCTGGAGACCCACCTCCAGTCACTAGAGTTGTGGCATGACTTGAGGCCAGCTTATTCTTTGCCCTGTGCTTCAGGTCATTCCAGCGCTTGTAGCATTCATTAGCTGTGCGCCTCACAATTCCAAGGGCACTTATGATGTCCACAATGATCTGCCAGTGTGCCTGACGTTGTGCAGGTGTGGTCTTGGATCCTGCAACAATCACCATTTCGCGGTCATGTGCGGACACATACTATACAAGTGCATTCAGTTCGGCCTCATTGAAGCTGGGCTTCATTGACGGGCCGGACTGTGTAGCCGTGTCTGGGGCATCAGCCTCTACTGGACGAGCACTCTTCCTCTTCCGCTTGGAAGGTGGTGGGGATCCTGAGTGTCCTACGCCGCTCTGGACACTAGGGGCAGGAGCGTGGGATTGCACACTCAGCATGGGAGTTGGTGCAGGCATTAGCTCAAGTGTGATGTGTCAGGGGGAATGTCAGCATGATGGACTTGGACCGACAATGTCCTGGATGGGTGTGTGAGAGGTGGGGTGGATGGAGCCGCAGCTACCCCTGCAGACTCCCCAGCCTGCCTACGTGGGGCAGCAGATGACCTAGCTGCCCCTGATCCACGTGGCCTGATGACACCAACGTTCACCGGCGCACGTGGCCTAGACCTGCTGACCTGGAAGTCAGCCATGGAGTCACCATGTGCCAGGTCTGGTTCCACAGTGGGCTGGTCCAACAAGGGCTGAGCATGGATGGTGTCAGCCACGGTAACCTCAACCAGGGGGGGGGCATGGGTGTCCCTGACTGCTCCTCCACACATGGGGGGCTAGGGGCACCCTGCAAATCACGGCCACGTCCCCTACTGGATCCACCACAGCCACCACTTGGGGCTCGGCCACCTTTGCCACCCTTACGGCTTGTTCGCCTCCCAGCCATGGCACTGATGTAATTGTGCGTATGGGAGTTGATGTGAACTATTGTCCTGGGCAATTGGGGGTCAAAGGGGTTGGGTACCAGATGGTAATCGTACCCTAGTGCTCTAGCAAGGCTGTATGTCACCCATGGGGAAAGATGACGGGTCACGCAACGCACAGGCACCCCAAAAAAGCGAAGTAAGGTGCACGCAACCTCTCCTAGACCACGTGAGTGGAAAAATAAACCTGCACTACGCTGTGGCACCCAGGAACACAAGAATGAACGTATGCGTGTCACACACAGCCTAGAATGACCTCTGAAGGGGTACGTGACACACAGGGCAAGCACAGATGTTAAATGCGTGCGCGACTCACCGTCTGCCAGGAACAAAAGCGTGAAAAATATGCGCGTGTGCACGTTGGCAACACCCCGCCAAAAGAAGAATTGTACGCTGTCTGAGGAGACAGGACACCAGTAGTAGGGAACGCTGTTTGAGGAAACAGGCCCAGGAAAAAGATGAAAAGAGAAAAAGCTGTCAGAGGTAACAGGGAGTACGAACTGGAAACGCTGTGAAGTAAATCGCGTGTGAACCGACAAGAAGTACAGATTTCACCCACTCGCTCTCCACGAAAAGCATGTACAAGGAAATGGCGTTCTACACGTACCTTTTATACACACGTCACAGACGCGCATACGCGATGAGGCCATTTCCACAAATTACGCGCTTTGACACTCGGACGTGTATCTCTTCATTTTTACACGCGCCATTCTCTACAGCCATGCGCGTGACGTCACAGCTGCGCATGGTGGCCTTTGGGCCAATGGAATCGCATATGCGAGCACACGTGGTAAAACTGCACGTCCGAGTGTCATCGCATGTAATCGGAGGGAAGTGAGCGTACACGCGATTGGCCTGGGTACGTGTATTTCTGGGGTGCGCAGGAAGTTCCACACGCGATTGGTGGAAATCCATGTGTGCTCTGTCATCACGTGTAATGAGGGAAACACCCGCGCGCCTCACGTCACAGACGCCCTCACGCGCTAAGGGCCTTTGGTCCAATGAAATCGCATATGCGTGCTGACGTGCATACGCGCTATGGGCCTTTCCTCTTACTGCCCCCCAGAGCCCCGAGCAGCCTCCCACGAGCCATCTGCTTTGCCTGCCTGCCTGCCTGCTGCCACCGTGCCCTGCCATTTGGTGCCTGCACATCAGCCATCTGCAGGGGTCCATTTGCTGTGTCCACCCCTGCTGGAACAGAAGACTCCCGACTGGGATACCAACGCTCCACAGCCCAGCCCCAGGACCCAGTTGCCCACCCACTCCTGCCTCTGGAGTTGCCATGTCGGGCACTGCAACATCTGGCACCACTGGAAACCCCCGGCCAGAGAGGCAGAGGGGCACCAGCTTCACTGCCACCGAAGTTGGTGTCCTGGTGGAGCAAGTCCTGGGGCAGTATGATGCCCTCTTCGGAAGTAAGCGCGCCAACAAGGAAGGACGGACTCAGATCTGGACGGACATCGTGACTGCCATCAACGCAGAGTGGGTGGCAGTCCTCGACTACCAACATGTCAAGAAGCGCTGGGATGACTGCAGGTCCAGGACCCTCTTGAAGGCCCGGCGCCTCGTGGAGGGGGGCCGGGGCCGCATGAGTACCATCCAGATGAGGGTCCTGGAACGCGTAGGCCCAGCGCTCCACGCCCAGATCCTTGAGAGGCAGACCCGTCTGGAGTTGAGCGGTAAGTGGGCAAGCATTGCTGTGTTAGACAGGGCATGTCGCAGTGTGCTGGTTGTCTGATACTTGCCTGTATGTGTGACATAGGCCATGTATGCATGTGTGTGTGCAGGGACGTCATGCATGTGAGACCAGTAATGTGTGAACCACACGGTTGGTGCATGTGTTCAAATGCAACATGGGTTGCCCTATGCGGAATGGCCACATGAAAGCATGCGAGTCTCTGTTCCTGGACATGGGTGAGGGATGGGTGCTGATGCCATGTACATGTATGCTGTCCATGTCTGTGTGTCTGACCTGCGTGTCTGTGACTTGTGAATGCCAGGGATGCATGACACATGTCTGTCGCAATGTTCAGGTTCACTGATGCAGCCTAGTCATCCTTGTATCCACTGTGTCTGTGGTGTACGAGGCCAGATGGATGAAACTAGGGTGAAGTGTGTGCATGTGATAGGCATGGCCCATGATGCATGTGAGTTCCAAAACAACAGTGTATGTTTCAAGAATCACTTGGACATGTATGCTAATGTCCATAGCATGCGCCATACCTGTTACCGCATGTGTTTTACCTGCACTGAGCCATGTGTTGTGGAGGGACATGATGGAAGTGATCTTTGACAGTGCCACTCATCTGCTATTGCTTCCTGTATAGGGGACCATTGTACAGTACCCTGATGCTTGTGTTCTATGTCTCCCTCTACACAGCGCCACGTGAAGAAGAGGGCGGAGACGGCTCTGTGGAGCAAAGCGGCGGGGATGCCCCCACGGCTGCAGCGGAAGGGGTGGGTGAGCCCCCACAGGGGCTTGCAACGGCGGAAGACGGGGTGGAGCCATCCAGGTTGGTGGTTTACACAGAGGAGGAGGAGGCCGCTACTGAGGCGCACATGGGGCCTGGTGGGGGCATCCCTGCTGGTGCAAGTGTTCCAGTCCAGGGGCAGGGGCAGGAGGCAGCACAGGTCGCCGTGGAGGGGCCTGTGCATGTCACTGTCCCTGACACTGTGACTGCACCACCATGCACCAGCAGGGATGCCCCATCCCAGGCCCGTCCGCAGGTAGGGGGGATGTCCATGTCATCTGACTCCCCTCCACCTGCGGACGAGGGGACCCCTGGCCGTATGGAGAAGGTCCTGATTGGTGTCGCGTTGCGCACAGGTGCAATTCGTGATGAGGTGCGTGCTTCCCGGGAGGAGCATGCACGTCATCACGGAGAGCACCGTGCCGACGTGGCTCAGTTGGGATCGGCCATGGTCGGGGGTTTCCTACATGTGACGGCCAATCTGGCGACCCTCTCCTCCTCTGTGGAGACTATGCAGCAGTCGTTCTCCATGCCGTCTTCCGGCCCAGATGCCACCAGGGCCCCCTGTGGACCTGCCCCGACCAATGCAGCCGGCTCGGTGGGGATCCCATCCCTGCCACAGTCGGGAGTCGGAGGTCCAGCAGGGGTGGACACACCAGCAACTGGACCTCAGCAGATGGAGGATGTGACAGCATCATCGGGCAGGGCACGTGCACGACGGCGTCGGTGGATTCCATCAGTCTGGATGCCGTCGTGCTGGTACAGGCAGTTGCGTCGGAGGCAGCGGCAGGCTCGACGTGGGAGGCATCATGGCTCGGGGCCATCAACATCAGGGGTGCAGGCATCGGCCGGAGGGCAGGAGAACCCTGGAATGGGAGTGGCTTCTGTGTGGGAGCGGTTGGGCCAGCAGAAAGGTGCGGAGCGGCAGCAGGCAGAGGAGGAAGGGCTTACAATGGTCAGGGCGGAGAACTCCATGCCGAGGGCGCTGAGGCGGGCTGAGTGCCTCGAGGGTCTTCGCAGGGAGTTGGAGCTGGACACTGCTTTATCCCTGCAAGACCTCGGGGCCAGGGAACATGCCCGCCTCCAAGCCATTGAACAGGTGTTCGATGATGCCCTGGCCCATGACAACATCCAGTGAGCCGTTGGACTAGCCCGCTGCCCATGTAAATAGTTATGTAGTTAGTGTTAGGTTTCCTTTGTTTTTGCATTTTCTTTGGACCTTTTGGACAATGGGCCACATTTTTGTATATAGTTATTTTTTATTAAGTAGTGTTGTTAGATAGGTTTCATTTCTTTTGTTGGGATCATGGACCCTGGCTTGTTCACCTGTACATAGTTCACTGTTGGATTTTCTTTTCTTTTTACAATTTACCCATGGAGCAATGGCTTTCAATTATAATTTCCCATTGGATTTTCTTTTGTGGACTGTGACTTTGGACAACATTCCTTTGGATTCAGATTTTTGGTTTTGCATTTTTTCACGGACATGCTTCTTTTTGCTTTTTTTACATTCCCATTTCTGTTAGTTTATTTTTGATTCAATTCATGTTTCCTTTAATACATATTTTTTGATTAAACTTCAATGTGTGGTATCATCTCATTGGTTTCATGCATATCATGATATGGGTTTTGAGATTCACTGACACCCATTGGGTGTATGTGAGGGACATGTGTTCGTTTCCAAACTTGCAATTGTTGTTCTATCATGTTATTGCCATTTCTGAGTGGGTGGATGCAATACTCGGGTGGGTGTTTTGCATTTGGAGGCTGACCATAGGGACAAGGGATCTAGATTGTGATGACATGTTGGCTGGGGAACATGAGTTGGACATGAGTGTGGGCCTGCTGGCAGGTGCCCCACAGTGCTGGGGGGTGGGGGTGCAGGGGAACATGAGTTGGACATGAGTGGAGGCCTGCTGGCAGGTGCCCCACAGTGCTGGGGGGTGGGGGTGCAGGGGAACATGAGTTGGACATGAGTGGGGGCCTGCTGGCAGGTGCCCCACAGTGCTGGGGGGTGGGGGTGCAGAGGAACATGAGTTGGACATGAGTGGGGGCCTGGTGGAGACTGCCCCTGCACTGCTGGGGGGTGTGGGTAATAGAGGACATGAGTGGGGGCCTCATGGAGGCTGTCCCTGGTGGCTGGGGGGTGGGGGTGCTGGTAGACAGGAATGGGAGCCTGGTGGAGGCTGCCCCTGGTGGCTGGGGGGTGGGGGTGGTGGGAGACATGGTTGGGGGCCTGGTGGAGGCTGCTCCTGGTGGCTGGGGGTGGTGGTAGACATGAGTGGGGGCCTGGTGGAGGCTGCCCCTGCACTGCTGGGGGGTGGGGGTAATAGGGGACATGAGTGGGGGCCTGGTGGAGGCTGCCCCTGCACTGCTGGGGGGTGGGGGTGCAGGGAGACAGGAGTGGGGGCCTGGTGGAGGGTGCCCCTGACTGCTGGGGGGTGGGGGTGGTGGTAGACATGGGTGGGGACCTGGTGGAGGCTGCCCCTGCACTGCTGGGGGGTGGGGGTGGTGGTAGACATGAGTGGGGGCCTGGTGGAGGCTGCCCCTGCACTGCTGGGGGGTGGGGGTGATGGGAGACATGAGTGGGGGCCTGGTGGAGGCTGCCCCTGCACTGCTGGGGGGTGGGGGTGGTGGTAGACATGGGTGGGGCCCTGGTGGAGGCTGCCCCTGCACTGCTGGGGGTGGGGGTGGTGGGAGACATGAGTGGGGGCCTGGTGGAGGCTGCCTCTGGTGGCTGGGGGGTGGGGGTGGTGGGAGACATGGGTGGGGGCCTGGTGGAGGCTGCCCCTGCACTGCTGGGGGATGGGGGTGGTGGTAGACATGAGTGGGAGCCTGGTGGAGGGTGCCACTGACTGCTGGGGGTAGGGGGTGCAGGGAGACATGAGTGGGGGCCTGGTGGAGGCTGCCCCTGGTGGCTGGGGGGTGGGGGTGGTGGTAGACATGAGTGGGGGCCTGGTGGAGGGTGCCCCTGCACTGCTGGGGGGTGGGGGTGGTGGTAGACATGAGTGGGGGCCTGGTGGAGGCTGCCCCTGCACTGCTGGGGGGTGGGGGTGATGGGAGACATGAGTGGGGGCCTGGTGGAGGCTGCCCCTGCACTGCTGGGGGGTGGGGGTGGTGGTAGACATGGGTGGGGCCCTGGTGGAGGCTGCCCCTGCACTGCTGGGGGGTGGGGGTGGTGGTAGATATGAGTGGGAGCCTGGTGGAGGGTGCCCCTGACTGCTGGGGGTAGGGGGTGCAGGGAGACATGAGTGGGGGCCTGGTGGAGGCTGCCCCTGGTGGCTGGGGGGTGGGGGTGGTGGTAGACATGAGTGGGGGCCTGGTGAGGGCTGCCCCTGCACTGCTGGGGGGTGGGGATAATAGGGGACATGAGTGGGGGCCTGGTGGAGGCTGCCCCTGGTGGCTGGGGGGTGGGGGTGGTGGTAGACATGAGTGGGGGCCTGGTGGAGGCTGCCCCTGACTGCTGGGGGGCAGGAGGTGCAGGGAGACATGAGTGGGGGCCTGGTGGAGGCTGCCCCTGCACTGCTGGGGGGTGGGGGTGGTGGTAGACATGAGTGGAAGCCTGGTGGAGGCTGCCCCTGGTGGCTGGGTGGTGGGGGTGGTGGGAGACATGGGTGGGGGCCTGGTGGAGGCTGCCCCTGGTGGCTGGGTGGTGGGGGTGGTGGGAGACATGGGTGGGGGCCTGGTGGAGGCTGCCCCTGCACTGCTGGGGGGTGGGGGTGGTGGGAGACAGGTGTGGGAGCCTGGTGGAGGGTGCCCCTGACTGCTGGGGGGTAGGGGGTGCAGGGAGACATGAGTGGGGGCCTGGTGGAGGCTGCCCCTGGTGGCTGGGGGGTGGGGGTGGTGGTAGACATGAGTGGGGGCCTGGTGGAGGCTGCCCCTGCACTGCTGGGGGGTGGGGGTAATAGGGGACATGAGTGGGGACCTGGTGGAGGCTGCCCCTGGTGGCTGGGGGGTGGGGGTGGTGGTAGACATGAGTGGGGGCCTGGTGGAGGCTGCCCCTGACTGCTGGGGGGTAGTGGTGCAGGGAGACATGAGTGGGGGCCTGGTGGAGTCTGCCTCTGCACTGCTGGGGGGTGGGGGTGCAGGGAGACAGGAGTGGGGGCCTGGTGGAGGGTGCCCCTGACTGCTGGGGGGTAGGGGGTGCAGGGAGACATGAGTGGGGGCCTGGTGGAGGCTGCCCCTGCACTGCTGGGGGGTAGGGAGTGCAGGGAGACAGGAGTGGGGGCCTGGTGGAGGCTGCCCCTGCACTGCTGAGGGGTGTGGGTAATAGGGGAAATGAGTGGGGGCCTGGTGGAGGCTGCCCCTGACTGCTGGGGGTAGGGGGTGCAGGGAGACATGAGTGGGGGCCTGGTGGAGGCTGCCCCTGCACTGCTGGGGGGTGGGGGTGCAGGGAGACAGGAGTGGGAGCCTGGTGGAGGGTGCCCCTGACTGCTGGGGGGTAGGGGGCGCAGGGAGACATGAGTGGGGGCCTGGTGGAGGCTGCCCCAGCACCCCTGGGGGGTGGGGGTAATAGGGGACATGTGTGGGGGCCTGGTGGAGGCTGCCCCTGAAATACACGTACCCTGCTGAAATCGCGTGTGGTACTTCCCGCGCACCCCTGAAATACACGTACCCTGCTGAAATCACGTGTGGAGCTTCCCGCTCACCCCTGGAATACACGTACCCTGCTCGCACGGGGCCAATCGTGTGTGGAACTTCCCGCACACCCCTGAAATATACGTACCCTGCTCGCACGGGGCCAATCGCGTGTGGAAATTCCCGCGCACCCCTGAAATACACGTACCCTGCTGGAATCGCGTGTGATACGTCCCGCGCACCCGTGAAATACACGTACCCTGCTGAAATCTCATGTGGAACTTACCGCGCACCCCTGAAATACACGTACCCTGCTGAAATCGCGTGTGGAACTTCCCGCGCACCCCTGAAATACACATACCCTGCTCGCACGGGGCCAATCGCGTGTGGAACTTCCTGCGCACCCCTGAAATACACATACCCTGATGGAATCGCGTGTGGAACTTCCCGTGCACCCGTGAAATACACGTACCCTGCTGAAATCTCGTGTGGAACTTCCCGCGCACCCCTGAAATACACGTACCCTGCTGAAATTGCGTGTGGAACTTCCCGCGCACCCCTGAAATACACGTACCTGCTCACACAGGGCCAATCGCATGTGGAACTTCCTGCGCACCCCTGCAATACACGTACCCTGCTGAAATCGCGTGTGGAACTTCCCGCGCACCCCTGGAATACACGTACCCTGCTCGCACGGGGCCAATCGCGTGTGGAAATTCCCGCGCACCCCTGGAATACACATACCCTGCTCGCACGGGGCCAATCGCGTGTGGAACTTCCCACGCACCCCTGAAATACACGTACCCTGATGGAATCGCGTGTGGAACTTCCCGCGCACCCGTGAAATACACGTACCCTGCTGAAATCTTGTGTGGAACTTCCCGCGCACCCCTGAAATACACGTACCCTGCTGAAATTGCATTGGAACTTCCCGCGCACCCCTGAAATACACGTACCCTGCTGAAATCGCGTGTGGAACTTCCTGCGCACCCCTGGAATACACGTACCCTGCTCGCACGGGGCCAATCACGTGTGGAACTTCCCGCGCACCCCTGAAATACACATACCCTGATGGAATCGCGTGTGGAACTTCCCGCGCACCCGTGAAATACACGTACCCTGCTGAAATCTCGTGTGGAACTTCCCGCGCACCCCTGAAATACACGTACCCTGCTGATATCGCGTGTGGAACTTCCCGCGCACCCCTGAAATACATGTACCCTGCTCGCACGGGGCCAATCGCGTGTGGAACTTCCTGCGCACCCCTGCAATACACGTACCCTGCTGAAATTGCGTGTGGAACTTCCCGCGCACCCCTGGAATACACGTACCCTGCTCGCACAGGGCCAATCGCGTGTGGAACTTCCCGCGCACCCCTGAAATACACGTACCCTGCTCGCACAGGGCCAATCGCGTGTGGAAATTCCCGCGCACCCCTGAAATACACGTACCCTGCTGGAATCGCGTGTGATACGTCCCGCGCACCCCTGAAATACACGTACCCTGCTGGAATCGCGTGTGATACTTCCCGCGCACCCCTGAAATACACGTACCCTGCTGATTTAGCGTGTGATACTTCCCGCGCACCCCTACACAGGACAATCGCGTGTGGAACTTCCTGCGCACCCCTGCAATACACGTACCCTGCTGAAATTGCGTGTGGAACTTCCCGCGCACCCCTGGAATACACGTACCCTGCTCGCACGGGGCCAATCGCGTGTGGAACTTCCCGCGCACCCCTGAAATACACGTACCCTGCTCGCACAGGGCCAATCGCGTGTGGAAATTCCCGCGCACCCCTGAAATACACGTACCCTGCTGGAATCGCGTGTGATACGTCCCGCGCACCCCTGAAATACACGTACACTGCTGGAATCACGTGTGATACTTCCCGCGCACCCCTGAAATACACGTTCCCCGCTTGGCGTTTGCTCTTTGACAGCCCTGGGAACTGGTCCAGGGTTAGCGCAGCCCTTTGCGATTATTTGGGGATTTTGAAGGCTTTTCCTTGCGCGAGGGCGTTCTTGGGGGCGTAACTGGCGCTGCTGCAGTGTCGCTGCGCCACGCTGCGCCACGGCTGGTTTTGGATGCGAAAATCCATGAATACGCTGTGCGCGGAAACCGATTTTAGCGCACGCGGCTGGCGCAGACATTCGCACGGGCACGCTGTGCGCCAGTCGCGTGCGCCACTTTTGTGCGAATTTCTATGAATTACCCTGTTAATCTCACTGTGCCTTACCTATGAAAATTATAGGCCCCTCTAGCATTGATACAATTTACAGTGTACACTATTCCAAAACAGATTTGTAGGTCTATAGATTTTGTTCCATATGCAATAAATGTGACCCTTTATATTAACTGTACAAAGTAGCAGATATTGGGCCTCATTGCGAGTCTGGCGGTAACCCTGCCGGTGCTACTGGCGGGTTGCTGCCGGGCTCAAAATATTTTACCAGTGCCACAAGTCCGGTGGGCCAGGAAGTCAAGCACTGGGATAATGTTAGTCCCCATTCCTATAGAGTCCCATAGTACTCTATGGGAGTGGGGACTTGGAAGTGCTGGCATGGTTGCTAACGGTGCTGACGCTTCTGTGAAGAGTCTGCTTACTGTGGCTGCTGCGCCTGGTAGGGCCAGACCTGTGTGACGCAGTGGCCCCGACAGGCAAAGTTATAGTTTGCCGGTCCGGAAACAAAGGTGCCAGTGAGCTTACCGATACCCTTGTTTCCTGACCGGCAAACTTGTAATGAGGCCCGTTGTTTCCATCTGTGGATGTCTCCCTGAGGACATCATTTGCCTTTCCAATTGCCGTTGCGCACTGACTCTGTCTCCTGACAATCTCAATTCTCCCCAACGAGGCCCAGAAGACATTGTGGGGGTTCATGAGAGTGGTGCTATACAGATATGGTGGTAAGGGGGAGCAGATGGCAGGTGACTGGCGTAGTGAAAGCTGAAGGGGGAGAGTATGGAATAGAAAGGGGGGAGCAGATGGGAATGAAAGATCTGTAGATTCATATTGCCACACTGTCTTGTTGGTTCTCTTTAACTCTGGATTTGTACTGTTTTTAATAGCTCAATTAATTCATACATGTTGAATAAAAGGCTCCTAACCTTTATCCATATGGCATGGTTAATTATTGTAGTGTACAATTTTCATTTTTCATGATGTGTCAATACATTTCCTTATTGGAAAGGGGAGAGTGGAAGGGGGAAGGTGAAAGTGGGTGAAAAGTGAGAGGAATGGGGTGACTGATGTAAGATGAAAAGATTAGCAAATGGAAGGTGAAAGTAGTGCGGGTTTATGGAAGGAGGCAAAGGAGTGGATGGAAGAAGAAGAGTAGAGCAGAAGAGTTTTGAAGGAGTATGAGAGAGCATGAGATTTTGGAAGGGGAGAGCAGATTTCCCACATGAACAAATTGAGTAAACCTGGGAAAATCCTTTTATGTCACCAAAGCCTGGTTAGGTGACCAGCCTGTTTCCACCGATTCCTTTACACACACACAATCCAATAGTAGAAAAAAGACAACTTAGAAAATATGGAACATGTGTCTTGAAAGTTAATCATTGTCACAGTTGTGACAGCTGTATACTCCTCCCACACTATGCTCCACCCCCCTGCCCCCCAATCTCTTTACTCAGGGACCTTGGCCTTAAACCTGACACTGAGAAAGAGCTGGTCAATTTTTGTACCTGTGAGAGTAGAGGTTTTAGGTTTAATTGCTAACAGGCTGAAGCAACACACATACAGTGGCAAAGGACAGACCCCTGCTCTACACATATTAATATACCTGCGCCAATGAAGGTAAAGAATTAACTGCCCTGTTCAGCTTTAGGTGGTTAATACCTCTCTGATGAAATGCCTGGAGTATAGGGATTAGTAGTGAATCAACCACCTGCTCTCCCCTCATACTTCTACAATTCAACAGTGATCCCAATTATAAAGGTAAAACATGCACAGTCAAGAGATATTCCCCCTTTAGCTTGTGTAGTAACATGGGCAAGAGAAGGCTATACTCTTAAGAGGTGTATGAATGTGATTCAGTAGTGCCCCAAATAGCAATGTTTCACAGGTGAAAATAAAGATGATGTCCATTCATGGTTCTATAAAATATATATACTTTAATTAAACATATCATCTGCAAGAAAAGTACATAGAAAAACTGTACAAAATGCCACCCCTGTGGAAAGAACAGAGAATATGCAGAAACAAGACAATGCAGTGCTCCGGGTGAGAATACTGGGGTGGAAAAAAGGCAATTTCAATGACCACATAAATCTTTCTAAAAAGATATGTCTTGGGAAAAGGTACACAACTGACCTAATCTAGGGTCTGAAATGGACCAGAGGGGCAGCTATGGGCCAATGGTACCTTTTTGGTAGTTAGTCTTTGACAAACCAGGCTGTTCGGTGCTGTTCATGCGGTCTGAGGGTATTTGATTGAGGCAGTTGTGGTGTCTTAGTTGAGGAGCAGTGTTGAGCAGAGGTAGAGCGGAGCTTGTTGCGATTTGAAGGCAATGCTTTTGGAGGAGCAGATTGTGAGGGCCACTGGAGTTGGTTCGACAGTCAGTTTGAGGAGGCTGGATGCACTGGTCAGTGGGATTGGAGTGATGAAGGCCTCAAAGAGCTGAGGATCGCAATGGCTACCAGGGCTGGTACGATGGTTAAGTAGATGGTGAAGATGCTGGTGACTGGATAAATAGGTTCTTTTCGAGTGATTTGATCCAGCGACTGATGATCAGAGCTCAAGGATCCACCAGGGTTGGTTTGTTGATGGCAATGACGATCAGCAGTGAAGATGCTGTTGGTGCGAGTGGCAGTTCGAAGGCAGCAAATGCAACAAAGAGCTTGTATTTGAGCTGAGGCAGCAATGCACTCAGCTAGCACAGGGCAGTGGCAAATAGGTCAGAATGTGCAGTTTGAGTTCCAAGAGCTTGGTGAGCGACAAAGACAGAATCAGATGGTACTGCTGGTTTAAGATGTTGCAAACCTGGTTCAACAACAGTTTGGATAGTTTGATGAGATTGAACACAGGGCTTTTGGCTGGCTTGGCTCTCCAGGTGCTGTCCGTCTTGGACAATCAACTCTACCCACTGAGGTCCAATGAAATTCTTCTTTGGAGGTTGTTCCAAAGTTAATATTACAAGTGGTAGGAGACAACTACTTTTAAAGGCAAAAGCCACCAGGAGATGGGCCCAGAGCCAGCCTGATTTGGAACTTGGAACCAGTACACATTACCTTCTGCCATCACACTCAAATTTCTTTGGGCTACAGGAAGTGGGGAGGGTAGGAAGGTAAGATAGAGGTAGAGAGAAACAAAATGGCGGACCCTTCCTCCAGTTGTCAAGAGCTCCCTCTCTCTACATTAACCCCACCCCTCATTTCCAAATAGAATCAACCTGCCTTTAGATATACAGCAGCCTGGTGTGAGGCTACTCCTGTGAGAATGGGTGTGCTACTTTGATTCCTGTTCCCAGGCCTGCTTGATGTGGAGTGTCTTTATTCTGGGGATGGTGTTACCTGCAATAGCAATAAAAAGAGCCAATCTTTAAGGTTACAGTCTTACTAGATGTACTAGGGACAGTCTTATCTGGTGAGAATGTGCATAGTCCCTTTACAGATGGGCTGGGCTAACATGGATGACATATGTGTGATATTAAGCTGTTGAGGACGTAATAATTTTGAGAGCTGCCATCCACCATCTCACAACTTAAGTATGGCTTTTATTCAAAGATGTATCTGCCTCAAGAATAGTAACCCATAATTATAGGATTTTGGTACAGGGGTGCATGTCTTAAATGCCACTCCTGTGCTGTAGGGACCTAGCTTTCCATTCAGCTGTCCGACCTGCTCTGTGCCACTGAAGAGTAGGTGCTGCAGATCAGGCTACTTATGCACAAGGGCAGAGCTGTGCACTTTGCTATGTAAGGATCAAATCCAACACCACAAAAGAAGAAAGACTAGCAATAAAAGCTCTCATTTGTGTTTGTAATATCACAATTATTCCAGCTTATAAGGGTTTAGGTTGGATGTAGGATGGTAGAGATGCAACTCAACAACAATTGCATGGTGGTACCAAAAAAAAAGAATGCTCAACCAAGGTTCTAGAAAAGGGACACTTTAATAAAAACTAACAATGCACACAACTAATTAAAAGCACTAAAGACCCACCCCTGTAAAGCACGCACATCAAATGCAGATTTTGGTACAAAGGGAAATTTTGTATGAAGCCAAAGACACAGGCATTTGACATAAAAACCAACACAGACTCCAGCAATAAATCAGTATTAATACTACTCGACCTGTCTGCAGCCTTTGACACAGTCCAGCATGAAACACTCCTTTGGCTACACTCCTTTGTGGCTGAAAGAATGGAAACACCTTGGATAGCATCCTTTAAGACAGCGCCTTGTGTAACAACAACATGCAGAGCCCCACAAGGCTCATCGCTCTCACCACTGCTTTTCAACATTTACATGACGCCCCGGATTATTCTCATCAAATAACATGGCCTCACCTGCTACAACTACGCAGATGTGTCACACTTCACTTAGTTAACTGGTCTGCCTGCCTATTCTCTCACACTGCACAAGCTGTTCCGGGTTGTTCCTCTAATATGTCAGAACGCGGAACAAGCTGCAACACTCTAGTGTTTCTACCGGATCCCAATTGACTGTTAGCCATGCCCCTAGGCTTTCGCACAGCATATCCAGACACCTCACCGGCTGAAATGCGCGTTGCTTCTCTATTCCTGAGTACCGTAACCCTCTGTAAATTCGCTCTTTGTCTCCTGATATGAGATGTCAGATGGAGGAAACATGGAACCCGTATTGCCATAAGCCAAACACATTACTGAAAGAGCAACAGGGCACACATTTTACAATTCTCTTTATATGAGATATCAGTTCAGGGAAAACTACCATAAACCACAAGACATTGTAAAAGAAACAAAGAGGAAAATGTTGTACAATTCTCCTGATATGAGATGTCAGTTGGGGGAACCCTGGAACAAACATTGCCAAGAGTCAAGAGGTGTTGAAAGAAAGGTTGACAGACAGAGCTTGAACAAACCTGCATATGTGTGATGACAGTATGGGGGCAATTGGTACAAGTAATAACTGAAGTCAACAAAGTTTTAGTATTTGAAGAAGTACAATTGAATGATACCTAAGAGGAATGTGAATGTTGCAGAATACCTGACGACAGCACCCAGTTGTGTATCTAGTTTGGAAAGAGATACCTGGAAGGAGAGTACACCAAGGGATCTGCATGAGCCAAAAGGGAGACGTTCCTGGCAGGAGTGTATACCAGGAAACCTATTTTTAACAGGTTTGTTAACGAGAAACTTTGTCATATTCAATTGTTGTTTCAATTGAACATTTTGCCAACCAGAGAACTGGAAAAGATTTGCATTTTGCCATACTTTAACCCATATTGGAGAAAAACCATTCATTTAACCATCCTGAAAAGTAGGAAAGGCTTTCCTTTGCTGTATTCCAACCAGTGTGGCAGGGGGTCATTCTGGTTTGCCATCCTGAAAGACTAGGATAGACTTCTTCTTTGTCATATTCAAACCAGGGTTGTCGAAGAGACATTTGTTTTGCAATACTGAGGAATGTATCTGGTGAAAGAGACATTTTCCTTGCCTATACGAGACTATTGTTGAAACAGAACATTTTGAACAATTTTCCTGAAATAATCCAGGGGAAGGGAGCCGACCCCCAGACACAAGGATTGTTTTGTTGAAGCTATATTTTTAGGTTTTTGCAAATTTTTGTTGAATTGAAATTCTAAACATTTACCTTAAACCTTATGATTGTGTATGTTTGTGTGAGGGACAGATTTAGTTTGGACACAAGGTCTGCCTGCTTTAATTTTAGTTTTATAAGAAGGGACATTCACTTTAAGATGGGGAAAGTCAGGCCTTTATCCAAACCCCTTTCTGTTAATAAAATGGCTGGTGAGAATATAACCACTTTGTGTCTGCCTCTCATTTCTGACCCCTCACACCTTCCTCACCTTCCCAAACACAACACCTGCTGCCCTCTCTCTCATGTCAAGAATAGACTACACCAACAGCATCTATCTCAGAATGCCAGAATACCTTATGAGAAAACTACAATGAATACAGAACACAGCAGCAAGACTACTCCCCAGACTCACTGAGAAAGAACACATCACACCAGCATTGAGAACACTACATTGGCTACCAGTCAAAAAATGGATCTTCTTCAAAACACTTTGAAACAGTATGCAAAGCACAAATTTGGGGAATGAGCATTTTCCTGCATAGTCATGAGACTTTGAAACTCACTCCCAAAGGAAATACGAACAATAGAAGATCATTTAAAATTCAGGAAATTGTTAAAAACATGTCTCTTTAACTCACCAAGCTAAAGAGAGAACACAAGTGAAGGAAAACCACAAATGCAACACAATTAGTAACTCCAAAACTGGATAACCAGAGAAATAAAATACCCAACCCCAAAAACCACAGAATAAGATTAACCCAATAGATCAACCCAACCCACAGAAAAAGACTCAGATGACTGCCGACTAACCCTACTAAAAACTCTCTAATATTCTGCATACCAACCCTCCACACTGAAGTAACCAAACACATGCCTCTGCCACAAAAGAAATCAAACACGCTGCAAACTACAAGCACTCTACTGACTCTCAGTAACACCCAAGATACACATAAACCACCTATTCACAATCAGGCACCAAACACCACAGAATGTAGATCAACTAAAATCAAACCACCACACAGTGACTGTTTTTGCTGAACTGAAGATACAAACAGCACATCAAAGATCTCCTGCGCTTTTCCCTCCAAATGCCACTAACTATCCCACCCCAAGCCCCTTACTTTTCAGATCCACCTGGCTGCCTAGAGACCATAAAAGTGGCAGCGGTGCGTGGTAGAAATCACAATAACATAACATAATGTTTAAGCAGCAGACCTCAACAGAGAGTATCAGTGCATGGTTCTGTGGTTGCTGGGAAACCCAGTGCAGGGTCTCAAGAGAAAGGTAAGTCCTTTACTGCATTTCTCATCCCAGAAGAGTCACAGCGCACACTTTCAGGGTTCTGATACCTCCAGTAGGCAGGTTCCTGCATACCAGTGACTCTGCTGCAGAGACCTTGTCCTCAACAGTATTAACCCAAATGTGCCCTCGCGACTGGTAAGCAAAAGAGAGTTCTTCTGCCTTTTCTATTCACCTCTATGGCAGATGACTTTGAATAGACTGGATTACTGACAGAGTTTTAGGTGAATCCTTCTTGTCTTGAAGTCCAAAGATTAATCAACTAATGGGGGATTCTCCCCCTCTCTTATAAAGGCCAAATGCTGCAGCAGATTGATTAAAAGCAAGCATGTTAATAGGGGTCTAATCCAGGCTTTTGAACTAAGTGTCCTTTGCCTTGTGACAAAGTGAGTGCTTTGTCTGCAAGAAGTGGGGACTGGGCAGGTAATTAGCAGAGCCCTAGCAGAATCCAAGATGGTGGAACGCCTCTCTGTGCTAAACCTCTCCCCTGGGCTACTCAAACTCCACTCTGTCCCCCTGTCTGCCTACTTCAATAGGACTCCAGTAATCTGCACTTTAGTGTCTGAGCGCCATTACCATGGCAGGCCTATCTTTGAAACACCTGTTTCAAGAGGACCTCCTGGGAAAGATTCCTGTCACCTGGAGAAAAGTGTTAAACTTCCTCAGGACGATCAAACGAGAAGCTTCATAGACGGGTCACACATGGTTGTTGTGGCTACACAGAGAGATAATAATATAACTATCACATATTTGTGGATTTATAATTATGTGATAACAGTAGCCACCATGTCAAAACCAGGCATGGCTTATATGTAGAGTTTAAAGTGCCACCAGGCTGACTAGAGGCACTCAATGAGTAGATTTTGAATCAAAAGCACTTGTAGGTAATATGTCTCTGCCTTTTGGAACTTTGTGTTCAAATCACTGAGTTTAGGAATGTAATTGTGACTTTTAAACTGCTGTGTTGTCACTGCAGGGCGGCCGCACAGAGATATCAGCAGGTAGCCACAGCAAGGCACATGGTTACATTGTGCTTTTTGACATGGAGAATTATGAAAGTGAAATCTGATTAGCAGAGCTCTGTGACAAATTGACTTCTGCCCTGCAGGAGTACACGGATGAGTAGAGGCTAAAACACTGCCACTCAGCCCTCACACTACAAACCAAGAGCCATACCTCCATTGTCTTTTGTGGTAATGTGGGCTGAGGGAAGGCTATACTCTTAAGGGGAGTGTGAATGTGGTTCAGTAGCAACTGAAACAGTGAAGTATAACAGTCCAAAATAAAGGAATGTCCAATCAAGGTTCTATAAAAATATATACACTTTAATTAAACACATTGGGTGCAATACTAACTAACTAGAAAACACTGTAAAAACCCACCCCAGTAGAAGATCAAAGAATATACACATATGGAAAAGATTGAGCACTGTGGGTGTATGTTCATAAGTTTGCAAAAAGGGCTAATAATGACCTAGCCAGTCTCTAAAGCCCAAAGATGGACCAGGGTGGCAGACATCAGTCAAATACCTTTTACAAATGTTCTGGAGGTTCAACAGCATTGATCCAGGCTTTTCAGCATCGACCGTGGTGTCGGCTTGAGTCGCAGATGTGGCAGTCGGATAGTCCAGCAGCAAGCTGGTGTCAAAGCGGGGTTTAAAGGAAGGGGAGCTGCAGTCTGAAAGTGTCTGCTTGAGCTAGGCAGATAAGGTGGTTACCAGGTCTGGTTCAATGGTCCAGGATTGACGGCGGTCGAGCTGGTACCGAGATGTACAGTCGAGTTGAATGGATGCAAAGTTCATGGATCGGAGAACACCAGGTTTGGGGCGGTCGATTCACAGGAGCTACAGTGAAGAAGCTGGCATTTCAAGCAAGGCAAGGCAGGAGGGTGACTCACTCAAGGCAAAACAACAGAACTTCCTAATATGAGGTTGAACAACGGATGGCGGTTCATAGAACAATGAATACCAAACAACAGCATTGATGGGTTCTGCTGGATCGTTTGGCATCGAGTTACGCTTGAATAACGGTTCGGAGCAGGTTGTTGTTAGACCACAGGGATCTCGGCTGTTCTATCCTTCAGCTGCTGTGAGTACCACTCTAAGATCTCGATGGCCAATATCAGTCCATTTCCTGGCCTCTTAAACACGGGGCTGGGGGGCTGGCACACATCTTTAGGGGACCTTCAGCATGGTGGCTCGCAGAGAAGCAGGCTTATAGTCCAGCAGCATTGTTCACCGCAATGGTCCGTGTGGGCTGCTAGGGGACCAAGCTTGGTCCTGCCTTTGGAACACCTGCCTCCACCTCACAACTGTAGTACTTTAGAGAGGACTGCTATACCAGCAGGGCCAAACAAAATATTTGGAATGATTCAAGAAGAGTCCAGATGATTAAAATAATGGTGGGAGACCCCTTCTTTATAGGACAAAGTCCCTAGGTGATTGGACTAAGGCTAGCCTATTTCAGGGGTCCAATCCCTGCTCTTGAAATGTGTGGGCTTTGCCCCTATGATCTCACACCCAAAGTGCTTTGCTCCAAAGGAAGTAGAGGGGACAGAAAAGAGAAAGAGAGGCGGAGAGAATCAAGATGGCAGAACCCTCCCTAAATTGGACAGATCTCTCCCAAGCTACTAATCCCACCCCTTTCCTTCTCAATAGGATCAAAAGCCTTTAGAAATTCAGCACCCTGGTGTGAGGCCTGCCTCTTTGTGAATGGGTATGCCTGTTGGTTTCTGCTCCCAGGCCAACGTCCTGAGGAGTAGATATACCAGAGAGAATGGTGTTGTCTGCCCTTAAAAAGGAACAAAGAAAGACACTCAACCAGTCCACCTTCCTGCCAGTAGGGCAAGCTCTAGCCTGTTTGGGGGAAGACAGATAGTCCTTCAACGGCTCAACGGGGGCCCACAGGGCTGACACATGTGCAATATCAATCTAATGCGGCTGAGAGCTATGATATGCTATGTCATTTATAACGCGCCTCTACACAAGTGTTGCGAGGCGCGACAAGACAAAGGAAGGAAGACCGAGGGAGGACAAGGCAGACGATCTTACTAGATCATTTAGATTGTGCAAGCGCGATAACACAAAGTGCAGGGGGAAGGGAGAGGGGGGAGTACCAGGGAGAGGGAGGGGAAAGTACAATCCGGGTTGCACTGCTATGGGCAGTTCAAGGAGGCAGGGGACTGTAGAGGTTACAGTTCCAGTCCCTAGGTTCGTGGTAGGCCCAGAGGCAGTGCAGTGGAGAATTATCATGGAGAAGCCTGGTACCCAGTGAGACTCTGAGGGTACCAAGAAACCAGTCAGAATAGCAGGGGAGGGTGAGAGAGAAAGCAGAGGTGAACACGAAGATCTTGAGCTGCTTCCGGAACTTCAGGTAGTCTGGCTCAAGTTTGAGATAGGCAAGGAACCCATTCCAGAGGGTGCCACCCGCAGACGGGAGAGATCTACCCCCACGCTATGCCTAGAGAAGCGTTTGACCCTCAGCGAAGGGCTCCAGATGGAAGGTATTATGGAAGAGAGAGTTGGATGTAGTGCAGGCGTCAAGATGGGCACCTGTGGCCTCTAAACCGGCTCTGTGCTGTGAATCAGAATACTGATGCAGCCAGGCACAAATACACAATAGGCTTTTGGCATGGAGATCATTAAAGTGGAATCTGATTAGCAGATTTCCCTTTCAGAGGTGGGATTAGTGGCGTCATTTCATTAATTAGCAAAAAGCAACAAAAACAGGGTTTTGATATCCTTGCCAGGTGGCAATTCATCACAGTTTCACTTTCAGAAACAGAATGACCTGCATCATTGTATTGTTAAAAAGCAGAAAGGTTCAGGCTATCCCACCCTTGCCAGATGACATTCTGTCCAACCCACTATTTGACACACCTTTTACCATTATACTGTAAGTGTGATTTTTTAGTTTTCACATTTTACCCTTATCAAGAGCATCAACGATTTCCAATGGTGAGCCAATGGTGAGCCACAAAACGCACACGTGAATGTGAATAAACAATAACAGTAAGTTAAATCACACTTTTGAAATAAACTCTAAACCTGGATCGTGATTGTCAGGTAGGTGAAAAAAGCAAAGCTCTCAGGGCCGCTGGCATTAAAGATTTCCCTCAACGTACAACAGTGTTAGGAGCCATCAGATCTAGATAGTGGCAGGACATCCATCAAGAGGCCTCAGATACCGGTTGTTAGTTATTAATGCCAATTAATGGCCTTGCACATGCCAATTATTGTGACAGTATTGTATCAGCAAGTGCTGGAGAACAATTGCTCCCACGTTTCCTTGTAAATGCCTTTATCGATACAAGAAAGCCGAGGGCAGTCATGGGTGACGCTCAACAGAGCACTGCGTAATCATGACAAATTGATGGATGTTGCTTGTGTTTACTCCAAGTGGCACAATAAGGTGACAGAGAGAGGGGAGAAAATTGGCCCTGCAGCTTTGCAGTAAATGTGTAGAGGGGGACATACAGATGGGAACCAATGACTTTAGGATATTATATGAAGTATTTTAAACAAGCATTCTGTAAAAGGAAGCCAAAAGACGTATTTTCATAAATGAAGTCTAAAAAAGCTAAAAGAAGTGGTATTCATTGCAGAGCAGGATTTGTAAAACATACAAACCTATGGTCAATGAGTTAGTGTTGCAGAAATTTAATACGAGGATTTAGCGTACAAATACCAATTAGGGGGCATGTTATAGAATCTTTGAACCATTGCAAGCACAATTTTCCACAGTGCTAGCATGAGCGCAGTAATTGCCCTAGAGCAAAAGCAAATGCTTGCAATGCATTCTGCTACCAGCGCACAGATGCCATAGTGGTGTTATCATTCTGTATGAGCACTAGGACAAGCATTGGCTCCATGAAAAGGTTCAGAGAAAAAAACGATTTGTCTACTAAGGCATTTTTGCCCTAGTACTAACACTATGCAAAATTGCACCTGCACGTTTGTGCTTATATCGGCTCCAACAACTCAAAATTATGTTTTCAGTCTTCAGTCTGTGTAAATGCTGTTTTTGCACTAGTCCATTGGAACAGAATTGCCAGGCACTGGGGTATAATCGCCCCTCATAGTTGCATTTTATGTGATCTCTTAACCAACATTTCTTAACAGACCTGTGCACATTTCCTCGTGTTCAGGTTGTGTCTCTGATATTACCATTTAAATACGAACCTGAAGATAACATAGACATTGCAGTACAATAGAAGCAAAGCATGTAAGGAAACTATAGCTTATGTTGCCATTAATCTACATCTATGCAAGTGAGCAGGTATATCAATTCCCAAATATTGTATACAGTGAACGAGAGTTTAGCTATGCGTTGTTGCATTGTGGGTGGATTTCTGTTAAGGTAGCCGCATATTTGAAAGACCTGTTTTACAATTTATACACCTATCCTGAGCTCTCGAACCTCAGGAGCACCCAGTTACTGCACCTGAGCCAATGAGGTTGCTCATATTCTGCCACATTCGAGCAGACTCGTGTGCTTTTTACACACCGGTTCAAGCGTCTCATCTTCAGCTGCTTGGGAATAGATTGGGGCGCCTTCATTTTCTATGGCAATATCTGTTTTATTTTACAATGCAAGAAAAACATATGTGTTCTGATTACTATGAATTGGAAGTCTGTACAATGTTCCTTCATTGGAGAGTAAAGCACTGGAGTGATGGACGGTGTGTTTATAAAATCTGCTAACTGGGACACTAATTAAGATTTACAGACATAGTCTGAGGGTCGTACTGGAACTTATGTGCCCTGAAGTCAGAGTTAAAGGCGTGACCGCAGAGAGGGTATTGAAAGAGGTTCCCAGCAACCACATACAAACCTGATGAGTAAGGAGGTACAGGGCTTAGAAACAAGATGTGCCACATCAACCAGGTGCAGTCAGGCGAAAACTGTTAAGTATCAAGGAGCGCATGGATGTCCCCACCCTATCAAAGTGAGGAGCAGTGGTGGGTGATTTCTGTGCCTGGGACATGTCTGTCAGGTGCGGCCCATGTTAGGATGATTGATAATGGTTTCAATGGGAAAAAAGGACTTATGTTGCACATGCCATATTGGTGACTGGGGTAAGTGCGAAGTTAGCGCAATGCTGCAATCTGGAATGTATCTAGTATAGTTAATGAGAACGGGATGAGTGTTACTATTAGTGTAGAAATGGATGCAAGGGGCACAGGGGACAAAATGGGCACAGATGTGGCCTTAAGCATCGGGCTAAGTATCAATTGTTCCTGAGGAGCAATGACAACAGGCACATGCATTTCAGTAAGACTGCGCCCACCTGGCCAGGCTAGAGGTAATTGTTGGTAAGAGAACTCTCCACAAGACCAAGACATATCTAGGAGTGCTGGTTTACCTACAGCCAAATGAGCAATGCAAAATGTACGGTTGCTGTCCGCATTTGTGCCAACAGGCACTGTGTCATCGCCCTTAAAACATAGAGAAACACGCATAAGTAACTAGATCTTAACAGGTTTCCCTGGCTCCTTGAGCCACGCCAAACATTTCAAGTATTTATTCCAGATATTTCCACAATCCTTATTAATCTGTTCCACCCTTCTTCTGATAATCCCCTCATTTGGCCAGCTCTCCAACTCTTCTCCCCTTGTTCTCATCGGTTATTCATAACAATAGACCCTTCCAAATTCAACTGAACTCTCTGCATGCAACATACATGCCCCTGTTCTTTATGATCTTTGTGCAAACACTCCCCGTTAATATGTAGGACAGAAGCTGTAACTGATTGCCCTTGAAACTGCCCACAAACCCAGCCCAAGGCTAAGAATTAAAAATGTTACACTTAGTTCTCCGCACTCATTCTCAATGGTATTTCGAAATCTTTACCTTATACTGGAAGCACCTGACACAAGTGATCAAGTGGAGTCTCCATACTCCAAACCAACCCAACTCTAACAATCTCATTCTGGAAATCAACACTCTAAAAATGGAAACCTACTCCGCGGCACAACATTTCAAACCAGGGAACCACGTTTGCCCTCCCCAATTTCTTAAAACCTCCCCACAGCCACTCACTTTATACACTTTCACCAAAATCATCTCACTAACTATGCACCTTTAATTATACTTCCCACTCTTACACAAATAGACAGCATATTATCAAAATAAAAAATACAATGCCATGGCCCAATCCTCTTCACTTCCTCTTTACTTCCTCTTCATCACTTTTTCAGCATTTGTTCATTTACACAGTTGTTTTTTTCCAACTACGGAAAGATACCCTTCACTACATCAACTAACCAAGAAAAGAAAATAACAAGTTACAAATACATATATATAAAACAGGATTTACAACACATAACAGTTCATCCACTCCTCCAGAAATGCTCACCCTTTCAACCCGCCTGACCATATCTGACTCCACACATACATGTCTTATTACCCTGCAAAAAATGCAAATCAATGAAAGCCCTATTTTCCCCTATCAACCTCTTAATTTACCTGCCAAAGTGCACAATGCATTAGGGTGCAGTCATGCCTTTAACCAATACAGTGCCTGCACATCTATCCTTTTAAAGCATCAAAAGACTGGTCCCCAAAGTGAAGTGCTGCAAGAGATTTCGGCGTGCAGGAAAATCCCAGCATCTCAGAAAGCCTGGAGATTATGTTGGAGTCTCCAAATATAGAGACCTCCGATCTCCTTACACAAAATAGGCCCACCTCTCAAGATGTGACTGCACGTTCGTCTGTAAAGCAAGTTTATTGTATACAGACAGCTGGGAAGGGCTAGACGACTTCTTAGAGACAGAAGTAAACCAATTAGTTGTGTGGTGTGCAATGTAGTCCCTAAAGATGGAAAGCAGGGAGCTTTATATGTGTACGCGAGAGTCGAGATTTGCGGATGGGGAAGCCACTGTGAAGGGACGCAGTAGTCTTGAACACAAATACACAGACATATATGCATCGGGTTTAAGGGAAATGTGTTTGGGCCAGTTGGTGAACAGGGGGCAAATTGTGAATACATGGGAAGGTTGTATACCGCAGGTCCCTAATAGATGGGGTCTATCCAGCAATATGGCAGGGTTGACTTGGGGCCAGGTAATAAACCACATGCAATAGGTGCTTAAGGGTAGAGGTGGCAAATGATTTAAGGGTTTCAATTAGGTTCTCAGAGAAATTACCAGAATGTGGCCAGAGGCCATGAGAGCTGAAATGGTAGCCTTATAGATTAGCATGAAACGAGAAATAACAGGGATGCCATAAAGTCTGGGTGAATATGATGTTTATCACTGGTTCAAAGGAAACTTGGTTATTTCTCTCCCTCCTCATATTGATGAAGTGTTCTTACGACTATGGAGAGAGCCCAAAAAGAGGGTTGTATTGTAAATAAGAACTAATGCAAATGTATGTGTAAGGGGATGGTGATGAGGTGGTATCCGGTCATTGCATCAACAACCAAAGCATCTAATGCCATACCATTTAAAAATAAAAATAAAAATAAGCATTTAATGAATTTCTTTTTTTTTAGATGGTAAAGGTTTAAGTTTAATAATTAAAAACATTTTTAAAAAGAAATGCATTAGATGCTTTTTTTTAGATGGTATGGCATAGATGCTTTGGCTGCCGATGGAATGACTATAAACTGGTTAGGTGAATGTATCCAAAAAGAGCGTGTGAACTTAGGTGGATTAGATTTCTTTGTACAGGGTTAGCCAAATCATATTTGGGGGATGGCGTTATAATTAATTTTGTGGGAGTGAGTTAAATGTTGCAACAATGTATATAAAGTGGAACTTTTGTGTGGTTCGAGGGAAATCAGGTTAGTTCTGTCTCCAAGAAGTCATCCAGCCCTTCCCAGCTGTTTGTATACAATCACCATGCTTAACGGACAAACGCTCACCCACTTCATGAGAGGTAGGCCTATTTTGAGTAAGGAGATCGGAGGTCCACCACTACACCTGGCCGCGGAGTAAAGCAGCACTGACAGGCAGCCTTTTGCCCCTCACCCTAAGAAGTTAAGTTGTGGAGGGAGGTGGTGGGCTATTTTCATTGCCAGGCAGTGTCAATGCAAACCTCCCATCAAGAGTGGGAGCGCTGTGCTGAGAGCCATTTAATACTGGCAGGGTGATTGTCAGCACAGTTCTCCCATGATGAGAGGGAGTACCATGGTGAGAGCCAAGTGGTGCTGGCAGCATGGATGTCAGTTCAGTGCACCTGTGATGAGAGGGAGTGCACTCTGGGAGATGTTCCACCAGTGCAGTGACCCCGTGGGAGTGGCGAGATTTCCATCATTGGCCAGTTTCTGGGCTATAATTATTTTCTGATCCATACTGGCGCATATTGTTAGGATGCAAGTGCTACGCCCCAACGGTGGAAGAAGGTGTATGCTGCACAAATTGTATCAGCACAGAGAGCTGGTCATTTAGTGTCAGTATTTTGCTTAATGGTTTGACATTTCTGCACGTGTGTTATTTGTAGTTGACATTGACACATTTTAGAGAACATCACAGAACCTTACATGATGAAAGAGGGAGCAACAATGTAATAATGTTGCTTATTTTATTTAGAAGTTAGAGCAAGGATATTGTTTACTAGTTTTTTAGAGAGTACTAGTCACTCTTATTGTGCTTTGGTTGTACTAAGGAAATGCGGTATCATTTTAAATCTAGCGCAGCTTTTGTTAGCTGGTAACTCCGGGTAGTTGAAGTGTCCAGCAGTGAAATAGGGTAAATGTTGTGGTTTAGTAGAATGGTAGCAAGAGTTCCACCATTTTGGGTTAGGCTGTGCTAGAAGTTAAAGCTCCTAGTAGGTAGAGAATTAGCTCTTATTGCATGAATTAAAAAGGATTGCCTTTTTTGAGTATCCTCAGATTGCAGTATTCTGAAAACTGGCTGACCTTTCACAGGAGTTAATTGTAACAAGTCTCCAAAAACAAGTACATGTTTACCTCCAAACAAAACATTGTAGTCAGTCTTCAAAACCATTCGCAAGTGAATGAAAGCTAGCATCAATTTAGACACCATACTTATTTAATCTACAATCAAGGTATTTAATTTTCTAAGAACTTTTCCAAGTGTCGCCAAGTGTGCTGTTTGGTGTTTGGACCAGAATCTGATGGAACTCTGTGTATAATGTGGACTTTCCTATTTGCTAAAAGGCTGTATGCGCAAGAGGAAGCCCTTTTTCTTTTCATGCAGCGAAACGATGTTGTTTGGACTTGTGCCTAAGGACTTCAACAACAATGCACGGCATGTCATAGACACGCCCCTTTTTCAAACTACTCCCAGAAATCTCTATAAAACCTGCATGCACGAGCATCCTGCGCACGCATCCAAGTGTCGCTAAGTGTGCTGTTTGGCATTTGGACCGGACTCTGATGGAACTCTGTGTATAACGTGGACTTTCCTATTTGCTAAAAGGCTGTATGCGCAAGAGGAAGCCCTTTTTCTTTTCATGCGGCAAAACGCTGTTGTTTGGACTTGTGCCTAAGGACTTCAACAACAACAGTAATTATTTATGCAAGCAATTATAAGTGTGTGTTGTTACGTGACTGTGGGCTGGGCTGGGCTATAGTGAGCTCGTAGTAAGTCTGGGCTGGGCTGGGCTGGGCTGGTGACTCCTCCCTGGTTATAATATCTCGCCCGCAAGCCCTTTAAAATCCTAACACCCGCCCTCTGACACGTTTTTTTCTCTTTTTTTTTCTTTTATTTCCTAGATGCACAGCGTGTCATAGAAATGCCCCTTCTTCAAACTACTCCCAGAAATCTCTATAAACCTGCAATCACGCACATCCTGCACACGCATCCAAGTGTCGCCAAGTGTGCTGTTTGGCTGTTCGGGAGGACCAGTGAGGCGCGGTGACTGGGCTACACAACTTGGGTAAATATAGTAATTAACAACTTATCTCTTGACTCTCCACTGGCTCATGACCATCTTGTCTCAGAGTGTCATGTAACTAGTGTTAAAGTGTGAGATTTTTCTCTTCTGTTTCCCTCTCCTCTCCATTTACTTAATTTATTGTATTTTCTCTCCCTGTCTTTCGCTCCCAGCCCGCCCCTTGTCATAGTCACTTCTTGAACTCAGATGTGCGGTCGTCGGTAAAAAGGAAGAGTGTGTTTTCAGTAATTTTCCAATATGCCCACAGTCCTAAGAAATGGGAAAACATGTCTTCCGACCCCAATTCCTAAAAACCGAAACACTGATCAATCAAATGAGGGCCAATGCTCCCCTGTATTAAATGACGGAAATGATATGGCCGAACTCAAGGCTGAGAGGGAGATAGGGAGAGATACAAATGAACAAAAAGAGAGCTTCATGGATGTGGGTTGGTAGGTGGGGGTAGACAATGACCATTTGATGAATGTGGCAGCAAATGATCACATAAAAACAGATATCATACAGGAAGTGGAATTATCTGACATGATCGCCCAGGTACATGCAAGGGATACGGGAAATGTGTCAGAGGATGAGGATGACAAATTTACTCCAGTAGGTCTATCGTTTGACTCACACGCTCCCATTCAGAGAAGTTTCCTGAGTATTCGAGAGAATCAGCCTGAACAACAGTCTGCAGAGCAACTGGTGGAGTCGGAGGATACACAGTTGGATGGATCAATGATGTCACAAACTGTGAAATTAGAACTGGGCAAACGCGTATTGCTCTCAAGAGGTCCCTCTACCCCTGTCAACGCAGCACGTAACGGTGTTGACAAGGTTCTCCTCTTCCTCGTATGCAGACCCTAACTCCACATAGAATATTCTCTGCCAATGCGAAATTCCCTCTCCCGTCAGCATCAATTTTCTCTGAGGCCAGGGGACAAAATGGCCTTTGGAGTAAAATATGGATTTGCTTACGCATGAGGGTATGACGAGTCCATGGGTGAATAATGAAATTTTGACTTCTGAGCCCAGAATGCATTCACCTCCACCTAGGGGCTCTTTGACTAGTTCCCCAAATCCGGGGAACGATGACCACTTTGAGGAATCATTGCCAGTCATTTCTAGGATATTAAATCTCCTGGATAAGGGACATGAGCAGACTCACTGGGAAATCAGAGATCTGAAACGGGTTGTATTAGACTCACAATCCAAACTTAATCGGGTGGAAGGTTTCCTAATGGGTAAGATCGGTATCGATATCTTGGGAGTAGGGAATCCAACTTTACCCTTCCATGTGCCAGTTAAATCCCAGTGTACTCAGACTTGCGAATCCCTAAACAATCATCCAAGCTATAGTTTAGCAGTAACAACAATAACTAAATCGACAATGACTGACTCTTACAAATTCTTACAGTAATGAAAGAACTCTATCAAAAAATGAATAAAGTAGAACAAGGAGTATCTACCTTGATTCAGTCATCTTACCTCAAAACAACTGGTGGGGAGGGTGAAAAGAATGTGGTGATACTGAAATCCCCTCCTGACCCTCCAGATAGTCCATCAGTCTTAACAGATCTTTTGGAAAAGTCCAAAGATGTAAACCACTCACCTGCGGGCTCTCAAAATACAGAAGATGTATCAATGCAAGAATGTGAGGGCTATTCTCTTTCAAGACGCCAAAAACGTTTGGCATTGAAAGCAAAAAAAAGGCAATTAAAGAAAAATCAATTACCGGACAAGGTACAAACAAAAACCAAAGAATGCAAAGTTCTGACAAATGAGGTGGCACTGTCAGACCTGATACAGCTTAATGAAGAAAGTCGAATGCTTTGCAGGTGCATAATGTCAACCCTGATCTAAACCCTCCCTGTCCTGTCTTGGATAATAAAAATAATAAAAAATTACAAAAAACATAAAATACAAAGACAGAACAGGGGGGATGAAGAGTGTTACAGGTGGGAATACAACTTCCGGGCCTGAGAATAGATCTCTCTCATCCAGTCTGAAGGGGGAGGACACTAAAGAAGGAAAACAGCTCCAATTATACAACTTTTACAAAGTACTGGAAAAATCAATCTCATGTCAAATCTTACCGCAGGAGATCCTAAATCAGAAAGAGGAAGTCCCAACAACCTCCTTGGAATCTAACAGATTGGGCTTTACCTCTCAACCACGGGTTGGCAATTTGGATCCCCTACCAACAAAGGATGTGGCCTCCTGGCTTCCGCCGGACAAGGTGCCCACTTTAGAAATGGAATCGGCTGACACAAAGAAAAGGGAGGATACAGACCAAGTATCACTGGGGTTAAAAACTGTTCCACAACAATTAACAGAAGTACCGAGGAAAGATCATAGTGACCTTCCAATGATTATTAAGAACATTCTATTGGATTTGCTACCAGATGCATCTAAGCTTAAAAATCAGGATCAATGGGAAAGAGAACAGGAAGGAAATAGAAACTTCCATCAGGACCACGAGGTGGCTTCCTCCAATACTAATATGGAAGGCGAGCAGTCTCTGAAAATACCATACTCGGATAACCCAGCCAAGTATGGGGCAAAACTCACAAAGGGTCCAAGGGAATTGTTAGGTGGAAACCTGTGTAGTTCCCTCTGGGACCACTGCAAAAGATTTAGGACTACAGGTGTTTGGCAGTAAACCCACTAGGTAACAGTCTGTACCACACAGATTCACTTGGTAGGTGTGGCTGAGCAGTCAGACTTCCCTCAAGAAGAGTTAGACAGTATGTGGAGTATACAACATAGGGCAATTCTTCACAGTAAGACAAGCAAACACGCAACAAGGCTTCAGTGTAAAGATATAAAGGTATTTATTTATAACGACACATCTATAGAAAACACTTTGGCACTATCACGGCAAACACTTCAATTACAATTACTCTACGAAGAAAAAGATCAATCCCCCTAACAATAGTTCGACAAGTCTAGGTTTTACCAGCATCACTTATTTGCAGACAGAGGTGTATGCCTCAACCTAGATGGCACTCTAGTAATCGTTAGGACGGGAGAGAAAAATAAGCAGGTTACGAAATCAACACGGTTCCAATACTTAACGGACAAATGCAAGGCAAGAAGACAAGAACCATGATAGATCATAAAGTTCAGAGGCCAGGCCCACTCGGAGAGAGGCGAGGCGATATGTCCCAAAAGGTATCTTAGTGGAAATGCATTCGAGTCTTTGTAGCAAATTGTTATCGGCAGGTTGGACCAGTTCAGAAAAACACGCTAGAGAAAGCTTGGAGGCGGCCCTAGGGAGAGGCGAGGATTAAGACACCTCACTCTATCCGGCAACAAGGGAAGCCAGGCGGACACAATACCTTGATTGTGGAGAGACAGCTCCGGCGGGGGCAGTTGTTCCTGGCGGTGGGTGCACGTCCGGTCTTTGCCAAGAGAAGAGAGGATCTCGTAGTCGAAGGAAAGTTGAAGATCGTAGCACCACCAGGGAAGAGACCAGCCGCGGAGTGCTCCGTCACAAGGCACCACCTTTTGGTCGCGGTACAGGGGTAGTGGCTATCCGGTTGCCGAGGTGCTCTGCACGGGCAATTCGACCACTGCGTCCTGAGGCGAAGAAAAAGCAAAAGGGACTGGTTGTTCCCACCAGTCAGGGGAAGAGACTCTCCAGCAGGGAGATCTCCTCTGTCGTCGGGAAGTGGTGAGTCGGTTCAGCAGGGCTCCACCGGAGGTGTCATCATTGCAGGTCGGCTCAGCTTTACCCTCGTCGGATTCTTAGGTCCTGTGGCGACTTCTCAAGATCCAGTCCCAAAAGCCCTGCTTTTATGCAGAAAACCCCCATTCATTCAGCCTAGCTGTCAATCAACACACGCTAAGTGGTGAGCGGGGAGGCTCACCACTTGGGCCAATCACACCAGAGTGCGACCGGAGTTGGCAAGGCAACTCGGTCCAGGGTGCCTAAACCCCCTCCCACACCCCTGTGGTAACCCAGACAGAATGGCACCACTTTGGAGGGTCTCTGTACAGAAGCCCGCCAAAAGTGGAACAAAGGGCTCGACCTTTGGTTTAGGAGTCACAGAGACGAACACAGACGCCATTTTAAAAATGGAGTTCTGGCAGAAAATACCATCCGATAGACTTATTTAAGATAAGTAGACCGGTGGTATGTTACAGACTAACGAGAAAAAGTATCAATCTCTAACAATGGGAAGAATCCCATAGGGTTATGTTCGGGGTCCAACATAACAAGTAGTTTCCACTGCAACCAGCCAAAAACCCGACGAGGGGGGACGGGACAGTGCCCCCTCGAATAACAGACCCATGAGTAATCGAATTACCCCTACTAGTACATCCACAATAGGATGGTTTGTACTAGTTCTGTTAGTAAATTTAGGTCTAGTAAAGCCAATGGTGACTTTACATGCCCGGGGAGACAGTAGTCAGTCCCCGGGTATGGAGTCTATGGTGGAGGGCCGTATGAGTAGGGGTGGTGATGACCAAGATTCGGGATGGTTAGCATTATCCCTGCGAGAATCTATATCTCAAATCCAAACCATGCAAAAGAAACTTTAGTTGTATAGACCTTACGCAGAGCTGGCAAATTCTTTCATGGAACTCTAGAGGCCATTCAATTTTGATGACCTCAAATATAGTAGGCACTACATTTAAATCCATGGATGTAATTTGTATTCAAGAAACCTGGCTGAGAGTTCCGCTTCATTTGGACGGTTTTGGATGTAGATACCAATTCGCTACGACAGGGCACCATGGTAAACCATCTGGGGGCGTCTTAACAGCAATGAAAATAGCAAACAGAATGCGAATAATGGAATCTCTCAATATTGCAAGCGGCATCTTGGTGATTGTATTGGAATATAGGAATTCAAACTGTTTGAGCTAGTAATGAACATTTACTATAATCCGCTAAAAAATGCTATGGACAATATTTTGCCTGCCATTAATACTTGCCTTTTGAACATGTGCTCAAATATAGAGGCCTTGATATTATAATATTAGGTGATCTTAACTCAGAAGACAAATATGGTGTGGGAATGCATAAGAGGATGGGCTCTATTTCTATTAGATCTATGGCAAATTCGGGACCGATAGATGGCGCCCCCTTTTCCACCTCTCGTAAAAGCATGCAGGGGCACATCTGGTCTAAACTTTTCCATTCTTGGGGGATTACTCATATGAATTCTGTATTCGATATGTCAGCAAATGAGCGTACATGGTTGAATGGCATACAAAAATCAGCTATAGATCATATGTTTCTATCTGATCGACTTGCAGCTCACTGTGTTGACTTTTGTGTGGGTGAATCTTACGCAAGTGATCATAGAAATTTGGAGGCTAAACTGTATTGGAATTGTGCTAAACAGATCCCGGATTCCCTCCCAACTCCTATGATAACGTCATGCAGGGGGAATAGGATTAGATGGCATGATGGCATAAAGGAAAATTAAATATGAGCACCACTGTACGCCACTTTCCACAAGACAAACATTATTTTCGGTTCCTTTTTTCTGTGAATATGTTAAATGTTTAATTGACAGTCCATAAAACCTAAACAAATTGGAAACGTGTTCACATTTATGATCCTATGGTAAGGGCGAAAAAAAACCCGATACAAATCGACAAATTAGAGCAATCCAAAAATCCAATCAACATCAGGATATAAAGCTTAAGCCAATCCAGTCTATTAAACAAGCAAAAATAAACTGGTTAAAATGCCATAGGATGTATATGCTGGAGAAAGACAACACAGCGATGTTAACGGCACTAAGAGGTCCATCTGCCCGCCATTTTTGGGCGCTAATAAATTAGTTGGAAAAAACACAGGTCATGCAACAAACTGTGTGTGTACAAGAGGATGTCTGGGCCACTCATTTCTCTACCTTGTATGAAAGTACGTTTGCTATGACAAACAGTCTAGAAATAACCAAAATGGGAAACTGGCTTTGTAATTTTGATGTCGAAGACATAGAAAAACAGATTAAGGCCTCTAATACCTCTCGAGCTGCAGGCCCAAACGGGCTTACTAATAGTAATCTCAAGAGAAATCCAGAAGTATGGGCTAAGGCTCTTTATATATTATTTTCAGACATCATGCTGACACGCACCATTCCTTCCTCCTGGAGGATCTCCTATATTGTCCCAATATATAAAAAAGGGGACAGAAGATGCCCATAAAATTACTGCCCAATATCGATCATGGACGCAGATTCAAAAGTATTTGCAGGAATAGTCCTTCTGAAAAAATCGAGGAATGGATAGTAGAAAATAGGATACTTCGCATGCAGCAATTTAGTTTCCGAAAAGGGATGGGCACCGAAATAGGGGGTCTAATTTTTACTCTTTTTTTGGAAAAGGCGTGTAGAAATTCGCCACCCCCATATATCTAGCCTCAATCAATCTTTCCCTTGCGTTTGACAAGGTGGATCGGGTAACACTGTGGTCCAAGCTGGCTTCAATGGGTATTCCTTCTGGACTTCTGACCATGCTCATCAAGTTACATGAAGATTCTTCTATTCAAATTCAATTAAATCTTTCAGGGGATTTGTCACGGCTAATACAAACAGGTAATGGTTTGCGACAGGGGTGTTTGTTTGGACCCACTCTCTTTAATCTATACATAAGAGATGTGGATGGGCCTTTAACAGCAGCATCGCTTGTGACACCAAGGGTTGAGGGTAGGAAAATACCTTGGACAGACTATGCAAACGACATCCTTTTGATCGATTCCACCACAGTGGGTCTCCAGCGGAAATTGGTGGCCCTTTCAAAATATGTGGACAATAATGGCCTGTTTATCAATGGGAAAAAATCTGTTGTAATTACACTAACTAATCAGAAAAAAACTCCCCAATTTCAGATGGAAGATAAAGGGATATCCACTGCTTAAAGTTAGATCACTTTGTTATTTGGGCTTCCCTATCTTGAGTGGCTCTACTGTACATATGTACTGGAATTACTACCTCGATAAAGCAGACAAACTGATCTATGAAATGCAAAAGGTAGCCACTAAATACTGTAAGTATTCAGTAACCCCGGTAATCTTGTTTTACAATCTTAAAGTTTTACCTAAATTACTATATGGTTTTGAGATTCTACCATTTCCAACACACCAATTGGCCGCCAAATTGGAATCTAAAATCTGGCAGAAAATACTGTATTTTCTACCAAAGGGAGTTCCAATGTCAGCTATCCGTTTTGAGCTGGGTCTTCTTTCACTAAACAATAAAATCAAGCTTAAAAGGCTAAACCTTTATCGGAATTTAATTATCGCTAAAGAGAACCCCTTATATGCACTGATGGGCTGTAGATTGAGAACTGGTTCTTTGACTTCGAAGTGGTTGATGAACCTCCAAAAAGATTGTTTGAATTGTCTTGATTCAGCTTGTTTGACCTTGGAAACTTTGATACTTAAACCCCTGAGAGTTAAGGAAAAACTTCAATCCCTGGATTGGATGCAGTCTATGGAAAGGTTGGAGTCCTCCAGGATTTATAATCAGATCTTTTATGATGGAAAGAAAATGGGTACTCCGGAGTCATATCTAATTAAATTCCCTGACCCTAAAAGGAGGGCTGCTTATATGAGATTTCGCTTCAATGTTTTGCATGAAGTATCTGAAACACTGACGCATTTGTTATTAAACTGTCAGTCACTGGTAACCCAAAGACTCGCAATCTTTGGTAAATTTGTTCATGATCCGTCTAGAGTTGATATTGAAGATTTCTGGTGGAATATGCTTTATGGTAAACTGAATGCATTGAAATTGGCTACAGTGAAATTTTTGCATGACATCTGTAATCTATTTGCAGCCAAATTATTTCTTCAATTGAACAAATGTAAAAAAAGGAAAACTTGCTTGAAGCGACAACTTCTATATGTATGTATGTACATTTTTGTATGTTCCAGATAGGAATGGTCTAACATCAGTTCGGATGTATATCTTGTATGAGAAATAGGGTTTTAATAGATTTTTTTAACTAATTTTGAATCTTTTCCTTTTTTTATAAAAAATGTATTTTGTGTTTTCTTTTGTAAAGGTTTATATTTTGTAAACCAAACGCAAAATAAAAAAATAAAACTTTTCCTAATTCTTGTGCTGCACTTGAAACATGTTTTCAATACTCTAGTTTGTTGTCATCCTCCACTGGTAGCATCAACAGGCGATGTAAAGTAACACCCCCTGCATTAAACGCTGCTAAACCTGTTGGAGCAGTTACAATGCATGACAAAAAGGAATCCGTTTCATTTTGGATCATCGCTCTTATTGCATGAATTAAAAAGTATTGCCTGTTCCTGCTTCTCCACTAACATACAACAATACAGGTTTATATTGCACACAAGAACATTCACTCTTGTCATGCAGTAAACATTTTAAGAACATATCTTTAATTATATAATAAATTTTATTTTGCTCTTCATTAAATTTATTAACAATGTCATCACATCTGTAACTTTAGTTTGCTGAATTGCACTTTCCACTTCCTCCATGGCAAGCTCAACATCAGTTTGAATAATCGGCTCACCAAGCATATCTTGACTTCCATCAGGAGTCTTTTTGCGAATTCAGCTGCCAAAACTTCTTCTTGATGTAGTTCTTTCTCCAGTAACTCCAAGTACTGCTCACATTTTCGATATTTAATTAAGCTTTTTTTCGCAACAAATTATTTTTCAAAATCGCTCTCTGCACGCCATGTGAAGAACAACTGCAAAAGACAAAAATAAAATAATTCCTTTTTCTGTGCAGTTTGGCAAGACAGTTTCATGTGGTTAATGAGACTTGCCTTCTCATGTCTCACTAGACAACCACTACATCCATGAACTTTAAACTGTCCTGTCACTGTTTGCTTCAACATTTCGATACGAGTAGCATTGTGCTACTTCATTTAAACAAAGATCCTCCAAAATTTCAGATCGACTGGGATAATATGTATCAATCAAGTTGGTTTTCAAAATCTATGTACTGTCAGGTACTGCTTCAGGTAGCTTCTCAATTTCACTCAAAGGCTTCAATACCCGCTTTCTAGTACTAGCTAGTCCAAGAGTTAATCTAACTACATTAATGCTATGTCCATATAGATGCAAACTAGTTAGCCAAACAGCGGCTTCATAGCTACCACACTCTCTATGTGAAAGCATCTTCATCCAAAGCTTAGAAGTTACTGACTAAGACTTTTATCTGCTGATGAATCTGTCAATAATTCAGCTGCATTACTCTTTTTCAGCATTTGTCATGTATGCTGTCACATAATGAGCAACAGCTGTTGAATCATCAGCAATTCACTGTACATCAGTATTTGCATTCTGTAGCATAGCAATTACTGGATTGTAGTCATTAATGAATTGGCATTCCTTACTTCTTTTTAAATAATATGTGTTTCTTGGTGAATTACCCGTAACATGGTGTCGAACTACTTGTCTTTACTTTTGTATTTTCTTGGACAGTACTTTCCACAGGAATGCTTTTGAATTTTTTCCACCTTGTTCTGTAGATCAGCATTCACGTGCTGAGCTGGAATGGAACAAGTAATATATTTTTCAATGAACTCCATCACACAGCCATCACTTTCTTAACAAACTGAGGAGCATCTTTAATCCACAACCGCATATGTATATGTGTGCCCCATATGTCTGGTACTCTTTCTTCCAAAATAAATGTTCCACAGTGCCTAATGGACCATTTTCTTTACTACATATAAAGTGCAGCATGGCTAAAAATGTGTGATTAAAAAAACACAATACGCTTACAGGATCCGTAGAACACAATTCTCCTGGTGTCATGCGTTCTATATTTTCTTCTGCTGGATTAGTTTCACGAAACCACTCTTCAAGATCATCCCAACCATACTCAGCACAACTCAAAGTCACCAGCCAAGTTGGAGATCCCGAGTTTCTGATCATGCATCCAACCTCAGAATGTCTTGTATATCAATATTCTTTAGTTCCTCTCATTGTAGCAAGAATATTCATATGTTTACCCTCTAAAACTTCATTTTTTTTCTTTCACCTGTTGCAGCATCTCACATGCAGAAAGATGTTTAAATCTAGTTCTGGTCTGAAGTGCATTAGCAACAGCATAACATAATGTTGAAAGTTCACTTTCATACAATAAGTGAAAAAAATATTTTTCTATTGGTGCAGGATTGTGAATCTTCAGAATACATTCTTGTACAACGATATTCTGAAGCAGGGATTCACACCTTCTGTTCATCCAATATCCCTCCTGTACCAGTTGGAAAAAGCATTGGGAAGTAACGTGCTTCTAACGTCTTCTCCCTGATACTGATTGGTGCACCCTTCGTTGCATTCATTTGATACAATTTTAAACTGTCACCCATAACTTCACATTAGTGTAGAGGATGAATAGTGTAATGTTCATACAAACTATTCCCTTCTGCAACAGATAGATGCTGACACTGACCTTCACTGCTTTTGTTTGTTGACTCAACATCAAGCATAGGCATGTCTGCTGCAGTCAGACTGCCTTTGTTTAAATCATGGTGTTCCAATAGAAATGCCATTGTGTTTTTCACTTTTCCAATATCTATAATCTGTTGCCAAATGCTCTTATATTTAGTGACAACACCATTTACTAAAACAACCAAAGAATTTGCAATGTCATGCTTTACTCCAAGAGTGGTCACATTTTCTTCAAAATTGAAAGGTAAATACACTACTTTGCCTCTCACAACTTGCATTAATGTTTCGTAAGGCAGATGGGACATCTTTTTTTTCAATCTAACAATAACAAAAGGATGAACAGTTTGCAACACAAACACTTCAAACATGTTACATTTTTGACGCACAGAAGGGATATCAGGCACTACCATGTCATTCAAAACCTTTCTTGGAGGATTACTTCTTTGATTATAAAACCCAACAAAGTGTCTACAAACATAAAGTTACTCTCTTGCGTCAAATCGTTCTTCTACAAACTAATACAGATAAAGCTCTTTCCAAACATGTTCTACAGTGTGTTTAATTTTCTCCTCAATGTACAGTAGTTGCACTTGAGAAAAGTGCGTCAACAATATACGCAAACAATGTCAGGAATTTCAGTTGAAGACAACTCAAGCATTGCAATACGTCTTTTATACTGTTGAAAAATCAGATCTTTTGAAAGCATAGGATCATCATTTCCACTTCCTATAAGTTTTTCATCCACTAACACATAGGGCCTCATTACGAGTTTGGCGGCAGCCATGGAGCTATAAGCTCCATGGCTGCCGCCAAACTGGGCTCCTTTACCCGGTTCCCAGAATGAGGAATTGATGGCCATTCCGAGTATGGAGGGCCCGGTAATTCCTCCCTCTGGGAACCCGGGCCTGGACCTTCCCCATTCCCATTTGAGCCCCCATAGGGCTCAATGGGAATGGGAGAGGGAGCAAACAATTGGCCGATTACGAGCGGCCCGTTGTTTGCTCCCTCTTCCCCTTGCGGGACCTGGTAACGACGCCTGGTTTGACCAGGCGTTCCTTACCGGGTCCCACGAGGGGAGCTTGTAATCATGTGGAATGGTGTTAACGGATCCGCACCCATTAGCTGGACCCGTTAGCCCATTCCGCACAGGCTGTAATGAGGCCCATACTCTTTTAAATGCATGCATGATATTAATCATTTCCACTGTAGAAACTAAACTTTCTACAGTTCCACCTGTTGGGATGGTTCCACAGCATGCCAGAGATCATCTGGGGTCCGTATGACTCCCAATGACCCAACACCCTTCCCCAGAATAAACAGAGGAGTCAGCCAATGGCAAGTTAGTACTGTGGTTTACTACAAAAAAACAACAGGGATCATAAAAGACAAATACGATTCTCCAGTACATCTCAACTTTACAATGCATGCTCCCCAGTTTTGTTGTAATATGTCATCATCAAGGACTGGGCCAAGGACTGCGAGACTTGTCCTTGGCCTCAAGCCCCGGGACCGTATCTCTCCAGGACTGAAATCGCTACACTGGCTCCCTGTGGCTGTGAGGATTAAGTTCAAAACCCTCTGCATTGTCCACAAGGCCTTCTGGGGCCTGGGGCCAAAATACCTTCAACTCTCCTTTCCTAAATATCTTCCTTCTCGAGCACTTCGCTCATCCGCCTCCAACTCCCTCAGGGTTAACCGCTTCTCTAAGCAACGAGTTGGTGGGAGATCTCTCTCCGCTGCAGGGGCATCCCTCTGGAACAGCCTTCCTGCCTCCCTAAAACTTGAGGAGAACCATCTCCAGTTCCGGAAGTGCCTCAAAACCCTCCTCTTTGCTTCTGCTTTCTCTCCCCCTCTTCCCTGCTAAATCACTGAAATTGTACTAAATCAGCAACTGGACCACTCACCAATCTCGGTCCTTGGCCCAGCCACTCTCCCCTGCACTGCCTTCCCAGCAACCCCTGCACTGCGGGACTGTCTCTGTATCCCTACAGCCCCTCTTCCCAGCACTTGTCTGCACTTATCTTGCACTTGCCACCAGCTGGCCCTTAATATTTATCTTGTTTGTTACTAACCGTGTACTGCACTTTCCCCTCTCCCTTTCCCCCTTGCACTTTTCCTGTCCCCTTAACCTTGCACTTGCCCGATCTGAATGACACCTGGCCTAGTAGGATCGTTGTCTGTCTCCCTTTGTTCCCCCCTCCCTGCCTCATCGCGCCTTGAAACACTTGTGTATAGGCGCGTTATAAATGCCATATGATATCATATCATATCATATCATATCATATCATCTGGACCCTTCCCAAAAACCCTATTCTCAGTACTGATTGGGTGCTGAGAGTGGTAACCCATATAGACATTGCCTATAGAGGTTATTCCACTGGTCCTCACATGTCAGGTGGCAGACCTGATCTGTCCCCAAGAAACTATTACATTGTTGCAGAGTAGTGGGCTTACCATTGGCTCTTGCCCCTTGCCATCCACCCCTAGATTTCTATCTCGTGATTGACTGTAGCTGGTCTCCCCTAGCGTGGAACCCAGTTCGGTACTCAGCCCTCTGTGCACTTCTTCAAGGTGATGTGAAATGACTATTTGTCTAAATTGTATCTGGTAGTATACCACCTTTGCCTATGAGAGTGTGTTTCCATGTTGCAACACTTGTTTCACTCTTCATCTGGGTTGCTGGGATCTGCTGTCTATCCCACCAAAGGTGAATGCCCATTGTCTAGTTTGGCTGCATAACGTGCTTGTGGACCACAAAATCGAGCTCTTGGGTGTGCATTTATGAGGATTTATTAAATTCTCCTGCAGCTGGTCTCTGTATTGTCTCTAGTTTGGAATGTGACTGTCTACCTCTGACCATGGCTGTGGGCTCGATCTGGCCTTATGCAGCCTGAGCCAGCTCCTCGCGTGTTCTGTGGCTTGACGCCTTCTGTAATTTTCCTTAGGCTTATAATGTGATTTCTACATGCTCTCACTGTGCTATGTTACCTATAATTTAGCGATACGTGGTTTTACCAGGCTCCATATATACTCCTATAGTCCCGTATGGTTATTCACCATAAGCATCTGCAAGCTTGCTCAGGATCTCTTGTTGCCTTGCGTTTCTGCGTTACTGCATTTGGCTAATGAGAAAAATAATGAAGCTTTGACCGTATGGATATGTATCCGTTCTATAGCTATCGAACTGTGTAAGCGTGTTCTTCGTGTATGCAAATGTGTGTTCATGTAATGCGGTGCAGGGCTGCGAGTGTGCTTCATGACTAACGCTGCTATGTCTTGGTGCCATTAATTACATCACCATAGTGGTTTCTTGATGCTAAATCGAGGCAGTCCATTGGGGTATTTCCATTCACAATCTCTGTTGAGTCCCCTATTCCTGAAAGGATATGCACTGGATTAGGTCATGGCTGACTGAGGGGATACCTTTCTGTGTACGTGACAGCCAGTGGTGCACTTGTGGTTCGTCCAAAATAGGATGGATGACTTTGACCACTTCTGGTTCTTCAGCCTGTCATGTTCATGGAGGTGAGGAGGGGCGTCCCTGGGACCCTCTCTTCACAGTCAAAAGTGTTTTATTTAAAACTGCAAGAGCCATACTTGGTGTTTTACGCTCATACAGTTTAACTAGAAGGTATCTCATTTAAGTATGATGTGCAGCCAGCATCCGTATATGATGAAACTGACTCTTACATATACTTTTATCAAGACAAGCTAGAGAGTGACCCATAAGTCCATTTTTTTCACAAACGTCACAGTCATCTATTCTTTGCAGCACCTTGATCCGTCTTTTAACATTATCATTTTTGTGCAAAACTTGCACAAATCTATTTAAGACTTCATAAGAAAACGTATCAATATTACACAAAGAATTGCACGTCCATACCTCACAATGCTTCTTTGGATTTATTCTAGACTCACCTAAACTTTCCATTTCTGTATTATCACACTTTACGATTTCATCTTTTTTAGAACTCACACTATTTTGGACTTAATAGCTATGTCCACTCACATCAATAGCTAGGGGAACATTCTTTCCTTGAATGGAACTCTCCTCTTTAAAAAATCTTTCCTTATGAGAAGTGTGTTTCCACTCTCTAACAAACACATCACAACAGTTGTCACATGTAAGTACATGAACTCTTTCTATATTTGTATAGAATGGTGTGGGCACCTTAAGTTATTTCTTAAGTTTATTCAATATGAGCAATTTTCTTTTCATATCGAAAGCTTTTTCAATTATTACTTCTACTTTTTTCTTTACCACATATATAGATTTTGGTTTCACACTTCTCCAAAGATTTGTAAAAACTTGAGAGGGATACATTTTCCTATATATATCTTTATTCCTCTGTTTCAAATTGATAGCACATTGGCTACCTTTTCTTCTAAAAATCTTTCTTTCTTTACTAGCTACTAGCACATTTGATACATTTTTTATTTTCTACCTTTCAAGAAAAACATTCTCAGTTCCAAGACTTTTTTCAGTTGGCACATCTCCTATTTGAAATTGCAGATTTTCAAAAGTATATTCGATAACAGGTGTTGTAGTATAATCTACAGGATTTGTTTCTACATATTTAACAACAACACTTTTAGAAATCTTATACTCTAGCAATGTACTCCCTGCAGACAATCCTTTCTTATGGCTCATTTGCCTTTTTGATGCCATTTTACAAAAAAGCTGTATTCAAATAAATTGGCAAGTGAACGTCACTCATTGTGTTTCTTTATATTTTTAATATATAATATAATATAACTTCCTTGCCCAGGCTGACGAGCAGAGACAAAGTTTAACGGTCTGCCAGCCCAGCCTTTGTCGGGCCAAGCAAAACAAGGACCTCGGTCAAGGCTGTGGGACGTAAAACCCTGTAGCCACCCATCAGCCCAGGCTTAATAGTTATTTGCAACCCAGCACATCTCTCATCAGAAAAAAAAAGAAAATTGCCACCACCATTTAAATCAAAAAGAGAATAGGTCTCTTTCTGTATGACAATGACCATGAAAAATGTGTTCCAAATTGGATGCCGTGATTAGAAAAGGGACCTTCAAAGTAATCATTACTACTGCTACTCAACAAAATATATCGGCATGGGTTATAGGTCAACGTATCTAATCAAAAGGATCGAAATACAATAGGGTCGAATCAAAAGGACCGAAAACAAAAGGGTCGATTTAATTTTTTTAATTTTATTTTTTTACCCCTTTTTTGTGATAAAAACCACTTTTTTTCCTAAACGGAAACCCCATAAAAGATACATTTAAAAAAGAAATGTGACCCTTTTGTTTTAGGTCCTATTGACTCGACCCTATGGCATCCGATCCTTTTGGATTCAAACCTTTGACAGGACACCATCAGCATGTACATCCTCCCTCCACTACCCATCCACACTATCACTAGAGTTTGAATGACCAAGACCCTGGACAGCCCCATAAAGCTACCTACTAAACCTAATCAATTATACCGTAATCCCATGTCACTATACATTTCTTAATTAATACCTTACATACTCTACACATAGCTTCAGATTACAATTCCCAACCAACTCCTAAATAGAAGAAATGTTCAGTGGAAACATCATGACAAAAATTCATTTCTTCTTTCACATTCATAAAGGTGTTCCAAAATAATAAGATAATTCACTGCCATTTGGTTGCTCCACTTAGCTCCAGTTTTCACACCCTAGAAGACTCTACTTAACAACTGTAGGCCAACTCCAGGCAGACACCATTCAGTATACTGCTAGCTACATAACTGAGCCCTGCCACACCTTTGCTTCTCCCACAGCCTATTTAATCAGTCCTCCTTAGCAAGCATCATCAAAAAACATACAAAATGAACCACCTCATCTGTTTCCACATATTTCAGCATAGTGAGCCAATGCACTGACCAACCGTCCTGCCTCTCACCTACAAACTAATCACTACTACTGCTACTCAACAAAATATATCGCCATGTATATCCGCCCTCCACTACACATCCCCACTCTCACTAGAGTTTAAATAGCCAAATCTGCTAGGCAGGCCTATAAAGCTACCTTACCAAACCTAATCAATTATACTGTTACCCCCATACTACTATACAGTTCTTAAATAATGCCTGACATACCTTACACATAACTTCAGAGTACAATTGCCAAACAACTTCCAAATAGAAGAAGTGTTCACTGTAAACAACATTACAAAAATGACCAACATTTCTTCATTCACATTCATAAAGGTGTTGAAAAATAATATGTAACACATCTTTCCTTTCATATATCAACAAACTCTTCATTCATCTCTGGTGTGCCCTTAATGCATAAGTAATGTGATAAGACAACATACTTCCAACATAATGCCCTGCCACTTAGTATCTCCACCCATCTCCAGTTTTCACACCTTAAAAGCCTATACTTAACAACTGTAGACCAGTTCCACACACACACCATTAAGTATACTCCTGGTTACATCTGGGCCTTGCACACCCTTGCTTCTCCTAACACTCACTTAATTAGCCCTCCTTAGCTATTCTCATTAGAAAACACCCAACATGAATCACCTCACCTGTTTCCACCTATTTAAGCATCATAGGCCAATGGCCTGACCCCCTATCTGCCTTTCACCTAATTACAACTACTGCTACTCAACAAAACATATCAGCATGTATATATTCCCTCCACTGCCCATCCCCACTTTGGCTAGCATTTTCATAGCCAAGTGCACTGGGCAGCCCCACAAACCTACCCTAGAAAACCTCATCAATAATACTGTTTCCTCTATACCACTGTACATTTCTTCAGTAACACCTCACATACTCTAACCATAACTTCAGACGTCAATTCCCAAACAACTTCTAAAGAGAAGAAATGTTCACTTAAAACAATATGATATACATTTTCATCATTTCTTCATTCACATTCATTACGGTGTTGCAAATCATTTCTGCTACATATTTGTTTTGATACACCAACCAACTATTCATGCATCTTTAGTGTGTCTTCAATTCATGAGAAAGGTAATACCAGAAAAGAGCTTGCAAGACCATGCACTGCAACTTACTTGCTCCACCCAGCTTCAGTTTTCACACCTTACAACCATTTCCTTAAGAACTGAACACCAACTCCAGACAGACAGCATTGACTCTACAGCTTGTCACATAACTGTACCCTATCACAACCACCCTCCTCCTACCACCTTCAGATCTGCAGTGGGTTTGAAGACACAATATGATCTAAAAACAACCAAAAAGGAATAACCAAGTAGGAGACAGGAGACCTCATTATGAGCATGGCGGTAGCCATGTCTGATTGGCAGGCAAGGCTACCACCATGCTCGCTACCGGCACTGCCTCCCACGATTGAGCAATAACCGGCCCATTACGAGATGAATGGGCCGGTAATTGCCCATTCGCGGGTGGCGGTATTGCCGGGCTCCCAATCCCCATTCTGCCGCATAGGGCAGAATGGGGTTGGAGAGCATGATGCGCCGGCACTGTTGATAACGGTGCCAGTGCAATTGTGAGTTATGCTCGCGGGTGCCACACAGCCAGCCAGGTAAGACCTGGCAGGCTGTCAGGATCCCACGAGCAAAACTCGTAATGGGGCGGGATGGTATGAACGGTGCCATTGCCTTACCGGTACCATTCATACCGTCACCGCCAGGGTCCTAATGAGGCCCAGGGTCTATTTGTACAATTTCCAAAGGAACCAGACCAAAGAGCACACATTTTTGTCCAGTTGGCGCAGTCCTTTTGAAATTGTAGATAAAATTTCATCTGTCGCCTACAGAATCCGCATCTCCAAAGGAGAACTGACAGAAGAGAAATGGGTCTATATTAATCAGCTAAAGAGTTGTCACCCTAGGCACACTTTGCAGCAAATTGAGGAGCCAAGAGAGAATCAAATAGAGGAGACATCTGAAGCACGAGAATAAGAAAAAGAAGAATCAGAAGGGAACGATGGATTTATAAGTATAATTATGTAACAGGGAGTATTTTTCTTCACTATCTATTGTCATTATTGAAGCATGCGTGTCCCACTGCTGTCAACCCTATTGGAAGGCAGTTAGTGGGAAATGAAATAACCAGTTCTTATTTATTTAATAGATTTGTACTAGTTGTAACTATTCAAAGACCAAGGAGGACCTGCTCGGCGACCTGGAAGGGAGAAATCAAAGAAAATCTGGGAGTGTCGCTCCACACCATAAAGGAATATCTAAGAGAAAGCTGTGGGTGTCGTTCCACGCTCCAACGAGAGACAGCGAGAGGATCTGGACATTCCGCTCGCTGATGGAAGAAGGACTCCTAACTGATGAAGCACACCTTGCCCGACTCTCCCTCAACAAGGATCTCAGAAGAGTCGGGGGGGGGGCATCAGTGGGCTACATTGACCCACTGAACAGAATTTCACCAAAACCAAGTTGCATTTGCGCAGAAACAGCAAAATGGTCGCGCTGGCTCCAGTAAGCACCATGGCCTTAAAACTGCATTTTCCAGCAACAAAATGAAGGTTGCACCATCTTGCCAAGCACACATTGGGCAGGATAGAACAAGGGGACACACTGAGGCAGCGTGCCAGTGTATTCTGACGTATACAAATGGAATAAAGTGAAAAAGTAGCGTTGCCTGGCTGCAAGCCCAAAATCCCCATTAAAAAGGGAACTTTTTCACCTTTAAAATAATGCTGCTGACGCTATTTCCATCTGTTCTTCCTTAAACCACTGTGATTAATAATGTCACCAGGATCAGTGATATCTTCGTCAGACAACGTAGACTCCGAAATGTCCCCCTCCCCTGACTCCTCACCTTCTTCTTCTTTCCAAGAACCCTGTTTTTCCTTTCTTCATGACCTTTTTTTATGTAGATAGGGACGACCCGGAGGGAAGCCACCGTGCCTCCCAAAAGGGAGAACAGGGGGGCACCTGCCCCGGGACCGTCCAGAAGGGGAAAAAGCCCATAGGCACAAAAAAAACCCTGAGCTATCACAATGCTCTTCGGGAGGAGTTGTTGGCTGGTCAAGTGGGTCCGGAGGTACACCGAGAAAGTGTACACAGCAAGAACAGGCAGTCCAGTAAGCGGGCCGGGGACTGGTACACAGGAAGTAAGCTCAGCAGAGGGATCCAAACGTAGAGTAACAGGCAATCCAGTAGACAGGCTTGGGACTGGCACACAGGAATTCAGCACAGCGGAGGTATCCAAAACGGTAAGAAATAGACAATCCAGTAGACAGACTTGGGACTGGCACACAGGAGTATGGTACTGCAGGACGAGAGAAGAAAGTAGGAAACAGGAAGGTAGAATCAGGAGAACCGGAGGGCAGCCGAGAGGAAGGATGAACAGGCAGAACGAAGATGGGAAGGAGGGAGGGTAAGCACAGGCTGGAAGGAGGATGAAGAAGGCTGGGAACAGGGCAAAGGCACAGGCAGCAAGGAAAGAGCTGAACGAAGCAGCAGAAAAAAGGAAGGCAGGAGAAAGGATACCGGACTGGGCGCGAGGACCCAACCGGAGGAAAGAGCACTGGAAAAAACGGAGGGGGAGCAACCAGAGAAACACAGCAATGCAGGGCTAGCGGAAAGGAAACCGGAAGCGTTGCAATGAACCTGCGACCTGGAAAGAGCTGGTTATAACTCCGGGTCACGGAGCGTCACAACCAATGGAAACTGAACAGAAAGGAAAAACAAGGAAGGGGCGTGGCTTGATAGCGGCTGAGCGAGACGGGACTAGAGTCCGTGTCGCCAGCGGCTCCACAAATGCCAGGAACTCGGCGGCATGACAAATAAGGCCCTGCATGCCTAGTATATCGCATTGTGCTTCAGCAAAACCAGGCATGATTTCTGAATGACAGGCCCTGTCAAATCAACTCTGAGAAAAATCAACAAGGAACTCCATTTTTACCTGCATGGGAAAACACTTTCATTTTTTTCTTTGCAAAGTAGTAAAGCTCAGTAGTTCAAAGAAACACCAGCTATCTGAGCCATGTCAATTTCAAGGCATCTGTGATTCAAACAAAACTCCTGCATACAAGAAAATAACTATAGCTGCAAGACAGTGTGGGAATCCAGAGGGAGATGCAAAACCGAATTTAAAAAGAAATGCCAGCTTTTGACCACACATGTACAATGGGCTTTGCAAACTCAAGTAGAGAAAGGCCTGTTTTAAAAGTAAACAGTTGAATGAAAGCCTGTCATTACCTAGCCCAGTGAAGGGGTTTATTGCTGGGGAAAATACACACTTGGGTTATTTTATTCAACTGGCTTGTTTAATTCAGGACCAAATATAAGAAAGTAAAACTGGTAAACTATATTGGCTGGATTTTGCAAATTCCAAAAGAAAAATAGGTTTCTGCTTGAGGGGGGGGTGCTACCAACAGGAGGGCCTCTCTCAGCAGACACTAACACCCCAGTGATAATCATTAGGTTGGATAGAATCTAGTCTAGGCTGAACCCACTGACAATAGAATTTCCAGGACAATGTTGTGATAAGTGGGGAGGGGGCAATAAACATTCAATCAAGCTGAAAACCCCCCACTTTGCTCTGGAGGAAATGACAGTTGGCGGCAGCTGAAGAAAGAAGAAAATGGTCCAGTGACAGTCAAAGGACTGCCATTTGCTTCCAAAGACTATTTATGAATAAAAATGTAAATACTTTTATCTCTGCAGCAAGACTTTGTAAAAATGTAATAATTTTGCAGTTTAAAAGTGATTTTATGGGATTTCATTTAAGACATGGTAGAATTCACTGACCCCTTGGGAATTGAAATGACAAAGAATCAGGGATTACAAGGAAAGTATCCATGATGCCAATGCAAATTTTTATACTTACATCTCTTATGTTAATCCACACATGTGTATAAAGTTATGGAATTTTAGTCCAAATCGTATTAAAAGGGCAAAACAATGTCTCACGGATTGCAGAGTTGGAGTGTTATGTTCTACATAAAATATGTAACCTGTGTATATAATTTTCTAAGAGGTATCAATTGTATAAATGTACCATTTTTGGCAAAATCGGATTTTGGCTAAAATAACTGTGGGAGGTTTTGGACATTGTAAAACTTACATCATAAATCTGACATCATTCGCTTTAAATGATATGATATGATATGGTATTTGTAACGCGCCTATACACAAGTGTTTCAAGGCGCGACGAGGCAGGTCGACCAGCTTGGAGCGAGGCGAGAACTAACACCCCTGACCAATCCAGTAGTTTAGAGGCGTGCTTAGCTAAACCTGCCCAGTCATATACTTTGATGATGTCACCATGCATTATAAGTAAGAGTCCCTGACAAGACTCTACACACACTCTTCCTGAAGTTCCTGCGCTGCGTTTCTGATCTGCTCCATCCAGATTCCAGACTGTACTACAAGGCCAAATAATTGCTGACCCTACTCTAGTGCCCACTGCAAAACCCAAGCATTGCTGATCGTATTCCCTGCAAGGCCTCAATTCTGAAAACCCACTCATCTCCCTTTAAAAAGGGGAAAGCTGTGGTATTGTTTTGGGAAGCATCCTGAACCAGCCTGGCTTGCTGCCCACTAACTGCTTGCCCACTGACTGCATCCAGCGGTACCTGTGCCATCCAGTGACCAGAATTGCCATTCTGCTTTCCTTGCCATCCGGTGACCAGAACGGCCCAGCTGCTTTCCTTTGCCAGGCGCGCTGGCATGTGGTGACCAGAACCTTTTGACGGTCCAAAAATCCCAACATGTTTTAAATTTTCCATTCATTTTCAAATTATATGCTCTTGGTAATCCATAGCTTGTGATTGTTAGTGTCTATGCATGGTTGCTTTAGTGAGAAATTGTTTTTACCTTAAAGTTTTAAACACACATTCATTATTTATTTGTCAATTTCCGAGTGTCATTTCATAACATTGCAAGGGGTTTAAAATCCGTTTTGGTGAGGGAAGGTCGGATATGGATTCTGTTTTCTGCTGCTTATTCCTGATTACCAGCTGTGTCTTTTTTTATCCATTCAGAATTCAATTATTTGTGGGTTGAGGGAACATTGAAGAGTGTAATCCTAACTTGGGTGCTATCTTTCCTAAATTAAAAAAGTGCTCCTATTCCCTCGTGTATATGTTCCACTAGAAGGTTAAAACAAGTGCATTGCTTACGTTCTCATTGTAATTATCACCCCATTGGTGATTGCTGCCCCATATTAAAAATTGTATGATTTCTTTTGAATTTTTAAATAAATCAATAAATATTGCATTTTACCAACCAGCCTGGTTCATGGTCCATAGTGACCCGGGGTATTTGGAAAGGGGGTGTGATAGGGGTTGTCTACCATCTAAAATTGAATCTGCATAAAATAAGGAGAAACGCATCTCAGTTGTGCGCTACATACTAGACCGAGGCCAAAGTGTGTGTCGCCTGATTGAAATCCTTCACAGCTTCTTGAATAGTGCCAGATTACCAGTCATGCGTATAAGCCCGGGAAGGGAATTCCATTTAAGCGGAACTTGGACATTGAATGATGTCCCCCAAAGTGCATCAGCTTGTATCTACGCTGGGCCAAGGTGGGGAGAGCAGAGGAGCGGAACTGTCTCCCTGATGTGTGTGCTTTCACTCTATCCTTTAGGTATGTGGGACAGGCATGGGTACAGCATTTGAATGACAACATCAGGATCATCTGCATGATCCTATGTTGTACAGGCAGCCAGTGTAATGTCCTCCAAACATCGGACACATGGGCACATTTAGGCATGCCATGAATGGCCTGGATTGCGCTATTCTGTGCAACCTGCAGCGCTTGAATGTTCGAGCATGTGTTTCCAGCTAGGAGACTATTGCAATAGTCCAGTCTGGAGTTTATTAGCATAGAGGCAAGCAGTTCACAGTTCTAAACAGTGAGAAAAGGGCGGATGTAGTTTAGTGACTTAGAGATTAGACCACAGGCAGACCGAATATAGGAGACATGCAGTCTCATAGTCAACTCATCGTCAAGAATAACCCCTAATGTCTTAACTTTCTTAGACACATTGATGATGTTACCCGCAATGCAAAAATTTGTGTAGGCTGGGACCAGTCTGTTTAGATGAGTTCAACAGGCCACGATCAAGAGCTTGGTTTTGTCACAGTTCGAGGCAAGGGAATTGTTTGCCATCCATGCGTGGACTGCGTCATAGATTTTATTTATGGCAGCCAAATCCTGTTCATAATTCCTGCTTAGCTCAAGGATGACCTAGGTGTCGTCAGCATAATTTGTATACTGTACACCCAGGGCATCCAGTAAGTCAAGGATTGGCCTGATGTATATGTTGAACAGGGTTGGAGACAAGCAGGAGATCTGAGGAATGCCACATGTTTGGAGGACGGGTAGAGAACTTTCCTCACTAACTGATATGCTACCCGGTGCAGTCCGGATGCCAAGAAATGAAGATATCCACTGGGATGCCTGATTGGAGCAATGTACAATCTCCCCAAGCCTTCTTACCAGTAGGGAGTGATCCACCAGGTTGAAAGCTGCAGAGAGATCCAAGAACATCAGTTAGACAGGATGACCTCTATCCACTATGCCAGCCAAGGTGGATTTAAAGTCCCGCATGGTGGTTTCAGTCACAGGCTGAGCTCTGAAACTCGATTGGCAGGAGCCTAGAATATGATGGGCTTTCGTATGCTCCTGTAGCTGTAAGTATGCTAATTTGTCTATGATCTTAAGGACACATGGTACATTAGTAATAGGTTAATTACCAGTAAGGCGGGTGTCTGCGTTGGCCTTTTTTAGTAAGGGTGTGATGCAGGCCTCCTTGATAGAGGAAGGGACAATGCCTTCATCGAAGGATACGTTCATGAGTTTAGTTATCCAATGGGCTAGTAGCTCCAGTGAATCTTTGAAGACATCTGCTGGACAACAGTCACTAAGGCATGAGGTAGGTTACAGGTCAAATATGACTTTGGTGACTTGCTCCTCTGAATAATGGGAGAAGTAAAAAATGGGGATGTTACTGGATACAGGGGGCAAGTCCTGGGAAACATTTGCTTGGATATTACATCCCTACGATGATGACTGGATGTTACCGATGTTCTGTCTATGCCCTGCAATCTTAGCTAGGAATCCATTATGGATTTACTGACACCATGTGGAGTCTTTAGTTAAATCATGTTTAGTGGGAGGAGGTAATAATGGCTGTTTTAAATTCCTTGACTGCTTATTTATATTGGGCTAATGTGTCCAGGCTGGGGTTCTTGCACTAACCTCTTCCCTGGGCTCTCTTTAGCTGTCTGATAGAAATGATCTAATCAGAGAACCATGTATTTTTATGTGCCTCTGGTTTGATTGTTTTGCTTTTTAATGGAACTAAGACTGACATGACCTGTTTTATAGAGGTGGTGAGATGCTCCACTAATTGTGAGAAGTTGGTAAGTGGCTTAAGGCTAGATGATAGGAGGGCAGTAAATTTGGCAGGGCTAATGTTCTTGAGGTTGCGTGCAAGTTTCTTAATTCTGGGTAATGTATTAATTCTCTCTGGTGTTGTGGGAAGATAAACGGTAGCTTGGATACTAAAAATGTATTAGCGTTACTGCCGCATTTAAGGCATACCGCCAGCTTGTGATCAGGTCCATTGAGCCTTAAAGGAAAACCCAATGCAAAGGGTAAAAGATGTCAGCTGAGGGCCTGTTAAAAAATACAATATTGATATTACCTTTCTTTTGGAGTGAAATTGTACCTCGGTGTGGAAATGTGGAAATAAAAAACTTTGTTCAGTTTCTATACAGGCAACACATCTCTGTACCCATGTCCTTCCCATCGAGACAATGAACGCGCCGGGAGAGGAGCATGTAGCGGACAAAAAAAGGTAAATGGAAGAGATTAATCTAAAGTAAAGAGGCTCCAGAATAATGCCTCACTTTATTCATGACTTTTGCTTTTCATCAGTACCATGAAAAGGGTGCACTTGGAAGATGCAGGTAGTTACCTGCTCACCAGTGTGATAGTCCCAATGCATGACACAGATTTTGCCCTGCACTAGGAACATTCCGGAACTGTAAGGCAAAAAGCAAGAAAAACGAGGAAACTCTTCTGCTGAATAAAAACATTCTGCTTCCTGTCACACATGAAGAAAAGGACGAAATTCTGTTAAGTACAACAGAAGAAAACTTAGTTTGAATTATTTAAGTATACTGAAAATGTGACTGCACTTGGAAAGGAAACCCGTGTCATTTTATAAGCTCACAAATCATACGTTTCAAATCAAGGCCCTCTGTTTTTAAATACGAAGAAATGGAAACATTGCTGTTTAAAATTCAATGTGATTCTTATTCAGGATATGTTGAACACAAAGGAGAGAAATCATGGTAAAGTACTGATAAAGAATGGGTTGTGCAACACCAATATAACAGAAGAAAATAGGCCATTCATGCATAGAAAATCATTGTTTTTCTCATGTGGCCTTCCCTGTGCTAATTTCCAAGGAAACCTGACAAAAAGCTAAACTCACTGTCAACTGTATGGCTGTGTGAGTGGTTTTAGCTTGCCAATCATGGGAACATAGACCTATATAATTAAAAGCCATCAAAGAGCCACTTAAATGTTCAATAACAAAGAGCATCTGGGCCTCTAGATAATGGGATGCTGCGACCTACATTCAAGAGAATATTCTTAACACATACATTCAAACGCATTCCAGCAAAGGCTCAGACACAGAGCCAGAGTGCATCTTAATGAGATACTCCTCAGTGGAGATAGCAAATGTACAAGGAAAACACCCACAAATGCCCAGTATGCAATGTGTACAAATTGTGGCACAAAAAAGGTGCACATAAGTGGGCATGTAATTGTGCATCTGATGAGATGCCCACATTATTGGAGCATCAGGCAGATATGCACTTTGTTAGGTGCAAATGCAAATGCTGACATGAGCATCACTTTGCGCAAAGAAAATCGTTTGCCCTAAAAAAGAGAGAGCGCCTACCCTAAAATACCCAAGCAAAGTATTTCGGACAATTTGTTTAATGCTCATTCTCTTTTTGTTTATCTAATGTTCATAATAAGTCTGAGGTGATGCGTATATTTTTTAACATCAGCTTTGTGGTGAGTTTTCTATTTAAAGTGGAACAAATCCCATGGGAGTAAGAGCATACCATTCAAATGTCTCAAGTGGTAGTTTGGCCATGGCATTCAGGAATGTCATAGAGTGATATCTGTAATAGTCCGCGGGATAAGGGCGCGAGTGTTGAGCTCCAACAGGGGCTCTCGCTTCATTTTCCTTTTGCTGTTGTTGTGCTGATTGCACTTTTGTCGTGCTCCCTGCATCATATAATGACTCATAATCAGCTAAAGGGGGCCGTTTGTCAGCCGCTGATTGCCTGCTGATCCACCATAACAAGGTGAGGAGTGTGACAAGGGGCCCATAGTCTGGACCTGATGAGCTGTGTGGTGCCGGGCTGTCACAACAATCATTTAGCGGTCACTGAATTAAAAAGCACCACATTTTCTGCTGTAACTGACCACCCCGCCCCTTGCAGTTATGTCTGTGCCCCTAAAGGGCTACTATGAGAACCTGATTAAGCCCCGGGAGACTTGTATAAATGAACCTGCTATTGCGGCACCCATAACATCACCTAACACAAAGTCAGTGGTAACCAAGGTTGCTATTGTCTCAAACAACATACACAGCTTTTTGGAAAGAGGATTACAGGGGAGGAGGATTTCGCCACTCAGAAACAGTCTGCTAATACCAACAAAAGACGCTGCTTATCATGCAGCTGATGGAAGAGGCTTGACAGCTAGGAAAGGGATCCCCTACGTGTTCACCTCCTCAATATAGCAACTCTACCAGGAATACCATCTATTTTTTCCCCCACTCTCGTCCCTGTTTTAACTCCTGAGAAACCAGCACAGGGCTGTCAATGCTCTTTTTTCTTTACTGAACTGGCGGTTATGAAGAACCTTTTAATGTGGTTCCTTGACAACTGTAGAATCCCACTGAGACACTCACCATATCGTGGTCCTGGGATTCCAGGACCTGCTCCTTTAAGGTCGAGTCCACCAGAACCAGGTCTCTATGTGAGAAGGAGTCGTAGACCACAGAGTAAAAGGTGAATGGCATATTGCCTTCTGATATCATGGGCCAAGGGAGTCACATAAGCACAGCACATCATTAACCTGTTGTGAAAGCGTTCCGAGTCACCTGATTTTGCCCTGCTCATTTGTCTCTTGCCCATCCTCTTACGGCCCTTAACGGGTCTAACACCATGTTAATGCCCCCCACAACCACCAGTTGACATTCTACAAATTCGATTAATTTATCCCTGACCCTATCCCAGAATTCAATTGATTCACATTCGGCCCGTACACTGAACCCATCGTAAGCTTAGCACCATGCAACTGACCCTTTTCAAACACATATCTGCCATTCGGGTCAGACAGTACCGATTCTATCGTGAAGCCAAGCCGGGTTGAGAACAGAATTGCGACCCCACTCCTCTTCTTGACATCAGAGGCCATAATCATTTCCCCCACCTCCAGTGAGTGTCATTTGGGCTCACACCCCCTCCGCGAGTGTGTTTCCTGAAGGCACATCCCATGAAGGCTGGCCCGCTTGAACTCACGGAGTACCAAAGAACTTTTGGACAGTGAATTAAGGCCCCAGACATTTAGGGAGCCAATGCTCATTTCACCCAGGCCAGACATCGGCTCTTTTCCTGAGGTATCACATTACTCCCCCTTCCTCCGAGACAGATCCATGATTGGGATCCTGTTAACTGGGCCCCTCCACTGCACAATCCTTTGAGAACATACATCCCCTGAACCTTAGCGACCCTCTCTGTACCTCCCTCAATGGCATCCAAGCCCACCCGGATCCATCTCCTTTGATGGGATTGAATCACCAGTTGTCCTCCCCAATCAAGGACCAGCTGAACTAAGCTCACTAACTCGAGCCCCCTTCTCTGCCCACTTTTCCAACTACTATCAATTTGCCAGCTAACCTTTACACCCCTCATGTTATGCACAGAGACCCCGCTCCAGGCCTCCAGGCATGCCCCACTGGCTCAAGAGGGACCGGCTGGAGGGGAGTGGAGTTTCCTGAATTTTCTTGTGCCTGGAACTTTACGTCTGTTTGGACCCTTTATGCGCCATCATCTGTCCTCATCGTCCATTTTCTGCCCATCTCCTCCCATCAGCTCCTCTGTGACCCTTCTTATATCTTCCTCTGTCACCAGTTTATAGCTGTAACCCTTGAGTTTGAAGGATATAGAGAATGGGAAAACCCCATCAGTATCTCACACCTTTCTTGCTGAGCTACTTCATTAAGGGGGAGCATAGGCACCTCTTCCCCAGTGTCAGTGCGGACATGTCCTGGTCGATCGCTACCTACACATTTTCCAGGGACACTGAGCCCAGCCCCTTGCCTTTTCCAGGATTTTTTGTCTATCCGGGTAGTTGTGGAAGAGTGCAAGCAATGTGCGTGGGCCCCTCCCAGCTGCACCCACTCTGTGGACACTTTTGAGTTTTGGTTCATCCATGTTCTCATCTCCGAACAGTGCCTTCACCACCTCATGGATGATCCTCCATTTCACCCTCCTTCTCTGGGATTCCAAAGAATCTCAAGTTATTTCTTCTCTCACAGTTTTCAAAATCGTCAATTTTTAGGGCCATCTGACCTTCCCTTTCTCTCCAGCTCTGCCAACCTCAGGTTTATCTGGGTCTCCATTGTCTCGAGGGAGGTCTGGTTGTTCTCAACCGCCTGGAGTCTCTTGTACATACTGTCGATTCAGACATATATTCTGTCTACTTTTACAGCAATGTCTGACCTCATTCCCCTGGTCTATGCCAGGATGGAGGCGATATTATCTCTTAGTGGATATGGCGTTTGCTCCCCACCTCTGACATATTGGAGTTGGTTGTGTCACTCTCCAGTTCTGCTCTCTGTAATTCAAAGTGTCCCAGTTTTGCCCTCCAGTCCATGGGCAGGAGTGGGATCTGCTCTGTATTTTGGGTCTCTCCTGGTCCCAGAGGCCCTTGTTGTTGGGCCCTTTCTCTGGCTCCACTCACTTCTGGGGGCCCACTCACAGTTGCTGCCCTTTGCCGCTATTCTGTGCCCCGCAGTCTGGGTTACTTAGGTAGTAGGGAGGTAACATGATGGGCGTACCCCCTTCCTCTCCTTCTGTGTGATTGGAAGTCTATTACCTGCCCCAGAGCCTAAGGGCCCCTTACCGGTATCAGACCGTGTCGCCTTCTCGCTTTCCACTGTGTCCGGCACTTCACATTTGCAGCGCAGACTGTGGTCCTATCAAGCTTTCATCCCAACTCTACTTCACTGCCTGGGAGTATGGTGTCAGGTAACGTAGATCTTCTATATGGCAGGTAAATGCCCCATGTATGTACACTGGGAGCCTTCACCTTATTGCATCTCATGTGGCTCCGCTGGGGCAACCAAGGACATTCAGGAGGGCAGACTCCTATCTGGGTCTCCTCTCGCGCAGTGTCCTCTCTTCTATTCACTGCCGAGCTAGAGTTCTCTGCTGCTAGTGGCAGTGGGGGAGTCTTCAATAATGCGGGCACATGCCCCAGGTATTCACCTGGGGGCCCACACCTTCCCCGGGTTCTCCCGAAGTTAACTGGTGGGCTGTGAGAGCGGGGGGCCAAGACAGCACCCGCTGGTCTCCTTGGTCTCCACCACCTCCATGTCTGGGCACACTGTGGGCCTGTTTCGTCACTGTGTGCTACTATAGCCCCTCTTCTCCTGTTCAATTGTCTCATGTCTCTTCTGACATGTGTGGTGGGGGCCCTTCCCAGCCGGATCACAATCCAAGACCCTTATAGGGACTGTCACACCTCCTGGTGTTGAATACCTGGTCTCCTTGATAGGCCTGCTGGGCTCAGTCTTTCTGGCCCCGGTCTGTTCCGGGCAGTTCCTGCGCCCTTGGGAGTGATTATCTAATTATCCTCACCTCTGCTCTCGGGTCGAGAGAGGGGGGCAATCAAGACCCCACTGTTAGGCAGAATCACCTGCAGTACCCTTTGGAAACACTACAGGTAATTAGGACTACAAGTGTAAGCACAATTTCAACTATTGTACAAGCTTGTACTACACAGTAAAGTGGTAGTGATGGCTGAGCAGCCAGACTTATCTCAAGAGTTTAAGTGAGCAGTAGAACAAGTTACACAAAGGACCAACAAATACAGTGATTCAAGTAAACACTTACTCAAGGTTTCTTGGTAAAAGAATATATGATTATTTACTCAGTCAGTTATAAAACATTACACTAGCACAAGCAGCTCAAGATCACACACTAATACACCACAAGTATCCAACCATTAAGTAATTGAACAGGTGTAGCTCAAAAATGAAGTGTGAGCAAAACAGCACTTCAGATACTTAATAAGGGAGGGAAAAGACAAGGTTATAAGAATAGACAGCCCAAATACATTCATAGGCAGGGCAAAGGGTTTCAGTTAAATACAACCAGCAATTCCTATTAATAGGCCTGGGCCAAAGTCAATGGTTCAGAGTCTTTTGTATAGGATAGCACAGTTCTGGTATATAATGGTTACGTCTTTGCCACAGATTTTCAAAGGATTTGGCTAGGTGAAAAGTTTGCCGAATGTGGGAAGGACGAGCCTTCGTAGTTGAGGAAAGTTTCACGCACTTTCTCGATGGCCGAAAATATTTTCAGACCGCGTTTGCACAGTACCTTGTCAATGAAGAAAGCTGTAGCTGAAGTAGTTGTTCCTGGCAGTTCGAGCAGATCTCGCTGTTCCTGAGCGTCAGTCGTGGGGACAAGAAGGAGAATGTCGGGAGGTTCCTGCACTGCCCAGGGAAGAGGCCAAAAGCTGTAGCAAGACGTTGGTTTAAGGTGTGAGTGCCTTAAAGTCCACAAGCTGGTTTCCTTCCCTCTGGATATCCGGTTTTCAATAGCACTCTGATGAAAATTCGACCAGAATAGGATGGTGTCCAGGTGGCTTGTGAGTTGGTTGTTCCCACCAAACTCAAGGGAAGAAGTTAACCTTGAAAGGGTTCTCTGTCGTCGGAGTTTCAGTCAATTCGGACCTGCAGCAGGGCTTCGCCGGTCGTCCAGGAGTTGCAGCAGTCCTCTTCCTTCCTCTCCTCTTCGGTTCTTTCGTTCCAGTAGTCGACTCTGCTTTCCAAGTCCAGAGACCTGCTTTTAGACAGTTTTCCCACATTCATTCCAGCCTGGCTGTCACTCACATAGCAGGGTGGCTGTCCTTGCCGGACAGCCAGCCGGCCAATCACGCCAGAGTGCATTCAGGTCTCCTAGGACACTAAGCACGGGGAGTTTCGGGCACCTCCCTCACATCCTGTCCACTGCAGACACTCAGGCGCTAGAGGAGGGCTTCAGCACTGAAGCCTGCCAAAGTCCAGCGAACAAAGTGACCAAACCTGGTTTGGTGCGCAGAGACAAACACAAGAAGGACCTTTCCTAAAAGAAATGGTGAAAAAAGATGACTGGAGTTTGTTTTTACAGATAGGTCTGGGGCGCCATATTGAAAAACATGGCTGACCCGATTTTTAGCTAACATTGTTAGCGGTCGGGAAAAATCACGATAGTTGATCTAAACCACTGCCACCAGCCATTTAAAGTAGGAAAAGGTAACGTTTTACTGTTACATCAGTGTTTTGACACAGGGGAAGCTAAGCAACCCCTCCAGCACTCTATAGGAAGATAGGGTGTGCTAGGTCAGTAAATTTAAAGAGACTAGTAAAGTAAATTTAACTTTAGATACTTGGGAGACAGTAGTCAGTCCCAGAGAAGGTGGGAGTCTGAAAGACATCCCTGTGCCACTGCACTGAAGGTGCTGTGTGACACACAGAAAAAGATGATGCCTTGGAGTTTGTTTAAAAACACCATAACCAAAGAACACAAAAGGAAAACACATTGAAAATGAAAAATTCAAAGCCCCAAAATATAGCAAAAGAGCTGCATGGCTCTAAGGTAGAGGGAATTTCTCACTTGTGTGAGAATTCTCCCTAACACCCGCTCCACCAGGGGAGTCACCAGCTCCAGACTGGTCTGGAGATTGCGTTTGAGTGGGGAGGGATGGCAGCCCACAGGACTCCCTACCATAGGTGAGGCGAGGGAAGGAGTTGCATTGTAGTTCGATAGAGCAAAGCTCAGTTGCAGTAAAGGCAGACCCTTCCGGTCCAGCGTTGCATCTGTCCTTGGTCCCGCTCTCCTTATAGTATAGAGGGGTCCCCCTGTGTGCCCCTGGTGTCCATCTATTGTGTTATGGGCGGACCTTCAGGTTGTTGTCTCCTCCAGGGTGCCCCCGGTGCCCTTATACTTTCCCTCCTACAATAGTACAACGGCGGTGGGTGGCTGATCATCAGGTGGTCTTCCGTGTCCCAGTAGGCCCATCTAGCTGCACAGGCTGGGCCGGCTGATCACAGTCTGCACCGTTGGCGTAATATCTTGTGGTTCTCTTTGCTGGGTCGGGGCAAGGGCGCTCCCCGCTACTCCCTCTGAGTCTCGTTTATGTGGTTTCCTTGGACCCTGAGGCCCGGGCATAAGAGCGGAGTGTGCCCCTCGGGACCTCACAACCCGTGGGGGGGCTAGATTTCTCTGGCAGTGGCTTCGTGCGGGGGCTCAAACCTCAGAACGGCCCTTGAAATGCAGAGCTCAACACAGAGTGAACCTCATCTCCGCGCCCTCTTTTGGCCTCCGTCCAGCCTTTTACATGGACAAGGGACAGATAGCTCTTTTGATGCTATTAGACATTTCTGCAGCCTTCAACCTGGTGGATCATGCTTTGCTTATCACCAGATTGAGGGAAGTAGCTGCCTTTTCCGATGTGGCCACTGCTTGGACTGAATCATTTTTAGAAACAGACTGTGCAGGAGCTGTAATGATACAGCTGAAGCAGCAACAATAGTGGTGCAGTTTGGAATCCTGCAGGGAGCTTGCCTATCGCCCTCCCTTTACAATGGGCCTCATTACAAGTTTGCAAGTCCGGTAACAACGGTGCCGGTAAGCTACCGGCACCGCTGTTACCGGACCGGCAAACTACGAGTTCTGCAAGCTGGTGACTTTCCGCCCGCCAGGTCTGTCCTGGCCGGAGGACCAGCACCTGCAAACTATTGCACCGGCACCATTCAGGGTCATAATGACCACCAATGTTTTTTCTGTCCCACTTTAAATCTGCTGGAGGAAAATGGTATGGCATTCACAAATTATGCTGTTGACACTCATTGTGTCATACCACTTTCCGGTGATCATAAGCAGGACACGAAAAGGTTGAATGAAGTTTATGCTATTATTCATGTAAGGATGGTGGAGAATGGTCTTGTCCTGAATAAGGAAACGACTGAATTGATGGTAATAAGAACAGAGCAAAAAATCCTAAAACTTGGAGCTGACTCTAGGATGTTTCTGGTGGTGGGTTGCGACCTAGACACAAAAAAGAAAGTGAAAACATTGGGAATTCACTTTGATCAAAATTTAAATAGGAATGCCCAAGTTAACCGCTTGGTTTCTATTTCAGCATATTATATCGAGCTGTTAGCCCAAGTTCGCCACTACTTCTCAAAGTTAAACTGAAACATTAGCAAGAGCTATTATAGGATCTGAGTTTGATTACTGCAGTAGCATATTAGTGCATATCAAGAAGGCAGAGTATGCCAGACTCCAGGTAATACAAAATAGTGCTGTGAGAGTGATTACTGTACTCGAATGGAGACATCATGTAACCAAAGCTAGAAGAGAATTACATTGGTTACCATTTGAGGCAGGGATTGAGTGTGTCTTCTTTGCTGCAGCTCCTAAAGCTCTTAGAGAAGTAATAGTGACATATTTAAGAAGAAACTGAAGACTCTGCTCTTTACATAGTTTAGAATCCTCCAGAATTTGTAGTTACAACCTATCGGCTTCTCGCCGATTTCCCTTGGTTATGTTTCTTTGTTTGCGCAAGGAAGCCTCAGGGTCCATAGGTGTGCAGTATAAATGTATAAAGTAAAGTAAAGTATGCTACCTTGCTGTGTCAATGACAGCCCGTTTGATTAGTTCACAGGGCTAACTTGTATCAATCTAATGGGCTCACATCCCTCTAAAATGTATACATGTCATAAAAGCATATAAGTATGGGTCATGTTTTTTTGGCACATGGGTCTTTTTGTCCCACTACAACCCTGATTTCAAAACCTGATGAAAAAAAACATGCAACTTTACTACGTTTCGTGCAGAGAAGAAAAGTTGTAAAAACAACTCCAGACAAATGTTACTAAATGTTTGATCAATTTAGGCTATGAAATGTGAATCTGTTAGATCTCCTATGGGGCCAACTCACTGTGGCCATTACCCTGCATTTTTAACAGCATTTCTTAATGCAAGTCCCCTGTATTTTTAACAGCAAGCCCCCCATACCGCCTCCTGCTCCCGCACGACCCATACTCAACCCCCAATGACTCTTAGATATTTAGAAGAAAGGCCATAACAACACACACCATGAAGAATGGGGTGCATACATGTGGCAAAATGGCCACAGTGAGTCGACACCCTTCTAGTTGGGTGGGTACCATGAAGCGGGCCACTGATTGTCATTTTAAGGTGTTGACTATACATGTGAATACATCAGAATTCCATTTCTTTAGGCCATTATTTACACATTTTCTGCAGTCTCTGCACATTAGATGATAACATGTTTCCTGTTTTACATGTGCACACAGCACAGGGAAAACAAAATACTATTTGTTCTTACTTAAATGTAATTTTACTCAGCTTCAAGTACAGTGAAAGTTGGATATAACTCACACTATCAACCTACAATATCCTATTCTTATTCTGTTAGCAATGATTTATCAGCCCCTCTGCTTTGCACACAGAAAAATTGTAGGTTTTCTCCAAGAAGTCTAATCTCACTTGGCTATAAACGTAGTGAGAAAGCACTGTTGAATTCCCCACTAAAATATCAAGATATTCTATTTGAAATGTGCTTCCCCTAGTGTAAACAACCTCCCAATTTCTTTCCCACTCCAGGGATTTAGCAGGCCAATGATTTAAGGGGACATATTTAATTATTACATTAATAAACACTAATACAATTACATTGGGATGTTTTATACTCAATTTTAAATAAATAGTAAAGGCCCAGGGTGAGAAGAGACCCTCACATGTTTTTCAGGGAATTCCCAGGCACCTGGCCTCTCCTCTTCCCTTTCTCCCCTTTTCAGGAAATCAGGTCGGCCTCGGCTTAATCTGGTTTAGGCTCCCTCATGGACAAGTATCCTTCATCTCCAGATATTATATAAGTTCAGCACTCATCCATTTGGAACATGTCCCTCCCTTCTTGGCAGTTTTCAAATTTTTCACTTCACTATGTCTTGTGTGGTCCTTATCTTATAATTAAGGATTTTCCCACACATGTTCATGATAATATCACAATTTTTGATTGTTCCAATCTATCAACTGGGATACTTAATAGTTAGATGCTCTTAGATTATATAACCCCCAATCTCCATAGGTTGGTCATATTTTCAAAACATGTGACAAAGGGTGGGGCATGCCTGCTCCCACACTTTTGAATTACAATCATTTTAGTCATATATTCTCATACCAATATGGCACATTGATGAAATATGGATTTCTGGAACCCCCTGGCCCAGACAGATGTGCTGACATGTGTCATAAGTATGAATAATAATTGTGTATGAAGTTATTAATATTCATAATTTTATACATTATTAAAAACATAGTCAAATCAGGTTTGGACTTATTAAATAGAGGATGAACATATTTTTAAATGTGTAAGTCATATGGTTGTGGATTTGTATAAACAAAAATGCATGTATGATGTGGATTCCAAATAATCAGTATATTTCTAGAGCTTGGTTACAGCCTTACATTTTGTTTTCTTAGAATGGTGAAATCCTCATCATGAGTCATGTAAGCATCTCTCAGAGGCCCCATTATAGAGCATCTGGTCGCCTTTATTGCATTATTTGATGTCAAGAAGTGACACTTCTAAGTGTATTTAATTGGGGTCTGAAATATCCAGCTCCTGGCATATGACATAAATAAAGTACATGTATGAATGATGTGGATTCCAAATAATCATTATATTTCTAGAGCTTGGTTGTAGCCTTACATTTTGTTTTCTTAGAATGGTGAAATCCTCATCATGAGTCATGTAAGCATCTCTCAGAGGCCCCATTATAGAGCATCTGGTTGCCTTTATTGCATTATTTGATGCCAAGAAGTGACACTTCTAAGTGTATTTAATTGGGGTCTGAAATATCCAACTCCTGGCATATGACATAAATAAAGTGCAATGTTTGAGATGAAAATGCAACTATATTTATTTTCTAGGATTGCTCTTTTACACCAGTCCAGTGAGGTTGTGACTAGTCCATTACTCAGAGGCAATGGGCCAGATGGCCTTGTATTCTGTAAATGTAATGTGTTTTCAGGATAAAAGACAAACCATATTTCCACTCCAAATGGCCATGTCGGATCTTCTGGGACACTTAACTTTTGGTATCCAAGTTCAGTGCTCATCCATTTGGAACAGGTCTTCCCCTTCTCTTCAGGTTTCAGAATTCTTGCTTCCCTATTTCCTGTGTGTTTCTTCTCTTATAACGGTAATTTTACCACACTTTCTGATGATAATATAACACTTTTAGATTGGGAAAATCTTTACATTGGCTTGCTCAATAGCCAGAAACTTCCTTAAAATGCAATCTCATACTCATTATTTGTTTGTATTTTGTTGATATTTATAAAGCCCTTCCACAAAAGAGCTGAACAGAACTTTCAAGAAACAGCACGACATAGGTTTTAGAAAGGGAGGCGAAAATGGGATTTTAACCTGGTAGGAAAGATGTGTATCTGCCACTGGCCATATGTTCTGCCCAGCAAAACATAGCAGTGGCTTGGATGTGAATTAGCACCAGACAGCCCCTGCCCCCACATACGACTTCACACCCACATACCGCTACTATACAATACTGCTACTATACAATACATTTTAGAAAGGTTTGACAGAAGCTACAGAGAGGGTGCAAGGCAGAGCCAGATCCTCAGAGAGGAAGTGTGTACATAAAGGCAGCCACTGACTGGGGAGAAAGCTTGGGTGCCAATTAAGGCATGGAGTACAAAGGACAGAGGATGTGAATGCGAAACTTGTCCAACTGTCGCTATGTACTATGGGACATCTGCTTGTACTTATTTTTTAAATGAAAGGTAAATCTTTCATGTTGACTGATAAGGGGGAGATGGAGAAAATTACCAGGAAACTGGTTGATCCCCCAACGTGTTCAACTGGCTCAGATGAATGGAGCACCACAGAACAGCGACTAGAACTGTTACGCTCACATTGTCTCTGCGGGGGCATCGAGTGCTGCTGGGCGTGGACGTCTACTGGATGCTGGGTTTGGATGCGCTGGAGGCCTATTTGGCTTGGGGTCTGCACCTAAGATGGGCAAGGAAAGCAGCTAGGAAGGATTCCGGTGCTTGGTTGGGTCCATACTCCCTCTGGTGTCCCTGCCTTTCCCCTTTGCGCGAGATTCCCCCCGTGAATGCTCCTCCCCTTGTATCTGTATTTAGTAGGCTCTCCGTCCTGCTAGTTCTGTGCAGGGGTGCTGTTGCAGGGTGCTGGCTTTGTGGGACCGAGTTGCGTCACTGGTCCATAGAGTCTGTTGAGTCGAGCCAGACCTGCTGTGGCTGAGACTCGCCATGCCCTGTCTTGCTGTTTCAGTTCTAACGTATGACTGGGACTGTTTAGGCTCTCTTGCCTTCTTTCTATATGTCTTTTCCTGTTTGTCTTTCCTTATGTGTGTCTCTTTCCTTGTCCTGTTGTCCCCTTTGTACTTCTTAAATGTTCTTAGATTGCCTGTCTGACTTGTTGCCTTTTTCCCGATAGCTCCTTGTCGCTGCAGGTGTTGGGAAGGAAGTTGGAGCTGCCCAGACAACCCCCAAGTGACGGCTCCACTTGGGTGCAAATGGACGGTATGCGGAAAAGCGAGATGCGGAGCCCAGCTGGGATGACAGGTAGGAAGTGGGTGCGCGAGGCACTGGCATTGATGCTTTCATTTTCTAACCTGTTACTTTTCTTTTCAGGCGTTGCAGAATTGTGGCTCTGTGGGGCGGTGACAAGTAGCCAGGTTTCAGGTCGAGCGGCCGGGACACAATGCTTGAATCTCAGGTTAGTAAGTGTTGATCCACTACTGACTTCTCCTGTGTTTGTTTTTCCTTGCAGCAGGTCGATGGATGATCTCAGAGAGGCTGCTGGAGTCCGTGGAGTGCAGGGATCCGATTGCGATGAGTGTTACGATGTTGCTAAGCAGAGCAACGCGAAGCATGCTGCTGGGCCAGGGGGTGGCTTATATAGCCAACCAGGCCCAAGTGTTTAACCACACCGAAAACACTAGTCTGCATATGCCTATACAGGGAATTGGGCTGATTTAGTCCCCTCAATGTTTGATTGTCCAGGTTCATGCATTTGTTGATGAGCATGGCGCAAAAGGCGCCAGGACAGGGACCAAGTGGTCCTTTTCCATTCTCTGGGGGAAGCTAGGGTAGTTCTCTGGCGTGGCGATCCCAGTGCAGCTCGCGGGCAGCGTTGCAAGTGCTTGCCATGTCCAGTGATCATGATAGGAACTGAATAGGAGCCAAATGAAACTCCTAGGGACCCATACATTTCAGCATCTCTGCACACCGTTGAACTCAAGGAAGAAGGATTGGGGGTGGGGGCATTGTCGGATAACTTCAGGCGATGGGCACACAATTGATGTAACAATGATAAAGGGTTTCAAAGTTGGAAGAGGGGGGTGTAATAGGTTAAGATCTAATTGCTTAGAGGTTGTTTGTTAGATTGAAGGTTTATGGCAATATAAAGTGGGATGAATTAATGGAGTTACGGATGGAGAATAAAGGGGGAGAAGAGGTTGGGGCGGAATGGTGCTTTTCCAGCACCCCCAGCCATCCTGGCACTCTTGCCATTGGGGACCTTGCCGGTTCACCCTACAACCGTTGTTGGGCGGTCCACATGTGAGGTAGACACCCAAGACTGGGGGCAGCTCTCTGGCTGGGCTGTGTTACAGCTTTTCTCTCTGGGGAGGGATGTGGACCCCACAGGGCTCCCTGTGACCACCGCTGGGCTTGGGGATGGTCAACCCACATGTGAGAAAGGTGACCAAGGACAGGACAAGACCCCTAGCCGTCCTGGAGCTTTGTTCATGTCGCATTACAGATTTTCCCCCTCGAGTAGCACAGGGACCCCGCTGGGTTTCCCCATGACCACCACTGGGCTGGGGTTCGGTGGACCCCATTTTAAGTCACATAAGGCTTAGTAGCCAGGCCGAAGCCCAAACGGGCAGAAACCAATCCAACAGGATTACAACTCTCAGCAATCTCGTGAACTGGCAACAATGGAACACATGTTTTAGCCTAGCTAAAGACCCTAAGAGGTCAAAACACATGTTGGCTGACCACTTAGTATTACCTACACCACTACAAACAAGGATGCAACAAATTTCAATTACATAACAAAGCGCAAAGTAGCTGGGTACAAACACACCTTAGGTCATTATAATTAGTCACAACTTGCAGCATTTGAAACCCAGTTTACATTGTGATCTGGAGGTTTGAACTAGATATCTGAAATGACTTGTTAATTACAAGTCATTAACCAACACAATTGGATTTTAATCAGTTATTAATTGTTTGTGTTGGTTATCCCTTTGAAATGTATTACTACTCCATACAGTTCGAAAGTATTTATGAAAGCATTTTTAAAGGAAATAAAAATAAATATATGTTTTATTACGCCACTCCAAATTTGAGAAAGGTCAAGGTTACAGTTTTCTTAAGTTTACTCACGAGAAGAGAGCACAATTAATCAATCTTGAGTGACTGAAACATGCTGCACAAACAATGAACATATGATGCAAAGCGAAAACCACTGTCAAGAGCTTTTGAAACACAACAGCAAACAGCATCACAACTTGCCGACCAGAGGACAAGAGCAACTTTCTCCAGGGCAAATTAAATGCCAGAGCAAACTGAAGCAAGACTTGCTGACATGAGGACAAGAGAAACATCATCCAGGGCACATGAGACACCAGAGCAAACTGAAGCAAGACTTGCCGACAAGAGTACAAGAGAAACATCCCCCAGGGCACATGATACAGCACTCGATCAGGACACGAGCAGTGCTGGGTACCCCAGCTAGTTTAGAATATATCTCTTGATAGTATTGTGTGTGAGATTAAACTGGAATAGAAATAAATATAATTTCAAGGACTTTTTTCTTAAACATATCCCATGTAGTTGGAACTAGTCCATATGGCCCATTGTTCTGTGAACTAAATGTTTTTTTAATGATAATTGACAAATCTATCACTCCTGATGACCAAGGTAAAATCTCCTGGTAAAAATAGCCTGAAGCAAAAGAAATGGGAATTTCAGAGACTTCATTGAACAGCTGAAAAATCAAGCATTTGCCAAAGCTGTGTTAGAAAGCCAATGATTTCTATACATTTAAATAGAAATGTATTCCCTATTTTAAGGACTGACCTATGCAGATGCTGGATCCAGGCTAACAGTGGCCTGACCTCAGGGATGTGGACCCTGGGTCCTTCAACTACACTGACACCAAAATGCCCAGTAATATGAAGAGCCAACACGGTACAGCAGGTAGCTGAGAGAGAGTCACTGAGAGTGTTCATTGAGAAGACACAAGACCAGCACACTGGGAAGAGCCAGTGATGTTCCCACACCTGAAAGAAGGTAACACGAGTTATGGGAATCACGGGAGACCTGATTGGGGTTTGGGCAATACTGAAGAGTACTTTGGGAGTGATCTCCCTCACCACAGTAAATACTGAGATGTTATTAAGGCTGAAGAACACTGCGGGAGTAATTTCCCTAGTCACAATAATTACAGATAAGATATCTGTCATGGGTATCAGGCAGGTAGTTGGGGCAAGCTGGGTGGGGGCTTGGCAGGCCTGCCATAGGCACACAAAGAACCCATAGCAGATCTCTCCTTTAATTCCTTCCTAGTGTTTGTAGCAACTTCCTGGTTACCATTTCCTGTTGCCAAACAGGAAGTGCATGACAATTCATGAGCTCTCTAGTGTTTGGGTGTGGCTGGCTATATAAGCCACACCCAAGATTCTTCCAGTGCTTTGTGTTGCTTACTGTGAGCTGTATCAGCAACACACTTGCCGTGCTCTGGATCAGCCAGCTCTGCTTACCTGCTCTGGATCATCCTACTTCTGCTTACCTGCTTCGGATCATCCTGCTTCTGCGTACCTGCTCCGGATCATCCTGCTTCTGCTTACCTGCTCCGGATCATCCTACTTCTGCTTACCTGCTCCTTACCCGCTCCGGATCATTCTGCTTCTGCTTACCTGTTCCGGAGGAACCTCCGTTCTTACTCCATGCCGCAGCAATCTCCAGTCAAGAGGGGACTTCTACACTGGCACCTGTAAGAACAAAGAAGAACTGGGTTAACAGGCGCACATCAGTAACGATGCACATACTCACTGAATCTTCCCGCGACACTGGAATCCAGGTCAGTTGTACGAGCGCACAAACCCCTTCAAAAGAAAGAAGAGACATTATTCATTGCGCTCGCACCAATAACGCAGACACTTATTTCGCTGTTCTCTCTCTCAATGCGGTGCATACTTATCAAAGCCTCCGTGCATACTTACCAAACCACCAAGTCTCCAGTAGCACTGAACCCGGACTCGAGGCGCTACTACCACATAATTTCTCCTGCAAGGGAAAGGGAGAGACATTACCAGGCGCGCTCGAAAATTGAAGGTGCTGCGCACCCTACCAGCAGCTAGCTTCTACATGCAGCGCTACTCACCCACAAAAACACCGGCAAAGACATTATGGACAATTTTGGACACTAAACATTCTCTGCGCAACATTTACTTGTGGGAAGGACTTTCTGGCCAGCGAAGAAACTGGCGCCTTGAACACTCGGCCTCACTGTGAAGGCATAAAACAGCGTGTGGCATCTGAACTCAGCCTACAGACATTGGCATCAATCACATGAGAGAATCGCGCCCCTGCGAATGCAGGGTGGAGTGCACACCCTACTAAAGATTAAGGTAAGCCCATAGGGGACATCACAGCACACAGTTAAGTGAAGGGAAGGGCCCAGGGAAATCAGGTGAATTCAGGTCTAAGTGTACACCTTGTATTTGACAGGTATCCCTCTCGGTGAAACAGGGGAAGTGAGAAATCGGGGTCAAGAGAGGCTCATCCATCGCTCCTGCAGAGACACAGGTGAGTGTGACAGTATCAAGATTCAAAAATATCTCAAGAGTAATCTCCTTCATCACAGTAATTACCAAGAGAGTATCAAGAGAGAAGAATACATTGAGGGTAATGTCTCTCATTACCATGATCATATAAAAGATATCACAGGTGCAGAGTACCTCAGGAGCAATCCACCTCATCACAGTAACAGTGTTAAAAACATCACAAATGCAAAGTTCATCGGGAGTAATCTCCCTCATCACAATATCAGTGCCAAAATTACCAAGAGTGTTGAGGGCATCAAAAGTAATCTTCCTCATCAGAATAATTGAAAGGAAGATTTCAAAAGTGAAGAGTTCCTTGAGAGGACTCTTCCTCGTCACAGAAAATCATAAGAGAGATTTTGAGAATCCATGAGGTTGCAAGAGTAGTCTCTTTAGCAATAGTATTGTTAAGAATAGTAGAAGAAGCCACGGACACTTCGGGAGTGACCTTCATTGTTTCATTGCTCAAGGAGAACACCAGGGAAGTCTGGGAGTGTATGTTATGTTGGGAACTGTTGGACAATTGGTCAAGCCAAGGAAAGTCCCTGGGAGGAACTACAAGGACTATTGAAGGCTGTAACCAGAGACTATCCGAAAAGAGCCTTTAAGACTAATACAGTTTTCCCAAGGAGAGGGGATTCATTCTCCTGGTCTCACCTTTTGTTGGATCACAAGCGATTGTTAGAAAACAGCCCAAAACAGTCCTTCTCCTGGTGACCTCTTTTGTTTGCTGAATACCTTTGGTTAGTAGTAGCGCCAGAGTAGGATAGTTCGTTGACAGAGGATGGACACTTTAGTTTGAGAACCACCCTGATGACGAGCACCCGAGTTACAATTCATTTAGATAGGGCAAACCTGTTAGTTGTAGGGAAAGAAATGTCTTTTACTTTAAAAAATAAAATAAAAAAAAATCTTAAGTTAAAATGCCACCCCTTTGTCCGACTCCACTTCTGACATACCACAATGTACAAATCATTGTGTGATAGGTTTTTGCATGTGTTTATAAAAGTATAACTTTTAACTTTCAAATACATATTCTTGAAATAATAAACCAAGACCTCAATTGCTTTTCGAAAACGATATACACAGTTTGCATTTCTGACACACTTGAGCGTTTGCTCTGCATTTTTGGATATGCAGTTCCATGATTTATAGGGAATGCTGTTATTGTGGATGAAATAAATGCTGATCTGCACCTTGACCACATTTCTCGTATGTAGATTCTGGTAATGTACTTTGTTTCAGTGCAACAATGACTTTGTTTTCTTGAATGCATAGAGTTACATTTTGAACTGGGTCTTTCAACATTTCCTGTTGTCAATTTAAAGTTGTTTAAAATCCTGTCTCTGGACTTTTTCAAAGGAATGTCCTTGCTGTGGTCGAACTTCTGTGCCATTTGCAAGTGTGCCGTCTCTCATGAGAGCAGGACCTACCTGCATCCCATATGTGCACTCTTTTCATGGTTGCTGTTTAGAAGCACACATCATGAATGAAGCAATGAATTATTCCGTGTCTCTTCACTTCAAATTATAGGAATTCTCCATGTTACTACATTTTTTCTACAGGGTTGATCAATCATAGGAAAAACAAGAGCTAAACAGGAGACCATTTCTGATTCTGCTCTGTTCCTCAATGCTAGTTTTAGTCCCAATGTTAAAGAGTATTTCCAACATGTAACACTCCCGTCATTGAAAACAAACAAGGCCAAATCGCAGATGAAGTGACGTCATGTCAGTTTAGGAGCATCTATCATCGTGTTTGATGTTACTGCATGCTATCCGAAGAGAAATATTAATTTGTATGACATTCTTGTCCATCCCACAAGGACAGTCAACACCAAAATGCTTTCCAATTGTTCAAAGCATGTTTGAGTAGTGTCTCTCTGTAGTTTCTTCTAATGAGACTTAAATGGCCAAATGACCTGTTTCTTGAGATGATGCACATTTTAGGCAAGTTTACAATTTTAGTTCTGTTCACTGTGTCATGCCAGAGGAGACACATCAATTTGCTTATCAGTCTGGACCCACCCACAAGGACAGTCCAGTCCAACACCAAACGGCTCTGGAATTCAACTCTGAAAACGTGCTAACAGCAACCCCTCCATTTCTCGATTACCATTACTTATTTAGGCTGATGCGATGTCCATAAGAATTAATAATTTGCATAAAATGTTAGAGATAGGCTGCGTACTGGACTTAACCCAGTGTAGCCTTGATACAAGAAGGATGTACGAAATATAGGCCAGGTTGACTTACAAGTGATGTATTGACCGGGGGAATAGACACATGGCAGAACAGGGCCGGCAAAGGCGGAGGGAGAGAAGCAGCAAGGTGAAGAGAATGGTCAAGTCTGACATCACGTCAGCGAATTTCACAAAATCACTATGCAGATTTCATAAGACGCACATTCACCAAAGAAATCATGAGTGAGCTCGATTCAAGGAAAGGAAACGAAATGTTCGCAATCCCAGACCTGTTCATGCGGTGCATTGCTCTTGTTACCTGTGCTCGCCTCATGGAGTTTACCACTCACCTGTGTTAATTTAATGGCAGGATCTGTGTCATAAATTGCAGCACCCTCCTCCATATTGCATTTCCTCACAGCAATGCTCTCTAATGCGCAGAGGTCTTTGCTACGCAGGTATGCAGGCAGAGTATCCAAAAAGGAAGCAGTCTTTTTTGTGAGCCTGGCAAGTGTTCCTAACAGCACACATGTGGTAGATGGAACAGACATATGTTGTACAGCGTATGTACCAGAAATACAATGCTCTAAACACGTCCAAATTATAGCAGATGCCAAACACATCATGTATGGCACAGTGGCATATTACCCAGCCAGCGCACTTTGAAACAGGTTTCCCCTTGCTCATCCCAAACCTTCAAGGACAACATTGGTTCTCTTACCCCCGCACTCGCTAATTTCTGCAACCACTCTTTTGCCACTGGATCTCTCCCCTCATACCTCAAGAACTCCCTTGTACACCCCCTCCTGAAAAAACCTTCAGCACACCCTACCTGTCCAGCCAACTACTGCCCTATTTCCATCACGCCCTTCCTGGGGAAAGTGCTGGGAAAGCTGGCATTGCCCCAACTTAACTTGCACACTGAACTTGGTGGTCTCCACAACCATCAATCTGAATTCTGAGCATCCAGAGGCATGGAAACCGCTCTTCTGAATGCCTGTGAAGAACTGCTGACAGCTCTGGACTCCAACTACCCAGCTGTCCTCATCCTACTCCATCTCTCCTCTGCCTTTGTCACAGAGAACCATTCCAACCTCATACACAGGCTCAACGATACCCTTCATATCTTAGAATGGGCACTGGACTGGCTGATCTCCTTCCTAACTGACCACTCATCCCAAGTTATCCTGGGCACCTTCTCCTCTCCTACTTCCTTCTCCGCCTGTGGTGTCCCCAGGGTTCTATCCTCTCCCCTTGGCTCTTTAACACATACCTTGCTTAGCTGTAACTCCTCATCTCCTCCTTCTTCCCCAACTTCCATTGTTATGCAGACGACACACAACTCTTTTTTAAATTTCCTGCTGATCGTATTGCACCTTCCATCATCCCTGGCTGCCTATCTGCTATCCATTCCTGGTGCACTTCTAACAATGTCTGCCTCAATGTCAGTAAAACTGAGATCCTTCCCATTGGAACTCCTGCTCCATCCTTCTTCCCTTCACTCTGGCATTCCTCCACGAGCTCTCTCCATCTCCTTCTTCTGAATCTAGAAACCTTGGAGTGATCTTCAACTCCTCTCTCTCCTTCCTCCCTCCCTCACACTCAGGACATTGTGAAGAAGTGCCACACTCAGATCTTCTTTCTCAAAGTAATTCTCCCTTTTTTCACTTTCCCCCCAGAATTTCAATGTCTCCCGAGCCCTGTATTTCTCCAGTCTAGACTACTGCAATAGCCTCCTCCTGAATATACCTTCTTCCACTCTGTGACCCCTCCAGCTAATTAAGAACAGGGCAGCAAGACTTATCCTTGGCCTTAAACCTAGGGACCACATCTCTCTTGCCCTAAAAAGTCTTCACTCGCTCCCAGTCACTGCACAGATTAAATTCAAATCCCTCTGCATCATCCACAAGGCTGTCTACGGCCGGGGACCTATCTTCAACTCCCTCTTGATAAATACTCTCTGTCTAGACCACTATGTTCCTCTGGCACCATCACTTTGTATGTAAAGTGTTTTGCTAAACAGAGGGCAGGAGGTCGATCACTTTCCTCAGCTGGCTCTATCCTATGGAACAACCTCCCCCTCCCTTTGTGTTTTTAGCAGGACTTTCTAAAATTCCAGAAGATCCTCAAAACTTTCCTCTTTACCCCCTCCTTCCCTTCTTCTCTCCTCTGTTAATCTCACAGTTGCTGTGATTGGTGTCCTGGGCCCTTATGAATCTTCAGGGCCTCTAACCTCCCACACCCAAACGCCCCAGCTTCTGTCTACCTTCAGCACTTGCCTCAGCCCTCCCTGCGCCCTGGAGGCTCGCACTTTCACCCAACGCTGCTCCAGGCCATGTAGCACTTACCACACCTTGCACTTCATCTGTGGCTCACCCATGAGCATGGACACACCTACCCCCACTGCCCTCTTCCTTGCTGCACTTGCACGTTCTGAATACTCACAAGACATAATAGGTTTGTCCTTTTCTTTTTTCCCTCCACTTTAATATTTTTTTGCTTTTCAATGTGATTCATTCCCATGTTCCCTCTATTTGCCCGGTGGGTACTTTGGAACAGAATTTACTTGCTGTATAAGCATCTAAAAAGTGAACACTAAATAAATAAGTACATTGTTTTGTAGCGTAATAAACCAAACAACGATGGATGCCAGTTCTGCTCTTCACCAGTAGAGGTCAATATTGGACATATTAAGAATCAAATCATCACTAACAAATATGTGGAACTGGCGTATAGGGTTTCTAACACTAAAGGGAATAGAACATGTAATATGGGGATAACTTATTTTGATTTTTGCAACAGATTATATCAGTATCTTGTTATTAAAAATAAAATGTATACATAATCATGTATTTCCTTCAAAAGAACGGTGGATTTCAAATGGGTACTGACACATTTTGATTTGATTTCAATGTTATATATAATATTGTTATTCTAGTGGATTATTTGTCTGCATTTTAATTATAGGTAACACCCCTTATCCGATTTGAATCCCTTTCAGGTAGGAAAAGTGTTAGGTCACTAACTGCAGTGTGCCCTGCTGCCTCTTTTAAAGTTTCCTTATCTACTTGGGAAACTGGGCCAAAAGCTCCTTGGGACCTCCCCAAATATTGCTTTGTGGTTCTTTTGGCCCATCCCCCAAATTCCTATCCCATTTAGTGCACTGGCTTTTGTCTCACACCCGCGTGTACCGAGTGCACACTCAAGGACGGACCTATACAAAGCAGAATACAAAAACATTTAGGGGTTGCCAGGGGTTGCACTTGCAACCCCTGAGTTCTCCCTTGCTACCCCTAATTGAAGCTCCTGGGCTGTGGCCAATGCCATGTGGCTAGTTGAACTATTTGTCTTTCTGGAATTCCATACAATAACTGCTAGACTCATTAAAGGTTTATTTCAGGCACACTACAGGGGGTGAGTCACTGATTTAGTCTGTTCTTAAACACATCAAATTCACAATGCACACAACGTCCTCCGAAAATTTAGAGTAGAATAAGCATCCATTTCGGAAAATGTATTTTGCTTTTCGCAAGTTGCAGTTATGGCATGTTTTTTTCTGCCGATACATATGGTGTTCCGTTCTTGTATGAAATGTATATCAAGTTACAGTAATTTTGTAACCATATTTTTCATAGTGTACTTAGAAACAATGCTATGTGATGCTGCTTCCTGTTTTGTTAAGTGGTAAACGGTCATGTTCCATCGCTTCCCTTGATGTCATTTTGGGGAGGGGGTCAAATGACCTGTGATGTCATTAGAGGTCAAGGGTCATGCAATGTCACTTCCACTATCCCTGATATGTTGGTGAAATGACGTCCCTGCCCTGTATATTCAAAAGTTTGAGAGGCATGATGTCTGAGGCGAGCACTCAACACGCAATCTTACCAGCTACCCACTTAGTGCAAAAAGTTGGGGTAACTCATATGCTATTGTTAGGTAGAATCATATGCAATACCCTTTGGGAACAACACACACAATTAAGACTACAAGTGTAAGTACAGTTTTACCTTTGGTACAAGCCTGTACAACACAGTAAAGTGGTAGCGATGGCTGAGCAGCCAGACTTATCTCAAGAGTAGAGTGAGCAGTACAAGAGTTTACACAAAGGACAACAATTACTATGATTCAAACAAACACTGATTCAAGGGACGGTGAATAAACCTGGTTTGGCGCACAGAGTAAAACACTAGAAAGACCTTTACAAAAAGATATGGTGAAATAACTCGACCTGAACCATGTTAAAATAAACGTGGATTACCGAGATTGAGGCTACCACCATAGCCTCTAACTGTACCGAGGCTATTTTCATAGTCTGCGGTAGAATAAAAATGGTAGATACCACTGCCACCAGCCAAATCTTTGAGAAAGGGGAACATTATAATGTTCCATGAGAATCAGACAAAAGGGGATATTAACCCCTCCAGTACTCTATTGGAAGATAGGGTGTACTGGGTCTGTAAATTTAAAAAGACTAGTAAAGTCAATGGCAACTTTACATGTTCTGGGAGATAGTAGTCAGTCCCAAAAAATGGAGTTTAAAGTGGGAAGTCTGAAAAGACAAACCTGTGTCACTGCAATAAGGGTGCTGTGTGACACACAGTAAAAAGATGATGCCTATGGGGTGGGTGAGACTCCATAGCCCATGAGCATAGAATGTACAACACACAGCAAAACACATGTATGAGTGGGGAAAAAAGGCTCACACTCTTACCAGGTAAAAGAAATGAAACCCTAGAAAGCCAGCAAAGCTGCTGAGGGACTCAACAGGTAAGGAAAATTAGCCATTCTGGAGAATTCTCCCTAACAGCTATGTGTACACATAGGCTCAAACATTACGGTCGTTCTGTACTTAATTATTACATTGCGATTGTGCTCAGCTATGATGATTGCTGCACATGTTATGCAAACTCATGATATTGCTGTTCACAGATCACACGTTAAATATCACAGAGGATGCATTTGGACTTGTTCTTAAGCCACCTCACGACTCATATGCTATTGAATCGGGAAATGGTGTCGCGCGCCGTCATATTTAAACAGCTGGGGCACTAGATGGAGCTGCAGCACATTTCATAAGCAAAAGTATTCGGCGCATTTGCTGGGAGCTGTGTTTCATTCCACAAAATTAATTATTTTTATCAAAATAATTTTTAACCATAACGACAAAATGATAATCCAGCTCAGGCATGCGTGCCCATGGAGGACAAGCCGATTGTTCAAAGTTGCATTTATAGATGAACATTTGCGCAGGCACATTATTTCCACATAAAAGTCCCAGAAATGACGGAGCCAGGTGCCGCGGAGATCTCTTGCTTCCCGGGCGTGAAAGCATTTCCGCCTTCAGCTGAAATGCCTCGGTGGCCTTGTAAAGAGCAATGAAAGAGAAAGACGGACATAAAAAGTGGTCTGCGGAGCGCCATTACAGAGCAAACAGAACGCACAGCTTAATTCTATATTGCATGGAAAATGGCGGGCTCTGAAAGGGCGACTTAAGAAGCTGGAGGGGCCAGCTGCTTTCCATCACCACTGTAAAAGTGTCACATGTGATTGGGGGAGAGAGGCGGAGGAACGAACAGGGGACAAAAATGCAGCAGCCTCATGCTGCAGGATGATGGATAGTGCTGCAGTGCCCGCCAGCACCACGACGCCATGCTGCACCAGCGTACATGAACCGCAGTTTGTTCTTGGTGTATTGCCCGCGAGTAGAGTGTTCCCCTCTGACATGGGACAATCCTGTGCTTGAAAAAAGTTCGAATAGCAGCATCAGTGAATCAACCCACTGCCCAGCCGAGGTCAACAAAGTGGTCAAAGCATTGAGCATCGTTTAACTGGATGTTTGTAATTGCATTTTGTATTATTAGAAAGTAACATTTCATTTCTAACAGAAATGACGTATGCAAAATACATTTCCGATGATAGAGGAATTTCCTAGGCAGGCTGACTTACCACATGGCTGAGGGGAATTGTAATGAGACATATATAGAAGCGTTATAGTCGGCACCGGAGGTCCCTATTGTGTGGTAGTGTATTGCTGCCGAAGACAGTGGTCCCGAGCTGAATGTGAAGGCCTCTCACGAGGAGTAAGAGCACCGTAGCCCATCAACATGTGGGGTATTACAGGGTTCAATCCTGTCCCCCCTTCTCTTTAACATATTCATGTACCCTTTGGTGCAGGTTGCAGTGAAGTGATGCTTACAATGCCAGAAAATGGGTATAAAATGGTTGGAGATACATTGGGCGCCGTACAGAGCTGGATGCAAGACAGCTGTCTGTGTTGTAACAGAGGGAAGACAGAAGTTCTCTTCTTGGGGTGTCCCTCTGATCCACCGCTCCCAGCCCTACAGATACAGGGTGTATCAGCCACTTTCACTCCTTGAAAACAGGCAAATACTCCTAAAAAATACAAATGGGGAGTAAAAATACTTCCAATAAATAATGGGAAATGGACACATAGGGCCTCATGCCGAGTTGGGCAGTAAGGGTTTAACGGCACCGGTAAGGATGCAACCCTTAGTGCCCTATTCCGAGGTCCCTTAGCTGGACCCGCAAAGGACGTGTGGTCTGAACACACGTCCTTTGCGGGTCCCGCTAAGGGCCCAGGGCACTAATAACAGGCCCGCTATTTGCGGGGCCGTAATTAGTGCCTTCCCCATTCCCATTGAGCCCTATGGGGGCTCAAATGGGAATGAGGAATGGTTTACTGAATGGGCACTTACCGGGTCCTTCAAGGTCAGAATGATCCCGAATGTCCCCATTCAGCCAGACCGGATCTGGACCCGGGTTTGGAGGCAGTCATGGCTGCCTCCAAATTCTGAATGACCCCTATAGGAGTGTATGCTCCTACTTTCATCCAAACTGCTCCATGGATGTGTTTGGACCAGTAGTGCATGTAGTACCACAAGCAGAACTACTAAAATTAATTATGGAAGAGGTCAATATACCTTTTAATATGTATGAATAACTTGGTGCAACTAAGTATTACAGTTGAACATATACTCGTTTATAAAATACTCCCATTGGGAACGGGACTTCCTAAAAAAATAATTTTACTCCCAACTTTCAAAAGTAGGGAGTAAAATACTTTTACTTCAAAATCATATCTGGAGCACTTACCGCTCAAATTTACTTGGCATTCTCCCCCAGACCCAAACAGTGGCCAGCAATCTTGGTGTATTATTTATTTATTTTATTTATTTATTTTGGATTTGTAGAGCGCACTGCAGCCACAGGCATCCAGGCACTATAAAGGATACTTAAGAAGGCTTTCTTGAGGGTTACAATAAGCGGCCCAGGAATAAAGCTTAAAGACAGTTGCTTACAAGGTTATATTACAAGTACAGTATTCTACATAGCATAGTGTGTCAAATTCAGTGAATTAGCATATATAAGATATCGCACATGAGATAAGCCCTTTAGACAAAGAGCCTAGTTTTTAAAGCCTTGCGGAAGGCATCATGAGACTCGATTGATCTGATCTGGTCTGGGAGGTTGTTCCAGAGAGTAGCAGCCATTGTTGGGAAACTCGAACCCCCAGCACGCACTCTCCGCGTGTGAGGAACCATGATGCGGTTGCCATAGGCGGACCGGAAGGGGCTGGACGCTGTTTGTTTGTAGATCCTTTGCGCTAGATACCTAGGTGCGAGTCCGTGGAGACATTTGTGGGTTAGGGCCAGTGTTTTGAAGACAACCCTTTCCTTGATAGGTAGCCAATGTACCTGCCTCCTGACCGCTGAGATGTGTTCCCTGCATGAGATGCCTGTTGTGGCCCTTAAAACAATATTCTGGGCTATCTGGAGTTTAGCCAGGTTTCTTTGGGAGGTTCCAATAAAGAGGGAATTGCAGTAGTCCAGTCTGAAGCCAATGATTTGATAACCAACTATCCTTTGCACCGCAAATTGATGCGGTTATTAAAAGCAGACACTTCCATTTATATAACATTAGTCGATGTAATAAACTACTGGATCGGGGAAAGATGAAGATTATAATTCAGGCTCTAGTCTTATCTGGACGATACTCGGGTGTGCACCTAGGCTAACATTTGGGCGGGGGTAGCTAACCCTTCAAATGTTGGGAGAGGCGCTAACTTCAGAGACTGTGCGGTGGGGCACAAATGTACTATGTTTGCGGGCATCTAACTTCTTTACACATTCTAATCAGACTATCCAAGTGCAACTTCAATATTACAAGTAGTTAACTCTCTCCTTCGCTTCTGAAACCACACAATTAAGGACTGCTGTGAGAATGAGTTGTCTCCTGTTCCTCTTACCCTTTCAATCACTCCCCTGACATGCAAGTACTATCCCCACGTTACAATTTCAATTGCCTAAAAATGTATGTATAGGAATGCAGGTTATTAATTGCAGGGCCTTTGTAAACAGTGAAGCCCAGTCACTGTTTAACATGTGTGTCCTGTTCTGTCCAGCCATGGCTCGGTAGGTCAACCAGGCCGAATCAACATAACCCAAAATTTCGGTGTGCGAGCGGGGCGTGGGGGGTAGCTAGAGCCCAATCTGCTCAGTTGTGTTGCGCCACTGTCTATACAGTTATCATTCTATTTAGGCATTCAAAAAAAAAGTATTGTTAAAGTTTCAAGCAGCATAAAACCGTGCCATACAAGTTTCTATTTCATTTTAAAAAAATTCAACCATATCCCTCACTATCGCACAGAATTAGGATGGCTATGTATTGAAGATCTGATTCAGGTCAGGGTTCTTGTACAATTCTGGAAAACTGTGAGTGGCACCTGAGTAATTATCATGCCTAGCTCAGCAAGACACTCTGTCACATTTTCTCAGACCAGTAAAAAGGACCTACTTGAAATAGATACATTTCAGAGAATGTCATTGAGCTCCGGCGTAGTGCGGGATGCCGTTTGTAGAATAATCTGCCAATTTACATTAGCAAGACTGCCACAATACAGATCTTTAAGATTCGTTTGAAACAATATTTATATTCTCCTGATTTATCCTAATTAATCAATAGTTAATATATCTGCTGTTCTATTTGTTTTATGTGCATCTGTGAATTTTATTTACTTATTTTAAGTACTTTCATACTTTGTATTTTTTTATAGTGCCTTGAAAGTGTTTTCCTTGTAATGAATGCGTGCTTAATTAATGACTTTTACTACTATTACCTCCTTAATCAGTGTGTAAGCATCACACGGATGCTTGGCATGCAGCCTTTACAGGAGGTTTAAGCCTCTTTTCCAAGCTTGCTGATTGGCTGGGAAGCGTAATCTGTGAGACGAACAAAGCAAAATCATAGAAGGTCCACGTTTACTGTGGTTAGAGCATGGATTCCACACTGTGTGAATGTCTAAAGAGACTAACATGTTCCAATAGGGGACAGAGATTAAAGAACAGTTAAAGGACTACGGCCAGAATGCACATTGTCATGTTCAGACTTCAGTTTCAATCCACATCGTTATGTGGAAGGCGGGGCTCGGTCGGGAGAAGGACCCCAGGGGACGAATGTGAAGAGGTATGAGCGAGGAAAGGGAAGTTAGTGGTGTTTAATAAAATACAGGAGTTGAGACCAGCAGTGACCACGTGCGCCTCCCTTATTTGTTAGATGTGCATGGAGTTGCGGTGCCGCCGCTGCATGAAAGAGAGTGCCCTGTCACTCTATAACACCTATGGAGACAATTAATGTAAATACAAATTAATGTAAATACATGTGTGTGACATTAACTGTAAAGAGATGCCCATTCACTTGCCAGCAAGTGGTGCTTATGTTTGGTGTTGAATGACTGCGGTGAATGGGTTGGCTTTGAAGGTGAGCGTTCCAGTGGGGTGAGGCAAGTAGAGAGATTGAGTGTAAGCAGGTGGAGACAGGCACGTGGGAGAAAGGGGTTTGAAAGGATGTGGAGGAAGGCGGACTGCAGAGATCGAGAGAGAGAGTGCAGAGGTACCAACATGAGGCAGTAGATGGCAAGACCATCTATAGATTTAAAGATGAGGAGTAAGAACTAAGAGGGCGATTTTGAATAGAGAGCCATCCAGCATGGTGTCCCTGTGGTTCTGCACAGGTTGTAGAGGATTTATGTAAACAAATTGACAACTCTGTTTACAAGTGAGCAGGAATCGAGAGGAAGCTCAAGTAGTAGGTCAGAATGGAAAGTGGTGGGAGATGGCAAAGTTGGTTATCTGTCTTGGATTTCTTTAACATCAGGCAGCATAAAGACATGGGTTAACATATACCTGGTGAGGTAGCTGTAGATGCATTCAGATATAGCAAGGGTGGAGTGCTATGTAAAATCCAGATATTATGTAATGGTAACGGTACAGCATGCCTGAATCTGACAGACCAGAGCACAGCAAGGGCTTCTGTGTGGGCTCAAGGACCTTACCAGCTGTGACTGCCGCTGAACCTGGGCATTCCACTTTAGCCCCTCTGAAAGCTACCCAGCACGCTGCTGCATGCCTCATCACAGGAACTGCAGCATTGAATACATCACCCTCTTCTTCGAGGAGCTGCACTGGCTATCCCTTCAAGCATGCATCATCTTCAAGACTACATCACATACAGAGCAGTCACAACCAAAACACTGCTATACCTGGCCGAGAAACTCACCATCTCCAGAGGATAGCACACCACCAAAAGCCACAACATGACAGGCTGGAATTAAAGAAGTGCGAGGGTATACAGAAACAGGAAGTAGGCCTTTAACTGCTATGCTGATCGCTCTACTTACCCCAATGCTCCCCCTCTTGAGAACCTCCCTCTGCTGCGCCCCATACTGATCACAGCTGCTCTCTGACTGCTGCACACTTACTTGTAACCCATCAGGTGCTTCCCTTACATACAAAACACTGCACACATACATATGAAGATACTCGTCCTTGGCACTTAAGGGGTTAATATATATATATATAGCTCTGAAGTGAACCAGTGGTACTCAGAGGAAGATTCTAGAGAGGAGACACATAAATACGATGTGGGTAGTGGGGGGGTGGGAAAAGCAAGGAATATTGGTCTCGACGCATAGGCTGGCAACAAATAATGGTAGACTGGTGGGAGAGGAGCAGGTGTCCAGGATGTAATGTAGGTGTTACTGGCTAATGCGGCTTGTGTTTCGGACCATCTGATTGGCTTTTCGATTCTCTGGCAGGTGGTAATATTGATAAATCACTAAAAGAACAAGGTTGATGCCCACAAAGTTCACTTGTGCCAGATTAACCTTTTTTATATTTTGCAAATGCTACACATAATTATTTTTCGGATGACGTTACACAGGGTGTAATCACGCGAGAATAAAAACATAGATAGGAAGAATTTAAATACACATGAAATTCTTAGAAAAAAGATGAAATAAATCTGCCCTTCAACTAACGTTAGCAATTTTACAAGCTCAGAAAAAGGAAAAAATATGCAATTACACAAAGTAAGAAATAACCAAATCTGTACAATCTCGTCGGCTGAAGTAGCATTTTTCACACCCTTACTGAAACAATGAGATTTGACTAAGTATTCCTGGAGAAAAAAAAAAATGAATCCACGTGGACTTAAGGTTAAGAAGGAGTTATGTCAGGCATGCACCCTAGCCCCAACGTTGAGTGTGCCCTAAAATGCAGAAGCAATTGCAGTATTTGCACCAGTTGCCCACCGGATGAAGTCTCATCTGCACCGTTATTGCTGTGTGTAGATAATTATTTTGAGGGGGATTTATTGTGCTTGAACGTAGTGGTGAGAAACAAGGGAGCACTATACATTCATAGGAATAGCAAGATTATATTAGATGGTTTGATGTTACATCGGGTTTGGCCACGTCCCCACCCATTTCCGAGCATGAGCGGTAGTGCAAGCTGAGAACCATTCAGTAAAACACTAATGGTCATGCAGCCGCCATGAAGAGTACAACAGGCTTTGCAACACAAGGAGTGTGAGAAGTAGTGTGCATTTACAGAAGTAGGGAAAGGTTGCAGAATACCAAGACAGGGTTATGTAAGTGGTGCAGAGATGAACAGATAGGGAAAGGTTGCAGCATACATGGCAGGGGATAATGAATGGCGGCATGCAAGACATGAAGAACACTAAAATAGCAGAGAAAGAGCAGAAGTACCGCCATTACTAAGACCGACCCCTGCAAATTCTCAATCTTAAAATAGATAACGTTTCTCGCGGCACAGTGTGCAATTATTAAGTTAATTTATATTGGTAGCAGCGAGAAAACAGACATATCTTTGAATACCAGGTAAAAGTAGCTGCCGTGCCAAACAATTCCATACCAAATAAACGTGTAGCACCCAAGTGGCCACTGAAGAAAGGCACACACATGTTAGGACAGTAGAACATCCAATTAATGTGCGAAAATGGTTTTGGTGCAGTGGTCTCTCATCATGTTGTCAGACGAGCAACCATTTATTCCATGCCCAATTAGATAGCGCACCTGCTAGGCTCATTGTGTATCTAGAGAGGGGGAAACATTCAAGGTTGGCTTACAGAGGTTCCCCCATCTTTCCTTCCCCACCACGTACCTTGGCATTATATAACAGAGCCCGAGGCCAGATGAATGAGTAATTGTCCAATCAGATGCTTCTTCACCTTATTGACTAGTGTAGTAGAATTCCAAACAATGGCAAGTTAGATTGAAATGTACCATTTTGAGTAGGATGAATCTAGAAGCAGTTATTAGTTGTGAAAAACCAATAGCAGAAGTTTTACTTATAGATAACTATATATTCTATACACCACTAACTAATTAAATAAACAAATAGAAGTTTTATGTTAATTACTAACCATGACATCAGCTGTGACATTATTCTAATTTAAAACTTCTAGTTCCTAACGCCATATCGAGATTGTTTTTTGCACGCTCTCCCAGCTGTTTGTATTTAATAAAGCTGGGTTTTTTTATGCACTTGAAATTACACTGTTTGAGTTGTTTCTCTTTATTGGTATACTTGGGGCTATCATAATATTTGGAGGCACTGCTGAGATCACCAGAGTCTGGTGGAGGGACCAGGACTCCCTGCCGCTTATGGTTTGATAGGATAGGTTATTTATAACGTGCTTAATACCCAGAGGTTCCTAAGCGCGGACCTGGGAATCGAACCTGCGTTGCTCCGTGTCATCTTGCTTTCAAGGTGAGCACGTTGCCCCTGAGCTATCCTCCCGAGAGTGGTCTTGGCCTGCTGGGAATGGTCTATATGCACACTTTAGAAGAGGTTGGCAGGAGCCCAGTTACGCAAGTCCTGCCCAGACTCACAGGTGGCACGCTGGGCATAGAGAGTGGAGCAGGCGGAGAGGGCAGACTCGACGCTGATGGACCTCAGGATCTTAAAGAGTGATTATACTTGTGTGTGACAAAATCTGTGGAGCAAATATCAGGGGAAGGGAATTGTTGATTGTTGTTTAAGTTTAATTAAAGAATATTGAAGAGAGAGAGAAAATAATACTTCAGACAATAGTTGGGGAAGACTGCGTGGTAGGGTGTAAAGCCCAGCTCCTTTGGGGGAGCAGTAAAAGATGAGGTGCCCCAAATAAAGGGAAGAAAGCTGTGTAGAATAGATTTTATTTGATGTTGATTATTGTATTGTGATAGAGGTGCTTTGTGCATTGATAGACTAGCAGCTTGGATTGTTTGAAGGTAGGTATGGAATAGATTGAGATTTTATATTGTGGGTGTGATCTAAAGAGGCCATTGTGTTGATATTGTAAAGAACTGTGAGGGAGGGATGAGAAAAGAGAGAGGGAGAATGTCGAAACAGCGATTGCTGAATTTTATGGTAAATTGAGTTTTTATATTATTACAAAGGCAGACACCCCCATTGTTCATTTGTAGAAGGTGTTTCCCCAATATAAAGGAAAGATACTTAAATATGAGGTACAATGGACCAAAGACACAACCAGCAAGATGTTTCAGCCATGACCTTAAGAAGGGACAGATTATAACGATCTGCTGCAACATATGTACATGTACCTACATGCCACACACAAAGGAAGATAATTACAAAGCAGACTGAGCATATTCGAATTATGGAAGATGTGTGAGAAGGGGGAGCAGGTTAAAAAAGACTGTTTAAGTAAAACAGAAGACAAAGGGCGTGTGCCGTCCACGGCTTCTTTTGCTCCTCAAATATGCACTCTGTTCTCAACCATGCCAGGATTATATCCATTGCAAGCAGTTGCTGCAGGATACAGTAATCTTTGATTTGTGCCCCTGGTGGGGAAGATGATATTAGGGACAGACACAAAACAGATGGTAAAAAATCGGATTAGCAATACGAGTAGAAAATGATAAGCGGCACAGTTTAGAAGCAGAGCTAAAGGAAGCAAAAGAACAGATGTAGAAGGTTAAACATTTGAATGCAGGGGGCAAGAAGCAACAGTCACACCAGACAAATGGGTGGGAGGTAAGGTATTATTCAAAATAGATTAACAGAACACTGACAATAACATGGTGATGACACTGGAAAGAGGGGACGAGCAGGAGAGAAGAAGAGAAGATTATAGAAGGGAGGATGATGAAAGCATTAGGTGAAAGAGGATGGAAAAGTAGAAGAGAAAATGAGAGAGAATGTTGACGCATTAGCAGAAGCATAATAGAGGAAATTGAAAGGGGAGCGTTTGTGAGGGAAAGTCTTGGAGGTGTCAGCAACGAGGTGATGGAAGTGATAGAGCAAGAGGAAGAAGAGTGGAAAGATGAAGATGAAGAAGAGGAAGAGGAAGAAGAGGCAGCACAAGCTCCTCAAGTGAGTGAGCCTGAAACACCAGAATTTGCGGCTTGCCGAGCTAGAACAGAGCGGGGGCCCATCACTCCCAGAGCTTCTCCCAGTAAACTCAGGAAGGAAAATGCCATATGTAACCAGATTAAGGAACTTGCCAGGCCGAAGAACAGGCCACATGGTGATAGCATCAAAAGGGAACAAGGGTGTGGTTGCGCCCGTACCCAAGGTAGTGATGATGCAATTACCCTTGCTCTAAGAGGGAAGGGGATTGGCTCAGTATATACCGTGGAGCAGGAAAGTGATTCATGAGTTGAAGAAAAGGACGGCAGGGATGACACTGGCAGTAGGGGATGTAAAGAGTTTATTTGCTTCGATATTGGGAGAAAAATTAGATGATGTGTTGCTAAAGATTTCAATCAGGCAATACACCCGGGTCTCAGCCTCGCATGCAATGCATAAATGAAATACTTATTTTATGTCTATAGGTTCAACATTCTGAGTGATATACCACTCATATCACACCCCTTCTCAAAATACCCCCAGGTCACAATGGACCAGGAATCAGGCTGGTTGGTAAAGGTAATATTTCGTTATTTATTTAAAATTCAAATCAAACATATGTTTTCATAAATGGGGCAGCAATCATCAATGGGGTGACAATACAATTGAGAAAGTAGGTAACGCAGTTGGATTCACTTTTTAGCAACACAGAATGTAACACACAGAGAAAAGAACAGTTTTGGCTCATTTGAAAGATAGCGCTTAAGTTAAGATTTCCCCCTGCAAATTCTCAACTGACAAATAAGCAATTCCACACAGATGTAAGGGGAACAGCAGTTATTCAGGAGTAAAGAACAGTGTACAGAAGTTGAGTACAACCTTCCCTCCCACAAACAAGAGAGAAAAATGGATGGGAAATATGACACTTTTAAAATGACATTCAAATGGCTTTGTGAAACAATGAAAAGTTGCAAAAGTCCTTAAATCAATATAAATCACTATGAGAGCAACATGGGAAAGACGCTAACAATCATAAGCTGTAGTATGAGCACCAGTAATATAACGCTCAACTGATTCCCACGGAGGCGCTGGTCTTGGCAGGAAGGTGTCTGTGACTCGAAGAGTGATGTGCAGGACTCGATTGGCTTCTGGGGTCGAACCTCTTCGCACTGTGTGTCGAACTCGTAGGGTGAGGTTTCTGCAGGTGAAAGAATATGGGGGTTAATGGTCTGGGTTGTTGAATGTCCCTCTCTCTCTCTCTTCCTAGCTTCTCCGTAGAGCCCCCAGGTCAGCGTGCTCACCTTAGATAGGTGAATGCTGGACTCTCCATCTGCGTCTGGTACAGGGTGCCGTTGCCAGTTCCTTCACTGGTGAAACATACGCCTCTTGAACTCAGAGGATCATGACCGTCGTTAACTGCACGAGCGGTGAGTTTCCAGACACCTTTTTAGTCTTTATAGTCTTTAGGTGCGTGGCATGTTAATATTGAACAGGACTCTGTATAATGCTTTTCCCTTTTTGTCTTGCAGGACTCTTGAGATGGAAGATGGAGTGAGCACCTGGAAATGCGTAAGTAAATGCAAGCGCTCTAATTGTCTTTTTCCCTTGCAGCTTAAATCGTGCTGAAGAGACGCCGGAGTATTTGCAGGCGTTCTATTGCGACGAGCGCGATGGGCGTAAGTAAATACCTGTCTAATGTCTCTTCTTTTGTCTTTCAGAAGTTGGGTTGCAGCGCCGGAGTCCGCAGAATGCCCGTAAGTAATAACAATGCTTTTGTCTTCACAGGCGGCGATGCAGCGTGAAGAAATCCGGAATTCGCGGAGTGCCGGTAAGTAATAACAATGCTTTTGTCTTCACAGGCGGAGGTGCAGCGTGAAGAAATGGCCGCAGCCGATGGATCAGGTGAGTAAGCACTGCGAGTAAAGGTTGCCTTGCTAACCTGTTGTTTCTTGTCTTTGCAGGTGCTGCTGTTGACTGGATACAGGAATGGTAAGTATAATTCTTGCAGGTTCAGGATCGAAAGAAGAAAGGCTGGAACAGACTCGGTGAGCGTTCTGCTGCAGATGCAGAATAACGCGAAGCACGTTTCTTCTATCGGGTGTGGTTTAAATAGCCTTGGAGTGATGAGGCGTCTTCCTCCACGGCCCCGCCTAGGTAAGAAAAGGGTTCCAGTTCCAGAAGAGTTCCAGTGCTGTATCCAGGGAGTGGAGCTTGCCCCACCCAGGTAAGAAAGTAGTTCCTGTTCACAGAGGACTTCTAAGTGGCTGGTAAGTAAGCAGCATGGTCTGCTGCAAGTAAGTCCACCCAAGCATCTTCACACATATTATGAGCCCGGCGCTTCCAGTGCTGGGACCGATGGTTTTGATGAGCCTGGTGCCACCAGCGCCAGGACAAGGTCCAAAAGGTCCTAGTGGGGACCGGCTGGTGCCTAGGATTAGGGTTAGGGGCCTGCTTCCAAGGACGTTGGGCTGGTCCTGGCTCCTTGGAAGCAGTGATCATGACAAGTAAACACTTTAAATCTTTATGAAAGTTTGGAAATACTTAAATTAAAAGCATATTTTTGGATGTGGTTTTTCTGTTGGGATGTAGCAACAGGTCTTATGTTTAAGTCAGAGTTGAAATGAAGTCTCTAACTATTAAATTGAGGAAGTTATGCAAGGTTGAATGAGAGGTGTTTTTAGAAAAATGAGAACAGAGAAAAACAGAAAATTGGCTTAAATTGACAGGTTGTTTTTACTTAAACTAGATTTAATGGCTAAGAAAAAGAGAATACCACCCATGAATCCCCACAGTTTCACGGCTGCTTGTAACACTTCACGTGGCAGATACCCCGTTTTCTTTATGGAAATTACTTTATTTAATCAAAATCACTAATGGCTTGTGGTCCAGTAAAACAAAAATGAAGATAAGATCGGCGCTAACACTAGGAATTACAAACAGGGTTGCAAGAATGGTTCTGACAACATTATAGGTTCTTAAGGTAAAGATAGGATGGTTTAGAGATTGGGATAGGACAAGGCAAGGCAATATATGCTATGGCTTACTATGATTCCTATTGATACTTACAATCCACTTTAATTTAAGATTTTGGACCGTCAAGGACTCTGGTCATCACACGGGTCAGGTCTAAAGGACATCAGGGCACATCTAGCGGAATTAGGTCAGCTGCGCAGTTCTGGTCACCTGGTCTGGCACCTCAGACTGGATTGCACTGAACTGTGCTGGTTACTGGAGACAGGAGATGAGTGGGATGGCGAGTTTGTCGCAGGCAAGCATTAATGGTAGCAAGCCAGACTGGATCAATTCTTTCCCTTAAGTTTTGGGATGGTTTTAGAATGTGGGCCTAGCTGAAAAAGAATTCAGCAATGTTGAGGCCTTGGCTCTGTAAAGAAATCTGGAATCAGGAGCAAGGTGGAGAATTCAGGAACAGGGCGCCATGTGGAAATCAGAATGGAGTCTGGAATCAGTGTGTGTCCCTGTGTTTTGTGAGGTTCCCTTATTTATCGTGCAAAATGACATCACCAAATTTTATGGTAGGGGCAGACCTACTACCCACACCCACAAGGCTATGATTGGGCAAGAGCATAGTTCCCACCTTGCTCTTTGCTGGTTGGATGATAGAAAGGGCTGTCGTGTTTTATGAGATGAGCCGGAAACCTCCCATAGTTATTGGGACCAAAATCTAACTTTCCCACAAATACATATTTATGTAGTTATGCCCTCTAAGAAAATCGAATACATTAATTACATATTTCGTGGCTCACATTCTAATCCAACTCCCAAGTCAGTGGGACCTCGTTAAGTCTTTCTGTTGAATTTTGGCAATTTTCGCTATAAAAGTTTTGGCCTAACATTTCCCAATTCTGTACATATATGCACAATCAGCCCTAGAATATGGGTACACAATATTATATTTGCAACATTAATAGTTTCTGCGCAATTGGTCATTCTTCATAACCTCATTTCCTTACGCAGTAAGAAATTCTACCAAGTTTTCAAATGAGTAGCAAAAATTCAGATTAAGATGTACGTACTTTTCACTCTTTTTCTTATTCTTGCTGCCAAGTTAAATGTCTTGAAGTTCAGTGGCAAAATAAGTATTTTAAACCCAAAAATCACATGTCAGTTTTTTTTTCTTTCTTCCCAAGAGTGAGCAAATGGCAAATCCTTTGAAGTTGAATTAGGGCCCTCTCTCTGGAGAGTGGAACTTGCTGCCCCTCCCCTGGAAGGGCGAGTGTCCAAGTCTACCTTTGTCTTCGCCTGTGGCACAGACAAATGTCTAATGATGTCCTTTGTCATGAATATGCGAGGCCTCCCAGCAGCAATTAGCCTTTCCTGCCAGCAGTGGAGGTGTCAACCTTTCTCTGGCTCAGAACTGTCAAAGTAGGATGTTTTTCTTTCAAATAGTTGATTAACTCAGACTAGGCTTAGCTTTAACTTCCACCCTTTAAATCTTTCATCTAAACATATAAAAGTAACACAGTTTATAGGTGGATATTTAACATTAGCAATCCTTTGACATTCTTAAAGAATTAAGGCTTTAAACAAGAACATACTTTAAAACAGGCGATTTTGTCTTTCATTCATGAAAAAGCACATTAAACTGATCTCTTTAAATTGGATTTTCCTGTGCAGCAAATACACATTTTGGTCAGCATTAGTTCTTCCCTTGAGTGCTGGAATGGTTTGCAGCATGGATACATATATCATGCCTTTGTTTAGAGTTTCTCTCTGCACTGCTGATTCTGATACTTGTTGCAAAGTTTAGCCACTTTTTCCTGTGGAAAATTAAAACAAGGGGTCTTGGGTTGCTTTTTCAAAGATATGTTTTGTAGCAGCTGTCATTAAATGAGGCCTGGTTCCTCTGAGCCACACTAGATGGTCCCGGGGATTTCAGGTCCCTTTTAATCTCAATGATTCAGTAGAAATGAACGGATCTAGCGCTAAAAACAGCACTTTTTAAGGTTGAAAGCTAACATTTTAAAGGCATTTTTGATTTTCAGAACAATGTTGCTGTTTCTTTCCTTGGCTCCATGTTGAATGTGGCAGAGCCCACTGGCATGCTCCTGCAGTGAGAACTCTGTTTTCAGCCCCCCCTGACTGTGTGTGGCAGTAGGGTGCCTCCTTTTTATGGTTGTGACCCTAACGCCGTTTCACGATTTTGACGCGCTCATGAGTCAGTGCATCCATTCTGGTCTGTTTTCTTCACCATTTCAGTACAGTGATGTAGTGAGGCACATTGGAATGGGTCAAAATATCCCACAGAAGCCCCCCCCCCGACATCGACTTGACTTCCAGTTGTGGGGAAGTCAGGCAAGTGGGATTTTTCTTTCTTTTCGTGAAGAGGTTTATTCAACTGTAAGTTCTTCTTCCATCAGCGAATGATGCGACACGCTCTCGTCACCGGCTCTGATTGGAATCGGAATGATACCCCCATCTTCTCTCAGGCTTTCTTTTCAGGTGTGGAGCAACACTCTGGATTTCTTTGGGATTTTCCTCCCGGGTCCCCGAGGTCCTCCTTGGTTCTTAGGTATTCTCAGTGCAATCTATAAAATAGAACACAAACCAGTTATGGCAATTTCCCCCCTACTGTCCTCCAATTGGGATTTCAGCAGTGGGATATACGCATGCATTCAATAACAATTTGAAAAATTCCACGCATGCATTCAGTGACAATTTGAAATACTCCTACGCTTCAGAATTCTCTCCCAATGTGTTCTCTTTGGACTCCTCTATTTGCCGCAAAGTGTGCCTGGGGTGGCATCTCCTTAGCTGATTTATGTGGACCCAGTTTTCTTCTTCTGTCAAGTCGCCCTTGCGTATGCAGAACTGCAGGCAACTGGTGAGATTTTATCCACAATTTCAAAAGGTCCCTGCCAACTGGGCAAAAATGTGCACTCTTTGGCTTGGTTCCTTTGGAAATTGTACAAGTAGACCATGTCTCCTAGTTGATATTCCTTTTTGGTTGTCTTAAGGTCATAGTGGGTCTTCATTCTGTCTGCATATCTTTCTAGATTCCACTGAGCATACGCAAAGGCATGTTGAAGGTGCTTTCTCAGATTCTCAACATGCTCATGAATTGTGGAGGCATTTATCAAGGTCTGCTCTTGGGTCCTATAGAGCACACGCTGGGGTAGCACCATCCTTCGTCCAGTCATCAGCTCAAATAGAGACATTTTAGTTGCAGAAGAAGGGGTAGATCTGATGGCCATCAGGACAAGGGTTAATCGAATATCCCAACTTGGCCCAGAATCTGCCACAAAAACTTTTAGTATGCTCACAATGGTTTTATTGTACCTCTCAACTCCACCACTATAGGACCGCCAGTAGGCAATGTGTAGTTTCCTTTTTACCCCAAGTATCTCCCACATCTTTGTCATCACTTCGCTGGTGAAGTGACTACCTCGGTCTGACTCAATCCTTTGGGGTAGTCCAAAATGAGAGAAGATGTGATTGATTATAAGGCAGTTTCTTAATCATTGCTGTTTCTGCCTTGCAATTTAGGACCAACAGACATTCCACCCATTTAATAAACAAGCATGTTACAGTTAACATGTACTTGTTCCCCCTAGAGGAGCGAATCACAGGGCCGATGAAATCTACTTGTAAATCTGACCAAGGCAGTGTCATCCCCCTCTTTTGGAGGGGATCACGGTGTGTGAGTGATGTTGGCTGAAATTGTACACACACAAGACACCCCTTCAAGTATTGGTCGAGGTCCTGCCCCATGTGTGGGGCCAGTATGCAACCTCCTGCAAGATTTCTAATGTAGTGTGAAAGCCCCGATAACCGGCTGTACCCACAACATGGGCGTGACTTAGCATCAGGCTTCAGAATGAGGTAGAGGCCACACACTGTTCACAGCCAGATGTGGATCTCCTCACCAACAAACCCTCTTGGATTCGGAACATTTTTGGACATTTCGTCAACATGCTGAAGTCCTCCTTCCCAATGCAATCGGTATCCGTCAGGGGAAGGTTCTCAAGGTCCTCAATGTGCTGATTAAACTTACCAATGATTGGTTCCCCTTTTTGAGCTGTGATTAAATCAGCATCTGGTGTCTCTTTACTCCACTGGGCAGTTGAGAGTTCATTGTGAGCATTTGTCTGGGACCTAGTGATAGCAGTGACCTGGATTTCCCCCAACAGGGACTCGTTATTCCTTTGGATGGCTCCGGTTTTGGCCAGTTGATCAGCTAGGTCATTTCTAGTTTTGTCTGGTCCCTCTATTCTGGAATGACCCTTGATCTTTTTCCAGTAGATGGTCATCCCACTAGAGGTGACCAGATCATCAATATTTTGTTTTAGCTTGCCATGTTTGAGTGGTTTGTTGTTAGCACATAGCATGACTCTGGTTTTCCAATTAACTAGGTGCTCCACAAACCCGTTCCGGACATAATCTGAATCAGTGTTTATGACCAGTTTTTGGAGTTGGTGTTGGACAGCAGTGATGATGGCCTGATGAACTGCCATCTGCTCTGCCACCTGAATACTAAGGGGACTGATTTTGTACCCAACGGAGGCTTCTGAGGCATCATTCACTCAGGCATTCTCCACGTCGGCCACCAGTTACCTTTACCCATTGTTGTCAACATGGTAGGAGCACCCATCCACATAGACAGTGGGCATTCCCTCACACTTGTATTCTTCATAGACTTTGTGCAGGGAATTCCGGTACGCCTCCATGTTGTCCTGGGTTTTAGGACTTTCGTCCTGGAGACATTTTTCTCGGGCACAATCATGCAAGTCAGCCAGACCTTGCGCGAGGGGACTCTTCTTGTGTTGGCCATATCTGACCTCCACAGGAAAGCCTTGCATTGACAGAATCCATGAAGCAATTCTGGAATTACTCACATTTCTGACCTGGATTCTGTCACTTTGAAGATAGTGCAGAGGCTGGTGTGGAGTCCCCACTATGATGTGTTCCCCTTGGATGAACGGGCGGACATTTTGCACTGTTGCCAGGAGTGCCTTCTCACAATCATTGAATTTTTTCTCCACAGAGGATAAAGTCTTGCTTGCATAGGAGATTACTGTATTGACCTCGTCATGCTTTTGGTATAAGACTGCAGTCAAGCATGTATTTGAGAACTTGTTTTTGACAGGGTAAGCTAGGCAAGGCACTTGTGAGAGGCTTCTTTTGAGTTGCTTTAATGCCTTGGCTTGTTCTGGACCCCACGCCCGCTTGATCCCCCCTTCAACAGATGGATCAGGGGTCTTGTGATCTCTGCCTAGTCCTCAATTAACTTTCAACTATAATTAGTAAGTCCAAGGAGGATCCTTAGCTCACGCAGAGTTGTGGGTCTTTTAGTTTCAGAAGTGCTTCCACTATGTTTTCCTGGGGACAGAGACCCTCAGGAGTTATCTCATGCCCGAAGAAATTGACACGGGTCCTGCACCACTGTGCCTTTTGGAAAGTTTTGCTCTGGCAACCCTCAACTGTGTCAGAACATAACGGATTTCCGCTATGTGTTCCTCCACAGTTGCGCTTTTGATCAGAACATCATCTACATAGGCCAGGTTACCCCCAAGTCGGGCATGGCCTTGTGTAAGACGATATTAGATTAATTGCTGGAGTTGATGTATCCAAAGGGAGTCCTGGTCCATGTGTACTGCTGCCCCCCGAAGGTAAAGGCCAGCTTGTATTGGTCCTCCTTACTGACAGGTACGGTCCAGTACCCATTGGTCAGGTCAATGGCAGTGTATACCTTTGACCCCTGGACCTGGGCCAGCCCCATGTCAATGTAGGGGAGGGGCCATCGGGACGTATGGACCCGTTTGTTTAGCTCCCTTAGGTCAGCACAGAGTCTCCACTGGCCGTTCGGTTTTAAAATCCCCAGCACCAGATTATTAAAGGTGCTGTGGACTGTACTAATTATCCCATGGGACTCAAGGTTTTTAATTATTTCTGTGAAGGACTCCATGGATGCGAGAGGCAAGCGATATTGCTTCACAAACACTGGAGTCATGCCAGGGTCTGTGGGAATTGTTGTATGGATTTCGGTGCGGCCACAGTCATATGAGTCCACCGCAAAGATATCCTGAAAATCTAAGAAAACTTGTATCTACTTTTGCTTTTGCTCCAGAGTCTCACAGGCATCAGCCAGGTTGACTCTCTCTTAAACCATTTGCCTGAAGCCCTGAACGACTTCTGGTTTGGCTATCTCAGCGGACTCCTCCAGCTGGGTAGAGAAGTCCCTGGTTAAAGTATTGACCTGGACAGAGGGTTTCAGGCAGGGAAGGCAGTCCTTGTGGACTTGGAAGATCACCTCATCCCTCCTGAAGTCACAGGTCACCTCTTCCTTACCATAAGGGCAGGAAGAGTACACAGCACCCCAGGAATTTCCCCCCATGCCGGGCTAAGATCCTGTCCGGTCTTATGTCATTGTCGCTATCACTGTCAAAACAGTCATTGGGGGATTGGTTCTATCAGTTCATTACCTAAATCTATGGAAAAATGTCGGTCATCAACCGCCATTCCCATAATGGTGCCTGCACCCAGAGTGATACTCCTAAGGTTGCTGTTATCACCAATATTGGAATGGTGTTGTGTTCTATATTGAATAATGGTGTCAGGTTTAACCCCAACCCTTGCTGTTGGAGATGAGCATTGAGGTGAACATACGCATCAGGATTTTGCAGTTGGTGCCCACTTTTTATTTTTACTTCAAGTGGGGCTAGTCTTGATCATCCTGTGATGGTGACTTCCTCTCCAATTAGAACTTCATCTGCATACGGCATCAATTGGGCTGACTGAAATGCTTTTTCTGAATCATCAAAGTCCATGGCATTACCCCCAAATTGGGACCAGGCTTTGTAGTTTATCAGGTCCAAATGAATGGCAAAGCGATTGAGAATTTCACTGCCTAGATAGAATGCAGCAGGGACATCTTTCACGACCCAACAGTTATGTACTATGCTTTTGTTGTCTATAGAAATTTTGAGCATATACCTGCTAGGCAGGAGATGGTTGGAATTGGGAGTTTCCAGGTCCATTTCCCATTTGCCTATCAATTTAAATGTCAGAATGGCTGGCTCTTTTGGGAGTTTTCGGAACATGGCTTCGCTGATGAAGCACACTCGGGTGAGAACAGAGTCCTTCCCCTCATTTAACTGAATGAGGATAAACAACTGTTCTCTAATCTTATGAATGTCAGCTAAACTTTGAGCTGGTTTCTCATAATTTTGGACTATGGAAGTGGGATTTTCTGATTGTGAATTAGTATAGTATTTCCTTCTAATGTGGAATGCCACTTGAAACTGGAAGGAAGGTTGATTTTCAAAAGTAGAGAGGAATTCCCATCACCAGTTTGTTGTCCTATTGCATTTACTGTTTTGTCAGGTATTTGGTTGTTTTGAAAATGGAACGCAATATGATCCTGTTTTTGTTCAACCATGTGGCATGTGCCATTTAAACTAACATGGTTGACACTATGTTTTAATTTTATTGGCCTGTTAGTCAGGGTCCAGAGGACCTTGTTTACGCAGTCTATTAGGGGAGACAACCTTTGCAGAATGTAATTCCCTAGTAGACTGGGTGTGCCCTCCTGCATCACGACTATGTCTAGGTGTTTCACCTTGTGTCACCCAATTTTAATTTCCAAATCCGCAGTCCCCTCAACAGAAATGTCATTCCCATCGAAGTTCTGAAGTTGTCCGGGAAGAGGGGTGAGAGGGAACTGATATCTCTCCCCCCTTCCTGAATTCAGCTGATCACAGGCTCTCTTTGGCAGAAGAGTCGCTTGGGATCCATTGTCCACCAGTGCCAATAATGTACATTGCCCTTGTACATGGACCGGGTCATAAAATCTTCCGTCCTTCTCCTCATGGGGGATAATATGCATGTTGAGCCCGTTGGCTGGGTTACTTTCCTGATTTTTGATTCCGACACTGGGTTAGTTTGGGAAGGATTCTGTGTGGGAGCTTGGGGATCTGCAAGAAAAATGTGGCAGTAGGATATTGGGGGAGTTTTGGACTCCCTGGTTCCGATTCTGGGCTGCCCCCTCCACCCCTTTATGGAGGCAGTCCCCAGAATAGGTTTGGGCAAGGTGGTTTTCTGGATTATCATTCTCGGGTTCAGTGATGGGCGATCCTAACTCAGTCCTCACATTCACCCAGTCTTCATTAGGATATCTTGGGACACATTTTTCTTTGGGAGGAGTTCCCCCATCCCTGTAGGAGAATATCTTTTTCCCAGAGTCCTATGAGAACCCCTCTCCTTTAAATTGGAGGACACTAACCTCCTCCACAAAATGAGTGTTTTTAGGTTCTTTATTTCTCCTACCTCCCCTCTGTTCCTTAGATTGCAGACTTTCGTGGGGCAAGAGATTTTGGTTCCGGTTCCTGGATTTCCAGGGGCTTTTCACAAGTGGGGAAGGAAGCTTCCTCTAAGGCTTTATACCCCTTTCCCCCCATGCCTCCTCCTTTGGAACCGGTGAGTTCTCGAGGTTCTCTTCCCGTCATTGTTCTGGAGTACCAGACCCTTGGTTTGTGGAGTTCTGGGCCGCCATGTTCATCTGAGGGTTCTGCTGAGCCCTCAACATGCGACCCAGATCCTGGGATAAGTTCTGGACTTGGTGCTCCAGTTGGGACACCCGCTCTGGCTGGTACAGGGTTCTCTGGTCCATCCTAGGTTGATCACGAGAAGTGTAACTGCCCCTTCTCCCGTAGTACCCTGGGTTCGGATAGTTTGGGTAACCCTCCACCCTTGGCCTCCCCTCTCCCGGATTGGGCTGTCAGGGCTCAGGAAAATGGGGAAAGAAAGGGGGGTTGTTCTGTGGGTTGAAGTTTTGAGGGTACCGGAGAAAGCAACTCAACCCGGCATTTGGGGGATTACTGCCCTCCTGGGGAAAGTTGGAAGGGAAGCATCCTGGGTTGGTACCTACCTGGATGGATCCCCCTTGAGATGGGGGAGTCCACACATACCCCAGGATGGGTTTGTTACCTTTATACCGGGGGCTAATGTAGTCAGGGGAGTTAGGGGTTCCATTTGTGGGTTTACCTCCCTGACTACCTGTCTGGGATTGGGCCGAGGGCCTTCTGGTTCTTTGTCTGGATGGATTCTGTACAGGTATATTTTTAGGCACCCCCATCTCCAGATCTAAAATGGGGACAACCTTCACCTCCGCCACCTTAGCAGAAGCAGGGGTGTTGGCTGATTTGGGGTATTTTATTGGTGTTCTTGTTATCTACAGGTTTCTGCACCTCATAAATACGGGTCGCCTGTTCTATGACCCAGTCCAGTGATCTCTTCTCGTGAAAATCCCTCACCAGCTGAGTCATTATGCATTTGGGGAGTGCATGGAAGAAGGTGTTGATGAACTCCCTACTATCTGTGCACACCCTCCTGGTGGTCTGTCCAAAGACACGTTTGAGTTCCTGCACAAATTCTTGTGGGGCCTGGTCTTCCCCACACTGCAGATTGTAGGCCGCCTTGCGGGCCTCTTGGGGGTTTCTATGGACAGATAAGTGTTTTAAGATGGTCGCCCTGTAGGTGGACCATCTTGCGTGGTTCTGATCCTCCAGTCCTGCAAAGAAGCTGGAGTACTCAGAGGAGAATGTCAATTTCACACATTGGATGCAATTCTGACTATCTTTCATATGAAAAGTGTCCATCATCTGTTCATATAATTCAAGGTGTTCCCAGACTGAATACTTTCCATTTTTATGATAGTGAGTTATAACACTCCTAATGGCCTTGATCTGCTTCAGGGGATCTTTTTTTGCATAGCCCTCTTGATTTTGTTTGCCTTTTTGGTCTTAGTCACCTGAGTCCACTCATCCTTTGACTCAGAGGTACTACTACTGGAGGTGGCTTCTTGATCCTCTAGGCACTCCTTGATTCTGCAAGCTTGAGAAGGGCTTGCAGAATGTGGGGGCCTATTTTCCTTATGCCTGAGGTGCTCAGAAGAGTCTTCTGACTCTCCCCTGCTCCCAGGATTGACAGAGTACCCCCCACTGCCCTACCTGGGAAGAGGTCTTTAGGATACTCTATTTGGGCTTTATTTCCTGGTCTTTATTTCGTGGAGTTCCCCACCAAATTTAACAAACTGTTCTTTTGGTAGGCAGTCGTTTTGTGGATCCAGTTCCCTGACTCTCTCCTCATAGGAGTCTTCCTGATCAGAGATGTTAACCCTAGCATTTGGGGATCTGTACATAGACGCCCGTCCATCAATTTCTGTGAGGGGCTGATCTGGCAGCCCCATCTTGCCAATTCTGTTGAAGTCTACCGTCCCCATGGCCCCTGGTTCATATGAGCCAGCAGACATGAAGTTGGCAGAGTTCATGGTACTGAAGGGGTTTGAGTCCCAGAGTACAGGGGTCCTGATGTGATCCTCAGGGGTTGCTCTGTCCCTCTCTACCTTTTCTCTTGCAGCCCTTATTCCCTGGTGATATGCAAACATCTGATCCTTTTGTTCCTCTATCAAGGCCTTGCTGGTCTCAATGATTTGCTCTTGCATTGCTATCTGTTGGAGGAGCACAACATTCTTTTCACAGAGAACCTCATTTTCTCTCTGTGCTTCCTGCCTGGTCTGAAAATACTGGGCCAATTTCTACTGCAGGAGACTGACCTCCTGGGTTTTAGCATCATTGGTCTGTGTGTTCTTTCCAGAGCATCCTCCACCTGTCTGGTGTGCTCTAGTAGCTTCTCATATTCTGTTTTTAATTCATTGAGCTCTTGGAGGGCCAACTTTCTTCCCTCTAGCTTGGTTTTTAATTGGCTTACTTCCCGGCCTAAGGCATCCCTCTCCTGACTCAGGGTGCTCCTCTGTTCAGCCAGGTCATCCCTTTGTTTTTTAAATGCATTGGATTTCTGGCGCTCCTCATCAAATTCCTCTTGAAAGTGGAGGTCTTAAATAATTAATTTATTATTTTCCTCTTTTAATTTGTCTATCTGGTCTTGTAGGATAACCAGCTGTTCTGTGCAGACTCTATTAAAAGTTAATTGTTGCTCCAGTTTATGTTGACTTTGTTGCAGAGAGTCCACCCTTTCCTGATACTTCTCTTTTAGTGTCTGTAGTTGGGTATCTTGCTCTGCCTTCTCTTGCCGTAGGAGAGCCAGATCTTCTTTTAATTTTGTGACATACTGTCTAGATTCTACCTCTAATTCTTGGCTCTTCTATAGCCTTTGTCCTGCAGAGCCTAGATCATTCTATATTTTCTCTAGTGTTTCCACTTGATTCTTTGGAGAACTATGTTTTCAGCTTGCTTTTCCTATATTACTCCTATGTGGAGGTATAGATAGGCCGCTATTCTGGCAATTTTTCTCTGCTCCTCTTTCTCCTTTGGGGCCATATACAATTCACTAAGAGCTTGGTGTAATGGGCCCTTGTCCTGCCATTTATCCAGGTCCATGGATGTGACCTGTTCTTTTATTTCCTGCAGCCAGACCTGCTCATTCTGTTCTGGCCACTCACCCCTAACAAAAAGTGTGTGCAGGGGGTGCTCCCTAGCCATATTGATTTCTACTGGGATCGCCATTTTGGAAATATCAATTTCTTTATTAATTATTTCGTGGTTGATTTACTTTTACTTTTACAAACAGGCCTGATTTTGGAGTATTTGTTTTGAGAGGTGCTTGTACAGTGTAGCACAGTACACCAACCCAGCAAGGTGTGTTTACCCTGCAGGCCAGTCTGCTTTGTTAGACTGTCACGGGTGGTAACTTGAACTCAAAATCATGGCACAAGCCCCCAGATCTGTTAAGGATTTCAATCAGGCAAATCACCCGGGTCTGAGCCTAGCATGCAATGCACAAATGAAATACTTATTTTATGTCTATAGGTTCAATATTCTGAGTGATATACCACTCATATCACACCCCTTCTCAAAATACTCCCATGTCACAATGGACCAGGAATCAGGCTGGTATGTAAAAATAATATTTAGTTTTTTATTTAAAATTCAAATCAAACATATGTTTTAATATATGGGGCAGCAAACACCAATGTGGTGACAATACAATTGAGAAGGTAGGTAATGCAGTTGGATTCACTTTTTAGCAACACAGAATATAAAACACAGAGAAAAGAACAGTTTTGGCTCATTTGAAAGGTAGCGCTTAAGTTAAGATTTCCCCCGGCAAATTCTCAACTCACAAATAAGCAATTCTACACATATGTCAGGGAGCAGCAGGTATTCACGAGTAAAGGACAGTGTAGAGGAGCTGAATACAACCTTCCCTCCCCCAAACAAGAGAGAAAAACGGTTGGGAAATCTTACACTTTTAAAATTACATTTGGAAATGACTTTGTGAAACAATGAAAAGTTTCAAAAGTGCTTAAATCAGTATAAATCTCTATGTGAGCAACATGGGAAAGATGCTAACAATCATAAGCTATAGTATGAGCAGCAGCAAACACTTTAAATCTTTATGGAAGTTTGGAAATACTTAAAACTGAAAATCATGTGAATTCCTGTCTAAAATTCACTTAACAGGTTTTAAGAATAACGAGTTAAAAACACTATTTTTGAGATGTAGCTACAGGTCCTATGTTTAAGTCAGAGTTGAAATGAAGTCTCTAGCTATTAAATTGAGGAAGTTATGCAAGGTTGAATGAGAGGTGTTTTTAGAAAAATAGAACAGAGAAAAACAGAAAATTGGCTTTAAAATGACAGGTTGATTTTACTTAAACTAGATTTAATGGCTAAGAAAAAGAGAATCCCACCCGTGAATCTCCACAGTTACACGCCCGCTTGTAACCATTCATGTGGCGGATATCCCGTTTTCTTTATGGGAATTACTTTATTTAATCAAAATCACTAATGGCTTATGTTCTAGTAAAACAAAAATGAAGATAAGATTGGGGCTAACACTAGGAATTACAAACAGGGCTTCAAGAATGGTTCTGACAGTATTATAGGTTCTTAAGGTAAAGATAGGATGGTTTAGACATTGGGATAGGACAAGACAAGGCAATATGTGCTATGGTTTACTATGATTCCTATTGAAACTTACAGTCCATTTTAATTTAAGATTTTGGACCGTCAAGGACTCTGGTCATCACACGGGTCAGGTCTAAAGGACAGCAGTGCATATCTGGCAGAATTAGATCAGCAGGGCAGTTCTGATCACCTGGACTGGAACCTCGGACTGGACTGCACTGGACGGTGCTGGTAACTGGAGATCAGAGATCAGTGGGATGGCGAGTTTATAGCAGGCAAGAATTAATGGTAGCAAGCCAGACTGGATCAATTGCTTCCCTTAAGTTTTGGGATGGTTTCAGAAATTGGGCCTCGCTGAAAAAGAGTTCAGCAATGCTAAGGCCTTGGCTCTGTAAAGAAATCTGGAATCAGGAGCAAGATGGAGAATCCAGGAACAGGGCGCCATGCAGAAATCAGAATGGAGTAAGGAATCAGTGTGTGTCCATTTGTTGTAAGGTTCCCTTATTTATCATGCCAAATGACATCACCAAAGTTAATGGTAGGGGCAGATCTACTACCCACACCCACAAGGCTATGATTGGGAAAGAGCACAGTTCCCGCCTTGCTATTTGCCAGTTGGATGACAGAAAGGCCTGTCATGTTTTATGAGATGACCTGCAAACCTCCCATAGTTATTGGGACCAAAATCTAACTTTCCCACAAATACATATTTATGTAGTTATGCCCTCTAAGAAAAATGGATACATTAATTACATATTTCGTGGGTCACATTCTAATCCAACTGCCAAGTCGGTGGGTCCCTGGTTTAGTCTTTCAGTTGAGGTTTGGCAATTTTCACCATAAAAGGTTTGGCCTAACATTTCTCAATTCTGTACATATATGCGCAATCACCCCTAGAATATGGGAACACGCAGTAAGAAATTCTACCAAGTTTTCAAATGAGTAGCAGAAATTCAGATTTAGATGTTTGTACTTTTCACTCTTTTTCTTATTCTTGCTACCAAGTTAAATGTCTTGAAGTTCGATGGCAAAATAAGCATTTTAAACCCAAAAATCCCGTTAGGTTTTTTTTTCTTTCTTCCCAAGTGTGAGCAAAGGGCAAATCCTTTGAAGTTGAATAAGGGTCCTCTCCCTGGAGAGTGGAGCTTCCTGCCCCTCCCCTGGAAGGGTGAGTGTCCAAGCCTGCCATTGTCTTTGCCTGTGGCACAGACGAATGTCTAATGAGGTCCTTTGTCATGAGTATGCAAGTGCTCCCAGCAGCAATTAGCCTTTCCTGCCAGCAGTGGAGGTGTCAACCTTTCTCAGGCTCAGAACTGTCAATGTAGGATGTTTTTTTTTCAAATAGTTGATTAACTCAGACTAGGCTTAGCTTTAAGTTCCACCTTTTAAATCTTTCATTTAAACATATAAAATTAACACTGTTTATAGGTGGATATTTAACATTAGCAATCCTTTGACATTTTTATAGAATTAAGCCTTTAAACAAGAACATGCTTTAAAACAGGCGATTTTGCCTTTCATTCATGAAAAAGCACATTAAACTGATCCCTTTAAATCTGATTTTCCTCTGCAGCAAATACACATTTTAGTCAGCATTAGTTCTTCCCTTGAGTGCTGGAATGGTTTGGAGCATGGATACATGTATCATGCCTTTGTTTAGAGTTTCTCTCTGCACAGCTGATGCTGATACTTGTTGCAAAGTTTAGCCGCTTTTTCCTGGGTTGCTTTTTCAAAGATACATTTTCTAGCAGCTTTCATTAAATGAGGCCCGGTTCCTCTGAGCCACACTAGATAGTCCCTGGCATTGTAGGTCCCTTTTAATCTCAATGATTCAGTAGACATGAATGGATCTACCAGAAAAAAATAGCACCTTTTTAAGGTTGAAAAGTTAACATTTTAAAAGGCATTTTTGATTTTCAGTGCAATGATGCTGTTTCTTTCCTTGGCTCCATGTAGAATGTCGCAGAGCCCACTGGCATGCTCCTGCAGTGAGAACTCTGTTTTCACTCCCCTGACTGTGTGCAGCAGGGTTTGCATCCTTTTCATGGTTGTGACCCAAAAGCAGTTTCAAGATTTTGGCACGCACAGGTGTCAGCGCATCCATTCTGGGTTGTTTCTTTCACCATTTCAGTACTTTGATGTAGTGAGGTACATTGGAATAGGTCAAAATATTCCACAGTATGCAAAAGGGCAGGGCATCCCGATATAACGGTACAACAAACATATGATGGTTCACTTTCTAGTCAGAATAGAAGCAGGATCATGTTTTGATCATGGAACTTAATAGACAAGCAAATCAGAATCATAAAAATAGGGTCTCTGAGAATGTTAAAAAATAGTAAGAAAAGTCTATCACTTAGGCACATTAATGTCTGTGTTTTATTTATGCATCTCCCATTTTTCAAAATAACTTTAATTATTGGTGTATTCACAATTTCTTTGGATATATATGTAATTGTTATAAGTCAATATGTTTTCATCTATTTCAAGTTTCTATCTTTTGATTGTTGTCATTGAAGTAACTTCTTGTTAATTTCTGCATTATTAAATGTTGTTTTCTATGTTTTTCTTGCCTGTGACTCCCCTGGAGCATGCAACAGTTCTTGAGGAATTCTAATGAACAGTGACAGATAACTGGGATGTTTTTCAGTGAGGGATCTCCATTTTCTTTGTTTAAGATTGTATACTGCCCCGAATCCACACTCACAACAAGGGGCAACCCTGTCTCTTTGTATTCACTTTCTAAGAGTTGCAGAATGAAGGTTTGGATGGCTTTGAGGGTGCAGTTCCCAGATAGTTCAGACATGAGTGCAATTATGGGCACTCGCCTGGGTTTGGGAGCTGAGAAACAATATTGTCCTATTTGCACACTTAAATCACAAATGGAATCAGCGAGACATGTTATCACTCAGTGTATTAAAATGGGCGACATTTATATGATTTATTATGGCCCATTTGTGCACAGCTATGAAACTATACTTAGTGAAGCTTTCTAGGATACTTGTTTGAATCAAGGATCATTATCTTTACAAATTGCACTTTGGTGAGTGTGGAAATAAGTATCAAGCAACCTCACATAGGCACTATTATGTGGTTTTGAATTGCATATGGATATAATGGCATTGTACATCCCAGTTAAATATGTCTGACATTAATTAGAGCCTATTGTGTGTTGTGCAAGAAGCTAATATAGGAAGTGACAGAAAATTGTGTATCGGACCCCTTTATGTGGTTATGCTCTGAGTGGAAGTGCAGTAGTATTTTAATTATGAGTTTTCAGATTTAGAGAATTTAGGTAATTTTAGGTCATACACCGTATAGCTCTAGGGTGGTCGGTATTTACCAACTATGATGGGATATACTAGTGTCATGCTTATTAGTATTAACCCTTCTTTTATTTTATATGGACCAGTACTAATACTTTCTTTGTGCGGAGACTATCTGATCTATTAATTATAATGTAGGTGTTATATGATAAGTGCAATATATTTGATACATATGATATATGAGAAGTGTGACATATTTGAAATGTGATATGATAATGAATTCTGAATTTTTAATTGTCTATTTGTGTAATGTTTTTAATTGAACTAATCACAATAAAGTTTATATATATATTATGACACTTAAGATGAGGATCCAGCGGCATATGTACAAGACATAGAAGAGAAGTAGGGTTTGGAAACAAGGAATGTGAGTACAAACCTACACCAGTGATTTATCACATTTTCTTCTAGGGTCTTTCCGAAGAAATCAGAAACAGCTTAGGAAACTGTAGGGTTTGAGGTGAAACAATAGCCTGAAATACAGTTGAATATTGTTCATTATTGCCGAACGAAACAAGACAAGGAAAGTAACAAAGTAGAAGAGAGGCAGAGAGAGGAAGCTAAATTGGTGCAAAAGACGTTTTCAAAGATAACCGTAGAAGGAGTAATGATAATGAACCTTGGGGGAGAAAATTATGGGCAAAATATCAACAGCAGGGGCCAAGCTGATATTTGGGAGATCAAGGAGAAAGTAATTATTACCCCAGTGGGAGCGGGTATGTATCGAGGGCAAGAGGGAACGGGATTGGAGGTGGATATGGAGGGGGCTTTGATGGAATGAGATATTTATTCAGATATTTTGGAGGTTTTGGAGGACAATGTTGGATGTGTGGGAAGACAGGGCATTATGCACGAGCATATAGGAGCAGAGGGGTAATGACTGAAGGATGACAACAATATGGCAAAAGAGGGTGCCTATATTACCCCCGCTGCAGTACATACAGTCACAGCAAGAGCAGTGCACATTCCAATACATGCAACAGCAACCCTTTCCACAACCTGATGCTCTTCCTCTGATGCACCAGATACTGGAGCAGCAACACCAGAACAACAGTATGGACAGTGGGACAGGAAAGTATTGCCACAAACCTCAATGCCCATGACAGGGTGTGTGTCAGTGGTGGGAGGGAAATCCTTTACCGGAAATGGGATGATCATCTACCCTCAATTGAACAGCCCACACAGAAACTTGATGTGTCCTGTGCACAGTAACTCATGACCCAGAAGAGGAACCACGGGTCAGGGTGACAATAGGAGGTAGATGGTTTCCTTTTTAGTTGACACCACAGCAACAAGATCTTGTGTCAGGGAGGGAGGTTTCTACTATCAAGAATAATGATGGAAGCACAAGGATTCTCTGGGGCTATGACAAAGGTTCCAATTACAGAAGAGTTACCGATAACAGTGGAAGAAAATATGATGGCTGCACCATTGCTGTACTCACGAAAGACACATGTTAACTTATTGGGAAGAGATTTGATGAGTATGACAATTTAATTCACTGTGGAAGAGATAATATGTTCAACACCAGGCATTCATTATGCAATGCAAGAGAGTTTATACAAGCATTCTCGGTCAGAAAACATTATGAGGGATGCCTTTAAAAATTGAATTATTATTTTGTGGAGTAGAAGTATTGTTAGGATGACTCCCAGGAATAGAGGATACATTATTACGATTACATACAGAGTTTTTATTCAGAGCAGATATACCCACAGATGTGGCTGTTAGGTAGAATTGCATGCAGTACCCTCTGGGACCACCACATACAATTAGGACAAAAGGTGCAAGCAAAACCAACCTTTAGTATAAGTCTGTACTACACAGTTTTTGGTAGCGAGCTGAGCAGCCAGACGTATCTCAAGAGGGAATGTGAGCAGTAAACAATGTTACACAGAGGTCTTACAATCACAGTGGTTCAAGTAGACACTTACACACATGGTTTCTTGGTAAAACACTTATTAATTACAGTCACTAGAAGGAGGCAACTTAATATCATACACAAACACACTTCAGTACCAAACCCATAAGGCTCTGAGAAAATTATGCACCCCTGATATAGGAGCAAAATGGCATTTCAGTCCCGTTAAATAGGAGTACAAAGGCACAAGTTCATTAAATAGATCACCAATAGTTTCTCATACAGTGCAAATAGTATTAGTTCATTAGAACTCAATTCAGTTCAATAGGCCTTGGCCAAAGTCAATGGGCTAGTGTCTTGTAGTAAACGGTAAAGTCTTTGCCAAAGTTTTCAGAAGTAGTTTGTACGAAAACGAATCATATGTTGGGTCACAAGCTGTGGCTCAAAGGCTTAAGAACAAAGGGACCAAACCTAGTTTTGCGCACAGAGACAAACTCTAGAAGGACCTTTCCAAAAAGAAACAGTGAAAAAAGAAGACCGGGACCTGTTTAAACAAAGGGGTTTAAGGAGCTATCGTGAAAACATGGCTCCCGCAATTTTTAGCTACCTGTGTTCGCGGTCGGGAAAAATCATGGTAGTTCATTGTAAAACCACTGCCACCAGCCATTTATATAGGAAAGGGTAGCATTTGACTGCTAAGTGAGTTTCTAGACACAGGGGATACTAGGTAACCCTTCCAGCACTCTATAGTAAGATAGTATGTGCTGGGTCTAGGAATTTAAAAAGACTAGTAAAGTCAATAGAACCTTCCATTCTCTGGGAAACTGTAGTTGATCCCAGAGAAGGTATTTAAACCCTTTAGAAGTGTAGAAAGACATCCCTGTGTCACTGCACTGAGGGTGCTGTGTAACACACATTAAAAGATGATGCCTATGGAGATATCTAAAACTTCATAATCAAAGAACATAAGAGTAAAACACACATCAAAATATATGAAAGAGTGGGGTAAAAAGGCTCACACTCTTTCCAGGTAAAGAAATCAAGTTCTCAAAAGCCAGTAAATTTGCTGCGGGTCTCTAAGGTGAAGAGAATTAACACTTTTATGAGAGTTCTCCCTAACAGTGGTGTTAAACTGTATTCGTATAATACCACCTTGTTATGAATATTGGCTTAAGCCCATTCGCGTTGCAGAGAAAACCGCGTCTGAAATGTTCCGATTTCTGGTCAACTTCGCCGCCATTTTAAGAATCATCCGCCATTTTGATTTCAACTCTTGCTTGTGTCCTAAAATGGTGGACTGTGTTTTCAACAACAGCCAAGCCGAACAACCATTGAGTTGTGTCAACATCCAGGCTGACCGCAAGCAGACTGTTTGTTCTATACAAAGAAAACTTGTGACTCGAATGAACTATAATCCAAGTGTTGTCTGCGCTCACAAGCCTCATCCGCATCTAAACAGCAGAACATTTTAGAGCAAACTCAAACCGTATGCTTTGGTTGTAATATATTGTGTTCTTTCTTGAAACTAGGTTTACTGTGGATCAGAGGACCAATGTCACCATTATATCTTCATGGACAAGCAAACTTGTTAAATCCATTGTACAATATTGTAATATTTGTCATGTGAACTGGGCAAAAACCCTAGCATGTAAATGATTAATTTGGAAAGGGGCTGGACAATGATCATGAAATTGTATAAATTAGCTTGTATTGAGATGTCCAGCACTCTCACCCCTCACTTTGTCTGCTGGTACACACTGCAAGGTGTTGGGAGCTAGATAGCTATCTGTTTGCTTTGAATTCTGTACAGAAAATAAAGATACTTGTATCTTTCGACTAGTGATTGACGTATTTAATTTTGTGGTACTAAGCGTTGATATTTCTTTGGTCTTTCAAGATGGCGCCCGAATAGGCACCCTCAAGATTGATGTCTCCTTGGTGAAAAGAAGACGCAGCTATCGGACCAGATTCGGAGAGTGGTGAGAAAAGGGGGCCCCTTTGTATGAGATGCAACACCTCAACAGTACTGCACGATCCGATCCCTGAACTGTGAACACACAGTTCGAGAGGGCATCTTGATGAGGGTCCCCATATCGAGGCGGGCTCTTTGCTGAAATCACCAACCACGAGGATCCTTTGTAATCCGATTGGACCGCCTTAGACTTTGTGTAATCAGGGGAGTCGTGCCCCAATTCCTAAGAATCCTGATATTTGGTTGCAGTTTTGCACTTTCAAGTACAAACAATGCCAGGTAACACCAGTGATCTGACATGCCTGGGAAATTGTCTGCCTGTTTCAGGGGTTTATTCCGCAAAGACAGACAATCTTTGGAACAAGGCCGACCGGCGCCACTCGTTGGTTTGCCGGCGTGTAGTATGTACTGTAAGGTCGGACTAGGTAGTATTGTATTCAACGATATTGGGCACAGACAAACTAGACATGCTTCCGAATTTCAGTGGCCAGTTCATGGTAGTTTTGAAATCGCCCGTACAGAGTATTTAGAGTCTATATTGTTGAAGAAAAAGGCTAGGCCTGCAGCATTTGATGTAATTAAGGATTGGAGAACGGAAGCTATGCAGCAACTTAAGAGTAAAGTGATGCACGTCGACATATGTCTAACTCTCAAAAAGCATTATTGTATTGTAAAGAGCCAATTTACCCTACTCCAATTTTAGACGCAAGGTAAAAAACTGGCTCTGGACAAATGACAACTAACCCCTGAGGCACCCATGATACCGTTGTCCATAATGACTTCTGTTCTCAGACCTGCACACTCCCTCAAAACTACAATATGCTAGTTTTCTTTTTCTTCTGCCACACGGCAAGTATTGATCTGTCTTACGGTACTGTTATGTTGTTTCTCGCCTATACTCTGTATGTAACCCAAGTTTAAGTAACCTTGTACCTGCTGCGCCCGGCTACCCCTGGGTTTGTGTGCGCATTATCAAATAAACAATACAATACAGTATGATCAACAGAAACAGTTGGAATCTATTAGAAGTATGGATAGGGCTTTTTAACTTGAAGTAGAGAAAATATATCCGTCTCAGGATTTTCATACCTCAGATGAGTTAATCGATAAGCTATTGAATGAGCGTAGAGCTGTTGCCACTTCACCACCTCCTTATGTGACTCTCCCGGTTGTTTTAACTCTTCCCGCTGTTGCACCTCCTCCCGTTGTTGTTCCTTTTCTTCCCGTTGTTGCTCCTCCTCCAGTTGTTGCTCCTCTTCCTGTTGTTATTACCCCTTCTGCATCCTCGCCCTTACCGACAGTTGCTGTTCCATTAATTCCATCTTTACCGCCGGTGGTAGTGTCTCCATTGCCTATTGAACAAGATTTGTCTGAACTTTCTTTTGCAAGTGGTTCTGCTCCACTTGTAGCCATTGAAAGGGCAAGTGCTGATTCAAGAATAGTACAGTATTTAAATCTAGGAAAAGAGAATTGGATGCATGGGCTAAGAAATATATAGAAGAGGGTGAAAATCAACTATCTTAACTACGATTTCGGACCAAGAAAGTATTCCCGAAAAGAACACTTTGATAGAGGGGATGGGAATGCATCTAGCTGATATTTGGAGTGATTTGACGGACATGAATGTCCCACAGGGGTTGAGGGATTTGAATGTCCGAGCTCACTCAAGGGACCCTGCAGAGAAAGTACATGAGCACGTTGAGAGTGTTTCTGAGTTTAAGAGGGAGTTAGACCGATTGCAGAATGATGAACTAGATGGTACTAGAGTGGAAGCCTCATATGTGCAGAAACTATTTCTTCCTTCATGTAAACCTATGAGTGAAGAAGCGCTTATTTGCACAAGATACGCGCTTAGATGGATTTTGGATGTTTCAATTTCTCCCATTGAAGTATATGACACGTTTAGTCAGTATGCTCCGGCTATGCAAAGGAAAGTGTTACAGGTAATGGTACAGTACCTGCAGAATGAGTTTATGAAGAAAAAGGTTTGTTGTCCCACAGATTTCGATGGTCATTTATAAGAGAGCATTTTTTTTTACTGCTTTGGCTACTTTGTCACTTGATTTAGCATTGTTGCTTAACGAACATTCAGAATTGCCTACTCAATTGCCAATGAGGGTGGTTCCTCTGACATTTGTTCCTAAAGTAGAAATTCCAGCTGATGTCGCAACAGGCACAGCAGCCTCTACTATTGAAGCTCATTATGTTTCACTGTTTGTTCATGTCCCATTTTCTAGACAGGAAGTGAATACCATTAGACAGACGATTCCAATTATCAGGAAAAATCCAACAGGATTTTATAAAGAAATTGAATCTGTCTTGCATTCATCAGTTTTCACGCTGGGTGATATAGATTTGATGTTCCCAGTGATCGTACCTGCTGATTTATGGAAACAGATTAGAACTGTAGATGATCAGGTAGGGATGGGTGACACATGGTTTAACTTGGTATGGATAGCTGGAGAAAGGAAGGCTGGTGAGAAACCGCCACAGATGATATTAACACTGCCAGACAGAATTGTAACTAAATTAAGAACTTAGAGAGAAGAATAGTTTGGGACAAGCTTACAGCTTGCATCCAGGGGTAATCTTAGGGCGCTACCAAATTTTTTAATCGGTTCGAACTTGTGTTTTCAGATTTCAGCAGTCAGGACTTAAGTACCGAGTCAGGAAAAAGGCTGTTTGTAGACAAAGTTGTGTGCGGATTGTTGCCTGATATCCAATCACAAATGATGACTTCCGAAAGCACCTAGCAAGCTAAATCACAGTCTTAAGTAATGCATTTGGCTCAATTTTATGAAAATAGAGTCAATACTGAAAATGAGAGGATAGAAAAGAAGAAGGGAGACTTGAAGATGAAAGTTTTGTTGCAGCAAGTAGTAAGAGGAACTAGAGCTGGGAATACACAGTTTAGAGGTCAATTTGCACCACAGAGTAATGCGCAAATGGGTCCTGTACACATGAACCAATGTGCCTATTGCAGACAAGGAGGTAATTGGCGAGCACAATGGCCGATCCTTCAGCAGCGATCGAATTACACATATATTACCAGGGGTAGACGATCCAGAGGCCGTCCTGCGATAGGGAGTCCTGGTAGAAGTCAGTTTGCTCAGAATCAACAGTCATTCTCACAGGTTAGTCAGCAGCATAGTGTTAATAATGGGGACATTTTTGACAATCCTTCGGCTGTCTATTTTTCTGAGGATCTTGCATTTGATGATGTACTGTTCCGTTAGGACAGCCCGAATCAGAGTCTGGAATCAGTGTCTATTCCCGTCGATCAGAAAGGGCCCTACATTGAAATGAAGATGGGGAATAGGAAGCATCTATTTTTGATAGATACAGGAGCACAGAAGTTTTCCATTGATCATTCACGGGTTCCAGATGTTCCACTGTCAGGGCAGAACAACACTTCTGTACGGTTCTCTGGTATGCCAGTGGTTAGTCCGGTTTCTCAGCCGGTACCGATTTCACTGGGGCCATTCACTGAATCATGTTCATTTTTTTTTACGACAAATTGTGGTAAAAATTCGCGGGGTTGAATCTGTTCAAAGAATTGAATGCTGTAATTTACTGTTTTCCAGATGGAGTGCATCTAATGATTTCACCTCAACAAACTTCTGCTTCACAATTCTTGACTAGGCCTTTACCGACTGAATTGGATAAGGTTCTGTCATGTTTATGGGTGGTTGATGATATTGACGTTGGTATTTTGCACATTGAGCCCGTTAAAATTGTGTTGAAACCAGGTGTTAAATTGCCAAGTATTCCACAGTATAAGATTTCAGTTGACGGCGAACAAGCTTTAAAGACTATAGTTTCTGATTTTGTACAACAAGGAGTAATTGAGGGAATTGCAGGAACCTTGTGTAATAGCCCATTTATACCAGTGTATAAGAAAGCAGATAATGCAATTCCTTTCCGTTTTATCATTGATTTACGTGCCATCAATAAGATTGTTGCTCCACAATTTCTGATTGTGCCTGATGTGACTATTATATTAACAATGATTCCAACTTCAGCTACTCATTTCAGTGTTGTGGATCTAAAGAATGTTTTCTTTAGTATTCATGTTCATGTTGACAGTAGATATTTGTTCGCATTCACCCTAGGGTGATGCTTGTTTACATTTACTCATGTGCCGCATGGGTACACTGAAAGTCCAAGCATTTTTAGTAGAGCTTTGAAGAAACAGCTTGATACCCTTGAGTTGCCTTCCACTTGTACGTTGTTGCAGTATGTTGACGATCTTCTTTTAGCTGCAGATTCAGAAGTTGCTTGCAAGACGGGCACCGTGTTGCTGCTTATTCATCTAGCAAAACATGGGCATAAGGCTTCATTGAAAAAGTGTTAATATTGTCGATAGGAGGTCACCTATTTAGGCTATCTCCTGTTAAAGGAGGGGAGAAGACTGACACCTGAATGGATTCAAAGCATCTCTAGCATGTATGTCCCGAATACACTGCAAGAGGTCATAGCCTTGAAAGGCATGGCCTCGTACTGTAGACAGTGGATCCCTAACTTCTCATTAATGATAAAACCAATGTTGGCATTGACAAAGAATGGCATTTCTTTGCCTTTACTGTTCAACATGGATTGTCAGAAAGCTTTTGATCTGCTCAAGGCTGCGTTGGGTTCAGCACCGTTTTTGGGCACACCAAATTACGACAAGGCATTGGTTTTGTGTGTTCATGAATGTGATGGATGCGCTTTGGCTGTGTTAACGCAGGAGCATGGAGGGAAGAATAAACTGCAGTTCTGTTTCCTCCATGCTTGATCCTATTGCATGCGCTTTGCCGAGATGTATGAGAGTTGTTGCTGCTGCCGCTGCATCTGTAAAACAAAGTGAGGATATGGTTCTCGGTCACTCCTTAACTGTGATGGTACCTCACTCTGTATACGTCTATTAAACAGAACGCAAACGCAACATCTCACATCAGCATGATTAATAAGATACAAGCTGATTCTATTTGCACTGCATGTCCAAATTAAGAGATGTTGCTCATTAAATCCGGCCAAACTATGGCCTCGTCCGCAAGAAATTGCTTGCAGTGACAAGATGTCACATGACTGCCTCTATGCCACAGAGCAAGAGACTAAGGGCAGAATTAATTGAAGTGATACACTGTTAAAAGATCCACAAGGGGAGCTATGTTGCGATGGCTCCTGCATCAAACTTCCTCATGGTACATCCACTGCTGCTTACACAATCACTACATTAAGCACTATTGTGGAAACCAAAAGAATTCTGCATAACTTTGCGCAGGCCGCAGAGATTATTGCATTGACTCGAGCTTGTGAACTTTCCAAAGGACTTAGTGTGAATATATTTACGCACAGTCGGTATGCCTTTCGGTGGTTCACATCTTCGGTCGATTATGGGCAGAGAGAGGTTTTTTGACCTCGCATGGAACTAAGATACAGCATGGCATTTTGATAGTTCGTCTAATTTCAGCACTTGCGCTTCCTACTCAGCTTGAAATAATGAAGTGTACAGCACACCAGAAAGTAACAGATGATGTGGGGAAAGGAAACACTTTTGCTGACAGGATAGCCAAACAGACTGCCACCGATTTGCATTCCAAAATGTATATAACAAAAGAGGTCACTAACACTTGTGTAATGGATTTAGGAATTGCTTGCATAAAAGACATTCAGGCTGATGCCACTCCAGATGAACTTAAACAGTGGGCTGAGGGGTCAGCAAGTTTAGACGTTGAAGGTTGTGGATAGATAAGGCAAAACAAAGATGGATGTTGCCCAATGCTTATGTCACTGTTATGGTTATGATGGCTCATGGTCCCACTCACATGTACACTAAAAAGATTTGTAAATGGTTAGAACCTGTCTGGGTGAATGTAAATATCTCAAACTGCTGAGCATTTTGTCCAAAATTGCATAGTATGCTTACAGCATAATGCTGGAAAGGTACATCGACACAGAGGGGTATTTTTGAACGCCCCTCTGAGCCTTTTGAAGTTATACACTTGGATTTAATTGAAATGGAGCATTGTCAGAAATACAAATATGTTCTAGTAGTTATTTGTGCTTTCAACAAATGGGTCAAAGCATTTCCTTTAAAAGATGCCACAGCAATGACGACGGCGAAACACATGCTGAAGGAATATTTTCCTAGGTTTGGTTTGCCAAGAGTCATTTGGTCAGACAATGGTCCGCATTTTATTGCGGCTGTAATAAAATGGTGAAAATCTGAGCGAGTAGCAATTTGAAGTGGCCAGATACCTTAGCAATAGCTCTATTGTCCAGGCGGACGAATGCACAATCTAGGACAGGGCTCTCTCCCTATGAGATAATCATGGGGATACCAGCAAATATTTGGAATGTACCCAAACCCAAGCAGTTAAAAGATGTAGAGCATTTTCTCCTTTTTGAGTACTGTGACCAGTTAACTCAAAGCTTGTATTTGATTTATCAACAGGTGCGAGAAGCCCTCCCCGTAAAATACGAGGGTCCAGGTCATCAACTCCAACCTGGGGACTGGGTGCTTGTTAAATCGTTTGAAAGAGCCTCCTGTCTCGCACCTCACTGGAGAGGACTGTATCAAGTCCTCTTTGCCACACAGACTACCGTACAAGTGGAAGGGAAATGACACTGGATCCACGCAACGCACATCAAGAAGATAACTTTTCCTCTGCCCCACATCAAAGGGGAAGAGAAGGAGATTGTCCACATTGATGCTCATCACAAGTCTGTTGTAAACAACACTGAGTGTGTCCTAGAAATCCTTCCTGAGCCCGTGGAGCCTGGGGAAACTGCTGCTTTGACTACAAGTTCTTCTTCGGATCTTTCTTCACAATTGAGCAATCTTGTTTCTGCTTCATCACTTCCTTCAGGAAGCGAGGACGCTCTGTTGGTAGATCACACCATAACTGGAGTCTTGAGGTACGATCTGCATCCAAGACAACAGACTTACAGCACAGAACCAGCTGTGCCCATAAGGAATCATCGTTGAGCCAGTCCCTTGTCACCCTTTCCCTGAAAAATAAACAAGAGGCAGGGACTGGCAAAGTCACCATCAAGCAAGATAGGACACATGGTCAGGAGCCACCGACAGATGAACTAAAAGAGCCTAATGGAGAGGCTTCTAAACAGACTCTGAGAAACAATGTCCCTTCCTAAATCCACTTGTGAGGAGCAAGCGATTGGTCTGGTGGCTGACAAGGAATCTATTAATCAGAGATCATGGTCCTTGAGGACCCACTGTTTTTCTATCACAATACTGGTTTGTTTAGTAATTATATTTGTGCTTGGGTTTTGGTACGTGGAAAAGGTGCATCTGCTGAAATAATATCCACTGTGTTTTCACCTTTTGTGCATCTGCACACTCTTCCTCCTCAAGGCTCACAGCATAGACAGGGCTACCACAATAACACTCTCCTAATGTTCATGAATGCAACCCATGTGATTCTGAATGGAACAAATTGCTGGGTGTATTCTCACTTGCCATAAAATGGGGTTGGGCTGGTATTTTCATTCTCTTCCTTTAACTACTACATGCTATGCCTCGCTCAGGGCACTGTTCATTGGTCATTGGATTGATATTATTTCTGGGAGCTTCAATGGGAATAATTTGAATGAATTTGAAAAATGAGTCCTAACACCTTTGGGATGTTCTCTCTTCGCAAATAGAAGAAAGCTCAATGTTGCTTCTATTAGGTCTTCCGATAGACTCTCTAGACCTTTCAGTCACTAATTTCTTTCAAGATGGGTCCCATAGGCAACCGGATGCCATGCCTCCTTCCTATACTATTAATCATAGCACGACTCTGTTTCCTTCTGTATACAAAGGAAAGGTTCTCATTCAATGGGTTTTCGAGGGTTGTACTAACATTGCAAATCTAACCAGTGAGGACAGACCTTTGTATGTAAGAGATCCTGTTTACTTTGTTTGTGTCAATAAAGCTCATCCTTGGTTACCCAGAGGATGGCAGGGTACTTCTTATTTGGGTATGTTGTTACCAGGGGTATATGTGGCTACCACCGCTGAAGTTTTGTTAAGTGACTTCAATTCAGCACTCCAACCAAGTCAATGCCAAGTCTGGGATGCCCAAGGGAAGCCCTTATTTATATATTTGTATGACAAGTTCATAGATCTGGATGATAAACCCTTGTATAACGCCCCTCTCTTTGAATCCCCTTGACCTCAATGAGCCAAGAAGTAGGGTTGTTTTGCAAATTAAAAGATTTATTTGAAAAATTAAACAAGATATATATCACACTTTTATAAATAAATTAATATTTGATAGCACACTTATGAATATGACAGTGATCAACAATGGATAATATTACACTAGCACACTTTTTTAATTACTTAGGAGTTGGTATAGAGGGGATAAAGTAGCTGAGAATCCTTTTATGGCTTCAAGGAAATGCAATGATCGAAAAAAATGCAGCACAGAAATAAACTGAGATGGTTTCCACAAGAGATAATATGATCACTTTTTCTTTTGACAATTCACTCCCCCCTATGCAATATAAGGAGATGGAAGGAGAGCACACAATTTTCAGGAATACAATCGAATACAATACCAATTCAGTTCCCCCCTAGCAAGCTTAGAGCAACCGGTATGCTTTTAAAACATGCAGAAATACTTTTAATGTGATTTACAATGAAGTGAACATATGCTAAAAATGATTTTAATTCCCTATAGGAGATTCAGGGTAGGTGACAGCTACTTTGAATGAGTTCAGGTCAACACTAGCAATTAATCAGGAATGATTATCAGATTGAAAACGAATTTCAGCAGTTGCAAGCAAAAGACAGCGATTTTTTAACGTGTGGTAAAACTGAGCCAAATTGCAATTTGCAGCACTTTTTCCGAGTGCGTCAAGCGCGATTACGGAAAAACTATAAGGAGTAGAAAGTCGGTTTAGGGCTTGTTGGAAAGCTGAGGATCTTAGCTTTAAAATGAAAGTTAAATCACGTATGGTTCAAAAGATACGGATGAATTTGTGGAGGTAGATTTCAGAAATGAAATAATGATTCGGAATGGCAATTTACACTTTCACAGGTTTGAAATTACAGAATGGACACACGATTTCTATGCAGTTCTAAATAGGTGGAAATGGTTTGAATTGTATTATTTTAAACTAAGAGATTGGTTTTGCACAGCTCTGGCTGGATACTCACTTCTAATTTTGGAAGGAATGGGCCTCGTAACAGATCTGGTCAACAGGTTTAGCTGCGGTTCTTTCAGCTCTGCTGGTCTGAATCTCTGGTTCTGGCAAAAGTTCTAGCACTGCACATTGGCCTGGTCTGGGTCTGGTCTTCTATCGGCACTGCACGGCGGTCTGGATACAGCTCTGCTTTCTGGGTTCTGGCAATGGCACCGCGGTCTGGTCTGGGTCTCTGGTTCCGGTAAAAGTTCTAGCCAGAAGCGAACAGCACAGCCCAGCTGTTGAATAGTTTGGTTAGGTGGCTGGATTCTGAGGCCGGCTGAGAAGGATTCAGCTTTTGATTCAGGCCTCTCTGCTTCAAGTTCTGGAGTCTATCTGGAGTCTATGGTCCTCCTGGATATTGTCTGGTCCGGCAAAGTGCTTCGCAAGAAAGTGGAAAATGACTGTGTCTCCTTGGGTCTGCGTGGCTCTTTTTATGTCTTTTGAAAGTCGGTGGGAAGGCTGACTTTCTATGCCCAACCCTCTGAGGATCCTGATAGGCTATAGGATTCTCTGTCGCCTGACTGGGGAACTGGATTGTGAGTCATCCGGCATCCTTTTTATGGCATACAGAAAGAACACTCCCCTTGTCACTTTGGACACAAATCTATTTTTCACTTAAATTCATATTTATCTATGTACAATTTTCTGATATTATATGTCCAGTTAACATATTTTCTGTAGCACTAAACCATCGATCCCTGTCTTTGGAAGATGTTGTGGTCACTTCTGACAGAATTCTGCCCTTTTAATCCAGAACACAACCTCTAAACCTTTCCAGAATTTACACAAATGTGCGCAAGGAATATGGGCATCAGATGATGAAGTGTCAGATTTTTAACATGCATACATTTGGAGTAATACCCTATTTTCCACTACTACCCCCCAGAACATACCACAGAGTCCTAACACCTCTTAAAATGTGCACAGAAAAATCACAGGAATCATGTTATTATTGATATAATTTTGACAATTATGTACTATGAATTATTCATATTTCTAAAATTATGCTCTGGCCCAGATGGGTGTGGTTTAGGTCCCAAAGCACATGGGGAATTCCTTGTTCGTCCCCGCCTCCAAACTCAGCTGACTCACAGAGGCAGTGCCCCTCCCATTTCCTTCCAAGAGGAAGCCATTTACGACCCCCTGATTTAACTTTTGGCTGAGCCAAGGAAAGTTCATTGTTCTGTTTCCTGCAGTCCCAGGTACTCCTCGCCTGATTCAATCAGAGAGGTGTGATCTCCTTTTGGTGGGGGCAGCAGAATGCAGCCAGGCCTGTGAATGCAGTTGCTGGGCAAGTTTCAACTCCTGTCGGGGGTAGTTGCCGGGCAAAATTCAATCTCTTTAAGCCAGAGTTCAGCCAAATGTCACTTTTGTTCCAGATTTTCTTCATACAAATCAAACTTACAATTTTGACACATGCAGCTAGAACGCTGATTCTACATTCAAAACTATGACATTTAAACAGTTGCAACCTATGTGCACTCAAAAGTAGGTCACTCATTTATTTTAAACATTTCGATTTTAGTGGCTTTAAGTCCAATTTCACTTCAGCTGCTGACATCCACGGCTCAGCCAGTTTTGTTATGAACATTATTTTAGGCTCTTCATCTTCCCAGATTTGGTATGCACACAAGACTTCATTCTACCAGACATCTGCTGGTGCTCAGTAAGATTTCTGAATATCTTGCAATGTTTGAAATAGGCATTTTGAGCTTGCATTCGGAGAAACAAAGGTGATTTTAAAGCACTTTTTGAGCTAACAGGCACTGCTGTTTTTCCTTTGGCACCACGTTTCACTCATGGTGCTTCTGGCCCATCACGCTCGCACTGATGGGTGGCAGGTCAGGCGACCATTTTGGTGTGCGCAAAAACTGCGCGGTTTTCCTGGATTCTGGCACCAATGTGAGCTTTTCGGCCATCTTGGATTTTCTAAGCCCACAGCACCAAATGTTGCAGCATAATAACTTGAACGTGGGTCGATACACGTAACAAGCCCCCCCGCCCAACTGCACTTTGATTTCGAGCCGAGGGGGAGTCGGGTGCAAAGGATGTTTTGATCCACGTGCTGGGATGTCCACATCATCTTCTTCCAATTCCGCAGATGGCAAAGTTCAGCATCTTTTCCGCCATCAGGGTGAATCGATCGGTTCTCCTCACCGGTCCTGATGGGAGTATTGGGCGGTACCCCGGGCCACTCGGATCTCTGCTCCCGGTCCCCGGGTCGTCCTCCTTGGTTAGTCCCATGGTTTCATCTCTCCTAGGATGACAAAGCCAAAGCGGCAGAACATATTTTTGGACATTTCCCCACCACTATTAATGGTGGGGCGAACATATACATTTTATACATCAGAAGACATTTGCATTCAAGAATCATAGGATTTTATAGGCTATATGTGGAATATTTTGGGGTTGGACTTGTATTACTCTGGACAGCCCCCTCTGGGATTGCAGAGGACTCCTCCAGTTGCTGCAGAGTGTTCCTGGGATGGCAACACTTTAGCTGATTTATATGGACCCACTTGTCTTTCCCTTCCACCAAACTACCCTTGGGGATGCGGATCTTGTAGGCGACTGGGGAGATCTTGTCTACAGTTTCAAAAGGTCCCTTCCATGTAGGCAGAAATTTCTGCTGTTTGGCCTGGTTCATTTGGAAATTGTATAGTTAAACCCTGTCCCCTACATTGTATTCTTTCCTAGTAGTCTTCAAATCATAGTGAGTCTTCATGCTATCGGCTGATCTTTCTAGGTTTCGCTGTGCATAGGCAAAAGCATGTTGGAGGTGTTTCCTTTAATTTTCAACATACTCATGCGTTGTGGAGGCATTGATCAAGGTTTGCTCTTGGGTCCTGTAGAGCAAATGCTGGGGAAGCACCATCCTGCGTCCAGTCATCAGCTCAAATGGTGACATTTTAGTTGCAGATGAAGGGGTAGATCTGATGGCCATTAGGACCAGAGGTAATCGGATATCCCAACTTGGCCCAGAATCTGCCACAAACTTTTTTAATATGCTCACAATGGTTTGGTTGTAACGTTCTACTGCCCCAGAAGAAGCGGGTCGGTAAGCAATGTGTAGCTTCCTTTTAACACCCAGTATCTCCCACATCTTAGTCATTACTTTGCTGGTAAAATGGCTACCTCTGTCTGACTCAATCTTTTGGGGTAGACCAAAACGCGAAAAGATGTGGTTGATCATCAGGGCAGCTGCTGTCTCTGCCTTGCAGTTTGGGGCTGGGAGACACTCCACCCATTTAGTAAATAAGCATGTCACCGTCAACATGTACTTATTCCCCCTAGAGGAGCAAATCATGGGCCCTATGTAGTCGACTTGCAATCTAACCATGGCAGTGTCATCCCCCTCTTTTGGAGAGGCGCACGGTGTGTGAGGGATGTTGGCTGAAATTGTGCACACACAAGACACCCTTTCAAGTATTGGTCGAGGTCCTGCCCCATGTGTGGCCAGTATGCAACCTCTGTTAAGATCTCAAGTGTTGTATGAAACCCCTTATGACCGGCGGTGGCCGCATCATGGGTGTGACTTAACATCAGGCTTTGGAATGAGGTAGGGACTACCAACTGATCATGGCCAGCTTGGGATTTCCTTACCAACAAACCGTCTTGGATTCGGAACATTTTTGGCATTTCATCAACACTCTAAGGTCCTCTTTCTGAATGTAATCGGTATCCGTCAGGGGAACATTCTCAGGGTCCTCCATGTGTTGGTAAAACTTACCAATTATTGGATCCCCCTCCTGAGCCGTGATCAAATCAGCATCTGGGGTCTCCTTACTCCATTGTGCAGTTGAAAGATCATTGTGAGTATTTGTCTGGGACCTAGTGATAGAAGTGTCCTGGATTTCCCCCAACAGGGACTCAATCTCTATTAGGTCCCTTTGGATGGCCCCGGTTTTGGCCAGCTGATCAGCTAAGTCATTTCCAGTTTTGTCTGGTCCCTCTACTTTGGAATGACCATTGATCTTTTTCCAGTAGACGGTCATCCCATTCACGGTGACCAGATCATCAATGTTTTGAATTAACTTCCCATGTTTCAAGGGTTTGTTATTAGCACATAAAATGCCTCTGGTTTTCCAATTAACCAGGTGCTCCACGAACCTGTTCCGTACATAGTCTGAATCTGTGATTATGACCAGTTTGTGGAGTTGATGTTGGACAGCAGTGAGGATGGCTTGATACACAGCCATCAACTCTGCCACCTGACTACTTTGGGGACCAATCTTGTATCCAGCGGAGGTTTCTGGGGACTCATTCACCTATGCATTCCGTACGCCGGCCACCAGTTCTTTCTCCCCGTTGTTGTCAACATGGTAAGAGCATCCATCCACATAGACAGTGGGCATTGCCTCACACTTGTCTTCTTCAAAGACTTTATGGGGGGAATTAAGGTATGCCTCCATGTTGTCCTTGATTTTTAGACTTTCGTCCCCGAGACAGTTTTCTCTGGCACAATCATGCAAGTCAGCCAGACCTTGCGCGAGGGGAATCTTCTTGTTTTGGCCATATCTGACCTCCACAGGAAAGCCTTGCATTGACAGAATCCAGGAAGTAATTTGGGAATTACTCACATTTCCGGCCCGGATTCTGTCACCTTGGAGATATTGCAGAGGCTGGTGTGGAGTCTCCACTATGATGTGTTCCCCCTGGATAAACGGGCGGTAATTCTTCAATGCCCACACCATTGCCAGGAGTGCCTTCTCACAATCGTTGAATTTTTCCTCCACAGAGGATAAAGTTTTGCTCGCATAGGAGATTACTTTATTAAGCTTGTCATGCTTTTGATATAACACTGTAGTCAAGCATGTATTAGAGAACCCTGTCTCCAAGAAAAACTCCTTGTTTCTGACAGGGTAAGCTATGCAAGGCGCTTGTGAGAGGCTTCTTTTGAGCTGTCTTACTGCCTCAGATTGTTCTGGACCCCATTCCCACTTGACACCCCCTTCAGGGGATGAATCAGGGATCTGGTGATCTCTGCGTAGCCCTCAATGAACTTTCTGCTGTAATTAGTCAGTCCAAGGAGGCTTCTTAGTTCCCGCAGAGTTGTGGGGTCTTTCAGTTTCTGAAGTGCTTCCACTTTCTTTTCCTGGGGACAGAGACCCTGAGGAGTAATCTCATGCCCCAAGAAATTAACACGGGTCCTACACCACTGTGCTTTCTGAAAGGAAAGTTTCGCTCCGGTGGCCCTCAACTGTGTCAGAACATAACGGATCTCTGCTATGTGTTCCTCCACAGATGAACTTTTGATGAGGACATCATCTACATAAGCCAGGTTACCCCTCGCACCCAGGTCGAGCATGGCATTGTGTAGGTAAATATTCAATTCATTGCCGGAGTTGAGGTATCCGAAAGGAGTCTGGGCCCATGTGTACTGCTGACCCCCAAAGGTAAAAGCCAGTTTGTATTGGTCCTCCCTACTGACAGGCACAGTCCAGTATCCATTGGTCAGGTCTATTGCAGTGAATACCTGTGACCCCTGGATCTGGGCCAGCCCTTGGTCAATGTAGGGTAGAGGCCATCGGGAAGTATGGACCCGTTTGTTGAGCTCCCTAAGGTCGGTACAGAGTCTCCACTGGCCGTTTGGCTTCAATATTCCCAGCACCAGATTATTGAAGGTGCTGTGGACTGGACAGATTATTCCCCAGGACTCAAGGTTCTTAATTATTTCAGTAAGGGACTCCATGGATGCGAGGGGCAGGCGATATTGCTTCACAAACACTGGAGTCATGCCAGGGTCCGTGGGAATTGTTGTGTGGATGTCGGTGCGACCGCTGTCATATGAGTCTACCACAAAGAGATCTTGAAAATCCAAAAAAACTTGTTTCAACTTTTGCTTCTGTTCCAGAGTCACACAGGCATCAGCTAGATTGACTCTCTCTTCCACCATCTGCCTGAAGCCTGGAAAGACTTCTTGTTTTGCTATCTCAGCGGCCTCCTCCAGCTGGGTGGAGAAGTCCCTGTTCAGAGTGCTGATTTGGACTGGAGGCTTCAGGTGGGAAAGGCAGCCCTCATGGACCTGGAAAATCACCTCATCCCTTCTGAAGTCACAAGTCACATCTTCCTTACCATAAGGGCAGGAAGTGTACACCAGGAGGTTACCCCCATGACGGGTAAAGATCCTGTCTGGTGTTGTATTGTCATCGCTATCACTGTCAAAACAGTCCTTGGGGATTGGTCCTAACAGTTCATTTCCTAAATCAATGGAAAAATGTCGGTCATGAACCGCCATTCCAATAATGGTGCCTGCAGCTAGATTAATACTCTTTAAGTCGCTGTTATCCACCTCTATTGGAATGGGGTCATGTTCTATGTTGACTAATGGTGTTGGGTTTACCCCCAAACCTTTCTGTTGGAAAGAAGCATTTAGATGAATATAAGCATCAGGGTTTTTCAATTTTTGTCCTCTTTTAACTTTCACTTCCAGGGAGAATTGTCGGGTCCTTTCTGGGATGGTGACTTCCTCTTTAATCTGAATTTCAACTACATAAGGTAGCAATTGAGCTGACCTAAATGCTTTTTCTGGATCATCAAAGCCCATGGGATTATCTGCTAATCGGGACCACGCTTTGAAGTTTATTAGGTCCAAACTAATTGCAAAGCGATTGAGAATGTCACTGCCTAAGTAAAAGGCGGTAGTGACGTCTCGCACGACCCAACAATTATGGACTATGCTCTTGTTGCCAATGGAGATTTTGAGCATACACCTGCTTGGCAGGAGATGTTTGGAATTGGGTGTTTTCAGATCCATTTCCCATTTGTCTATCTGTTTGAATGTGGGAATGGCTGGATCTTTTGGGAGTTGGCGGAACATGGCTTCGCTGATGAAGCTCTTACCGTTGTTCACACACACTCGGGCGAGAACAGAGTCCTTCCCATCATTTAACTGAACAGGGATGAACAACTGCTCTCCAATTTTCTTATTATCAGCCAGGCCCTGAGCTGATTTCACATCTTGCTGCACTATTGGAGTGGGAATGTCTGATTGTGGATTAGTAAAGAATTTCAGAGTGTTTCCTTGCAGTGTGGAATACCACCTTAAACTAGAAGGAAGGTTGATTTTCAGAAATAGAGAGGACACGTCTGGAATTTGGTTGTTCTGGAAGTGAAATTCTACTTGGTCACATTTTTGTTCAACCATGTGGCATGTGCCGTTTAAACTAACATGGTTGACACTCTGTTTTAATTTTATTGGTCGGCTAGTCTGGGTCCATAGTACCTTGTTTATGCAATCTATTAGGGGTGACAACCTTCTCTCGGAGGTCATTCCCTAGTAAACAAGGGGTTCCCTCTGGAGTCACTACTATGACCGGGTGTTTCACCTTGTGTCGCCCAATTTTAATGTCCAAATCCGCAGTCCCCTCGACGGGAATTTCCTTCCCGTCAAAGTTCTGAAGTTGTCCAGGAAGAGAGGTGAGAGGAATATGGTAATTCTCCCCCTTCCTGCATTTAGTTCTGGACAGAAGAGTAGCTTGGGATCTAGTGTCCACCAGTGCCAAAATTGTACCCTGCCCCTGCACTTGTACCGAGGCATAGTATCTTCCCTCCTTCTCCTCAAGGGGGCACAGATAATGCACATTTTTGGACAACTGGTGGCCTAATTTTTTTAGTTTTGGACATTGCGAGAGAAGAGATTTGGGACGAATTCTGTGGAGAGTCATGGGAATCTGCAAGAAAAAGTATGGCAACTGGAAATCAGAGCCATTGTGGGTTCCCTGGTTCTGGGCCGCCCCCCCTTTTTGGAGGCAGTCACCAGGATGGGTTTGAACCAGGGGATTTTGATGCGGTTGGTTCTGGGATGAGATGATGGGCGGCGCTAGCTCAGTCCCCACATCTCCCCAGTCGGGATGTGAATCCCTTGGGACCCATCTTTCTTTGGGAGGAGTTCCCCCATCTCTGAAGGAGAAGATTCTTTTCCCAGGATCCTCTGAGGATCCCTCTCCCTCAAATTGGAAGATCTGTACCTCCTCCACAAACTGGGTCTGTTTGGGTCCTTTGTTTCTTCTACCTCCTTTCTGCTCCTTGGGTGGCAGACTTTCAGGGGTAGGAGATTTTGTTTCCGTTTCCTGGGTTTTTCCAGGAGCTGTTTATAAGTGGGGAAGGAAGCTTCCTCCAAGGCTTCACGCCCCCCTTCCTCTTGTGCCTACTCCGTGCGAACTGGTGGGTTATCGGGCTGTTGCCCCGTCATTGTTCGAGTTTGGGGCATTCTGCGCCGGCATGCTCATCTGAGGGTTCTGTTGAGCCCTCAGCATATGACCCAGATCCCGTGCCATATTTTGGACCTGGCGCTACAACTGTGAAACCTGCTCAGGCTGATACGGGGTTCTGTTTTCTCCCCTGGGCGGATCCCGGGAAGGGTAACTATCCCTTCTCTGGTAGTACCCCGGGTTGGGAAGATTTGGGTACCCCTCCACCCTTGGCCTCCTCTCTCCCGGATTAGGTGGTCTGGGCTCCGGGAATTGGGGAAAGAAGGATGGATGATTTTGGGGCTGGAAGTTTTGTGGATACCTGGAGAAAAAGTTCTGGCCAGGGTTTGGTGAATTTCTGCCCTCCTGTGGGAAGTTAGGAGGGGAGTTCCCTGGGTTAGGTGCTTGGCTGGATCCCCCCCCTTGGGCCGGAGGAGTCCACACATAACCCAGGATGGGTCGGTTTCCCTTGTAACGGGGACTTACATACTCAGGGAAATGAGGGATCCCATTTGTGGGGCTACCTCCTTGACTCCCTGTTTGTGACTGGCCCGAGGGCCTTCTGGGCTTAGAGTTGTTCTGCGCAGGCAGGTTTTTAGGCCCCCATCTCCAAATCTAAAATGGGGGCACCCTTTACCTCTGGCACCTTGAAGGCAGCAGGGGTGCTGGTCGGTTTGGGACTTTTCTGGCCGTTATTTTTATTTTCTATCGGCTTCTGCACCTCATAGATTTGGGTGGCCTGTTCAATGACCCAGTCTAGTGATCTTTTCTCGTGAAAATCTCTCACTAGCTGGGTCATGATGTATTTGGGCAAAGCATGGAAAAACGTATTTACAAACTCTTTACTGTCCGTGCGCACCCTTCTGGTAGTCTGCGCAAAGGCACGCTTCAATTCCTGCACACATTCTTGTGGGGCCTGATCCTCCCCACATTGCAAATTGTAGTCTGCCTTGCGAGCCTCCTGATTCCGGTGAACAGAAAAATGTTTCAAGATGGCCGCCCTATATGTGGACCATCTTGAATGGTTTTGGTCCTCCAGCCCCGCAAAGAAACTGGAGTTTTCTGGGGAGAGTGTCCATTTTACATATTGAATGCAGCTACTGCTGTCCTTCAAATGGAAAGTCTCCATCATTTGCTCGTACAGCTCCAAGTGTTCCCAAACAGAATACTTGGCATTCTTGTGATAAGGGGTGATGACACTCCTTATCGCCTTAATCTGTTTTACGGGGTCCTTAAGCAAGGCCCTTTTTTGCCTTATTGCTCTTCTTGGTTTTGGTAACCCCAGTCCATTCATCCTCTGACTCAGAGGCACTGCTCCCAGGGGTTTCCCATCTGATCTTCCAGGTTTTCCCGAATTCTGCAAGCCTGGGAATGGCCGGCAGAATGTGGGGACCTAGTCTCTTGTGTCCTGGGGCGCGCGGAAGAGTCTTCAGATTCCTCCTTGCTGCCTGGGTTTGATGAGTGCCCCCCGACCTAACTGGGCAGAGGTTTTTAGGATGCCCTTATTGGGCCTACCCTCCTGGGGTTCCCCACTAAATTGCACTGTACTTAGGTGCCCATACCCCGATGCCCGCCCATCCATTCCTGGCTGGTACTGGCGTATGAGCCCCATACTTTTAGCTGGATGGTAATCTGCCATCCCTGCGGCCCTGTGCTCATGTGCGCCAGGGGACATGGGGGTGGCAGAGTCCAGGGACTGGGAGAGGTGAAGGCCTCTGTTACTAGGGCTCCTGAGGTTATGCTCAGGTGTTTCCCTTTCCCAGTGAACCTCATCTCTATCAGCCCCTGCTCCCTGTTGCGATGCAAGAGCCTGTGCTTTCAGTTCCTCAGTTGAGGCCGTACTAGACTCTATCAGTCTCTCCTTCATGGGTACCTGTTGCTGGAGCCTATCTTTGTGCTGACAGAGAGCCTCATTTTCTCTCTGTGCCTCCTGGTTGGTCCAGATCTTGGCCTTCAGCACATTTGTCCTGTATGGCTCCCATTTATAAATACAAATATGGCGCTATCCTAACAATCTTGTGCTCATCTTTGGCCTTAGGGGCCATGTATAATTCGCTCAGGGCCACGTGTAAGGGACCCTGATCTTTCCAGCTGTCTAACCCAGTCGCATTGACCTGTTGTGTGATCGCCTGCAGCCACACATTCTGGTCCTGTTCAGACCATTCACCTCTAACAAACAGTTTATATCTACCATTCACCTCTCACAAACAGTTTTCATATCTACCAATGCCGTCATTCTGGAAATTGATTTCCATCCTGACTTACAGAAGTTTGTATTTTATTTTGCAAAACAGACCGTCTCCTTAGAGCGTCCTTCTTTTGAGGGGTGATTTTACAGTGTAACACAGCGTGGTGATCCAACAGGATTTATGTATCCTGTCAGTTAGCACACTATATTAAGCTGCACAAGTGGTAGTTCTAATCCAGACATCCCGGACGAGCCCCCACTCTGTTAAGTGACTTCAATTCAGCACTCCAACCAAGTCAATGCCAATTCTGGGATGCCCAAGGGAAGCCCTTATTTATATATTTTTATGACAAGTTCATAGATCTGGATGATAAACCCTTGTATAACGCCCCTCTCTTTGAATCCCCCTGACCTCACTGAGCCAAGAAGTAGGTTTGTTTTGCAAATTAAAATATTTATTTGAAAAATTAAACAAGATATATATCACACTTTTATAAATAAATTAATATTTGATAGCACACTTATGAATATGACAGTGATCAACAATGGATAATATTACACTAGCACACTTTTTTAATTACTTAGGAGTTGGTATAGAGAGGATAAAGTAGCTGAGAATGCTTTTATGGTTTCAAGGAAATGCAATGATGGAAAAGAATGCAGCCCAGAAATAAACTGAGATGGTTTCCACAAGAGATAATATGATCACTTTTTCTTTTGACAATTCACTCCCCCCATATGCAATATAAGGAGATGGAAGGAATTTCAGGAATACAATCGAATGCAATACCAATTCAGTTCCCCCCTAGCAAGCTTAGAGCAACCGGCATGCTTTTAAAACAAGAAGAAATATTTTTAATGATTTACAATGAAGTGAAAATATGCTAAACATGGTTTTAATTCCCTATAGGCGATTCAGGGTAGGTGACAGCTACTTTTAATGAGTTCAGGTCAACACTAGCAATTAATCAGGAATGATTATCAGATTGAAAACGAATTTCAGCAGCTGCAAGCAAAAGACAGCGATTTTTTAATATGTGGTAAAATTGAGCCAAATTGCAATTCGGGGCACTTTTTCTGAGTGCGTCGAGCGCGATTACGGAAAAACTATAAGGAGTAGAAAGAAATTACAGAATGGACACACGATTTCTATGCAGTTCTAAATAGGTGGAAATGGTTTGAATTAGATTATTTTAAACTAAGAGATTGGTTTTGCACAGCTCTGGCTGGATACTCACTCCTAATTTTGGAAGGAATGGGCCTCGTCACAGATCTGGTCAACAGGTTTAGCTGGGGTTCTCTTTGCTCTGCTGGTCTGGATCTCTGGTTCTGGCAAAAGTTCTGGCACTGCACAGCGGTCTGGTCTGGGTCTGGTCTTCTATCGGCACTGCACGGTGGTCTGGATACAGCTCTGCTTTCTGGGCTCTGGCACTGGCACCGCGGTTTGGTCTGGGTCTCTGGTTCCAGCAAAAGTTCTAGCCAGAAGCGAACAGCACAGCCCGGCTGTTGAATAGTTTGGTTAGGTGGCTGGATTCTGAGGCCGGCTGAGAAGGATTCAGCTTTTGGTTCAGGCCTCTCAGCTTCAAGTTCGGGAGTCTATCTGGAGTCTATGGTCCTTCTGGATATTGTCTGGTCCGGCAAAGGCCTTGCAAGAAAGTGGAAAGTGGACCGTGTGTCTCCCTGGGTCTCAGTGGCTCTTTTTATGTCTTTTGAAAGTGGGTGGGAAGGATGACTTTCTATGCCCAACCCTCTGAGTATCCTGATCCTGATAGGCTATAGGATTCTCTGTCGCCTGACTGGGGAACTGAATTTTGAGTCATCCAGCATCCTTTTTATGGCATACAGAAAGAACACTCCCCTTGTCACTTTGCACACAAATCTATTTTTGACTTAAATGCATATTTATCTATGTGCAATTTTTCTGATATTATATGTCCAGTTAACATATTTTCTGTAGCACCAAACCATCCGATCCCTGTCTTTGTAAGATGTTGTGTTTACTTCTGACAGAATTCTGCCCTTTTCATCCAGAACACAACCTCTAAACTTTTCCAGAATTTACACAAATGTGTGCAAGGAATATGGGCATCAGATGATGAAGTGTCAGATTTTTAACATACATACATTTGGAGTAATACCCTATTTTCCGCTACTACCCCAGAACATACCACAGAGTCCTAACACCTCTTAAAACGTGCACAGAAAAATCACAGGAATCATGATATTATTGATATAATTTTGACAATTATGTACTATGAATTATTCCTCTTTCTAAAATTATGATCTGGCCCAGATGGGTGTGGTTTAGGTCCCAAAGCACATGGGGAATTCCTTGTTCGTCCCCACCTCCAAGCTCAGCTGGCTCACAGAGGCAGTGACCCTCCCATTTCCTTCCAAGAGGAAGCCATTTACGACCCCATGATTTAACATTTGCATGAGCCAAGGAAAGTTCATTGTTCTGTTTCCTGAAGTCCAAGGTACTGCTCCCCTGATTCAATCAGAGAGGTGTGATCTCCTTTTGGTGGGGGCAGCAGAATGCAGCTAGGCCTGTGAATACAGTTGCTGGGCAAGTTTCAACTCCTGTCGGGGGTAGTTGCCGGGCAAAATTCAATCTCTTTAAGCCAGGCTTCAGCCAAATGTCACTTTTGTTCCAGTTTTTCTTCATTCAAATCAAACTTACAATTTTGACACATGCAGCTAGAACGCTGATTCTAAGTTCAAAACTATGACATGTAAACAGTTGCAACCTATGTGACACTCAAAAGTAGGTCACTCATTTATTTTAAACATTTCTATTTTAGTGGCTTTAAGTCCAATTTCACTTAAGCTGCTGACATCCACAGCTCAGCCAATTTTGTTATGAACATTATTTTAGGGTCTTCATCTTTCCAGATTTGGTATGCACACAAGACTTCATTCAACCAGACGTCTGCTGGTGTTCAGTAAGATTTTTTAATATCTTGCAATGTTTGAAATAGGCATTTTGAGCTTGCATTTAGAGAAACAAAGGTGATTTTAAAGCGCTTTTTGAGCTAACAGGCACTGCTGTTTTTCCTTTGGCACCACGTTTCACTCATGGCGCTTCTGGCCCATCACGCTCGCACTGGTGTGTGGCATGTCAGGTGACCATTTTGGTGTGCGCAAAAACTGCACGGTTTTCCTGGATTCTGGCACCAATGTGGGCTTTCGGCCATCTTGGATTTTCTAAGCCCACAGCACCAAATGTTGCAGCATAATAACTTGAACGTGGGTCGATACACCTAACAGTTTCTAGAGCTCGTCCAAGGCGGGATGAGAATGGTGATCCTTCTTCACAAGTCTTGGGTGATGAAGCAAAATCCTTTGTGCCATTTTGGGGACAGATAATGAATTATGAGGATATGAGAAGACTAGCAAAGGTACTGGATAAAGCCATCAATAGGACCACTGATATTCTGTACAACATGATGCTGGATCAAAAGGCAATTAGATTAGTAGCCCTCCAAAGTAGTATGGTGCTAGACGTCATCCTAGCTGAGCGTGGTGGAGGTACGCAAATTGGTGGGATCTGCGTGCTGTGTTTTTGTACCTGACTCCTCCCCTACCATATTCAAGGCAATACAAAATCTGCGTACCTTGAGTACTGAAGTACATGTCCCTGAGGGAAACTGGAATCTTAGTGCTTGGTTCTGGGACTTACTACGATCAAGGGGTTGGAAACTCTTTGCAGTCCTAATGGTAGTACTTGGTGTTCTACTATTTTGTTGTTGTTGTGTACAATGTCTTCCTGCCATATGTTCGATGTTAGGAGGATGTTGTGCACAAACGATAGGTACACTAGGACCTAAGGTACCTGTGCCCAAGAAAAATACCAATGCTTTTGTAATGAAGGATATTACTATCAAGGAGCTTATGGCGATCGATATCGCTGAAGAATGTAATTGAGGATGTACAGACATTGAGGCGTGGGGTTTTGAATAAAGCAAATGTTTGAGTAATGCTCTTGGCTTAGGCCGAAAGGAGGGTTTGTTAAACTGTATTTGTATAATACCGCCTTGTTATGAATATTGGCCCAAGCCCATTCGTGTTGCACAGAAAACCGCATCTGAAATGTTCCGATTTCTGCTCAACTTCGCCGCCATTTTAAGAATCACCCGCCATTTTGATTTCAACTCTTGCTTGTGAACTGTGTTTTCAACTGCAGCCGAGCCGAACGACCTTTGAGTTGTGTCAACATTTAGGCTGACCGAGAGCAGACTGTTTGTTCTATGCAAAGAAACGTTGTGACTCGAATGAACTATAATCCAAGTGTTCTCTGCGCTCACAAGCCTCCTCCTCATTTAAACAGCAGAACAATGTAGCACAAACTCATACCATGTGCTTTGGTTGTAATATATTGTGATCTTTCTTGAAACTAGGCTTACTGTGGATCAGAGAACCAATGCCACCATTGTATCTTCATGGACAAGCAAACTTATTAAGTCCATTGTCCAATATTGTAATATTTGTCATGTGAACTGGGCACAAACCCTAGCATGTAAATTATTAGTTTAGAGACGGGCTGGACAATGATCATGAAATTGTATAAATTAGCTTGTATTGAGAGGTCCAGCACCCTCACCCTTCACTGTGTCTGCTGGTACACACTGTGATGTGTTGGGAGTCAGATAGCTATCTGTTTGCTTTGAATTTGGTACAGAAAATAAAGATACTTACAAGAGGACAGAGTAGTGTTACATGGAACAGACAATAAAGGTCTTAGTTGGTGGACAGCAATAGCATTGAACTCAACACAGTGGTTGAGCGAAATGACAGATGATGAGCTATTTGAAGACAATGATACACATGATGAGGTCATTTTGAGATTTGTATTCCATACCAGTTGCAAATACAGTACAAGCAAACACCTCAGATAATATTGTTGGTTAAAAAGGTACCATCTTTTATGCAACAAGATTTGGCAAAGGTACTGAGAAAACTATGGACCAGTGTCCCTTTGCACGCACTCAGATTCCTAATTTCTCACAGTGTTTACATGTTGCGGGATCAGGCTGTAACGCACAAGGCTCACACAGGGCTACTGTGAGTTCCCCAGTGTCTTTAACAGGGTGCTAAAGTTGGATTTGGGAAATATACAGGCACCCAGTGCAATTATACAGTATGTTGTCGATTTGTTAGTGTGTAGCGCCACAGAGGAAGATTGCAAAACAGACTCTGTGATGTTATTAATATTATTGACTGAAACGGAATATAAGGTGGGCAAAGAGAAATTGCAGTATTGTCAGGAAGATGTACTGTATTTGGACCAAATCATATCAAAGCAATGGAGGAGGCTGACACCTGAGGGATCAGAGGCAATTGTATTTATGCCCCATCCAGTGACTGTGAAAGAATTACAGCAATTCATGGGGCTATGTAACTATTGTTCCGTGGGGGTCTGCAACTACAGCACGTACCTTCAACCCCTTTTAGAAGGATCGAAAGAATCATAGAAAGAAAAGAGCCCCATAATGTGGAGAGGCAAAATTATCAATGCATTTGAGGAATGGAAATATGCAATACGTACAGTCCCTGTATTGGGAATATCAGAGAACAAAGAAGAATTGTATCTACTCTCACAAATAAATTTATACATGGTGACGACTGTCCTCACGCAAAAAAAAAACATTTTTTACAGTGGAATCTTGGATCCAGTGATGAGAGGGCATTTCACATGTGAACAAGCACTGGCTACAGCAGCCTTTGCAATAGAGAAATCATACACGATAATGATGGGCTCTGCAGTGACAATGTACAGAGAGCATACTCTGTTTGCCATTCTTCAAAAAACAAAATCAATGCTCACCACACATCGAGCATCTGAATATGGAGTTATACTGTCCAATACATCCATAGAAATTGCCAGATGTCACACAGTGAATCCTGTGAGACTGATTGCTGAACCAGTAGAAGGGTCAGATTGGGTTCATGACAGCTCTATATACACTGACATACATGATGACATAACCCCAGTAAGAGAAATGAAGATATAGGGGTGGCGGTATTCATTGATGGCTCATTGACAATATATCAGAGTACAGGATTGAGGCATTCAGAAGCAGTGTGGTAAGGAGTAGGGGGTGACGATTTTGAGGATGTGTCAAGTGCCAGATTACCAGCAATTATGTCTGCACAGGCAGCTCAATTAGCAATGATACCAGCCTTTGAACAGTGACAGGAGTGATACCCTGCCCTACAGTACCATTTCTGCATTTGCATATAGATATGCTCCAAAGTTGCAATGGATTTCAATACATCATTGTGGTAGTATGCCCTTTTTCCCGCTGGATAGAAGCAGGACCATGTCCTCATACAGACTGCTAAGTTCTTTGTACATGAAGTTTTCCACCAGATGGGGACTGTGGAAAGTGTTGTGATCAGATAATAGACCACACTTTGCAAATAAGTTATTTTCTGAAGTAATATCCTTGCTTGGTGTTAAGCAGAATCTTTGTTCTGCCTATGATCGGCATTGTGAAACATCTCAACAGCCTTTTGAAAGAACGCATTGAAAAACTGCAAGACATGTTAAATACAAATTGGTTGCACTGTCTTCTCCTAGCTCTCTTTATCTTATGAAACCAGCCAGATTCTGACCATAACCTCACACCCCACAAATTGGTGACGGGTAGAAGAAAGCATGTTCCTATTTCTCCTCCCACACATGCTACTTCAGTTGCAGAAAGTTCAGCAACTGTGGTTTTTATTTGACTGCTATAACTAAATCACATAACAACCAATGAAAATGGATGAGAAATAATAGATCCAATTGTTGTAATCCCACCACTGCAGTTATTCACAGGCGAACGTATGTATATTCGCAATCACATTAGAAAATGGCATAAGCCACAATTCACTGGCCTTTACAGTGTAGAATCGCCACACCCTAATTTGTAAAAGTAAGAGGCCGAAGGACGTGGCTGCATATAAATCATGCTAAATAATTCAATGGAATGGCCCCCATGTCAGAAGAAATAGAGTAAGATGAACAAGAAGAAGTGATGGGGCCCAAGACGAGAGTGTAGCAAGAGCTGACCAGCAACATGACACATGACAATATACCAGAGAGGAATTTATTTTTTAAGAGCGAAGGACACTGTCTCCTTAATTTATCAACATGCACATAAGAAGAGATATTTGGAGAAAATGGAATCTATAAGTATAATGATTGCTGCTTTTTTCTTTTCCCTTTGTTTTTTCTGGTTTGCAACTACTATAGCATTGCAATTTTCTTTTAGTGATGATAGTACTACTGTAGCTGTTAACTTGAGTGAAGAAATTAGACAAGTTAGGAGAGATGTGATTGATGACAAACACCTCCTGAGAGAAATATTTGAAGGTTATAGCAAAGAAATTAACAGCCTATAGTATCACCACATGGCTAAGGTAAGAAGGGAGAAATCCGGTGAAAACTGCTTTGGATGCTTTGAGTGTCTCCAGATTGTTTGTGGCCAAGGACATACCTGTAACCTGGGCACATTTCCTAACTCATATTGCAATGTGCAAAACAAGGGTGAAATTTTAGGGACATTGGACTTACTTAAAATGGGAGACACAAGCAGATTCCCTTTATGAAGAGATTTTTTATCAAAGAAAAAACAATGGCAAACAAGCTGATGAAATATACATTGTCAAGGCCACAAAGAGGTGATGTAACAATAAGTGAACATTCATTGTTGAAATGTACTGATCAACAAGGATATTAGATACCTCTATGTTGGGACAGACCTCAGTTACACAGAGTGCGAGAGGTGTTTACCTCTCAAGGTTGGGTGGAAGCGATGATGGGATGTAAAGCAGAAGCACCTATAGGATATTTGTTGGGCCCTGTAGAATATGCTAATACGATTTGCCTAGAATAATGGTAAGAATATGCCAGACTGTTAACATGGGTGGAGGACAAAGACATGCCAGTGCACATAACAAGGATAGTGAATGCATCTCTGTATTTCAGAAACAATGCCTAGTGAAAAGTAGGCAACAATGAAGGATGAAAACACATCAAGGATAAGTAGGCAAAACAGTATTGATGGACCACTATTGGACCTGTGGTACAAGGGCCAATATGAAGCTCCCACCAAATTGGGTGGTACATGCTCACTAGCAGTGTTAAATGCACTGGCACTGGTAGTGCGACAAAGCAATGTGGTGCCAATAGGTGATTACCCTATGATAAAAAGTCACCAAAAAGAGAAAAGATATGAAATAGTGCAACACACAAAATAAGATCATTCATTCTCAAATAAATCTAACGATGCACTAGATGCTATCCCACCTGAATACAGTGTATTTGGCAAGGCATCTATTTCTTTTCATCCCTTTGTTAGGGAGAATTCTACAGAATGGCTAATTTCCCTTACCTACTGAGTCCGTCAGCAGCTTTGCTGGATTTCTAGGATTTATTTTTTTCACCTGGTAAGAGTGTGAGCCTTTTTTCCCACTCTTACATATGTTTTGCTGTGTGTGTTTAACATTTTTGTGTTCATAGACTGTGTGCTTCACCTACTCCATAGGCATCAACTTTTTACTGTGTGTTACACAGTACCTTTAGTGCAGTAACACAGGGTTGTCTTTTTCAGACTTCCTACTTTAAACCCCATTTTCTGTGACTGACTACTGTCTCCCAGAACATGTAAAGTTGCCATTGACTTTATTAGTCTTTTTAAATTCACAGACCCAGTGCAAATTATCTTACATAGAGTACTGGAAAGGGTTACTAGTTATCCTCTTTTTGTCTGTCTCTCATGGAACATTTTTTTGTTCCCCTTTCTTTAAGAGTTGGCTGGTGACAGTGGTATCTACCCTACTTTTCCTACTGCGGTCTATGTTAATAGCCTTGGTACTGTTTTAGGCTAAGCTAGTAGCCTCAACCTTATCCGCTGGCACACATTTACTTTTATTTGGTTCCGGCTGGTTTATTCGCCATTTCTTTTTGTAAAGGTGTTTCCAGTGTTTTACTATGTGCGCCAAACCAGGTTTGGTTCCTTTGTTCACTGTCCTTTGGCGGGCTTCTGCACAGAAGCCCTCCTTAGGCAACTTAATGTCTGAGGGGACAGGATGTGAGGGAGGGGTTTGAGACTCTCTGCACAGGATCTCCTTGGAGACCCATGTCATACTCTGTATGATTGGCTGTGGTGACTGTCCTGCCAGGACAGCTTCTCTGCTGTGTGAATGACAGGCAGGCTGTGTGAATGGGGGGAAACTGCATAAAAAGCAGGTCTCTGGGCAGAGTCGCCACCGGATCAAGAGAACCGAAAGAAAAGCTGAAACAAGAGGACCACTACCATGACTGAACCTCCCAGTGAGATCTGCTGCAGGTCCGAATCTCCAAACTTCGATGACAGAGAAGATCTGCAAGGAATCTTCTTCCCTTGATCTGGTGGGACCAACCAGTTCACCAAACACCAAGCAAGGCCTCCCTCCCCTGGTTGAATTTGCTGTGGACAGCTTCAGTGAACCGGATAGCCAGGAGGACCGGACCCTGTTTGGGTTTTAAGGAGCGTACCTTTTATTCTTTGCTTTGCTCTGCTGCTGGTTTCTTCCCAGGGCATTGCAGGACCCCCCAGTCTTCCTACTTCATGTAAGTCTGACAGTTGCTTCAGGAACCGTGAGCCTGCAGGATCTGAAAGGAACTTCTGCCTCAGCTACAGCCTTCTTCTTCATTTAAGGTACTGTTCTAACCCAGTTGTTCGTTCCGTCCGACCGCGGTGAAAGTTTTTGAAATATTTTGCCAATCCAAGGGCTTGTCCTTCTCTACTCTTTTAAATAACTTTTCCTGCAACCAACTTCGTTTTGAACTCTTAGCAAAGACTTAACCGTGAACTACTCTGAACTGTGTGATCCTCTGCAAAGACTCTGAACCATTAACATTAGCCCTGGCCTATTGATTTGAATCCTCCTTGTAGCAAGCCTTTTCTAGATTGCCATGCCTACTTACTTATTGGTGTTGCTTAATTTTGTTTAACCTTGCCACACTTCATTTTGAGCTTAAGTTTTCCAGAATTCAATGGGTGTTGTGTAGTATATTAAGATTGTGATTTTCTGCTGCTTTGCTTAGTGAACTGTTTTACAAATAAATCTGTAAACAAATGTATATTCTTTTACTCAGAAACCTTGAGTCAGTGTTTGTTTGAACCAAAGTAGTTGTCCTTTTTGTAACTATTGATACTGCTCACTTTACTCTTGAGATACGTCTGGCTGCTCAGCCATCACTACCACTTTACTGTGTAGTACAGGCATGTACCAAAGGTGAATTTGTACTGTCACTTGTAGTCTTAAATGTGTGTGGTGTTCCCAAAGGGTACTGCATATGATTCTGCCTTACACTGGTGTAGAGTGGTGAGGATCAAGTATAGTGATCTTCTTACACTTAGAGTGTTGTTATTACCCTGGATCAACTAACCACAAGGCTAAACATAACTAAAAAGCAATTTTTATCTTGTCCGATCTGGAAAACTACAGTCAGGAGACCCTCCTTAGTTACACTGTTGATTATCTGAAAAATCTGTTTAGAGAAAGGAATATCTCTGTTAAAGGCTGAAAGTCAGAATTAATTGAAAGGTTGTTAGAGAAACAAAGTCTAGAGAGTGGGTCTGAAATACATGACCCTCCAGCAAATGTGGAACATGATGAGGATGATAATGTGTCTGTTATTATAAATGAGTTAGATGAGGCAGATGTGTCTCACAATGTATGCCTTAATGCTCCTTTACCTGCGCAGCAACCTCAACCTTTGTCCACTGGGACCCTATCAGGTCCTTGCACTCAGTCCTGAATTCATTGCTCTGGAAAAGATGAGGCTTGAATTGGAATTCAAACATATTAATGCTCAAACTGAAAGCATCAAGAACTTAAGCTCAGAGAAATGGAGTTGAAACATGCCTTAGAAATGAAGAAGTTGTCTATTGAAAATGCTTCTCTCTCAGAGCCTTCTAGGTCTTCCAGTCCTAAGAGACCCTGTATGCCTAAAGAAATTGTTGGTATGTATGAGGCTAAGTTTGATATTTTGGATTGGTTGGCAATGCTTGAATATAACAATGGGATTCAAGATATTACAGGGAATCAGTTGCTTCCTTGGCTCTTCTCTAGGCTACACACTGTTGCATCTGATGTTGTGATGGAGTTGGGGGAGGTGGATAGGATAGATTATGAGTGTGTGAAGCTAGCTTTAATTGCTAGATTTGGGAATACCCCTTCCCAGTACCTTAAGAGGTTTAGGACCCTGAAAAAGCATGATGGTACCCCTTGGGCTACCTGGATATGTGAATGTTTGAAAAACTTAGATGGCTGGGTTAAGGGTTACAGAGTAAACATGTATGAAGGTATGAGGAATCTTGTTATGTTGGAGTCAATTTATGATGCATGCTCTCCTGAGCTCAGACAGCACTTGTCTGATTCTAAGGAGATGGATCTGAAGAAGTTAGCTGAGGCTGCTGACTTGTGGGTTGCCAACAGGGCTACTTACAAGGATTTTGGGGCAACTCAGAAGAAGGATGAGGGAAATCAGCCAAAGAAAGATAACAAGGAGAATTCTAATACCTCCAATCCAGAAGAGGTCCCCAAACATAACCAGGGTACGCCACATGGGAAACCAAATAGGGCTAATGAATCCTCTGGTGCCCAACCAGAGGTAGATCAGCAGAAACCCCCATTCCAGAGATCATTTGGTAAATGCTATGTTTGTGGGTCAACTGACCATGTGAAAGGAGATCCCAGATTCAAGGGTAAACCTGCAGGGATCAGCACTGCCTCCATAACATTCTCCACAGAGGAAGAAGTACAAATGGCTAGTGCCCACTTTCAACTATTTGCTGAAGCACCCTTGGGTCTTCAGGCAACTGTATCCTTAGAGTCCATGGGTCTGGGTAAGAAACAGAATATAGATGTGTACAACTCCATTCCAGAAAACTCTAGAGGGTATTATATGGACAGTGTTCTTGTCAATGGCCAGGATACTCCTGCCAGGAGAGACACTCGGGCCAGCAGAACAGTAGTGAATGAAAGCCTTTTCAAGCCTGAGGATGTTGCTAAGGCACATAAAGGTCCCACACAATTTTCAGGAGGCCCTGTCCAGTTGGTTCCAATTCTACCAGCTCTCATTCAGTGTACTAATATGACAGTGAGGATTATGTCTGTGACCAGAATGAGGTGCCTGGGAGAGTCCTGTTGGGGAATGATCTAAACGCTCTAGGAGTAGTATCCAGTACCCCCAGGCCTCCCAGTGAGAGAAAACAGAACCAAACCAAACTGGCTAGAAATGCAACCTTAGGAAACCACTCTGAGCCTGTGGGAACCTCCATAGAGAACCCCACTGCAAGCCCTGTGTTAGTAAGTTGACCACTAACCCAGGCAAATATGAGGCTAGTATAGTAGGGAAATGGGAGCCCCAATCAAGCTCCATCATTGCCCATCCAATTGTACAGTCCTTGACTCCCCCTGCTTCTGAGGAAGAGGTGGATAGAAACATTGGACCCCTCTCTAGGTATGAGAGAACTGTTAATTCTCAAAGCTGGTGGAGAACCAGGAAAAATAGGTCTAAGGCTAAACACCTTAAGACTTTTGGAGCTTCTACTGGAGACTCCAGTGTAAATTCTTATGTTAGCAGGGAAACTTCTAAAATAGGTAAGGTCATATGTCAGATGAAGTGGCAGCATGTACCTTGCTTGACCACAGCCCCTCCAACCAAGATACCTGAGACCCAACGTGCTCTTGTCAGAGACGTGGTGAGGAACCATGGAGGCCCCTCTAGATCTAAGGGATCCCTTTCCAAGGACCCCTTTAAAAAGCCTATTGTAGGTTCAGAGGTTGTTACAACTTCTGAGGGACTGTTAGAACAGATCCCCAATACATTAAAAAAGAGAGTTGTACCACAACAGTTTTGTAGCTCATATAGGGCCTCATTACGACCCTGGCAGAATGCGTTAACGGGTGCCGCAAATGGATGCGGACCAATGTTCCCTCTAAGCTGTGGGCTTGTGCGCTTGCCCAGCTTCCTTCTGGGTGCCACTCAGAAGATTTTTAGCAGCGCACACAGACAATTCTCACCTATTCAAAAAGATTTAATAAGGCACAAGCCACAGTAATTACCTGAAATGTTCTTTATCTTAAAATAAGCAACTAGTCTTTATATCCTGCTCATTTGCATTACACTACTATGCAAGGGTGACCGTAAACACCTAAAACCCTGAACAGCAAAATACACAAACAAGAGGTAAAAAACTATATGAAAAACTGGCTCCATGAGCAGAAGAATCTAGCCAAGATATGCCTGCACACATTAACCAAATAATGTTCCCTCGCCACCAATGACTCCTAAACTTGACTCTACCACACTTTTACCTTATGACTCTAACTTCTGCCCTGGAACACATTAAGATACTACCAGACAACCTTGACTCTTCCTCTCTTGGCTCTGCGAAACGTTAGCAGATGTGTACCTACATCCACTTGTTTTATGTTGTAATATGAATAATGATCACGCGCCAGAATTTCTGTTACTCATTGTGTCTTACCAAAAGCAGCACCCACACTATACAATCGAACTTCTAGCTCAAATATCGGATAATGGCTGTAAGTAAGAAGGCTACTTATATGTGTAACGTTACCCCATACTTCCTCCTCTTTGTACATATGTCATGCAAGTGCTTTGGAGTGGCCCCCTTTCAAGTTAACGCATTATAAAACTCCAGTATTAATTTGCCCTCTAAGGATTTTGAGAAGACAAATGTGATGCTCAGCGTCTCCTACTTTAGTATCACTAACATTACCCTATAAGTAGAGAGCACCATTGCAATATCATTTACTTAGCCTACAAGGGATAATGGGTATGGACTATGCCTGCAATTACTCATCCATAGAATCAGGGCATCGGATATTCAGACAGGAGAATGCTTTTCACACAATCTGCGTTCCTTTGGGCATAAACCTTCAAACATTATATGGTAACTCGCTGCTATACAAAAACGGTTTCAACAAGCACTGCATAATCCCACACAATGATATATGGGTGGGGTATGCTACAAACAATCTTGTATGCACTGCAAAATAATTATGTACATGCAGAGTGATGACATTCTTAGAAATGCACATAATATGTTGAGGTATTAAAGATGCCTTGCATACAAAGTATTGTGGATCTTCAAATATCCCAGCGAGTGTTTACTACTACAATCCCTCACTTTTTACAGTGCTCTATCAACTATTGGAGGCTAGCACAGGGGCCGGTGAAGGGCATGGGTGGAAGAGCACAGGTCATCACTCCTTGTGGGTGATGAACAAAGCAGCACATTTTAAAAACCAAGTCATACGTTTCGGCAGTACACTGAAGAAAATGTGTTGCTTGTTTGCTAAAGGATAGGAAAGTCTAGTACCCGTCTAGACAACAGCACTTTTTTCTTTCTATGCTCAGCTGCTGAGGGCTTTTCAATATAACCATGTGTTCTGTGTGTATCGTTTCTAGTATCCCCTTCCATCTTATTTAACTGATAACAAAGAATTACAGAAGAGTGGTCCTTTGTTACTGAAGAAGGCACTCAATCAGTCATATCTCTGATGAATTGATGCTATTAACTTCAAATGCATATATGTTATTTTCTTCAGCAGGGCTCCATAATAAACCTCAGTAAAGCTCTTGTTTAGTTTTGTCTAGGCTATGGTGCGGAAGGGTCAGCAAAGCTATAGACTTTATGTGCCCTGTCATTTCACTTCCTACGTCAGGGGTCTAATCAGATTTTGCTCCCTACTTGGAGTAAATGATTTTTTCAGGGAGTAAAAAAGTAATTATCTTTGCCAATAGGGATACGTTGTTTATCAAAAGATGTTCTCCCCCTTAAAATTCCTCTTGAAATCGGGCATTAATATTAGAGTTCCTTTCTATGCCAGTGCTTTACTGGTCACCAATTCGAAAAAATATCAGGGGAGCTTTGTGGGTTGAAACAATGATATGTTCATTGTTTCTCGTTTTTGTTAGATACATTTTCATTTTTTAGGGAGTAAAACTTGATGGTGCATATGTCTCTTAGCTGTAGGCTGGTTTTAGAACTACCCGCAGGAGAAAGTAATGTGGATAGTAAATGGAGGTGCAGGAATTTTCAATCTTAGTCCGAGGTACTGTTATTCTGATGTAAATCATCCTTAAACAAATTCTTAGAAAGAAGCATGTTCTCCTGACCCTTGAATTACTTCAATAAAGTGGCACTTGTCCTCCTATCAGCATGTTTGACGCATTTCTTTTAATTGCCATTAATCGATCGGCAAATGTATTCTGTCTGAATTTCTTGACGACCACATCAGTTATGACAAGAATTTCTGCCTCAGGTACAGCCTTCTTCTTCATTTAAGGTACTGTTCTAAACCGGTTGTTCGTTCCGTCCGACCAAGGTGAAAGTTTTTCAAATCTTGCCAATTCGAGGGCTTGTCCTTCTCTACTCTCTTAATTAACTTTTCCTTCTACCAACTTCGTTTCGAACTCTTAGCAAAGACTTAACCGCAAACTACTCTGAACTGTGTGATCCTCTGCAAAGACTTTGAACAATTAACATTGGCCCAGGCCTGTTGATTTGAATCCTCATTGCAGCAAGCCTTTTCTAGATTGCCCTGCCTACTTACTTATTGGTGTTGTTTTTATTTTTTAATTTTGTTTAACCTTGCCTTTCCCTCCCTTTTTAACTTACTACAATGCCATTTTGCTCACACTTCATTTTGAACTTAACTTGTCCACAATTCATAGGGTGTTGTGTAGTGTATTAAGATTGTGATTTTCTGCTGCTTAATGTATATTCTTTTACTTAGAAACCTTGATCAGTGTTTGTTTGAACCATAGTAGTTGCTGTCCTTTTTTTAACTATTGATACTGCTCACTTTACTCTTGAGATAAGTCTGGCTGCTCAGCCATCGCTACCACTTTACTGTGTGGTACAGGCTTGTACCAAAGGTGAATTTGTACTGTCACTTGTAGTCTTAATTGAGTGTGGTGTTTCCAAAGGGTGCTGCATATGATTCTGCCTAACACCCTTCTTTCCACTGGCTTGCAGTAAATGCCAGGTGGTTGCAGAAGGGAGTTACTGCAGGCCATTAATGCTACTGAGAAAGAGCTCAATGCAATTAAGGAGGAGCTGAGAGCTATCAGATTAATGATTCTCCAGAATAGGTTTGTCCTCAACCTCCCCACTATTGATAGAGGAGTATGCTCAAAGATTGGCTCAAGTTTCTGTACATTCACACCAGCACATAATGAGCAGAATGGGAGCTTGACAGAAGCATAACTTCCCTGAAAAACGTGCACACAAAGATGGTACATGAACATAGTGTAGTTGAAGATGAACACTGGTTCGAGGGACTGTTCTCATGGGTGCCTGCCTGGTTATGTAATACGTTTAAAATAATAATAGCAGTTCTGGTACCGGTGCTAACAGGTCTCTGTGTCTTGCAAAACAAAATTAGCACAGTGTAGGAAGTTGGGTCAAAAAGGTTGTAGAGCAGCACATGATGGCAATAATAATCTGCAATGATAACGTGGTACATGTCCATACTGAAACAGAAGAAATACCTCAGATGCACCTCATTGAAAGGCCTATAGGACCGCCTGGCACTATGTTCATGCCCCTCGTTGACACTGTCAATTACTCAGAACACTGGGTCAATTGTGAAGGAGATGGCGATTGCTGCTTTATGACGTGTGGGCTAGAAGATCACATAGAACAAAGAGGTAGCTTGAGGATGGTGTGTAAGGCCTTTAAGGCCACAGATTAATTCTGAAGATCTCACTGGACTTCCTTTGGGAGAGTTGCACACTCCATCGCCCTCAGACTGAGGTGAAGAAGAAATCATCCAAGACAGTAGCAAGATCTGTCCCTTATTGCTACCAGGGCACATCGGAATTAACCTCTACTATGGATCAGGACCTACCACTATGCACCACAATATCCTGAGCTAGCTAGGAGAGCTGATCCTGAATGGAACCATCCGATCCTCAAGTCCCACTGGAAGTGCCTGACAGCACCAAGATGACTGGACCAGGCAAAGCTCCCTGATCATTTCTCTGTACTCAATTCTTTGTATATACCTCACCTAGAACACGATGGAAGTTGCTGGTGCTGATTGCTGCGCTCCTCCACTACATCGAACATTGCTTGCACCCTCGACCAGTACCGCACTTTATCGTGTCTGAGCCAAAACTTGTCACATATCAGGACTGAAGTGACTGTGCAATGCTAGGAGCTGAACCAAATCACTAGAGCCACACGCCAACTCTAATCAATGGTTACAACCACAGCTCGGCCCAGCCTCCACGTTGATCGCACATTGATACACCCAAGAACACTACTTCGAATAACCATCGACCACCGAAGTGAACCTCTGCAGCGTCACTAATCAACCCTTCCCAGCTGCTAAAGCCCTATTCGGCCTGGCCTACTTCTAAGCATTCCTGGCGCTGGCCCCAACCTGTATCCTTGAAGCATCACCATTTTACCACACAGAGCATGCAAACTCGACTCCAGCTTGCTGCTGGGGCCTCCATGGATGCCCTCGGGCTTTGGCGCTTTACAAATGCATTAAGATAACATAACATGATACTACTTGCCCAAACTGAGCCTGACCAGCTCACATCTACGTTAGACACAGGGTCTGACTGCGTCAGCCTACCATGTTCTGAATTTAGGTACTGTTGACTTTGAACTGCTCTCTTGTTCTACTTGGACCATGGAAACTGGTTAGGTCACAGAATTGCTCCTGTTTTCTACCAAGCTATCCCTTTTCTGTGGTTAGTACCTTACCTATAACCCCTAGAACTATGCTCAGAGTGCTACTTTCACCTGTCTGTCACATCTTCTCTGTTCTTCCTTTTATGGTGGGTTTTTGTACAGTATTCTCTATTCATTATTCACGCAGATGGTGTGTTTAATTAAAGTGTATATATGTTGTATAGAACCTTGATTGGACAGTCCCTTTATCATAGACTGTGATAGAGTGTTGTTTGTGTCACTATTGGTTCACCTTTGCACCCCTCTTACAGGTATAAGCTTCCCTAAGCCCATGTTACCATAAAAGGTGAGGGAGGTATATCTCTTAACTCTCCCTGTTTTACCTTCATGTCTGCATTGTCTTTTGGTGTGTGTGTGAGAGCTCAGTGTTTGCCATTTTACCCCTACTCATCCTTGTACTTCTAGGGAGTGGAATCCAATGTGTCACAATGCTGAATAACACAATGAGAAGTGCAATACATTAATTTCCTCAATTATTTGCACAAGGGCAAATGTTTCATAATCTGTGGCGACTGGTTTATAGTGATAATACCGAATAAAAAAATCTCGAAAACAAAAATCTCGAACACAAAAGGCCGAAAAAAAAATATCGAACCCCCCTTTTTTTCTATTTTTTTTTTATTTTAACCCTTTTTTTTACTTACCTGACCCCAAAAACACATATAAATAAATAAATAAATAATTCGATATTTTTTTTTCGAGATTTTGTTTTCGAGATTTTTGTCATTCGGTATTATGTTTTCGGCCTTTTGACTGACCACCGTGGCGACTAGTAGACTCAGAATGTAATGAGCCATTGGCTAGAGTTTACATGGTAATTAAGAACCCAGTGGAGACAGATTATTTTCATCACTTTACCTCTTTGTCCCTTTGCCAGTTTTAAAAACAAATAGCTTGTAGATCTACTTTCAATCTTAGGCCCAGATTATTGCAACCTTGACCTTATGCGAGAAAAAACAGAGCAAATTAATTCCACACCATTTGTGTTACTTGTATAATAGAGAATAGAGCAAACAGGTTTCGTCCCAATCTATATTAACAAAAATGTTTTCTTGGGCAAAAATGAAGCAGACTATATGTGTACTCTGTTTCCTCCATAATTTAAAAACAGAGTGAAAGAAAACAGTCTAATTCAGTCTGTTTAGATACTATGGATTGGAGAAAACACGTTCTGTATTACCCATGTAGCAAAACTGGCACTAAATGCATTTGCTAAATGTTTACCAGTGCTGCAAATGTTTCATAAACTAATCCTTTGAATTGATACCTCTGCATTTTCCCCCTCCTGAATCTTTAGTTTACTGTACTCGGTCTGACCCAGGTTTTCCATCTGAACAAAAGGTGGATTTTGCGAGTCATGGTTCCTGGAGTTTTGTGCTTTCCCAACTGGACGCGCATGGTAATACAGCTGTCCTCAATGTCCTGGGGTTGGCATCACCAGCCCCATATAACAATGACAATGAGGTTGCTTTGCCACTGCTGTAAGGTTAAGGTCCAGGAAGGATAAATAAAAAAAGGGTGTAATGTGTTTGGGGGAATGTATGTTATGGGATACGAGTGGTAAAGACCAGTAACACCCTCCAACGCCAGCTCCATGCAGCAGACACATTCTGTGAGATAAACCATCTACTGCTGCACATAACTGATCAGCTGTGAAGAGCTATGTGGAAAGAGATGAAAAACAACAATATTGTGGCAATAAGCCCCAAGACTACTGGCCATTACCGCCTAAGGTAATGCCCCTGCGGCCCATAGTTACAGGCCCGAGTGTAGCAAGGGCCTTAACGAAGGCCCCAGGGCATTACTGTAGACGGTAATGGCCCACAGTCTCGGGGCTTATTGCCATTAGCACCCTGGCCCGTTAGACCAGAGTACTAAGTAAAAAGAAGTTTACAAAAATGGCCGCCGTGGATAGAAAACGTAGTCCATTTTCGCTTTCTGTGGCAGCCATAGTAAACAAAGAAAATGGCCACCATGGAAGGGGAGAAGGGACTACATGTAGTCTGTTCTCCCTTTCCATGGCGGCCATTGAAGTAAGTTGAAAAAAAAGTAAACAAAACAAAAAAAATGCCCACCATGGAACAGGAAGAAGGGACTACATGTAGTCCCTTCTCCCTTTCCATGACAGCCTGTCGCAGATCAGGAGCGGACGCGCTGAGGGCTGTAGTGTTCCCAGCACGTCTGCTCTTGAAATGGAAAAAAAAAGAAGGTAAGTGGGGGTAGAAGGGCGGGAAAGAAATGCATGGGGCAGGGTTATGAGGGAGAAGACTTACCTGATTCCCGAGTGTAAGGAGGCTCAGGGCAGCAGGATTACCAAGTGGTAATGCCTACATTCTGAGCCTCCCCATTGGCTGGGAGGCCGCCACCCCCCCTCGCTGGGTACTAATTCTGAGTAAGGTAAAAAAAAAAAAAACATATTTATTTATTGTTTGCTTATTTTGTAAATTAGTTATGTAATGTTGATTTATATGGTGTCAACTGTCAAGCGTGTTGTTGTGCTGTGCCACAAGGGGAAAGAATCAGGGAAGATACAATACAAAGGGAAGATGCTTCATGAAGATCATTTTGAGCTTGGTATGCATTGAGATCAGCTAAGTGTAAGAAGAAGATCATCAGAAAAGAGCAACTGTTGTGTGCCTAGACATTGAAAGGCAGGAGTTATCGAGGATGCCTAGACTGAGTAGGATGTGCCTTTGAACACCCAAGCACCCCCATGTGCAATCCGACCTGCACTTACTGTTGTGGACCGTGTTCCACATAAAGATGGGTGCCGCTGAGATGCATCACCTTGCCTGCTTCTGTCTGTTCAAAGAGAAGCACCAAGCAGTACTCTGCAACTCGATTGGGTAAGCCTGACCTCAAATGGGCATTGCAAAAACAAAGAGGTGATGGCTGGAAGGTTTAGACTGAATCTTAACCACTGGCATTGCTCGGGGCAACCCTCCAGACCATCGTTCTTCGCCTGCCAAGCCATTACAGAAGGGGAAAGACCATATGCAAATCAGGCTTGGCCCCACCCCAAAAGGGGAAGTCCACCCCGAACTGCTAGGTCACATCCCTTCTGCACGAGACCGCAAGCATCCCCAAACATGTTACACCCTTGTTGGGGCTCATCAGTGAGGAGTAGCTTGGGTCTCTAGGCCCAGCAGGCACGGGACCCACATCTGGGCATACCCGTCCCACTCGGGGTGACAAAGCAAAAACAAAGAGGTGATGGCTGGAAGGTTTAGACTGAATCTTAACCACTGGCATTGCTCGGGGCAACCCTCCAGACCATCGTTCTTCGCCTGCCAAGCCATTACAGAAGGGGAAAGACCATATGCAAATCAGGCTTGGCCCCACCCCAAAAGGGGAAGTCCAGCCCGAACTGCTAGGTCACATCCCTTCTGCACGAGACCGCAAGCATCCCCAAACATGTTTCACCCTTTTTGGGGCTCATCAGTGAGGAGTAGCTTGGGTCTCTAGGCCCAGCAGGCACGGGACCCACGTCTGGGCATACCCGTCCCACTCGGGGTGACAAAGCAAAAACAAAGAGGTGATGGCTGGAAGGTTTAGACTGAATCTTAACCACTGGCATTGCTCGGGGCAACCCTCCAGACCATCGTTCTTCGCCTGCCAAGCCATTACAGAAGGGGAAAGACCATATGCAAATCAGGCTTGGCCCCACCCCAAAAGGGGAAGTCCAGACCGAACTGCTAGGTCACATCCCTTCTGCACGAGACCGCAAGCATCCCCAAACATGTTTCACCCTTGTTGGGGCTCATCAGTGAGAAGTAGCTTGGGTCTCTAGGCCCAACAGGCACGGGACCCACGTCTGGGCATACCCGTCCCACTCGGGGTGACAAAGCAAAAACAAAGAGGTGATGGCTGGAAGGTTTAGACTGAATCTTAACCACTGGCATTGCTCGGGGCAACCCTCCAGACCATCGTTCTTCGCCTGCCAAGCCATTACAGAAGGGGAAAAACCATATGCAAATCAGGCTTGGCCCCACCCCAAAAGGGGAAGTCCAGCCCGAACTGCTAGGTCACATCCCTTCTGCACGAGACCGCAAGCATCCCCAAACATGTTTCACCCTTGTTGGGGCTCATCAGTGAGGAGTAGCTTGGGTCTCTAGGCCCAGCAGGCACGGGACCCACGTCTGGGCATACCCGTCCCACTCGGGGTGACAAAGCAAAAACAAAGAGGTGATGGCTGGAAGGTTTAGACTGAATCTTAACCACTGGCATTGCTCGGGGCAACCCTCCAGACCATCGTTCTTCGCCTGCCAAGCCATTACAGAAGGGGAAAGACCATATGCAAATCAGGCTTGGCCCCACCCCAAAAGGGGAAGTCCAGCCCGAACTGCTAGGTCACATCCCTTCTGCACGAGACCGCAAGCATCCCCAAACATGTTTCACCCTTGTTGGGGCTCATCAGTGAGGAGTAGCTTGGGTCTCTAGGCCCAGCAGGCACGGGACCCACGTCTGGGCATACCCGTCCCACTCGGGGTGACAAAGCAAAAACAAAGAGGTGATGGCTGGAAGGTTTAGACTGAATCTTAACCACTGGCATTGCTCGGGGCAACCCTCCAGACCATCGTTCTTCGCCTGCCAAGCCATTACAGAAGGGGAAAGACCATATGCAAATCAGGCTTGGCCCCACCCCAAAAGGGGAAGTCCAGCCCGAACTGCTAGGTCACATCAAATGGGCATTGAGCATCAAGCCAGGAGGTGCAGCTGGGTCCGGCTCAATGGCCCTGGCCAAAAGGCTGCAGCCCCTGTCTTTCTCTGTGTACCATGGATGCCGTCCGCCGACATCGCTCCGCACCAACCACTGGTATATGTCTCCAGCCCTACACCTGCGATGAGGAATCATCCGCCAATATTACATGCCAACATGTGACCTAGCCCAGGTAAGAGGCACTTCAGCTCCCGGTACTCAGAATCTGCAAGGCCCACTTGCACTTCCAAGACATCCGATGATTGCCACTTCTTCAAACTCCTCCTTGCCTCACCCACCTCTTATGCTTTTGTTAAGACGAGGCTAAGACTATGCTCGCTGATGCTCAATGATTCCTCTGTCCCCACCCTCCCGATCCTTCAACTTTCCGACCTGCCTTACTGTACACTGATGCACCGGCCCTTGTCGTAGTGCGTCCGTACACATTTTACATGCACTTTGATCAGTCCGTCGTTTAATATGACTTTGCCTGTGTGCAAAATCTCCAGCTGACACCTGTGGCGCACACCAGCAAGGGCACATGCAATGTCAGACTTCACTGCAAGCACAACCGCACAGTGGACCCAGCATCCGCCACCTTACACGTAGCGCCCTAACTCACTCGTCGAACAACATAGCTGGAATGCCATTCCGTCCATCCCCCTATTTCTCCAATGAGTCTCATGCATCAATTTCCTCTCTAACTGGCCGATAAGCCCTACTTAGACAATCTATTCCGTCTCGTCTTGCACTTGCACATTACCTGCATGCAACTACTGATTTGGACCCTCTACTGAGCCGTGTGTTTCATTTGTATTACCCAACTGTAAATCACACTGATCTTTAAGTATTTATTTGTCTGCATGCTTGTTGTAGCCTCCACACCATGAGGCGAGGTTTTGCCAGTATTTGTACTAACACTTATTTTGTCCTTCCTGCTGGTTGTTAATCGACAGTAACCCTGCGCTGTATTTGACCTACTCATACTTCTTACCTATTCGATCATGAATATTTCAGCAACCTCTTATGCCATGAGCTGAGGCAGCGGTACACTTATCTTGTCCTTCCTGCTGGTTGTTAATTGACAGTTACCCTGTGTTCTATTTGACCTACTCATCATGCATATTTACGTAGCCCCTTGCACCATGAGATGAGGCAGCCTAATATTGTATCTTACCTATTTGGCCATGCATATCTTTGTAGCCCCTTGCACCATGAGGCGAGGCCGACTAATATTGTATCTTACCTATTTGACCATGCATATTTGTGTAGCCCTTTGCACCATGAGGTAAGGCAGCCTAATATTGTAGCTTACCTATTCGACCATGCATATTTGTGCAGCCCCTTGCACCATGAGGTGAGGCAGCCTAATATTGTACCTCATCTATTCAACCATGCATTTTGTGCAGCACCTTGCACCATGAGGTGGAGCAGCAGTGCACTGGATGTAGCCCATGTTGTAAAGGAGCTAGTGCCTTCCTTAATTTCCAAGCGCTTTAGAATTAGGCAAGACTTCTGTTAATTGTTTTGGTCAAGACTTCTGTTACTATTTCTAGGCACCACAAAAGACCAAGGGGATGCGTGCATTAATAGAAGGCAGTTATTTAAATATAAAGTGCAAATAACCATTAGCTGAATGAATTTGTAAATGTTAGAACTTATGCAGTGCTTAGCACAGTATGAGTCAAAAATACTCCCGCTCCGTTCCTGGAAAGAATGCAGTCTGTGCTCAAAATAGACTACAGGCATCACTGTGTTGCTCTGCTAGTTTTGGCAGAGCACACAAAGTGGCTGAGCAGCTGTTTCCTGTCCATCAATAGCCCATGCAGACTAAGAATAAGGGAGTGTACATGCTCATGCACACAATGCAACATTATGTGAAAATAAGCTTTTAAGGGGAATTACTAGACCAGATAAAATATGAGTATATTGAGTGAAGTGTGGAGAGTATGCCGGGAAAATGTGTTTATATATAAATTTTCATAATATAGCAAAATGATGAAAAATGAAGCTACAATGTATTCTTGCATAGCTAGCTATATGCCAAGTAATATGTCCCAAACTCAAACCAAGCCATGCAGGAAGGAAGACTGCAGAATCCCTTGTAAGGGAAGGAGGACAGTTTTGGATGAGCCATGGCAGTATCCAGTAACCAAGTCAAGAGTATTTAAGCTACCTGCCTGGCACCAGTCTGCAGGAGCCAGCCATGGAAGAGGGACAGAATGCTGGCCGGGAGCAGAGTTCTTTTACCCCATCCTCATTTCTGTACAGATTAAAATTGTTATCCTAGCAAGATAAAGACTCTTGGCCTTAATTCCCTAGAGGGGTGAACTGTAATCTGATGTGAGCATGATTAGGGGTACCCGTATACTTAAGTGGTACCTCTGTAAGTTGGGATACCTTTCAGTGGTGACCCCGACGTGATCTCAGTTTCACCCTCGTACTTTGCAAATCCCTAGGCCAGTCACAAGGAAAAGAGCCACGCCCATCTATAGTGATCAGTCTCCTAAATCAAACATCCTATGTATATTGAGCGACTTTAGTAGGATCCATTTTAAAAGAATTCCTCTCTGCTCACTGAAGCAAGGCGTGGCTCCAGAAAGACAGCCCAGCTTTGTAACAGACGAAATTCGAGTGAACAATGTGCATGTGAGTATACTCTTGAAAGTGATAATAACATGGGAACATGTATGTATGATATGGTGATGTTAATGATACTATGGTGATGTATTATGGAATAGGGCTTGTTGGTGATGTTTTATGGAATAGGACTTTTAATGATGTATTATGGAATATGTTTTCAGTGATAAGGAATAGATTGGATAGGAGGTGGGTTATGTATTGAAATTGGCATGTATTTCTGTTTTCTACTTTTTATAATGGAAATGGAACATCAGCGTATAAAACACTGAGATGAAAGGGAGCTCCAGTTTATAAGGACTGGGAGGTAAGGGACCCTCAGCCATAACAGGTTGAGAAGGTAGTACCACACATTTTTCTTTTATGACAATAAAAGGAATAGGTGGTATTACAAAGAATATAAGAAAAAACAGTAGTGGCTCGGTATAAGGAATGGGCCTGAATTTTAGTCAATTATTTTTTCATATTTTCTCTTGCTGTCTTTTGTGGTAAAATAGAAATGAATGTGGATGAGTCACGGTGTGTTTGTGTGTATGTTTGAAATCAAAGTGGAAATAGTGTAAACGGAGTTGGGGAAAAGTGGATTGATCTGTATTTTTGTGTAAAAAATTGCTGCGTGTGCAGCATAGCAGTAGGGGCTAAGTGAAGTATTGGGGACGCGCGCAACATTATGGAGGAAGAATATCAAATAAAAGACATGCATAGGGTCCTGCCACTGTATTGTAACATAATAAATAAACAATGTATAGTAGAAACAAAAGAAGGGGGGGATGTCCTGCTCCTGGCCAGAGCAGGGCTCCCGTAATGATCATGTACCATTTATTCTCTGATCTGTTCTTTAGATCTGTCATCATCTACCTAGACAACATTCTGACTTTCTCATGGTCTATGGAGCTCCACCAACAACACCTTTTTGAAGTTCTGGAGAGGCTAGGTAAGAACCGATTACTTGTCAAACAGGAGAAATGCCTCTTTGAAGTTACATTGGTCTCTTATCTGGGATTCATTCTGTCAGATAAAGGTGTAGCCATGGACCTCACAAGGTGACAGCAATACTTCGATGGCCAGCGTCCACTTCGGTCAAATAGGTCCAATGGTTTCTAGGGCTGGCAAATTTTTACCAGAGAGTCATCTCAGATTGTTCCTCAACGGTGCTTCCCAAGACATCTTTACTTAAGAAAGGTACTCTGTTTGCTTGGAGTTCGACTGCAGATGAGGCCTTTTGTCTTCTCAAGGATAGAATTTGTACCACTCCCATCCTGAAACAACCAGACGAATCACTTCCCTTCATCATGGAAACCGATGCTTCCGCAGTTGGCCTCAGGGCTGTTCTCAAACAGGAGATTGAAGGAAAGAAACACCCCATTGCTTACCTGTCAACGACCTTTAGTCCAAGTGAGCTTAACTATTCAGTCATCAAAAAATAACTAATTTCTATGAAGCAGGCTTGCATTGAGTGGCAACACTTGCATCAGGGAGCCACCAGTCCTTTTACCTTCCGGACCGACCATAAAAACCTATGGGTTTTGCTATAGATGTACTGTGTCAATGCAAGACAAGCAAGGTGTGCCTATTTCTTTGCCCAGTTTGATTTTCTGATCACCTAATTATCTGGGTCAGAAAATTTAGTTGGTGATGGATTAGCACAGAATTCCATACAGAATCCTCTTCCTGCTGGAAAGACCTCTCTTTCCCAGAAATAAGTTCCTGTGTTCAGTATCCATATTTCTACAAGAGGTCAAATATGATTGTGCCAAGATGGATCCCAACTGGAGTAGTACAGAATTCACCCTAAGAGATGGAATCATTTTTTGCAATAAGTTTTTGGTTATACTTGATGCCACACTCGACCTTACCCATAACTCTTTTTGGTGGCCTACCATGTGTAAGGATGTCAGATCCTATGTTCAGTCATGCTCTATTTGCTCACAAAGCAAATTCAAAACCAACAGACCCATAAGTTTACTCGAATAAAGGTCAACTCCCACTAATTCCTGCAGTCATATTTCTACAAATTTTTGTTGTGGACCTTCCCCTCTCTAAGGGATGCACCTCCATCATGGTGGTTGTAGACTAGTTTAGTAAGATTGCTCACATTAAACCACTTCAGGAAGTGCCTATGGCCTCAGAGACAGCTGCCGTTTTCTTTCCTGATGTATTTCATCTACACGGCATTCCGGAATATGTAACCTCTGACATAGGAACCCAGTTTACTTTCATTTTCTCGAAGAAGCTTTGATAATTACTAGGTATCGGATGGGCTCTTTCATCAGGATACCACCACCAGTCTAATGGCCAGAATGAAAGACTGACAAGCACGATGGAACAGTATCTCTGCTGTTTTATCAACCCAAGAGAAGACAACTCGGTAGGCTTTTTATCCATGGCAGAATTCGTCTATAACAATACGATACATACTGCTACTGTCATGAGCCTGTTCTACTGTTCTTACAGTCTCCATCCACAGACTATTCCCAGTTCTGTACTACCAAACACTACCATTCCAACCCTCGATTGCCTCCTGCAAGACATCCATCAAATTCACAAGGATGCCTATTAACATCTGAAAGAAAAAAGAGGAGTCTTCAAGAAACAGGCGGCTACCCATCAGAGCCCCTCCTGATTGGGATGTAGGGTCCAAACTCTTGCTTTCCACTAAATACCTTCCAAGATGGGTATGACCCTCCAAACCTTCTCCAAGATTATTCGGTCCTTTTGAAGTTCTCACCAAAATTAATCCAATTGAAGTTACCTAAATCTGTGCATAGAGTCCATCCAGTGTTTCATTCTTTGCTCCCTTAACTCTAGATCCATTTTCTTGCTAGAATGAAAGATCGATACACCTCGATAAAAGGACCTGAAGAATATGCAGTGTCTCACATCTGCGATTCCCGATACACAGTGCACTGGAAAGGATATCCTCAATCGGAAAATTACTGGGAACTTGTTTCACACATCAAGGCACCATTGTTGAGAAGATTCCATAACCTGCACCCCAGTAAACCTGGTACCATCGGACATAATAGAGGGCTTACTGTCCTCGGCCTCCCCTCCTTGAGCCTGTGGAGGCTTAAGGCGCGATTAACGTGCCACCACGTTCCTGTTGAAATGTCTTTGCCGGTCTAGTTAATTTCCAACATGGTGGCTGCTACTTTCTATACATTCATCCCACAACACTCGCTCTGTGCGTTGCAACCTGGCGCTCACTCTTTTGGGTATGACGCTGTTTTCCCTGCTCGCTTTTCAATCATTCTCTCTCTCTCCCTTCCCCAGCATCCTCACCTCTCGATCTTGCCATGCTCCTCTGCTACCTGTCTCCTGCTCCCTGCCTGACTACCTCCTATTCACTGTAATCTGGTCCCTGGTCCCTGCCTCACTACTTACATTTCTTCTGGCTTCCCTTACTGGCTGTGTTTCTCTCTTTGCCTCCTCACTTGACCTTGTGTCTTTTGTGCTTGCAGTACTCATATTCCTCCTGTGCGCTCCTTGTCTGGCACCCTCTTGTCTTGGCTTAAAGACACCTCAGGGTTTCACTGTTTCCTGACCGGACAGTACTCATTACTGGTACTGCTGCTGCTGTTTGTTCAAGAAAGACTTTCCTGGGTCTGAAGTTTTTTTTGGTGCCTTCTTGATTTTTCCCTTCAATTTATCTTTTCAGAAGGGAAGCTCGTGCCTTTTCCCGGTGGACAGCTGGCATAGTGGCTTCTCCCCGACAACGACCGCACATCTACGTGGAAGAACGATCCTCAAGAAAGAAAGCAACACCTCCACAGAAGGAAGAACCACCTAGCGCTTACAGCTATGATGACCCTTGTGAGGAAGACACACCATTGTTGACAGTAGGAATTGGATGCTGGATAAGGCTGTGTTTGTGGAAGAGACATCAGTGGTGAAAGATGAGAGGGAGAACTGTTGGTCGGAGAGAATGTGGTAATTGATAAAGGTTTAAATTCCCTTTTAGTAATAGGTGAAGCAAATGGTGAGGAAAGGTGAGAGGGTGGAAAGGAGATGGTGATGGAAACCATTGAGTGATGAGATATGTATGGTGTGACAGCAGTATTAGTGGCTGAAAGAGATGTGGAGATGAATAGAGATCCAAAGAGTTACCCTCTGTGTGGGTAGGTAAGTTATGGATAGAGTGGAAAGCATGGTCACTAAGAAAAGACTGAAGTTCAGATTTCTGATAAGTGGATGGAGAGTGAAGGTTGAAGTCACCTAAGAAAATGAGGTGAGGTTTACTGTAAAGTGAATCAAGGAGTTGCCCAAATCATCAAAGAATGATCCAGTGGGGCCAGGACCAGGAGGTAAGTAGATGGAGATGTTGTTAACTGAGTGAGAACTAATAGAGATATCGAATTCAAAAGAGGTAGGAGAGGACATAACATTGGAGATTTATCAGGCATTGAGGGAGGAAGAGAGTAGGTGTCTGTCACCTCCACCTCTGCCAGTCAGTTGAAGAGAGTGAATGAATGATAGTTTGGAGTCTTGTAAACCCGCCAGAGTGGCAGTGTCAGATAGAGAAATCCAGGTTTCAGTGATAGTAGGAAGGTCTAGGGAGGAGCAGGAGTGGAAGTAGTCAGTGTCAGTGATAAGGAAGTTTTGTTGCAACAGACAGAGCATTCCAGAGTGCAATGTTCAGTTGATGAGGTAAGGAAGAGTACAGCAGTTGAGGAAGAGAGGCGAAGTGGATAGGTTCTAGAGGAGGTATGGTCAGATTGTCGGCTTAGTATGTTGGGAGGAGGTGGAAGAGACATGGAGTAGTGGGAGTTTCGAGTTGTGAGTTTTATAATAGGGATAGGAAAGGAGAACGTTGTAGCATGATTGGAGAAAGCATAGGGAAAGGTGAATAGGAGAAGCAGCAGGAGATGCAGGAGTGAATGCATTATAGGTGAGTAGCACAGGGTGGAGAGACAGCACAGTTACTGGGAAGCTTCAGGTACTCACAGGTGCAACAGGGTGAAAAGCACAAGCAAAGGCTCATATGTCAAGAAGCAAAGAGGCTGGTCAATGGCTGGTCTTCACCCTTCACTGTTCTGCCCTTAACTGGGACGCACTTGGCTGGATGCCCCATGGAAATTCAAAAGGGATGACACATGCTCTTGTAACCTGATCACCTAGTCCATAAGTGGTTGGTGACAAGCTGACAGGCAACAGATGATTCTACATCAAGGGTACAGACACAATTGTAGGGAGAACAAAAATGGAGTGCCCTGCTAAAAGGATATAAACATAATAGGTACCAAGGGTTGCAGGCAAGGCACAAAGGTCACAGAGTGAACATTGGATCCAGTCTGGGTCGGGGTATAGGTCATGTGGATCTTCCTAATTGCACTTTTAAGTCCACAGGACTGCATCTGTGATACTTCCAGTTTCCTTCTTCTTCTAAGACAGAGTAAGCATAATTGTTTGCTTTTAATCTTTCAAGAATAAGCCTAAGTGTGACAATATTAAGGAACTCCACTCACATTTTCCCAACTTTTTCTACCTATGTCTACTGGCTTTAGAAATGCAGCACTGAAATGCAGGACTTTGAATTTACATTTTGTATATGTAGGGCCTCCAGTCAATTTAGAATATATTTTTTCAAATGATGCCTGTCATGGTGGGTCAACGAACTAGGCAGGCCATGAGATTCAGATTGCAAAAATATATTGGCAAGCATTTTAGTGGTAGTAGTTTTTCTCTGTGCATGGCAGAATGTACATGTATCCATTGTAGTTAGCTTTGACACATAATACAGACACTATATAGCCATACAGAAAGTGCAACATTGTATTTACGTTGCCGAGGTTAAAGATAGGGTGATGTATCTGGTGTTTAGCATTAGTGCGTAATGTTGCGCTTAATGAGCAACCTGTGAGTAGGCAGTTGACATAGGCCGGATTATGGAATGGAGTCAGAGACATGCTCTGAGCAAGAGTATGTCGAATGGTTAAAGTAGCAGGAGGATTTTAGGCCACATTAAACAATTTGTTTAATGTGGAGCTGCAGCTCTGTTCAGATAATTCTGAAATCAGTCCCTCCAGGGAGAAGTTATGCAGCCAAGGTCACAGGCAGCCTCACTGTGTCAACATCAGTTAATTGAGACATGTTGCAGAGTTTGGAGGAAATGGAAATGGAATGTTGGGTCTAGGGAGGATGAGTAGGGATGTGCCTATGAAGGTTGAATTCATGGGATTAGGGCATGAGGCTGTGTTATGCCAAGAGGCCTAGTGAAGATTTAGAGCACTGTGGCCTTAACCGAAGAGTGGTGATCCTATTTGAACTGCAGGCTGCTGCCCTCTGAGAGCAAATAAATATAAGAAATTCAGATTTGAGAGTGGTGCCTGATCACATCATTCAGAGGCATCTAAGTTCCCAGAGAGATGAGGGGGGAAGATGTGCTAGGGATTTACTGTGTTCTGAGACGGGAGCAGTAAGAGGTGTTGCCAATAAATGTAAATACAAGGTCAAGGAGCTATTTGTGCGCACAGCGGTGTCTGTAAAATGAGAGGCCCATCATATTATCAAAATAGGGTTGGCATTGCTGTTCTTACTTTGATCAGCTTCTGACGGAGGGGTGCACATCACATAATGATGAAGAGTGTTTTATTATTAGAGAAATGTGTTATTGTCCTGGTAACCAATCCCCTTCTGAATTTCCTAAGTAACGACATAGCAGGCCATATATTTAGGGGAATGGGTTTAGATAAGGGGTGGCCAATCGGTCCAGGTGCTACATGGAGGTATTAGTGTGTTATGTAGGTGGTAGCCAACCAATGAGGGTGGTGGAATTATGTTGTACTGATTATTATACATATATGTGGATTCCTGCTAAAAAACCTGCACCTATTCCTAGTATGATAAGTTCTGTGTGTTCTGTGTCAGTTCGGTTCTACGGGACCGCCTGAGACTTTTGCATGCAATAAAACTTGATTTCCGTGCAAGTACTTGCACTCATCATTTGCGGTGTGGGTTCTTTTGTGTTCTATTTTGAACCTGCCCTACAACTCCTCTCAGCATTAATGGCCCAAGACCAGAGTTAAAAGGCCTGGGTGATGTAAGGTCCTTTAATCAGGGCAATGAGATATTATCACCAGTACAGCCTGCATTTCCAAGTATTGACATTAGCAAATGGGAAAAGCTTTGAGTGTTAATAGTTGTTCCATTTTTGTTGGGAATGTTAACTTCATGTGCAGATGGCGCAGGTCATTTCACCATAAATCCCTAAAAGCCTGATGTCCACCATGGATATAGGAACAGACATCAGGTAGAGAAGCAAAGCGTGGCTGCCTCCAGGGGAAAACGTTTTGATTATTTTGATTTATTTGGGCGGATGGGGGAAGTGAGCCAAAACGGTGAGCTGAAGCAGCCAACGGCTTGAATGAATCATGGGCTTAAACAGTGCAATGCTGCATTCCAAGCAACTGACAGGCTGGATTTAGCACCTACCCCTGATGCTAACTGGATCTAATCAGTGAAAACATCCACCGAACAAGAAACCACATACTCCACTTATGGAAATGTCTATACTTTAGGCATGTGAAAAATAAAATTCTGAAATAGTAGAAAGTTTTCCAAAATTAAATCCAGAAGGAAAGGCTTCACAAACTTTAAAAAAAACATGTAATTATCTGACCTGTCTACCTGCACTATTAGGCCCCTGGTATATCCAAAAAAGTGATGGGTGGAAGGTTTGAAATCAATCAGAACCACTGCCCTGGGCAACCTTCCACACCACCGTCTTATAGTCCGTCTGCGTCATTGCAAAAGTGGTCCAGCCATATGCAAATTAGTCAGGTACTGCCACCAATGGGAGATGCCCCACCCGAATTGCGCGGCCAGGTCCCCTCTGCACGGAAACACAAGCAACACCAGACATGTTTTGGCCTTATTGGGCCTCATCAGTGAGGTGCAGCTTGGTTCCCTTTGGCACAGCAAGCAAGGGACCCAGTCTCGGCATACTCTCTCTCAAATAGGGAGACACAGTATAAGGAAAGCAGTTATGGGGAGAAAGTTTTGAATGAATCTGAACCACTGACACTGCACTGGGAAACTTTCCACACCACTGCTTTTTAGCCCATCTGCGCCATTGTAAAGGGGTCCAGTCATATGCATATCAGTCATGTACTGCCACCAATGGCAGCAGCCCAGCTCGATTGCTAGGCCATGTCCCCTCTGCATGGAAACACAAGCAATCCCACACATGTTTCGGCCTTGTTGGGGCTCATTGGAAGATTTTGAATAATCTGAACCACTGACACTGCTCTGGGCAACCTTCCACACCACAATGAAGACCGTCTGCACAATTGCAAATAAGTCAGGTACTGCCACCAATGGGAGCAGCCCAGCCCTGTTGGGCCTAGAGACCCAAGCTACTGCTCACTGTTGTCGCCCAACACAGCCGAAACATGTCTGGGGATGCTTGTGGTCTTGTGCAGAAGGGATGTGACCTAGCATTTTGTGCTGGAAAGCCGATTTTGGCGTGGGTCCAAGCCTGATTTGCATATGGTGTTTCCCCTTCGGTAATGGCTTGGCAGGCGGAAGGAAACCCCATGGTCTGGAGGGTTGCCCAAAGCTGTGCTCGTGGTTATGATTAATTAAAAACCTTCCAGCCATCATCTTTTTGTTTTGCTTAAGGCACTCAGAGTGGGACGGTATGACCAGATGTGGGTCCCAAGCTTTCTCGGCCTAGAGACCCAAGCTACTCTTCACTGCTGACACCCAACGAGGCCAAGACATGCCTAGGGATGCTTGTGGTCTCTTGCAGAAGGGATGTGACCTAGCAGTTCGGGCTGTACTGCTGAGTTTGGGGTGGGACCAAACCTGATTTGCATATGGTCTTTCCCTTTCTGTAATGGCTTGACAGGCTGAAAAACGATGGTCTGGAGGGTTTCCCAGTGCTCTGCCCGTAGTTATGATTAATTCAATCCTTCCCGTCATCACCTTTTTGTTTGCTTAAGTCAACCCGAGTGGGAAGGGTATGCCCAGATGTAGGTCCCGAGCCTGCTGGGCCTAGAGACCCAAGCTAGTGATCACTGAAGAAGCCCAACTGGGCCGAAACATATCTGGGGGTGCTTGTTGTCTGGTGCAGAAGGGTTGTGACCTAGCAGTTTGAGTTGGATTGTCCTTTTTGGGGTGGGACTAAGCCTTATTTGTATATGCTTTTTCTCCTTCTGTAATGGCATGGCAGGCTGAAAAACGATGGTCTGGAGGGTTGCCCAGAGCTGTGCCCTTGGTTATGGTTCATTCAAAACCTTCCAGCCACCAGCTTTTTGTTTTGCTTAAGTGACCCTGAGTGGGACGGGTCTGCCCAGACGTGGGTCCCGTGCCTGCTGGGCCTAGAGATCCAAGCTACTTCTCACAGATTATGCCCAAAAAGGCCGTAACATGTCTGCGGATGCTTGTGGTCTTGTGCAGAAGGGATATGACCTAGCAGCTCGGGCTGGACTGCCCCTTTTGGGGTGAGACCAAGCCTGGTTTGCATATGGTCTTTCCCCTTCTGTAATGGCTTGGCAGGCTGAAAAACGATGGCCTGGAGGATTGCCCAGAGCTGTGCCATGGTTATGATTACTTCAAAACCTTCCAGCCATCACCTTTTAGTTTTGCTATTAGGTCCCTGGGCCTGCATCAACGGGTTCATAGCTTGCCTTCAGTGTGAGAGAGGAAGCAAAGGTGTTCCCTTTTCCTCTGCCCAGAAGACCCCAAATGCACCAAATCGATAAACAGCTCCTTCACCATATTCCCTGCCTTTTCTATGGCAGTGTTCACCGGCTTTTGAAAAGCAATGACAACGATTCATTATACATAATTGTTGTAAATTACTATATTTTCAAATACGTTTACATGGGTTATAATTAGGAGAAATATCCTCCGTCTAAGAGACCGCACTTGCTGTTCTTAAAGCCAAGTGCAGAAAACAACCTTCAGAAATTGTAGCACGGTTCCTAGAACATAACCTTCACAAGTGAATCACTTACTTACATAATAAGCACATGTGTTCAGTTGGAAGCTGTATTTATGTGAGCTTCTAATTAAATGACTCCCCTAAATGCATCTTTGTTACGTCTCTGCATCCCATAAGTAATTACCTTCCTCTGCTATTGCCTTGACTATCCATGAGAACTTGAACTCACATTGTAAAAAGAAAAATGTTGCTAAAGCACGTGCTTGAACATGCTGAATTCAATTTTTTCAAGTAAAATAATTATAATCTGTTCATCTATGTAAAGATGTGCTAGCCGTGCAAGGCTCAGAGTAGCATGGGCCCAAACATCCAAACATGGGCTTTAGCCCAAACCTCGTTTCAGACCAGGGCATGCCAGAACCAGGGGTTGACCTACGATACCTGTCACATGTGAAGAGACATTGGGGGTAATTCATAGAATTCAGCGCACAAGTGGCGCACGAGGCTGGCGCACAGTGTGCGTGTGCGAATCCCTGCGCCAGCCGCGTGCTCTAAAATCCATTTCCGCGCACAGCGTATTCATGGTTTCCAGCCACCCAAACCAGCCGTGTCGCACAGTGGTGCAAGGACCCTGCAGCAGCGCCAGTTACGCCCCCAAGAACGCCTCTCGCGCAGGGAAAAGCCATCAATATACCCAATCCAGCGCAAAGGGCTGCGCCAACCCTGTACCAGCACGGCAAGCGGGCTACGTGTATCACTGGGGTGCGCGGGAAGTACCTCGCGCGATTGGCCCCGTGCAAGCAGGGTACGCGTATTTCAGGGGTGCGCAGGAAGTTCCACACACCATTTCCGCAGGGTACATGTATCTCAGGGGTGCGTGGGAAGTTCCACACGTGATTCCATCAGGGTACGTGTATTTCGGGGTGCGGGGGAAGTTTCACAAGCGAAATCAGCAGGGTACGTGTATTCCAGGGGTGCGCAGGAATTTCCACACGCGATTGGGCCCGTGCGAGCAGGGTACGCATATCTCAGGGGTGCGCGGGAAGTTCCACACGCGATTCCATCAGGGTACGTGTATTTCAGGGTGCGGGGGAAGTTTCACATGCGAAATCAGCAGGGTACGTGTATTCCAGGGGTGCGCGGGAAGTTCCACACACGATTGGGCCCATGTGAGCAGGGTACGCGTATCTCAGGGGTGCGCGGGAAGTTCCACACGCGATTCCATCAGGGTATGTGTATTTCGGGGTGCGGGGGAAGTTTCACACACGAAATCAGCAGGGTACGTGTATTCCAGGGGTGCGCGGGAAGTTCCACACGCGATTTCCGCAGGGTACGTGTATTTCAGGGGTGCGCGTGAAGTTCCACACGCAATATCAGCAGGTACGTGTATTTCAGGGTGCAGGGGAAGTTACACACACGATTTCAGCAGGGTACGTGTATTTCAGGGATGCGCGGGAATTTCCACACGCGATTCCATCAGGGTACGTGTATTACAGGGGTGCGCAGGGAGCACCACACGTGAATTGCACGTGTGGGTCCTCCCAGGTGTTCCCTCTACACCCTCCACGGCCCCTGCAGGTGGCTCACACCACAGGGGCCTACACTGCACATGTCCTGCAGGCACCCCATCCACCATGGCCATGCCCCCCAGCCAACCCACATGTCAACTTGCACTACTGCCCACCAACGGATGTCCCCCTGCACCCCCAGCCACGCCACCAGGGGCACCCACCACCAGGCCCCCACCCATGTCTCCCACCACCCCCACCCCCAGCACTGTGGGGCACCTGCCAGCAGGCCCCCACTCATGTCCAACTCATGTTCCCCACCCCCCCACCCCCCAGCACTGTGGGGCACCTGCCAGCAGGCCCCCACTCATGTCCAACTCATGTACCCCTGCACCCCCACCCCCCAGCACTGTGGGGCACCTGCCAGCAGGCCCCCACCCATGTCCATCTCATGTTCCCCACCCCCCACCCCCCAGCACTGTGGGGCACCTGCCAGCAGGCCCCCACTCATGTCCAACTCATGTTCCCCACCCCCCCACCCCACAGCACTGTGGGGCACCTGCCAGCAGGCCCCCACCCATGTCCAACTCATGTCTCCCACCACCCCCACCCCCCAGCAGTGCAGGTCACCCTCCACCAGGCCCCCACCCATGTCTCCCACCAACCCCCACCCCCCAGCACTGTGGGGCACCTGCCAGCAGGCCCCCACCCATGTCCAACTCATGTCTCCCACCACCCCCACCCCCCAGCAGTGTGGGTCACCCTCCACCAGGCCCCCACCCATGTCTCCCACCACCGCCACCCCCCAGCAGTGCGGGTCACCCTCCACCAGGCCCCCACCCATGTTTCCCACCACCCCCACCCCCCAGCAGTCATGGGGCACCCTCCACCAGGCCCTCGCCCATGTCTCATCCATGCCCCCCTGCACCTGGGTCCCACCAATCCCCAATCATGTCCGTAATGGCCATCCTCCCCTGCCAAAAGGCCCAACCAACTATCACATCCACCCACATATCAAAGGCAATTACATGTTACACACCCAATGTAAATAATGCAAATGAACACATGTCTGTCACACACAATGGCTGCAAGTGAATGTTAAAACACCCAACATGACATGCATGAAAGCAATGAGATGATACGACACATTGAAGGATGAAAATAAAAATGTATTTAAAATCAACTTGAATGGAAATGAAATGAGAAAAAACACAAAGCAAAACAACAAAAAGAAGATGAATGTCCATGAAAAAAATCAAAAACACACAGTACAATCAAAAAAATGGTGTCCAAAGTCACAGTCAGAAAAGTAATCCAAGTGTAAATGATAAACAAAAACCATTGCTCCATGGCGATGAAAAAAATCCCAAAAATATAAAAATCCATTGAAGAACTATTTACAAGATAATCCCGGGTCCATGAGCCCAACCAAATGAAACCTAACTATGACAACTAACTAAAAACTGAACTACATACAAAAATGTGGCGCATTGTCCAATCGCAACCAAATAAAAAAAAAAAATAAAGGAAACCTAACACTAACTATATAACTATATACAAAGGCGGCGGGCAAGTCCAGCGGCTCACTCCGTGGTGTTCCGGGCCAGGGCATCATCGAACTACTGTTCGATGTCCCGGAGGCGGACCTGTTCCATGGCCCAGAGGGTCCGCAGGGAACACGCCATCTCCTCCTCCAACCCCCTGCGGATTGCCTCGAGGCACTCGGCCCGCCTCAGGGCCCTCCGCATGGAGTTCTCTGCCCTGACCATTGTGAGCCGCGCCTCTTCCGCCCGCCGCCGCTCCGCACCTATCTGCTGGCCCAACGGCTGCCACCCGGAAGACAATTCCCGTCCTGGGTCCTCCTGCCCTCCGGCCGATGCCTGCCCCTCCGATGTTGATTGCCCCGAGCCATGATGCCTCCCACGTTGACTCCGCTGCTGCCTCCGACGCCACTGCCTCTGCCAGCACGACGGAATCCAGGCTGATGGAATCCACCGACGCCGTCGTGCACGTGCCCTGCCTGATGATGCCGGCACATCCTCCATCTGCTGGGGTAGAGTTGCTGTGGTGTCCACCCCTGCTGGACCTCTGACTCCCGACTGTGGCAGGGATGGGATCCCCACCGAGCTGGCTGCATTGGTCAGGGCAGGTCCACAGGGGGCCCTGGTGGCATCTGGGCCGTAAGACGGCAAGGAGAACGACTGGCGTATAGTCTCCACAGAGGAGGAGAGGGCCGCCAGATTGGCCGACACATGCAGGAAACCCCCAAACATGGACGATCCCAATTGGGCCACGTCGGCACGGTGCTCTTTGTGATGACGTGCGTGCTACTCCTGGGAAGCACGCACGGCATCACGAATCACAGCCGTGTGCATCGCGACCCCAATCAGGACCTTCTCCATACGGCCAGGGGTCCCCTCGTCCGCAGGTGGAGGGGAGTCAGATGACATGGACATCCCCTCTACCTGCGGACGGGCCTGGGACTGGGCATCCCTGCTGGTGCATGGTGGTGCACCCACAGGGTCAGGGACAGCGACATGCACAGGCCCCTCCACGGTGACCTGTGCTGCCTCCTGCCCCTGCCCCTGGACTGCACCACTTGCACCAGCAGGGATGCCCCCACCAGGCCCCATGTGCGCCTCAGTGGCGGCCTCCTCCTCCTCTGTGGAAACCACCAACCTGGATGGCTCCTCACCCTCTTCCGCCGTAGCAGGCCCCTGTGGGGGCTCACCCACCCCTTCCGCTGCAGCCGTGGGGGCATCCCCACCGCCTTGCTCCACAGCGCCGTCTCCGCCCTCTTCTTCACTAGCCGCTGCGTAGAGGGAGACATAGAACACAAGCATCAGGGTACTGTACAATGGTCCCCTAGACAGGAAGCAATAGCAGATGAGTGCCACTGTCAAAGTACACTTCCATCATGTCCCTCCACAACACATGTGTCAGTCCAGGCAAAACACACACAGTGACAGTCATGGTGCATGCCATGGACATTTCCATACATGTCCAATGGACTCTCGAAACATACAATGTAATGGAACTCACATGCATCATGGGTCATGCCTATCACATGCACACACTTGACCTCAGTCACATCCATCTGGCCCCATACACCCCAATCACAGTGGATACAAGGATGACTTGGCTGCATCAGTGAATCTGTACATTGTCACAGACATGTGTCATGCATCCATGGCATTCACAAGTCACAGACACGCAGGTCAGGCACACAGACATGGATACCATATATGTACCTGGCATCAGCACCCATCCCTCACCCCCACCCATTTCCAGGAACAGAGACTGCCATGCTCTCATGTGTACAATCTGCATAGGGCTCCCCATGTCGCATTTAAACACATGCAACAACCGTGCGGTTCACACATTACTGGTCGCACATGCATTACCATGATGTCCCTGCACACATACATGCGTACATGGCCTATGTCACACATACAGGCAAGTATCAGACAACCAGCCCACTGCAACATGCCCTGTCTCACACAGAAATGCTTGCCCACTTACCGCTCAACTCCAGATGGGTCTCCCTCTCAAGGACCTGGGCGTGGAGCGCTGGGTGTACGCGTTCCAGGACCCTCATCTGGATGGAACTCATGCGGCCCCGGCCCCCCTCCACGAGACGCTGGGCCTTTATGAGGGTCCTGGACCTCAATTCCTCCCAGCGCTTCTTGACCTTCTGGATGGTGCAGGTTGCCACCCCCTCCGCGTTGATGGCAACCACACAGTCGGCCCAGATCCTCTCCCGTCCTTCCTTGTTGGCGCGGGACGATCCGAAGAGGGCATCATACTGCCCCAGGACTTGCTCCACCAGGACACCAACTTCGGTGGCAGTGAAGCTGGTGCCCCTCTGCCCCTCTGGCTGGGGATTGCCACTGGTGCCAGATGTGGATGTGCCCGACATGGCAACCCCAGAGGCAGGAGTGGGTGGGCAACTGGGTCCTGGGGCTGGGCTGTGGAGCGATGTTATCCGAGTCGGGAGTCTTCTGTTCCAGCAGGGGTGGACACAGCAACTGGACCCCTGCAGATGGCTGATGTGCAGGCACCAAATGGCAGGGCACGGTGGCAGCAGGCAGGCAGGCAGGCAGGCAGCAGCAGATGGCACGTGGGAGGCTGCTCGGGGCACTGGGGGGCAGTAATTCGGCCTTCTGGGCAGGAGCGTGGTCTTCCGTGTGTTTTCGCGTGGCCAGCTTGATACGGAGTGATTTGGCACGTGAAAATCCTGCACGTCAGCGTGAAAATCGAGGAAAGGCCCTTAGCGCGTAAGCGCGTCAGCATGCGTACGCGATTTCATTGGACCAAAGGCCCTTACAGCGTAAGCGCGTCTGTGACGTTTTGCGCACGGGCGTTGCCCTGGCAGGGCTTGGAGATCCCGCGTGCCTTTACACTGCTCTGTACGTGCTTTTCGTGCGGTGCGTGTGTTTTCCATCCGTTGGGGTTCACACGCTATTACTTCACAGCGGGTGTTGGCTACGCGTTCTTCTACACGCAAGGCAGACGGTGAGTGGTACCCCGCTCCCCCAGGCCCGATCGCGTGAAAAAGTTCACGCGAACCCCTGAAATACACGTAGCCCGCTCCCCCAGGCCAGATCGCGAGTGTGACTTCCCGCGCACCCCCGGAATACACGTACCCCGCTCAATCGCATGTGTAACTTCCCACGCAACCCCGAAATACACGTGCCCCGCTCGCACAGGCACAATTGCTGTATGTTGCCACTTTTGTAATGCGCAGGGACGCTACCGCCTGCCTTCGTGTGGCGGACGTGTTTCGGCTTGTGCGTGTCTTTGGCTGTGCGTGGCTTTGTCCTATTCGATTCCATGAATACGTGTGGTTCGGGTGCGTGTGGGCGTTCCGTCTGCTTCCCTGCAGTACATCCCCAGTTACGCCCTTATTTTCGCGCGTTGTTCCCCATTCCGCGCGTTACGCCCCGTGTTCCGCCCACTTTCTAGTGTATGCGCCAAGGTTGTGCGCTTTCACTGTGCGCGTCGCGCGCGTCTTTCGGGATGTTGCAGTGACTTGTGTGCCATGCACGGGTTTGGCGCACATCCCGAGGAAAACATGCGCAGGGACTTCCATGAATCGCACGCGTGCGCCTGTTTTTTTCCGCTTGCGCCTGCTTGCGCCTGCATGCGCCTGCTTGCGCGAAGATTTTCGGTGCACGTTTGTTCCATGAATCGGCCCCATTGTGTCTTTAAGATAGACCCACTTGGGCACGAGTGAACATGAGGGGAATAAAAGGGAGGAGGTGGGGCGAACGTGGGCGGCAGTAAATAAGTGGAGAGGCTAGTTCATGTGTATGTGGTCCTATCAGTCACAATGTCAAAAACCAGACTTATAGTTAGAGCTTTACCTGCAACCAGACTGATTAAGCCAGACAATTATTATAATTTAGACCCGAGGTGCAGAGGTTAAATTGCTACTTATGCATGTAGTGAATTTGTGTCCCTGAAACTGTCTGGGCTGTACAGGTAACCTTTGAATCTGCTCTGTGCCACATCAGAGATGGCACTATAATTGTCAGTAGACCAAATAAAGTGAAGGTCTGCAGATCCCCAATTGATCTCTGTGTTATTTGTGATGGAGAGGGGTACAACAACTGGCGACGACACCCAAAACCAGCCCACTGCTGCTACTTCGTACCGGCAATCCCGCAAGGTACTTTTTCGTCTGAGCCACCGATGTCCGTTATTACAGGCCTCCATCCGCAGTCCCTAACATGAAGCGACTTGCCGTGATATAGGTTGCCGGCGATCCCGCTGCTCAAAAAGTCCCATACAATCCTGCCTGCTTCTGATCCTGCCTGCTCCGATCCAGGTGATCCCACCTGCCCCACTTCGCCGGTGTTCCTGTCAGGCTCCTCCATACACAGACGATTCTGCCGTGTTCCTGCTTGATGCTGTTTCCCCCAAACAAAGGTCACGGTCAAACCAGGTGAACCTGCCTGCTCCATCCTGCCAGTGGTCCTGCCAGACCACCCCAGACCGCGTAGGATGCTGCTGCACTTGCCAGCAGATGCCACGGGCGATCCCGCCTGGTCGTCCCCACTGGAAATACCACCAAGCCTGGCCTGCTGACGCAGATCACTCAGCACTGCCTCCAGCCAGCAATCCCGATGTGCATGACTGCTACATGAAGTAAACCCGTCTGACGGAGCAAAAAGAAGAGAGGGGAGCCCTTAGACATTCGCCCTGTAACAGCACAAGGGAAACCCCCCTGGGGCCACAAAAAGAAGAGGGGGAGTCCATAGGCATTCGCTCTGTAAAAGCAGATCCTGGGTAGACTGCCACAGTCACACGAGAAGGTGTCAGCATTGTCTAGAAGAGCACCATTCCACAACACAACCCAGAGCTGCCCACACTCTACAATGGAACAAGCGGCACAGGACCCAGGTGCAAGACAGGCCGCCATGGCGTCTACCAGCAGGGCAGCATTCCTCCACAAACCGCTCCCTTTCACGTTGATGCCCCAAAATGACAAAGCCCCTGATAGGTGGATTGGGTGGATGATTTTGAAGACTTTGTGAAAGCGGCGGGGGAAGACAAATCTCCTGCACTATCCTTAGTACTCATTAACCTGGCAGGGAAAGACCATCATAAAAAAAGATCTGCTAGGGGAGATGCTTAAAGGAGAATTAAAGGAGGCAGCATCCTGGCTATTGTTCCACAAGAATGTCAGTGGAGACAGCGTGTAGATGACAAAGCACATCGGTCCGTAAAATCGGAGCCCTGCTTGCATATCTGACACTGGTCTAATGTCATATTGCTGTGCCCTCATGTGTATTTGGTCCTATCAGTCAAAATGTCAAAACCAGACTTATAGTTAGAGCTTTACCTGCAACCAGACTGATTAAGCCAGACAATTATTATAATTTAGACCCGAGGTGCAGAGGTTAAATTGCTACATATGCATGCAGTGACTTTCTGTCCCTGAAAATGTCTGGGCTGTACAGGTAACCTTTGAATCTGCTCTGTGCCACATCAGAGATGGCACTATAATTGTCAGTAGACTGCTTACACAAGGCACCTGTGTGCTCTATAATTTTGACATGGAGCATTTTGAAAGGCATGTCTGGTTAGCAGACTTTCCTTTCAGAAACAAAATAACGTGCACCATGTCATATTAATAGCAATCAAATAAGCAAGAGCTTTGACACATGCTCCACATGATGTTTTGTCACAATGCCCCCCCAAGGTCCCATACTGTCAAACACTTGTGCATAGGCACGTTATAAATGCCATATCATATCACATCATATCATATCATATCATATATCATATTAAACAAAAAATGTTTTGCCAAATGTTCACAGGGACATGAGAAAAGATGACAGGTAGCTTATTAGAGTTACCCAAAAGTCAAATAGAAAATCTAGAAACCTTAATCTGGAATTTCATAAGCAAAAAAGTCAAGGTTTTAAAATAAAGAGCTAGATGCAGCATGGAAGGTTGGAAGCTGTGAGACATAATGTTGGATAGGTGTTAGGCGAGGTTAAAATACATGTAAATATTCCACACCGGTTATTATGGAGCTGGATATGTTTTGAGGCAGTCAAAGTAAGCAGGCTGCGGATTTGGTGAATCATTATGTGTTTAAAACATAAACCATTGTTTATGCCCTCTGTAAGTCTATGGGCGCAGGTGGGCATCCGGACTGCAACCATGGCTTTTGTTTCAGGACTCAGGAGTGCAAGGCAGCCTGCAACTCATGGCTGCCAGGATTTCTGTTGGGGAATCCAGGAATACTCGTATGTCAATTTTGAATGAGTTTGCACACATATACTGTCAATGGCAAAGCAATTCAAGGTGAAGCGTTTGCAAAGGTTTAATTGGAAGTGCTCTTGCGTAAGAGAATAGGGACAATACAGCCCTTTAGCACTGCATATTTTCATTGCAAATTATTAAGTAGAAGCCCGGCTAGTTCGAAAGCAGCAACTATTGACATCATTATAATCATGCATCATTTCTAAGGTACGTGTGGAAGATTTAATGTGGTTAAGAAGAATATACATATTTAATCAATGTACCCAAAGACTTGGTTTGAGACAATCGTGTTTAACTTTAGCATAGGATATATCTCAGATTGTTTACACTTCTCCAACCAGTCCTTCATCCTATACCTATTATCATCTGTTCTGGTTTTCTTTATCTTACTGATATTTATTGTAGGGCTGTTCATTAAATTCGTTGATAAAAGTATTTTTTTCTTTAATACATTCGCTTTATTCAGTTCTTTAAGGAGTGTATGTATCATGATGTTATTGCCTCTTAAATGCTTAAGTTAGGTTGTGTTTTTAACTCCTCTTCTGTGGAGGAGCCCTTTGTCTGGGCTGATGTGGTAATGTGAGGAAACCTTGGATTCCCATATATATTAACTCTCTAAGCCTGGTCTTCCGGGGGTTGCAATTTGGCAAGAATGATTGGCAATACGGTAGTGTGATTGGGATAGTACCAGGTTCCCTGTGTGTTCAGTTCAATGTTTTGTCTCTGTGGCAATCCATCTCTCCGTCATAAGTTGGAAGTGGCTTTCTTCCCAATAGTTGCAATATATATATATATATATATATATGTATATATATATATATATATATACACACAAAGACGTGGATTGGAAGCCAATCCGAGTCGCATCGGCACTCCGGCTGTGTTTCCAGCAAAACGTTGTATTTCTCCAATTGATCCACAAACAGTCTTAGTGTATTGTGCAATTAAAGTGCCCTTTATTAATTAAAACTGCATAGACAAGGAGGACAAAGCAGTCTTGAATGCACAGAAAAAATGACGCGTTTCACCCTACTCGGGCTTCGTCTGGTATATTTATTTTTATTTTGGTTGGTTCAAAATATTAAACCTTTCAAAACGTATAAAATACAGATCATGATTACTTAATTACACAACAATTTGATCAATATACATCATGTTCTTCTTTACGGAGTCGTATTTCTAAACAAAGATAGATAAAACTTAGCAGCAACACGAAATTCATTACATTGAAAGAAGCAATCAAAAATGTGAAATTAAAAGTGATAGGAATTGGAGTGTAGTCTATTAGACTGATTTGAACATTGCATTTAAGTATTGTAGAATTGTGATACACACTGTCAGTGTCTTATTAGTAAAAAGCCAATGCCACGCTTGTGTTTGATTCATGGGAGGTAACAACAGAGTCACTCTTGCAAAATACTTCTTTCTCAAATCTGTTAAGTCCGGACATTCAATTAAACAGTGCTGCAATGTTTCTTTCTGAGTTGTTGATTTGCACCATCTACAGAAATTCTGATCGTGGGCTATCCGCTTCCTTTTTGCTAAGACATCTCGTGTATGCCAAAGATTAAATCTAAAACGTAGATATTCACTACGTATTTGGGGAGAAGGCCATCTGTAGAGATAATCAGCCATTGTTCCTAATTTCTTATGGCCAAGTAACATTATATCAAAATCTTTTATTTGTGAACATTGACTGATGGTATTAATCCAGTCCATCTGGAACAATTTTATTTTAGCTCTGTCTCACCCTAAATTACTAGGGGAATCCAGACGTGGACCCCTTGCTCACTATTTTTAGAGAGGCACAGATCCACCCTACTGATGAGGTCCAACCAGACCGAAACACGTATCTGGGGTTTCTGTGGTACTCTTGTTCAGAGGAGAATTGCCTAGCATTTCGGTGCTGGACTGCCGCAGGGCAGGACAAAGACTGATATGTTTGGAATATTTCTTCTCTGTGAAAGATAGTGAGCTAAAGACTCTGGGTAAGTCTCTCGTAACCAGGACTAATGTCTGGCAGAGGGACTCCCAGGACCCACCTTGTTAATTTGCATATTTAAGTAACTTTGGGTCTCACCCTAAGTTACTAGGGGAATCCAGACGTGGACCCCTTGCTCACTATTCTTAGAGAGGCACAGATCCACCCTACTGATGATGTCCAACCAGACCGAAACACGTGTCTGGGGTTTCTGTTGGTACTCTTGTTCAGGGGAGAATTGCCTAGCATTTCGGTGCTGGACTGCCCCAGGGCAGGACAAAGACTGACATGTTTGGGATATTTATTCTCTGTGAAAGATAGTGAGCTAAATACTCTGGGTAAGACCCTTGTAACCAGTACCCCCCTTGTTAATTTGCATATTAAGTAACTTTGGGTCTCACCCTAAGTTACTAGGGGAATCCAGACGTGGACCCCTTGCTCACTATTCTTAGAGAGGCAGAGATCCACCCTACTGATGAGGTCCAACCAGACCGAAACACGTGTCTGGGGTTTCTGTTGGTACTCTTGTTCAGAGGAGAATTGCCTAACATTTCAGTGCTGGACTGCCCCAGGGCAGGACAAAGACTGATATGTTTGGGATATTTCTTCTCTGTGAAAGATAGTGAGCTAAAGACTCTGGGTAAGTCTCTCATAACCAGGACTAATGTCTGGCAGAGGGACTCCCAGGACCCCCCATGTTCATTTATCTTAAACTTACAGGCTTGTACAAGAACTTTAGTTTTGTATGAGTGTTGATAACCATGTTGCAATATATTACCAAAAGGACAGTTTAGAGTTCAAATAGCCCCCTAGATCTATTTGTTTTCTCAGCGAGAGATGGAGCTAACCTCACTTGTTGAGGTCACAGAAATGCAATTGGGCATCATTTTAGGTTGTCAGGGATGAGGTTCCCACTTTTAAATACATTTAATTACAGGTAGCTGTGCTTCGTCTAGCAGCGTGCATGCTTAAGGCAATCTGTGATCCCCTGAAACGAGTTTACATATTTTGTATTGCTATATGAAGCTAAGATCCATCATCATGAATCTGGAACTGCAGTTGGTGAAAGACAATTACCCCTGACACAAATGTTAAACAGACATGTAACAGTCCTGGCCCGTGAGGTGACAGGGCCATATCTGACCAACGTGCAGCAATCCTTAGAAAAAAACATATATATTGTAGAGCTAGGCCTGAAACTAATAGCTGTTGCTCCAGTTTTACTGAATGGAGCTTATTATAACTTCTATAATATTATGGTATCCTGCAAGAGGTTGAGGAAAATTAGGCCATCTCGTTGTTCAGCATACCGAATGCGAGTTCACTCATAGGCTCTCATCGCAAGTTAGGCGGTAAACCAGCAACATTTTCGCCAGGTGCAAATAGTGTTACCGCTGGGTTGTGTGGTGCAATTAGCGCCGTATTACAACCTGGCGTGCACGTGTCCCTGACTCCGGCAGTTATGCTATTAGCGCCATCGGTAATTGTGTCAAAATAAGGGTTACCAGCGGCAAAAAGCGATAATAAAACAACCGCAGGCAAACCCAAAGAGGCAATTGTGTCATCGGCAGAACGGTAAGCATTGCAGTGGCCATTTTGAAAAACACAATCCATTGAATATCTCCATAGCATGTAGCCACCCGGTCTTGTAAACCTGCAAATATGTTACAGGAGAGGCTATTAGGCAAGGAGGCTGAACATCGGCTGAGAAAGCAGAAATTTAGTGAGGGGGAGCTTATGGTCCTCAAGATGAGGCGGTGGGCCACTGTGAGGAGCTGCACAGAAGCAGGCAGAGGAAGATCAATGGCCAGCGGCGACCAACAATATGGAACACCATTGCCCAGAAGGTGTGTTAGGGAGAATTATCCAGAATGGCGAATTTCCCTTACCTACTGAGTCCCTCAGCAGCTTTGCTGGATTTCTAGGATTTTTTGTTTTCACCTGGTAGGAGTGTGAGCCTTTCTTTCACACTCTTACATGTGTTTTGTTGTGTGTTTAACATTTTTGTGTTCATAGACTGTGGAGTCTCACCTACTCCATAGGCATCATCGTTTTTACTGTGTGTCACACAGCACCTTTAGTGCAGTGACACAGGGTTGTAATTTTCAGGCTTCCCACTTTAAACTCCATTTTCTGGGACTGACTACTATCTCCCATAATATGTAAAGTTACCATTGACTTTATTAGTCTTTTTAAATCCACAGATCAAGTACAAACTATCTTCCATAGAGTACTGGAAAGGGTTAATAGTTATTCCTTTTTGTCTGTTTCTCATGGAACATTATTTTGTTCCCCTTTCTTTAGGATTTGGCTGGTGGCAGTGGTATCTACCCTATTTTTCCTACTGCGGTCTATGAGAATAGCCTTGGTACTATTTTAGGCTAAGTTAGTAGCCTCGAACCTAAATCCGCTGGCCCACATTTACATTTATTTGGTTCGGGCTGGGTTTATTCACCATTTCTTTTTGTAAAGGTCTTTCCAGGTTTGGTTTCTTTGTTCACCGTCCTTTGAGGGGTTCTGCTCAGAAGCCCTCCTTAGTCGCCTGAGAGTCTAGGTGGGCTGAATGTGAGGCATGGCTTTAGAACCCCTGCACAGGGTCTCCTTGGAGACCCAATTGCACTCCTGTTTGATTGGCTAGGTGACTGTCCTGCCAGGACAGCCACCCTGCTGTGTGATTGACAGCCAGGCCATGTGAATGGGCAAAAACTGCATAAAAAGCAGGTCTCTGGGACTTGGAAGGCAGAGTCGCCACTGGATCAAGAGAACCGAAGAGAAGCCGAAAGAAGAGGACCACTACCACAACTGAACCTCCTGAAGCCCTGCTGCGGGTCAGAATCTCCAAACTTTGATGTCAGAGAAGATCTGCAAGGAATCTTCTTCCCTTGAGCTGGTGGGACCAACCAGTTCGCCAAACACCAAGCAAGGCCTCCCTCTCCTGGTCAAATTTGCTGTGCACAGCTGCAGTGAACCGGATAGTCAGGAGGACTGGACCCTGTTTGGGTTTTAAGGAGCACAACTTTTATTTGTCACTTTGCTCTGCTGCTGGTTTCTTCCCTTGGCAGTGCAGGACCCTACAGTCTTCCTTCTTCGTGTCAGTCCGACAGTCGCTTCAGGAACCGTGAGCCTGCAGGATCTGCTAGAAACTTCTGCCTCAGCGACAGCATTCTTCTTCTCTAAAGGTACTGTTCAAACCCGGTTGTTCGTTCCGTCCGGCCGCGGTGAAAGTGTTTTAAATCTTTCGCCAATCCAAGGACTTGTCCTTCTCTACTCTTTTAAGTAACTTTTCTTCCAACCAAGTTCCTTTTGAACTCGGCAAAGACTTAATCTGAAACTACTCTGAACTGTTTGATCCTCTACAAAGACTCTGAACCATTAACATTGGCCCAGGCCTATTGATTTGAATCCTCATTGTAGCAAGCCTTTTCTAGATTGCCCTGCCTACTTACTTGTCGGTGCGGCTTAATTTTGTATATCTTGTCTTTCCCTCCCTTTTAAATTTCTGGTGTGCCATTTTGCTCACACTTCTTTTTGAGCTTTCTCATCCAGAATTGATTGGGTGTTGTGTAGTATATTAAGAGTGTGATTTTCCTGCTGCTTTATTTAGTGAACTGTTTTGCAAATGAATCTGTAAATAAATGTATATTCTTTTACTCAGAAACCTTGAGTCAGTGTCAGTTTGAACCATAGTATTTGCTGTCCTTTGTGTAACTTCTGATACTGCTCACTTTACTCTTGAGATAGGTCTGGCTGCTCAGCCATCGCTACCACTTTACTGTGTAGTACAGGCTTGTACCAAAGGTGAATTTGTACTGTCACTTGTAGTCTTAATTGTGTGTGGTGTTCCAAAAGGGTACTGCATATGATTCTGCCTAACACGGTGTCAGCAGTACCAGTGTACCCCGAAATGGTGAGGACTGCTGCAAAAGGTGGAACGAGTAAGGGTGCAGGGACTGCTGTCGCACAACCACTGTGAGTCCCTGGCGACAGTTGCAGGCACTGTTGAGCAACTGGCACTGACCGCCTGGGAACAGAAATGCAGCATGGTGCTGGGCCTCACGGGGATAGAGGGAGTCAGAAGTGTGGAGGCGGGAGCCAGCACCCAAGAAGCAGGAGTTGAGTGACCACTTCATTCCCCCAAATGCATGCATATATGACAACCCAGCATAAGAAGCTTCAGTGGACAGGGAGACAAGTCAGCATACCCCAAAGCTGAGCACCCTGAGAGTCACATCAGCGGGAAGGGCAGGCAAGTGAACAAAACGCATGCCATGTGCACCATACCTCTACCGGTGCAGCCTGTGCCAGTGTGAATGATGTGTTTGAATGACCATGACACTGTGCAGTAGTCACTGCAGCAAGAAGCCATGCCAGTTGCCTGCCCCATGAGTGCATGTCAGACAAGCCACAGGGAATTACATGTCCCGCACCCAGACATGTGCACAACCTGCCAACCACCATGCACCACAGTATGGCCCTGCTGGCAGCGCAGCATTGCCCCATGGAGCCATGACAGTGCCATGGAATAAGCCACCTCCCCAACCCCACCATGTCAGTACCACCCGGGGAGGGAATGTGGGTCCATGAAGGTCCACAAGCATGCATGTCAGACATAACCTGGCCCAGCATGTACACCATGCCGTACACAAACACAGGCCAATGACCAACAGGCCACGGGTCTCACACCCATCACCACATGATGTTGATTCCACATGCATCCTCCGTGGGGTTACCCTCTGTACCATTTCAATCGTGTCTTGCATGACAACACATGTGGGTGAACCATACATGATGACTCTTCTTATGTCTCCAACATGCCTTGTGCTTCACCAGAGGCCTCGAAGGAGGAGGATAAGGAGGAGAATGAGGACAACGTTGCAGGTCAATCAGGGAATGGCTCTACAAGGCTGTCATGGTCTGCCACCACCACCCCATGAAGGAGCACACGATACTCATCTCGGCACACAGACCAGTATGCAATGCTTGCAGCCAGCAAGGCCTAGCCTGCCAGTGCACCGCAAGCCCTGCGTCAACATCAATAGCCACCCGGAGCAGTACAGGTCAAGCTACACCCACACATGCAGCCGTATGCACGGACATAGAGCTGACACCTGCTGCCAGTGCCACTGATGAGGCACAGGGTGACACCAGCCCGGAGTCTGTGCCTGGCCAAGGCCTACACTCCCCAGGAAGCCCTCCACAACGCCTCCACCAAACAACACCAGAGCATAATGAGGGCACTCCATCCTATGGCTCACCCGCATATAGCCCTAGCCCAGTGCAGAGCCCAACTCCCGACCGTGTAGACTGTCACGTGATGTGGTGCAGTAAAGGCTGGACCACATAGCAGCGCAAACTGCGTGAGATGGAAGCCATTGGGCATACTTACTCTGACCACCTGTAGGCCATCAGGTAGAGAATCCAAGGGGCCACCCACAAGACTGAAACATTGAGATGGATGTCTCAGGCAACGCTCCCGCATGAAGATAGTTACATAAAAACTCTCGACATGATGAAAAATTACTGGCAGTTTGACAAAGCCTGACAGTATATAACTGATGGGCCTCCCTCAGAAAGGAGACACACAGACTATAAAATTGAAAGGACTGCCCTGTCCATGGAAGAGGGTGAAAGGGTTAGGATGAGAACAGACTTGGATTGGCCCCTCAGCCTTTGGGCCCATGACTGGGCCGAAATCATCCCTAGAGAGTGGGGGCCGGTTTCTGGCCATTCCTGGGCCGGTTTGGAAGAAAATAAATTGGAATTTTTTCATTTTTTTTTCAAAAAGCCTTTCATCCTTCTTAGGTTGATAAATGATCACCAACACAGGTTGGGTGATATTGTATGCATATTTGATCTATAAAAAAGAGCTTAAGCATAAGCGCTATACAATAACATATTATCATTTGGCCTTTGACGTCTGCTTGGATTCACAGTAATTTAGTGTACTTAGGAACAATGCTATTTGAAGCAACTTCCTGTTTTGTCAAGGGATGAAAGTTCATGTTTCATTGCTTCCCGGGATGTCACTTTGGGGTGGGTCAAATGACATCACTTCTGGTGATGTCATCAAAGGTCAAGGGTTGTGATGCGAGGGGTGGGCCACTTTTTTGAGGTGAGGGGTGGACCACTTTTTTTGGGTGACCAGGCTTATTTCTTGTCCCAGTCCGATGTTTGTCTTTGGTCAAGTGTACACAGAAGATGGATGGAAGGATGGAGTGGTGGGAAACAAGGCACACCTGCTAGCACAATCACCACTGAACAAGGTGCACAAAGAAAATGTCAGGTGCCTGAAGAAGTGGGATGAGAGTGTGAAGTTGCTCACTGGGTGGAAAATGAAGCTGGACCAATGCCTACAACACCCCCTGAAAATCCCAGCACTTTGTTACCAAAATGACAGTGCGGTAGAAGTGGGTGAGAATATAGGATGCATAGAAAAGCACTCAGCAATGAAGACAGGCACTGCAGTACTGATGGATCACTACTGGACCTGCAGATCCTAGGCATATGAGAAACTTCCACCCAACTAGGGAGATGTTTGCTCACTGGTACATATCAATATCCCATCGTTGGTCGTGCCACAAAAGGATATAAAGCTTGATGACTTCCCCGCAGATGAACACTAACAAGAGGAAGAAGAGGTCTGTAGAAGAACAGACAGGCTAAGGGGAAAGACTGGGAGAAATAAGAAGAGTGAAGAGAAGCAACTATTTTTCACTGAAATCAGAAACATCTCTGGATAAAGTGCCAGCAGAACACAGGTTAATTATCAGAACGCAAATGTTCTGCTCATCAGTAGTTCCAGTTCTACAGACATATACGCATGTGTAGTGACAGCAGATTACCCACTGGGAGCTGATGATGACAATAAACTCTACAGTGAATGGGTTCAATTACATAAAAGAAGAGCTTCAAGCAGTAAGGTTGATGGCGCTTCAGCACAGACATGTGCTGGGCCTGCTCAAAGCAGTGGAAGGAGGAGTTAGTGCAAAAATGGGGAGTTCCTGTTAAGATAACGGCACACGGACCGAGGCAGTAAGTCAACTATTCAAGATGCATGCCAAAATGGAAGAAGAAGCTAAGGGGACTGGAATGGACCAGAGCTGGATAGCATACCTATGGTCAAGGATGCCATTGTGGCTTTCAGATGGGTTGAAGGTAATATTTTGAGCACTAATGGTGGTGGAAGTGACACTATGCATGGTGAATATCTGTATTGCCTAATGCTGGAAATCAACAGAAGAATTGATTGGTATGAAGGTGTTGATGGGTGTGAACTTAGGTGGAGCAAATGACAAAATGGTGGGGGAAAGAGACAAACTGAGTGAAAGAATAGTAAACTGTCCACTATTACCACTTGAGGAGATGAAGCTAGAAAATCCACGTAACGCTAAGGTCTATGAAGGAAAATGGATATGGTGCAATTCAGGAGTATGCAGCTATATGGAATGGACTCTTGATGATTATGTAAATTAATGTAAATTATTATGGACACCTCGGAGGGGTAACAAAGATATAGCAACGACGATCAATGGGAGTGAAATATGAGGATGTGGTCAACAAGTCGACCAGAGGGGGGACTGAAGAGTAGGTCCCAAGGATGCCCCTTTTCACCCCCAGGTTCATGACAGGAATGAAGAGCCAAAAACGCTCACCAATATCTGACAGATCCCAAGATGACCAATGATTGACAAGTACACTGAAAGGTACCCACTCAGCCAGCCATAGAGACCGAATCCTGTACACACCTTCACAGGTAACAGAGAAGAAACAGAGATCATGGATGGAAATACCCTTATGGGCAGCCTCGAATAAAAGCACCAAGAAGCCACAATGCTGACGTCATTAGTGACAACACAACGTAGTAATGTTAGACATGAAGCACATTCGCCGCCCTGCACCGCAACACACAAACACAAACTCGTACACATGAAGAACATGCTTACCCATTTCTATAGTTAGAGGACAGCTAAATATACATACTGTCAATATTTTTAATATTTTTTGCTATAGCCAAATGCGGTTACACAGAATCGCAAGGCACAAGAGATCCTGAGCAAGCTTGCAGATGCCTATAACAATAATCACATGAACATACAGGAGTGTATATGGAGCCTGATCGAATCATGTACAACTAACCTATAGGGAATTTAACATAACACGGACAATGTAGAAACTGCATCAAAAGGTTTAAGAAAATTACTACAGGCCTAAAGCCACAGAGCATGAGAGGGTCGAGGAGAAGCTGATTAAGGCTGCACAGCGAGCAAGACATGCAATACAGGCTCACAGCCAAGGTCAGAGATACGCAGGCACATACCAATCTCCAGATGACAAGGGGACCAACTGCAGAGAAACTGAATAAATCCTCATAAATGTGAGCTGCTGGACTCACATTTGTGGTCTCTAACCACGTGGTACAACCAAACTAGAAAATGGACAGTCATTCATGGTGGGAAAGCAGAGCCGATCCCAGCAAACCAGACGCAGATGGCAACAAGTGTTGCAAGGTCTGAAGCACGTTCTCATAGGCAAAGGTGGAAAACATAAGTTACAATACAGACACATAATCATTGACATCACCTTGAAGAGGTGCACAATGGGCTGAGAACTTATACGAGTCCCGGGCCTGGGTAGATCAGCTCTAACCAATCACACCCTAGAAACCCAGGAATCGATGGCAAAGGGTACACACCAATATCAAGCCCATTACTCTGCAACAATGTAATAGATAGTTTCTTGGGGACAGGACAGGCCAGCCACCTGACATGCAAGAGCCAGTAGAATAACATCTATAGGAGACCATATAAGTTATAGAACTCTTGATACCAAATCCCTTGTGTTGATAGGTTTTTCAGGGAAGGGACCATGTGATGATGACATACTCATACAAAACTATGCCGCATGCAATGGAGAGCTGAGATATACCAGAGAATTCCTGTTTTCTTGTATTGATCCCTGTTGGTTTTATTTGCAACAAACCACAGTTTGTGCTTGCGTTGACTTAGTCTTCTGTTTATTCTGGGGAGTATTGCCAGCCATACTGTTGCATACCTGGGAGTCCCTCCCAACAAGTTGATGTGTTTGCATGTTGTATTCTGGTACCTGTAGGCATGCTGGTGTTTACAGTTCCAATATATCTACGTGGGCTCATCCTTCATTTTGGGTGCAACATGTGCATGCTCCCTGGGCTGTACTGTGAGGCTGGTATGGTAGGTGGACAGGTCAAAATCTTGCAGACATTTGTCAGGCAATGTTTTGTGTCAGTGTTCACGTCCACAACCACCCTCACCCATTTGGTCAGGTGCTCTGCAGCGCTTACATGCTGCCAGTTGTACACACCCACAATCCAGTACAGTACCTCTCGACGTATCTGGGAGTGTGCTGTTCCATAGCACCATGGAATCATGGGTGGAACCTGAGTAGCGGGCACAGCAGTGGGTGATGATGAGGTTGGGGTCGCAGGTCACCTGCACATTGAGGGAGTGGTATGTTTGTGGTTTCTGTACACTGCATCATGGTCTAGGGGTGCCACCAACCCCACATGGGTGCAGTCCAGGGGTGCCATCACATTTGACTTGTTTGATATGGCATTTAACCGTGCCTTCATGGCTTTCTCCTGGGCTGGAGAGGTGGGCAGTGTGTTGTGGTGCTGCACATGACCCACAAAGGCATTCATCACCTGGCCCAAAACTTCACAGAAGGTGGGCTGTTACTGCTGTAAGGTGCTTTTAAAAATTCTAGTACTGACACTAGCTTTTGCACTCACTGGGGGCACAAATGCACGAGTGTTAAGCCTGCTCCCTATGTCATCCTGGATTGTGGTGAGCAGCTCTGTGATTGTCTCCATGTTCAGGCGGCACAGTGTCACTGGGTGTCAGTGAGGGTCCAGGGTGAAGGCCTGTCCTTGAGGATGGGTGCACACCTTGCTTGTGCTCTTCTCCTTCTCATCCGCATCTCCCCGCCTCTCTGCTCCCTGTGCCCTGGCCTGGTCCTCCTGCCTCTCTGCTTCCAGATGCAGCATTAGCAACCGCCTGTCCCAGCTCACAGTGGCTAATGGCAACATGGTGTGGAAAACAGTTTATGGGGTAGGGGTGTGCCTTTAGTAGCCCTCCGGGATGTATTGGGATCACCTGTGGATTATTTCAGGCACCTGTGTTCATTTACCTTCAGCTATAAACTGGAGGTAACTGCACTGTGTTTTTGGTGGTATTAGTGCCGGTTTTCAGTGTTAATTGCACTGGACATGGACTTTTGATCCAGCTGTGATTGTACCTCATGTGGCCGGCCGTAAAAGCGTCGGCTGTAAGAGCGCTGGCTTATTTTTCAGTCAGCAGTATTGGTGCCAGCTTGTGATCCGCCAGAGAGGTATTATCCGCGCTAATTCCAATATCGCCATTTTTAAAAGTTACCACTGGACCTGTGATGAGGCCCACAGTTGGTGTTGCAAAGGGGACCAAACGCCCACTGATGTTCATGTCAGAGATTGCTAGAAATAATTACGTTTTTGCAATTGACAGATAGCACAGTGATTGGTGCACTATTAAGCATCTGCAATTAGATTATTTTGCAATAGATATTTTTATGTTCTGGAAAACATGCCATGCTCACTGTAGAGATATATGTCTTAGTGATGTACTAGGACTTAGTGATGTACTAGGGTGTTAGGCTGTTGACTTTATCTTTGATGAAGTATTCCTGAGATGGACTACTAGGATGTTAGATTCCTTGTGTTTATCATGAAAGTGAAGAACTTGGGTGAAGTTCAAAGTGATGAAGGAGGTCAGAGAGGCCCGACTTTGGGTGACATGAACCTGGAAAAAGGATTATTGTTCTTAGAGTTCTCAGATGGTACTGTGAATCTTCTCTATTTTCATCAGGAAAGGCAATCAAAGACTATAGCAGTGTTTTGTGGTGGCCACCCGTTTTTTTCTTTTTATAGTTCTAGGCTATGATACTCTGCTGCAAATTGAAAAGGGTCTATTGGTTTAATTTTGCATCTTAGTAGACAATTTTGACTCTGTCAGTTGTAACCAATGTTTTCTACCAGCAGTGTTCAAGGCTCTTGCCACATCTTAGCATGTTAGACAGGTCCAGGTTGAAACGGATGTTGAACAATTTGTATTTCTCCTTTTGTTTTCTCCATCCAGATTGTGGTATGCATGCCAAGCAATTGAGTACTTCGGATGTATAAGATATCCAGCACAATTTCAAGGTTCACCTCTGCTTTGGATGGATGTCAGTCTTTCATGAAGGATGCACAAGGCAGATGGAAGATGGCTCCTTTTTTTAGATTCTTTTATAAGGTTGTTGGATGTGGTTTCCTTGGTTAGGAGAGTGTTGTATCCCATGTCATGCCCATATTCGGCCTGCCTATGTTTGAGGGTTTGCCATTAAATTTAGAAATGTGGGCCTGGAAGAGAACACAGGATTAAAAGTATAATAATATTTCAGTTTTGATGTGGAGATCAGTTTGTCGATATCTAGGCACCAGAGGTTTTCTATCACTTCTGTGGCATTTCAGTTGTGTGGTTGGGACCTCAGAGATTGCCATTATATTTGTAACTGTGAGATTTAGTTTTTGTGGAACGAAATAACTATCAAAACATGTTTTCAGTGAAGGTATATCTGTGGCCACGTTTGTAATAAGCTATTGGTAACACAGATGTGTTAATCCGGTTTGGGAGCCTCCGGTCCAGTGCTTAGATTAGTGCTATTCCACCAGTTATATTTCAAATTCTGTTATTTGTTTAACATTTTGTATTCACTCAGTAATTTGGGAGACTACGAAGGAGGGGCACTGTAATAGAGCTAGCTCTTCAAAGGACCAGTATATGACAGCATTGTTCCTAAGGTAGGTTTTTAATCTTGAGAGTATATTCAGAGATCAACATAGGTTTAATAACACCAATTGTGTATCACATGGGTGCAGATTTGGGGCAAGATTACAGAATATTGGCACCCGAACCAGTGAAAAGTTTCTGTTTTCTGGCCCCTATTCTATTTCCTTTAAGAATTAAGTTATTTTGGGAATATGCACTTAGACCCATATGATGATGTTTTGTGGCAAATGGGCAGTGTTCAATATTTTATTTAGTTTTGTTCATGGCATTTATTGAGCACATCATGCACCAGTAGGCTTCTTGACACTACCAAAGGATTGAAGTTTAGGAAAAGTTAAATCCCAATGTGAAATCATGCTGACATATCTCCTAAAGGCTAGATTAATGCTAAAGTTCATTTCAGTGTTGAGGAAGCTGGAGACCACCAATGATGTAATCCCTGCCTGGTCGATAGATTTTCACCAAAAGATGTGGGACCAATCCAGTGAATTTACCTTTGAGTAATACTGGGTGCAGTATAGCCAACTATTTTCTTTCCAAACAGCCAGTGCAAAGAGGTTAGAGAGATATGTTAACATTTTCTCTGCCCCCAGAAACCTCCCAGTAGCATGGTCCACAGCTTTATGGAGAATCTGAGTTCTTGTGCAAAGATAACTTACAACCAAAGATAAGGAATTGACTTGGCTCATGCAAGCAAAAATCATAGCCATAACCAAAGACACCTTATTTTGATAGAACAGTAGTGGGCAATATGCCCAATAAACAAAGGCAGAGGCAATCTCCACATAATACATCTATAGAAATTGACGGTTGTTAGCGTTCTTTGAGATCGTTCCCAGTGTTTAATGTAGAAAGAAGATCATATATTTAAACGCTGTTCAAGCACATCATTATGTGTTCGGCACCTTCTTGGGAATGACATCGACTGCATACTAAGGTGGATTGGTGGGTATCACTAATGTTGTGTGAATGAGCAGAGTGGAATACATTTAGTACCACACAATGGGGAGAGTGAAGTGGGGCATCTAGTTTGCCTTTTTGCTTATCAGCCTATGAGGGAAAAGAATTACATGTGCTGGCAGATACCCCCAGACATAATGGCTCTTTAATTGAATCAAAAGAAGAACGATATTACACATGTCAATGACAAGTACTGTACCCTGAGCTATAACTAATATTTCTTTAAAAATGCAACATTCATGCACACCATCCTGTTAGGATTCTAAGAACTGTGTAGTTTTTTTCTTGTTATAGATTAGCACAATGAAACTTGCTATGGTGATCGCCATGAAGATAGGATCCTGGTCCTTTCCCTAGGTGCTAATATTAATTTTCAGTATGCCCATTTTTACCTTTGTTTAGAGATTGCATCCTTTAAAAAGCGGAAAAATGAATGTTTCATTCTAACACAATGAAAGTTGGATTAAATAATGATAAAGCACTTAATGTATTTCTGAGTAAATAATTCATTTACAGTGGACGAATACAGCATTCTAAAGGTTTAAACAAAATAAGTGGATGTGTAGGATTAGATTCATATCAAAACTATGACAGGAAAAGGATTTGCTATTACCTCTGATTGGACTATTAACAGATGGATACATTTCAAAGGTAATGCCAAACATTTTGCTAATAGTTGCAGAATAAATAACTTAATGCAATCTTGGACAAATAACTAATTGAGCCACAAATACAAGAAACATTTGCATTGTAGTATATTAGTATAAAAGTAAACATGTATGATTGTAACCTATTATGTCATGAGTTAATTATTCAATTAATCAATATGTGACTCAACTTAGAAAACATGACAATATGAATGCAATGAAGGCTAGCAAGAAGTAATTAGTACTGCTCACATTTTTCAGGAAAACATTTAAGAAGTATGGCACAATTAGTGCAACGAGTATATATTAGATGGCTGAAATTGTGGAATGAATGGTAGTCCCTTGTTTATATTTACCAGTATAGAATTAGTTAAACATAAGCAGAAACTTAAACCAATATGGGGACCACCCATGGATAATAAACAAAGCAATCACAACTTAGGATAACAAGAAAATATTTAGCTTTGATTATACTTATAATGAAGGTACCTGGAACAACATTGCACGAACAGCGCAAATAATATATTTCAAGAATTGTAGCATGAATGAAAACCTACATTGATGTTTATTAGTGTATAATTACTTAAAAGTAATTCAAAATGGTACCCGAGTGCCCAGAACAAGAGGAAACAAAATGGGTATGTCACTGCTTATGTGACCGCCATATAAAAAGGTAACGATTACAAGCTAGTCCAACGTATATTGATATATTTTAATATGAAATTAGGAGTTTAGAAAAAAAATTGTGATCTGAAAGTTAAATGTATTTTATATATCACCATTATTCTTTTATGCTATCAGACCTTCATAAAAAGAAGTACAGCACCGAATTAGAAGTAACATGAGCTTGGGATACTTAACATTGAATTTATGATACATATAAATACAAAACTGATGAAATTTGAGAACATTACACAACAAACATACATATAATTTCTCTCAGGAAATCCATTTTTTCTGGATATAAGTATTGTTTGCGCAATACAGCGCTGGACATTACAGAAGATCACCAGATTAGGAGGAAGAGATGGTGTAACATATTTAGATGGATAACACTATACATTTGTATTTTAGCCCCTGGAGAAGCACGCAATACAGAGGAACTACATTCCACATAGTGTAAAACATATGTTGGGCAAGGAACTCTAAGAGCAAAGAATCTTTAATATATTCAGGAATTTTGAATTAGTTTACAGACTAAAGTACTATAAGGGCAAGGAATTTCAAGGATGTTTTCTATCCTTAAGTTTTCCTGGCTATTTAAGGGCTGAGAAATGTTGCTCTGTAATGTATTGAAAGGTGTGGTTAAATTATGGCAATTCATTTATATTACACAAGAGAAACTGATATGTTCTAAGAATGTATTGTTCTAAGATATGAATTGAATTCAAGAAGTCACCATTAACCACTGCACATTTTGTATTCACTCAGTAATTTGGGAGACTACGAAGGAGGGGCACTGTAATAGAGCTAGCTCTTCAAAGGACCAGTATATGACAGCATTGTTCCTAAGGTAGGTTTTTAATCTTGAGAGTATATTCAGAGATCAACATAGGTTTAATAACACCAATTGTGTATCACATGGGTGCAGATTTGGGGCAAGATTACAGAATATTTGCACCCGAACCAGTGAAAAGTTTCTGTTTTCTGGCCCCTATTCTATTTCCTTTAGGAATTAAGTTATTTTGGGAATATGCACTTAGACCCATATGATGATGTTTTGTGGCAAATGGGCAGTGTTCAATATTTTATTTAGTTTTGTTCATGGCATTTATTGAGCACATCATGCACCAGTAGGCTTCTTGACACTACCAAAGGATTGAAGTTTAGGAAAAGTTAAATCCCAATGTGAAATCATGCTGACATATCTCCTAAAGGCTAGATTAATGCTAAAGTTCATTTCAGTGTTGAGGAAGCTGGAGACCACCAATGATGTAATCCCTGCCTGGTCGATAGATTTTCACCAAAAGATGTGGGACCAATCCAGTGAATTTAACTTTGAGTAATACTGGGTGCAGTATAGCCAACTATTTTCCTTCCAAACAGCCAGTGCAAAGAGGTTAGAGAGATATGTTAACATTTTCTCTGCCCCCAGAAACCTCCCAGTAGCATGGTCCACAGCTTTATGGAGAATCTGAGTTCTTGTGCAAAGATAACTGACAACCAAAGATAGGGAATTGACTTGGCTCATGCAAGCAAAAATCATAGCCATAACCAAAGACACCTTATTTTGATAGAACAGTAGTGGGCAATATGCCCAATAAACAAAGGCAGGGGCAATCTCCACATAATACATCTATAGAAATTGACGGTTGTTAGCGTTCTTTGAGATCGTTCCCAGTGTTTAATGTAGAAAGAAGATCATATATTTAAACGCTGTTCAAGCACGTCATTATGTGTTCGGCACCTTCTTGGGAATGACATCGACTGCATACTAAGGTGGATTGGTGGGTATCACTAATGTTGTGTGAATGAGCAGAGTGGAATACATTTAGTACCACACAATGGGGAGAGTGAAGTGGGGCATCTAGTTTGCCTTTTTGCTTATCAGCCTATGAGGGAAAAGAATTACATGTGCTGGCAGATACCCCCAGACATAACGGCTCTTTAATTGAATCAAAAGAAGAACGATATTACACATGTCAATGACAAGTACTGTACCCTGAGCTATAACTAATATTTCTTTAAAAATGCAACATTCATGCACACCATCCTGTTAGGATTCTAAGAACTGTGTAGTTTTTTTCTTGTTATAGATTAGCACAATGAAACTTGCTATGGTGATCGCCATGAAGATAGGATCCTGGTCCTTTCCCTAGGTGCTAATATTAATTTTCAGTATGCCCATTTTTACCTTTGTTTAGAGATTGCATCCTTTAAAAAGCGGAAAAATGAATGTTTCATTCTAACACAATGAAAGTTGGATTAAATAATGATAAAGCACTTAATGTATTTCTGAGTAAATAATTCATTTACAGTGGACGAATACAGCATACTAAAGGTTTAAACAAAATAAGTGGATGTGTAGGATTAGATTCATATCAAAACTATGACAGGAAAAGGATTTGCTATTACCTCTGATTGGACTATTAACAGATGGATACATTTCAAAGGTAATGCCAAACATTTTGCTAATAGTTGCAGAATAAATAACTTAATGCAATCTTGGACAAATAACTAAATGAGCCACAAATACAAGAAACATTTGTATTGTAGTATATTAGTATAAAAGTAAACATGTATGATTGTAACCTATTATGTCATGAGTTAATTATTCAATTAATCAATATGTGACTCAACTTAGAAAACATGACAATATGGATGCAATGAAGGCTAGCAAGAAGTAATTAGTACTGCTCACATTTTTCATTTTCAGGAAAACATTTAAAAAGTATGGCACAATTAGTGCAACGAGTATATATTAGATGGCTGAAATTGTGGAATGAATGGTAGTCCCTTGTTTATATTTACCAGTATAGAATTAGTTAAACATAAGCAGAAACTTAAACCAATATGGGGACCACCCATGGATAATAAACAAAGCAATCACACCTTAGGTTAACAAGAAAATATTTAGCTTTGATTATACTTATAATGAAGGTACCTGGAACAACATTGCACGAACAGCGCAAATAATATATTTCAAGAATTGTAGCATGAATGAAAACCTACATCGATGTTTATTAGTGTATAATTACTTAAAAGTAATTCAAAATGGTACCCGAGTGCCCAGAACAAGAGGAAACAAAATGGGTATGTCACTGCTTATGTGACCGCCATATAAAAAGGTAACGATTACAAGCTAGTCCAACGTATATTGATATATTTTAATATGAAATTAGGAGTTTAGAAAAAAAATTGTGATCTGAAAGTTAAATGTATTTTATCTATTACCATTATTCTTTTATGCTATCAGACCTTCATAAAAAGAAGTACAGCACCGAATTAGAAGTAACATGAGCTTGGGACACTTAACATTGAATTTATGATACATATAAATACAAAACTGATGAAATTTGAGAATATTACACAACACACATACATATAATTTCTCTCAGGAAATCCATTTTTTCTGGATATAAGTATTGTTTGCGCAATACAGCGCTGGACATTACAGAAGATCACCAGATTAGGAGGAAGAGATGGTGTAACATATTTAGATGGATAACACTATACATTTGTATTTTAGCCCCTGGAGAAGCACGCAATACAGAGGAACTACATTCCACATAGTGTAAAACATATGTTGGGCAAGGAACTCTAAGAGCAAAGAATCTTTAATATATTCAGGAATTTTGAATAAGTTTACAGACTAAAGTACTATAAGGGCAAGGAATTTCAAGGATGTTTTCTATCCTTAAGTTTTCCTGGCTATTTAAGGGCTGAGAAATGTTGCTCTGTAATGTATTGAAAAGTGTGGTTAAATTATGGCAATTCATTTATATTACACAAGAGAAACTGATATGTTCTAAGAATGTATTGTTCTAAGATATGAATTGAATTCAAGAAGTCACCATTAACCACTGCACATGATCATGGTGATTGAGTTGATGTTAGAAATATGTCAGAGTCAATGTTCTAGGTATAATACACATATCAATGGTGATAGGAGACATGTCTCATAAATAAAACTGAGTCAGTGCATGACCTGTTAACATATTTTAAATTCAGAGATAGCATATAGTACCTTCGCCCACTCGATTAAGCAAGGTCCCAGTCAGATCTTTTTCAGAGCGTTTCAAAGGATTTCCCACACAACATGATAGAATGTCTTCTAACCCCACTGTAGACATGGTAAGAACATGCTAATGCCTGATCAAATTCTCTTTTTTTTGCTAGTCAAAGCCTTGGGGAATGTATCTTATTGTGGCAACATAATATTTGCTTTTATATGAGTTGTGACGAATCCAGCCACCTTTGAGGCTAGGAAGGTGGGCCTGATGAGCAAAACCCTCCATAGAGTGACTTCCCTATTATCTTCTTACATGCGAGTAAGACATACTGACAATACATTTATGTTTGACTCAAGGTAATGCTGACAATACCTCTTTGTGGTTGGCTCAAGGTAATGCTGAGGATACATCTAGGTGTTTGGCTCAAGGTAATGATGAACTTTACCCCTGTTTGACAACAGGTAGTGAACAATACGTCCCCTCTCATTACAGGAGCAAGAATACAGGGACAACAACTGTTGAATGGAGGAGGAGAAGCAAAAGGCTGAGGTGACTGTTTGACCAGAAAAACAAGACACCTGAAAGCAAAAACTGGGCAGAAAATACCTTGATTTATGTCTTCAGAAATATATGTATAAAGTGTACAATACATTATGTGGAAAGAGCCAAATTTGTTTTTTTAGGGAGAAACTTTGTATGAATGAGTGAGTTTGGAATGAGTATATGATGATGAATTGCTATTAATGGTTTTTAAAAACATTGCATATAACATTACACTATGTGTTTATTGATTAACATTTGTGATACTATGTTTTAAAAAAAAAACCTGTGTCATCTCCATCTATTGGTCCATTTTTGGTTTTGCAAATTCCTCATATTTTGCCTGCGGGACCAGGGATTAAAGCAGGTACACCCCTTTATTTTTTAATCTGTTTGAGTACAGCCCACGGCTGCAGAAGCACACAGAAATTGTGCAGCAATTTAGCCACATCCCTAAGAAAGGAAAGATGGAAAATGTGAATATCTTGTCCTTTTCTGATGATTATTACAAAAAACTTTTAGAAGCCCCAACACCACCATTTGTAGAAACCGTGATTGGTGAAAAGGTGGCTACAACTAATGATGTCGAAAATATTCTACAAAAAATGAAAAAACTGACTCGGACTGACCTACATGGCCAGTTTATGTTACAGTATTTAAAATCAGGGATTATCCCAGAGGGCCTGCAGGTAAAAAACATCCTGAGGATATTTGTTGACAACCCCAAATTTCAGAAAAATGTCAGTGGGGTTGGCAACAAATGTCCTCGGGATTGGATCATCCTGATTATTGACACGGCACAGGAGGAAACAAAGAAGCAGGGTGAGGACTTGGAAGCCTTAGAGAAAGCATTCCTAGAGAGTACGACAGTGAAGGATGCTAAAAAAACAACTAGAAGGACTGGAGGAAGAAATTAAAAACTTTAAACAACTTAATTTAGACCGTAAAATTAATAAACTGCAAAAAGACATTGCCAACTACAACGAAGAGAGAACATATCCTTATTTGCGAAAGGGTTTCTTTACCGATCCACCGACCGGGGGTAACAACTATCGACGGAATAACAGATTTACTACCGTTCCTCAAGTAGTTCAGACCCATCTCTTAATCAAGCTGGTCTGAATTGGGGAGCGGCAGCAAGAGGACAAAACCCACAAAATGATTTTTTCAGAGGGGCCTAAGAGGCAGACCCAGACAGCGACAGCCACATTATGGGCAGAACTAGGGGATGAGAACCAGACAGTGGTACTCAAACCAATGAGCGAAGACAACCAACTGCCAATTTTCAATCTATCCCTCTACCCTCTAGATCTATTTGATTTGACACTCCTTTCAAAAGGGCTCTCTTATGTTCCTACCACCAGAGCTGATGCCTTTAAAACAGACCTTGAATTACAAAAATTCATTAGAAATATACGGCTCAAACATTTTTTTGAGGTCTACCTTCCAGCCCACCAAGGAGAGCATAGCGTTAGTTCTGACGCGATATCGAACGTGAGTGGTCTTAAAGTGAAGTATACCTTTGTTCCTCCTTCACACACGTGCAAACCAGAAATCCTGGCTTTCGAGAAAATTGACCAAAGAGGAGAGAAAAAGTTTGACAAAACTATGTGGGATTGAGTCTATTACTATAAAACCCGCAGATAAGGGGGGCGGCATTGTGATTCTGGACACCATTGCATACGAAAATGAATGCATGTGTCTCTTACAAGATCCTACATCATATAAAAAGCTAGATAGAGACCCCACATTGAGACTACAGGAAGAAATCAAAAGTCTCACTAATCATGCAGTATGTGAAGAGTGGATTAGTGCACATGAAGGCCTTTTCCTGAATAAAACTGCCCCTAAAAAGGCAGCATTTTATATTTTGCCCAAGATTCACAAAAGTACCACAAAACCTCCAGGGAGACCAATTGTCTCCGCCATTGACTCTTTGCTGGAACCTTTGTCAATATATTCAGAATTTTTTCTAAAACCTTTTGTGCTGAAAATGCCCTCCTACATAAAAGACTCAATGCATATGATCAAGATTGTCCGAGATATTCAAATAGGGGACGACGACATACTCATTACGATGGATGTCGAGTCCCTTTATACAGCAATTCCACAGATGGAATGTCTCAGTGTACTGGGCCAATTTTTGAATATGAGACCTTTACCTCACCAACCCCCTACGGAATTTATTCAGGACTGTATGAGGTTGGCGATGACAGAAAACCCTTTTCTTTTTAAAAGACAGCTCTATAAGCAAGAAAAAGGTGTTAGCATGAGGGCTACCTTTGCCCCCGATGTTGCTAACTTGTATATGGCAGACTATGAAAACAAGTTTATTCTCGGTATGAGGAATGCTCTTAGCGTTCATCCAACATTGAACTTGTGTTTGGGCACGTGGCACCGTTATATTGACGATGGCTTTCTTGTATGGAAAGGGTCAGTTTCATCACTTATTGAATTTCACAGGTGGCTGAACCGATGCGACACGAACATCAAATTCACTTTGTAATATAATCATTGTCATGTGAGTTTCCTCAATCTCATTATCAAAAAAACAGGAAACTGTCTCACCACCTCCCTTTTCAAAAAACCAACAGATAAGAACTCTCTCCTCCATTTCAACAGTTTTCATCCTTCAAGCCTACGCCAAAATCTTCTGTATGGCCAATTCTTACGAATAAGAAGGAACTGCACAGAAAAGGATGATTTTAGAATCCATGCAGAATCTCTAAAAGATAGACTCAAAATGAGAGGATATCCGAGGAGGTTGGTGAAAGAACACTTTAAGAGAGCAGAACATACTGATCGAGAGATATGTTTAACCACCCGTGAAAAACCACAGACCAACCGCCTAGTATGTGTAACCACATTTAATCCTATTAGCAGCGATGTGAAGAGGATTATCAATAGGCACTGGGATCTAGTAAAACAACCTGGGACCCTCTCCCAAAAACCCATGTTTGCATTTAGGAAGAACCAGAATCTGAGACAAAGATTGGTACATACATACCTGGATCCCCCTAAAGATCAATCTATTGCTACGCAATGGGGTCTTCCTCAAATTCTGGGACATTATAAGTGCGGCAAATGTGTCGCCTGTCCATTGACCGAGACCAAACGAGAATTTCATTACAATGGCCGGATATGGAAAATTAATTGCTACATTAACTGCCTTACTAAAAACATGATTTACGTGATATCTTGCCCCTGCCAACTTCTCTACGTTGGCAAAACCACACGTGAGGTGAGACAGCGTATATCAGAACACAGGAGCTGCATCAGAAACAAAGTGGTAGATAAACCTCTTGTAGAACACTTTTCTAAACTGAAACATAAGGACACAGACCTTAGATGGTTTGTACTTCAACATGTTAAACCAAACATGAGAGGTGGTGATATGGGTACAATACTGCATCGTATTGAACAACGATGGATATATACCCTTGACACTGTGCGTAATGGTTTAAATCTATCAGTTTAGTGGAACGCCCTTATAACAAAAAATTATATACATAAATAGGTATATACAACAGAGAAGTTATTTTAATTCCTTTGACTATCTGTTTATAGTATTTGTCTGTACACACAAGTTTACCTGTGTGTTTAGGTATTGGATGTCTTTTGCACTCAAAGGACTAGAAAGAATTTAACACTCTACATGTGGGTAGCTCATATCTATAACATGTATATATCACATGTTTTAGATGGACGGCACAGGTCTAGAGAATATATAACTTTTTCAAGCAGTCCGTTAACATAGAGGATCTAATACTGATTGCATTTGGCTTACATTGATCTCCTGCATGGATGTTCCATCTGTGTGCTTTACTAATCTAAATTAACACTGACTCTGATTTAGTATGAGTCCTCTTTCTATGACCATTACTCTTGTCTATGACTGCTATGAGTTTGGGATGTAGTCCCTTTTCTATGACCACGATTCCAAATAAAAAATCAATAGTCCTTTGTTAATGTTACTGATTTTTTCTGGGCTATGGTGACATTCGTCTCCATCGAGGGAGTGATTATTACACCCTGAGGTAAGCTCGCCGTTACTTTGAGCCGTTTAACATGTGGCAAGATGGGTATACCTAGTGTGTTATCTATGCATTCTTGGTTAAGTAAATTTGAGCGCGTGTGAATGATTACCTGTACTGATCCCAGCTTTATGCGGGTTCAGTGTACACGTGCTTTGTTCGCCCTTTTTGTGTTTGCACACGCGGGCTGTGGTTTGTGCGGCGTACCATCCGCGTTGGTTGTGATGGCTGCGCTTGCACATATTAGTAAAATGTATGTACTATCGGTATGGGAGAGGTTTGGTGGAACTTTTGGCTCCGCCACCTTTTTACATCCCGTCATTTTCAATAATATGTCCTTGATTGGCAGAATATATATCTGTACATAAGAGTGTTGCTCACGTTTACTTGACACACTTTTAGAAATGAGGACACTATTTTACCTGTTGCTAAAATGTTATTAGGAGTTTTTGACTACACCATTGGATTTCTTTAGATATTGACAGTTGGTTGTCTGTATATGGTTATCCCTGCAGCTCGCACATAATATAGTGGTGCACTGGGTGTCTGGTCAGCCATTATACCATTTAACTACATTTTATTCACTGCCACACGGCGGTGATGTAATCAATGAACCAGCCTCAGACATGGGAAAGTCTGCAAGGGGCAGAGCTGCGCAGATCAGCAGAGCTGGCTGCAGGGCAGCAGGGTGCAGATGCCTGAGGGAGGGGCAATCACCAGACAAGGAAAAGGACAGGGACAGAGGCCACACGAAGAGAACTGGACCTTGAGGCGTGACCACGTAAATGATGTGGTGGGCCTGAAGACTGCTGCTGAATCCAGGAACAAAAGGAGGTTCTCTGCTCACAGACCAGGAGCCAACAAGAGAGAGAAGGCCAAGGTGAGAAGAATACAAAGACTGTTAGCATCCAGCACAGAATAGCGGCAAGCAGTGGATAATGCTGCTGTCACAGATGAGACAGACCCTCATTGGAGCAAGCACAACAACACAGCAGGTACATGGGTTGCCCTGATCGGAGGGATGAGAAAAGAAGAGAGAATGAGCAGGGAAGAGGGACGGACTGCCATTAGTGCATCCAAGGGTCACAGGGACCAGGGGGAAGAGATAGCATGAGACAAGGAGAAGGGATATGGGAGCTAGAGAAACCTGGGCAGCATAAGCCTCAGGAAGAGCTTCAAAGAAGCAGAAGGAGAAAGCGGTCATAGGAACCCTAAAGAGCTACCTGAGACATTGGATCAGGGGAACTCAAAGGAGCCACAGTGGCACAATTGACATAATGAATATCAGATATCATGGGAGCATGGAGGCATCCGAAAGTTGGCCGAATGGTGAAAAGAACAACCAAGTTGGTGGAAATAGATCATGTTAATATCCTTCCACCTAAATCATTTTTGACATTTTGAACTTTGGGAATCTTTGACTGGACTTTTGATAGACGGACAAGAACTTTTATCTTTCAGAGGAACTGTTACTTATTTCAGTCTATGGATCCAGACCCACGAGGGATTCCTGGAACAACCATAGGCACTTTTCTGAGAGAACCAAGAGTGCAGGCGACTCTACCTATTTTCTTGTATTTTTTGCTAACTTGTAGGGCCAGTTTAGTGGATAGGTTTGGACCTGGGACTACTTTTGATTTTGGCTATAGATTAGCACCTTAGGTTAGTTTTGCTAGGATACAGACTCCCTTTTAGTAGTTGGGTTAGGGAGGTGTTTCTTTTAATTTAAATAAAATAAAAAACTATGTGCAAATGTGTCCTTTGGCCTGAGTCCTTCTACTCACTTGCCCCAGAGTACATAAGGGTATATTTGTTCTGATTTGATTAGGACCAGAATGGGGCCGTTCACCATCACCCACTGCATTATTAGTTATTCAGTGAAGCTGAAACCCCATTGTTGATTTCAACATGAGTGATTCCACTTTCCAACATATTTAAATATATCTTGTAAAAATTGATTCATAAAATACCTTTGTTTATGTAACATGGTTATCTTTTTAGTTGTGTTAAGTTTGCTAAAGATATTAAGAATTTCTTTTCAATATGAATCAGGATATTTGAGCTAGCCCCATCTGATTAATTCCTTATAGCCCGTGGCCCCACTTTGTGTATACATTTCAGTTTTGCAATTGGGTATTTTCTTGTGGATAAAATTGAGCACTGAAGCATTGAAAACCTCACGTTTTTGTGTACGTTATCTTAATCTTTGTTTTCCGACTCAACAAAGTATATATCACATCCCATACAGTCGGGGTGACCACATATTTGTTGCAATAAGTTCTTTCTCTTTAGTGAGGATATAATCTTTAATATTTAGTGCGTCATGGAAACTTAAAAAAAGACATCAGGATATACAGAGAAGAAATAAAATATCCATGTCTTAACTCTAATTATTTTGATGAATCAAGAGACTTCGTCCCAGGGTGAGCAAACCAAAATAACCAGCCAATGCCAAAACCCTGAAAGTTACTACAAAGTCCCACCTATCTTTGAAAATCAAACATGGATATACCATATGTTTACATGTATTTTTGTAAGGTGAAAACCTCCCCCCAAACTACTGAGATGAGGAAGCTACCTCCAGAGGAAAGAAAAATGGAATCTCGAAAACAGAATCATAGTCCTTTCTTTGTTTCCATAGACAGGCCCAACTAGGAAAGAGAAGGACTAAGATTCTGGATTGAAGAAGCTAGTAGCAGAAGTCGGGGAAGCAGTAGAGGTGGTACTCTGGAGCACCACAGCAATTGGGGATACAGAGGACAAAGAAGTTGTTATGGTAGGAGCCTTAGTGAAACCAGCTTGCAAGGCAGGCGGAGTATGGAAAACTGGTGCTTAAAAACAAGTGATGCCCATGGTCCAGAGGGGGAGCAGGAGTTGAACACAAGAGTAAAAAGCCAGGGACAAGAGCGACCCATGGAGAACATCCAAGGGAAGCTGCTGGGAAGCTGTGAGACGTCCCATGGAAACTGTGACCCAGGAACGGTGGAAGAGGAAACTTTGATGGTCGTAGCTTGCTCCCATCTTAGATTCAGGTTAAGATTAGGAATTTTTACAACCCATTTATGCAGTTTAATAAGCACCCTTGAACTGTGATCACTTGTGTCTATCTTTAATTTAACCACCTGTTAGGGCGAATTCTCCAGAATGGCTGTGTTTTGCTGTGTGTGTTTAACATTCTTGTGTTCATAGACTGTGGAGCCTCATCTACTCCATAGGCATCATCTTCTTACTGTGTGTTACAAAGCACCTTCAGTGCAGTGACGCAGGGTTGTGTTTTAGACTTTCCACTCAGACTCCATTTTATGGGACTGACTACTCTGTCTCAGAACATGTAAAGTTGCCATTGACTTTATTAGTCTCTCTAAATATCCACAGACCCTGTACAAACTATATTACATAGACTACTGGAAAGGGTTAATACTTATCCCTTTTTGTCTGTTTCTTTTGGAGCATTGTTTCACTCCTTTGGCTGGTGGCAGTGGTAACTACCCTATTTTTCCTACCGCGGTTATCTTAAATAACCTTGGTATTGTTTTAGGCTATCTTGGTAGCCTAAAACTTAAACCTTCTGGACCATATACGTTTTTATTTCTTTTTGAAAATATCTTTCTCATGTATTACTTGGTGCACCAAAACAGGTTTATTTCCTTTGTTCACTGTCTTTTCGCTGGCTTCTCTGCAGAAGCCCTCCTTAGGCGCCTGAAAGTCTGGGTAGGCAGGCTGTGAGGGAGGATTTTAGGACCCCTGCCATGGGTTCCCTTGGTAAGTCGCACTCCTGTTTGATTGGCTAGATGACTGTCCCACCAGGGCAGCAACCCTGCTCTGTGATTGACAGCCAGGCTGTGTGAATGGGGGGAAGCTGCATAAAAAGCAGGTCTCTCGGTCTGGAAAGTAAGAATCGCCACTGGAACGAAAGAACCGACGAGGAGCTGACAGAAGAGGACCCCTACAATGACTGAACTGCCCGGTGAAGCCCTGCTGCAGGTCCGAATCTTGAGACTCCAACAACAAAGAAGATCTACCAGGAATCTTCTTCCCCTGAGCTGGTCGGACCAACCAGTTTGCCCAAACTGCAAGCCAGGACTCCCTCCTCTGGTCGAATTTGCCGTACACAGCTACAGTGAACCGGATATCCAGGAAGGTCGGACGCTGCTTGGGTTTTAAGGAGTGCACTTTTTATTTGTTGCTTTGCTCTGCTGATAGTTTCTTCCCTGGGCAGTGCAGGACCCTCCAGCCTTCCTACTTCATGTCAGTCCAACAGTCGCTTCAGGAACCGTGAGCCTGCAGGACCTGCCAGGAACGTCCGCCTAAGCTACAGCTTCTTCTCCATTTAAAGGTACTGTGTAAATCCGGTTGTTAGTTTCGTCCAGCCGTGGTGAAGGTGGTGTGAAACCTTTCGACAATCTGAGGGCTTGTCCTTCTCTACTCTTTGAACTAACTTTTCTGCCGATCAACCTTATCTGGAACTCTTGGCAAAGACTTAACTGCGAACTACCCTGAAGAGTGTGATCTTGAGAAAAAGACTTCTGTCCTATTGATTTTGGCCCTAAGCAATTTTGATTTGATTCCATCATTGTAGTTCCTATTTCTAGATTGCCCTACTTACTTACCTGTTGGTGCTGCTCAATTTGTATCTAACTTTGTCTTTCCCTCCCTTTTAAATTGTTGGAGTGCCATTTTGCTCACACTTCATTTTCTGAGCGTAACTTGTCCACAATCTATTGGGGGTGGTGCCGTGTATAAAGAGTGTGATTTTTCAACTGCTTTACTTTAGTGAGATGTTATACAACTGATGTGTAAATAAATGTATATTCTTTTACTCAGAAACCTTGAGTCAGTGTTTGTTTGAATCATAGTAATTGCTGTCTTTTGTGTAACTTCTGATACTGCTCACTTGCTCTTGAGATAAGTCTGACTGCTCAGCCATCACTACCACTTTACTATGTAGTACAGGCTTGTACCAAAGGTGAATGTGTACTGTCACTTGTAGTCTTAATTGTGTGTGGTGTTCCCAAAGGGTACTGCATATAATTCTGCCTAGCACTGGTGTGCAGCGGTGAGGATCAAGTGAGGGCTGTTATTACCTTGGATCAACTAACCACAGGGCTAACATCACTAAAAAGCAATATTAATCATGTCTTATATGGAAAGCTACAGTCAGGAGACCCTCCTTAGTTACACTGTGGATTATTTAAAAAAATCTGTCTACAGAAAGGAACCTCTCTGCCAAAGTCAAAAAGTCTGAATTGATTGAAACGTTGCTAAAGAATCAAAGTCTGGGGAGTGGGTCTGAAATGTCTGACTCGCCAGCAAATGTGGAAAATAATGAGTAGAATAATGTGTCTATTATTGATGAGTTAGAGGAAGTAGATGTGTCTCCTAATGTAGGCCTCCCTGCTCCCTTACCTGCTCAGCAACCTCATCCTTTGTCCACTGGGACACCATCAGGTCCTACACTCAGTCCTGAATTCATTGCTCTAGAAAGGTGAGGCTTGAACTGGAATTCAAACGTTTAAATGCACAAACTGAACAAAAGCAACAAGAACTTAAGTTCAGAGAAATGGAGTTGACTCTTGAACTAGAAATGAAAAGGTTATCTCTTGAAAATGCTTCTCTCCCAGACTCTTCTAGGTCTTCCAGTCCTAAGAGACCCCGCATGCCTAAAGAAATTGTGGGTATGTATGAGGTTAAGCTTGATATTTTGGATTGGTTGGCAATATTCGAATATAACCATGGGATTCAAGGTTTTACAGGGAATCAGTTGCTTCCCTGGCTCTTCTCTAAGCTACCCACTGTTGCATCTGGTGTTGTGATGGAGTTGGGGGAGGTGGATAGGATGGATTATGAGTGTGGGAATTTAGCTTTAATTGCTAGATTTGGGAAGACCCCTTCCCAGTACCTTAAGAGGTTTATGACCCTCAAAAAGCATAATGGTACCCCTTGGGCTAAACATAGATGGTTGGGTTAAGGGTTACAGAGTAAACATTTATGAAACACTTATGAAGGTATGAGAAATCTTGTTATGTTGGAGTCAATTTATGATGCCTGCTCTCCTGAGCTCAGACAGCACTTGGCTAATTCTAAGGAGAAAGATCCAAAGAAGTTAGATAAGGCTGCTGACTTGTGGGTTGCCAACAGGGCTACTCACAGGGATTCTGGGGCAACTCAGAAGAAGGATGAGGGAAACCAGCCAAAGAAAGATAACAAGGACATTCTAATACCTCCAATCCAAAAGAGGGTCACAAACAGCAACATAAGAGTAAACCACAAGGGAAACCAAATCAGGGTAGTGCAGCATCTGGACCCAAACCAGGTAGAGGTCAGAACAAACCCCCATTCATCAAGACATTTGGGAAATGTTATGTTTGTGGGTCAACTGACTATGTGAAAGGGGATCCCAGATGTAAGGGTAAACCTTCAGGGGTCCACACTGTCTCCTTAGCCTTCTCCCCAGAGGAAGAAGTACCTATGGCAAGTGGAAACGTTCACCTACTGACTGATGAACCCATGAGAGTCTCAGCTAGTGTTTCTTTAGTGTCCCTGGGCTTGTGGGAACAACAGAATTTAGATTTCTATAATTCCATCCCAGATAATACTAAAGAGTATTATAAAGATGGTGTTCTTGTGAATGGCCAGGAGACTCCTGCCATCAGAGACACTGGAGCCAGCATACCTGTGGTGGATGAATAATTTTTCAAGGTTGAGGATGTTGCTAAGGCACCCAAATTCCTCACCAAGTTAGCTGGAGACCCTGTGCAAATGCTTCCCCAGTTACCAGCTCTCATCCACTGTACTGATATGACTGTCAAAATACTTGTTAGTGTGCAGAGTGGAGTGCCTGGGAGAGTCATGTTGGGTAATGACCTGAAAAATCTTGGAGTTGTGACCAGCACCCTCAGGCCTTCCAGTTAGAGGAGACAGTAGCTCACTAGGCCTTCAAGAGAGTGGACCTTGATAGGCTCTCCAGAGCAGTTGATAGAGGAAACTATCACTCCCACTCCACAGGAGTTGCTCAATTCTGTTTCTGGAAAGAAAGAGGCAAAGGGGAAACCCAAGGCCTCAAGGAAAAAGTCAGACAGCACCCCTGTGCTACCAACAAGGACATTCCTAAGATTGTCCAAGATCACACCTGCGATCCCTCCACCTGCTGAGGCAGAGTGTGAGGTATAACCTTGTGTGGTTGAGCCAGTTTCTGAAGAGTCAGATCTGGAAGAAGACACTGTTTTGGTTGGGGATCTTGACCCTGTTTACCATCATGAGCTGCAGTCTTTACTGGCAGAAGGTAGACCCAACAGGGCAGACTTCAGCAGAGGACAAAGAGAGTGTCCTACTCTCGAAGGTCTTCGACAACAGGCTGCTAACCAACTTGATGGGCAAGACGTTGGAAAGCACGGGTTAAGCTGGGAAGATGGCCTCTTCTAAAGTGAACCAACTGAGTCTATCCCTGGGGACTACAAAAGAATTGTAGTGCCTCTTTCCAACAGACCTCAGTTCCTACAGTTGGCCCATGAGATACCTTTGGCTCGTCATTTGAGTTTCAAAAAGACCAAGGAAAGGATCTCCTCATACTTCTACTGGCCTAAAATGGGTTCAGAAGTTGACAAATTCTGTAGAAGCTGTCACACTTGCCAAACCTCTGGCAAGAGTGGAGCCAAGAATGTGGCACCCCTGGTGCCTCTCCATGGTGGGAGTTCCTTTTGAGAGGGTGGGCATCAACATTGTTGGTTCTCTTGACCCTCCCACATATTCAGGGAACAGGTTTATCCTGGTTGTAGTAGACCATGCTACGAGATACACAGAAGCCATACATATGAGAACTGTTATGGCTTAGGCTGTGGCTAAGGCTCTACTTGGTATTTTTACCAGAGTAGGGTTTCCTAAGGAAGTGATATCCGAAAGGGGATCCAATTTTATGTCCTACTGCATGCAAGCCATGTGGAAAAACTGTGGTGTCATATACAAGTTCTCTACAGCCTACCATCCACAAACAAATGGACTGGTAGAGAGGTTTAATCGTACTATGGAGAGCATGATGGGTGCTTTAGAGGAACCCCTTAAAAGAAAGTGGGACCTTCTACTGCCATGCCTTCTCTTTGCTTAGAGAAGTCCCTCAGGAGGGAGTTGGTTACAGTCCCTTTGAACTTCTCTATGGCTATCCAGTCAGAGGTCCATTGGCCCTGATTAAGGAGGGGTTGGAGAGTGCTCCTTCCCCCAAACCAGTCAGAGTGACTGACTATGTGATAGGTCTCCAGAGGAGAATATCACACATGATGGCAGAAGCTAGTGATAACTTAAAAGCAGGTCAGGCTCTGGTCAAACATTGGCATGACCAGAAGGCCAGCATGGTTGAGTTTACTCAAGACTAGCTTGTATTAGTTATGGTGCCAACAAGGCAGAGGGCCTTGCAGGACAAATGGATAGGACCCTTCAAGTTTGTGGGCAAACTTGGAGAGGTGAACTATTTGGTGGGCTTAGGCAGACCCAAGGAGGCTCCCAGAGTCTTTCACACCAACCGTTTGAAGGCATATGTCTTGAGACCAGAAGTGGGAGCTTTGATACTAGCTTCAGCTCAAGAAGAGGAGGAGAGTGGACCTCTCCCTGACCTCCTCAGAGGCCAACCTGTGGATGAGAAAATAGAAGGAATCAATCTTTCTTCTCAACTGATATCTGAACAACAGGAGGAGTGCAAAGTTCTGTTAAATCAGTTTGCCTCCCTGTTTTCACTTTCACCAGGCTTGACCCCCTTGGGGCCAGCATGATATCCTCACTGGTGACTGTTTACCTGTGAAAAGCAGAGGTTACAGAATGTCAGAACACATGAGATCCCACATCAAAGGAAAGGTCAACAAGATGCTTGATCTCAGGGTTATTGAGCCCTCTACAAGTCCATAGTCTAGTCCAGTTATTCTAGTACCAAAGGCAGGATCCAAGGAGTTGAGATTCTGTGTGGACTCTAGAGCTCTAAATGCAGTCACTAAGACTGATGCCCATCCTTTGCCAAGAACAGATAAACTGGTGGATAGACTTGGTTCGGCCAAGTACCTCAGTACATTTGATCTGACGTCAGGCTATTGGCAAATAACCCTGACAGACCATGCCAAGGAGAAAACTGCATCTTCAACCCCAGAAGGCCTCTACCAGTTCAAGGTTATGCCTTTTGGATTAAAGAATGCACCTGCTACATTCCAAAGGATGGCCAATCAAGTTCTGACTGGGATGGAGGACTTCTGCATGGCATACCTGGATGACATTGCAGTGTTCAGCCCTAGATGGCAAGAACATACTTATCACTTAGGATATGTTTTGCAGACTCTTGAGCAGGACCATCTGACCATAAAGGGAAGCAAATGTCAAATTGATCAGAGCAAAGTTGTCTACCTTGGTCATGAGGTAGGAGGAGGTGAAATAAGGCCATTGCCTAGCAAAGTGCAAGCTGTACAAAACTGGGCCACCCCTACTACTCAAACCCAAGTGAGAGCTTTCCTAGGTCTCACTGGGTACTACAGGAATCTCATAGAGAACTATGGGACCATAGTTTTTGCCTTGAATCTGATCTCCTCTCCAAAAGTCCCTAAAAAGGTTAGATGGAATGAGGAGTGCACTCAAGCCTTTGAAAACCTGAAGAAAGCCCTTTGTCAAGTGCCAGTCCTAAGAGGTCCTGATTAGCACTAACCCTTCATTGTGCAGACAGATGCCTCCAATACAGGTATGAGTGCAGTCCTTAGGCAACTGGATGAGAAAGGTAGGGAGCACCCCATTTGGTTCATCAGTATGAAGCTGAAGGAACCAGAAGCAAGGTGGGCAACCAGAGAGCGTGAATGCTTTGCCATGGTGTGGTCTCTGAAGAAGTTTAGACCATACTTGTATGGATCTACTTTTGTGATTCAAACAGGCCACCAACCCTTGAGATGGTTAATGCAAATGAAAGGGGAAAATCCAAAACTTCTGAGATGGTCAATCTCCCTGCAATGGTTTGATTTCACCATTGAGCACAGAGCAGGATGTCACCACCAAAATGCTGATGGTCTCTCTAGGATGTTTTTAACGTTTAAGATTCATCCAGGAGTGGATTAAATCCACCTATCCCTTAGTCTGGGGTGGGGGGGGGTGTTAGGGAGAATTCTCCAGAATGGCTTATTTCCCTTACCTACTGAGTCTCTCAGCAGCTTTGCTGGATTTCTAGGATTTCATTTTTGCACCTGGTAAGAGTGTGATCCTTTTTTCCACTCTTACATGTGTTTTGCTGTGTGTGTTTACCATTCTTATGTTCATAGGCTGTGGAGCCTCACCTACTCCAGAGGCATCATCGTTTTACTGTGTGTTACACAGCACCTTCAGTGCAGTGACACATGGTTGTCTTTTAGACTTCCCACTCAGACTCCATTTTCTGGGACTCACTACTGTCTCCTAGAACATGTAAAGTTGCCATTGACTTTATTAGTCTCTCTAAAAATGCATAGACCCAGTACAAACTATCTTACATAGAGTACTGGAAAGGGTTAATAATTATCCCTTTTTCTCTGTTTCTCTTGGAGCATTGTTTCAAACACCTTTTCATCAAGACCTAGCTGGTGGCAGTGATAACTACCCTAGTTTTCCTACCGCAGTTATCTTAAATAACCTTGGTATTGTTTTAGGCTATCTTGGTAGCCTCAAACTTAAACTTGTTGGACCATATATGTTTTTATATGGTTCTGGATGGGTTTATTCGCCATTTCTTTTTGAAAATGTCTTTCTTGTTTTACTCCGCACACCAAACCAGGTTTGGTTCCTTTGTTCACCATCTTTTTGCAGGCTTCTCTGCAGAAGCCCTCCTAAGGCGCCTGAAGATCTGTTTGATTGACTAAGTGTCTGTCCCACCAGGACAGCCACCCTACTGTGTGATTGACAGCCAGGCTGTGTGAATGGGGAAAACTGCATAAAAAGCAGGTCTCTGGGTCTGGAAAGGCAGAGTCGCCACTGGAATGAAAGAACCGATGAGGAGCTGACAGACAAGGACCCCTACAATGACTGAACCACCCGGTGAAGCCCTGCTGCAGGTCCGAATCTTCAGACTTCAATGACAGCGAAGATCTACCAGGATTCTTCTTCCCCTGAGCTGGTGGGACCAACCAGCTCGCCCAAACTGCAAGCCAGGACTCCCTCCTCTGGTTGAATTTGCTGTACAGAGCTACAGTGAACCAGATAGCCAGGAAGATCGGACCCTACTTGGGTTTTAAGGAGTGCACCTTTTATTCATTGATTTGCTCTGCTGCTGGTTTCTTCCCTGGGCAGTGCAGGACCCTCCAGTCTTCCTACTTCATGTCAGTCCGACAGTCGCTTCAAGAACCGTGAGCCTGCAGGACCTGCCAGGAACGTCCGCGTCAACTACAGATTTTTCTCCATTTAAAGGTAGTGTGCAAATCCGGTTGTTCGTTTCGTCCAGCCGTGGTGAAGGTGTGTGAAACCTTTTGCCAATTCGAGGGCTTGTCCTTCTCTACTCTTTGAACTAACTTTTCTGCCAACCAACTTCGCCCGGAACTCTTAGCAAAGACTTAACCGCAAACTCCCCTGAACTGTGTGATCTTGAGCAAAAGACGTTTGTCCTATTGACTTTGGCCCTAAGCCTTTTTGATTTGATTCCATCATTGCAGTTCTTCTTTCTAGATTGCCCTTCTTACTTACCTGTTGGTACTGCTCAATTTGTATCTAACTTTGTCTTTCCCTCCCTTTCAAATTTTTGGAGTGCCACTTTGCTCATTCTTCATCTATTGTGAGCCGTGTGGTGTATGAAGAGTGTGATTTTTCAACTGCTTTACTTTAATGAGATGTTGCACAACTGATGTGTAAATAAATGTATATTCTTTTACTCAGAAACATTGAGTCCGTGTTTGTTGGAATCATAGTAATTGCTGTCCTTTGTGTAACTACTGATACTGGTCACTTTACTCTTGAGATAAGTCTGGCTGCTGAGCCATCGCTACCACCTTTACTGTGTAGTACAGGCTTGTACCAAAGGTGAATTTGTACTGTCACTTGGAGTCTTAATTGTGTGTGGTGTTCCCAAAGGGTACTGCATATAATTCTGCCTAACACCACCATAAGTTCCTTACACCACTGACTTAATTTAGAATTCACACAATTAGCATTAATTGAAAACATTTTTTTTTTAAATCAATTGTTTAAACAAATTCAAGTCACGAGTATGGGTGCGACTTTCCCCTCAGACATTGCTAACATGTATGTGGAGAGTTTTGAATAAAACCATATCTACCCAGAAACAAACCCATTTAAATATTATGGCATAGGTTCAACAATGATATATCAATGATCTGGAAAGTTACCACACAGGAACTTGGATCTTTTTATGTATGGTGGAATGGGCAAGATGTGAATCTCAGCTACACCATCACTTTTGATGAAATATCCATACCATTTCTGGACTCAGGTTGATAAAGAATGAAAATGGAGGCATAGAAACCTCAATGTATAGGAAGTCAACAGATAGAAATACCTTATTACATTTTACAAGTGTTAAACCAAAGGGTCTGTAGGAAAATATCTCATATGGGAAATTCCTGCAAATAAAGATAAACTGTTCTATAACTGAGGATTTCTTCAAACAAAGGTTTCCAGCTGTGACTGAAAACAAGCTGCCCGAAATCTCATTAGTACAACACTATGTGATAATGAATCACAAACCAAGTGATATTCTATGGTTTGTAATCCAAATGGTTAAAGTTCATCATAAGTGGGGAGAGATAGAGGTAGGACACTAAGAAAGATTGAACAAAAATGCATCCACCATTTAGATACTGTGAAGAATGGCCTAAATACAAGCGTGGCGTGGTCTTTACTTATAACCTTAAGTTTTGCGCCTCTGTAACTAACTGTTTTTGTAATTACAATGTAAATGCAGAGGACTGGTTCTTCACCCCCCCCCCTTTTTGTAAATTTATTTCTGGATTCATTGCATTTGATGCGTCATTTTAGTTTGGAAGGGGCTTTGAGCTTGGCTAAGTATATATTGTAACACACACTGTCACCATTTTAAGATGGCACTCAATGTGATGCTGTCTTACAATATCAATCTTACTATCAGGTTTGTATGCTGTGTGGAGCCACCACACCTCCGGCGTGGTGTACGTCCATTATAAGACAGACATATAAAAGAATCTATGACTGCGCCGTTCCATTACGGCGATCGAAGAAAGACTGGGGGATGTTGTCTCTCAGTCACTCCAAGCATCTTGAACGTTGGAACCTAAAATGAGAGTGGGTTATGGAGACCCACCCGTTCGCTTTAAATAAGGTGAAGCACCCCATTCTTGGAACAGGCCTGAATCGGTATCAATCTAGCGATAGATATACTACTAAGAAATGTGTCTCATATATAGGCACATTAGTAATGAACTGTGATGTATAAAGACCTTTAAGTAGCTGTTGAAAATTATACACAACAAGAACAGCCAAAGGGCCAGGACACATACCTACTAAAGGGCAAAATAGCCCATGGGGAACAAGGTAATTAAAGACCACACAGATTACTTCAGGTCAACACTGATTACTTTAGGTCGACATTGAGGTCGAACAATGTAAGTCACGGCTGAAGATTTCGGCTCCTGATAGCGTGATATATGAGTTTCTCTTACAGCTCATGCCGTAATATCAAGGTTAGTGTTCTCAGGCCACTTCATTCATGTGATAATTCGAATATTCACTTTTGAAATAGGTTCTGACACACGTTTTATGTTGTAGATATTGTGTAAATGGTATGTACATAGGTTAGAAAAATTAAGTTCTTAGGCAAGATTGTGTGCAGTACCCTTTGGGAGACTACAGCAACCCTGACCTCCTGTTAATAGGAATCCAGCCTTTGGTATAAATCTGTACTACACAGGTTGGTAGAGTGGTTGAGTAACCAGGCTTATCCCAAGAGGGGTCAATGTGAGCAGTAATGTTGTAACACAAAGTCTCACAGTGACAGTTATTCAAATAAACACTAATACTCAAGGTTTCTTGATTAAACAATTATTAATTTATTTAACAGTCATTTATATAAGCCTTCTTCAGTAGGGAGCAAAACATGTAACAATTATAATATACTTCAAAACACACTCTGTTTCTCTAAATCATATGATGACCATTGGGGATAGCGCACGGATACTTCCTACACCCCCAGGTGACTTAAATAGCTAGGACACTGTGGACATTGATTTATCACTGGTACATTTAGAGCAATAATGAGTTTAGGTGTAAAAGATAGAGTAGAGGAATAAAACAAAGGTTAACAAATAATTCATAAACTGGTAAGCACTTTTTAAACCTTCCAATGCAAAGTAAATTAACCCTTTCCTGGGGGAAGGCACCAGCACAAAGTCTAGGGGTTGCTGAACATCTTCTTATCAGGTAAGTAAAAGTCGTGCATAATGTTTTTAAAAATGTTTGTAGAAATAAGATTCACTTGAAGGGCCAGAAGCTGGGAGGCTTGTGAGGGGCAAAGCTTTAAGAAACTCTGCAATAGCAACCAAGAAAAAGTCTCAACTGAGAACGAGTAAGTAACAAGAGGTAAGTCCTCTTAGGTTTACAGTACCTTTGGTTAGAAGGAATGGTTCCAGCTGGCTTCTGTTCCTGTGTGGCTCTGTAGATCCTGTTCCTTTGCCTCAGTCGTGGGGACAAGAGGAAGGACTCCTGGGAACTCATACAACACAACAGAAAGGTTGGTGGCAGCAATGGGCAAACTTCCATTCAGCAGCACTTCACAGTTTCAGCTCCTGGTGTCTACAGCAAATAGCAACACAGCGATTCTCTGACACCTTCAGACTTTCCTTGCATCTGTGATCCAGCACTCTGTTGAGGTACTCAAGCTTGGCCAGTCCTGCTTCAGGGAAGTCCGGAGGATATTCCTAGTGCTTGGGTCTGACTTAAAAGCAATCCACTCGGTTTGGTGTTCCTCCTCCTGCCACTTTGGTTCCAGCAGCAGTGGAAGTACGGGCAGCTCCGAGAGTATGTCCAAACAAGTTCACTTTGGTGTTGATTGGTCCCACAAGCCAAAGGGGAAAAGTCGTCCTTGCAGGGCTTCTGTAGTCGAAATGAATTCGGAGATTCAGCACAGCAGCAGGGCTTCACTGGGCAAACCAACGGTCCAGGAGTTGCAGCAGGCATCTCTTCCAAACTCTTCTTTGGATTCCTTCGTCCAGTGGTGGACTCTGCCTTCCAAGCCAAAAAGCCTTGCCTTTTATGCAGGTTTCTCCCATTCATTCCAGCCATGCTGTCAATCACAAAGCAGGGTGGCTGTCTTGCAAGGACTGCCAGCCGGCCAATCACCTTTGGCTGCATTCCTGTAACCAAGGGTATTAAGCACAGGAAGTTTCGGCACCTCGGTATGTCTGCCCCTGCTGAACATACGGGAGCCAGAGGCAGGCTTCATTTGTGAATCCCGCCAAAGACAAAATGAACAAAGGGACCAAACCTCGTTTGACTGGGGCCATTTTAATGAAATGGGCACCCATGGGTGCTGTAAGGATATTTGGCATGTTACAGCACAGAGTACAGCACTACTGCACAGGTAGCAATTTTTTTTTTGATGCAGCACCACCACATGGGTGTGGTGCATTGCTATATGTGTTGCCAGAGTAACATGGACATATAAGTAAAGACAGGCTATTCAGTCAAAAACGATTTTTACATATAAGATGCAAATCTATTTTTACAGTTAAAAGCACATGTGCACATTCAAAAACGCACACTATTTTTCACCTGAAATGGTGCAAGAGACACATTTGAAAATTAATAACTAACCTTATTAATAACTAACCTGACTAATAAAACTGCATTTAACATAACCCACTAATAAAAATGTGTCTCCACTGCAGAATTAGGCCTTCTCTGAAAGTGAACTTTTAAAAGCACATTCATTTTTTTTTTTTTTCTCTGCTGCTCTGTCCACATAACTACAGGAAGCAAAGCGCTTGAAGGAACAGGAAATCAGTTGGTTACAAACTTTTACTGTAGAAATGAGCCATTGTGTAGTGAGGGAGGAGATGACATGATTGATTCTGATTGGAGCAGCGTCATAGCAAGTATCATGCTAGAGGCTGTGATTAGAGTTTTGCTGGGGAAGCTTGAGGAGAGGGGGAGATCAATCGAGATCTGGCAGAGCTGGGAGAAGGACCTGTTTCCTGGCTGAAGCATTCCTGCTGCAAAAGCTGCGAATTCCAGGCAATAACCCCGGTTTGAGAACGACAGACGCTTGTTTTCACTGGGGTTAATCTTCAAGGGAGCCAAATTCAGAAAGAGAATAGCCGGAGAAAACTCATGCTGAACAGATAAGGTAATTACAGAAGTGTGGGAGCTGTGCGAAAGTGTGCGAAACTGTTCAGTCAGTGTATTCGAGGGAGTCCCAGTCCCTTATCAGCATATGTAATGTTACCAATTGAATATATTCTCGCAGTTCTCTGTTCATTTTATCACAAATAATGTTGTACCATTTCATTTATTTCTGTAAAAAAGGGTTAAACTGTGTTTAAAGGAAATTTCAATAATACAAAAATATCTGAAAACAGATAGCTAGTGTGTATTATTTCTCTCTTTCATTTTGCATGGGAAAAGGTTTAAACGTGGGTAGATTTTTAAACAGTGCAATTGTCATTTTAAAACAGATGTGTGCATGATTATATTCAGTATGGACAGTTGTGAGTGACTGTTTGTAGCATAGCTTGTTGGAGGTACATGAGCCAACGGGAAGAGAGACTCTCTGGACATAGTTCCATACCGTATATAAGGTAGTGGAAATTACCACAAAAATACCACAATAGCCCATGGTGGCACACAAAACTAACACTGAAAATGTGGTATCCCTAAAATGTAGGCCTGAGGTCTCTCTAGTGATCAAGAACAATCTAGATAAAAAACAAGGGATGTTGGATATTGGGGCCACAAATAAACCAACCACGCAAATTATTGCGCACATTATCTAAATAGGTCTGAATTCTGAAATAATGCAATGTATTATTGTTATGTGTGATCCAATATGACTATAGAGAGTGATTATTGCTAAAGGTATTTTGGCGGTAAGAAAATACTGCAAAGCCCCAAATATCCACAAAATACCCAACAGTGCCATATTTTCAAGCTGCGAATGCAGCCCACGGTAAAAACACACAATGGTAGCAAAAAGTAAACCACTGCCACCAGCCATTAATTGTAGAAAGGGTAACATAAAAATGTTACATGAGAAACTAGAGAAAGGGGATGCTAAGTAACCCCTCCAACACCCTGTGTGCTGGGTCTAGAAAGTTACAAAATGTAAGTAAAGTCAATTTCACTTCACTGCTCTTGGAAAATGTAGTTTTACCAAGAGCAGGTTTGGGAAATCTAAGAGGCTTCCCTGTGCCACCGCACTGAAGGTGCTGTGTGTCACAATGTAAAGATGATGCCTATGGAGTTTGTCAGACTCCAAAGTCAAAGGAAACACAGAGCCCAAATCACAGAATAATACATGTGAGAGTGGGAAAAAGGTCTCACTTTCTCCAGGTTAGAAATGAAAAAGTCCTGAAGTCCAGCAAAAGAGCTGGGGTCTCTAGGGTAGGGAAGTAGCACATTTCTGAGAATTCACCCTAACAGCAGTCCTGATGAATGCCGCTCTTCACACCATTGAATGAGGAAGCATGGGATGTGTGTGCCTCCAGTATAATGTCCGAAACATGAAGAAGTGTCAACATATATCTGTATAATACATCCCTGAGATTAGACAACCGAGAGCCAAAGCTGTTAAGCTAATGTGACAGGAACAGGAGTGATGTTTTTGTCTGACATGCCATATAGGCAAAACCAGTTATAAAGATCTGTTTCTATACATTCCAACCCAGACAACATTTGTTTCTATAAAAAAAATTACCTTAAAAAAATTAAGGAGAATTATATTCTGCCAATGGGATTTCCTCATATAGCCCAACATGGTGAACGGTTGTTATCATACATTTGCACGCACGTACTAACCGTTATGCACTGGATTGATATGATTCCCCTTTGTAATGGATTGGCAGACAAAGAACTATGGTCTGGTGGGTTGCCCAGAGCAATGCGAGAGGTTGAGATTAATGCTAAACCTTCCTGTCATCACCTCTTTTGTTTTACACCTGTTGTATCAACGGCACACTCAACCTCTCTGATATTGAGTGTGGTATTCTTTATGTAAGAGCTTGATTATCAAGCGGTATAGAAACCACGTTCTTTGTGCTGACATATGTTTATGTGACATTGAAGTCAGGTCTCTCATTAGCCCTTGAATAATCTGATCTGGTATAGCTTGTGAATGTCCTGCATAGATATATTATAATGCAGAAGGAATCAACCCCAGAAGAGACGTGGTCAAACCTCATGTTAGGGAGAATTCTCTGTTTAGGCTGAATTTCCTAACCTAGTGAGTCCCCCAGCAGCTTTGCTGGTTTTCTGGAGTTTGTTTTTTCCATCCTGCCAAGAGTGAGACTCTTTTTCTCCCACTCTTGGACATGAATGTGTGTAATTCCTTTGAATGTCAATGTGTTCTATGAGCTATGGGGTCTTTTACTCCCTAGGGTCTCATATGTTTTTCTATGTGTGTTACACTACACCCTATGTGCCGTAGCACTGGGGATTCCTAGCGGACCTCCATCATAGACTCCATACCCGGGGACTGACTACTGTCTCCCCGGGCATGTAAAGTCACTATTGCTTTTACTAGACCTAAATTTACTAACAGAACTAGTACAAACCATCCTATTGTGGACGTACTAGTAGGGGTAATTCGATTACTCCTGGGTCTGTTATTCGAGAGGGCACTGTCCCACCCCCCCTCGTCGAGTTTTGGCTGGTGGCAGTGGAAACTACTTGTTATATTCGACCCCGAATATAACCCTATGCGATTCTTCCCATTGTTGGAGATTGATACTTCTTCTCGTTAATCTCTAACATACCACCGGTCTACTTATCTTAAATAAGCCTATCGTATGGTATCTTCTGCCAGAACTCGGTTTTTAAAATGGCGTCTGTGTTCGTCTCTGTGACTCCTAAACCAAAGGTTGAGCCCTTTGTTCCACTTTTGGCAGGCTTCGGTACAGAGACCCTCCAAAGTGGTGCCATTCTATCTGGGTTACCACAGACGTGTGGGAGGGTGTTTAGGCACCCTGGACCGAGTTGCCTTGCCAACTCCGGTCACACTCTGGTGTGATTGGCCCAAGTGGTGAGCCTCCCCGCTCACCACTTAGCGTGTTTTGATCGACAGCTAGGCTGAATGAATGGGGGTTTTCTGCATAAAAGCAGCGCTTTTGGGACTGGATCTTCAGAAGTCTCCACAGGACCTAAGAATCCAACGAGGGTAAAGCTGAGCCGACCTGCAACGACGACACCTCCGTTGGAGCCCTGCTGAACCGACTCACCACTTCCCAACGACAGAGGAGATCTCCCTGCCGGAGAGTCTCTTCCCCTGACTGGTGGGAACAACCAGTCACCTTTGCTTTTTCTTCGCTCCAGGAACAGTGGTCAAATTGCCCGTGTAGAGCGCCTCGGCAACTGGATAGCCACTACCCCTGTACCGCGACCAAAAGGTGGTGCCTTGTGACGGAGCACTCCGCGGCTGGTCTCTTCCCTGGTGGTGCACCGGATTTCACTTTTCTTCGACGACGAGATCAGCTCTACTCTTGGCAAAGACCTGACGTGCATCCACCACCAGGAACAACTGCCCCCGCCGGAGTTGACTCTCCACAAACAAGGTACCGTACCCGCCTGGCTTCCCTTTCTGCTGGATAGAGTGAGGTGTCTGAATCTTCGCCTTTCCATTGGGTCGCCTCCAAGCATTCACTAACTTTCTGTTCTGAACTGGTCCAACCTTTCCGTAACAATTTGCGATAAAGACTCGAAGCTCATTTCCACTGAGACACTTTTGGGACATATCGCCTTGCCTCTTTCCGAGTGGGCCTGGCCTCTGAACTTTGTGATCTGCAGTAGACCCTGCCTTACATGCATTTGTCCGTAAAGTATTGGTACATTGTTGATTTCATAACCTGCCTTATTTTTCTCTCCCGTCCTAACGAATACTAGAGTGCCATCTAGGTTAAAGCATACACCTCTGTCTGCAAATAAGTGATGCCGGTGAACCTAAACTTGTCGAACTATTGTTAGGGGGATTGATCTTTTTCTTTGTAAAGTAATTGTGATTGAAGTTGTTTGACGTATTAGTGCCATAGTGTTTTCTATAGATGTGTTGTTATAAATAAATACCCTTATATCTTTACACCGAAGCCTTGTTCCGTGTTTGCTTGTTCTACTGTGTAGATTCCCCTATATTGTATACTCCACATACTGCCTAACTCTTCTTGAGGGAAGTCTGACTGCTCAGCCACAGCTACTAAGTGAATCTGTGTGGTACAGACTGCTACCAAGTGGGTTTACTGCCAAACACCTGTAGTCCTAAATCTTTTGCAGTGGTCCCAGAGGGAACTCCACTGGTTTCCGCCTAACACCCCACCTATAATCAAATTATTGCAAACTCAAAGGGTCTTTGCAAAGGGTTTACCGGTCTTGTCTGCTGCTAGATGCATGCTTTCAATACCTTTTTATGTCCATTAATGACCTCAGAGACATCCACCATAATATATAATGTTGGTGCAGTATGAGGCCCCTTTGTTTTAGGTAGCTCTTCATCAATGATGTTTTTTGGGGTTGTCTGTCCAGAGTCCAGTTCCTCTATTTCCGATGTTTCTAGTGCTTTTGACACTCCAGTACATTTATCAGTAGAATCTTTCAACATTTCAAAGAGATCCTACCCTCGGTGAAGTAGCGTGTATGACCTGTGGACTGGATATTTGTATGAATGCTGTTTTGGATAAGCTATAGAGGATTGCAATGCAAAATGTCTGACTTAAATCTAAATATCCGATGTATGGCTGCATAGCAATTACTGGAAACATTCCAAGCAAATCTCAAATCCATTCACTTTTGAGGAGTTCTAAATTACAAAACCAGTTTTGGCATGATGGTGGGCATCACCTGCAAAGATTTTTAAATCTTTCTTGTCTATATCAGTGCAGAAGCATTGGTTGGGCAGGTGTTATTGGTTGCATCTGCAGTGTGAGTGTGAGGTAGTAAAAGGACACTCACACCCCCGTTTTCCCAAATTACACAAGACATTGCAGAGGTGATAGCTAGAGCTATTATAGGCAAAAAAATTGACTATTGCTGCAGCCGTCTAATTGGCATCGGCCAATCTGAGATGAAACACATGCAAGTCATCCAAAACCGTGCAGTCAGGGTGATTAAGAATCTAAAATCGAGGAACCATATATCTACACCGGCTTCCAGTGAAAGCAAGATTCCCTTTCCGAATGTTGCTCATTACACATAAATGTTTGCTGGGCTTAATTCCAGCATTTTTAAAGGAGGAAATAGTTGAGAAGCAGAATCAAAGACAGCTCAGAAACAGCAACAAAGCACAGCTAAAAACTCGTCACTGCAAAACGAAAAGAACCCTTAAGGGAGCTTTCAGTATAGCTACTCCTCTGGCCTGGAATGAACTTGCATTGGACACTTAGAGAAACACAATCGACACGTTCAAGAAGAAACTGAAAACACTCATATTTTGCTAGACGAAGAAATTCAGCCCGCCAGCCAGTGTAGCCTACTGACAAATACCTGTCTGCCCCAATCTGTCTGTTATGTTCTATGTTGCGCCCTTAAGCCCACGGGTAATCAGATGAGCGGTACAAATGGGAAAGTAAAGTAAAGTAAAATACTGCCTGGCTCTGCTTGTAGTGAAAAAATTAAAGGTGTTTACCTATTCTGCCTGAGGTCTGACAGCTAATCTGTCAAAGGCTGTTAGTGGTGGCAGCAGTATAGTTAGAAGCAACAATGATGCAAGCAATGATGATGATGATGATACTCTCCTTGTCCTTATTGTGTGTACCTTGTCAGTTGCTATGGTGAAGAGAAGCCAACTTCAGTTTACTCATGATATGCTGCTGACTGCCTTGCTTCAACTGCCGCTGCAGCTAATGGTATATCCTGAGAGTTATTTTGAATATTCAGCCGTGGTGAGTAACGTTGGTGTTACAGGTGTTCCAAATAGCTTGTGCTGACACTGCCACTCCCCACTAGCAGGCATACCAGCAAATTTCTCAAAGGTTTCTGTTGTATAATTATCTCGACAGATAACAGGAGGCGTCTTGGCTTCTTTGATGTCCTTTTATTTAACAGTAGACATCGTCTTTATCTGTAACAGTATAATGAAAGATTGTCAATGGGCAACAGGCCCTTAAACTGTGGTTAAGCTAGTACATAGTTATTAGGTCTCTTCATAGGCTCTGGGGCCTGTGCTGGAGAGAAGCACACAGGACGCGTCCGTCTCCTGTCCACTGCTCCCTCGTAATCCACGGTACGAGCGCGGGGGCGGCACTTCCGGCCGCGGGCGAGATCTCGCGAGACCAGCGGGTCTTGCGATATCTCTACACACCTCCCCCTGATAATGCAAAGGCAGTTCATTGCAATACATAGTCATTGTATCTCACCAGTCTTCTGTGTTCCCTTCGTGGCCGATCGCCTTTCTCACTGTGCACATCCTGCTGCTCATCTTCTCGATCTACCATTGGTGGATCCGCTTCCAACTCAGTTTCTTACCTTTCTCTGCCATCGGTCTCCGGCTCACGTTCTTCCTCTCTCTCATAGTCCATTTCTCCTTCGGCTTCAGATCTTTCCACGGTCTTCTCTCTCTCTTGCCTCTTTTCAAACAAGGCTACTCTTTCCATGTTCCATGTGCGCCCATCTTCGATGCGGACGTGGTTGGTTCCTCGGTGAATCACCTTTACGGGTCTGCTGAACCGTGAGCCCGTGATTTGATCCTTCGTCGGTAGCCGTATTTTGATCCAGTCTCCTTCTTTAACATCTGACCCTTGTTTGGTCCTTCTTCTTCTCTCACTCCATATTTTCATGCGTGCTTTGCTGTTCTCTATTCTCCATACCACTTCCGACATGTCTACTTCTTCGTCTTCTCTTACTTTGGCCAACTATGGTGGCACTAGCGTGGAGGCTGTTCTCCTCCCTCTCAACATGCGAAACGGGGAGATTTGGGTGATCCCGTTGGGAGTCAGCCTGTGAGCCGCTATGACCTCTTTTGTTGTTTTGAGCGGGTCCATCCCGGAAGCAGTCGCTAATTGGATAACTCCCTTGATAAACCTGTTGGCTCTCTCGACAAGCCCGTTGGCTTGGGGATGATATAGCGCTGCTTTCTTCTGGTGTATGTGGTGCTTCTTCAGGAATAGTTCCATGTCCCTGGAAATCAGTTGTACCCCATTGTCCGTTACTAACTCATTGGGGAGCCCTTCCCTCTGGAAAATGGCGGTAAGGACCTCTATTACTGTTGCGGTGGTGATGTTGGGAACAAACTCGGCTTCAACCCACTTTGATAAGTAGTCCACTAGCACTATGCCGTACCGATGTTCGGGCGCCATTGCCTCCAATGGTCCTATGAAATCTAGACCTACTTTTGACCACACCGCTTCTGGGACTTCTGTGGGGATGAGGGGCGCCTGTCTGATCTTTAGGCGCTTGTCACTGTTAAGACACTCATGGCATCTCTCGATCATGGTGCGGATCTCTTGATCCATGGACGGCCACCAGTAGGCTTCCCTCACTCTTCAACGTGTCATAGTGTTCCCCAGGTGGCCCGCATGGGCTCTGCAGAGAATGGTCTTCCTCATACCCCTGGGCGGGATTACCTGGTCCGTTTTCATGATTATTCCGTCGGCCTCTGAGATCTCATCTGCCACTTTCCAATAAGGTCTCATACCTTCTGGAACTGCCTTTTCATTTGGCCAACCATTTCTGATCCACTCTCTGATTCTTGCACTGGTCGGATCCTTTCCATCTTCTTCCATCCAGTGTTTCTCACTGAGTTCTAGGTAGTCTGGTGCCTTGAGATCTGTAACGGATGCTACAATGCATTCTTCTTGCAGGAAGGTGGTGGCATTGTCCTTGCCCTCTGGCAATCTTGACATGCAGTCCGCCTGCGAATTCTTCCATCCTGAGATGTGTTGTACCTCAAAAGTGTATTCCTGCAGTTTGGCTGCTATGCGTGCTAATCTGGGCGTTGATACCTTGGTGCCGCCTGGGCTGAGAATGTGGATGAGGGGTTTATGGTCGGTAACTAACTTGAATTTTGTGCCCCACACATATGTTCTGAAATGTTCTACGTCCCATGCACACGCTAGCATCTCCTTCTCTATGGTGGAGTAGTTTTGTTCAGCTGATGATAAGGCTTTCGAGGCAAAAGCTACCACATGTTCCGTGTCACCTTTCTTCTGAGTTAACACAGCTCCTAGTCCGTATGCACTGGCGACTGATGTGATGACTGTACCCCACTCAGGGTTGAACGGTTGCAAGCACGGCACTTCTACTATATGTCGTTTTATGCTTTCCACCGCTTTCTTCTGGGGTTCTTGCCACGTGTACTCCGATCCCTTTTTGAGGAGTTCGCGGAGCGGCGCTGAGGTTTCCAAGAATTTGGGAATGAATTTAGCATAGTACTCTGCCAACCCGAGGAATGACCTCACTTCGTCTTTGTTGGTGGGTTCCGGTGCTTTAGTTATGGCCTGCATTAAATTTTGTTTGGGATTTATGCCTTTCTCTGATATTTTGTACCCCAAATACTCAACTTCTTTCGCCTTGAATAGATCTCTAGTCGCACATGCTACAGACATAGCAGACACTATCCTAGAAAATGACCTTGACTTCATCGCCATTGCAGAATCCTAGCTCCACGAGGCAGAAGGTCCTGCACTAATGCTAGCAGTCCCAGACAACTATACGATCCCCAGAGCTGATAGACTAGAGGCACGAGGAGGAGGAATAGCGATTATCGCCAAAACAAATCTTTCTATGAGAGTCACTTCTACACCTAACCTTAAATCATGCGAGTCTCTCTCCATTAAGCTACCCACGGCCAGTTCTCAAACATTAAATATCCATCTCCTCTATAGACCCCAGGCACTATCAGTACCTTCAATGAAGATATTACCACTGTTATCTCGGAGAAGCTAAAAAACTTTTCACAAACCTTAGTGCTAGGAGATTTTAACCTAGGGTACAATGATATCAATGATCACCAGGCCACTGCCGTAGCCAACACTCTGACAGAACTAGGTTTCACACAAAAAGTGAACATGTCCACCCATACCAAAGGGAGAATGCTGGACTGGATTGCCAGTCACAACTGCAACCTATCCATTACCTCCATTGCCCCACAAATATGGACTGACCACCACCTAATCTCCTTCACTCTCAATACTAAAAGACCCACTGCTCTAACACCCCCCCTCGCAGCGTCTACACTAACTAGAAACAAGAAAAATATCACAGCAGACAAAATTCTGCCCCATATCGTACCGAAGCTTAACTCCTTACCAGACCATACTGACCCAGGCCTTCTAGTAGAGGTATTCAATAACGCTATGACCACGGCCCTCTACAGCATTGCTCCACTTAAACTTAGGAACAGTAAACCAAAAAAGCATCTTAACTCTTGGTTCACGCCCCACCTAAAAAACCTAAGATTACAGAAAAGAAAATGCGAAACGGTATGGAACCTACATCCTACCGCAGAAAATAAAACTAATCTAATAAATATCTCAACGCAATACAAAAAGGATATCATCCTGGCCAAACAAGAAACGTACAATAATAGGATTACCCAAGCCAACTCCAGTATGAAGGAGCTCTTCTCTATTCTAAAAGAATTAGAAACCCCTATTGCAGTACAGGATTACTCCATTAAAGACATAACTTGGTGCACAGACATACAGCTGGCACTAACCAACAAAGTAGCCAACCTCCAAACAGAAATTGCTCTAAAGAAAGCCTCATTATCATCCCAAACCCAAATTCCCCTGAAAAAAACCCTTATACCTAAACCTAAAGAACTCACCCAATTCAACTTCTTTAAGGTCTCAGAGATCGAGGTAGAGAAAACCATTCTTGGACTCAAACCATCCAACTGCAAAGGCGACCAATGCCCAGCACAACTGATCAAGGATGCCGCTAGAGACCTAGCTCCCTTCATCACCAAATTTATTAATGCCTCCTTTACCACTGGCACCATCCCACACAACCTAAAGGAATCCTGGGTACTCCCCCTCCTGAAAAAACAAACACTGGACCCCAACATTCCCACACACTACAAGCCCATCACCACGGTGCCATTTTTACTAAACATACTAGATAAGGTAGCATACACCCAAATTCAGAATTTCCTCGAGGTGAACCATCTCCTTGGCACCCCCCAATCTGGCTTCCGCCTCCGACATGGCACAGAGACCGTCCTTATCGACTTAAAGGCCCAAATAGACTCACTCAGAGACGAGGGTAAATTAGCACTCCTCCTCCTACTAGACCTCTCAGCTGCCTTTGACCTGGTGGATCACAGAGTCCTGTGCAGTCACTTGGACTCTGCGGCCCATTTTTCAGGCGAGGCCATAGTCTGGATACAGTCTTTCCTCAGTGACAGGACCATGAGGGTGTTCTCCCCTTCAGCGGCAGCAGACCCGATACCCATTACTTGTGGAGTGCCCCAGGGATCTTGTGTCTCGCCCACACTCTATAATATCTTCACCAAGCCTCTCTTTGATGATCTTGATAATCTGGGTATCACCTATACCAATTACGCAGACGATACCCAGATTCTCCTACCACTTACCGGGGATTATGGTGAAGATCTGGCTCTGGTGAAAAGAGTCTATAGCATCGTTCAGGCATGGATGGCCAACCATGGCCTATGCCTGAATGATGACAAAACGAAGCTCATCATCATGGGTACCGCTCCTCGCATTTCTAAACTCAACCCAAATTACTCAGCATTCATCATCGATGGGAACACTATGAAGGTCGCCAGAGAAGTAAAAACTTTAGGTTTCTACCTCGACTCGACCCTATCCCTCACCAAACAGGTAAACTCACTGGCCTCATCCACGGCCTATACATGTAAATTAATACGAGCCGGGAAACAATTTCTGCCAGATGACAGCTGCCTGATCCTATCCAGAGCCCTTATCCTATCAAAATTAGATTATTGTAATTCCCTCTACATAGGGGCAACTAAACAAACCATTAACAGAATACAAGTGCTCCAAAATAATGCACTTAGAGCGGCCCTAAGTATTTCCAGAAGAGCACTTATTTCTGAAATAAGACGGAAACACAAATGGCTCTCTACCCAAGAAAAAATCAACCTCAAATCTACCTCCCTCATCCACAAATGTCTAAATAACAAAGCCCCTTGTTACCTAACAGAACGCTTTACTAGAAAAAAAAACACTAGATCAACAAGAACAGTCAGTCCCAACTGCCTGTTAGTGCCCAGATTTAAACTGACCACTATTGGAGGGTCCAGCTTCCCAGTCAGGGCAGCTCAACTGTGGAACTCCCTACCTCACACGCTTAGATCTGACCAAACGTTCTACAACTTCAGAAAGAACACAATAAAATGGCTCACCGAGAATGCTATGTAACCCACATTCTCCCCACGCACCTACTGTATGCACTGTACCTGATATAGATCTGCTATTATGTAAACGTCAGCTATATGAAGACTTGCTGTCTACTCACCGCTTCTTATATGTACTCTACTGCCTTACCTTCACCCTGTGGAGCCAACAAAATTGTTTTTACCATGCTCTGTATATTTGTAACCTCTGTAACCAAGCTGTAAGCCCTCTTACCACATGCGCCCTGCTACCTCAGGGTCCGGTGCGCACAATAAATAAATAAACAAACAAACAAACAACCCCAATGAAACAATTGACTAATATTAAAATTCCCAGATGTGTCTAATTCTTTAACTACCATAATGTAATATCACATCCATCAATATTACTAGTAGTGACTGTCATCCCACTGCTATCACTATTATCATATTTATTATTCGAAATTTGGTTTCCTTAACTGCTCTGACCATCAATGCTAAAAACTCCGCTGACCCCACTCATTTCACAAAATGACAGTTCAGACATTTCCTAGCCACAACCCCTGACACAGAATTTTATCATTATTAGTGGAAATTATCAGTTGAAAACTAATATCACCCATTTTTAATAACAATGTTATTGTTTTTGCATATATAGTAGTAACTGTATTTCTCCAACATATAACCCTTGTGATAATAGGTGATGCTGTTACCCAACATAGTATATCAACCTTGAGAGAATGAAGGGCTGAGCCAGCTCTGTTGTTGTTCAAGCCTTTCAGTGTATGGGTTGATGATTTCTCTGTAAGAATATGTGTGTGCAGTCAAAGCCGCATTCATCTCTCACAGCCTGCAACTCTTCTGGAAAATGTAGATGGATGTAGTCAATGACTGAAACTACTCCAGCAAACCTCTTCTTGGCCAAGCTTCCATTTTTCATTACACGTACCCTGTCTGACTCTCAGGGGAGGTTGAGCTTGAGATTCAGAGTGAAAATCTATACATTTGGGCAGGGAAGGAATGTGATGAATTGCCATCTATCTTTTTAATTTATAAATTAATAAATAAAATGATGCAGGTAATTACATCTCTGAAAGGGTAATCTGTTGATCAGATTCCTCTTTTATAAACACCATGACAAAAGCATAATGTACACCTTTGTAATGCTGCATCAGTAGCCTGATTGCAGCACCTGCCCTACAGTGGCACACAACAGGTTCAGTCACAGGTGCCCTCTTGACCGCTGAAGTGATAGCCAAAGTCACTGCACTTCAGGGGTGGCATTTAAGATGTGCATCCTTGTTCCAAAATATATTAATATTATGGGTAGTCCACGCTTGTGGCAGGATAAACTCTAAAGTAAGCCATGCCTGAGCTAGTGCATGGTGCATTGAACTGCTCATAATAATTGCAGTCACATCCAATTTGATATCACACATGTGTCAACGCCCTTGAATCAGCTCAGCTGTGGAAGGTGATGTGTATTCTGGCCATACAAGCTGGTCCTACCACATTGACAGGACGGGAACCTGAATGGCCACGCCTTTTCCTTGACCTCTTTGTGAGAGTAGGTATCATTTGTCATTTGAGGCTCCTCCACCTCTACTAGGCACTGTGTATAGGTTGGGTTCCTGAGTACTACTGCCAATATCGAATTACTATATCCTCCCTTACTTTATTTTGTAGGTATCACCCTCACCACATAGGGAGCCACTCAACAGGTTGCTGTCCTGGGCCCAGGTATCAAAGGAGCACACCTAATCAGAATGAGTAGCCTCACACCAGGGTGCTGCATGCCAATGGGGCCTTTGATCTGATTGAGAAATAAAGGGGGCAGGGTTAGTGAAGATGGGGAGAGCTCTGTACATTTGGGGGAAGTTTCCACCCTTTTCACTACAGTACATTCCAGAGCTGCTTTTGGCATTCATCGTTCTTCGAACCTCAATTCACCGTTTTCAAACTTGTTTACTGCTGCATCATGCCAGCAGAAGAATTCCATTGCCTCAGCTCAAACCAAGAAATGCTGCTGTCTCTCCCTTGGTCAAAGAGGCAGCTTCTTCATAATCGTGCCCGTAAATCAATCTGAACAGCGGCCTTCACGCCCCCTCTTTGAACCAACTCACCTTCGTATCCTGCTACCAGTTCGCTGCCGTCAAATCTGGACTCCTGAATTGAACCTGCTGGCCTCCTGATCAACACAGCCTGAGAAACGTTTCAAACTGCACCGTCAATTGCACCCCGGCTCAACAACAGCTTGCCGCTTGATCACTGCGACCACTGCATCCTCGAACTGAATAGAACCATGCAACCTCATCAAGAAGTCTGGTTTGATGCTATCAAACCACCAAGACACCTGAAAAGGTATTATTGACAATACATGCCCCCTTAACCCCATGTCTATGTGTGGGCCCTAGAGACTGATAGGTCATTTTAATCCCCTTTGCAACCACAAGAACATTTGTATTTTTTTTTTTTTTAACATTGAGAGCTTGAATTGCTTGTCCTTCCACAGTCTCATTACCCAGAGTGCTGCTTATTATGTGTTGCTTGGATAGGGGTGGGTTTTTGCAGTGTTTTCTGGTTAGTTAATATTGTATGTGTGCTTAACTAAAGTATATATATTTTTATAGAAGCTTGATTGGACATTCTTTTATTGTGGAATGTTATACTTCGGTGTTTGGGTTGCTACTGAACAAAACTCAACCACAGGCCACGTTCACTTTTATGATTGTGTTGTTTCTTGGTTTGTAGAAGTGTGGGAGACTTTAGGCTCTGCTCATCCCTGTACACATGCAGGACAAAAGTCAATTCATCACAAAGAGTCAGTTACTACACTCTTTGGGAAGGCACGATAGAGTAGTTAAGCTGAAACCTACAACCACAACCACAGCTACTTTAATATATGCAATTGCTCAGTCGGTACCTACACACCCAGCAATATATCAAGGACACGCCGCTGAAAGGCAACAATCTCCACCATTTAGAGAACACCCAATTATAATCTCTTAATTGTCAAGTGAGCTCCCCTTGAGCTCAGTCTGTTGCATTCGATGAAGCATTTCTAATTCAGTATCAGACACTCCTGCTAAAGGTTTAGCTGAAAGGTAGGATTTTCAGACCCCTGTGACAGTGGATGCAGCTGTGATACTGTTGGTGAGATTGCTTACTGTTTACTCTTTGCTCCATCTGAATCTGGCACAAGTATCTCTCCAACATTCCATTGCAAGTGGAACACTTTTGCCCACGGATAATCTGTCAATTCCGGTACATAGTGCAGGAGAAACTGTAGAGGTCTCGCGAGATCTCGCCCGCGGCCGGAAGTGCCGCCCCCGCGCTCGTACCGCAGATAACGAGGGAGCAGAGGACAGGAGACGGACGCGTCCTGTGTGCTTCTCTCCAGCACAGGCCCCAGAGACCTAATAACTATGTACTAGCTTAACCACAGTTTAAGGGCCTCTTGCCCATTGACAATCTTTCATTATACTGTTAAAGATAAAGTCGATGTCTACTGTTAAATAAAAGGACATCAAAGAAGCCAAGACGCCTCCTGTTATCTGTCGAGATAATTATACAACATAATTGGCGACGAGGATTACCACTGAAACCCGCGCAGAACCATGCAAGGAGCGACACCACCACCGCCCTTCCTGCAAACTCCAGGTAGACCTGCCATTCCGTGGCCACAATGGCAACCCTTGTTCACGACATATGTAGAGGCCTTGGGCGGTGCGGGCTACTCGGCGGCGAGACGCAGGGCGATGTTACTTAATGCCCTGGGCGTCGAAGGGCAGAGGGTGTTCGAAAGTCTCACCCCGGAGCCGGTGGCAGGTGACAACGACGACATTTTCAAGGAGGCCGTAAGAAGGATTGTTAAAAGGTTCGCCAGCAAAGAGAATACGGTCCTGCACAGAATCCGGTTCTAAAGCCGCAAGCAGGAAGCCTCAGAACCCGTTGATGACTATGTTACCAAGCTGCGCAAACTGGTGGCGCTTTGCAACTTTGGTAACAATGCCGAGAGCCTCATCTGCGACATGCTGGTGGTTCACACCAACAGCAGGAAAGTACAAGACAAGTTCATTTTGGAGAAGGAACTTCTGCTGGATAAAGCGATTGAAATAGCGAGAGCGGTCGAGGAAACGGCCGGGAGAAGGAAAGAACTCGCAGGAGGCCACAGTCCTGCCGAAATACAAGCAGTGGCGTTCCCGACACGAGAGAAGGGAAATGGGGGAAGAAAGAACCACTGAAATGCCACAGGTGCACAAGCACGAAACACCTAGCGTTCGACAGAGAGTGCCCGGCCAGAGACAAAGAGTGCTCGGTATGCAAAAAAATTGGTCAGTTCTCTAATGTGTGTCGTTGGCGCAACAAGAAAATCATGAGCGTAAACACTGACCACAACACGGAGAGGGAATCGTCCTCCGAAGACGAAGGGAGACCTACAGTTATCATGGTGAACAGCCCACGGGCCAGAAGAGAAAAACCCCATTGTGCAATCAAGATCAATGGGTTGGAAACAAGAGTCATGGCTGATTCAGGTTCTGATCTCACCATAATACCCCTGCGCACGTACAAAGAGATGATGGGGACAGAAAAAGTCCAAGTGCTCACCACACGGCACAGGCCTACGGTTTTTGGCGGGGCGTCAGTAGACCTACTGGGCTACATCAAAGGGAAAGTGGAGTTTAAAGGAAGAGAGACCACCACCAAAGTCTATTTCAGTCAAGAAGGCCCAGCGGTATTAGGATAGAACGACCAGGCTAAGCTGAAAATCAGACTGGACCCCAGCATGGAAGATCAGGTACTGTCAGTCAGTGGGAGGAGTACGCCAGTAGCTAAAGGAGATTATCCTAAACTATTTTCGGAGGAGGCAGGACACATCAAGGGCTTTGTCCACAAAATATTGCTCAAAACCAATGCGGTCCCAGCCAAACACAGAGTAAGGCCAGTACCAGCAACTGCGAGAGACACACTCAGAAGTCAATTGGACAGAATGAGGATGGATGGCGTCATTGAAGAAATCGAAGCTTCTGAGTGGCTGAGCCCAGTCGTACTTATAAAGAAACCGAACTCACAAGAGTTAAGGGTTTGCATCGATCTTCGCAGCCTAAACTTGGAAGTTATCACGGACAGCTACCCACTGCCGAGCATTAATTGATCCTCATGATGAAGGAAGTCAAAATATTCTCTAAACTGGACATGAGGAACGCGTACCACCAAATACAATTGCACAAGGAGTCCAAACCTCTCACCGCTTTCATCACCCCGTTTGGCACGTACCAGTTCACCAAGATGCCATTCGGCTCATCATCAGCTGCCTCAGCGTTTCAATGAATGATGGATGCTCTACTACAGAACGTCAGAAACGTGGCCTATTTCCAGGATGACATCCTTGTCTATGCAGGGGATGAACAGACCCACGATGCCACATTGAGAACAGTCCTCACCAAACTGCAAGAAGCGGGAGTGAGATTAAGGTATGAAAAATGCGTTGATTAAAGCACCTTTCAGGTCAGATTCTGGCAGTAGTGTAGGACTCCAGTTAGCAGTGGTAAATCGGTTGGTGGTGGTCTTATTTCTTTTAAGGGGGGGGTTTGCGGCTGGGAATAGAGGTGGTTTCCAAAGGACCTTTTGGTCAAGGGTGATCCAAGTTGATGTTATATTTGTTAACAGGTTCGAATATTTTAGGTAGTCGTGCCCGGAGTCTAAGGTTTCTCTGAGCTGTGCTACAGGGGGATTTAGAGATAAGTTGCATATGAGAGGCTCCTGCGCACTCTGAGGGCAGTGTGGAAGGCATGGTGATATAGACAGTAATAATAAGTAGAGCTATCAGGTTAGTAAGTGATGCTCGATGGACTGGGGTAGGCAGGTTAGCAACTAGATACAACTCCCATCCAGACTATTCAGCATAGTCAATGGTCCTGGGTCAACGTAGAGGTAATCCAAACAAATTGGAGAGCTGCAGATCGAAGACTTCTGTTTTAGATGGAGGGCTCTCATATATGTTGTCAGGTGGCAATAAAGATTTGGGTGTGTAGTTGGACTGCGCAAACAGACTTGCTGTTCCAGTATTCAATACTCTAAAATTAATTTGAGTCCCAAAACATAATCATAATCAAATAAACATAATCAAAATAGATGTAGCCATCCAATATGTGCATGGTGATTTATTCTTTTCACAGCAGACACATGTTTCGACGCATGTTTCAACTAATCGGTCGAAGGCCGCTTCTCCCCTTGTTGCCCCTTCGGTTCTCGACACCTTTTTCCTCCTCTTGAACTACCTCCCTGGGATAGCTGTCTCGTTGTGCGGTCTGCCTTGCTCGTAGTGTGCTCTCAAGCTCCACCTTTTATCCCTGTGGGGAAGGTTCGTGTGACTCTGGCCAATTGGCTGACTTTGCCTGACCCTTGTGTTGGCACATGTCAGGTAAACGGCTCTGGTGTTAGTCTGTTGTATTTCATGTCGCGAGAAAGCCCATTGGCTGACAAGGACACCCCGTCCAATGCCTCCACCTCAGGCAGCCCCCCAGGCAGGACAGTCCCCCAGGCAGGACAGTCCCCCCAGGTAGGACAGCCCCACCAGGCAGGACAGTCCCGCCAGTAATAATCACCCTACCCACCCTTACCGGTCCCATAGCTTCCGTGATGGGGAGACGGGATGTAATGCAGGCAAATTAGGAGAAAATCGAGTGCCTCGCCACAGCACACAATCGGCACATTAAGGCCGTCAGCTGTGTCATCTGCAGTGCAGCTAAAACCGTGGCCATGGACAATGCCTGCACCAGGATGGTGGTTGAGATATGCACAGCATCCCTCACCAGTTTCGGTCAAAGGGTAAGGAAGTTATATGAGTGCCTAGCTGCATTTGCAGAACAGACGAGGGACACTAACAACCTCCTCTGGCAGCATATCCATTCAGACGCCTCCATCCCCTCCATCGCCACCACCCCCACCGAGGAGTCCCAACAGGAAACCCCATGCTAGAGGATACAGCATCGGCTGCAACAGCGCTCTCCCACTATCAGTACATGCAGCAAGCGGCCAAGTCCCCAATGAATACAATGTGCTCTATCCACCTAAGAGGCCATTATATGGACATATGGTTGGAAGGGGGGTTGCGTGCTGTGGAGTTGTTGGGGGTAGGGGTAGGGGGCATGTGCGCTGGTGTGTTGTTGGGGGAGGAGGTGTATGGGGTTTGGTTCAATCTTATTAAAAGCCGTTGAAATCAGAAAAAATGCAAGGACATTCATGATTGTGTAGTAGTGCTCTTTAATCAAAAATATGTCCAGGTAGTGTATTAGGTCCAGTCACTGTGTCAAAAATAATTGTCAATCAGTGCCTATCTGGCCAGCCTCCCCTCACTCCCCCCATCCCTGTGTGCATCAGGCCTGGCTCTGGCCACTTGGTATTCGTCATCATCAACCCCTGGGTGTTGCCTGTCTGCATCAGGAGGCAGGGGCACATTCTGGCTGAGTCAGATGCCGTGAAGTAAAAGTCCAAAAGCACGTTCAATGCAGATGTGTGTCCAGCTGTGTGCATGGTTGTAGGCATGTTCATGTGGTGTTCTAGGGTCACATACTGGGGTCATCAGCCAGGTGAGCTGCGGGTATCCTGAGTCAACTGCATGGGACTGTATGACAATATCAGGCATTTGTACCATGCGTAGGTCTGCAGAATCAGACTATTCAACCATTACACACTGTGGGCATTCCTGTGAGCACTAGGGCCATGCAATGAGTGATGGGTGTCCGTCCTTTCAATTGCATGCCATGTATTATTTGTCCTGTTCATGCACACTGTGTTATTGAGGTGGATGTCATGCGTCCGCTGACTGCACATGGGATTGCTGCTGTGGCATGGGTGGATACGGCACCACAGGTAAGGGTGTGCATGGGCCACTTGTACTCATCATGAATGGGCATGGACTCACAGTTTGTACCTATAATAGAGTGTAGGAATATTCCCTTACATTACTGTGCAAGGGGCATTGTGAGCTGTGTGCCCTGGGTTCAACCTGCAACGCCCTGTGCATATGGCTGGCCCAGTGTACAATTACAATTCAAAGAAAGTTAAAGAGAATACATGTGTCACAAGGTAGCCCGGAAATAGAGAGAGTTGCCGGAATCACAGTAAGAAAGACTGGACAGAAGACAGGCAGAAGAGATAAAGACTGAGAGAAGACGTGCCATTTGGCAATGCAGAAGACCCATTGGTACTGTAGATCAATAGGCATGCTAAGAAAAGATTAGAAACAAAATACTTTGCAACATGAAAACAACCAGTGCAGAGAAGGGAAACTGGAACACTGTGGCTCTCCAGAAACCTCTCAAGGACAGATGAAAACAAGAAAAGTGAATGAAATGGAATTTGAAACCCAACGTTTTCAGAATAATAACAAAATGCATGCTAGAAGAATACAACAAGGTGAATGCAAGGCAAAGTCAAGTTTGCAAGTGTGTAGAGTGAATCATATGAGGAAAGCCCTGGCAAGAGAGTATCCCAGGCACTGTCAAGTTTGCAAGTGTGTAAATTGAATCACATGAGAAAAGCCCTGGCAGGAGAGTATACCAGGCAACATCAACTTTGCAAGTGCACACGAGAAAAGCCCTGTCAGGAGAGTATACAAGGCAAAGTCTAGTTTGTAAGTGCACAAAGAAGCCGCAGAAGAAAGTCCTGGCAAGAGAGTACACCAGGTAAAGTAAAGTCTAAGTTGTTTTGTTGACTGGAGAACCCCCCCAATAAAGACTCATACATTTAGGAGTTTATAGGTGTTGTAAAGAGACCTGGGGAAGGGAGGCAGCTCCCCGAGAGTGAACTGCGATGACAAGAGGAGTTAGTTATCCTCTTGGGCTATAAAGACCTTTGGTTGTGTAATCGATTCATTGTGGCGGTGAAGAGAAACCGTGGGAAGGGAGCCATCCCCTGGAGCTGTGAACTTTTGTATTGGAGTTACATTTTTCATTTGATCCTGAACATTTGTGTACTGTTAAGCCCAAAGACATTATCCTTCTCACATTAGAGTTACTTGTAGATTGTGAGGGCTAGGATAAGATTTCGGACACAGGACATTTTGCTTTGGACATCTTGACACGGGACACACCCTTAGTTTTTGGTTGAGGTAGGAAAATACCTCTTAGTGTGTATTCCCTATGTCAACCAAAAATGCAGCTAGGCATTTTCAAACCCCTTTGTATTTTGAATAAAAGTTTATAGCCAAAATTACAAGCTCTCTGTGTCCGTGTCTCATTCTTGGTTACTCACAGTTTTAAATATGGAGAGAAAAGCAAGAGTAGAAACAAAAATAATGCCAGGAAATTCTTATAGAAGAAGAGAAGTAAAGAAGGGAAAGGGGAAAATGAAGAGAGGGCATAGGAGATGGAATAGATGATGCAGAAAATAATATGACCCTAGCTGTGCAGGGGTAAAGATGAATAAAATGAGAAGTCATGCAGGACTGCATCGTAAAAAGAAAGGCAGAACGTGAAGAATGAAGATAGCCCAACTAAAGGAAATGAAAACAAAATCTGAGTGTCATCACCTTAGCAACGACAATAAAGGTTGAAAAAAGAGATAATAGTTGAGAGAGAAATAGTATAAACAGAGAAAAGGAGAGAACCAATGGCCTAGACTTGAGGGCCTCTGAAATGGAGAGGAGAAGCAGAGGATATCTGGCTAGTCCAGGAGGTTAAATCACTCTGATCATGTAAGTATGAGAGAGTGAAAAGAGTCGGGTGATCAGCTGATCAACAGTAAACCGTAAAAAAGTAAACAGTCAAAAGTCACAGAAAGACCAACAAGGACTAGAATGTATTTAACTGTAGAGTGATGAGCAGGAAGTAAATGCTAAGTGAGAGAAAATAGAGCAGTTTCAGTGGAATGAGACGGGTAGAAATTAGATTAATGGCTGGGGAATGGATGACAGCATAGAACAAATGTTTTAGAACGCTTGAGATTAAAGGCAGATAAGAAATAGGGTGGAAATTAGATGCAACAGAAGAGTCAAAAGGGGGTTTTAATAGATTAGCAATACTAATAACATCTGCACATTCTAAGAGAAAGGTTGAGGTGGAGGGGGAGATATTACCGAGAGTTAGAAAAGAAAAGAGCAAGGGATAAACCTTTGGAACATCATAGGATGTTATAGGGTTATGAAGAGAGACAGCATGGTGAGCTTAAGACTGGACAATAGTGGTATCTGATTCAGAAAGATGAGAGGAAGGGGTTAAAGAAATGAAAAAGGGGAAAGTGGAACACAGGCTGAATATACATGAGAAACATTAGTTGTAAAGTAATTGGCAAAGTCAACTGGAGAAAGTGACAAAGGGGAAGAAGGCATAGGAGCTTGAGGAGACATAATTTGGTTAACTAACTGAAATAATGGGCGAGTATGGGGGAAAGAGTAAGCATAAAGGCAGAAGATGAGATTGAAGATTTCAATGTGATTGACGATGGAGTTTTCTCTGACGCATTAAGAACTTCAAGGTAAAAAAATATTGTTATATGGAGTTGCAAAGGACCAGTGGTCATTCTAATCATGAGCAAACAGGGCAGGGCAATATGTAGCATCCCCTGTTATGAATAGAAGATCCTCTGGTCATTCCATTTAGAATAAGCATGAAAGGACATTTCAGAGTCTGGGTTGGAGCTGAAGGAGGATGCGAACTGCTGGGGGGTCTCCCTTACCGATGGCTGATTGCTTGTGTTTATTGATGGAAAAGTGCCAAGAGTGTCATTATACATCCATCCATGGAAATAACGAGGAACCAAGTAGACTCACAAGGAGCATGTTGTTGGAGGACATCCTTCCAGGTTCCGTGGCAGGGTGTGAGAAGCTGCAAGTGGTGCCATGCTCACCTATGAGCATGATGAGCAGTGAAGAGGAACATCACCCATGGGAAGAGTAATGGTCCTTTTGGTGAGCAGTGGAGAGGAACGCCAACAGGACTGTTACTCTTCTTGTGAGTGACGTTTCTCTTCACTGCTTGCCGATGAGCATGACAAGTAGTGAAGAGGAATGCTACCCAAGGTAAGGGTCATGCTTCTGTTGATGAGAAGAGGAGAGGAAAGCCAGCCAGGGAAGGAGCAATAGTGCTGCGCCGCAGTGCCTCCCCAGGCATGGCTGCTGTTCAAGAAATGGGACTGTGCAGTGAATGATCAGCCGTCTGTGCCAGCAAGGACATGGCAAGGGGGCAGTCCACTAGGACCTATTCAACTCCTCACCCTGGAGTGGATCTCCCGCACACTACTACGAGCCAGTATCCTAGCTATTTACTTTCAGTAATAAGGGATCTCTAAACAATTTTCTTAATAATTGAACATATATTTTACATTTTGAAATCTTTTCAAAGTTCAGTTGTGGCTCATGTAGTACCAGCTATGATTTTGACAATTTTCAAAAACATTTTGTTCATGCTTCATTGAATCTTCAATATGCTTCTGAAAGTGATAACCCAAAAAATATTGTGTCTTGTACGTAAGGTTACAGGTTTATAGAGTTATATTCCACTGAATCTCCACCAAATTAGATGGTTTCTGAATTATTGGTCCAGCGTGTTTTGGATGTTAGAATTTCCACATTCAGGGACATCTACCATCCAATTAGTCTACAAAACATACACTACATTTAGCTTGTATTTATTTATCTACAACGAGAGAATTAATATGGAATTTTGACCTCTTTATAGATAGTCTACCCACCTGGTTGTGTGAAGGTGGGATAATCTGCCTATACTCTAATGTTCGATATCTAATCCCATCACTGCGTTGTCAACTCTTCGAAGAGTGGACAAAATCCCTGTGACAAATAATGTAATTCCCACTATGACAAATGTAAATATAATGTACACAATGCAAAGTAAAATGCTCACAGATCACGAAGATCACCAAGACTTGGATCTTAATTAGGTCTCATGATAATTACCTCACTAGAAGGCCATGGTGTTCTCTCTGGCAAAATGAATGCCATTTGGAAAGTGTTACTATGTCCAGTGCTTGTTATAAATAACTGAGTTAATGCCTGAGACTAGTTTTTATCCCTTCTCATATCTACGAAATATTCAATGATGTTCATTGGAATTGCATTGAAGATAACCCATAATAATGGGATGTCCACCTCCTGTGTATACTACTTGCTAAGTCACAAGCATTAACCTGGACTAATTCAGGGCCCATCTTGGAGCGTTACAGATTCTCACAGAAAATCTAGTCACAAATATGTTCTTAAATGTCAATGCCATATACATTTATAATACAGTACTGTTTCATATCGGTCATGAATCGCATGAAGAAGAATGGTGTAATGTTATGTTTTCTCCAGTGTCTGCAAGTTGAATCCTTTTACATTTAATTATATTATTACAATTAATGCGTACACTTAAAGGTTGCTTTTTGTTTAGAGTCCCTGCTTTGCATAGCGTGCACTAAACTATTTTGGAGAGAATTACTCTTTTTATAAGCGAACACTGGTGGCTGTTCAAAACATTGTTTTAACTGGGACGGAGTGTAAGATTTTCCAATTTTGAGTGATTCTCCTCTTTATTAGTCTACCTTGTTGTGAAAAAGTGGTACTAAATAAGGTGCACCCTTTTTGTTGTCTTCTTGTAGTAGCTCTTTACAACTGAGTTTATCGACTTTCTTTTCCGCTCTAGATAGAAAACTTTCATTGTAATGTATTTTGCTTCATTTTTTTAACTCAAGTTTCTTTGTTTGAAATTCATCCTCATTGGATATAATCCTCTTATA